>NC_080559.1:25942500-27212500 GCF_030253575.1 Rhododendron vialii
ACAGTACGCAGGGTGCAAGCTCAAAGAGCAATTTGTGCGCTTGAATCTGGACTGACTGGTGTGCTTACTAGAGAAGACTATACAGATGATTGGAAGGAAGAAGGTGATCTGTCAGAGAAATTGCATGAAGGTGATATTCTTACGTGCAGGATCAAGTCGATTCAAATCAACAGGTACCAGGTCTTCCTAACTTGTAGAGAAAATGACATGAGGAGTAACCGCTACCAGAATCATCGAACCATGGACGCGTTCTACCATGAAGACCAGAGCAGCTCACAGAGTGACAAAGAGAAAGCTCGCAAAGAAAGGGAGATTGCTAAGAAGCATTTCAAACCAAGGATGATCGTTCATCCTCGGTTCCAAAATATTACAGCAGATGAAGCAATGGGGGTAAGTTTCTAATATGTTATTACTGTTATTTCCCTGCTAGTTAAGAATACATATAGGGGTGATTTATTCTTGCAGCTCTCTCGCATCTTAATTATGTTTGTATTTTATATGCTTTCAACCTATGATATGGACACTTAAATATGTGGAGGGAATGTGACCAACACTGAGATACTTGAGTCAAGGTATGTGCAAGTACTCTTTTTAGCTTATACCTTATGTTGAATATATGTGAGTTTACCCTTGAAAGTAAAAGAAACATTTAATAACATATCAAATCAAGAATTTTTTCTGTGTCCTTGAACTACGGTATTAGGTGAATTGAACACGAATTTCTTACCGGTGTCCGACGCCATACCCAAGTCCGTGTAAAATAGCCTCCAAACCAACCATTTTTTGCATGAAATCACAATTTCATAGTTCGAATTGTGAAGGGCAGACCATCAGAAATAGGTTTGGATGAATGCTGTTTTCATGCATAATAGTGATGCTTGTTTTTAGCAGTTAGGAATCACGAGGGATTGAGGACTTGCAAGAGAATATTTTAAACACATTACTCCCTCCGTCCCATTTTCATTGTCCATTTTTGAATTGCTTATATCTTTCGATCTGTAATGTTTTTCATAATTTTGAAAACTTTGTATTATAGAACTAATCGAGATCTATCAAACAAGATCTATATTGCATATTTTTCAAGATCCACACTAAAAGATATAGGCAAAAGACATAAAAGAGACGAATAGAATAATGGACAATGAAAATGGGACGGAGGGACTATTAATGAAGTCCGGATATGATTCAGACTTAAATTTTGAGTCCTTGAATTTTCCTTGGAAAGACATTGAGATAATCCTGGGAAGGAGCTTGTAGGATTTAAAATGTTCTGTCTTCTGCATTTCTCATTTGTATTTCCTATATGCTCTATTTTCTTCTGTGGGGTACTTCTTGCTTATTCTTGTACATTCTTTGTTCATCTTTCTTTGCGTAGTTCCTGTCTGACAAGGAACCAGGTGAAAGTATTTTCCGTCCTAGTTCTCGGGGGCCCTCATTTTTGACGTTAACTCTCAAAGTTTATGATGGGGTATTTGCTCACAAAGACATAGTTGAAGGTGGAAAGGAACACAAGGACATCACAAGCTTGCTTCGCATTGGGAAAACGTTGAAAATCGGTGAGGACGCATTTGAGGACTTGGATGAGGTCAGTGCAATTGCATATTTTCCGTCATGATTTTCAGGGGATTTCTTTTGGTTATCCTGATTACAAATTACATGTCAACAATTTGGTGGAAGGTAGTTACATTACTTCCCAATTTAAATAAATGGTGGTTAACGTAAGATCTTCATCCTGCTTATAGGTTTGAACAATTTTTGGTGCCTTTTATAATTTTGGTTAAATGCTGTCTTTAGTTGTTACTTTCTTTACCATCCACAATTTTTGTTTCTATTTATAATTTCATTATTACTGTGCTTGTAGTACCTTTTCTCATGGTTTTTTAAGTGACATTCCCTCGCTTGCTGGAACTCTACCTTTTTTGCCTTGAAACAGATGATATAAGAAAACATGTTTCAGGTGGAAAAATGCTAACTAGAAATTGTTGCAAGCATATTTTGATAAGTTTGATCCAAGCATGTTTATTAATGAGCTTTCAAGTGTTGGCTGGTGCTTGAAAAGAATCATCAGGTTTTCTGATTTCTGTGTCACTTCCACATTTTTCGATACTTGAGATACAATTAAGCTGGGACCACAACCGTATTGCGGGCCACTAAAGCTATGTTAAACCATGTTACATCTTAATGTATCATTAGTTACTTACTATATACTTGACCAAATTCATTTGCTTCTTGAACTTCCTGGGAAGGAATGCTTGCTGAAATTGTTGTGATAATCCCATCAACTCGCAACTGCTAAGCCTTGGCGATTTAGAACAACTGCGTAGAAGTGCTCATTAGGAAAATATATTATGTTTCGTCTGATATTCTGGATAGCGCTTGGCCACTTAGATTTGTTGTATGAATGTTGACTCAACATGTGGAGTGATGACTTAATATATTTGATATACATGTGGGGATCTACTAAGCCTGTTTTTTTTTTGCCATTTAATGCAGGTAATGGACCGTTATGTTGATCCATTAGTGACTCATTTAAAGGTAATGTTGAGCTACCGCAAGTTCAGGAAGGGCACTAAAGCAGAAGTTGATGAGGTGTTGAGAATTGAGAAATCCGAGTATCCGATGAGGATTGTTTATTGTTTTGGCATATCGCATGAACATCCTGGCACATTTATTCTTACATATATACGGAGCACAAACCCACATCATGAGTATATCGGCTTGTATCCAAAGGGATTCAAGTTTCGGAAGAAGATGTTTGAGGACATTGATCGGCTCGTAGCATATTTCCAGAGGCATATTGATGATCCACAACATGACTCTGCGCAATCAATTCGATCAGTTGCTGCGATGGTGCCAATGCGAAGCCCTGCAACTGGGGGGTCCTCAGGTGGGTGGGGTGGTTCCGCTAGTAATGACGGTGGCTGGAGAGGAGATCGGGAAAGAAATCCAAGTTCACGATCAGGTATGTTGGTAAATTGTTGATGTCGTGCTTTGGTATACTTGCTTATAGTTTTTTGTTTGTTTTGCTTCGTGTGTGTGGCCTTTCTCAACAAGCCCCTTTATTAGGTTGGTTTCTTGTTTCCCCTTGCTAAAAACTTGGAAAATGTAGGACATGGTCACAAAAGCATCCATACTGGATGATAAGTACTTTCTGGGAGTAGAACTGTATGAATGTACCGCATTTTTGCTATATCTGTATCAATTCCAGCTTGTCTTGGCTCTTGGGAATTACAGCTCGTTTCAATCTGATTTTTTTATGCCACATTCAGCCTGAGAGTTGCTAGAGGCATGATGCATTTTGTACCTCAAAATAGAGTTTTGAGGCATTGCATTTGATGTGATTAAGTGTAGCATGGTAATTGTAAATGCACCCGTAGTCTGTTTATTGGTAGCCTAGCTGCTACCTCTCCTACTGGTAACAAACTTGTTTTAGGGAGTAAGGATGATTGCTTGAGCTACCTGCAGTTGTTCCATTCTTATTTCTCTTCATACTTGGATCATTTTGAAAAAGTACCTACAGTGAAGATGACTTATCTCCTAACTGTGAAACAATAATTTGTAGAGTAATAATGTAAGGGAGGTTTTTTGTCTTGCATTCCTTTTGCCAAATATACTTGTACCGATTTAGCTATCTTGTCAATCTTGATATGGTTTACTGATACAGAGGATATGTTTTGCCTTTACAGGGAGAGGCAATGGTGATTACAGGGGCAGCAATCAGGATGGGCACCCAAGTGGGCTTCCCAGGCCCTATGGTGGCCGAGGCCGTGGCCGAGGCTCTCATAACAGCAGTGGTGATAATGATGGTAATGATGGGCGGGATGGGTGGGGCAGCTTTCCAGGTGCCAAAGTTCAAAATTCTCCAGGCAGGGAGGCTTTTCCTGGTGGTTGGAGTGGGAGTGGCAGTGGCAATTGGGGTGGTGGTGGAAGTGGTGATGGTGTAAGTGGCGGTGGTGTAAGCGGTGGTTGGGGGAGCGGTGGGGGAAGCGGTGGTGGTGGTGGTGGTTGGGGAAGCAGTGGTGGTGGTTCCGGTGATGCGGATGCTGGTGGTGGAAATTCTGGCTGGGGTGGCACCAAGTGGTAGAGTGCCCCTAGTCTGTTTGGATTTGAATGGTATGGATTTTAATAGTATGGCTAATGGCATATGATTTTGTAGTATTGCCTCAGTTGAATAGTAGCATACTTCTCCAGTTTCTATTCCTAAAAAGTAGAAGTCCAGTTTCTATTTATGTAGTCTTTATCTAGTATATGATACGTTTCTCACGTGCCCAGTATTTTGGAAAGCACTTTTTCCCCCTTTTCGATAACAAGTCCATCCGTTGCGGCCAAAATGACTTTGCAAAGTCATTTTTTGGTTTGTTATAATGCACACCCTTTTTGTCAAAGAATCGTGGGGAGCCACCAATGCAATGTCATTTTGGCATAATATCCATTTTTTAGGCGTTTCCTTTCCCTTTGCTAGTTCCTGTACAAAGCTTTTAATCAAAGCAAAACCTAAGTTTTTACAGGAAATGGGAAGTGAAATTGCAAGGTTAAGGTTGAGCAATTTTGTTCATCCTGGCGAGGATGTGCCCATTTTTGAGTCACACTTCGATGAGCAAAATTGTTCATTTTGTCCAGCTTTATTGTTGGAGACCAAGCAAATTTTGTGCTCTTGATCGCATATCAGTAAGTTCTTTAATTCCTTAATTCTCGAGTCGAGAATCTTGAAGCAATAAAATAAACATTTTAATCAAAAGTCATTTCTTTTTTTGTTGAAATGGTCAATGTCATATCATTCAAAGCCCGAAGGCATTACAGAAATCTTCAAAAGATTAGGAGAGAACCAAAACTACCTAATTCTAGATACACACACTTAAACTATCGCAAATGCAGGTTGGCAAAATGGCGATACATAAGAATCAATCGCAGAAGAGGTAAACCAACAAGGGCCCCCAGTTCAAACCTTAGGAGCGCACGTATGAAATTTGGGCCCTTGTTAGTGAGTAAAGAGTAAAGACGCAGGTAGGCAAAATGACACCCAAATAACACAGGCACTCGATCAAACCTGTGTGAGCCCAACTGTTACTTCGAGCTCAGGCGCGCAAATGGACAACCGCCGGAAAGCCGATGGGCCGACGCCTGAGCAAATGGACAACCGCCGGCAAGCCGATGGGCCGACGCAACCACATTGGGGTATTGGATATCACCTCTGAGAAATCAGAAACACAACTACAATCGCGAGAAACAACACGAAGCAGTTGAAAACTACTAACATAACTACAAAAATTACTAACCCACCACCTTCATCCACTGAATCTGGGGAAACTAGATTGATAGTCACCAGACTGAGAGAAACCAAGCTATAGACAGCTGGTTAAAGAAAAAAAAACAAAAGAAAAACCTAACTCAGCAACACCTTATTAGCCACGCCGTCGACCACCGCTCACCGGACGACCACGCACCGATATGAACCAAAAAGCTGAGCACGAAGGACAGAGAACCGTCACAGAGGCCAGGCCACCGAATCCATAAAACAGAAGCAAGAAATGGACGGGGGGAGAAAACGGGGAAGGATCAACAGAGGGTAGATTTGGTGGGTGGGGGAGGAGAATAGAAGGGAGAGTAAAAAATGTTATACAGTAACATTAATTTTGTAAGTTGTTAGGGTTAAGGCGGTGGTTTAGAATTGGATCACGGGCGGGGGCGGCCCACAGCCTCTCACACAGTACAATCAACACCACACACAGCAACCCTCTTGTTGTTTCCTAACCCCCGTGGGTGGCACGTGGGTCTCATTGTATGTTTTTCACTACACCTACATTGGAAGCAAACGGGATGAAGAAGTTTCTCTTCTTCAGCCTTTTGAATAAGAAGCCATTGTGCATCTTCAAATCTTGTCAATGGCTTATCCCGTAACCACTTCACACCTGCAAACTGGTGGAACGTATCTATGGCCACCTGACCTTCAGGTGTAGGACTTGTTGATACAATAGCGTTGTCCATGAAGATACTACGGACATGCTTCCGAACACATGGTTCGCAACTTATCTCTACTGCTGCGTGGAACAGATCACAAAATTACAAAGATTTATGTGCGAGTAAGCAAGTATATTATAGCAAACATCATAGCTCACATGTCTATGCACAACAAAAACATTAAGCATACCATGTGCCTGGCACCTTTCAGCACTACTTGAGGTGTTTCAAACATTGCACATGTAAAATTAAAAGCCATCTCTTCTGGGGCTTCCTTGGCATCCTCCAATTCATCCATTCTCTGCCGGAAAACCAAGAACAAAAACACAAACATGACAATGAAGCACCAGTTCCACTCAAAGCATGAAAAAATTAAAATGACAAGCCAAAACAAGCATACATACCATCTTTTCCAAAGATATCTGCAACCCAAATTGCTCCGAACTATAGCCAAACTTGTTTGCGACCTCCCACAGACCAGCCTTTCTGCAAACACCATATTGTGATTTTCTCTTGGGCCTCTTATATTTTCCTTCATCTACACCAACCTCGCCTGCGGGGAAATGCAAGTTAAACTTCAAGTCAACATCATCGACCTCTCTTTCTGATTCAGCAGCCTTGAGGGACTTGGTAATCGACTCAAAAAGCTGCTCATTCAAAGTGAGGCGCGTCTCATCATATATTCTGCGAGACTCTTCTTCAAACCGCTTGCTGTAGTATGACTGGAGAGCACTCTTTCGCTTCTAGAGAAGCAGCCACTTTCTGTCCAAGTCCTGAACGGCCCAAAGTACCTGCAAAGAAGTAGATCATGCTTGAATCCCCATGCACCTCAATCTAAACATTTTGTACAACAATCGACATCAAGTTCATTTCACCTTATGCCACCTTATTGTACTTTTTTTGTCAGCTTTGTCATTATTATCAATCTCAGCTTCATGCTAATCCAGGTCCTTAAACTGGCTAAGGCACACTTCCTTCCGGTACATGGCGATAAACGGAACCTAAGAAAAGAGCAAAAGATAGGCACACTCATAAGGAGACCTACTAAAAAAAAGAGCCTTCAGTCTTAAAGATCTATAGTACTTACATCCAACTTCTGAACATGCATAAGCTCCATAAAACGCATAATGTCATCCTTATTTATCAACAGTTCACGCTCCCCTTGAACTGCTCCTGTACCACTCATGCTAAAAAGAGGAACCGCGCCAATCATGAGCTGATTATAAACCCAGTTACTCTCCTCATCTATACTCATTTCATCTGTTGGTGGTGCACCAGTGGCTTCCTCGGATATCTACAAGAAAGGCAAAATTCAACCAGTGGCGTAAAGGCTTTGTGCTGGACAAAACGCAGAGTCTTAAAAATGCACCATACAACCTGCATTCGTTCTGGTATATCTATCCCCCTAATCAGGTCATCCTTCTGTGTCATATACTTCTCAGAAAGGACAATTGGTTCAAATTCATCTTCAAGCCTCTTTTCTCTCCTATCACCAGAATCATCATGCTTGCCCATCTTAGCTAAACCTAGTTTGCGGAGCCTCAGAACTTCATCAACATCACCGAATATGTCATGAGCTTCCTGTAGTGCAGACGACGAAACACCTGGTGCCTGCCTAGACTTCTTCTTGTTCACCTTCTTCCGCCTGCATGAGGAACTAAATCATCAGTAACAAAAAAGATTAGCACAAGTTCATATTCACAACACGAAAGATAATTCATGCAAGTTATACCTCATAGGAAACCCATCAACATCAACGATGTCGTCTTCATCCATGATGAAATCAGCCATTTCATCATCCTCTTCACCAATGTCGCCATCCTCTTCTTCTTCAGGTTGTTCTTCCTCAGCAATATCCTCGAGAGAAGGTCCTAAAATATTGCAGGACAATGGTAAGTTATCAACGACCTAATGAACCATGAAGACAATGACCAAGATCATCAATTATACCCTTCCCGCCAAATAAGCTCCGTTCAAGCTTCTCCTCAGCCGTTCGACCACTCTTCCAACTACCATCAAGCTCCTCCTCCTCAGAAAACCCAGAGTGCTCACCTTTAGTATCTCTTTGAGCTTTCTTCAACCGCTTGAACTTTTGCTCTCCTTCTGCAAGCAACATCAACAGCAAATACCCATTGAAATAAGTATATAATCCTTATTTAGTTCAACAAAATACAGATAGAAGGGAAGGACGCTCACAAGTTTCGGGCGATGGAAGCCGGTGATATTATTATCCTGGAGAAGATCGTAATCATCCTCATCAAGTTCGTAATGCTTCTCTGAATCTCTAAAAAAAGGTGGAAATACAAGAATAAGAGCAGGAAGCCAAGAACTGATAAGAACCAATGGCAGCACAAGTAAAGAATGGATGATACCTTTTCTTCCTTTTCTTCTTCTTTTGCCTCTCCACATCGCTGTCTGCCATCTCCTCTTCTCCATCATCTTGTTCTTCTCCATCGACATCATCAACAATGAACCCATCATTTTCGTATTCATCTTGCCCTTCTTCTGCTAAAAAAGATAACCAAACCGCATCTCAGACTACGAAAACGAGTTCCTATCTTACTCAACATGAATGCAAATTCCTATTAGATTTACTCCAACAGGTCAAAATCCATAAAATGCAGCACATTAAAATCACTGAAAAGTTTGAAAAAATAAACATGAACCACCCCATTGCATGCACAAAGGTAAAATGCACATAATCAACAATGAACCCATCATTTTCATATTCATCTTACCCTTCTTCTAGCCAAAAGTTAACCAAACCGCACCTCAGACTACAAAATCGGGCTCCTATCTTAATCAACATGAACATGAATTCCCATTAAATTAAACTCTAGCAGGTCAAAACCCCATAAAAGGCAACACATTAAAATCACTCAAAATTTTAAAAATAATAAATACGAACCACCATATTGCATTCATTAAGATAAAAAGCACATAATCAACATTTCGCCAATAAGTTTTCCACCACAAGTCATTGTCACAGCTAATTCAAGAAAGAAGGGGAAAAAACCTACTAAAACAAGTCCCTTCTTCAGGGAGCAAAAAAGGTGAAACCAAATAAACCCTAGTGAACTGTCACAAACCCTAGTAACCAATGGTTTTCATATTCATCATGCCCTATTGCTAAAAAAAGAACCAAAACACATCTCAGACTACGAAAATGGGTTCCTATCTTAATCGACATCAATGTGAATTCGAATTAAATTAACTCCAACAGGTCAAAAACCCAATTACTTTGACTATATTCCAACAAAAGGAGCCAATAAAGAGTGGGGGAAGGGACAGATTTAAGACTACCGATGCGCTGATACATAGAGCTGCCGGTTAGTGGATTTTTTAGAAAGCGTGTTTCCTCCATTCATTAGACTATAGGTTTTTTCCTCTTCTCTTCTCCGTGTGTATTGAATGATGGAATGAATAGAGCTACGTAGCGCGTAGCATGGTGAATGTTGAAAGCTCCGCGTAGCATTCTTATTCTTATTGAACAGGAGTAGTCAATTGCAGAAGTAGAATGAGCAGCTCCTCTCTCTTTTGGTGGTTTAGAGCGGGGGCTTGTGTAGCAATTTGGCAGAAGCTCGTTCAATACGCTGCCTCCGCTTGATTATTCAATGAATGAATGCAATGAATGCGTTGTTGATAAAGAGCGCCCTTCGCACTTTAGCAACATCAACTTAGAGCTCTAAGCTACAAACTCGTACTAGATCGAGCTCCTCGCTTCAGCAGCTACCGAAACGGATTGATCGGATTTGGCTCATAAAATGATGCACATTAAAATCACTCAATATTTTTAAAATAAGACTATGAAAATGGATTCCTATCTTCTTCTCTTTTTTTGGTAACTAAATGGGTTCCTATCTTACTCAACATGAACGTGAATTACCATTAAATTAACTCCAACAGGTCCAAAACCCATAATAAGCAACACACATCAAAATCACTCAAAAAAATTTAAAAAAGAAATACATACGAAGCACCACATTACATGCATAAAGATAAAATGCACAAAATCAACATTTCACCCAATAAGTTTTCCACCACAAGTCACAAAACATAGTAACCTACTAAAACAAGCCCCTTATTCCCGGCGCCAAAAAGGTGAAACTGAATACACCCTAATGAGCCGTCAGAAACCCTAGTGACCATCTAGAATGAAGAGACGGCCCAAACAAGAGTATACAGTGGGAAAAACAAAACAAAAAAGCAGAAGAGAAGGCCATAATACCGTTTTCCTCATGTTCTTCGTCGTTGACTCCACCACCGTCGACGGGTTCTCTCTCGTCCTCTTCAACATCGAGTTCATCTTCACGAAACGCGCGAAGAGGAAAAAAAAGAAGAAAGTGAGCGCCACAGATTTCGTAGCAAATATGCTTCAGAAATACACATCTTCGTGGAGTTAGATTAGGGTTTTTACCTTCGTCGTCTGAGATTCAGTTGTTTCTGGCCATTTTCTGGAGCGAAAAATAGGGCACGAAAAACCCTAGGATTTGTGAGCAGGTGCGATTCGAGCGAAAACCCTAAAAAAGCACACAGATGCTTCTGAACTACAAGAATCTGCAATGTCGTGATATATATATATATATATATATATATATATATATATATATATATATATATATATATATATATATATATATAGAGAGAGAGAGAGAGAGAGAGAGAGAGAGAGGGGGGGGGGGGGGGGGGGCGAATATGCTGCCTCCGCTTGATTATTCAATGAATGAATGCAATGAATGCGTTGTTGATAAAGAGCGCCCTTCGCACTTTAGCAACATCAACTCAGAGCTCTAAGCTACAAACTCGTACTAGATCGAGCTCCTCGCTTTAGGAGCTACCGAAACGGATTGATTGGATTTGGCTCATAAAATCATGCACATTAAAATCACTCAAAATTTTTAAAATAAGACTATGAAAATGGATTCCTATCTTCTTCTGTTTTTTGGTAACTAAATGGGTTCCATTCTTACTCAACATGAACGTGAATTACCATTAAATTAAGTCCAACAGGTCAAAAACCCATAAAAAACAACACACATCATAATCACTGAAAAAAATTTAAAAAAGAAATACATACGAAGCACCACATTGCATGCATAAAGATAAAATGCGCAAAATCAACATGTTGCCCAATAAGTTTTCCACCACAAGTCACAAAACCTAGTACCCTACTAAGATAAGCACCTTCTTCCCTACGCCAAAAAGGTGAAACTAAATACACCCAAATGAGCCTTCAGAAACCCTAGTGACCAACTAGAATGAAGAGACGGCCCAAACAAGAGTATACAGTAGGAAAAAAAAATAAAAAAGCAGAAGAGAAGGCCATAATACCTTCTTTCTCATCTTTTTCATCGTTGACTCCATCACCGTCGACAGGTTCTCTCTCGTCCTCCTCAACATTGAGTTGATCTGCACAAAACGCGCGAAGAGGAAAAAAAAAAAACTTGAGCGCCACAGATTTCGTAGCAAATATGCGTCAGAAATACACATCTTCGTGGAGTTAGATTAGGGTTTTTACCTTCGTCGTCTGAGATTAAAACCCTAGGATTTGTGAGTAGGTGCGATTTGAGCGAAAACCCTAAAAGAGCACACAGATGCTTCTGAACTACAACAATATGCAATGTCGTGATTTAGGGGGAGAGAGAGAGCGCGGGGGGGGGGGGGGGGTGGGGTCTGGGTGTTTGTGAAAGGGATCGGGAATTGCTTTTGGGCGGTGCAGTCCCACTGCTCCCTCACCCCATCCTCAACCATGTATAAATGGAGAACATATACAGTGAAAGATTTTTAGTCCCTGCTACAAAGACCAATATATATAGGAAAGTTTCACGAGGCCTTATCGGTTTTCTTTATATATATGCACACACACACACACATCAATGTGAATTCGAATTAAATTAACTCCAACATGTCAAAAATCCAATTAGTTTGACTGTATTCTTACAAAAAAAGCTAATACAGAGTGGGAGAAGGGTCGGATTAAAGACTACCGACGTGCTGATACATAGAGCTGCTAGTTAGTGGATTTTTAAGAAAGCTTATTTCCTCCTTTTATTGGACTATAGGTTTTTTCCTCTTCTCTTCTCCGTGTGTATTGAATGATGGAATAAATAGAGCTACGTAGCGCGTAGCATAGTGAATGTTAAAAGCTCCGTGTAGCGCTCTTATTCTTAATGGACAGGAGTAGTCAATTGCAGAAGTAGAATAAGCAGCTCCTCTCTCTTTTCGTGGTTTAGAGCGGGGGCTTGTGTAGCTATATGCAGAAGCGTTCAATATGCTGCTTCCGCTTGATTATTCAATGAATGAATGCAATGAATGCGTTGTTGATAAAGAGCGCCCTTCGCACTTTAGCAACATCAACTCAGAGCTCTAAGCTACAAACTCGTACTAGATCGACCTCCTCGCTTCAGCAGCTACCGAAACGGATTGATCGGATTTGGCTCATAAAATGATGCACATTAAAATCACTCAAAAATTTTAAAATAAGACTATGAAAATGGATTCCTATCTTCTTCTATATTTTGGTAACTAAATGGGTTCCTATCTTACTTAACATGAACGTGAATTACCATTAAATTAAGTCCAACAGGTCAAAAAACCATAAAAAACAACACACATCAAAATCACTGAAAAAAAATTTAAAAAAGAAATACATACTAAGCACCACATTACATGCATAAAGATAAAATGCACAAAATCAACATTTTGCCCAATAAGTTTTCCACCACAAGTCAGAAAATCTAGTACCCTACTAAAATAAGCCCCTTCTTCTCGGCGCCAAAAAGGTGAAACTAAATACACCCTAATGAGCCTTCAGAAACCCTAGTGACCAACTAGAATGAAGAGACGGCCCAAACAAGAGTATACAGTGGGAAAAACAATACAAAAAAGTAGAAGATAAAGCCATAATACCTTCTTGCTCATCTTCTTCGTCGTTGACTCCATCACCGTCGACGGGTTCTCTCTCGTCCTCCTCAACATTGAGCTGATCTGCACGAAACGCGCGAAGAGGAAAAAAAAAGAAAGTGAGCGCCACAGATTTCGTAGCAAATATGCTTCAGAAATACACATCTTCGTGGAGTTAGATTAGGGTTTTTAACTTCTTCGTCGGAGATTCGGTTGTTACCGGCCATTTCCTGGAGTGAAAATTAGAGCACGAAAAACCCTAGGATTTGTGAGCAGGTGCGATTCAAGCGAAAACCCTAAAAGTGCACAAAGATGCTTCTGAACTACAAGAATCTGCAATGTCGTGATTTAGAGAGAGAGAGAGAGAGAGCGGGGGGGGGGGGGGGGGGGGGGTGGGGGTGTTTGTGAAAGGCAACGGGAATTGCTTTTGGGCGGTGCAGCCCCACTGCTCCCTCACCCCATCCTCCACTCCATGTATAAATGGAGAACATGTACAGTGAAAGATTTTTAGTCCCTGCTACAGAGACCGATATATATTGGAAAGTTTCACGAGGCCCTATCGGTCTTATATATACACACACACACACACACACACACACACACACACATCAATGTGAATTCGAATTAAATTAACTCCAACAGGACAAAAACCCAATTAGTTTGACTACATTTCTACAAAAGGAGCCAATAAAGAGTGGGAGAAGGGTCGGATTTGAGACTACCGACGTGTTGACACATAGAGCTGCCAGTTAGTTGATTTTTAAGAAAGCTTGTTTCCTCCTTTTATTAGATTATAGGTTTTTTCCTCTTCTCTTCTCCGTGTGTATTGAATGATGGAATGAATAGAGCTACGTAGCACGTAGCATAGTGAATGTTGAAAGTTCCGCTTAGGTTCTTTATTCTTAATGGACAGGAGTAGTCAATTGCAGAAGTAGAATAAGCAGCTCCTCTCTCTTTTCGTGGTTCAGAGCGGGGGCTTTTGTAGCGATCTGGCAGAAGCTCGTTCAATACGCTGCCTCCGCTTGATTATTCAATGAATGAATGCAATGAATGCGTTGTTGATAAAGAGCGCCATTCGCACTTTAGCAACATCAACTCAGAGCTCTAAGCTAAAAACTCGTACTAGATCGAGCTCCTCGCTTCAGTAGCTACCGAAGCGGATTGATCGGATTTGGCTCATAAAATGATGCACATTAAAATCACCCAAAAATTTAAAAATAAGACTATGAAAATGGATTCCTATCTTCTTCTCTTTTTTGGTAACTAAATGGGTTCCTATCTTATTCAACATGAATGTGAATTACCATTAACTCCAACAGGTCAAAAACCCATAAAAAGCAACATACATCAAAATCATTCAAAATTTTTTTAAAAAGAAATACAAACGAAACACCACATTACATGCATAAAGATAAAATGCACGAAATCAACGTTTCGCCCAATAAATTTTCACCACAAGTCACAAAACCTAGTACCCTACTAAAATAAGCCCCTTCTTTCCGGCGCCAAAAAGGTGAAACTAAATACACCCTAATGAGCCTTCAGAAACCCTAGTGACCAACTAGAATGAAGAGACGACCCAAACAAGAGTATACAGTGGGAAAAACAAAACAAAAAAGCAGAAGAGAAGGCCATAATACTGTCTTCCTCATCTTCTTCGTCGTTGACTCCATCACCGTCGACGGGTTCTCTCTCGTCCTCCTCAACATTGAGTTTATCTGCACGAAACGCGCGAAGAGGAAAACAAAAAAGAAAGTGAGCGCCACAGATTTCGTAGCAAATATGCTTCAGAAATACACATCTTCGTGGAGTTAGATTAGGGTTTTTACCTTCATCGTCTGATATTCGGTTGTTTCCGACCAATTTCTGGAGCGAAAATTAGGGCACGAAAATCCCTAGGATTTGTGAGCAGGTGCGATTCGAGCGAAAACCCTAAAAGAGCACAAAGATGCTTTTGAACTACAAGAATCTGCAATGTTGTGATTTCGAGAGAGAGAGAGAGGGTGTGGGTGTTTGTGAAAGGGATTGGGAATTGCTTTTGGGCGGTGCAGTCTCACTGCTCCCTCACCCCATCCTCCAATCCATGAATAAATATGGAGAACATGTACAGTGAAAGATTTTTGGTCCCTGCTACAAAGACCTATATATATATATATATATATATATATATATATATATATATAGGAAAGTTTCACAAGGCCCTATCGGTCTTCTATATATATATATACAGTTACTTTTAAATGAGGAGGTCCTTAATTTAGTTAATATAAGAACCTCCCTATTTCTTCTATTTTCCGATCAAATTTCGATGATCTAAGCCGCTCAATGTGTTCAGAACGTGATTTTAAGGGTACTTGCAAGAAATCGGCAAAAAAAAAAAAAAACAGGGAAGGGCTTGATTTGAGCAGTTTTTATTTGAACCGTTTGATAAAAATATAACAAAAACTACTTGGATGAAGCTCTTCCCGGTTTTTGTTTCTGCTGATTTCTCGCGGGTACCCTTAAAATCACGTTCTGAACTCATTGAACGGTTCGGATCATCAAAATTTGATCGGGAAAGGGAGGTCCTTATTTTATTAAAATGAGGTGGTCCTTAGGAGAAGGGAACTCTATATATATATATATATACAGTCCATCTCCCGTAAGGACCATCTTATTTTAATAAAATGCGGACCTCCCTTTCCCGATTGAATTTTGATGATCCGAGCCGCTCAATGTGTTCAGAATGTGATTTTAAGGGTACGCGCGAGAAATCAACAAAAAAATGACCGGAAAGGGCCTCATCCGAGCAGTTTTTGTTTATTTTTTATCGAACGGTTCAAACAAAAATTGCTCGGATGAAGCCCTTCCCTGTCGTTTTTTTTGCCAATTCAAGGCTAGTACCCTTAAAATCACGTTCTAAACACATTGAGCGGCTCGGATCATCGAAATTCGATCGGAAAATAGGAGAAATGAGGAGGTCCGTATTTTAACTAAAATAAGGACTCCCTCATTTGAAACTGACTGTGTGTGTATATATATAGTCCACAGGCCGCCTATAAAGGAATGGAGTTCCAAATTGTGGCTCTCTTTTTAGCCATCTCCGGACGATTATGTCTCTCGGTTCAAAAACTAGCAAATTACAGTTACTTCTTTGGGATTTTGGGCGTTTTCGTCATTTCGCGCTCAAAAGTGGTGGGCCATAGACACTATTTGGGTTATTTTTGAATCAGGAATGCTACATACACTACACACTTTCACTACACCATCCACTACATTTTTTATGGGACTCATTTCGGGTCCGACAAAAAATACAGAAAAATATCCATAAATTTTAAAATAATATTTTAGGGGGCCCTGCAAAAAATCAGCTTTAACCGGTATCGATAAGTTTTATTTCTAAATTTATAGGAGTGAAAATGCTCAATCGCGCAGTTTCGAACATACGAACCCAGAAATAATATTTATCGATACCCGTTAGAGCTGATTTTTTACGGAACCCCCCAAAATATTATTTTAAAATTTATGGATATTTTTCTGTATTTTTTGTCGGACCCGAAATGAGTCCCATAAAGAATGTAGTAGATGGTGTAGTGAAAGTGTGTAGTGTATGTAGCATTCCTCTTTTTGAATTACTTTAACGGGTTTTCGGACTTTTCATGTTTTCCGTCTGTGTCCCGAATTTTCTATACTATTTTGTCACGTAGTGGTCTTGAGCTTGGGGGCTTCCCGGTAAAATTGCATCCTGCAGTTGCTGTGTGCACATGGATCCTGCCTGGAATCAAGGCTTTTTCAGTTTTTCCCAATTCGTTTGTCCACGTCTTCTTCTCATTTCCCAGTTCCCATTTCCCATTTCCATCCATCCATCCGTCTACCACCGTTTCTGCGGCAGGCGGCCAGTCGGGCTTCCTAGAGCAGATGATGGCCGATTAGCTGTGGCAGGAGAAGATTTGGAGAGGAAAGTTAGGGAGGAGCTCAGCGGCTGGGTCGTCTTCGGCACGAAGAATCTGTCTGCCGATAAAAGAGAATCAGTGGGAGAGAGAGAGAGAGAGAGAGAGAGAGAGAGAGAGAGAGAGAGAGGATGGACGATTTAGGGGTTTCAGAAGTCGGATAGGGTTTCAGGAGGGAGACGAGTACCGGGGCAGGGTTTTCGAGGTCGGACGAACATGGGGTGGGTTGGGTTTTGGGTTTTCGAGCTGGATACGAGCTGAAGAGGCGAAATCTGCTCGGCCCAGCATTGGGGAATACAATTGACGATCACCGGAACCGACGCGACATCAAGGTCTGTGTGTGTATGAGGTAGATTTTCAGTTTCCTCACTATAACTTGTTCAACCCAAAAAAATTAGGGTTCCGTGTTGATAAGATTTTGTTTGAAATTAGGGTTCCATTATCTCTTTCTGCATTTGCAATTGGTTATAAGGTAGACAAGAAAAAAGGACCTCCGATTGCCATTCACATCATTTCGGTGGTTTCAGTAGGAGGAGGAGGAGAATTCCCGACATCGCCGACGTTGTTCTGGCCCTCCGCCTGTATCGCTCTGCCGATTTGGGAGCTCCAAGTCAGATGCGAAGATTTTGAGATTTTCGCCATCGATCGCCTCCGAGGTCCTTCTTTCTCTCCACCTTCGTTTTGCTATATTTTTATGTGAACCCATGGCAATGAGAATTTTCTGCTGAACAAAGGGTTCTCAGTAATCTGTAGTCCTGAATCGGGTGTTTTCTCTTCGGTTTTATTCTCCATTTTTTAGGAGATTTAATAGTTATTGGAAGAAACATGTATTAATTGGGAATCAGAAAGGTGGAGAAACCCTGTTTCAAAACAGATAAATTGTGATTGAAAATTATAAAAATAGTGAATCGCATAGAAAAGAATGGAATTCGGAAAGAAATTCGAGAACCCAAGAAGCCAAGTGATCAAATTGGGACTATTTCTACAAAAACCAGAAGTATGGTTTTTGTCAGGTAATAAAGAGAGAGACCCTAATTTTAAGAAGAGAAATCCTTGATGTAAGGAAAGGAGAAGAAAAATTCATAACAGTAGGGGCATATACACATATACCTAACCTATATATAACCATACCATCTCAACTATAGGGATTGACTGCCAATGATATTGTTCCTAAGTCTGCTTAGCTGAAACACTCTAATAACTGAACTAAACTGTGTGATTATTATAGTTCTCAGCTAAAGAAGTTGGCGATTCTCTGTATCTGTTTTTGTTTTTAATGTCACAATGTGATGTTCAAGTTCAAGACTTGGGGATATCCTTTTTTGGAATGTCTAATTCTGTATATGTGAGCATGGCTTTTGCTTGGTGGTCTCCTTTTGATCCTTGCGAGGAACTTATTCAGATCCGCCTAATATGGGTTTGGTAAACCTTTTACATAATACATACTGTCCCTTTCAGGAAATAGAGGGTTTTTTTAACCCACAGCCGCCATGAGATTGGAAAAGTGTTGGTTATGCTCCTCCTATTGTGTATCTTGGACATGGTATTCAGTTTGTTAGGAATGATGCAAAGGTAGCGTTGTGCGACACTTTGTCCTTCTATTCTCGTTTTTGGGATATATGACCGCAGTACAATGGTGTTCCATAGTTACTATTGTCTGATCAAACAAAGTAATTAATTGTCTGGAAATCAATTCTTATGTATGAACTTTTGCAATTTACACAAACCTGACCAAGCTTGGTTCTCAATTCCATAGGGAGATACTGAAAGTTTGTTTACATGGTTATGTCCTATCAGTGATTTCAGAAAGTGAGTGCAACAGGCTTAATGCTTCCTATGGACTATTCAGGGCTTAACAGTTGTTCCTATTTGCATTTACAGTTTGTGAGATTCCAGAGTATGTTTATTTGGGAGCTATCTCATGATGTGTTAATGTTATAGACAATGCGAATATAATAATCAGTGTTAGTGTCAATGTTCAAGTAAGAGCTAATAAAGCTTCTTGACCTAAGACCGCTGACAATCACTCCGAAATTCAGATATTCCGATTTTGTTGGTCAAAATGTCACAAGAACTTTAAAATGAAGAGGAATCCGCAAAAGGTTAAATGTACCAAGGCTTAACGATAACCCTTCCAACGAGATGGAAGCTAGGGTTATCTTTTTTCTTTTAAACTTATTACAGGTTCAAATGTTGGTGGGGTAGTTGAGTGGCTATCGTCGACTTGGTTTCTATTTCTGATTTCATTATGGCTTTTTTTGATTGTGAATTGACTTGGTCTGTTGTTGATTGTATTTGGGTTCTATGCAAATTGCAGAGTTCAGATTCTATGAAACTAGGATGGGTTGTGCTTTCATGTGACCTTTACATTTTGACATTCATGTTTGATCGAAAAAGTGTTGGGTTTGGGTGTTAACCTAAGAAGCATGGACACGTTTACCGGGCTCACGTATCGGTGTTGGTCACGGACACGACACGACACTCTTCGAACACATGTCAAATATGCCTAAAAACAAGTTTGGTTTTTCATTATATTTCTTTTACTCTAAACATTGTGTTGATACTCTAGGAAACGTTGGGGACAATCTTGGACATGCTAAGGATAGATTAGGAGGTTAAAAAGCATTTTTAAAAAGCATTTTACCCTCATAGGTGATATTGGTTTCAGTATTTATCATCTTCAAAGTTGACTCGTATGATTGATTTATTGAGACGGATCCTTCTGGGTTAAGATACTTACGAATTGATCTACTCATAAATTTGCCTTCTGATAACATGAATTTTATGCTTTTCTATTCTGATTTGGAGATTATCTTTTTCTTTGACCAGGTTAAGGCAAAAGGGTCATTGATGCAAATGGTTGCCGGAGACTGGATAAGATCTGACAAACATGAAGACGATCTGGTCATGCCCCTAGCAAAGTCACCCCTCTGAAAGCTTCCAGATCCGGTAAGTTGTGAATAGGCTCTCTCTTTTGTTCTTATCATCTGTGTTGTGCTTGCGTCATGATTAGCTTACAGAGCAGGAAACAAAGCAGACTATAACAACATGATTCCTGACCAGTTTTTGGTTCTAACGTTCAAGTAAGATAGGAAATCATATCTGGTGTTGGCTGTTTGCTGTCACAGGATCAATTTCACTAGATTACCTTGCGCATTCTTCATTGTTTTTTCCCTAATGCAGACAGCTATGTTAGCCGCTTAGGATGAGTGATCCTACCAGATTATATGTGAGACAATTGCCAATATTCTCATCCCCTAAAGATCATATGATTCAGTCCAATGGCCAATTAAGCAAGCCCTAAGTGATTTAAGTCCCCAATAGAGGAGAGTTGATAATTTTATCATGCACTTTTTTTCCTGGTGTGGACATATTGTGGGTAAAGATTCTCACACTCACCCTTTCTATAGTGGCATTCCTTTTATCTCATCTTGCATGTGAGTAATTATAAGGATGCTGTTTTATGTTTTATCTTTTTTGTTTTATATGCATCTAGTGAAGTCTGAATTTTAGCCTCCTCTACAAATTTAATTGTTTACCAAAATGGATCATCTTTGAGAGTGCCTGCAAAAATCATAGGCCATTGTAGCCGTCCAGCACTCCCCCACATGCATGACCCCGTCTCGCTGGAGGTGAATAAACTGAACTAACCCTTGCACAATCACAAATAAGTCGTGCCAAATATAGCAGGGGAACAAACACAATCACGAGACTTAAACCAAAGACTTTATGAGAACAGACCTCTTAAAACATCTTAAGTCACCAACTCTTTCAAATGCTTAAACTCTTAGGAAAGGTGCCCAACAATGTATATCAAGGTATCCTACGCTTACCATTGGAGAATAAATTGATGTTTAAGAGCTTATGGATCTCTCATTATTAATTTAAAGTTTGGCTATTGTAACACAGTTTAGTGGAGAGTTCTTTCATTTTCTTTATCTTCCTTTCTTCCCCGCTATCTGATTAGGGGAGCAGACTGCAGTGTCATGTTCTTATAATATTTTCATAATAATATGTACCTTTTTTAGACCAATGTAATAGGTGTTCGATTATGAATTACTTGAATTGATGGGTGTTCATAATATAAGGCTGAGTGTTTGAATGAATTGATTTGTGGGCTAATATTTTGGGTGAGTGTTCATGTAATTTGGATTGGGTGTGTCATTTAAGGCTAGGTGTTCAAATAATGAACTAACCTACAGTAGTACAATTTTTTCAAGTATTTTATGAAGGGGAAAAAAATTTTGGGGTGGTCATGTGACCATCTCCCCTTCTATGTAGAGCCGCCAGTGCCTGCATTTGATTTCTGCAATTCCAGCAGTCACGCCAATAAAGCTAATCGATCAGATCGTCGATTTGGCTGGGGTTCTCATCGCCTTCATCCTGAGAGGGTTGTTGGATTTGACTTCGGTTTGATAGTCTTTAGCGAGAGAGAGAGAGAGAGAGAGAGAGAGAGAGAGAGAGAGAGAGAGAGAGAGAGGTTTGAACTTTTGTATTTCTCTTGATAGATTTCTGTATAGATGTTTGATTTTGGTTGATTGGAGTGATGTGGTATTTGGTTTTGAGGTGTTCATGGTTGTGTTCGGTTATCGAAATCCTAATAATTTGGGAAACCAGTTAGAGAGTTGGAATAGTTGCGATACTGATTATATAAATAACTCTTAGTCACTATGCCAATCTAATTATTTTGTATAACCACACAGGAAAGAAATACGAAACATGACTCCGGGAAATTTTCTTAGTCACCTAACTACGTAGGCCAAATCATGGTTAGAACCATCGAATTAATTGGACTATTGTTATTTTTATACTGTATGCTGTAGGTAGGGTCAAACCGTCAAACTTATTATCAAGGAAGACTATTTGACCTTCCAATCGCTTACAGACACGTGGCAAAGGGACCCGCAGAGAAAAGTAGCCTCGGTCAGTTCTTCACCTAATGAAGAATAGTTGACCACCCAATGGGAGAAAGGCACGTGAACGGAAAAGAGAAGTATTGGTCCCTGCGGGAGGCCATCGCGGAAGCCCCGATGGTCCCGCGGAATTATAAAAATGCATCCTGAAATAGTTCTAGCAGAGGGGAACCATGTCACCTCGAAAAATGGCGTTGAAGAGTTCCCGGAGTCCCATCCTAGCCTAGAGGCAGGGTCCGGGAGGGACCCCGTGGAGAAAATACGATCGCCGCAGGTCGCAACCTTGCTCCGGCGGGAATTGGGGAATTTCTTGTGGCTTGGGATGGAGGTATCGCTGCGGGATTACGAGCCGTCCTGCGGACAAGTGTCCGCGGAAGGGGCAAGTTTCCCCAAGGCCAGGAGGTACAGAGGGAATACGTGTCGGGGTCTAATACGAGCGCCGTCCTAGGCCTGACCTAGGCCCAGGTGCCCTATAAATACCCCTGACATTCCCAATGATTAGAGAGGACCTTTTTCTGGAAAAAAGGGCGTGAACACTGAATTTGAGGAAGGAGAATATTCTTCCTTAGAGAAAAGGAGTGACCTCACCCGCTTAAGCCCGGAAGAGGTCAAATACCCAGTGGAGAACGAGAAAGAGACATGCTGCCTCTGTTCCGTTCGTACCTCCTGCTCCTTCTCTCACCCTATAAGATTCCTCACCTCTTCCCTCCACTAATCATCAACCAATCGTACCTCTCCAGCTCATGAATACTCACACGTAAGCGACCCCTCGGGAACCCTTCTTCCCACATATGCCATGCATGATAATCTAATTGGTTACAAAGTCTGCTGTAAATCTAATTCGTTGGATTTCTTTTGAAAGACTCTGTGTGTGGTAAAAGTCTCTTTGTGTACGTTAATCATCCATGGAATTGTTTGTTGATTTCGTTGGTCAAGAACTGCACTCTAATAGAGCATAAGTTGTTGTCATACTTTTAACATGTTAGGGAAATATTAGGAGACAGTTTAAGCTGGAGTTTTGAAGAGTTCTTTGAGTCCGCAGTCAGTTATAGTCAAAAGATGTTGGGTGGATGCTTGCCATTTTAATGATGTTTTACGTTATACAACTAGATGTAATATCATAAGCCTAGCTGCCTTTCAGAGACATATTATGGTATACAAACAAGGATAGGAGAACGGAAATATTGCCTGTTAAGGTGGTAAGCAAAGCAAGAACACGAGCAATACACTGAGGTCTTCGGTTGGACGTAGTTCAAACCAGATGAATGACTTAAAAATGGCTGGCAGCAAGAAAGAAACTAATGTAAAGAATGCAAGCAAATCTAGGGAGAAAACCAAAAGAAAATTGACACATGTTACTAAGTTGTTCCCTGAAATCCTACTGGTTTTCTTGATGAGTATACGTTCTTTGGACGCATAGGGTATGCATATTGGCAAGGGATGTTTTCCTCTGCCAAGTACTTTTAGGCTGTGTTTGGAGATTGGAAGGATTTTATGAGGGCAAGCAAAAGGTGAAAGGAAAAAAGAACAAAATAATGAATGAAGTGAAGCGGCTTAGCCCTTGCATTAATTTCATTATATCTTCTTCTTCTGTTTCCTTTACCCTCAAAAAAATATTTTCATGTCTATGTAGAATTGAAATCTTCTGTCGGCCAGAAAAAAAAAAAAGAGAAAAAAGGAGATCTTCTGTTGAGTATTATCTTCAGTCGCTGTCAATGTTGAATGCAGAATTTAGAGAGAGTGCTTCTTAAAGAAGAGTTTCAGTTACAAAAGTTTTTGGCATTTGGGTTATTGTGTCTGATTTAGTCAAGGCCAGTGTTTTTTGTTCTATCAGGTTCCCCTTGTGACTAACGTCAATTATTCTTATTTCTAGGTTTGAGAGAAAGGACATGCCCTTTGTGTAGGACCTTGGTTAGACCCACGGATCTTCGTTCATTCGGGGACGGATCAACAAGTTTGTTCTTCCAATTGTTCTGAAATTCTGCGTTGTTGCAAAGCATGTATCTTCTTCCCCATCAAACTGCTATTTCCCCAAAATTTTCATCTCTTTGCATAGTCTTAGTTTTGACTTATTACATTGTCTCATTCTTGAGTTGCCCTTAAAAATTGTTGGTTGGAAGGTATCACCAAAATTAGCAGATGGATTGACAATATGTTCTTATGTTGTATTCTTGGAAATTAATGTACATTTGGCCTCGGGGTGAGTTGATTTTCATGAAAGTGATCATCACTATTCCTTTACCTTAGTGCTATGATTGAATGTACCAGGCTATGTAGCACCGACACTCCAAAAGGGCGTTATGTCCATGTTTTGGAGTCGGGGACACGGCGGGGAGTCGGGGAAATGTATTGGACACGCCACATGACGTGTCCAATAATATAATTTTTATTATTTTTTGATAGGGGACACGGTTGGGGACACGCTGGGGACCGTCAAATACACTAGCGGATTCTTCACTGGAGTCAGGTGGAAATCATTTGTTCATGCACACAAGCTATCAACCTACCACACATTTGTACTCAATCCTAATGTACATGTAGAATTACATACCATGGTGTTTGATGCGAACAATTACGAATGCATCTACTCTTGGTATTGATATCATTATGCAAGGACTGTGAACTTCTACCTAATGAATGCATTTATAAAAACATATCAACCTTCATTTCGCAGCAAACATCACCATATTTCGATCCTCAAAACATCGCTTTGAACTTTTTTACTGAGCACGCGATTCGTGCAGAGCACGTAGCCCGGCACTAGTATATATATACATCAATGTGAATTCGAATTAAATTAACTCCAACAGGTCAAAAACCCAACTAGTTTAACTATATTTCTACAAAAGGAGCCAATAAAGAGTGGGAGAAGCGTCAGATTTGATACTACCGATGCGCTGATACATAGAGCTGCCAGTTAGTGGATTTTTAAGAAAGCTTGTTTCCTCCTTTTATTAGACTATAGGTTTTTTCCTCTTCTCTTCTCCGTGTGTATTGAATGATGGAATTAATAGAGCTACGTAGCGCGTAGCATAGTGAATGTTGAAAGCTCCGCGTAGCTTTCTTATTCTTAATGAACAGGAGTAGTCAATTACAGAAGTAGAAGAAGCAGCTCCTCTCTCTTCCGTTGGTGTAGAGCGAGGGCTTGTGTAGCGATCTGGCAGAAGCTTGTTCAATAAGTTGCCTCTGCTAGATTATTCAATGAATGAATGCAATGAATGCGCTGTTGATAAAGAGCGCCCTTCGCACTTTAGCAACTATCAACTCGGAGCTCTAAGCTACAAACTTGTATTGGATCGAGCTCCTCGCTTCAGCAGCTACCAAAACGGATTGATCGGATTTGGCTCATAAAATGATGCACATTAAAATCACTCAAAAATTTTAAACTAAGACAATGAAAATGGATTCGTATCTTCTTCTCTTTTTTGGGTAACTAAATGGGTTCCTATCTTACTCAACATGAACGTGAATTACCATTAAATTAACTCCAACAGGTCAAAAACCCATAAAAAGCAACACACATCAAAATCACTCAAAAAAATTTAAAAAAGAAATACATATGAAGCACCACATTACATGCATAAAGATAAAATGCACAAAATCAACATTTTGCCCAATAAGTTTTCCACCACAAGTCACAAAAGCTAGTAACCTACTAAAATAAGCCCCTTCTTCCCGGCGCCAAAAAGGTGAAGCTAAATACACCCTAATGAGCTGTCAGAAACCCTAGTGACCATCTAGAATGAAGAGACGGCCCAAACAAGAGTATACAGTGGGAAAAACAAAACAAAAAAGCAGAAGAGAAGGCCATAATACCGTCTTCCTCATCTTCTTCGTCGTTGACTCCATCACCGTCGACGGGTTCTCTCTCGTCCTCCTCAATATCGAGTTCATCTGCACGAAACGTGAGAAGAGGAAAAAAGAAGAAGAAAGTGAGCGCCACAGATTTCGTAGCAAATATGCTTCAGAAATACACATCTTCGTGGAGTTAGATTAGGGTTCTTACCTTCGTCGTCTAAGATTCGGTTGTTTCCGGCCATTTTCTGGAGCGAAAATTAGGGCACGAAAAACCCTAGGATCTGTGAGCAGGTGCGATTCGAGCGAAAACCCTAAAAGAGCACACAGATGCTTCTGACTACAACAATCAGCAATGTCGTGATTTATAAAGAGGGGGGGGGGGGGGGGGGGGGGTTATTTGTGTTTGTGAAAGGGATCGAGAATTGCTTTTGGGCGGTGCAGTCCCACTGCTCCCTCACCCCATCCTCCACTCCATGTATAAATGGAGAACATGTACAGTGAGATTTTTAATCCTTGCTACAAAGACCGATATATATAGGAAAGTTTCACGAGGCCCTATCGGTCTTCTATATATATATATATATATATATATACATTAATGTGAATTCGAATTAAATTAACTCCAACAGGTCAAAAACCCAATTACTTTGACTATATTCCTACAAAAGGAGCCAATAAAGAGTGGGGGAAGGGACGGATTTGAGAATACCGACGCGCTGATACATAGAGCTGCCGGTTAGTGGATTTTTTAGAAAGCGTGTTTCCTCCTTTTATTAGACTATAGGTTTTTTCCTCTTCTCTTCTCCGTGTGTATTGAATGATGGAATGAATAGAGCTATGTAGCGCGTAGCATAGTGAATGTTAAAAGCTCTGCGTAGCGTTCTTATTCTTATTGAACAGGAGTAGTCAATTGCAGAAGTAGAATAAGCAGCTCTTCTATTTTTCTGTGGTGTAGAACGAGGGCTTGTGTAGCGATCTGGCAGAAGCTTGTTCAATACGCTGCTTGCGCTTGATTATTCAATGAATGAATGCAATGAATGCATTGTTGATAAAGAGCGCCCTTCGCACTTTAGCAACTATCAACTCAGAGCTCTAAGCTACAAACTCGTACTGGATCGAGCTCCTCGCTTCAGCAGCTACCGAAACGGATTGATCGGATTTGGCTCACAAAATGATGCACATTAAAAGTACTCAAAAATTTTAAACTAAGACTATGAACATGGATTCCTATCTTCATCTCTTTTTTTGGTAACTAAATGGGTTCCTATCTTACTCAACATGAACGTGAATTACCATTAAATTAACTCCAACAGGTCAAAAACCCATAAAAAGCAACACACATCAAAATCACTCAAAAAAAATTTAAAAAGAAATACATACAAAGCACCACATTACATGCATAAAGATAAAATGCACAAAATCATCATTTCGCCCAATAAGTTTTGCACCACAAGTCACCAAACCTATTAACCTACTAAAATAAGCCCCTTCTTCCCGGCGCCAAAAAGGTGAAACTAAATACACACTTATGAGCCGTCAGAAACCCTAGTAACCAACTAGAACGAGGAGACGGCCCTAACAAGAGTATACAGTGGTAAAAACGAAACAAAAATGCAGAAGAGATGGCCATAATACCGTCTTCCTGATCTTCTTCGTTGTTGACTCCATCACCGTCGACGGGTTCTCTCTCATCCTCCTCAACATCGAGTTCATCTGCACGAAACGCCCGAAGAGGGAAAAAAAGAGAAAGTGAGCGCCACAGATTTCGTAGCAAATATGCTTCAGAAATACACATCTTCGTGGAGTTAGATTAGGGTTTTTACCTTCGTCATCTGAGATTCGGTTGTTTCCGGCCATTTTCTAAACTCAATCTTCGCTAAGTAAGTTTTTCTTTGTCTTCACACTTGGTTTCTGTCCATCAAGTATCAACTATGAGGAACTCAGGGTTTTGTATTTTGGGCGAAAATCTACTACTTTGGGTTTGATGTTTTTCGGGGTCTCGTTTTCGGCTTGATTTTGGGTTTGATTTTTAGTATCGAGGGTGATGAATCAACTGGTTTAGGTTTTGATTCTTGAAACAATTGGTTAATTTGGTATTATGTATCTGATCATCGTTGCTTTTCTGGGATTGAGAATGCCTTGTCTAGTTGTCAATGAGTTTTCATGAACGTTTATTTTGATTTTGATTTTGATTTATTTATGTTTGTTTACTGATTAGTTTTAATTCGTACTCTTTTTTTTTTTTGAAGTTTTGTACTCCGTAAGTACAACTTAATATAGAGGCTTCATTTAAAATGTTCGCTTTGAACCTGCTAATGTAATAAAATGTTGGCAAATTCCAGAGCTTGAAGTTAGCTTTAGCTTTCACGCAGCTCGATTAATCCGGGGCCCTGAAATTAACGACCGGACAAATCCTCCAGTGGCCCGAATGTTTGGATTGTGTGGCCTCCGTGGGATTGGAAAATGCGATCTCATGGAGTCATAGAGGACAAACATTTGTTACTTTCTCATGTCCACTTGGCCAAATCCCTTCGGTTCCCGTTAACTTTTTTTTACCTGAAATATATCATATTATATGAGCTGATAAAGAGTTGATTATTATGTTACCTGATATCCACATCTATCAATACTATGAAATCCTCTCTTACTGAAAATGGCCTATATTCAGGGTGACTTGAAACAGGAGAAGTATCAAACACCTCCTCCATGGCTAAGTATGCATCATCATTATCATGTGTTGCTGATAAAGTTGCTGTGGATTCGGACCTCTTGACTGAAATCCTGATTCGCCTACCTGCAAGATCTCTCGTGCGATTCAAATCCGTGTCCAAATCCTGGCTCTCTCTCATCGCCAGCAATTTCTTCGCTCTCCGCCGCAATCCCGACCCCACAATCGTCTCCGGCCTTCTCCTGCATCCCTATGGTACCAAAACCAAAATTGATTTCATCCCCCTTATCAACACCATCAGAAACCCAACCCACCCCCAATTCACTGATCTCACTTTCTTTCCGGGTTTATCAGATAATATACGAATCATAAATTCATGCCACGGATTACTATTATGCCGTTTTTGCTACACCCGACAGAAAAACCATAACCCTGATTATGCTGTTCAAAATCAAAACCGTGACCCCAACTACGTTGTCCTCAACCCCACAACCAAGCAATTCAAAACCCTCCCCAAATGCCATGTCTCAGGCCTCAGAGGCCTTACCCTGGCTTTTGATCCGTCAAAATCCCCTCACTACAAAGTCGTTTCCGTTTGTGTTTGCTTTCGTCACACTACATCTATGTTAACTTGTGCAGTGGAATACTATCATGAGATCATGACGTACTCATCTGAGTCTGGCTCATGGAAGGCTTCCGGTGTGACGTTCGCAGCCAAAGGCCGAGAACAGTATACTTCTGGAGTGTATTGGAATGGTGCGGTTAACTGGTTCAGCAACTGGGGGAAGGGAGATTCAGTGTATTACAATGTGGATGAAGGGCGGTTGGGGATTATTCCACTACCTCCAATCCCAGAGGGTAATGATTGGTACGGTCGGGAGTTCAGGCATTACTGGGAATCTCGGGGCCACTTGCATCTCGTCGAGATCAACAGTGGGATGCATCGGGTTGATGTTTACGAGATGGAGAGAGATTACTCCCGGTGGTTTGTGAAACTTAGCGTTGATCTTTATGCTCTCGAAATTCCGCGGGACCCTCTGTATTGTCTGTTTGATATACTTTGTGTCGTACGGATGGAAAGAGATGAGGAATCGTTTCTGGTGCTGCACGTACCTGATAAAGTCTTGCGCTACAGTTTTGGAGATGGGAATTTGGAGAAGATATGTGATGTGGTGGCTCCACAGAGTTCTCGTTCATTGAGATATTCCTGGTTTCGTTCGTATCAGTACATTGAGTCACTTGCCAGTGTTTGACGGTAATTGCTTTTAATCAAGAATGTTTTTTTAATCAAGAATGTTAATATAACTATATATGTTATGCATCTTTATCGTAAAATATAGCTGTATCCTAAAAATATGTAGATACAAACAACTTCTATATCACTGTAAATTTTTATTTATTTATTTATTTGGCGAGTACTGTCATTTAGTTCAGTCGGAATAGCGTCTATTGTTGATACACGGAATACTGGTATTAGCCGCGTTAGCATATAGATGGTATGTACTCTATGCCACATTGTAGCAATAGTGCAATGTCGGGGGTAAACGCTTTCATCTTTCTTCCATTTGCCCACCAGCAACCATAAGCTCAAAGCCCCTGTTCACTGCTGTTATAGGAGGCTTCTTTTGCTTGAAATGAGTGGGAATGCGGAAAAGGTGTTAAAAATTAGTTCAGGATTTGAGAATTTTTGTTCACTGTAGTCAAAATTGGAGGACCACTCAAGTCGATTCTTAGTAGTTGTATTCTAATCCTTCCCTTATTTTGGTACTTTTTAAGCTACCTTTGCCAAGCCTTGAAATATCATTGTATAAACAGCAATGTTTTTTTTTTTTTCCCTATGAATTTTCTCTGTATGTTTATGGAAATCACTCTTTTTTCCTTCTAAGGAAATACATCTTGAACTGGAAAGCAAAAAGGAAAAAAAAACGTTGAGGTAATACAAATTGAACACTTTTTGATTTATATGCAGGCTATGTCAAGGTATGTCCGCGGAATCTACTTGCCTCTTTTTTTTTGAACTTGAATCTACTTGCCCCTCGTTAACAGGTACAAATACCTTTTCGTAGATTCCGATATCATTTTGGGACGACATTATTCAATTTCTGGTTAAATGTAAGTGCTGTGTAATGTGGAAGAACTTTTATCAAAATGCTAGCATTTCTCATTTGTCTTAGAAGTGATTTTTGATGGGCAGATGAAGAAGCTTTATTTTCTGGGAAACTGTAGGTTCGCCTCATTTCAGAGTAGTGTTGTGTGGTTGAAATATGGTTGATTCTCGCGCGGGGGGGGGGGGGGGGTGGGGAGGGGGTGTGAATGAACTCTGCACAATCTTGGCCCTTCTCGCGTCTTTGGTCCCTTACTCAAGCATCTGACCTCGTGATGGCTCTCGCTGGTCCCTCCGCTCTTGCGAGCTTGTACAGCTCGCGGGGTGAACTTTACATACTCTAAGGGTCTCGTTGGATAAACTCTACATATTGGGGTCTCGAGACCCTCACGATGACTATCACTGGTCCATCTGCCCTCGCGAGCTCGTTCAGCTCGCAGGTCCTATCTTGTGTCGCGTGGCCCCAATTCTCTCTGTGCTTGCGAGCTTGTTCAGCTCGCGGGGTGAACTTTACACACTCTAGGGGTCTCGCAACCTCGGGACCCTTGCGATGGCTCTCGCTGGTCCATCTGCCCTCGCGAGCTCTTTTAGCTTGCAGGTCCTATCTTGTGCCTATCTTGTGCTGCGTGGCACCAATTCTCCCTCCGCGCGGCAGTCGCTGGCCATGTGTCATTCTCTTGACCCCTCCACACGTTGGTGCATGAGTGGTCGGTCAAATTTCTTCGCAAGTCAACGGTCATAATTTTGACCGCGCCTACAATTAGCAACTTCTTTTTACACTATTTCGAAAACCCAAGGAATCAATCGTATGCAGCAGATCATGAAATCCATTGAAAATGAAAAAAAGGAAAAAAAAAACCTTGATTGGTGGCTCAAAGTTGAAGCTTTCACCGCATGGCTCAATACTCGACGGCTATTAATTAATAAAATTGACGAGGACAAGACAAACATCCGTGGCAGAATTCAAAAATGTTATTAACTCCAATAGGGAAACTGCAGAGAACCAACCGTGCAATTGCTTAATGAGTAGTATGATAGTAGAGCACTATATTAAAATGGTAGAAAGTTGACTATTATGGTATACTTGATACCCATATCTACCAATGCCGCACAATCCTCTCTCTGCCTATATTCAGGTTGACTTGAAACAGGAGAAGTATCGCACACCTCCTCCGTGGCTGAGTATCCATCGTCGTCGTTGTCATCTGCTGCTGAAAAAGTTGCTGCCAATTCCGACCTCTTGATTGAAATCCTGATTCGCCTGCCCATAAGATCTCTTAGGATTTCCAAGTCCGTGTCCAAACACTGGCGTTCTATAATTACCAGCCATTTCTTTGCTCTCCTCCGCAATCCCGACTCAACAACCGTCTCCGGCCTATTCCTGCACCCCTATAGTATCAACCCCTTCCCCGAGCTCAATTTCATCCCTCTTATCAACACCATCCATGAACCCCACCCCTGGTTCACAGATCTTGCTTTCTTTCCAGGTTTACGAGCCCATATACGAATCATAAATGCCTGTCACGGGTTACTATTGTGTTGTTTTGGCCACAGCCATGATGATAACCCTAAACCCAACTATTTCATCCTCAATCCCACAACGAAACAGTTCAAAATCCTCCCAAGATGCCATCTCTCCAACCTCATATGCCCCGCCCTAGCTTTCGATCCGTCAAAATCCCCTCACTACAAAGTTGTTTGCGTTTGTTACGTTGATTTTGCTCCAATTTTTTTTTTTTCGGTAAATGATTTGGCTCCAACTTATCCAGCAGGACCCTACCATCGTATCATGATGTATTCATCTGAGACCGGCTCATGGAAGACGTCCGGTGTGCCGTTCGCTGCAAAATACAAGACACAGTATGATGCTGGAGTGTACTGGAACGGTGCAGTTAACTGGTTCAACTGCTGGGGGATAGGAGATTCAGTGTATTACAATGTGGACGATGAGCGGTCGGGAAATATTCCCCTGCCGCCGATCCCAGAGGGTAACGATTGGTACAATCGACAGTTCAGGCATTACTGGGAATCTCGGGGCCACTTGCATCTGGTTGAGGTCTATGATCAAACGCATAGGGTTGATGTTCAGGAGCTGGAGAGAGATTACTCCGGGTGGTTTTTGAAATTCTGCGTCGATCTTGATGCGGTTGGAATTCCGAGGGACCCCCAGTTTTGTCACTTTAGTATACTCTGTGTTGTGAGGATGGAAAGAGATGAAGAGTCGTTGCTGGTGCTGCATGTACCTGGTAAAATCTTGCGTTATTTCTTCGGCGATGGGACTTTGAACAAGATATGCGACGTCGCGATCCCACCGAGGTTTCGCAGCTGGGGAGGCATCGAGAGTCGATTGACATATCCTTGGTGTCGTTCTTTCCAGTACAATGAGTCACTATTTGGTGTTTAACCTTATAGTTCTTGATGGAGTAAGTTTCAATGTCAACCCCCTGCTGCCTTCCGTCCAATTTTTTTGACCGAAAATACCCATGTGCTGTCCACATGAGCACATTAGAGGGGTATATGGGGTATTGTGGGATCTACTCTAACCAAAGGAGAGAGACAGAGAGAAGTAGTATTTCGTGGGTTTAGTTTGTAAATGAATACACTGAATTGGTTTTGAATTACGTTAGTTTGGTTACACTTTCTGAAGAACATTTTGCAGAAATGATTTTATATCGAGAATCTAGAGGTTTTTTTGGTGCTCTTGGAAAATGATGATTGAAAAGAATTGCTGACAAGTGCTAAACAAAACTACCAAATTGGGAGCAATTTGTATGTTGACTATTTGGTTAGTAATTTCAGATATAACTCGTTATTAACTATTATATAAATGTATTTAAAAATATACTGATTGATGTCATAGGACCGTGGATTTTGCTTGGTCTATGTTCTTGATAAGTTTTGAAAGGTAAAAAGTGGAGTATTGATCATCGGAATAGCTAAGCTCGAGAAGGGCTCATATTGGGCTAGGACAACATCTTTCCGTCCATCCCATGAACTAGATAGGATCTACTTCCAAAGTTCGACAACGTTTGTTGGAAAAATTCTAGAAGCCACTGCGCAATTGTTTAGTCAATACTCAATAATCCGCCGGCTAATTATTAATTTTTTTTATAGAAGAAATACAGCTTACGATATCTGATAAAAAAAGAAGATAGAGTTGACCACCAACTCATTACTCTATACGCACACCTATTTTTACTGTAACAACCAGTCCGTCTGTGAATTGCCTATATTTAGGTTGACTTGGTTATAGAAGTGTCACACACCTCCTCCATGGCGGAATATTTCAAAAATATATCTATTGATGTCCTATGACCATGATATTTTGCTTGGCCTATATTCGCGATAAGTTTTGAAAGGTACAAAAGTATTGATCGTTGGAATAGCTAGGCTCGAGAAAGTCCATACTGGGCTAGGATAGCACCCTTCCGTTCTTTCCACAAGATAGATAGGGTCTGCCTCAAAGTTCGACAATGTTTGTTGGAAAAATTCCGAAAGCAACTGCGCACTTGTTTAGTCAATACTCAATAACCCGCAGGCTAATCTTTCTTTTTTTTAGAAGAAAAATACAACTTACGATATCTGATAAAAAAAAAGATTGAGTTGACCACAACATTACTTTATATGCACACCTATTTTTACTGTACAAACCTGTCGCATCTGTGAATTGCCTATATTTAGGTTGAGTTGGTTATTGAAGTGTCACACACCTCCTCCATGGTGGAGTATTTCAAAAATATATCTATTGATGTCCTATGACCATGATTTTTTGTTTGGCCTATGTTTGCGATAAGTTCTGAAAGGTAAAAAGTATAGATCGTCGGACTAGCTAGGCTCGAGAAGGGCCCATATTGGGCTAGGATAGTACCCTTCCGTCTTTTCCATGAACTAGATAGGATCTGCCTCAAAATTCGACAATGTTTGTTGGAAAAATTTCAGAAGCAACTGCACAATTGTTTAGTCATACTCAATAATCAGTCGGCTAATCTCTTTTTTTAGAAGAAATACAGCTTACGGAATCTAAGAAAAAAAGATAGAGTTGACCACCATATTACTCTCACAAACCTGTCTCATTTGTGAGTTGCTTATATTTAAGTTGACTTAGAGCATCTTGGAGCCTTCACCCATTTTTTCCCCCAAATTTGAGCCAAATTTTGGGTAGGCACATCTCCAATCATCAAATCCAAAATTTAAAATTCACTCTCCCTCTCTCTTCCTCCTTCGACCCACCTCCACTACACCACCGCAACCCTCCATCTCCCTTCTCTCTCCCTCTGACCCACCACCACCTACCCATTGCCTCTACTACGACCAAGGACGGAACCAAAATTTTATCCTAGCAGTGGCGAAATGTATACTAAAAAAAATCTAGTAGTGACGAGACTATATAAGTTTGGCATAAATTTTTTTTTTTACATATAATAATTGTATTTTTTAAAATTTTAGTCGTGGCGGTCGCCGCCACTAGACCCCCCCTGATCCCATCCTTGACTACGACGACACTTTAACTACTCCGACAGCACTCCGGCGACAACTCTGACAAATTTGAGAAATCACCGACCCACCACCACCCGACTCACCCTCTCTATCCTTCAATCCACTTGACATTTCTCTCTCTTTCTCTCCCTCTAAGTAGCTGTAGGAAAAATGGGGAAAGAGTTTGGTTTGTCCCAGATTTGGACAAAAAAATGAGTAAAACCCAAAATGGGAAAGTGTTTGGGTAAAGGATTGAAGAGATGGTTTTGTGATTTTTGCCCAAATTTTAAATTTGGAAAAAGGTTTGGGTCAAGACTGGAGATACTCTTAGTAACAGGAGAAGTGTCACACACCTCCTTCATGGTGGAGTATTCATCATCATCTGCTGCAGCTGATAAAGTTGCTGCAAGTTCCGACCTCTTGACCGAAATCCTAATTCGTCTACCCATAAGATCTCTCATGCGGTTCAAATCTGTTTCTAAATACTGGCTCTCTCTCATCAACAGCGATTCGTTCTCTCTATGTCGCAATCCCAACTCCACCGCTGTCGTCTCCGGCCTATTCATGCACCCCGTCTCCGACCTATTAACCGGGGACACCTATAGGTCCACCACTGTACCCAAACTTGATTTCATCCCCCTAACCAACACCACCGGTGGCAGTACCCCTACTCACAAACCCCACCCTCATTTCAATGATCTCGCTTTCTTCCCGTGTTTATCAGGTAACAAACGAATCATAAGTTCCTGTCATGGATTACTATTGTGTTGTTTCTACACAGAACTGAATTACCGTAAACCCGACTACTTTATCCTCAATCCCACAACCAAACAATTCAAGATCCTCCCCAACCGCCATCTCTCCGAACTCAGAGGCCTAACACTAGCTTTCGATCCGTTGAGATCCCCTCACTACAAAATCGTTTGCGCTCATTACGACACATTAATATGTCCAGCGGTGCCCTACTATCAGATTGCGACGTACTCATCTGAGACCAGATCATGGAAGGCCTCCAGTGAGCTGTTCGCAGTAGATTTCTACAAGTATGACAACTCTGGGGTGTATTGGAACGGTGCGGTTCATTGGTTCAACCGCAGGCGGAATAGGAATTCACTGTATTACAATGTCGACGAAGAGCGGATGGGAATCATTCCAGCGCCTCCGGCACGAGAGCTTAGAAATTGTTGTGGTTGGGATTCTATGCATTATGGGGAATTTTGGGGCCGCTGTTCTGGTCCGGAGTCTAGTTATTATGGGGAATCTGGGGGTCAGTTACATCTCGTTGAGACCTACCGTTTTGGTCCGACGAATCAAGTTCATGTTTATGAGATGGCGAGGGATTACTCTATGTGGTCGGTGAAATACCGGGTTGATGATCTCGATGGCATCGGAATCGTGCGGCGCCCGGGGGGTTGTAGTTCGATTAGTGTGCTTTGTGTGGTACGGACAAAAAGAGACGAGGAGTCGTTTATGGTCCTGCACGTACCTGGTAAAATCTTGGGCTACGGTTTTGCAGATGGGAATTTCAAGGAGATATGTGGCGTGGCGGCTCCGGAGGGGTTCGATAACGAGGGAGGGGTACAGGATGTGCTTACATATTTCTGGTCTGATTGCTATCCTTACGTCGAATCTCTCTCTCGTGTTTGACATCGGTGCCGCCGCGCGTTCATTGTAATGATTTTGTTATGCTCTCATCTTTCTTCTCGTTATCTTGTCTTTGTAGTCTTTGTTTTGCTTTGTAGTGATCTTACTCTTACTAAAACTTGCCATTCACTTGATTAAATTTGATTGAACTGCAATGGGCTTCTGGACCAGACACTGCCATTTCCTTTTTAGTCTCCCTCATATTATCTTCTTTTAAAATTACCCGAAGGAATGCAAAAATAAAGGGAAATGATTTCTATAGTCGGCAGTTAGGAATCTTCCTTTCAGGCCAGTCTTCCCTAGTAGGAGTATTTTCCTTCCTACTGACCTCGTCAAAAGCCAATTTCCACAAGCAACTTATTGTCAACATTCAATAAAAGCAATGCCAAGAAAACTACAAAAAAATATCAAAAATAAAGCACACCACGTGTTAAGAGTTGAAGCAAGACAAGCAATAGATTGAAACACAAGACCAGGCATTCATTCGAACTCTTGAAATCCATCATGTCTGAGTATCCATCTTCCGCCGATACGATCGCCTCCGACGATGACCTCTTAACCGAAATCCTCATACGGGTACCGGTGAAATCACTCCTCCGGTTCAAGTCCGTATCGAAGCACTGGCTCTCTCTCATCACCACACCCAATTTCGCATGCTGCCGGAATCCTGACCCTAGCTCTGTATCTGGCCTATTTTTGTACTCGTCCGGTCGGCGCCTCAACTCCGGACTTAATTTCATCCCTCTTCAAAATGATGGCAATCCAACTGACGGAAATTTTACAACCTTTCCATTAGGAATGAAAATTTTAAGTTCATGCCACGGCTTATTATGCTGTACTAGCTTCCCCCTTACTGGCAACCACCAATTCCACATCCTCAATCCTACTACCAAGCAATTCAGTTCACTTCCTAAATCCCGTGGGGAAGTAAGAGGGTTGAGTTTATCTTTTGAACCATGTAGATCACCTCACTACAAAGTAGTTTGCATATTGGGCACCGTTTCAGTTTTGTCTAGAGAGCCTTGTTAGAGTGAGTGGCGTTATCAAATTGAGATATACTCGTCTGAGACCGGCACTTGGAGGCCTTCTGGTGAACCTTTTATCGGCGATCTCAATACGCATTTGCCTGGCGTGGTCTATTGGAATGGCGCGATTCATTGGTTTAACGCTTGGGGGGATTCCTTGTATTTCAACATCGAGGATGAGAGGCTTGGAATCTTGTCAATGCCTCCGATTCCTCAGGGTGAAGGGAATGGGAGGCCGTTTAGGTACTATGGGGAGTCTCGTGGCCATTTGCATCTTGTTGAGATCTACGATGCAAGGACTCAGTTTTGTGTATGCGAGATGGAAGCTGACTATTCCGGGTGGTTTGTTAAGTACAATGTTGATCTTTGCGAAGTTGGAATTGCATTTCCTGAGATGATGCAGAGGCTGTCGTGGGATCCAATGTATTACTCGTTTGCTATACTTGCCATTGTACGGGAAGAAGAAAAAGAAGATGAGCAATCGTTTCTGGTGTTGCACGTACCTGGAAAGATCATACGTGACAATCTTGCGAATAAAAGCTTTGAGAAGATAGGCGATGTTGCCCCGGAGCATTGTGTAAGGGGCCGAAATATCCGAGGGGTCACAAGGTCCAGAAAGGGGGAATGAAGGTTCACACGCTGTTTGACCCATCATCTAAGCTATCTCAGTTCACCTGTAAATAAGTTTGGGCTTCGGCCAAATAAGCCAATAGCTATCCGAAGGATAGACGGAACCACGAGTACTTCACCGAACGTTATAAGCTGTATCCGAACATACGACACTTGAGCTCGCTCGGGGTCTCACCAAGCGCACGGTATGAACATCCGCTTGTTCGGCTTGGTTTTTCTTCGGTAGGGACATCAAACGCTCGGATAATTCGTATGGCGGAAGTTGGTCCCGCCGAGCATAGACGATTGTGGAACCTTCCATAAATATCTCCTGATAAGTAAGCTGTCTTTTCTGATATTCGAAGTGACATCTCTGAACGATGCGACCTTTCTGACATCAACCCATATGGCTCTGAAAGACTAGGGAAGTGGTGTTCATTAAATGGCCCTGCTACTAAGCGCCAACCAAGCAGAACGTAACACGTGGAAAGTATGACCAACTTGCTCAGCACTCCATCCCCTTTGCCTATAAATAAGGGAGCGCTACCATTGAGAGGGGGATCCCTGACTCAAAAGATAACAGCACTCTCTTCTCTTGATCAGTATATTTTTCTTACTAAACTCCTCCTTCTCTCTCCACCTACTGACTTGTTCGTCGGAGCTTCTTCCCGGAGGAACAACCCCCCTCCGGTTCTGCAGGTACATCAAGATCGGCGTTAGCACTCTCCGCTCCACACAAGAAGATAGCAATACAGGAAGGCTCACGAAGAAATCACGCCCCCACAATTGGCGACTCCGCTGGGGAGGAAGAATAATCTCTTGGGGTGTTCTTTGTGTTCTCCGTGTTCTTAACCAGTTGAGGTCCAAACAAGATCTTCATTTCAAATTCAGTCTGCTCTTTGTGTTTGAGTTGAACAAATGGCCCAATGCCTCCCACCTCCGGGACCAGAGAATTTCACTCTGGGGCTCGAGGGTTATGGATCTATTAACCTCGAACCCCGTCAAGCGGCTAGGACGATTCCATCCGTGGCCCGCCAACTCTTTTTTCCACCTACCGAGTTGGATATCGCCCTGGCCGAACAAAAACGTCAAGCAGCGGTTATTACCATGCTGCAACAACGGCTAGAGGAGCGAGACGGAGGGTTGACTGTAACCCCTGCACACGAGCATCCAGCCGAGCCCAGCCGACCGAAGAAATCCCGCAAACGGGGCAGACCGTCTCGCCCAGCCCAAACAGCCGAACTCGCCGTTCCCGAGCGACGGACTGTCATTGAGCGTCATGACCAAGGCGCTCCACGACCTCGGCTGACGAGCATTATTCGTGCCGAGAGTACTCAATCCTCGGCCACGGGATCAACAGCTGGAACTAACAGAAGAGGCGCGTCCGCCCGAATGCGATATCATTCCGAACGACAAATGAGTCGAAGAAGTGGGAAAAGGCCCATGGATTTAAACGATCCACCTCGGCACGCACGCAGCAGCAGCAACCAGGAATATTCGGTTCGATCGAGACACGATTCCGAACGCCACGACGGGAGGCACTCGGCAAACTCTGGCAGTCGCCACCGAACCGAAAGCCGAGGAAACCGTTCGGAGCACGATAATACGATTATCCTGTACGATCAGTTCACAGGCTTGCCGACCATGTATCAACCCGTCGACCCCGCTCTTCAGCCTCAGCACGCTCCTTTGACGGGTTCGAAAGGAGAGGCGCGTGCACCTCCGGTCTTAGCCATTCGGCAACCGAAGGAGAACGAGGAGCAGCATCGGTGGGAAAAAAGAAAGGCTCCAGAGCCGCACTGTCACTCCTCTCCCTATTGTCCCGCTGATCCCAGCTGAAGATAATTCGAAGCTCGAGAAGGCAAAGGCTTCCCCCTTCGTGGATGCTATTCAACAGGAGCGGCCACCAGACAGGTTCGTCATACCGAAGCTGAAACGCTACGAGGCGAAGGAGGACGCAGTCGCGTTCGTTTGTCGCTTCAGACAAACCATGAGCCTCCACAACTTCTCTGACGCCCTTATGTGCAAGATCTTCCCGCTCACTCTTAGCGAGCCAATTATGCTGTGGTACAATCAATTAAAACCTAAATCAATTTCTTGCTTCAACGAGCTAGAATTAGAGTTTAGCAAACGCTTTGTCACCAGTAACATACAACCGAAGACACTATCGATGTTGGTGAACATGCGGAGAGCGGCAGGAGAGACTTTACGGCTGTATACCGAGCGTTATTGGGAAGTCTATAATCTCATCCCCGACTGTGATCAGGGCGTCGCGGTCGAATCTTTTATGAACGGGTTGGATCCAACCTCGGCAATGTTCCGTGATCTCTCACGTAATCCGCCAAAAACAATGGGAGAGCTCATGGCCATAATCGAGAAGGACTGCGTCCACGAAGAAGCCATGGCCGAGCGGAATACTCCAAAGGTTCCCGAACCTACCAAGACAACAGGGGTGAAGAAACAAGTATCAAACGTCCGCCAGGGACAAGGAGACCGGGGCGGCTCAGGCCAAGCAACCAACAAACCGAGCAACAAGGGTCGCCCTCCGCAGCACCCACAGCCGCAGTCGTGGCCACAAACGAAGAGGGAGCCGCGGCCAGACGAGTACGTTGCCGAGCATACTGTATTCACCGAACCTATCTATAAACTCCTCAACATCATCGGCAAATTGCCATTCTTTGTTTGGCCAACGGTACTCTTGGGCACCGTCGGTAGCGGACCAGGGATGTGCACGTACCACAAGGAGCGCAGCCACTACACCACACAATGCCCGCCTTTCAAACGGTATCTAGAAGAGCTTGCAGCGGCTGGGCACCTGAATCAGTGGATCGACGTTCGGCGAAATCCACTTCCATCACCTCCTCCTCTTATCGGCAATCTTGTAAGCGTAATACAAGGGTTGGTTTCCGAAGGAAGGGCGGCCGAGCTTCGCTCAGAAATTGACAGAGCCGTCTCCACTTTATCCGTTTGCAACATTGGCGCTTCGGGCAAGCGAAAGTGGGAGGATCCGAGCTTCCATTGTGCAATGACCTTTTCGTCCGACGACTTGAAAGGTGTTCAAGTCCCTCGTATGGACGCCCTCGTCGTTACTATTGCTATTGCAAAATCAACTGTACAACGAGTATTGATAGACCAAAGAAGCTCGGCGGACGTGATGTTTTACTCAACATTCCTGAGCCTCGAATTATCTCCCGCTCAGCTTCGGACAGCATCAACTCCCCTTGTCAGCTTCACTGGAGCCCCGGTTTGGCCGCTCGGCCTGATCACTCTTCCTGTACGGGCGGGATCACGTGTTCTCCAAATTGAATTCGTGGTGGTCGCTTCTCCGAGTCCATACAACGTCATACTCGGTCGAACCTGGTTGCATGAAATGAAGGCCGTCGCCTCTACCTATCACCAGGTGGTCAAATTTATTGGATGGAATGGACGTCAGGAGAGCCTACGAGGAGACCAAATCCAATCGAAGAGATGCTACATTAGCACTGTGACGAACAAACAGAGCTATATGGAGGTACAATGCGTGGCCGCCACTCCCACTTCAATGATTGAGGATATTGGAGTGCCGGCCTAACAAAGGTCAGCTGAGGAGCTAATACATTTTTCCATTCCTGGGGGCGAAGGAAGATACTTTCTGATTGGGAGTTCATTGAGCGTAACCGAGCGTGAGGAGATGTATGACTTTTTGATGCGAAACATAGAAGTTTTTGCTTGGACTCCACAAGACATGCCAGGTGTGGACCCATCGTTCGCAATGCATTCATTGAATGTCGATCCGAATAGACGGCCGGTGGTGCAAAAAGTCCGACGCTCATCAGCCGCTCATACCGAAGCTGTAATAGCCGAAGTGAATCAACTGTTGGAAGCTGGTGTCATTCGGGAAGTGCTATATCCCACCTGGCTCGCCAATCCAGTGGTTGTCCCGAAGAAAAATGGGAAATTAAGGGTATGCGTCGATTACACGAACCTCAATGATGCCTATCCTATGGATCGATTTCCCCTTCCTCGGATCGAGCAAATGGTAGATGCAACAGCAGGATGCGAACGCTTGAGCTTTATGGATGCGTATCGGGGCTATCACCAAATAGCTCTGGACCCGGAAGATCAGGATAAGACCGCCTTTATTTCTCCTCGGGGCACTTACTGCTACAAAGTCGTGCCGTTCGGCCTGAAGAATGCTGGTGCAACCTTCCAACGCTCCATAACAAAGATGTTTCCTGGAATGCTCGGCAAAAGGTAGAAGCTTATATCGATGATCTGGTTTGCAGAAGCAGGTTCGCTCGGGACCACCTTCGGGACTTAGGAGAAGTCTTTGCTTTTTTGAAACAACGAAAGCTTCGAAAAGCCGTGTGAACAGGTCATGGCCATCACCTTTGACGAGGTCCCCAAACCGAGCTTCGAAAAGCCGTGTGAACAGGTCATGGCCATCACCCTCGGCCCAAGCCAGCTGGATCCTGTGGTTGCTTGCCTAAAGAACCAAGTGCTACCGACGAGCAAACGCGAAGCATACAAACTCCGCTGCCGAGCGGCCAACTTTTTCTTGGACCCAAATGACAACCTCTACTGACGAACCTTCACTGGACCCGATCTGCGCGTCGTCCACGATGACGTTGTGCAGGCCATCCTGGAGGAACTCCATTCGGGCAGTTGTGGGGCTCATTCAGGAGGACGGTCCCTTGCACAGCGTGCTTTGACGCAAGGTTATTGGTGGCCGAAGATGGTCAAGCAGTCCGAAGAATACGTGAAGATCTGTGTTCGATGCCAACAGCAAGCATCTCTTATCCACCAGCCTGCCTTCCCCCTTAAAATGATCACTAGTCCGTGGCCGTTTGCGGTTTGGGCTTTTGACATAGTTGGCAAGATGCCGAAGGCACCTGGGGGATTTGAGTATTCGCTCACGGCCACAGATTTGTTCACCAAGTGGGTTGAAGCTTCCCCCATGATCAAGACAACCGCAGGCGATGTGGAACGCTTTATTTGGAAGCACATCATCTCGAGCTTCGGCGTACCGTATGCCATTCTTTCTGACAATGGCTCTCAATTTGTTGCGTCTGCTCTCAAAGCTTTTTATGCAAAGTGCCACATAACGATCCATAATTCATCTGTGGCCTATCCTCAAGGTAATGGACAAGCCGAGGCATCCAACAAGACCATTACTCGGGGGCTGAAGCGCCGTCTGGATCGGAAGCTCGGAAAGTGGGTGGAAGAGCTTCCACACGTCTTATGGGCCTATTGAACAACCCCTCGGCGGTCCACCGGCCGTACTCCATTTGCTATGGCCTACGGTATGGAGGCTGTCCTCCCTTTATCTACTATGATCCCTACAGCCCGCACGGAGAATTTTGACCCTGTGGACAACAATGCGCTTATGGGTACCGAGTTAGATTTCGCTGAAGAACTTCGTGACAATGCTAACCTTCGGCATGCCGCGTACCAGCAAGAAGTCGCCCGGGGCTACAACCGCAATGTTCGTGCTCGTCCGTTTAGCGTCGGGGACTTAGTCCTTAGGATGGTTACCGAAGCATCAAAGTTGACCAAACTGAAAGATCCCTATGAAGGACCTTACCGAGTGGTTGAGAAGATCGGGCATGGTGTCTACAAGCTTGCTGAGATGGATGGCACGCCAATCGCTAATCCATGGAATGCCCAAAAGCTTAGGAAATTCCATGGCTAGTATTGGCCTCTTTTGTATTTACATTTTTGTTCGGCCCATACGCTTTTGAGCGTCATGTACTTAATCCGAATTTGTCTTCACTATTCTGCTTTGTTTTTGTTCTTCTGAATGGGGTATTTCATCTAGCCCTGGGTACATCTTTTGTTCGGGTGAAACTCTCGAAGCCCATAATGAATTGTTTGTTAGGGTGAAACTCTCGAAGCCCATAATGAATTGTTTGTTCGGGTGAAACTCTCGAAGCCCAAAATGAATTGTTTGTTCGGGTGAAAATCTCGAAGCCCAAGATGCTCTGGTCGTTCGGGCGAAATTCTCGTAGCCCTTGGAACATCTGTTTTGGAATATCATTCGTTGACCCGTCTTGTGTTCGGCACAGTTTACCCATTCTACTGCCTTATTCCATTCCTACAGTTATGCAACAAGGCAGGGGGCTACTATATGGGTAAACCCGAGTTCATTTCTTAGTAACTCCAAATCACATATACAGTTCTTCCGAATGAAAAGACTTGGACAAATTCTGATTCATGATGTTCCTACCGAGTAAAACGACTTCGCAAAATTTTCATACTTGGAAACACAGGGAGTCCATTCCAAACAGCAAGACTTGGCACACAATGAAATTTATCCGAACAATGAATCTGAACCGAGCGAAAAGACTTGTAAAAACAAACAAAGAGATTTGCAAGGTCGCTAAATCAAGGAACTAAGACGATCATTAGTCACTAAGATATCCTCCAAAAAGTTTCGGTTACATCCAATTGATTCGGCAAGGTTCCAATTGTTCGGATCCAACCATATTAACAAAAAAAAAAAAAAACTTTAATTTGCTGGAGCGTCAGCAGGGGCTGGCAGGGTTGGAGCGTCGGCAAGGGCTGGTAGGGTGGTCGAGTCGGCAGCGTTAGCTGTTGTCTCTTCTTCGGCAGCTTCGGCAGGGGCGAGCAGTGGTACTTCCACCAGACTCCTCCTCTCGTCGTCAGGCTCAACGCCTGCATCGTCAAGACCCCTGTTGTAGCCGAGCATGAAGCTCTCTTTGTGCTGGCCCTCCTTGATTTCATCCTGCACTTCAATAATCTGATCGGCCACATCTTCCCCGGCCTGGGCATACCCTCTCTCGTACTGCCCCTGCATCTTCTTCTCCATTTCTTTTTTCATTTCTTCTCGACCGAGGGCTCTCCCTTTAGCCAGCCCCTCGTCTTTCCCCTCGGCCCTAGTTTGTTCGGCCGACTCCTGCAGGCCCTTGATTAGATCATTCTGATTGGCAACCTGAACTTCCAGGCTTTGCCTCACGAGCTCGGATTGCTCTAAGCCCTTCTTATAATCCTCGGTCAGGCCCTTGTTGTATTCAACCGACTGCTTCATCAGTTTTGACTTCTTGTCATGCTCGGTAAGATGAAGCTGGGCACTCATTATGGACTGGGTGGCCTGTAAACAAAATAAAGGTTATTCCGACGAAATAGGGCAGATGTACAGAAAATCATTGCAAATGTGAAAGAATTTACTCACCCTTCCGACATGATAGTAATATTCACTCAGGGCTGCTTTCAGAGAAGGGGGACTCTGTACGTCCTTCGGCAAAGCTAGCCCCGAGTGAAGAGTGAAAGCCAGGGAGGGGTCCTCCCTCAGGCTGTCAGATTTGAGAACCTGTTTCTTGCCAGGGGTGATGAAGTTTGGCACCCATGGGGTGTCAGGGTTAGAAGCAGGCACCCTCCCTTCTCCCTCTGCCAAGGCTTCCTTCAGCAGCTCTAATTCTTGGCACTTTCCCTTCAAGGCCGCCCTTGTCTTCTTGCTCGCGGGCGGTTCGGCAAAGCTAGCCCCGAGTGAAGAGTGAAAGCCAGGGAGGGGTCCTCCCTCAGGCTGTCAGATTTGAGAACCTGTTTCTTGCCAGGGGTGATGAAGTTTGGCACCCATGGGGTGTCAGGGTCAGAAGCAGGCACCCTCCCTTCTCCCTCTGCCAAGGCTTCCTTCAGCAGCTCTAATTCTTGGCACTTTCCCTTCAAGGCCGCCCTTGTCTTCTTGCTCGCGGGCGGTTCCTTTGGTGGGGGGGGGGGGGGGGGGGGGGGGGGGGGGGGGGGGGGCTCAGTGGTCATTTTTTAGAAGGTGGGGGAGGTGGGGTTTTCTTGCTTGGGGCCGAGCCCGAGGCTCCAGTGTAGGGAGGTATTCCCGAACAGGTCCAAAACGAGCCCGAGCACGGTCAAAGAAAAGGTCAACGCACTATGGACCAGTGACATGAGAAGTCAATGGTCCAGAGAGGTTGTACGATTCTCGGTGCAATAACACGAGACGTTATTAGACCAAATACAAAGAAAATGACATGAGATGCCACTGTTCAAGAAACTTGTTCGGCAAGAGAGAGCCGAACAGGAGGAGAGCTCCTTAGAAAGGAAATGGTCCAAATTGCTTCCCTAGGACCAGTTACATGTGAAGTAACTGGTCCAGGCCGTCTGTTCAGCCATGAGATGGCCGAACAAAGAGAGGAGTCCTATTAGAGGGAACATTCTAGAAGGGTCCAGAATCACTGGTATTCTGTTAAGGGATGAGATCCCAAGAATATAGGATCTAAGAAAGATACCCAACGAGTATGGGATGTTCGGCTTGATATGGAATGAGTCCTACAAGGATTAAAGAAATAAACTGATAAGGAAACGAGAATCCAAGAAATCCTAGTTTTCCTATACGAGGTAGGAAACCTAGGGCAATATGGATACTTGGGTAGCAAGCATCCATAAATCTATAAATAAGAGGTAAACCTAGAGGTAAAAGGTACGCAATACATTGTATTATTTGATATTCACCTACTGATAATTAGGGTTTCTTTAGTACGAAATACTAACAAAGGCATCGGAGGGCCTTTGCCACGAGAGGCAAAGGTGCACTCACTCCTTGTCTATTTTGCAGGATAAGGGTTTCGTTGACAAACTAGGGTTTCGGTCAAGAGGCACGTGAAGCCGTTGCATTCCAGTGCTGTTCAGAGCACTACTTGAATTTGTCCACCTACATCCAGTCTTCCGAAGCTGGGCCTTCTTCCTCTCTTTTTCCTCCAGTCTCTTCTGGAGAACTTCCTTGATATTCCTTGGAGGCATATCTTCTTTTTCAAGGAAAGGTTCTTCTTCGGTAGGTAGTCGGATTGTCCCTCGGAGAGGTTTGTCGATGTTCGGTTGTAGCTCTTCTGGGATGTCCTCGGACTGCTCAGGTTCGTCGGTTATCTTTCGTCGGATCCGACCGCCGTATGTAGCTTTATATTTGAGGATTGTTGGGGCGTCTTTCTCCTCGGCTGGGATAGTGAGCAGGGAGTCGGCAAGACCGCAACCTTTTGCCGCCCTTAACAGTACCTTGTTCAGCTTGGTGGTGTCTGCCGAAGAAAAGCATGAAATCGTTAGTCAAATTTTTGATAAGTGAAATAAGAGCAACAGAAAGAATAAACATCTGAAATAACGGGCAAGTGTTCTTACTTGGCGTTCCCCTTCGTGTGATGATTACCGAGTGGATAATGCGGTAGGAGTTGACGCTCAGCTGGCATGGGGTAAGGTTAAAACGGTGAAGGATTTCCCTTAATACCCTATGCATCGGGAACCGAAGGCCTCCTTCCGTTATCGCCATCAAAGGAACGGTGACATGTTCGTCACTGAATCTAATTCGGGGGCCTTGTACAGGCGTGATAACGACATCTTCGGGGACGTTGTACACGGCTCGGAAGACGTCCAGGCTCTTCCTGTCTTGGAAGCACTCCAAGTAAGGGCAGGGGTCCCTCCCCGTTCGGTCAGGAATCACGTCGGGGTCCATTGGGACGATCTTCCTCTTCGCCTTTGGCGGATGCGACGAGGATTCCCCGACAATTCCTACTCCCTCACTCGCTCGGCTTGACGAAGAGATTGGAGTCTCTCGTCCCTACTCGGCTTCGTCAGCTCCTTCGGCCTCTTCTTCCTCTTCTGCTTCATCATGAGGAAGCTCCCTTTCGGACGACGACTCATCTATATCTATAATATTGGGGTCCGGCCCCATTGTTCGGAGGGGAGTCACCTTAGCGGGGGTAGTCGATTCCCTCTACTCCCTCGGGATCTCTGCCACTTGACCCCGTTCGGTAGTTCCGGGCGAAGTTTATTATAGCTTCGGCTAGCTCTGGATCAGATCTACCAAAATCCGAAGCTCCAGAATCCACCGGCTGATATGAATCAGCCGAAGAGGTTGACTTTGAAGACTCCATACCTAGAAACAAATCAGTGCATGGGATGAGACCGTTAGCGATTTGCATGCTCAGCAGTCTAAAGTGCCTATGTTCGGTGTTCTATGTTGTTCCGAGAGACCTCAGGTCTGCTCGGTACTTCCCGAACGAATTTTCTTCAGGAGAAACTCCGAAGAAGAGATTCCCACCATTCAGGGACAGGTTTGGGAACCCTAAATTTCTCCTAGGGAGATACAGTGACTAAGAAGCTACGACGGCTCTCTAAGCTTGTTGAATGGACATTCCTTTGGGAACAACCCCTACTTAAACGCACCATCGTGTTCGGAAGAACATGATTTGAAAGTGTTCATGTGTTCGGAAGAACACATGAACACCTGGGTAACCAGACGACGATTTCAGCGCAAACGAAAGGGAAAAAGCCAACCATAAGGGGGCAAAAGCACTCGAAAAACAATCGGATCATATCAACAAATGAAAGAACTTGAGAAAATACCTGAAAATCAAAGGAAATCTGTGATCAAAACCTTCGAAATCTGCAGATTTCTGGTGATTTTTGGTCTGGAACAGCGCTCGAACAAAGGAGACGATCGACAAGAAGAGAGAGTGATTTTCTCTCTCTTACCCTGCCCCTTTTTATACTGAGTACAGAATTCGAAGCGGTCTCTAACCCTGGCCGTTGGATCTGGGCGGGAGACTGATGTGCCGCTCGATGAAGGACACGTGGCAGGTATGAAGCGTGCCGTACCACTACCCAATGAAATCGTGACACCTGGCATCGATTCAAATCGACGGTTACAGAAGCATTTAATGAAAGCTGCGCACACATATCGAAGCGTTCCAAACATTTTTGTCCGTTCAACTTCAACGGTTCGTCCAGTCATTCGTTCTTCGGATTTATGTCTACGTTCGGCCAAATTCTTATTCAACTCCTCCTTCATTTCCGAGCAAGCAAAGAAGGAGTTGATGGGCTATTGTAGGGGGCCGAAATATCCGAGGGGTCACAAGGTCCAGAAAGGGGGAATGAAGGTTCACACGCTGTTTGACCCATCATCTAAGCTATCTCAGTTCACCTGTAAATAAGTTTGGGCTTCGGCCAAATAAGCCAATAGCTATCCGAAGGATAGACGGAACCACGAGTACTTCACCGAACGTTATAAGCTGTATCCGAACATACGACACTTGAGCTCGCTCGGGGTCTCACCAAGCGCACGGTATGAACATCTGCTTGTTCGGCTTGGTTTTTCTTCGGTAGGGACATCAAACGCTCGGATAATTCGTATGGCGGAAGTTGGTCCCGTCGAGCATAGACGATTGTGGAACCTTCCATAAATATCTCCTGATAAGTAAGTTGTCTTTTTTGATATTCGAAGTGACATCTCTGAACGATGTGACCTTTCTGACATCAACCCATGTGGCTCTGAAAGACTAGGGAAGTGGTGTTCATTAAATGGCCCTGCTACCAAGCGCTAACCGAGCAGAACGTAACACGTGGAAAGTATGACCAACTTGCTCAGCACTCCATCCCCTTTGCCTATAAATAAGGGAGCGCTACCATTGAGAGGGGGATCCCTGACTCAAAAGATAACAGCACTCTTTTCTCTTGATCAGTATATTTTTCTTACTAAACTCCTCCTTCTCTCTCCACCTACTGACTTGTTCGTCGGAGCTTCTTCCCGGAGGAACAACCCCCCTCCGGTTCTGCAGGTACATCAAGATCGGCGTTAGCACTCTCCGCTCCACACAAGAAGATAGCAATACAGGAAGGCTCGCGAAGAAATCACGCCCCCACACATTGTGACAGTAGTGGCATGATAGAGGATGCATTACGATATTTCTGGTTTCATGCTTTTCAATACATTGAGACGGTCTCTTGTATCTGAATGCAATTCTTAACAAATGTAACATTATTTTTCACTTATGTTAGTTATGTAGTTGGTATTGCTATATACTGTATGAGAGTATTTAAATGATTAATAATGCAGTGTTTCGTACTTAAATTTCCAAATATGAACATTCCATGGCCACCAATGAAAATGCTAATGTATGCTGCAGATTGTACAGAACCGGCCTCGTTTATCAATTGCGAAACAAAATTCTAAAAAGTTCCGGGGAACTTCCTGGCCGGTCCTCCTTGGTTGAAGAATAGCCCACTAGGTCCTGCCCAAAGAGCCCATAGCCCAGTAGGTCCTCTTCAATATTTTGTTGACAAAAATACCCATCGCAAAAAAAAAACGGTTGGAGAGAGACAAAAATACCACCACCACACCGCCACCACCACCACCACTGCCACCACCACACCACCGCCACCGCCACCACCACAACGTCGCCACTGCCACCACCACCACCACGCCACCACCGCCGCCGCCGCCGCCACCACGCCACCGCTGCCGCCGCAATGTGATGACCTGATTTTTTTTTTTTTTGGGTCGAATTATATACATTGGATGCAATTCCTACATCACCTTTTCTTTACTTCTTTAGATATCATATAAGACTGAAATGATATGAAGAAAATAACACGTGCAACGAACGTGCTATAACACTAGTCAAACATGAATGCGGCCGGTGGAGGGATGGCGTGGGAGGTTTAGGGTTTTCTAGGTGTAGTTGAGGTTTTGGGTCTAGGGATGAGCTTGGGCCCTTGTTTTGGTCCATTCTCTGATTTTAGGTGTTTGGGCTTTGACCAATTTGGATGTAGCCAACCCTTGGTTATCCCCTCCTTCAACATTTTTTCAATAAAATGTTTTCCTTTGCCCAAAAATAAAAAAAAATAAAAAAAATAAAAAAACTTGTCAAACAGAAAAGTCTAGAGGAAACTCTTGTCATTCTGCAACCCCTGTGTGCGGACAACAATGATCATCTTGGACAGTTGTAAGTTGTCCATTAAATTGAAATATTCTCGAAGATAAGAAAACGACTACACATTCGGGGAGAAGTTCAATGGAACACGGAATGTTGACTGAGAATAATGAATGAATACAGGGAAATAAGTCTCGAAATTCCTTGTTTTGTTTGTTTCTTGGTTAGTTTGAAATTTCATAGTCAAAGACAAGAAGTTTACAGCGCACAATGTTTGAATCATGTAAAGGTCTTATTATGAACACGTAAACAACAGGCAACTCCAGTACATGTCTATGTTATATATATACACAAGTTCATCAACACACTTTTGTCCACAACTCCAGGCAACAATTGCGCGCGTTGGTGATCGATCGATATGATTTCGATTGGATCTAACAACGAGTCGAGAGTCGAAGCCTCCGACAGCCCCACACCCATGTCGTCGTCAGCAGAAAAAGTCATTGTCAACTGTGACATATTTACCGAAATCCTGATCCGTCTACCGGTAAAATCTCTCTTCCGCTTCAAATCCGTCTCGAAAAACTGGAATTATCACGCTTTCGATTTTCAACATAAATAACAATACCATTTTAAATACAAATCCTCACAATAGTACATACAATACCCCCAAAATACATTACAGTTTCCAAATCCACAAGTCTGTCCAACCGATACAGTATTCCAAAAATAGAGAAAACAATACAATGCAATTTGTTTTACGAAGTTAGACAAGTACTTCCAAAAATAACTTAGGTCTGTGATGTCTGCATGCAATCCATACTCTCCATGACTGCGCCCTTGTGATGTACCTGAAAATGATAGGTTGAGTTATACTAGCCCAGTAGAGAAATCTATATGCAAGTTATAAGAAAATATAATGAGTCATGCACCTAAAGTGGATGAATACAACGAGATACCACAAAGAAACATGAGACTTCCACCACGAACGAGCATACTACAACCAGTAGACCATGAATGAATATGGGTATTCCTAAGAGCTCATACGCCAAACTAGAAGCATAAACCAACTCGAATTATCCTAATTAGACCACAATTTGTCCACACCTGTTAGTTGTCCATTGCTACACAAATACTCCATTCTGCCTCTATCTACACGTATATGCAATGATCACGTGCCAACAGTAATATGTGAACAACGATATATATGTACAACGATATATATGTACAACGAATCCCAAGATGTTAATGACAACGAGTATACCTCTCGGCAAAATAGTACGAACATTCACTAAATTCCCTTTTTTGAACATAATCAATTCGTCTTGTATTTCTCAAGCATTAACCATTTTCCGTTTCAATACAATTCTGGGCATTTGGGACTCCATGCGTCCACTAAAAACCTTTCATTCTTGTCCGGGCGTTTGGGATCCCGTGCGTCCACTAGAAACCTTTCATTCTTGTCCGGGCGTTTGGGACCCCGTGCGTCCCATGTTCATTCCGGCATCGCACCATCCGGTGGATTCATGGCTTTCTTCATATTCGTCGTATCGTTCTATTTCTTGTTTCACATTTCATATTCTTGAATGACCTCTTTCTCAACTTATAACCAATCTATATCATCCATACAATATGCCACATGATCTCATTATATCCACTTACCAATTGATCATTAACGTTTCAAAGCACTCCGAAACAATCAACTATATCATAGCATCAACTAGTAGATAAGTATACTCATTTCCCCTATATATATCACCGGCCACATCCTTCACAACATACTGAACTCATAAGTAACTTTACGACATACTAACCATTAGCCTCTATACTAGAATCTTATAAAACGAGAGCCCAAGAAGTTTAGGAAGATCAACGAGATGAATCACAAGGATATGAGTTACAATGGTACATTTCGGATCACTAGCCAGACTCACGATTGCCCATCATACTCACCACAATGCCTCGTATAACCTATAGTACACCTAAACATCCTTACGGTACATTTTTTCATTTACAACGGTGCTAAGATTACGCTTAACAAGTATCGAGGGATTGAAATGATCAATGAATCATTGGAACCCAAAGTAATCAAGTTTAGGGATGGTTTAACAATGTTTAGAGTGTGTTAGAAGTAGTCGGGAGTCAATACAATCGGAGGGAATTCAACATCCTCAAAACTATTTTCTGACCACTAGGTACCGATACCATAAAACATAGGTATCGGTACCAAACCAATCCAGAGAGCAATTAGAAATCAAGGTACCGGTACCTCAAAAAGTAGGTACCGGTACCAATGCATTACACCAGGCGATTTTGCAAAAAATTGAGAATGAGCACGAAGTCAAAATCCAACGAACTAAAGCACGATTTAGGGACATAACCATCACATAAACTCATAACAAGAGTAAGAAATACCTACCTCAAGTCAAGGATCGAAACCCACACGATTTGAGCAAGTCCTAGCTCTCCAAACTTCGAAATCAACCGAATACTCCTCCTCCGAGCGAAACCCACGAAATTCAAGCTCAAGACTACGGTTGAGGGGTGGAATGGAGGTGGATCTTAGTGGTGTTTTGGTGGAATTTTGGGCGAGAGAGCAAGGGAGTGAGAGAGAGAGCCGAGAGAGAGATCGGGAGATGAGAGAGAGAGAGGATTGGGGAATTTTTCTCCCATACACACACACCCACACCCACACATATATATACTCACACAATCACAAATTGCATATATACCCCTCTACAAACAACCTTCCCACATTGACCCCAAATCAAATATTCAATAAATCCCTTATTTATTCCATATTCTAATATTATAAAACCTTTAAACGATTTTCCAAAAATATGGGTCTCAATAGGAACTCTTTGATTTCCAGTCCCCACGTCGCTCGCCTCTGGAACCCTAACCTTTGTTTTGTTTTTGGCCTATTCTTGCACTCTACCAAACATGGTACTTGTATGTTCCGCTGGAGCGAGCGTACAAAGCACCTCAACCTTGGACTCAAATTCATCCCTCTCAAGAATGGGAAAGTCCCAGCTCATGAACCTAATGATCATGATGCCTCCATCAAATCTCTCACGCGTTTTCCGAATCTCTCCGATGTTATAGTCTTAAATTCATGTCATGGACTCTTATTCTGTTTAGGCTATAACGAGGTTGAGGGTAAAGGCAGACATCATATCCTTAATCCTACCACCAAACAATTCAAAACACTTCCCCAGCCCCATCAAGATGGCCTTGAAGATCTATGCTTAGCTTACGACCCATCAGAATCACCTCGCTACAAAGTCATCGGCCTTTGGAGATCGGTTTCTATTTTGCAGCGGGAGACCTACTACCATATCGAGATATATTCGTTTGATACCGGCTCTTGGCGGCCTTCCGGGGATTCTTACATGGTTGACGAGGTTGATTTCCCTGAGACCTTATTTCATGGTGGGCTTTACTGGAACGGTGCGGTTAACTGGTTGAATTTGGGGCTTAGGGATTCGTTGTACTTCCACATTGACCAAGAACGGCTTGGGACCATACCGATGCCTCCTGCTCCTCACGGGAAGTGGTGGTATGACAGAGCATACATGTATTCCGGGAAGTCCCGCGGCCATTTGCACCACTCTGAGATGTACAATCAAACAACCCGGCTAACGGTTTATGAGATGGAGAGAGACTACTCCGGGTGGTTCATGAAGTACAACGTTGATATAGCCGCGGTTGGATTCGCGTTTCCTGAACTGGTGCAGATTCCTAATAACTGGTACATCGGTTGTAGTGTTTTTGATATTATACGCGAAGAAAGTGACGAGGAATCGTATATGGTGATTTCCGTAGGTGGAAAGTTTGTCGAATACAGACTTGTTGACGGGAGTTTCAAAACCATATATGATGCTTCATAGCACAATGATGGCAACGATCCTTTGCTATACTACCACTAGTGTAATTCTCATGAATACATCGAGTCTCCCTCTTGTATTTGACAAGGGTGTTTTTTTTAACAACCATTAATTTACTGGTTTCGTTATTACCCTCGTGTTTTGAAATCTTAAGTAACTTTTGTTGAAATATTGTGATTTGTGAGTCTGTGTCTTAATTTCTAACATGACGTTAAGATGACTCAGCTACCATTGTATTGAACTGGATCTGCTGTATAAAAAGTTCATTTGCGTTGCTGATGACAATTTTCTTTCTTCGATAGTCTAATTTTTTGTTGCACGACAAGAAAGCTAATCTATCGCTTGTTTCTTGTTCCTGAGTTAACATAGAAATGCTAGCAACATGAACTACTATGGCTTCAAATACTGTTTCAGGGATATGGTCTGAAATTGCTGACATTTTATTGAAAAAACATGGTCTGATTTCCCCAAATTCAATGAAAATGATGTACATAATACGTGGTGGTTCAAGCCTTTGCTTGAGTTCAGACAGAAACGCAAATGGTTCCATTGGGTTTGAAGGTAGAAGGCGCAAGAACGAAATGTGGAAGTTAAAGGATAAAAATAATCCTCTTCCAAGGAAATTACATGTAAACCCCAAAGCCATACGAAGGAAATACATCAGAAAGGAAGTTGAACTCGTTACCTCAAGGTTTTTTGGGCGGAGATGAGGAGGAGATACGTGTAGACGGGCGAAGATGAGGAGGAGATGTGTGTAGACTCATGAATAAATGTCTCATGTTCAAAAATGGCTGACATTGACACCAACTTGTAATATCCCGGTCAGTCTCCGCTAAACTTTTGGACCTGTAAATCTGTGCTAGCTCTTTCTGGAAAAGAAAAGCCAAACAGAAGTAGGAATACGGCAAGGGCGGCAAATCCAGTGTACATGGCTCCTGCTCTTTTAACCCATATGATGACCCAACAAATGACAATAACATGGGCATCCAGAAAATACTCAATATCCCATAGATCACGTGATGTAAACCAAAAACTCAGCCGCTATCATTTGACTCTACATCCAAAACCAATTGATATGTACAATGTAGTAGGTCGAGCCAACGGCTCACACCATACCGAGCAAGATGTCGAACCGTTTCTGGGCAGTTCACCTAAGTCCAAGCCTTTACTTTGTTTTCGCTCGACATGCCTTCCGTTTCACAGTAGAAGATCCGTCGAAATGAACCAAATTGATCGGCTCGGCCAACCAACCCTCTGACGGTTGGACTCCTTGTTCGGCCTTGAGCGAATGTGGAGGCCAAGTTGCCAGCTCACCCACGTGGGAACAACAACCGTGGCTGTGATGATGGTTGTGACGTCATCCGAACGGTCACGAGCTTGGATAAGGATGAGGGCAATGAAGGTGCCAGCTCATCCTACAAACGGTTACGGAACCCTAGCGTGATGGAAGGGTGACGTCAGCCGACGCGTGACCAGCATATGCACAGCCTTGGAGGCCAAGCTAAGGAGTGCCCTATAAATACCCCATTATGCCAACCCTAGAGAGGTACATGCTCTTTCACTCTAAAACCCTAGTTTTTAGCTTTTCATCTCTGAGCAACTGTACTCATCTTTGCACCGAAGGGCCATTCCAGATATCCTCCAGTGTGGTCTTTTAGTCGTGCTTAATTATGAAGGCTAGGTGAAAGTTAGGAGCCATTCTTGAACCACAGTTAAGAAGGAGCGAACCAGATTCATTGGAGCCCTACAATTTGGTGAACTCGACGAGAATCTTCTTTTCAGATCCACGATGGCTCCTCCCTTGTTCCTTGACTCATTCGTTCCTAAAACCTCTTTCCTTCACATCTCTGCTTGACAAAATGGGTGGACCACCACCTCCCTTTCAACCCCTAAATCCTTAGATCCTCTCTGAAATCGGTGTCAACACCACCTCTCCCTCTCACCCTCCTGGATTCACTCCACCTGGCCCCAGCATCTCTGTTCAACACCTGGTGGGCATGAGTGAAAATGCTTTGGCTTACGTTCAAATACTGGAGCAGAAAATAGGAGCAGACCAACGCTGATGTTGCTATCCTCAAAATGGAAATCGCTAGAATGACAGCAAGAGACCGTCCGACGACCTCCCGCTCTAACTCATAGGGAAAGAGCCGACGGGGAAATGGACCACCACCACCACCCTTGGCTGGAAATGGAGATTCACGCCGCATTTCTATCCATGATCAGCTAGACCCACCATTGACAGACAATCGGGCCGGGGACAGTGCTCGCTTTAAGCAGCAACATTCTCTGGTCCATTAGCGTCTCAGCGGTGGTATAGGAGGCAGCGGTGGTACAGGAGGCAGCGGTGGATGGCATAAAGGCAGCCCACATACCATCTACTCGGGATCATCGGCTGGAGACGAGTACTCTCAGGGCTCGCAAAGTTACAACACAATAGAGCTGCATGACAACCACTAGGCTATAATCCCCTAAGGAGTTTGGTAGGCGTAAAAGCCGAGTGTCTCGGAGGCACGACAAAGATCCCAAAGGATATCCTCCTGAGCTTGAGGACATCCCTCGCGGAGACGCCAACCCTGGACACATAACTGACTCGAGAAATGCGCGTAAGATTCCTCGGGAAAGAAGCGTAAGCATAGTCGTTCAGCACGATGACCAGCTGAGCCACCGTAGAGTCTACCGTACAGAGAACTTTCCAGAAGAGGATCGGTAGAAAGTTCCTGTCGCATCAGCATCGGCATAAAGAGATAACCGATAAAGAGAAGGAATACTGAGCCTCGAAAGGGTCTCGGGGTGATCGAGATGGACGTCCCCCAAAACCGACCCACGAATACCAACTGAAGAAGCTCACCGAGTCTCCATTCTCGGCAGAAATCCAAGCCACCATGCCGAAGCCTGGACTGCACCTCCCGAAGTTCCAAAAGTTCGATCCTAGCACGACAGAGGCTTACACCCACCTCATCAGTTATCACAGCACTATTTCTTGCATGACTAACGATGATGTTATCATGTGTAAGGCATTCTTCTCTAGCCTTGGGCGCCTCGGTTTACTATGGTTCAACCAGCTAGAAGCAGGATCGATCCATAGTTTTAAAGAACTCGAAAGAGCCTTTAACTACCGTTTCATCACCAACAATAAGTAAGCAAAATAAGAAGATGCTCTAGCCCAGATGAAGAAGAGGCCCGGCGAGACACTTCGGAAGTATGCCAAGCATTATTGGCAGCTGTTTAATGAGATACCTGGCGTTGACCAATATTGGGCGGCGAGAAATTTTAAGAACGGATTGGAGACAGGTAGCAAGATCCTTGACGAATTGGCAATTCAGGCCCTTCATGGTATGAACGAGCTTATGAAAACGATCGAGCAATTTTGTTCCTACAAAGAGTTCCTTGCTGAGCGAGAACTCCAAAGAGGACAAACGTCTGCCATCCTCCAAAGCCTTCATGTCTCTGCTCCTCAACTTGCGGCTCCAAAGCCTGTAGTACCGGCCTAGCCGAAAAAGCAAGTGAATACTATAAAAGTGGGAAACAAGAAAGCACCAAAGGCTCACAACTACATAGCCGAGACAATGGTGTTCAAGGAGCCAATCTACTTCCTCCTTAGAACCTTAGAGCGAGAACCATTTTTTGTTTGGCCGAACCCGCCAAAGCTCAACACGGAGGCAGGAAATGACAGCAGTAGGAAACGGTACTCGTACCATAATGAGCTCGGTCATTACACGATGGCATGCGCTCCTTACAAGGCATTTCTGGAGAACCTAGTGTCTCAAGGACTTCTAGATGATCACATTGACTGGACAAAGACCCCGAGGCGACAGCCGAATGCCGGAGGTCTCAATCCTGTTCCACGTCTGGTAGGAGTTATTAACGTCATCCACGGACCAGTAAACAAAGAGGTATCACATCAGCTTCGGTCGGAACTTGACAAAGCAAAAAAATTTGCCCAAATTTTTTTGATCGATAGCATGTCAAAATGCCCAAAGATAGCTGAATGTCCATGGTCTATTACATTCACCGAAAGAGATCTCCAGCGGGTACAGACGCCGCCTAACGACGCACATGTCCTAACGGTACAGATCTCCACTCATATTGTGAAGGGGGTCCTCGTCGACCAAGGAAGTTTGGTTGAAGTCATGTACCTATCCCTTTTTAAAGAGCTCTAGATCCCGGAGTCTTCCTTTTTGCCAGCCGACATTTCTTTGATTGACTTTAGTGGAACGCCAGTCGGAATAGGGTCGGTCGTTGCAAATATGGAATTCATTATTGTTGACGCGCCGAGCCCCTACAACGCCATCCTTGGACAAAACTGGCTCCACTCTTTAAAGGCCATTGCCTCAACCTACCACCGGTGGTACGGTACATAAGAGCAAACAGAAGGCAAGAGGACCTGTATGACAATCAAGTGCAGGCCAAACAGTGTTATGTCTCCGCGGTTGGAAAGGCGCCGAGCTCAAAAAGAGTGCATTGGGTGGAGGTTCCGAACAAGCTTGTCCTTGAAGACGTTGGGGCTCCAACCGAACATAAATCAGTTAAAGATCTCATCAAAGTTCCAATCAATGAGGATAGATCGTGTTTCTTCATGCTCGAATCTAGCTTGACGGTTCCCGAGCGTGAAAAGTTGGTCCAGTTCCTTAAAGATAACATCAAAGTGTTTGCCTGGACCCCCTGTGAGATGCCCGGCATTGTCACGTCCTCGATTTTCAACATAAATGAATAATAAATTTTAATATAAGAACCTCGTGTAACGCTCCGAATTTTGGGTACGTTAAAAAGACATTTTATTTCAACTTCAAAATAGAGTCTGGCTCTTTATTACATCATAACCTCCATAAGAGTACTTTCATTACAAAAGGGAGGGAAACTAGGGTTCCTAACTACAGCTTCGCTTGCTCCTCCATCCTAGCCAGCTCTTCAGCTCTAAAAGCTTCCACGGTGAACTGTTCGTCTTGAACATCTATAAGGTCTGACACATTATACCGGCGTCACCACCAATATAATATGTCAGGGTCACCAAAAGGCAACACCGTGAGCTACAAAAGCTCAGCAGAACAAACCCATACCCTCTAACCCATAACTTACAAACAACAGGTTATAATAAAACATCGATTTCCACATGATACGTGTATACACAGCTTACAAAAGACAATATCAATAACACATCCGCAATCGCTATATAACTATCGTTGGTGTCCAAGATTCTCCAAGTTTCTCCTACGCAACTCATCGTAGACCGTGTCTCCATTTTCACATACCATTCAACATTTCTCAAATTCATTTGTTTAACACACCCAACCTCGGTTCCGCCGTTCCGGGTTCCCGAGTATCCTCACAATGGTTCCGCCGTCCCGGGTTCCCATTGGCACACAAAACTTGCATTGGCTCCTCTCCGCGGATAACCAAGCCATATTACTAATGAGGCTACCACGTCCGGCCGTATTGGCAATCTTCACAATGGGCTACCAAGTCCGGCCACATTGTGGTTTTCACAATCCACGCAATGGGCTACCAAGTCCGGCCACATTACGAGTTTTCATACACACAACGGGCTACCAAGTCCGGCCACGTTGCGGTTTTCACAATCCACACGATGGGCTACCACGTCCGGCCACATCGCAGGTTTCCATATACACAATGGGCTACCAAGTCCGGCCACATTGCGGTTTCAAAACACATCTCATCATTATCCACACTCTAGGTGTCATGTTTCTACTTTCTCGGTTCTCGTGTCTCGTTTACATGCAAAGACTCCGCGGTAGGATAAAAGTAAGCATGAAACATTCTAACAAGATCATCCAACTCAATACCACTTATAGCATAACGCCACATGTATGGACGCCCTTGGAGTGTATCACTTATGCTTATTCAAAGCACAACGCCACATGTACGGACGCCTTTGGAGTGAAATCACTTATGCTTTATCACACCACAAGTAATACAAGCAATTCATATATGCATGCTCATAATTATCTCAAAGATCAAAATACAAATACTTCTAAACAAACGATAAGTTCTATCTTTCGAAATCCGTTAAGGATAATCTACTTTCTAACATACGGTTCTATACGTAGAGTTAGGGGACAAGGGGTTCTACCTTACTTCTTGGCGGTAGTGACGACTACGAAAGGCAAGTCGACTATCGGACAGAGTAACCTCCTACGGAATGCTTCCGATAGCTTCGAAAGAGAAAAGTTTCTCTCGAAACTTGACTATGACTATTACTACTACTATTTTTGGATCGAGAAGGTGGTCGAGTGGTGGTTTAGTGGCGGTCTTGGATGAGTTCCTTGAAGAACTCAAGAACAACTCAAGAACATGAAGAACAAAGGAATTCTAGAGAGAGAAGTTGAAGATTGGAAAGGTGTGAGTTGAATGGCATGAGAATGGCTCTATTTATAGCCAAAACCTTGGCTATTACCCAATGGGTAAAATTTTCCCTAACAATTATTGTCCAATGGGTAAAAGGCCATGAATGACTAGATTTGTACTGTGGATGTGATTTGGAAAGATTTTGGTGGAAGAAAATCTAAGGTGACTTGTACAACAAATCTCCCTCTCTCTCTCTCCTATCTCTCTCTCTCTCTCTCTCTCTTGAACACTACATAAATATATACACATATAATAACATAAAAGTACAAAAGTATAAGATTTTCAAATCCAAATACCCCATTAAAGAAATCTAATTAGGCACATGCCCCATTAAAAAAATAAATTGAGTACACTAGGGAGATTTAGGCCTATATATAATATGCATATATAGGTACAAAGTACTAGATTAAAGAAATCCAATTTAGGCACATGTTGGATTAAACTAATAAACTAGTGTACTAATGTACTCTAGAAAGATCAACTCCCCAATAAATTAATCCAATTGGGTACAAAACTTCAATATAAAATAATAAAAGAGTACTTAGGTAATCTAGGGTTTTCAAGTCCAAGGTACGTACACATAATAAAATATTGGTACCTCATCCCATGGGATTTTTGAAAAAGACTAGTTTATTAAACCCATGTACTAGGTTGAAAGAACAACCTATTACCCAATGGATAATAAATCTCCTAACTTTTATTATCCATTGGACAATAGTTACTAGGGAAACTTTTAAAATAATCCAAAACGTCCTTTTAAACAATTATAATAGTAATTTGTTCAAATCTTTCATTAAATCTTTTTAATATAAAGAATTGAATTTCTATTATCCAATGGATAATAATTCCCCTAACTTTTATTGTCCAATGGGCAAAAGTTAAAATGAAACTTTTATATTAAAATAACCCAAAATGTCCTTTAAAGCATGTGACAAAAGCCCTATATTTAAATATAGGTGTGGTACCAAGTACCCCAATTAAATAAAAGGCTATGATTCCCTCCATTAAAATAATAAAAAAGTACAAGTACTATTTTATTCAATAAAGTACTTTGGAAATCTAGGGTTTTGTTACACCCCAATATTTTAATGCATAAAAGTACATGGGAAATCAACCCTTGAATATTTTAATAAAACTTTGTACCTTGTTGGAAGATTTGAGCTTTTACCCAATGGATAATAAATTTTCTAGCGGTTAATAACCAAAAGATAATAGAAGTACAAGTACTTTTTATCTTAAAATAAGATTTGAAAAGACTACATGTACTTTTAGTCAAAAGCTTATTGTCCAATGGATAAAAATTACCCTAACATTATGGACCAAAGGGTAAAGGCAAAAAGTTCAGAAGGTTCATCTAGTAACTAGGTGAATTGATTGCTCGGTTCTTCCAAGTAGTCGGTTAGAAACTAACTAAATTGGTTAAGTAGGGTTTCTAGTCGAGAGTTTAACCAATGACCAAAATCTAACTACGACGAAAAATAACAAGAAATCATATAGCCACTTAAGAGAAAATAAGTAATTCAGATAAAATTCGAATATTTAACGAAATTTTTATTGACCAAAATTCAGGGGCGTTACACCTCGCGTATCATACATATTACCCAGAAGAGTTTCCCACCTGTTTAATTTACAAACAAGTCCCCATGTTTAAAGAAATACAACCTTGGCAACACGGCCCAAATTAACTTAGATACTGATACGACATGTTCAGAACGTTACAAACTTTACTGAAAAGATAATTCAAGAGCAAATTAGTTACAATGCCATCTTTGACCAAAAGTAAGTCTATTACAAAGATGAATGTGTAACTAATGGAGTTGCTTCCAAAAATCTTCATGTCCAAGCACACCATTGCATGCAGTCTATTGCTCGACATTCGAACCTGAAACAAAGGATTTTGTTGAGCTACATTAGCCCAATAGGAAAATCTTTACCAATCTTATATGTAAATATGAGGAAAGATGCAAAGGAGGAAGACAAGTACAAAATAAGATGTAGCTCAATCATAAGATAACAATTTGCTCATATGTGTATCGACGTTCATTACGTTTGTTCAAGATATACCAACATCTCAATTAGCCACACAATTTATAAAACTCGAACACTCCTCGATTTACAACACGACTCGCTATCCCAAACTCCCACCATCGGTATTTCCACCCCTTGCATTACCGTATACGCCACGTGGATTATCGTGTTACCACCCCTTGCGTCACGATGATCCCCAAGGACTCGGTTCACCATATTACCACCCCTTATGTTACGGGATCCGCCTAAGTCTCCGTATTACCACCCTTTGCATTACGAGACTTCTTAGTCCATCCCTCGACTCATTCGCCTACCTTCGCACTCTACAAGCCAACTAAGCCTTTACCTTAATCACACGTTCACATGAAACATCATACGGTATTCTAACAATGCTCAAGTATGCCACAAACATAACCGAGAAATCAATTTATCATTAAGACGTATTTTAACAAATTTTCTAATCAAGTAAAACCTTATTCGGTTCTAGCTAATGGGGAACCAACGGAACAAGGAATACATCGAACCATCATAGGAAATCAATTAGACATGCTTGAGATAGCTTAGGAGGTGTCCAAAAGGGTTTTAAAATGATCGGGGTTCAAAATAATGAAGTTTGGAGCAAAACAACAAAATCTGATTTTAGGCCTATTTGTATTGATACTAGGAATTCTAGTATTCCTGGTATCGATATAGATGAGCTTCGTAATACAACAAAGAATCCTGTATCAATACCAATCTGAGCTGTATCGATACAATTCCTGTTCGAGCAGAATTTCAAAGATTCAACTACAACATCAATAACAACTATTATAGGCACAATTTCACACCAAATTAATATATTTACGTACAAAAGCAGCAAAGAAATCCCTACCTCGGGTCAAGGAGGAAACCCAAGAGATTCGTGCGAGTCCTAGCTCCGAACTCCTCGAAATCAACGAAATACTTTCCTCCGAGCTTGACCCACAAAATTTTGAGCTCAATAAAGTGATTGAAAGGCTTGAGGGAGGATGATTCTTGAGGTTTTGGGAGAGTTTTTGAGAGAGAGAGAGAGAGAGAGAGAGAGAGAGAGAGAGAGAGAGAGAATCCGATGAAAGAGAGGGGGGACGATGGAGAGAGATGGGGAAAAGGGAAAATGGTCCCCTACACCACACACACACACCCCTTATATACACATGTATCTTTTAAACTACACATTCACCCCCTCAATTCTCAATTCCTTCGCTTTAGTACCCAATTCAATATATCACCCAATAAACCATATCTTTCCAATTAGTCATTTAACAAATATTTCAAGAATTAAAATTATTCGGGTTTCTACAATTTACCCTCCTTAAAAGAAATTTCATCCCGAAATTTATAACGCAAGCCAACTAAAATCATGCATCAAGTAATCATGCTCATGCAACAATACATATTACCAAACAATAAGCTAACAATCATAAGGTTGAAATTTTGAGACTCACATTGATCAATTCGGAAACAAATGCGGGTACGTCTCTCTTACTTCATCTTCCCTTTCCCACGTTGACTCTTCTTTCCCAAGGTTACTCAATAAGACTCGCACCAACGGAATGGTTTTGCCCCTCAAAACTTGCTTGCGCGAATCTAAGACACGTATCGACTCCTCCCCATATGATGCGTCGGCTTCCAACTCTAATTCGGACCACTCTAGGACGTGTGATGGATCCGGCTCGTACTTCTGCAACATCGATACATGGAATACATCATGAACGCCCGATAATAACGGTGGTAAAGCCAATCGATATGTGACTTCCCCAATCTTCTCGATAATGTCAAATGGCCCGATAAAATGCAGTGAAAGCTTACCCTTTTGCTCAAAATGAGATAGTCCCCGATGAGGCGACACCTTAAGGAACACATGATCCCCCACTTCAAACGATAACGGTCGGCAACGACGATCGGCGTAACTCTTTTGTCTACTTTGCGTGGTTAACAATCGTTGGCGAATCAACTTGACTTGCTCGGTGGTTTTCTTCTGTGCCTCAAGAAGACGTAAACGAATTGCTCTCATGCTTTTGGAAGTTTCTTGGATCAATTCCGGCCCAACCAATGTGGCCTCGCCCAACTTGGTCCAACAAACGGGTGATCGACACGGTCTCCTATACAAAGCTTCATACGGCGCCATATCGATGCTAGATCGGTAACTATTGTTGTACGCGAATTCAACTAACGGTAGGTGATCTTCCCAATTTCCCCGAAAATCCATAGCGCAAGCTCGAAGCATGTCTTCCAAAATCTGAATCGTTCTTTCGGACTGCCCATCCGTTTGAGGATGATACACGGTGCTAAGTAGAAGATTTGTGCCAAGAACGGCCTGTAGACTCTACCAAAAGCGCACGATAAACCTTGGATCTCGATCCGACACGATAGAAACGGATATCCCATGAAGACGGATAATCTCGCGAATGTACAAACGGCCAAGCGTATCAATCGAATCCGTAACCTAGATCGGTAAGAAATGTGCTGACTTGGTCAATCGACCAACTATCACCCAAATGGCATCATGCCCCTTCGGCGATCTCGGCAAACCGGTAACGAAATCCATTATCATGTTCTCCCACTTCCATTCAGCAACTAGTAATGGTTGCAACTGCCCCGCGAGTCGTTGATGCTCGGCTTTGACTTGTTGGCATGTAAGGCATTTGGACACGAAGACGACATCTCTCTTCATTCCCGGCCACCAAAATTGTCTACGCAAATCGTGATACATTTTCGTTCCCCCCGGATGCATGGCTAACGGTGAATGGTGAAATTCTCTCAAAATTTCCCCCTGCGAAGTGGGTACGAACAACTTTCCTTGGTATCACAGACTTTGATCGGCATGTATCATCCACCCCTCTCGAGCATTTCCGCTAAGAAACTTGGTGCGAAACTCCCCCGTTTTTTCATCTTGCCGTTGAGCCTCAATTACCCGATTTGACAAAGTCGATTGAACGGTCAAGTTGCACAAAGTGACTCCATCATGGACCTCTTCAAAATGTAGCGCATACGAACCTAAGTCGTTCATCGTTTTCCACTCGTGGATAGCTAGACTAGCAAGGTGTGTCGACTTTTTACTTAGTGCATCCGCTACTAGGTTCACCTTTCCCGGATGATATTGCAATTCAAAATCGCAGTCTTCTAAGTGCTCCATCCAACGACGTTGTGATAAATTAAGCTCTTTTTGAGAGAAAAAGTGCTTTAGATTCTTATGATCGGAAAAGACTTCGAACCTCTCACCGTAAAGATAATGACGCCAACTCTTTAATGCAAAGACGACCGCCGCAAGTTCTAAGTCATGGGTAGGGTAGTTTCGCTCATGGGTTTTTAATTGCCACAATTCATATGCCACCACTCACCCCAATTGCATCAACACGCACCGCAATCCCTCTTTCGAAGCATCACAATACATGGAGTAACCAACTCCCCGCTCGGGCACAACCAAAACCGGCGCGGTAGTCAATCTTTTCTTCAATTCCTGAAAGGTCATCTCACACGCATCACTCCAAATGAAACGGGTCCCCTTACGAGTCAATTTAGTCAACGGAGCCGCTAGGCGAGAAAAATCAAGTACGAAATGATGATAGTATCCGGCCAAGCCCAAGAAACTACGAATCTTAAACACATTCTTCGGTCGTTGCCAATTCATCACAGACTCTATCTTTCTCGGATCAACGGACACCCCATTCTTTGTTACAATGTGACCCAAAAGCTTAACCTCGGACAACCAAAATTTACACTTGCTAAGCTTAGCATACAAACGGTGTTCTCTCAAGAGTTCAAGAACGATAGAAAGGTGAATTTGGTGCTCCTCCTCCGGGGGCGAGTAAATGAGGATATCATTCACAAAGACGACCACGAATTGATCAAGATAGGCATGAAAGATACGGTTTATCAGATCCATGAAAGTCGCCGGTGCATTTGTCAATTTGAAAGACATCACAATGAATTCGTAATGGCCATAACGAGTACGAAAAGCAGTTTTTGGAATGCCTTCCCTCCGAAGCCTCAATTGATGGCAACCAGACCTCAGGTCGATCTTGGAGAAACAAGTAGCGCCTCGAAGTTGGTCAAACAAATCGTCAATTCTAGGCATATGGTACTTATTCTTAATGGTGACACGATTCAACTTGCAATAATCGATACATAAACGAAGCGACCCATCCTTCTTTTGAGTAAACAAAGCTGGTGCTCCCCACGGCGACGTACTAGGACGGATAAACCCTAAATCCTCGAATTCTTGCAATTAAACCTTCAATTCCCTCAATTCAGTGGGCACAAAACGATAAGGAGGAATGGAGATAGAAGCGGTACCAGGAAGCAAATCGATAGTGAATTCAATCTCTCTCTCAGGTGGTAAACTGGGTAACTCCTTCGAAAACACGTCCGGAAAATCACAAACAATAAGAGGTAACTCCCCACGCGTGGATACATCCTCATCTAAGGCCAAACTTGCTAACAAAGCATACGTCGATTTTTGCTCCCAAGACCTACATAGATACGGCTCTAATGGTTCCCAACGTTCCCCAAAGAATTCAAAATAAGCACCCCCAGGCGGACAAATGCAGACTCGACGCTTGAAGCAATCTATAGTAGCATGAAATGCAAACAACCAATCCATTCCCAAAATAAGATCGAATCCCGACATATTTAGCAAAGGTAAAACGACAATCTCGGATGATAAGCTCACAATCCCGACAAATTTGATCTAGCGATGATGTACCTTCTATAGGTGTCTTAACAAACAAAGGAGGACTAATGTTTTCGATTTTCAATCCCAAAACACAAGCAAAAGATGCAGCAATGAATGAATGTGATGCTCCAGAATCAAATAACACTCTAGCAAATGAGTTAAATAAGAGAAATGTACCCTTAACAAGTCACAACTGAAGTTTCCGGGGCTTGAGAAGTAACAGGAGGTGGTGGAGGCGGAAAAGCAGAAGTGATAGCAAAAGCCTCCCCTGAGTGGTCTGACCCTGAACATTTCCTCCCCAATGACCGGAGCCCTGAATAGGTGTAGACATAGTGTAGGGAGGTATTCCCGAACAGATACATCTAGTTGCCGAACACGTGATGTATAAGAACACGTGAAAGATTGGACAGGTCTTATCGCCAATCAGTGCGTTGAACGGCGATAAAGGCCAATAAAATGAGTAGTCATTGGTGAAAACTAACTGTTCGGCAGATAGAGACATTCCGATTACCTTGGACCAAGTTACATGTGAAGTAGCTGGTCCAGGCAGACTGTTCGGCTACGATACAGCCAAACAAGGAAAGAGCTCCAATCAAGAGCAAGAGCAGAGGAAGTACTCGGGAAGATTCCAAAGTAGTCACGGATGAGATCCCAAGAATATAGGATCTGAGAAAGATACCCAACGAGAATGGGATGTTCAGCTTTTAATGGAAAAGAATCCTAAAAGGACTCTTTTATAATGAATTGATAAGGAAAACGAGAATCCTTGATATCCAGGGTTTCCTATACGAGATAGGAATCCTAGGGAAACAGGGATGCTTGGGCGGCAAGCATAAGCAAGTCTATAAATATGAGGTAAACCTAGAGGAAAAAGGTACGCAATATGTTGCATTCTTATATTCTCCTACTGATAATTAGGGTTTATTGACAAGTACGTGATACTAACTTAGGCATTTGAGGGCCTTTGCTACGAGAGGCAAAGGTGCACTCATCCCTTGTCTGTTTTGTAGATTAGGGTACCGACGACGAATTAGGGTTCCGGTGAAAAGGCACGAATAAGCCGTTGCAATCCAAGGTGATCCGAAGAATCAATTGTTTTCATCCCCCTACAATTGGCGCCGTCTGTGGGAAACGAAAAATTTTTCAGAAAAATAATCGTGATGGAAGAAGACCCAGTGACGCCGTTTAGTCCAAAGGACCAGTTGGGTGGGGGAAGAGATAAATCCCCACCAGGCGCTCCGAGAAAGCCCACTGGTAGACATGACAAAGATAACTCCAAAGAAAAAGGAGACAAAACTGCTACTGGCTCCACGAGAAGGAGTAAGTCTCATCGAAGAGAAGAGTCAGTCACCCATTCAAGAAGTATACACAATGATAACGATGTCCTCGATAAAAAGAGAAGGGAAATTGAGGAGTACGCTCGTTTGATTAGAAAACGAGAGTACGAGATACAAGAATTGTAGCGGGTATGAGAGCACCCAGAAGATTCCGGACTTTCTCGAAGGAATTCCCAGAAGGACAGATGGACTCTGGAAGTCCATAAGCAGGCTCATTCACGAGGATGGAGGCAGTTGGCTAAGGAATTCACTGCTCGGTTCTTGACAAGCAGAAAAGCCCCAAAGACTTTTGAAAGTCTTTCCACCATGAAACAGGAGGAAAACGAGCAGATCAGGGATTATGCAAAGAAGTACTAGGAAACTTTCAACGAGATTGAAAGCTGCAGTGAGGAATATGCAATTGCCACCTTCAAGACTGGTTTGCCTGTTCGGGGAGAGCTGCGTCGCTCATTGAATAAACATCTGGTAGCCACATTGGCTAAACTGATGGAACGGATAGAGCAACACGCCAGAATGGAGGATGACATACTCTGTGAGGATGGCAGGATTATTGCCGAACAGCCAAAGGCACCTATCAAAAAGGTGGGTAAGCCAGAGCCCAAAACTTATAAAGAGAGAAAGGAGTATGGGCAGGCTAAGAAAGAGCCGTACAAGGATAAGCAAGCTCCTGACCCCAAATCTTTCTTTTCTATCACTACGGTTTGGAAGGAACCAATTTATAGGATTCTTTATCGAATAAAGAATCAGCCATATTTTAAATGGCCCCCAAGTCTAGGCGGAGACAAGGACGCAAAACATGCTACGAATTAGCACTGCAGTTACCATAAAGATTGGGGCCATATGACTGAGGATTGTGAGATGTACAAAAGACACCTTGATGATTTGGTCTCTCGGGGCTATCTCAAGGAATTTATCCAGGAGGATCCAAAGGAGAAAGGGAAAGCTATGGAACTGGGTTACGAGCAAAATCCTAAAGGAGTAATCCACATGATACATGGGTTGACCACACCTTATACGAGAAATGAGGTTAGGCTATTACAAAGACAAGTCAAGCACGATCAGCATGTAACGCGATTGGGAAACAAGAGAGGGCGAGAGAATGATGTGTGCAATGAAAGCATAGCATTCACAGATGATGACCTGGGAGAAGTCCAAATACCCCACAACGATGCTTTGGTCATAACCCTATGAGTTGGGAAATACGACATTGAGAGGATTCTAGTGGACTCAGGGAGTTGTACAGAGGTGATGTACTACGATGCGTTCAAGAAGCTGGGGCTGGCCCAAACAGACTTAGAGCAATCTACAACACCCCTGATTGGGTTCGGTGCAAGAGCAGTCTGGCCTCTTGGAAAGGTAACACTACCTGTTCGGGCTGGATCAGTGGTGTTGAGGACAGATTTTTTAGTTGTCGATGTTCCTTCTTCCTATAACGCGATTATAGGGAGGACATGGCTGCACAAGATGAGAGCAGTCTCCTCGACTTATCACCAGATGGTGAAATTCCCAGGATCGAATGGGGTTGAGGTACTTAGAGGCAATCAGAAAGTGGCCCAACAATGTTTAATTTCCATTATTAAAAGAGCCCCAAAAGCCCACCACGTTCATACATTAGAAATACCAGATCAACCAACTATCGAGGATGTTGGAAGAAGTCCGACAGAAAAGGTGGTTGAAGGCTTGGAGAAGATTCAGATCAACGACACTGATCCTGAAAGATATTTCTTAATTGGAGAATCATTACCAGCAGACAAAAAGGCTAAATCGATAAGATTTCTGAAGGAATATGTTGATGTATTTGCATGGGTACTAGAGGAAATGCCCGGAGTGGATGCAGGTGTGATCTGTCACCATTTAAACGTTGATCCTCAGCATAAGCCGATCATTCAGAAAAAACGGAGGGCAGCCGTGCAGCATGTGGATGCAGTAATTGAAAAGGTCGATCGTTTACTGGAGGCCAAAGCAATACGTGAAGTGTACTACCCAGAGTGGTTATCCAACACCGTTGTGGTGAAGAAAAAGAATGGGAAGTGGCGTGTCTGCGTAGACTTCACAGACCTAAACAAGGTGTGTCCAAAAGATAGTTTTCCTCTTCCAAGGATTGACCAGTTGGTTGACGCAACCGCTGGTTACGAGTGAATGAGTTTTCTCGACACATATCGAGGATATCATCAGATTGCTATGTTTGGGCCTGATCAAGAGAAGACTTCGTTTATCACACCACGAGAGTTGTACTGCTATAGCGTTATGCCATCTGGACTAAAGAATGCTAGGGCAACATACCAAAGACTTGCAACCATCATGTTCAAAAAACTCCTTGGAAAGACTATGGAAGTTTACATAGATGATATGGTGGTGAAAAGTCAACATAAACGGGGACATATAGCTGATTTAAAAGAAGCTTTCGAAATCCTGAGGGAGTACAAACTGAAACTCAACGCCTCGAAATGTGCGTTTGGAGTCGGTTCAGGAAAGTTCCTGGGCCATTTGGTGACCATGAGAGGGATTGAGGCTAACCCTGATCAAATTGCAGCCCTACCAAGGCTACAAAGTCCCAAAACCACTAAGGAAGTCCAAAGGTTGACTGGAATGGCTGCAGCACTTAATAGATTTATCAGTAGGTCAAGTGACAAGTGCAGACCATTTTTTCAATTATTGAAAAAGAGAGAGGGATTCAAATGGGGAGCAGAGTGTGAACAGGCCTTCCAGAACCTGAAGAAGTATCTGGCCGAGCCCCCACTTTTGTCAACTCCACAGCCAAGTGAGTCTTTAGTTTTATACTTAGCTGTTTCTGAGCATGCAGTAAGACACTGCTGGATGCAAAGACGAGATATCTGCCTTTAGAAAAGCTTGTCCTGGCACTTAGGACAGCCACAAGGAAATTGCCACACTACTTCCAAAGCCACAAGGTTGTGGTTTATACTGAGTTTCCATTGAAATCACTGCTACGAAAAGCAGACTTCTCAGGAAGGATCTCGACGTGGTCCGTCGAGTTAAGCCAGTACGATATTGATTATCAGTCACGCACGGCAATCAAAGGCTAAGTGTTGGCTGATTTTGTGGTGGAGTTTTCTCCTACGGTAGCTCCCCTACCTCCTACGAGAAAGGAACAGGCGACTAAGACATCACCCATAAAGGATCGACCGTTAGCCTAAAAGGACCCTATGGAATGGAAGTTATTCGTTGATGGATCAGCATATAATACTGGTTTAGGAATTGGGGTTGTCCTTTTTCCTCCTGAAGGAGTAATGATCGAACTATCTGTTCGGCTTGGTTTTAGTGCATCGAATAATGTTGCTGAGTATGAGGCACTCTTGGCTGGATTAAAGAGTGCAAAAACCCTAAAAGCAGAACGGGTTAGGGTGTATTGTGATTCACAGCTTGTGGTCAATCAACTGTCCGGGGAATATGAAACCCGAAGTGAGAAGATGGTAGCCTACGTACAGGCAGCCAAAGACCTGCTTGATACCTTCGAAAGGGTATACATTGAACAGATAAGTTCTGGACAGAATGCTCATGCAGATTCATTAGCTTGGTTGGGTGCAACTGTACCAACTGAGTTCAAAAGGAAGGTGGCAGTAGAATATCTGAGTGAGCCGAGCATTGGTAGAAGTGTGGACTTGGTCTTGGACGTGAACCAAGGACCAAGTTGGATGGACCCAATCGTGGAGTTTTTACGAGACGAGATACTCCCTTCTGACAAAAAGGAGGCTCACAAGATAATGACCAAATCTGCTAGGTTTTGGCTGTCCCCAGAGGGTAAGTTATACAGAAAATCCTTCATAGGCCCTTATTTGCTATGCGTACATCCTGAGATGGCGCAGAGATTTCTTCATGAAATCCACGAGGGAACATGCGGGAGCCATGCTGGAGGCAGATCCATTGCCCACCGAGCAATTACCCAAGGCTACTGGTGGCCACACATGCAGGAAGATGTAAAGGTGTATGTGAAAATTTGTGAGAAATGTCAAAAATTCTCACCAATGATTCGAACACCAGCCGAGGATCTAGTGCCTTTGACAAGTCCCTGGCCGTTTGCTCAATGGGGAATGGACATCGTGGGTCCACTGCACAAAGCAACTGGGAATCGAAAATTCCTGCGAGTTGCAACAGACTATTTCACTAAGTGGATTGAGGCAGAACCATTGGCCAAAATCACTGAACCTATGATAGAAAGGTTCGTGTGGAAGAGCATCATCATTCGCTTTGGGGTCCCTTACTCATTGATTACAGACAATGGATCCCAATTTCAGAAGAAATTCAAGGCTTTTTGTGTCCAGTATGGAATACGAAATTATTATTCAACCCCAGCCTACCCTCAGAGTAATGGACAGGCAGAAGCGTCTAATAAAACTATCCTTGACGAGATCAAGAAAAGGCTGGACAAAGCCAAAGGGAAGTGGCCTGACGAGTAACCATTAGTATTGTGGGCTCACCGAACATCGCCTAGGAGGTCTACGGGAGAGACCCCCTATTCATTGGCATATGGAACAAAGGCTGTCATACCTCTGGAAGTTGGTCTTCCGACCAATAGGACCGCACTAGTCGAAAGTGGGAGCAATGATAGGGCCCTTGAATTTTAGCTTGATCTCGCCGAAGAGATGAGGGAAAGGGCCTTGGTCCACTGGCTTCCTACCAGGAACAGTTGATAAAGAGCTATAATAAGCGCGTTCATCCTTGAGAATTTGGTGTTGGAGACCTCGTACTACGGAAGGTGCTCGGCAACACCAGGTGGCCAACGAAGACAAGCTGAGGGCCAACTGGGAAGGCCCGTATCGAGTAACCGAGATTGTAGGCATAAGGGCCTATAGATTGACATATCTGGATGGAAATCCAATTCCGAGGCCTTGGAATGTCCATAATCTACGAAAATTCTTTGTTTAGAAGCATTGAGTTCTATTTTTAATTGCACTACGTGATTGTGTGGGAATTACGAATATAATTCCCTTGTTCTAGTTTTTGATTTTAATATTTTAGTTTCAAGGGGTACGAATAACGCTCTCTTGAGTTTCACAGATTATGAATAAAATCATTTTTGAAGTATAAATACTGCATTCTTGGTATTTGTCTTAAAAATACGAACTACGGGCTTCGTTTCCCTCATTCGTTTTGGGGAATAGGGAACAGGCACCTATACATTTAAGTACGTGAAACTTAAAAAGTGTACAAGTACAAGTATGGAAAACTTGTATGGTTTGTAAGTACGTGAAACATAAAAAGTGTACGAGTACAAGTATGGAAAACTTGTATGGTTTTTAAGTACGTGAAACTTAAAAAGTTAACAAGTACAAGTATGAAACACTTGTATGGTTTTTAAGTACGTGAAACTTAAAAGTACGAGAGACTTAGAAAAGCATTTAAGTACGAGAAACTTAGAAAGAGGTTTAAAAATCTAAAACAAAAGTGGAATGATGTTCACAGGATTTGCCAAAGTACTGAACGATTATACACAAGCAAACATGTGATTAAATGGATCCAAGTGCGAAAAACTTAGATAAATCTATTTGCATCCAAACATATGCAAATACTAGAGGAGCTGAGCAAAATTGTATAGTTATGCCACAAAGGGCCGAATACCTGTATTACCAAAATAGAGAAAGTACTGATGCCACGCAGGGCTCGAATATCATGGTCATGTAGGACCAGCCAAATTGCTTTAAAGGAGTTTTCAAGCAACCTTACCAAAGTTAATCCAAGTTCTGGACATCTGAAGGTGTTCTGTCTGGTACCTCTGCACTGACTTCCACAGTGGTATCACCTTTGGTTGCATTCTCCTCCAAGTTAATAGGCTCAAGGGTTGAATCCCGAACAGGTGATTGAACAGGGTGCACATCGGTAAGCATATCTTCCTCAGCATTAGCAAATTCTTCGATCTGCTGTTCGATGTCATCCTCTGGATGCTCCGCTTGTTCCTGAATGCCCTGGGCACGGGTGCTCGGCAAGTCATTATCTTCCTAGAGGGGAGAATCTTCTGCAACCCCCACTTTTGTCAGGCACGCTTCCCAACACGCAGCCCATTTTTGATCTTGAATTACAGGCATTTGATCAACATAACTGGAAGTGGCAGCATCAAAGCCCTTCTGGTATCCATCTTCATAGGCCCCCTTTTTTGTACTATCAATTTTGGACAGTGCTTGGCTGAGACTCTCCTCAGCAGTTTCATGCTTTTCCTTGGTTCCTGCTGCTTCTAGTTTTGCCTTGTCTCTCTCTCTCCAGCCTTGTCATTGTTTGAAGCTGCCTTGTGTTATCTCTCAAAAGCCTGTTGCGCTCTTGCTCGATCTCTTGGAGTTTTTGGCCCAATACGACCATTTTTTGAATGAACTAAGGAATACCAAAAGAGTTAATGATCAAATATAATACAAGGGTCGAAGCTTGATTGAAGGAAAAGTTTTTGTTATTACCTTAATACCACTGATGAGACCAGTGGCTACAAGACGATCAGGTGGGGATCCGAATTCTTTCTGCATATCAACTGGGAGCAGCAACCCTTGAGCCAGGGCAAGTGCTATTTCTGACGAACTAGCACTGTCCCCAACGTGAACGGGACGGTCTCCCCTAGTGAATGGAGGAATCCATGTCTAGGGAAGTATTTGAGTAGTTGGCGATGTGGGGTGATGGGTTTCTGTATCAGCCTGAGAAGCAGTACCAGTTGGGTCTTCAGATCTAGGCCGTTTATCTCGGTTGTTGTCACCAACATCGAGAGCAGAATCCATTCCTCGAGTAGATGAAGGGGAGCGGGTAAAACCTCCTCTGTTGCGACGGGGTGTAGGAGGAACGTTCCTAGTAGAAGCCACCCGACCAGTTCCACGTCCTCGAAAAGAGACGGTGAGAAGGGTGCTGAGGTTTAGGGGTTGACAAGTTATAGTACTTGAGTTTGGAGGAGATGGAGAATAACCTGAAGAGGAGGATTGGCTGGTCACGCGGCTGGGATCTGGCTGTTCGGACTGTGATTGAGAGGCAGCATGTCTCAGAAAGGGTCTTCGAACTCTCATCCGAGGTAACGGAACGCAATCTGAAATAGGGACTTCACCCAACTGCTCGGCTATTGTCACTTCAGCGTTAGCTCTTACGCTCCTCGGCTGGGGAGCAGTTGATGTGGAGGCAGCACTGGTGCTGGGGTGGGCAAGTCTCCTATCAATGACACCTCTGTAAACAAGATCGTACCCCAATAAAACGTCTGCGTTGCGACCCCGATCAGCTGTTGGGGTGCCGGGTACACCTGAATACTTCAAAACCCTGTTAATTTTTGCTGTTCGGACGTAGCTTGGTTCACGTCTTGGACGCCTGTTAGCATTTTCCGCTGCAAGTCGAAGCATAAACAGAGGTTAAAATAAGCAGAAGTACAGTAACAAGGGAAAATGCAAGTTGCATAAATAGAAACTCGGGAGCATACGTGGGTATCCCCATATGTGGGGGCAATGGAGGCCCACCACCTGACCATCCTCCCCTAGTGGCTCGAACCCTCCAGTGACGTAGAGGAAATCGATTTCATGATCCCGAGCAGAGTCTAGCAGGTTTAGGACGAGACGCTTTTCTGCCCTTCTAACTTTGAAGTAGTAAGTATTATATTCAGGGTTTAGTACAATGCTGTACCACCACTGAATGTCCCAAATTCCTAGCTGGGTCCCCAGAATCCTATTCAAAGCTACTACTCCCATTATCAGCCTAAAAATGTTTGTTGATACTTGCATGGGGGTGAGACGATACCAGTTTAGGATCTGGCAGAGTAATGGGTGAAGGGGAAATCGGACTCCACCTTCAACAATGGCCACAATAGGGATACACATTCTATCCCATGAGCCATCATCCCTATTTGCTCCTAGAGGGGCAAGTTCGAGCCCCACGTTATCAGGGACGCTATACTCAGTCCTAAATGCCGCCATGGCAGTTGGGGTTTCACGGAGTTTCCTAAACTTTCTGGGTTTTGGAAGGTTTTCATCCACCATGGATACAAAAGAAATGAGCAGGATAGAATCGGAAACTAGGTGCAATCGAAACCCTAAAAACCAAAATCTGGATCGAAACTCAGAATAAGACGCAAGAAGGAGCAAGAATAAGAAGTCTTACAAAACTATTGCAGTGGTTCCCTGGGGCGCAATCGAATTTGCAGACAACGGCAATGGCGGATGTGAGGCGGGATATGTTCGCTTGGTTTTAGAGAGAGAAAAAGAGGGTTCAAGCTTTGGAGAAAAATCCAAAAGTATCCTCTTTGGGATTTAAGTGAAAGAGACGGAGACGAAACGTCTCGTTTCACGCCGTTACAAGTTAAAATAACGGAAAGCAAGTGCCGTTCTGACGACGTTTGATAAAACGTCAGTTCGAAATTAATGAAAGGCATACGAAACATGCCACGTGGAGTCACTACCCCGAAATGGTATAATGACAAAAGCGCCAAAAAGCATCAATAAGTATTAAATACTATGACTGCTTGGTATCAAAGGAAATTCGGTCTAAACGTTTGTCTCTAAAGCATCACCCATTACCCCCGAACAGTGGAAAATAAGTAAAGCTGGGGAGCAATTGTAGGGAGGTATTCCCGAACAGATACATCTAGTTGCCGAACACATGATGTATAAGAACACGTGAAAGATTGGACAGGTCTTATCGCCGATCAGTGCGTTGAACGGCGATAAAGGCCAATAAAATAAGAAGTCATTGGTGAAAACTAACTGTTCGGCAGATAGAGACATTCCGATTACCTTGGACCAAGTTACATGTGAAGTAGCTGGTGCAGGCAGACTGTTTGACTACGATACAGCCAAACAAGGAAAGAGCTCCAATCAAGAGCAAGAGCAGAGGAAGTACTCGGGAAGATTCCAGAGTAGTCACGGATGAGATCCCAAGAATATAGGATCTGAGAAAGATATCCAACGAGAATGGGATGTTCGGCTTTTAATGGAAAAGAATCCTAAAAGGACTCTTTTATAATGAATTGATAAGGAAAACGAGAATCCTTGATATCCAGGGTTTCCTATACGAGATAGAAATCCTAGGGCAACAGGGATGCTTGAGCGGCAAGCATACACAAGTTTATAAATATGAGGTAAACCTAGAGGAAAAAGGTACGCAATATGTTGCATTCTTATATTCTCCTACTGATAATTAGAGTTTATTGACAAGTACGTGATACTAACTTAGGCATCGGAGGGCCTTTGCTACGAGAGGCAAAGGTGCACTCATCCCTTGTCTGTTTTGCAGATTAGGGTACCGACGACGAATTAGGATTCCAGTGAAACGGCACGAATAAGCCGTTGCAATCCAAGGTGATCCGAAGCATCAATTGTTTTCATCCCCCTACACATAGCTCCTTTCTCAGCCTGAGATCCCTGAACCGAAGTGCTCTGACGGAAGTGAGATTGCTGCTGCCTCTGATTACCTTAAAAAGATTGCCGATTAGAACTTTGTCCACCCCTCGGTTGCTGTACCGAACCTGACTCACTACGAGCCCCGTCCCCACGCGGACAATTCCTTACAAAATAGCCGAATTTCCCACAAGTGAAACATGTCCCCAAAAGCCGTAGGCACTTGGCGCGAATGTGTCCCGCTTGACCACACTCGTGGCATACAATCGGAGGTCTATTGGAGACTCCCCAAGTCCCAAACGAAGAAGAGGGTGTAGGCCTAAAATTTGACGGACCCTGCGAAGTCAACATTTGATCTCGTTGTCTCTTCCTCCCTTGACTACCGAAACTTCCCGACGAAGAACTCATACCTCCCACTGGTTGTCTTGGTTCCCAAACCTTAGGATTTTTGGGTGCCTCCCTCGATGTCTCAATGCTTCTCGCACACTCAACGACTTCAGAAAATCTTCCTTTGCGTTGTGCTATAACAAACTTCTTCACGGTATCGTGCAAGCCTTTTTCGAACCGCCTACATTTCCTTTCTTTGGTGGCCACCAATTCCGGTGTAAAACGGGACAAAGATTGGAATTTCAATGCATATTCCGACATGGTCATATCTCCTTGCTCTAGTTTCTCAAACTCGTCTCTCAAGTGGTCACGAGTCGTTTCCGAAAAATATTGCTCCTCAAAAGGCACCTCAAACTCGGCCCAAGTTAAGGTCTCCACATCTGGCTCATTTGCTTAAGCCGTTGTCCTTGCCGCTCTCCTTGCATCTTTTCATGATTCTAGCTCCGACTCCCACCACTCATTCGCCTCCCCGGTAAGTTAAATGACCACAATATTGACTCGCACGTCATCCTCCGTTATCTGAAGAGCCCTGAAAAGTTTTCGAATTTGGGCTAGCCAATGATCTGCCACAAGAGAGTCACTGCTTGACCCATCAAACGTAGGTGGATTTCTATGGTTGAACTCCCTCATTGCGATCATAGCACGACTATCTACACTCTCCCTAGGAGCAGCGTTCAAAAGGTTCGCAGCCGCAAGAGCCGCGACAAAATCCCTAGCGAAAGGATTTTGAACGATCGGTACTTCCTCTCATTGACCATGTCCGACCCCTTCCCCCGGATTCCCACTCGGATTTTCCCCATGATAGCTAACCTCATCTTCAACCAGTGCTTCTTGGCCACGACCACCCCTACTTTCGGCCTCACCTTCTCTAGCATGCGTTCTTGGGGGCATCTTACTACAAGTTATAAGAAAACAAAAGATTGATCAATAGCAATATTGTTACATGAGGTCAAAGCCCCGAACTATCTCAACACGGGTCAAAGCAACTCTACACCAATCTATTGTATTGAAACGTAAAGCCACATAAGTCATGTCATATCAATGCACACAAGCACACATATGTTATGCAAAAGGCGTGACATTTTGAACCCATGAGACTTAAAGTTTCCCCACGGTTTCAAAGTATTCAAACCCAAACGCTCCGATACCAATTTGTCACGTCCTCGATTTTCAACATAAATGAATAATACATTTTAATACAAGAACCTCGCGTATCAGACATATTACCCAAAAGAGTTTCCCACCTGTTTAATTTACAAACAAGTCCCCATGTTTAAAGAAATACAACCTTGGCAACACGGCCCAAATTAACTTAGATACTGATACGACATGTTCAGAATGTTACAAACTTTAGTCAAAAGATAATTCAAGTGCAAATTAGTTATAATGCCATCTTTGGCCTGTGGGCATGCGTGCCCTTTTCCTTCTCCGGGAAAGGATTCCGTTCCCTTCCTGAAGAGGAACTGCCGGTTCACGGGAGCGCTTTAAGCTGGACGTCAAGGGCCAAAATACAGAGTCACCACTTGGGTTTGAGGGTCCAACACCCAAGGAACCGTATTTCGAAGCACTTATCGCGCTGTTTGATTTGAAAAAGCAAGGAACCAGTCCGTCATAACCATATCTGGGTTTTAGAGCCAGGTTACGAGAGGGGAAGGGTTTTATGGCACCCCTCTCGCCCGATCCGGAGATCGGTCTCTACTTAGGCATTTGCGAAAGATGTTTGTTTGAGATTCCATTTTATTAATCAATTTTTAGCCAATTAGGGCGGGGGGACAGTTAATCGGGATTTAAAACTGTAACACTTTGCAGGGTGTGATAGATAATAGTATGGATGGATTAAATGACGAGAAACAAATGAGATGAGGTCCAAACACTGAGATTAGATACCAAAACAGCGTATGTGTATTGGTTTGATGTGAACGATGGCCAACTTGCATGCATGGGTTTGCCAGCATGCAAACGACCATCGCGCGCCGAACCCACTCCATCGCGTGAGTGTTGGTATCCCACCAACAGGTTGAATTTCACCCCCTTCTGGGCTCTGGAATGGACCAGTGCACACCCAGGCCAAACCAAGCAGTTTTATATGTACTGAAAATGAATAATTATTACAAAAAGGATTAACAGAAATAGACATGACCCCTAAACAGTGGGGGATGTTAAAACCAAGGCCAAGAGCCTAACTGCCTATGCAAGGGCAATGACTGGAAATAGGGGGATCATCGCGCGATGGAGTGAGATCATTGCGCGAGTGTCCTGACTGGACTTCCAGGAGCTGCTTTGCATTCCTGGGCTCCGAGACATATTCAGAAACGACCCAGGGGCATTCCAAAGCAAGTAAAGAAATGAAATAAGCTAAGCTGATTAGTTTAGCATGCCAAACAGTGATACAACTTCAGATATATTTCACAAAAGGGAAGAAAAATCCTATAAACGAGAAGGACCAGGATCCCATCCCCACGAGGACCATGTCGTGCAGACTAGAACAGTCGCGCGATGAAGTGGGTCACTCGCGCGCGGGAGAGCTGTTCCAAGGTAACTCGTAACTTTGCTAGCTTTAGGACCAGAACTGGTATTGATTACCAGCCTTGGCCCTGCCAGCCCCCCTCAGGGATCAAAACAGTAAACACTAAGGATTATACCTTTGCTTGAGTGTCTTGAAAGTGGCTTGAACAAGGTGGCGCAGATCGAAAAATGAGTATGTAGGAGTGATCTGAAATGGAAGAAGTGCTTAGGCTTGTATCTCTCTCTTCCTTTGACAATTTTTGGTAACCCTTTGGAAGATGGACCATGGGGGGTACTTATAGAAATGAGAGAGATGTTGGTTGGTGGCCAAACAAGGCAATACAACCAGCCAACAAGGCTGGTTGCAGTTACTTGGTGGAGAAGTGGGGTGTCAAAGGTGATGGGAGAGTGGGGTAGAGGTGGTGCAAGGGTAGCCCCTCAGAACGCTGTTCAGTCGACGCGACGAGGTTACATAGGCCTGTAGCCCCCTGATTATCACACAATCCAGCTGGAAATTGGTGAAAATGACAGGTGTTGACCGTCGCGCGAGGAAGTGGCTTCATCGCGCGAGTGTTCAACTAGCCCCGCGAAGGTCAACAGTCAAAACTTTGACTTTGACCACCACCTGGCAAGTAAATCATCGCGCAAGGGACCCAGTGGGTCGCGCGCTGATCTAACCTAAGGCCTAGGTTTGGATTCAAGGGTTTCAGGGCTAAGGATGGGTTCCACACACACCAAGCTCAAACCATTTCATTTTTTCAAGACTGTTTTTTTGACCTGACTCATCATCGAGGAAACAAGCAACCGAAAAATGAAGTAAAACGAACGGGAAGTCAGATTGCGGTGTCTACATGGCCAAAAGTAAGTCTATTACAAAGATGAATGTGTAACTAATGGAGTTAGCTTCCAAAAATCTTCATGTCCAAGCACACCATTGCATGCAGTCTATTGCCCAACATTCAAACTTGAAACAAAGGATTTTGTTGAGCTACACTAGCCCAATAGGAAAATTTTTACCAATCTTATATGTAAATATGAGGATAGATGCAAAGGAGGAAGACAAGTACAAAATGAGATGTAGCTCAATTATAAGATAACAATTTGCTCATAGGTGTATCGACGTTCATTACGTTTGTTCAAGATATACCAACATCTTAATTAGCCACACAATTCATAAACGTCGAACACTCCTCAATTTGCAACAGGACTCGTTATCCCAAACTCCCACCATCGGTATTTCCACCCCTTGCATTACCGTATACACCACGTGGATTACCGTGTTACCACCCTTTGCGTCACGGTGATCCCCAACGACTCGGTTCACCGTATTACCACCCCTTGTGCTATGGGATCCGCCTAAGTCTCCGTATTACCACCCCTTGCATTACGAGACTTCCTAGTCCATCCTTCGACTCATTCGCTTACCTTCGCACTCTAAGAGCCAACGAAGACTTTACCTTAATCACACATTCACATGAAACATCATCATTAAGACGTATTTTAACAAATTTTCTAATCAAGTAAAACCTTATTCGGTTCTAGCTAAGGGGAAACCAACGGACAAAGGAATACATCGAACCATCATAGGAAATCAATTAAACATGCTTGAGATAGCTTAAGAGGTGTCCAAAAGGGTTTAGAAATGATCGGGGTTCAAAACAATGAAGTTTGGAGCAAAACAACAAAATCTGATTTTAGGCCTATTTGTATCGATACTAGGAATTCTAGTATTCCTAGTATCGATACAGATGATCTTCGTAATACAACAGAGAATCCTGTATCGATACCAATCTGAGCTGTATCGATACAATTCCTGTTCGAGCAGAATTTCTGCAGAATTTCAAAGATTCAACTACAACATCAATAATAACTATTATAGGCACGATTTCACACCAAATCAATATATTTACATACAAAAGAAGCAAAGAAATCCCTACCTCGAGTCAAGGAGTGAAACCCAAGAGATTTGTACGGGCCCTAGCTCCGAACTCCTCGAAATCAACGAAATACTTTCCTCTGAGGTTGACCCACTAAATTTTGAGCTCAATAATGTGACTGAAAGGCTTGAGGGAGGATGATTCTTGAGGTTTTGGGAGAGTTTTTGAGAGGGAGCAAGAGAGAGAGAGAGAGAGAGAGAGAGGGGGGGGGGGGGGGGGGACGATGGAAAGAGATGGGGAAAGGGGAAAATGGTCCCCTACACCACACACACACACCTTATATACACATGTATCTTTTAAACTACACTTTCACCCCCTCAATTCTCAATTCCTTTGCTTTAGTCCCCAATTCAATATATCACCCAATAAACCATATCTTTCTAATTAGTCATTTAATAAATATTTCAAGAATTAAAATTATTCGGGTCTCTACAGGCATTGATCCACAATTCATCCGGCATTCCCTCAACGTTTCCAAGTCCACCAACCCCGTCATTCAGAAGCCACGAAGATCGGCAGCCATGCATGCCGAGGTTGTCAATGAAGAAGTTGATTGACTCCTCGAGGCAGGAGCAATCAAGGAAGTGCAATACCCTACCTGGCTTGCAAATCCCGTTTTAGTGAAAAAGAAGAATGGGAAGTGGAGGGTGTGTGTGGACTACACCAACTTGAATGATAGATGTCCAAAAGACAGCCTCCCCCTTCCAAAGATTGATCAGTTGGTGGAGTATTTCAAAAATATATCTATTGATGTCTTATGACCATGATTTTTTGCTTGGCCTATGTTCGCGATAAGTTCTGAAAGGTAAAAAGTATAAATTGTCGGACTAGCTAGGCTCGAGAAGGGCCCATATTGGGCTAGGATAGTACCCTTCTGTCCTTCCCATGAACTTGATAGGATCTGCCTCAAAATTCGACAATGTTTGTTGGAAAAATTCTAGAAGCAACTGCACAATTGTTTAGTCATACTCAATAATCAGTCAGGTACTCTTATTTTTTAGAAGAAACACAGCTTATGGTATCTAAGAAAAAAAAGATAGAGTTGACCACCACATCACTCTCACAAACTTGTCTCATTTGTGAGTTGCCTATATTTAAGTTGACTTGGAGCATCTTGGAGCCTTCACCCATTCCCTCCCCTCCCCCCCCCCCCCCCCCCCAAATTTAAGTCAAATTTGGAGTAAAAACTCATTTTGGGTAGGCATATCTCCAACCATCAAATCCAAAATTTACCCAAATTCACTTTCCCTCTCGATCCCTCTCTCTTCCTCCTTCGACCCATTTCCACCGCACCACCACAACCCTTCATCTCCCTTCTCTCTCCCTTTGACCCACCACCACCAACCCACCGCCTCTACTACGACGACACTATGGCGACTCCGACATCACTCCGGCGACGACTCTGACAAATTTGAGAAATCACTGACCCACCCTCTCTGAGAAATCACCGACCCACCACCACCCGACTCACCCTCTCTATCCTTCAATCCACTTGACATTTTTCTCTCTCTCTCTAAGTAGCCATAGGAAAAATGGGGAAAGGGTTTGGTTTGTCCTAGATTTGGGCAAAGAAATGGGTAAAACCCAAAATGGAAAAGTGTTTAGGTAAATGATTGAAGAGATGTTTTTGTGATTTTTGCCCAAATTTTAAATTTGGGAAAGGGTTTGGGTCAAGACCGGAGATGCTCTTAGTAATAGGAGAAGTGCCACACCCTCATGGCGGAGTATTCATCATCATCTGCTGCTGCTGATAAAATTGCTGCAAGTTCCGACCTCTTGACCGAAATCCTAATTCGTTTACCCATAAGATCTCTCATGCGGTTTAAATTTGTGTCCAAAGATTGGCTCTCTCTCATCAATAGCGATTTGTTCTCTCTACATCGCAATCCCAACTCCATCGCTGTTGTCTCCGGCCTATTCGTGCACCCCGTCTCTGACCTATTAACCGCGGACACCTATAGGTTTTCCACCGTACCCAAACTTGATTTCATCCCCTAACCAACACCACTGGTGGCAATACCCCTACTCACAAACTCCACCCTTATTTCAATGATCTCGCTTTCTTACCGTCTTTATCACGTAACAAACGAATCATAAGTTCTTGTCATGGATTACTATTGTGTTGTTTCTACACAGAACTGAATTATTGTAAACCCGACTACTTTATCCTCAATCTTACAACCAAACAATTCAAGATCCTCCCCAACCGCCATCTCTCCAAACTCAAAGGCCTAACACTAGCTTTCAATCCATCGAGATCCCCTCACTACAAAATCGTTTGCGCTCGTTACGACACATTAATATGTCCAGCGGAGCCCTACTATCAGATTGAGACGTACTCATCTGAGACCAGATCATGGAAGGCCTCCGGTGAGCTGTTCGCAGTAGATTTCTACACGTATGACAACTCTAGGGTGTATTGGAACGGTGCGGTTCATTGGTTCAACCGTTGGCGGAATAGGGATTCACTGTATTACAATGTCAACGAAGAGCAGATGGGATACAGAATGTGGTTACACATTTTTGGTCTGATTGCTATCATTACATTGAATCTCTCCCTCTCTCTCATGTTTGATATCGGTGCCGCGCGTTCATTGTAATGATTTTGTTATGCTGTTATCTTTCTTCTTGTTATTATCTTGTCTTTGTAGTCTTTGTTTTGGTTTGTAGTGATCTTATTATAACTAAAACTTGCCATTCACTTAGATTAAATTTGATTGAACTGCAATGGGCTTCTGGACTAGACACTGTCATTTCCTTTTTAGTCTCCCTAATATTATCTGTTGGAGATATGCGTTGAATTTGGGATGGTTGAAGAAAGGTATTTGACTTCCTAAAAGATTTGTTTCCTTGTTGGTTTAGATTTTGGGTGCAAGGAATTTTGTTTGGACAAGTATTGGTTTTAGGAAGGACTTTGTGGCTATAAATATAGCCTTATTCTCTTCATTAGGTTTTGGACTTCTTGAGTGAATCCCTTTGGAGAGGCCCCTAGGAGGTTTCTCATGTTGAAGATTAGATATTAGGATTTTGGTTTATGCTCTATTGGGTTCCACCTAGGGTTTTAGTATCCTTATCGGGTTCCGCCAGAGATTTGTCCATAAATATCTATAATTGGATGCTTCAACGAGAGTTACGGGTATAGTCGGCTCTGTGTGTTATCTCCCCGTTTATAGTGGATCCTCTTGCTCTTCTCCCGTGGACATACCCAATTTGGAGAACCACGTAAGGGGTCTCTCATGTTGAAGATTAGATATTAGGGTTTTGGTTTATGCTCTATGGGGTTCCACCTAGGGTTTTAGTACCCTTATCGGGTTCTGCCAGAGATTTGTTCATAAATATCTAATTGGATGCTTCAACGAAAGTTACGGGTATAGTCGGCTCTGTGTGTTATCTCCCCATTTATAGTGGATCCTCTTACTTTTCTCCCGTGTACGTACCCAATTTAGGGAACCACATAAATCTCGTGTTCTTGATTTTCGCTTGTTGTTTTGTTTATATTCTTAATTTCATTTTGGGCACAACAAATGGAATCAAAGCCGATGGTTGACGATCTTGCTAAGAGTTCGTCCGATGCATCAACCCGCCACTGCGTGCTCAAGGCCCAATTTGTATGGGAGTAACGGCAATGAGTCCACCACATCACTTGGGCCCAATATACATTGAATGACCCATATCAACTTAAAAGGAAAAGCCTTGTAAGTGGTGAGCCATCCAATTGTTTATTAAGATCCAACTCTTTTTCTGTTTATCTGATGTGAGACTCAACGTTCACACATGGTCTAACAAATCTCCCCCTCATGTGTGAACCGAACATTGGGTCTTAACCTCTCTCTGCATCCAAGCTCCCTTTTGATTCTGATCTAATACTTTCAACCCTATCTTCCGAACTGGGCTTATTCTGCACCCACTCAATCGATTCAGAGCCATCTCAATTTAGAGCCAACGTGCCTAGTCATCAGCATTGTGCTCCCCGACGAGAACTTCATTGAGAGCCAATGTGCTCATTAATCCAATAACACCATGCTCCCCGATGAGTCAACTCCATCGACAATGAGCCATCCAATACAACACTCCAACATCGAGCCACCTTGCTTCATCGAGAGTCACCTTTGGATTTTATACCGCCCCACGAGTGTCTTCTATGCAAACCCATTCAATGGTGCGCTGAGAGTCTTCCCATAGATCGTCAGCCATTGGCTTTGATACCACATGTTGGGAGTTCGTCCGATGCATCGACCCGCCACTGCGTGCTCAAGGCCCAATTTATATGGGAGTAACGGTAAAGAGTCCACCATATCACTTGGGCCCAATATACACTGAATGACCCACATTCACTAAAGCTAAGCCTTGTAAGTGGTGAGTCATCCAATTGTTTATTAAGGTCCAACTCCTTTTCTGTTTATCCGATGTGGGACTCAACGTTCACACATATTCTAACATTATCTTCTTATAAATTAGGTAAATGCTATGGACAAAGAAAACTTTTCCCGAAAAAAGCAACTAGTGGTTGAGATTCACTTTGATATGTGTGACCCAATCATCAAAGTAATTCTCAACTATGCATTACTTTTTTCGGAGTACTTTCGTGATAAATTTTATTTGTACTTAGCATTCCTTTTTAAATTATCCAAAGGAAAGAGAAATAAAGGGAAATGATTTATATAGTCTGCAGTTAGGAATCTTCCTTTTAGGCCAGTCTTCCCTAGTAGGAGTATTTCCTTCCTAGTTCCTATCCTACTTTTTCAATCGTGCCAAACAAGAAAAAAAAAAAATGATTCCCTGTTGTTGAAAATCGTGTGTAGCGAAACGAAGACCACTAACCTCGTCAACAGCCAATTTCCACAAGCAACTTATTGTCAACAGTCAACAAAGCAATGCCAAGAAAACTACAAAAACATCAAAAATAAAGCACACCACATGTTAAAGAGTTGAAGCAAAACAAGCAATAGATTGATACACAAGACCAGGCATTCATTCGAACTCTTGAAATCCATCATGTCTGAGTATACATCTTCCGCCGATACGATCGCCTCCGACGACGACATCTTAACCGAAATCCTCATACGGGTACCGGTGAAATCACTCCTCCGGTTCAAGTCCGTATCGAAGCACTGGCTCTCTCTCATCGTCACACCCCATTTCGCACGCTGCCGGAATCCTGACCCTAGCTCTGTATCTGGCCTATTCTTGTACTCGTCCGGTCGGGGCCTCAACTCCGGACTCAATTTCATCCCTCTTCAAAATGATGGCAATCCAACCGACGGAAATTTTACAACATTTCCATTAGGTATGAAAATTTTAAGTTCATGTCACGGCTTATTATGCTGTACTAGCTTCTCCCGTACTGGCAACCATCATCAAGTCCACATCCTCAATCCTACTACCAAGCAATTCACTTCACTTCCTAAACCCCGTGGGGAAATAAGAGGGTTGAGTTTATCTTTTGACCCATGTAGATCACCTCACTACAAAGTAGTTTGCGTATTGGGCACCGTTTCAGTTTTGTCCAGAGAGCCTTATCAGAGTGAGTGGCGTTATCAGATTGAGATATATGCGTCTGAGACCGGCACTTGGAGGCCTTCTGGTGAACCTTTTATCGGCGATCTCAATACCCATTTCCTTGGCGGGGTGTATTGGCATGGCGCGATTCATTGGTTCAACACATGGGGGGACTCCTTGTATTTCGACATCGAGGATGAGAGGCTTGGAATCTTGCCGATGCCAACGATTCCTCAGGGTGAAGGGAATGGGAGGCTGATTAGGTACTATGGGGAGTCCCGTGGCCATTTGCATCTTGTTGAGATCTACGGTGCAAGGACTCAGTTTTGTGTATACGAGATGGACGCGGACTATTCGGGGTGGTTTGTTAAGTACAATGTTGATCTTCACGAAGTTGGAATTGCATTTCCAGAGATGATGCAGACGCTGTCGTGGGATCCAATGTATTACTCGTTTGCTATACTTGCCATTGTATGGGAAGATGAGCGATCGTTTCTGGTGTTGCACATACCTGGAAAGATCGTACGGTACAATCTTGTGGATAAAAGCTTTGAGAAGATAGGCGATGTTGCCCCGGAGCATTGCGACAGTAGCGGCATGATAGAGGATGCATTACGATATTTCTGGTTTCATGCTTTTCAATACATTGAGACGGTCTCTCGTATCTGAATGCAATTCTTAACAAATGTAACATTATTTTTCACTTATGTTAGTTATGTAGTTGGCATTGCTATATATGAGAGTATTTAAATGATTAATGATGTAGTGTTTGGTACTTAAATTTTCAAATATGAACATTCCACCAATGAAAATGCTAATGTATGCTGCAGATTGTACAGAACCGGCCTCGTTTATCAATTGCGAAACAAAACTCTAAAAGAAACTGAAAGTAGGCAATGTGATGACCTGAATTTTTTTTTTTTTTTTGGGGTCAAATTATATACATCGGATGCAATTCCTACATGCCCTTTTCTTTACTTCTTCCGATATCGTATAAGACTGAAAAATGATATTAAGAAAATAACACGTGCAACGAACGTGCTATAACACTAGTCAAATATGAAGACCGCCGGTGGAGGGATGGCGGCAGGAGGTTTAAGGTTTTCAAGGTGTAGTTGAGGTTTTGGGTCTAGGGTTGAGCTTTTGGGCCCTTGTTTTGGTCCATTCTCTGATTTTAGGTATTTGGGCTTTGACCCATTTGGATGTAGCCAACCCTTGGTTATCCCCTCCCCCAACATTTTTTCAATAAAATGTTTTCCTTTGCCGAAAAAATAAAAAATAATAAAAAATTGTCAAACAGAAAAGTCTAGAGGAAACTCTTGTTATTAAGCAACCCCCGTGTGCGGACAACAATGATCATCTTGGACAGTTGTAAGTTGTCCAATAAATTGAAATACTATTCTCAAAGATAAGAAGACGACTACACATTAGGAGAAAAGTTTGATGGAACACGGAATTTTGACTGAGAATAATGAAGGAATACAGGGAAATAAGTCTCGAAATTTCTTGTTTTGTTTGTTTCTTGGTTAGTTTGAAATTTCATTGTCAAAGACAAGAGTTTACAGCGCACAATGTTTGAATCATGTAAAGGTCTTATTATGAACACGGAAACAACAGGCAACTCCAGTACATGTCTATGTTATATATACACAAGTTCATCAACACACTTTTGTCCAACTCCAGGCAACAATTGCGCGCGTTGGGGATCGATCGATCGATATGATTTCGATTGGATCATCTAATAATGAGTCGAGAGTCGAACCCTCCAACAACCCCACACCCACGTTGTCGTCGGCAGAAAAAGTCGTTGCCAACGGTGACGTATTAACCGGAATCCTCATCCGTCTACCGGTAAAGTCTCTCCTCCGCTTCAAATTCGTCTCGAAAAACTGGAACTCTTTGATTTCCAGTCCCCACGTCGCTCGCCTCTGGAACCCCGACCCTTGTTCTGTTTCTGGCCTATTCTTGCACCCTACCAAACATGGTACTTGTCTGTTCCGCTGGAGCGAGCGTACAAAACACCTCAACCTTGGACTCGAATTCATCCCTCTCAAGAATGGGAAAGCCCCAGCTCATGAACCTGATGATCATGATGCCTACATCAAATCTCTCACGCGTTTTCCGAATCTCTCCGATGTTATAGTCTTAAATTCATGTCATGGACTCTTATTTTGTTTAGGCTATAACGAGGTTGAGGGTAAAGGCGGACATCATATCCTTAATCCTACAACCAAACAATTCAAAACACTTCCCCAGCCCCATCAAGATGGCCTTGAAGATCTATGCTTAGCTTACGACCCATCAGAATCACCTCACTACAAAGTCGTTGGCCTCTGGAGATCGGTTTCTATTTCGCAGTGGGAGACCTACTACCACATCGATATATATTCATCTGAGACCGGCTCTTGGAGGCCTTCCGGGAATTCTTACACGGTTGACGAGGTTGATTTCCCTGAGACCTCATTTCATGGTGGGGTTTATTGGAACGGAGCGGTTAACTGGTTGAACTTGGGGCCGGGGGATTCATTGTACTTCCACATCGACCAAGAACAGCTGGGGACCATACCGATGCCTCCTGCTCCTCACGGGAAGTGGTGGTATGACAGAGCGTACCTGTATTACGGGAAGTCCCGCGGCCATTTGCACCTCTCTGAGATGTACAATCAAACGACCCGGCTAACGGTTTATGAGATGGAGAGAGACTACTCCGGGTGGTTCGTGAAGTACAACGTTGATATAGCTGCGGTTGGAATCGCTTTTCCTGAACTGGTGCAGATTCCTAATAACTGGTACATCGGGTGTAGTGTTCTTGATATTGTACGCGAAGAAAGTGATGAGGAATCGTATATGGTGATTTCCGTAGGTGGAAAGTTTGTCGAATACGGACTTGTTGACGGGAGTTTCAAAACCATATGTGATGCTTCACAGCACAATGATGGCGACGATCCTTTGCTATACTACCACTGGTGTAATTCTCATGAATATATCGAATCGCTCTCTTGTATTTGACGGGTGTTTTTTTTAACAACCATTAATTTACTGGTTCCGTTCTTACCCTCGTGTTTTGAAATCATAAGCAACTTTTGCTGAAATATTGTGATTTGTGAGTCTGTGTCTTAGTTTCAAACACGACGTTAAGATGACTCAGCTACCATTGTATTGAACTGGAACTGATGTATAAAAAGTACATTTGCGTTGCTGATGACAATCTTCTTTCTTCGATAGTCTAATTTTTTGTTACACGACAATAAAGCTAATCTATCGCTTGTTTCTTGTTCCTGAGTTAACATAGAAATCCTGGCAACATGAACTGCTATGGCTTCAAATACTGTTTCAGGGATTTGGTCTGAAATTGCTGACATTTTATTGAAAAAACATGGACCGATTCCCCCAAATTCAATGAAAATGAGGTACCGAATACATGGTGGTTAAAGCCTTTGCTTGAGTTCAGACAGAAACGCAAATGGTTCCTTTGGGTTTGAAGGTAGAAGGCGCAAGAACGAAATGTGGAAGTTAAGGGATAAAAACAATCCCCTTCCCAAGGAAATTACATGAAAACCCCAAAGTCATACCAAGGAAATACATCAGAAAGGAAGTTGAACTCGTTACCTCAGGGTTTTTTGGGCGGAGATGAGGAGGAGATGCGTGTAGACGCATGAATAAATGTCACATGTTCTAAAATGGCTGATGTTGACACCAACTTGTAATATCTCGGTCAGTCTCGGCTAAACTTTTGGACCTGTAAATCTGTGCTAGGTCTTGCTGGAAAAGAAAAGCCAAACAAAAGTAGGAATAGGGCAAGGGTGGCAAACCCAATGTACAAGGCTCCCGCTCTTTTAACCCATATGATGACCCAATAAATGACAATAACATGGGCATCCAGAAAATACTCAATATCCCATAGATCCCGTGATGTAAGCCAAAAACTCAGCCGCTATCATTTGACTCTACATCCAAAACCAATTGGTATGTACACGAAAGAAAACAAGAAAACCATTACTCACCAAAAAATAACCAAATCTTCAAGTGACGACGTCTCTCACCCAAATTCGTTGCAGTAGCAGTCCACACTAAAGGCCTCTCTATCTGCACTAAACAACCCTCATGGCACTCGAAATCAGAATATTGTGATCCGAAGAATGAAGTGCCCTTTTTTCTTCACACTACAAGTGTTGCCTATGATCCCTCGTCATCATACCAGTAACCTACAGTCGAAATTTAGATAAACATCCTAAGTTGTGTTAATATGCAGTGGCCATGAGGCATAATTTCAGAATTCCACCAGAGATCTTATCCATGCGATGAGCAAACGCCCAAATTGATTTGATCCCCATGTTATCGGGGTTATAGGGCCATATGCTAACTATATTCGCAACTTCGTCCCAGTGTCAGTGAGGTTTTCCTAGACATTCCATCAACAAATTTTTTGGCATATTCTAAAGTAACTACATCATCACATCATTTCGCCTGGAAGTGACCAATTGGCTGTGCACATAAGAACCAAGCTAAAACAATATCTTGAAATATATTAGCATACATTACAACAAACACATCACACTGAATCAAAGGCAGAACTTCCTAGTGCAGAAAACTACCCAAGGATTTTCAATCCAAACCAAGGTTTAGCAAAGTTTGAAGTTGATTTCGAAGTTATCTAAAAGTCATGCAACAGCATTATTTTGTTGGTATCACCTCAATGTGATACATATATAATCATTCGGAAATCTTATCGCAATGCTTATGCAATGACCAGCACAGAGAGTAACAGGAACCCAGTAAGAAGATGTGCATATGCAAGACATCAGTAGCTCTGAGTAATCGTATTATCAAACAGAAGTGGCACTCTCAATGTGTGGATAAATTGACCACCCAAAGCTGGTTATATCATTATCCGTTACTCTAATCACTATCCCACCTCCCAAAAACCTTCTTGAATGTCGTACCCATAAGATTATACCAGATGACCTTACAATTTACATATAGCTAGAGCACCAAGAGCGATTCATCCTCATTTACATGCTCAATAATCAAGACAACCAAAGAACATGCAATGTGTAAAGGAAACAACCAGCAATATCAAGCAAACAGACGCCATACAAGAAATAAGGCAGCAAGTTGACGCACATTGCAAACATAGACCTTTAAAACAAGGACCAAAGAACTCAATAGTACATCAAAACCAAATAGGAATATCCAACTTCAAAATATTAACTAACAGAAACAAATAACCTATTAAATTTCCCAAGCTCTTGATCAACTAATCATTTTCCTGGGAAAACAGTGCATAGAGATGTCCTCACGTTACACCATTATTATCCTACTAAGGCCCAAAATATATTCCTTAGCTTGTGAATCCATCACAACCATGAAAATGACTCGATGAAGGGAAAGGCGCTTAACCATCCACCATATCTTAAAAAGCCATCAACATAATAGCCGTTGTACTGCTTCCCCGGACCAAAGTCACAGAGCTTCTTGAAAGTCTTGCCCTCAAAATCGTACCGTATGACCTTGCCGTTTATGAGCAGCACCAAGAACGACTCCTCATCAATGTCACCCTGAACAACTAAAAGCGGAACGAAATTATACTCAAGATTCATCTCCTCAATCACAATGGGAATCGAATCAAGATCAACCAGATACTTCACAAACCACCCCGAGCAATCCATTTCCATCTCGTACACATCGAACTTAGCGCGCTTCTGGTCATAAATCTCAATAAGGTGCAAATGCCCCTGAGACTCCCCAAAATAGCTCACATTCCTCTTCTCATAACTCTCTTTCCCTCCGACGAGAGACATTTTCACTTCTCGTACCACCCCCTGATCGATATCGAAACACAACGACTCTTTCCCGCGATCATCGCTGTTTGACCAATGAATACACCCCTTCCAAAACACTCCCCCGTTGAAACATGTATTAAGACTCGCCACAAAAGGCTCACCGGACAAAACCCAATCGCCTAACTCCGACGAGTACACCTCCGCCCTGTACCACTCAAACCCTAACTTGGGCTTGCTCTCAAACCCTAACTTGGGCTTGCTCGGACGAGGCTCCAATTCTTTGTCCAAATACCTTACACAAACAATCTTGTAGTGCCGCGACTTCGACGGATTGAAAGCCAGGTCCGTGCCACAGACGAAGGGCTCCGAGACGCCGCCGCGGCCGGGTTTGGGGAGCTTTTTGAATTGCTTGGTGGTGGGGTTGTACATGTAGTAGGTCCGGTCGGATTGGCAGGAGAGGAAGGTGATGCAGCAGAACAGGCCGTTGCAAGACGAGGCGATCTGTAGGCCTAGTGGGTCCGGGATGAAGTTACCAGGGTTTTGGTCGGGGGAGGGTTTTGTAGGGTTTTGGTCGGCGAGGGAGAGGAATTCGACTAGGGGGAGGTCGTTGTGGTGGGGGGTGCGGCGGTCGAGGAAGAGGGCGGAAGGGAGGAGGGAGGTGGGGGGGAAGTTGAGGTCGGAGATGAGGGATAGCCAGTGCTTGGAGACGGATTTGAATCGGCAGAGGGACTTGAAAGGCAGGAGGTAGAAGATTTGGATTAGGACGTCGGTGCTGGCGGAAACGGCGTCCGCGGGCGGTGGGAGGGAGGCGGAGCAGCTCCGTTTGGTAGGCGGCGGCGGCGGCATCGTGGATGCGTCCATTATGGTGCTAGGCAATCAAGAATCGAATTCAATCCTCGGAGACTACAAATATATTTGGGAAATTTATCTAAATGGTCCTCTTAGTTTTATTCAAATTTTATTTTTGTCCTCTAAGTATCAACTACAACTTTTTTGACCTTCCAATTGATAACTTCACGAACTTAAAGGAAAAAATCAGATTGATGGCAATTTGGACATTGTAGTTCGTACCAAGTTGATCCAATTGATAACGTCTGCCCTCAATCTGATTTTTTTCATCTAGTATGGCTGATAGACATTATCAATTGGATCAACTTAGTACGAAAATAAAACTTGAAGGTCAAAAGAGTTGCAATTGATACTTGAAGGACAAAAATAAAACTCGAGTGAAACTAGGAGAACCATTTCTATAAATTTCTTAATATACTTGCTATTCCTTTCCTTTTTTCTTTTTTCTTTTTTTTTATCTTATGTTCTTTTATTTAAGTTTGTTTATAAGCTTAAATTACCTAAAATTAACAATAAAAACATATGTTAAATGTATATAAGTATACATATATATTCTTACTTTTGAATTTAATAGTAAAAATACACAAAGCCCTGTTCTGCAAGATGGCCTACGGCCTCCAAAAATACAAAATCGTCCCTGCCCAATAGTTGGGATGTCATAGAGCAAAAGCGCTCTGGTGTTTTCTCTCAATGTCTTCTCATTGGTCATATCATATGTTAGCGTGTGAAAAAACATGCTCTTTTAGCACAAAAATATTTTATGTTAATGACAGTTGATTATATTTAGGACATCTCTGCTTTGACCCTTGATTTTGGCAATTTTTCAATTTTTATTTAGTAGCACACAGATCGTGTAATTTTGTGGTCAACATCCATAGCTACATGCGAGAGGATGTTCTGAAACTGAAAAACACTCACTGTGTAGTGTGTTCGACTCCATATTCGCAATAATAGACCCAACATCTCGAGAAATTTTTGGATACTAGGTAATCTAGTTCGGTAATAGAACCCACCCAACACTGAAAAATTTCTCCAGTAGCTCGATAAAAACTGGTCTAGTTTGATCCCCTTTTTAGATGAATTCTCCAACGAATGGGAAAATTTATTTAAGCAATGGAATTGAGTTTGTTAAAATGACTTTACAGTTGAACTTAAACTAGCATAGAGCCCGTGTTATACATGAAGTAGATTTAAATTAGTGCAAACTGAACAAACACGCTCTATCATTTTTCGTTGTTTGTTTTAGAATTGCTAAATAAATCTGTAAACAAACAGAGCGTGAACCCAATCTAATTATTAAATTCCTAATCACCAAACAAACACAAAGACACACATACAGATAACCAAATACTCGGCTTGAGGCCACGTTTAGTAAATTTGAGCAGTCCGGAATAACTGGATCGTTTCAGGGACCGCTATGCATCATGGTCACTAAGTCTTAGGCTTTCTTCTCGCCAAATCTGTACACCGTCTCTTTGCACTCGAGAAGTTTTTCGTTGCCAACTTGAACATCCATTTCTCTGTTTTGGGAAGAGACGACTGTTAAATTCAAAGACGGCTTCGGCAACAACGTGATAGACAAATGGTGGGAAACAAAGCAAAAAATATATATAGAGGGAAAGACCCAAAATAGAGGAATGGATGTTCAAGTAGGCCGCAAAAAACTCCTCGAGTGCAAAGAGATGGTGTGCAGATTTAGCAAGAAGGAATCCGAAGACTTAGTAACCATGATGCATAGTGCTTCCTGACACGATCCGGTTATTCCCGAGTGCTCAAATTTACTAGACGTGGCCTCAAGCCGTGGATTTACAGATGAATAACTCAAAACGGTGGCAGAGTTTGGTTCATGTCTCTTTTGTCAACCCGAGGACTAGAGCAAGAACACGAAGGAAAGCATACGGGGTGCAATGGCTCGCATGAATGAATGGATAAAATGTCTGATCAAGTTATGCCAGGAACGCAATCTACATGTAAATATGTCTATAAATGTTTTTTTGTTTGTTTTGACATGCTAAGTTTTCGTTTAAGTTTCGCAAAAAGCCTATGTTGATAGTCTGTCTGTTTTTTTTTTTGAATGACATAGAGATGTGGAGATAAATAATTTAATGGAGAGAATGTGGAAGTCTCTGTTCCTTAATGAAATATGAAGATAGAAAATGCTGGAGAAGTAATGGTAAGAACACTATCTTCTCCTTCATATATGAGAAGTAACAACTTCTTAAGATTTATAAGCATAGGCTTTATACGTGTTCATACGCCTCATCTATATTTTTCCTTGCCCGATCTAAACCCTAGAAAATTGCCCAAACCCGGTTATGGTGGCATTTTGAAGCCACTCGTTTGTGGCGTAGATTTGGCTTTTGATCCATCGAAATCACGGTACTACAAAATTGTATTGGTTCGTTGTTTTGATGAAAATCTGGAGCCTCGTCCGAGGAAACAAGAATTAGGGTTCTAGTATTATCAGGTAGAGGTGTACTTGTTGGAGATAGTGGATTGGGTTTTGTCTGGTGAACCTTTTGTGGCAAGTCTTAACAATACTTTCAATAGGGGGGAGTGTTTTGGAAGGGTTCTATTCATTGGATTAATATCGTTAATCGTGGTTAGTCATTGTATTTCAATATTAATGAGGAGGTGATTGCGAAAATGAAACTGCCTCCACTCCTAGAGGGTTTGTTGATTGGTAAGAGGAGCGCAAGCTATTTTGGGGAGTCTCAGGGCCATTTGCATCTTATTGACATATATGACCAGAAGTGTGCTTGGTTTGATGTACAAGAGATGAAAATAAATTATTTGCGGGGGTTTGTGAAGTATTAGAGTTGAGGGGATGATTCTTGGGTAGAATTTTGTGTCGTTTTTAGTTGTTCAGGGCAGCGTTTTAAAAGGCGCGCGCCTAGGTGCTGAGGCGAGGCATTAAGGTTTGGGTTTTGTGGAGTTGAGCTTAGGCGCAGATCACTTAGACGCATATTTGGCACTGAGGCGCACACCTAGGCGCTGAGGTGAGCGCCTCGTGAATTTTTTCAGACACCTTTATTCAAATTAGGCCAAAATTGATCTCCACCATTGATCTATGATGCATAAAAGGTAGGCTAATACACTGGATAATTTCCTTCCATGCAAAGAGAACTAATCTGCAACCTTAGAGATCGATATGCTCAAATCGATACACAACAGCAGCCAACGCCAACAACAGCTTCCGTTTAACCATTGAAATGTTGTGTTTTATGACATTTGAAAGTTTGATAAGTGTTTGCTTGTGTTGAAAGTTTTGCCTATGCTAGAATACTTGTTCTAATAAATTGTGCCTTGCTGCCAAGCAAAAATTAATAAATTTGCGCCTCTCTTTGATGAGGCGATGAGGCACACGCCTCGCCTCGCGCCTTGAGCCTAGGCTCCAGGGGACCTTGGCACCTCAGTGCGCCTATCGCCATTTTAAACACTAGTTCAGGGAGACATTTGATGAGGAGTCATTCTTAATGCCCATCATAAATGGGAAGGTCATGCGGTATGAATTTGAAGGCAAGACTTTCAAGAAGCTCTGTGTTCTTGGATACCACATAGTATACGTATAGGAAACTCAAAAGAATTTGGATGCCATTACGAGTGAATATCATTTGTATAACCCTTCTAAAACACAACAGGATCTTGGAACAGTCAATTAACCATACTCTTGACAACTTTTCACAAGGCAGAGTTTGGTTTTTCAGGATAATAGTGGTAAAATTGATGGTTAAGTTGCCAATTAGTTGTGCTCATCAGTGGTTCTGCTTCTTGTTATTATGGTTGGCATCTAGGTTGGTCTCCATTTTTCTTATCCACAGTTACCAAAAACACCATCACAGTGTAACACTGCTAATTCACCTGCTAAGGTACAGATTGAGTCCTAAGAAGTGTCCTAGATTTAAGTGGTTATTGAGAAGTGTACTCATAGATTTAGGTGGCCATGGCAACACCTTTGGGATGAATAAAATAAAATTCGTTCAGGTTTGTAGTTTTTTGTTATCTAACTGGTTTTGCTTGTTGTATTTTTATTGCTGAAAGAATTTTGAATGCCTCAGTGAGCAAGTGTCCTCTAGGATTACCCATTCCAGCGGAAGGTTCAGTAGGATTGTAGGAATCATGTGATGATATAAGCAGAACCCAGCCTTCGAGAATTTCATTCCTTGATCTTGATAAGTTAGCAGTAAATGAAAAAAAGTGGTGACAATGTAGGCTATATGTAGCAACAAGAAACTTAATTGTACTATTTCTTCGAAGGTTTTGCAACAATAAACTGTCAAGTGAGTAATTTTTTTCTTGTTTCCTTTTGCGTAGATACCACTTTTGGATATAGACTATAGAGTCAAATGAGAGTGGCTGAGTTTAGAACTTATACATATTAAGCATTTTGATGGATGCCGATGTTGCTACTGTTCTTGATCGGGCAGGGCCAGACCTGGGCTAAAGCCCGAGGTGCCGGCGCTTTAGGCCTCCGAAATTTTAGAAAAATGAGGGCCTCATTTTTCATTAAAAAAAAAAATCAAATATATTATATTTATATAAATGTTCCGTGTTTTAACACAATGTCAATTCTAGCACAAGTGATCTATGTGAGGCACGTAAGATTGGGATGGAAGATCCCTGGTTCAACTCGTAGGGAGGTTTTCTTTTGACAAAGGTTTTTTTCCCCTTTTTTTTCTTTTGGATCTAGGAATAAATAATATACAGCTCTTACACCTTTTGCATTCTTATGGTTAAAGTTAATAACATGATTAGTTAAAAAAATGCAGTGTATGAGTGGTATTTCGTTATATTTGATTTTTTTCTAATGGTATGTTAAATTACGAAACTAAAATACCATGTTCAATATTTTTACCTTATATTAACCACCTATATTGATTTTTTTTTTTTTATAGAAAACCTAAGGCCTCAATTTTAAAAGTCGCTTTAAGCCTCCAAATTCTCAGGACCGGCCCTGTGATCGGGTCATTATATGGATTGAAAGTGACTATGTCCGGAATGATGCGAATGGTTTTCTCCCATCTGTTAAAGCTTTTCTTTTCCTGCAAATATGAAGTAAAGAGATCAGCAGTTGATTTTTTGTGCTAAACTGATGGTCATCAAAGGGGTTTTTGACATGGATTCCCTCCAAGCTAGTACTTGGAGCTTGAATGAGCTTACGCCTTCTGCTGCAGTTTGCAGTGTAAAGATTGTGAGACTAGCTGGGTGTGGCTAGAGAAAGAAGGTGAAATCATTTCAGCTGATGATTCAACTTTCAAATGGCCATTGTCTAATACAATCATTTCTTTGATATGTCATATGGAACAAGAAATCTTAACAGCAACTTGCATCTTGTACATTCGTGCGTTTGCGATGTGTGTGATTAAAAAGAAAAAAGAAATGTTTGGGATGTGATTCTGAATACTTGCTATTAACAATGTGATAGACTGATAGTCTCTGGTGGGAAATTGAGCTTCTTAGGAATAAGAGAATATTGTACCTATCTTATGCACTTTTTTTGTAGACCATTTTGATGATGATAGTAATTTAGCTTCTAGCATTTGCAAATTCTAGTTTTACTGGTAAGCATAACCAGTTTTTGGGAAGCGTATCTTGAGCAACCCCACATATTTCTGATGGGATGGGCGTAACTAATGTACTGGAAAGCCATTCAAAGAAAAACTAATGTACTGGAAAACAGGATCCTTGGTTTACATCTTGTATTATTGTAAGCAAGTCATTATGCAATAAACGATTGTCTCCTTTAGCAAAAGTGTCATGGTATCAGAGAGCTCAGGTTACAAGAGGTCTTGTTCAAGTCTCTCCGTTTGCATTTGTTCCCCGGTTGCATTCTGCTTCTCCCCTTTGTATTTTGTTTTGTTCTGTCTATAAAAATTTGCATTTCCACGTGCAAAACGGGGTTGCACACATGAGAGAGCGTGTTAAATAGTTTGATATGAATTGTTGGGCCCATTTTCTGATAGCTTAATCATCTCCTGTAGCAAAAGTATCACAATGCATTTTCAATTGTAAATCGTGCTCCAATGCATTTGCAATTGTAAATTGTATTAGAATTGTGCCATGGAACTTAGGACCATGGTCCCAAAAACTTTAGTCTCACCTAAGAAATTGGCCAAATTGGGCTTAGCCCATTGGAAATATGAAATTGCCCACTTAACATATCTCCTTGGTAATGATCAGGGCAGTTGCATAAGATAAAGAGTGTCTGAATCTGTACTGTCTCCTCTACTACTATAAATGTGATTGGAACATTAATCTTTCCATGTGATCTTGTCTAATGTGTTTCCCATTATCCCCATGGGGTTGGCCGCCTGGCAGTCAAGGTCTCTGTCTCTGAAACTTAGGGGTTTGCTATCTACTTTTTTAGAGCCAGTCGATACAAAACTTTGCCCTCCCAGTGGATGATGAGATTAGTCCATCAAAATTAATCAAGATACGCGTAAGCTAACCAAAACGCATAAGTTATGAAAAAGAAAATGTGTTTCCCATTGTCATTTGGGGTCCAAATTGATCATACTGTCTGCTACGATTAAACATCATAATTGCCTGCTTTGTAGTACTTTGATGGTATTGAATTCAGCCTTTTTGACTAATTTTTTAATGTTCTCCAACTGTGCAAATCCTCTCATAAATTCATGTTCATCTGATAGTCTTGTGGTTAGCGTAGGAATTCATTTCCCAACAGATTGATATGCTCAATAATTTATTTTGCTATACTTAAATTTGAAGTTTGCATGATTACCATACAAGTGCGATTATGGTTGCTGATCCCTGGGTGCAAAAAATCTACAAATCCCGTGTGTGGAGTCGGTCCCGCCTCATGTCCTATATTAATATAGTTCAAGCTTGCTCATTTTTCATTTTGTAAAGAACAAATTTTTAAATTGAACTATAACAGATCAGTTCAATTGGATACGAGACGAATTGATCAAGTACTTATCTTATCCCATTAAATTGATCTTTTATAGAGCATGTTAGAAAATCAATCTAAGAAAAGTGAATGAGTTCAATCATCTGTGTAAAATCCCGGATCAGAACCGGTAGAAATACCGTTAAAACATACCCTTGATTGGAACACACACACACACTCTCACTCTCTCTCTCTCTCTCTCTCTCTCTCTCTCTCTCTCTCTCTCTCTCTATATATATATATATATATATATATATATATATCTGTGTGTGTGCGCGCGCGCGCAGATGAAGCAATTTGGTGACTTCAGTATCGGAAATGTCACTATTCTATTCTGTTTTCTGGGGAATTAGGGTGCCGTATTTAGTACTCCTAGCTAATTTCTTGTGTTCCAGAACTGAGGAAATGAAACCAATGTAGGTATTGGATATATTTTAGTATTACTGGAAACTCGACTCTTTGGTCATCAAGAAACTTTGCTACGTTCAAGATTGACCTGGGGTGGAGTGGAAAATTATTTCTGATCTATTCCGCTAAAGTTTTTATTTTTTGCGGTGTATTAGACATGTCATTTTCTCACGGTGCATCACATTTATTTAAAAATTAAGTACTTATACTTAGCGGAACTGGGCCTATAGTATACTTATTTTGCAGTTTTGTGCCCAAAATGTGGATTTTCTTTCCATAATTGCCTATTTGATTGGCTGGGTTTAGTCGCGAAATGAAGTAAAAAATATATATCTTCGGAATTTGCCCTGTGTTTTTTTATCCTTCATAAATTCACTTTACAATTATAGCGAGTCTATGGTACATACCCTAAAATTTTGGTGATTATCAGTGTATGTGTATAAGCTTTGGTTATCAAAAAAATGCATGCATAAATAATAATGTTAAAAAAAAAAGAGAGAGCATCTAGTACCAAAAAAATAGATAGCAACCGCAAAAATAGTAACTATTTGTAGCTTCAACAAAAAAAATGCATAACTAATAGTCTAATACCATAAAAATACATAACTGATGAGCCAATAAATATGCGTATCATTTATCAAAAAAATACGTGTATCATCCTCCAAAATTATGAGTACAATACACTTTCATAGTATACCGGCTGCATAACTAACCAAAAGTTACATACGTAGTTATATATTGGTTATGCCTTGCAATGGTTCTGTTATGCTTGTAATGAGTTTTGGTTATACTCATAATAGTTTTGTTATGCCAAAAGTTACGGTGTCCCCAAAATGACCGGGGACACCGAAGTCATTCCCTACACACACACACACACACACACTCCTTCCGTCCCTAATTAAATGTTCAGTTGCACTTTTTTATACTACATTTTTAAGCTAATTATATCTTTCAATTTATAGCGTTTTTTTTTTATAATTTTCAAAACTTTGTCTAATAGAACCAATTGAGATCTATCAAAAGATCCATATTGCATATAAAAAAATAATGTACTTTAGATGATAGAAATGATTTTTTAAAAATGTACGAAATGGTAACATGGACATTTAATTAGGGACGGAGGAAGTATATAACTATATTTATACAGAAATATGTGTAAAATACACTGAAAAAAAATACATAGTACCATTTCCATAATGAACCTAGGTGAACCATAGCTTTCTCCTAGTCTTATTGGGACTACTGGACCACTGGAGTCGACCTGCATGTGTTAATCAAAAATCTAGTTAGTTAAGTGGCTGAATCTACTAGTTTAATGTGTGATGTTGTATATTATATATAATGGAGCAAGACAGATCAACAGTAGAATATTCAACCAAGTCAAGGAAGAATATTGGCTGGTGATTATTCCCTAGCTAGCTTTCAATAATGCTTGAATTAATTGAAACATATTTTTATGTCAATTTGCAGAGTCAAAGTATAATTAACAAACTCCCTCCGTTCCAAAATGAGTGATCTTTTTAGAAAATTGTGTCATTTTTAATTGCTTATATATTTCAATATGAATGTTTAAAAATATGCAATATGGATCGTGTTTAATAGATTTTAATTAGTTCTATTAAACAAAAATTTTAAAATCACATAAAACTTCATAAATCAAAAGATATAAGCATTTAAAATGACACAAAGTCTAAAAAACAAAAATATTAATTACATGTGAATTAAGTAGATCAGAAAAGTGGCATTCTTGCATTGCTGCTTAATGAAAAACAAAAATATTAATTAGTACATGTGGATAAATGATCTCATTTTTTTTGAACAGCATAAATGATTTGAAGAACCTAAATTGGTGTTGTGATGATGTCCATTCCAATAATAAGTGCATGTGCTTTCCCATCTCCCACCAACTTTTCCCTAATTGAATATTAATCATATCTCTTACCAAAGGTCCACCCACACACAACTACCCAATTATTCATTTTCTTAAATAAATTCCCCCCCCCCCCCCCCCCCCCCCCCAAGTCTCACCTTACCCAAATCCTTTTATTTTTTGTTTGGAGGAATCCTATTGGGGTTTCCTTGGCCATTCTATGCAACCTTGCTTTATGAATGTTCTCCAAAACTTCTCTCCAAAAAAATCCGAGACCCACTCTGCTCATATTTCCCCCCTTCAAAATACTACTAATCTTTTAAGTTTTTATTTAGCATATATAGCAGACCAATGCCTACTTTAGGAAGGAAGAAATTTGGGGTTCGAGTTTGTATCCATAACCTAATTATAAAATGGCCATCAAGACCAGGTTATTAGTTAGGCCATTATTTCAAACACAAAAAGGAAAAGAGATGAAAAGACTTTTGCAGGTATTATTCTGAGATTTTTACCTCTAAATACAGAAAAGAAAAGTGACACTCCCATTAAGGAGAGATGAAATACTTAATTATCACTAGGTCCACTTTTACAAAAATACATTTACGATTAATGGAAGTGACACCCAAGGATTTTAGGGTATGCTAGGGTTTTATGGTACCCTAGTGGGTACCCTAGGATTTTTGGGTTTTAGGGTACCCTAGGGTTTTAATATACACTAGAGTTTAGATTTAGACACTTTCAGAGAGTCCTAGGGTTTGGGTTTAGGCACTTTCATAGGGATTTTAGGGTGCACTTTCCTATTATAGAATTTTAGCGGTTTAGGCATTTTTATAAGGTACTCTAGGGGTTTAGGTACTTTCACAAGGTGTCTAAGGCGTTAGGCACTTTCAATGTTTAGGATTTTAGGCACTTTCATGGGGTTTTAGTGTTTCGTTAATAAGAAGAGACCCGATGGAAATTACTTTCAATTTTCTGAACCTAGAGGTAAAATGCCCTATTATTCTTTGCTCCAAGAGCACCACCACCTGGTGCTCCATTAACCTTCTAGAAGCACCATGTGGAGAAGGTTGATGAAGCACCACGTGACAGTACTCTAGGAGCACTAACTAATCACTCGTGACTTATGAGAAAAATTGATTCTTTCACACTAATTCAGATTATATAATCGATAGAATTTGGGTTGGGTTGAGAGCCCAAATTATTATATATCTTTTAACTCAGTGTGTTCGGGCCAACTTGCATCACCTTCTGCAGATTTAATCTTGTCGTCCACAAACGAAGAGTTGAGTAAAGTCGAGGCAAAGACCCATATAAACCAGCCCGATGAATTTTTTTTTCTTTTTTGGGGATCTGGCCCGATAAAAATTGAATATATATATATATATATATATATATACGGGACGGTTCAAGGAACACCCCAAAAAACACCTAAAAAAACACCCCAAATCTCAATTTCATAGTTTCCGATCAAATTTTTATGATCCGAACCGTTCAATGTGTGCAGAATGTGATTTTAAGGGTGCCCTCAAGAAATTATCAAAAAATATGACACGGAAATGCTTGATTTTAGCAGTTTTTATTTAAACCGTTCAATAAAAAACTGTTTGAAACTGTTCGGATCAAGCCCTTTCCGGTCATTTTTTTTGCTGATTTCTCAAGGGTATCCTTAAAATCACGTTCTGATCACATTGAGCGGCTCGGATCATCAAAATTTGATCGAGAGCTATGGGGTGTTTTTTTAAGTGTTTTTTTAGGTGTCCCCGGAACCGCCCCGATATATATATATATATATATATATATATATATATATTGCTTCCGCTTGAGCTCTCGTATTTAATTAAAACCTCTCAAGTGTGTGTGCACATGCACACACACTTGAGAGGTTCACACACACACACTTGAGAGGTTTTAATTAAATACAAGAGCTCAAGCGGAAGCAAACTCTTAACGTTAAGTTTCGACCACCCGCAACTTAGATATATCTAATCGTCACTATCAAGACGAGTTGATTTCTTCTATAAGTCATTGGAAGTTAAACTCTAGAATCAAATAATTATAATTAGATTTGGGAGTAGCTTCACACAAACATGAATAATATTTCCTTCCCTGTTAAACGAGGGAATAATAAATACTCCATGGCCAACAAATTTAAATTTTTTTCTTTTTGGTCCACACTTTTCTCACATACCATCATCCCCACGAGTTGGAAAGGGCCCGCCCCATTTGATCATGCTGGGAAAAAAATACTCCTACTAAGAAGACATGACAACCAGCTCTACTGTGGGGTCGGAGAAATTTTCGGGCACGGGTGGGTACCACTTGGCCGTGCTCATGTGGTGCCCGAGCTGTCCATTCAGACCGTTCAAAAGTGTGTTAGACAATCCGAATTGAAACCCTCTCTCTCCTTTCATCCCACCACTCTCTCTCATTTTTCTCTCTCTAAATCCCAGCCGTCTGAAACTGAAATGGACGGTCCGTATGTACCGAGCGGGCACCACCTAATACCCTCTTGGCACTGAAAAAATTCTTGGTCAGTCGACTAACAACTCGCGAATCGTAACCGTATATTGGTAACAGACTCAAAACTACGGTAACTACCAATCTCTTAAAACTAAGATCGGACGGTTCATGTGTGTAAGACCTTCGCACTTGTGGGCCCTTCATTGTAAACCATCTGGCACGATTCCAACCGACATTTTACAGATGATTACACCCGGATGACTATCCCTTAATCACGCACCAAACCATCACTTTCTCGGTCAAGCACATTTGGGGCTAAAATTGTCATTGTCATAATGTCTAATGACAGTTTTCGGTAGAGGTGTCACACGGGCCGGGTTGGCTCGGCACGACATTGACACGGCACGTTTAAATGTGACACAACACGATACAGACACGGTTTTAGACGGGCATAGCACGGAAATGCTATTTGTGGCAAGCACATTTGGGGCTAAAATTGTCATTGCCATAATGTTTAATGGCAATTTTCGGGAGCTGAACTTTGCAAGTACACACTCCTTGGGAATTTAGGATTTTCGTGGCGTGGAAGCGAGGGGTGGGTCCGAGAATGGAACATGGGATTCTTGTACAGGGCTCTGCACTATAGAAAACCCCCTTCCCCGAGAATGGAGACAACAATTGAGATTTTTTGGCTATGGTAAAGAGCATGTACATGAGGCTAGATAAATGTACATGCTAACTTATGTTAGATTGCCAAAATAAAAATAAAACTAACCCTCCAACACCTTCAGCACAAAACTAGCTAAAAATGTCTTCACCTTCAATGCCTAGCTAAATTTGTTGAGGTACTGTTAATGGGGTATAGTGTATTTTGCAATTTTTTTTCCCTTTGAAAATGAATTATATTGAACACGGAGGAGTAAAAGAAGAAAAAGAAATTTATGATATTTTACAAGATGAAAAGATTAAATAGCTAGTATTATTGAGAGCATTGACAAAACTTTCTAGCTAAAGTACTAGTAAATAAAACACTGGCTAATTAATTCTAGTATCCTTTTACATTTGGAAATTATATGAAAAATAAACTGGTAAAACTAAAAGTTACGACGGGTGAATTTTCTCTATTGACTTAATAGACAATTGAATAAAGTTTGTATTTTCATGAATTTTTAGACAAATTATTCTACTCATATACGTCAACTAAAATACCATTTAGTGCAAACAATTTGTCTATTGTCAATATGCAAAGACAAAAAAATTTAGTAGAAAATGGAAACTCACACTAAATTTTGATAGACACTTAAACAAAAAGTGGGGGCAAATGAAAGCTCCTGGAATTTTCGCCAGGTCTAGTCCCCAATATTAGTCCAGATGATTTGCGGATTTGTTTCTCATATAATTGATAAAAATAGATTATTGGTGTTAGGCCGTAATGAAAAAAATTATTGTGAATCCTCCTTGACCCAGCATGGACGAATTAACTTTGACCAGATTAAGGAGAAATCTGGTCGAACTATGTGTAAATTAGTCCGAACACTAAAGAAAAAAATTGGGGAAATTACATATCAGTGGAGAAAGGGGTAAACAATGCCCAAGTGATGGAGAGGTTTTTTCAAAATTTCATAAATATGGAACGGAGGAAAAATAATTCTCCATACATGAAACGGAGGAAAAATAATTTTCCATACATGGAGTCCGAATCTGGATATCCTAAATTGCCATTTCTATGAATTTAAGTTGCCCATTCTATGTACCTAAGTTGCCCCTTCTATGAAACTAAGTTGCTCCTTCTATGAATTTCCTGGGTATTCAATTTCTTGAGTATTTCTTCAATCTCCTTACCATTTCTATTATTTTTTGAGAAATTTGGAATCTGGGTTACTTGTAGATTTGCATGAAACGGACCAACTAAAATTCTCTATGTATGAAACGGAGGAAAAAATTCCCAAAACAAGAAGTCGGTTTGTAGTCAAATCTGAGTTTGAATCTAAGTTGCTCTTTCTATGAATTTAAATTGCCCTTTCTATGCACTTAAGTTGCCCTTTCTATGAACTTAAATTGCCCTTAATTAGCTAGTAGCATAACTTCTTCACATTTTCAAGTAAAACCAAACAAGAAATTTTAAGTGGCAATTCCTAAAATCTAAAAGCAAAAGTATAAAGTGGATGCTAGAAAACATATATCTTATTTTCTCTATCATTTCTTTTTCTAAAAAATTAGCCAAAATACACTAATCTCAAAATACTTTAAAAACTCAAATCTACAAGTAACCCAGATCTCAAATTTCTCAGAAAATAATAGAAATGATAAGGAGATTGAAGAAATGCTCAAAAAATTGAATATTTAAGAAGTTCATAGAAGGGACAACTTAGGTTCATAAAAGGGACCTAAGTCTATGAACCTAAATCTATCCGCTTCTACATAAATCTATGAACCTAAGTTGTCCCTTCTATGAACTTCTTAAATATTCAATTTTTTGAGCATTTCTTCAATCTCCTTATCATTTCTATTATTTTCTGAGAAATTTGAGATATGGGTTATTTGTAGATTTGAGTTTTTAAAGTATTTTGAGATTAGTGTATTTTGGCTAATTTTTTAGAAAGAGAAATGATAGAGAAAATAAGATATATATTTTCTAGCATCCACTTTATACTTTTGCTTTTAGATTTTAGGAATTGCCACTTAAATTTTTTTGTTTGGTTTTACTTGAAAATGTGAAGAAGTTATGCTACTAGCTAATTAAGGGGCAATTTAAGTTCATAGAAATGGCAACTTAGGTGCATAGAAGGGGCAATTTAAATTCATAGAAGGGGCAACTTAGATTCAAACTCAGATTTGACTACAAACCGACTTCTTGTTTTGGGAATTTTTTTCCTCCGTTTCATGCATAGAGAATTTCAGTTGGTCCGCTTCATGCAAATCTACAAGTAACCCAGATTCCAAATTTCTCAAAAAATAATAGAAATAGTAAGAAGATTGAAGAAATACTCAAGAAATTGAATACCCAGGAAATTCATAGAAGGAGCAATTTAGTTTTATAGAAGGGGCAACCTAGGTACATAGAAGGGGCAACATAAATTCATGGAAATGGCAACTTAGGAGATCCAGATTCGGACTCCATGTATGGGGAATTATTTTTCCTCCGTTTCATGTATGGAGAATTATTTTTTCTCCGTTCCATATTTATGAAATTTTGAAAAAACCTCTCCATCATTTGGGCATTATTTACCCCTTTCTCCACTGATATGTAATTTCCCAAAAAAAAATCTCAACCGCAATGGTCACATCACATGGTTCCATTAGTAAATTTTCACTCACCAGCACGCGCGCTCTCTCTCTCTCCCTCTCTCTCTCTCTCTCCTGATGCTCAACTCCAAAATGCCATGCCCAGAAATCTACAGACCTTCTCCCATACCTCAGAGGCTTTTAATTTCCTCTGTTTCTCAACTCCGTGACACTGATATCTACTCCTCACCACTTTCCACTCTCAATTTTGTTCCCATTCTGACTTGCATCCCCCACATTCAACCCAGATCTTGAACTCTTGCTCCATTTCAAAACAAAATCTTTCTAAAACTCTCCCTCCACAGACTCCTACAAGAAATACCCACAACTTTCCTTCATCAACCAAACCCACAGACAATTTCTCCCACGAAATGGCAACCCAACACAAGCTCATACTAATAATAGTCCCCACCACTTTCTCTCTCTTACTACTCATCCTCTTCTTCATCATCTTCTTGCGCCGAAACAGACCCAAAAAAAATGAACCAGCTCAAATGGAAGCTGGGTTTGAGTCCAGACATGTAGGTGATGCGGAGAACGAAGAGTTAATTAAGTTTCAATGCGGTGAAGATCTAACGGTACACGACATACTGGACGCCCCCGGTGAGGTGATTGGGAAATCCAGCTATGGAACGCTGTACAGGGCGAGTTTGATAAGGGTTAACTCGGTTGTGGTGCTCAGGTTCTTGAGGCCGGCTTGTACTGGGGGGATGAATGAAGTGGTGCGCCTAATTCAGGTTCTGGGTTCGATTAGGCACGACAATTTGGTGCCTTTGAAGGCGTTTTATGGAGGGCCGAGGGGTGAGAAGCTTCTTGTTCATCCGTTCTTTGGTTGTGGCAACTTGGCCCAATTCACTAGAGGTAATAATGCTCTTTCAGTTTTTTCTTTGGTAATCAAGAGTTCCGATGAAGCAAACTAATCTCTGCGGCCTTTCTGCGAGACCCCATGTTGTACCACATCGATGGGAAAAATTGAGAAGGAACAATATATAATGAATCGGGAGCAGTCACTACCACTACCGTATAACTCGAAGTTAACTTTTGAGCCACGTGATAAGCCTAATAGTTAGCATATTCCTAAGAGTTAGCAGGTTAGCTGGTGCGGATCGTTACACTTTTTCATAGTCCTTTCCACGCGTCACCGAAGTAAGTCGATTAACGACTGCGACAATCCCTTGGGATTGCTCTTTCAGTTTGATCTTATGATTTTTTTTCCTTAACATATTGGGTGAAATAGCCATGATTGTGGTCATGTGGATTACATAGCCAAAGCAATCAATTTCTTTCTATGGGTTTTTATCTGTTTTTCACAGTTTGATTTCATCAATATGTGGCTGAAGTACCAGTAATTTTGCAGTGATGTTTGAAAAAGTGGAAAAGAAATTTCCTCATATGGGTTCTCAGTTCAAATGCACGCGTTGTTTGTCTGCTTTGTCTCTGTGGTCCTCTACCTAGTTCTTGAATGACTTCCTGTTCAAAAAAAACAAAAAAAAACCTAGGTATTGGAATTTAGCTCTCCATCTGTCAATTATCTTTACCCGGAATTGGCTGTAAAAATATTCATTGCTACCTTTTGCCCCACTTTCTTTGGTGGATCTTCCTTCCTGTTTTGAGATTGTGTATTCTTCATTCATTCTTATCTTGGTTTTACTCTGCTGGACTCTCTTTCTCTTGGTCATACTCTGCTGGACTCTCTCTCTCTCTCTCTAGTTTCTTTTTTGGTTAGTTGGTCTGGAATGAACTTTCAGTGACATGTTAGATTTTTTATTTTATCACCGGATGTCAGGGCCAGTTTTCGCACATCTCAATTAGTTCCAAAGGCCTGAAGTTAACGGCCGCGCAAACACTCTAGTGGCCCAAGGTTTGGAATATTTAACCTCCGTTGGATTCGAATATGCGACCTCATGTAAGACAAACACTTATTTGCTTTCTCATGCCCTCTTAACCAAAACCCTGGGGTTGACATGTTTGTAATTATTTGTTGGATCTCTTATTTTAGATCAATCCTGAGACAGCTAATCAAGTTGCTCAATGGCAGTAAAGTTGGATATTGCTTTGGCGAATTATTTAACTCGCTAAGACTTTTGCTCTTTATTAATTGAATTACGCTGGAGTTAAGCCTATGGGCTAATGGGAAAATGGGGATTCCTGGTGAGCACTTAGCTGGAGTTTTTAAATGAACTTTGTCTTTCTCTGCACAATAATTCCACCCTTTTTTGTAGGTTAGATAATGTATTTGCTGTACAACGTGTATTGCAACTACTTCTAATATTGTTCCCTTTAATTCTTCACTTTTCTTTAGGGATCCACATTTTTTTTTAATAACTAAAAGCTCCCCAAAATTTATTTTATATTCACAACACAATTTTCAAAGTTATACCAAAAGATAAATTTAAGGGTGCATTTAAGTAAATATAGAGCACGAAAATCATTTCCCTTTCCTTTACCTAATTTGTGGCAGTTCATGTCAACGTGTTACGCTTTCTCTCGTAACTTGTCTATCTATCCCCATTTTTGAAGTATTGCAATACAATTTTCAAAGCATACCGAATGATAAATTTTGAGGTGCATTTATATGAATATAGAGTGCAGAACTCATTTCCCTTTCCTTTACCTAGTTAGTGGTAGTTCATGTCGATGTGTTACGCTTTGTTTGGTCCATCTGTTTTAACTTTTAAGTACTTGTCAATTTATCCCCAATTTTGAAGTATTGCAACACATTAAGTTGAATAACAATGGTTTCAATTGGCAGATGAAAATGGCAATTCTCACAGGTGGGACATCATAAGTAAGATATCGATCGGTATTGCCCGAGGGTTAGATCATCTTCACACTGGATTGCAAAAGCCCATAATCCACGGAAACCTCAAGTCGAAAAACCTCTTCTTGGATTGGAATTACCATCCGTATGTTTCAGATTTTGGCATACATCTCCTCTTGAATCCCACATCAGGGCAAGAAATGCTCGAAGTATCTGCAAGTCAGGGATATAAAGCCCCTGAGTTAATCAAAATGAGGGACGCAAGTGAAGAGACCGATATTTACAGCCTTGGAGTGATCTTACTAGAACTACTTACGGGAAAGGAACCGATAAATGAGAATCCAACCCCTGATGAGGAGTTTTATTTGCCAAACGCAATGAGAAATGCTATTCTTGAGCATCGAATTACGGACTTATACCATCCGGACATTCTTCTAGGGCAAGGCATTGATCAAATCCCGATTATTGAAGAACAGATCCTCAATTTCTTCCAGCTTGCAATGGCTTGTTGCTCGCCTTCGCCTTCTCTTAGGCCCCACATAAAGCAAGTGCTTGGGAAGCTTGAAGAAATTGGAAAGTAGGGACCTGGGTTTTTCAGAAAATAGACACGGTATGCAGATGAAAGTCATTTGAGGCAATTGATGTGAAGCTGAATACAGTAGTTGTGCCAAAACAATGATGTGGTTTGATGAAGAAATCAAGCAAGAATTCAACATTTTAACCATCCAATTCTGGGTGTGGATATAATGTCATGGGCACCAAGCAGAAGTCTGTTATGTTGTGGTCCCTTGGGGCAGAAATAATTGAAGAGTTTTCAACAAGCTAATTAAACAAGAAGTGCAAGAAGTGTAACAGGATTGTTGATTATTTGGGTCCCTACTTCCATAATGCTGTGAGAGAGGAAGAAGGCCATACAAATTAACAGCACGAGTTATGTCAGGAATTTGATCTTTGGAATTGTTAGTTGAAGCATGAAAGAAGTTGACTGTTTGGTTCCCATCTTTGGAATTGTTTTTTATTTTATTTTATTTTTGTTTGACGGTCAGGGGCGTCCGGCCAGCTTACGCGCACCTCGACTATTCTCCTCCCCGGTCTGGTCACCATCCACGCCAGGACTAGGGGATTCACAAGAGATTTCTCTCTTGCGGCTTAGCCCCGGGAGGTTGCCAAGTTTCATTGTCAAGAGGATGTCTTTGCCAAGTCTCTCTTGTTGTCTGAGTTTAAAGTTCCGAATACAGGATGTCTTTGCTTTTCCCCCCTCACTTTATTCAGCTTCATACCATGGGGGTCATCAATTCTGAGAAAGAAGCTAAAAGAGCCTCTTATGCTGTGTTTGGATCATGATTGGTCGGGGGATTTTTGCAATGAACGAAAATATCGGACGTAGTAATGAAGTTAAACAGCCATGTTTTTCCTACTTCTTGATAAATTCCTAGGAGCACAATTTTAATCTTGCTGTTGGTTTTCATTTCCAACTACCAAAATCCTCCAAGGGTATGGAATGATGATCAGTTGCTTTGTGTTTGGTCCATTTTCTAGCCTTCTTCCCTTTGGAGACATGAGAAAACAATTTGTCCTTTTGATGGTCTGCTGAGTTCTTTCTTGTTTTCCAAAAGCTAGTTCTTAGCTTTGTCTTTTTTGTTGAATTCCAAGTTTCTAGTCTTTTTTTTATTCTAAATCCAACTGTGTAGATACGATAACGAAGTACTATATGAGGAGTGCTAGGTATCCCGAAAGAATACACAGAAATGATCCCGAATTTAAAAATCAATGGTCCAAATTCACTTAAAGTCAATCAGGACCATTGATTTTCAAATTCGGAATCATCTCTGGGTACTCTTTTGGGGTACATAGAATTTTCCGTACTATATTGCAAGCACTTTTCCCACATCTCTCTCTCTCTCTCTCTCTGTCTCATCTTTATTAGTTCTGTAGCTGGGATGGGCAAGTGTTTGGTGGTGGTCTTTATGTGGTGGTCTTTATGTAAGAAAAGCACTATCTATGCGTTATTGTGGTGGTGAGATAAAGGAAAGGAATCCCATCCCACGGTCCTGTTAGGATTTTTTGTGGGCCACTTTAATGTTCGGAAATGACAAACATTTTTTTAGAGCTCCTCCCTCAATAAAAAGGGCGATTGACCGGCCGGTCCCAAAAAAGAGACCCAATGGCCAATGCACGGCAAACTCTGCCCGATTTTGAGAATGAACCGATAAGGACTCGCCAACTTTTCTACCGGAAATACCCTTGTTGTCAAAATTAGACAGTGCTCCTTCTTTCCCTCTCCATCGCGCGAACTGTTTCTTTGGAAACCAATACGTATTGATCAGATATCGATCAGCACCAAAATTCGTATTGATCAAATATCTATTAGCACCAAATCGCAAACACATTTATCTTGAAACAAATAAATTTTCATATGATGTCAATCTTTTTGTTTAAGATAACTGTGTTTCGAAATTTTATCAATGATAACCGATAAAAATGATTTTTCACCATCGTAGATGTACTCAAAAAGATATCTAATAAATAAACAGTTTTGATCATGAAATTAGACCCAAAAAATGCCCACAAGAATCAAATAGGGTTGTTTGGGTCTAGAGAGGATATTTCCCTACCAATAATACGGAAAAATGCGGTTTAAAGAAGAAAGGTCTCGGTTCCTTGGATCTCTTTCAAAATTATGTACAGCATCTCCAACCCATCCAAAATAGAGGATGGATGTAACACATTGAGGGGAGATTTTGTAATTTATTCCACTTTTTCTTCGCTTTTTGTACTTTTTTGGGAGAATTTTTGAGAGACCCACCGTCCTTTTTAGAGTTTGGAGGAATTTTGTACTCCAAATTTACTTTTGGTCCTCTATTTTTAGAGGACAAAAATTTACTTTTGGAGGACCAAACTCTAAAAAGGACGGTGGGTCCCTCAAAGATTCTCCCAAAAAGTACAAAAAGTGAAGAAAAAATGGAACAAATTACAAAATCTCCCCTCAATGTGTCACATTCATCCTCTATTTTGGAGAAATAGAGGTGGATTGGAGATGCTTATCTGGTAAATGTAACTTTTCCATCTACCATTGTTACTACTCCCTTGGTCCTTTTCGAAAGTTCGTGTAGTTTTCAATTGCTTATATCGCATGAATTTATAATATTTGATTTGATTTTAAATACTTTTGTTAATAGAATTAATTAAGAGCTATCAAATAAGATCCATATTACAGAAACAATGTAATACTAGCAATTGAAAAATATAACCAATAGACCGAGGAACCAACGAATGAGTACTGAGGAAGTAGTAATAATTGGCTAAAGGACTTTAGATTTAGGGCAGTAACCCTGTAACCCCATTTTCCTGAATGGAATTAGATCCACCCTTCAAGATTTGAGCAAGAGGAAAAAAAAACAATTTAATTTTATTGGAAGAGCTGGGCTGCATCTGGGCCTGATGTGTTGAAGAGAGGGCTCTTGTGTTGTAAATAATCAATCGAGTGTAGTATGGCTATTAGAAATGAATCAAACGATACACGCGGACAAACGCCTTGGCATGTTTTGGGTTTTAAAAAAATGATCAAAGTCGCTCATTTTGTTTAAAATATTTTTTATGGTCCTTGCAAAAAATAAACTCAATCCGGTATTGGTAAGGGCATTTACAAAACATCCAATTTTGATTTAGAATTCAGGCCTGAATTCTGTGACAAAGTTGGATGTTTTGTAAATGCCTTTACCGATACCGGATTGAGCTTATTTTTTACGAGGACCATAAAAAAATATTATAAATAAAATAAGCGATTCCGATCATTTTTTTAAGCCCAAAAAAATATTTGTACGCGCTGATACAAATATTAAATATGTACCAGTAGCACCATTGGTGTATATATTGGGGCCTGGACAGCATAACTGTTTTTTGGTCACAACCTTTTCTTTTAGGGAAAATTACATGTAGACCCCTGAACTTTCACCAAAATTACACATGAATACCTGACCTTAGTATTAAATCTCCCATCAAAGGTCATGATTCAAAATTCCATTAAATGGAAAATATTAATTGAAAAAAAATTGGAAAGTCGAAGTATTTTTATGCCGAAATTAAAAGGTGAAAAACCAAAATAAATTTTTGGTCAAAGTCGAAGGGATATAAAAGAAATTTTCTCTTCTCTTTAACCTGCAATATAATTCAACCACAAAATGTTAGGAGTTAGTCAAGTGAGAGCATGACAACAAATAAATGATTAATTCTCCAAATTTCATAAGTTCAACTTTCACTGTTTGTGAAAAGTTCTTTAGACAAAATGGAGGTTTGTCCACTTGTTATCTTTAAAACTCAGGGTCAGTTAAAATACATGTAAGCTAATCCAGAGATGCGGTTATAAAAAAAGCAATGTAATTCATCTTTACTAAAAGTAAATGTAACATATTTTGTGTTAATCTGGGGGATATGGGATAGGAAGGCGGCAATATTGACATGAAAATGCAACGCATGTAGTATTACACAAACAAGGTTGATCCATCACAAATTTACAATATACAAGTTTATGTTTTTTTATCGGTAACAAATTTATTGTGGAAAACTTGACAAAGGGTTCAAGTTGGGGGGTGGAAATTATAAAAATATATATATATAAAAAAAAAGAGTTAATTCTGGGCCGGTTCTAATATTGGATTCCATAGCCCACCAGTTTTCCTATAGGGTAAAAAGTGCAATGCTCACTAAGTCTTGAGGGTGTAATTTTACTTCTTTACCCCCACTTTAAATAGCAACAAATGAACATAACCCATCATTTAGGGTTTCAAATGAATGCAGCCCACCTCCCACCACGCCACTACCACCTCCGCCACCACCACTGCCGCCGCCACCACCATCACGCCACCACCACAACCGCTGCCACCACCACCACCACGCCGCTGCCACCACCACCACCATCGCACCCCTACCACAACTGCCGCCACCACCACCATAATGACCACTACCACGCCGCCACCATTCCACCACCATCACCACCACCGCCACCACCACGTCGCCACCATTACCACTACCACAATGCCACCGCCACCACCACAACGACCACCATCACTCCACCATCACCACTACGCCGCCACCACGAAAATCACCACGACGCTGTCGCCTCCACCACTACCACCACAATTAACAATGTTAATTAATAATATTAATTAATTTCTATATAAATTCACAGTGTTAATTTTCATACAAATTCAAACCACAATTAATAGTGTTAATTAACAGTTGGCCCATATAACCTCCTACACCACCACTCCACCACCGCCGCCACAATTAACAGTGTTAAATTCTGTCTGAATTTATAATTAACAGTGTTAAGTTTCATTTAAATTCACACCACAATTAACAATGTTAATTTTCATTGTCTTCATTTCTTAGCCAATTATCAATTAAGGAAAGGATAATATATGGAAAACTCTACGATACACATCTCTGTATATGAAGGATTCCTAAATTTGGACAAAATTTAACATTATTAATTATAAATTTAGACAGAATTTAACATTGTTAATTGTGGCGGTAGTGGTAGTGGAGTGGTAGTAGAGGAGGTTATATGGGCCAACTGTTAATTAACACTATTAATTGTGGTATAAATTTATATGAAAATTAACATCGTTAATTTAGAGAGAAATTAACACTGTTAATTTAAATAATTTAGATAGAAATTAACATTGTTAATTGTGGTGGTGGTGGCGGCGGCAACAGTGTGGTAGTGGTGATTGTGGTGGCGATGGTGGTGGCGGCGTGGTGGTGATGGTGGAGTGGTGGTGGTGGTGGTAGTGGTGGCGGCGTTGTGGTGGTGGTGGTGTAGGAGGTTGTATAGGTCGACTGTTAATTTGGACAAAATTAATACTGTTAATTGTGGTGGTGGTGGTGGTGTAGGAGGTTATATGAGTCGACTGTTAATTTAGATAAAAATTAACACTATTAATTGTGGTGGCGGTGTTGGTGATGGTGGTGGTGGTGTAGGAGGTTATATGAGTCGACTGTTAATTTAGATAAAAATTCACACTATTAATTGTGGTGGCGGCGGCGTGGTGGCGGTGTTGGTGATGGTGGTGGCGGTGGCAACATGGTGGTGGTGGTGGTGGTGGTGGTGGCGTGGTGGTGTGGGTGGTGGCGGTGGCAGCGGTGGGGTGGCGTGGTGGTGGCAGTGGCGGCGACGGCATGGTAGTGGTGATGGTGGCTGAATCATCTCTCTCCAATCGCTTTTTTTGACGAGGAGTATTTTTGTCAACAAAATAATGAAAATGACTTACTGGGCTATAGACTATTTGGGCAGAACCTAGTAAGCTATTATTCACTTAGACAGGACTGGCCAGGAAGTTCAATACTCATTAAGCCCTATGGGGTAAAGGTGCAATACTCACTAAGTCCTGTGGGTATAATTTTACTTTTGAACCCCACTTTAAATAGTAACAAATGAACACAGCCCATCATTTAGGATTTCAAATGAATGTAGCCCACCCCCCACCACGCCACGACCACGGCCACCGCCACCACCGCGCCGCCACCACCACCACCACCACAATCGTCACCACGACCATGCCACCACCACGCCACCCTCACCGCCCCCACCACCACCACAACCTTTGCCGCCACCACCACCACCACCACCACCACAACAACGCCGCCGCCACCACAACCACCCCCATCACCACTACACCGCCACCACAAAAATCACCACCACGCCGTGGCCGCCACCACCACAATTAACAGTGTTAATTTTCATATAAACTCACACCACAATTAATAGTGTTAATTAACAGTTGGCTCATATAACCTTTTACACCACCACTCCACCACCGTTGCCACGATTAACAGTGTTAAATTCTGTCTAAATTTATGATTAACAGTGTTACTTTTTATTTAAATTCACACCACAATTAACAATGTTAATTTTCATTGTCTTCATTTCTTAGCCAATTATCAATTAAGGAAAGGATAATATATGGAAAAATCTACGGCACACATCCCTGTATATGAAGGATTCTTAAATTTGGATAAAATTTAACACTGTTAATTATAAATTTAGACAGAATGTAACACTGTTAATTGTGGCGGTAGTGGTAGTGAAGTGGTAGTATAGGAGGTTATATGGGTCAATTGTTAATTAACACTGTTAATTGTGATGTAAATTTATATGAAAATTAACATCGTTAATTTAGAGAGAAATTAACACTGTTAATTTAGATAAATTAGATAGAAATTAACATTGTCAATTGTGGTGGTGGTGGCGGCGGCGGCGTGGTAATGGTGATTGTGGCGGAGATGGTGGCGGCGGCGTGGTGGTGATGGTGGAGTGGTGGTGGTGGTGGCGGCATTTTGATGATGGTGGTGTAGGAGGTTGTATGGGTCGACTGTTAATTAATTTAGACAAAAATTAACGTTAATTATGGTGGTGGTGGTGTAAGAGGTTATATGGGTCAACTGTTAATTTTGACAAAAATTAACACTGTCAGTTGTGGCGGCGGCGTGGTGGCGGTGGCAACATGGTGGTGGTGGTGGTGGTGGTGGTGGTGGCGGCGGCGGCGTGGTGGTGTGGGTGGCATGGTGGCAGTGGTGTTGGTACTGTGACGATGTGGTGGTCGCGGTGGTGGTGGTGGCGGCGGAAGAGGTGGGGGTGGTGGCAACGGCGGTGGCGGTGGGGTGGCGTCGTGGTGGTGGTGGCGGCATGGTAGTGGTGGTGGCGGCTAGATCGTCGCTCTCCAATCGTTTTTTTTTATGAGGGATATTTTTGTCAACAAAATAATGAAAAGGACTCACTGGGCTATAGGCTCTTTAGGCAGGACCTACTAGGCTATTCTTCAACTAGACAGGACCGGCCAGGAAGTTTCCAAAAAAAAAAACTCCTAATGGGACAAAGCCCAAAAAACACCCACGAGCCAAGTCTGAAACACCTAAAAAAACCTATACATCAGGGCTGTCCATCGGGCGGGTTTGGTCGAGTTCGGGTCGGGTTGGACCCGACCCGACTTTAGTCGGATTGCGTAAATAGCCACCCGAGACCGACCGAAACACATGTCGGGTTCCATCCGAACCGAGTTCCGGTTGGTTCGGGTTGATTCGGGTCGGGTTGTCGGGTTGTTCAAATACAATCACAAAATCACAAACACATTCAAAAAATCACAAACACAGTCTGTCAGTCAAAGATCTACACAATCACAACCTCAAATCAGATTACAATCACGATTCACAGCATAATATTACAAACTCACGATTCACAATCACAGATCTGCACAATTTTTTTTTCTGAAAATCATATTTTTGAACCATATTTTAAATTCCAAAATTACAGTGACCTAGAGGAGGAGAAGGCGGTGGCGGCCAGCGGAGGAGGAATTGGGCAAGGTGGACGGCTGGGAACGACTGTGGCGAAGATGTCGTTGAGGACGAGGTGGAGCCGCCGCCATAGCTGTTGAGGAAGAAGATGTCGTCGTTGAAGACAGGTGAAGACTGGAGTCTGCTGTATTGGAGGAGGAAGACGACTGAGGAGTGAGGGTGGATCGTGGGAGTGGGACTGTGGGAGAAGGAGAAGTTGTGGGAGAAGGAGAAGTGAAGGTCTGGAGGAGAAGAGGAGATCGAAGTGGAGGTCTGGACTCTGGAGGAGTAAAGTCGGTCGAACAAATGGGTGGGATTTGAGAAATTAGGGGATTTTTTTGCTTTTATACAAAATAGGTCGGTCGGATTGGGTGACCCGAAATTTTATATGGTACACCCGACACCCGACCGACAGTTTGAAAAATCCGACCATACAGACCCGAACCCGACCGATCCATCCGATCTGAACCGTCCGTTGGGTCTGTTTTCGGGTCGGGTCGGGTCGGGTGGACAGCCCTACTGTACATAGAATGGGTCAATCCCAACCCAAGAGACTCAAAACCTAACCCTAGAACCCATCAAACCGCCGCCACCACACGCGCCAACCGCACAGAACCTGCAGGCAAACCAACGAAGAACAACACCAGGACCCAAACCGCAAAGCTGAATGAACAACAGGCAGCCCACGCCACTCCGAACCATGTGTGGCTGGACCCCACTTGTGACCGCTGAGAAACCGCCATTCATGTTTAACGCAGGTTTATGCTGACAATATCAATATTCATGTTTAAAGCAGAAGCCAAATTGGATACAATGGAGCTTAGCATGTAAAATGCTGGGCAGACAATTTCTTCAAAGGATTCTCACAAATGAAGAAGCAGCTACCAAGTCCAAGTACCCCAAAAAAAAGAAGCAGCAGCAGCAAACAAGTACCAACGCTCTATAACAACAAAAAGGATATCATTTCATTGTTTTCCTGATTTCCACCCCATAATGGCAGAAAGAAGTGTATAATTTGGTATCAAAATCTTATTCGGCAACGGCAAATTCGTCATTGGAGAATTATCATTATCCTCGAGCCATATCTCTATAGCTTTGCGATCGTACGTATACCCATCAGCAGCGACGCAAGGGTCTTCCATTACATCCTGAAAGATGAAACAGATCCGTTCCCATTATCAGATGAAAACTTGCAGTTCCCACAAATCTTGAAAATCGCAATTGTACAAGTCAAGAAATCGATGTTGTAAGCATAAGCTTCGTAGTTCATCTTTTCATCTATGAAGAAAAGGATTAGATAATTGAACCGAATATCATGTTTGATTTACACAAGAATGTGATTAAAAGCTTGAGATTGTGGCCCAGTTCATGAACGTATCCTCCTCCACCCAATTTCTAATCCAACCATTCCACATGGCCATGTTTGATTTCCCTTCTTCTTCTTTTTTCACATTTGTTGGTATCCAATTGGAACCCATTGTTGTTCTACAGCCTACAGGCACATGTGAATTCATAACCACATATACAGGAGTTTTTTTTTTTTTTTGATCCGCATATACAGGAGTTCCATACCGGCAAAAGTTCAAAAGGAGAAAGTGGCTCCGTTATGAACTGAAAAGGGAGTCAATAATCAAGTTGTTGAATGACAGGTTCTAAGGCTCCGTTTGTTTCAACGTAAAATATTTTATGCAGGAAAGTTTTGATGTAAGATAATTTTGTCAAAATGACAGTTTTCGTTTTTGTTTTTGGATGTTTGGTTGGTAGTGGAAATATATTTCTTGAAAGCAAAATTTTTATTTCAGGTGAAGAAATTGAAGCGGAGGGAGAGGATTGACTTCAAGGGGATGTGTGTGTGTGTGTGAGAGAGAGAGAGAGAGAGAGAGAGAGGATGCTCGTTGTTGTCCAAGAGATTAGCGCCGACTTGCGAGAGGGATTGGGATCCAATTAGCAAAAAAAATGACTTACGGAGGTTCTGCCCAAAAGTCATTTTACCTCCATTTCAGGAAAATATTTTACAAGTAAAACATTTCACTCCTATTTTGCACAACCAAACATTGAAAAATGGATAAACATTTCACAGGAAAATATTTTCCGGTAAATCAAACAGAGCCTTAATGTGCAATACTAGAGAGGAGCAAGAAATCAACAAACAGGAGAAAAACTTAAGAAACAACCGACAAGGCCGCAAAAAAAACAGCTTTTTTTGCCTAGCGGGTATCCATTATTTGGTTCTTTGACTATCATGTATCCAAGACTTTCCAATAGTGATTAAAACGAGTGGGATAGAATAAACCGTTCTCTTCATCATGGACAGCCTTAGCTACGGAAAAATGAGAGTGGTGCGAGATTCTTTGGCAACATTTGCAAATTGACAAAATCTGTTTTCCGTTTAGAAACAAGTAGAATTTCACCAAACATTCAGTGAAATGTGACAACTATACCTGAAGGATTGGGCAAATGAAGTGGTTAGGAGGAGCCTGTGGAGCACTGATTTCAACATGTCTAGCCCTATCTGCAAACTCTTTCAATCTCTCCAATGCAGGAAGTACTTCGTCTCTCAAACTAGGCCTATCTTTGCGCCGAAGCTCAGCACATCGCAATCCCAACAGAGCTAATTGCTTTGTCTCTTCATATGGCCAGTTTCCAGCCTCAGTATCCAACACATCTGCCAAATTCCCCTCATCAACTGCCGTTTCCACCACATGGGTTAGTGCTCTTGCAGATTTTCCAGTCACCAACTGCAGAATCACCATTCCAAACGCATAAACGTCGGATTTTGTAGAAATCAATCCTGTCCTCTGGTACTCCGGATCTATATAACAAAGTGTCCCCACGGGCCCTGTTTCATTGCACATGGTGGATAATAAAGCAGAACAAGAGTCGGAATCGAGCATTTTTGAAAGCCCAACATCGCCAATCTTGCTCACAAAGTTGTGATCGAGCAAAATGTTTGCAGGTTTGAGATCGCGGTGGATAATGGGTTGTGGGCTTGTGCTGTGGAGGAAGACTAGCGCTGAGGCTATTTCCCAAGCGATTCTGTACCTCTGGAACCATGGAATTGGAGGGGTGTTGTTTTTTCTGAACAACCTGTCCTCCAGACTACCGTTCTCCATGTACTCGTAAACTAGGCAACCATGATCAGGACACGCACCAAGAAGAATTAGCAAATGCGGATGGCGAATTGTGCTCAAGACTTCAAGCTGAAAGCCAATAAACAACCAAAATCAGTACTTACATTTTGAGTAGCAATGACTGCGAGGCAAAGTCCCAGATCATCTAGGTTTGAAGTACTGACAAGTAGTTCAGTATTACCCAAGACCATATAACATGATATCAAACAGAAGTACCACGGATGGTAAGGGTGCGTGTCCCTGGCTTGCACATGGAGCAAGTTGGGAATGAGGGAGAGTGCAAGTAGAGTCCCACCTTGGCTACGTACGAAAGTAATGTGAGGTATATAATCATGAGGGTAATCTACTAGACTCACCTCAATATTTGGCTTTTGAGGACCATATAACAGTGACATTCAGTCTGATTTTTCAGGCTTACTCAAAACAGTAGTTGCATATTTTTGTGTGTCCAAACAGTGTCAGTTTTCCTTGTTAAATAGATGTGCAAGTCTGCTCGAAAGAGAAATGAGAGTGCACCAGAGATACCTGCAGTGACTCAAAAAGTCTGACATTGAGAATTAATCTTAAAGGCACTAATTATTAAGCTCAATTTAGATCAGAATCTTATCATTAGTTGAACTGCTGGACTTCAGATGATGGCCTCCTGGAATATCCAATGCATATGATAATTTAAAGTTGCAGAGAAGAATGTGATGAACACACTAATCTATGTACATAGCACATACATACATAAATATAAACAAATTTCTGATTGACCATATATATATATATATAAACAAAAATGGAATGAGATCAAGTCTCTTTTCTTTTGAAGGACTTTCTTACCTCCTGCTGAAATTGCTTGTTTTTGTGAGCCTCTTTAGAATGGAGGACCTTCACAGCTGCAGTTGTGTGATGCAAACTGCACTTATACACAGTTCCATATGCCCCCCATCCAATTTTAAGATTGTCAGAGAAGGATGAGGTAGCTGACACAATGTCTTCCCATTTAAACTTCTGGTACTGCTGCAGAGGCCCCACCAGCACATTCTCTAGTTTTTCTTTCTCTTTGGCCTCTTGGAGGGCTTTATTCTCCGCTTCGTTCTTTTCTGCAGCTTCTCTCTCAGCACATTCCTTCACATACTCGGCCTCTTTTTTCGCAGCTTCATATTTCACTCTCTCTTGTATTGCCAATTCTTTCGCTTCCACCTCCTTAACATTTATCTCCTCAAGCTTAACACTGTCTTCCCTTAGGCGATTGTGAAGATCATTTACCTTAATAGAAAGCAAGGACGTCAGTCATCAACTAGCCATTGCCACAAAATGCAAGGAATCTTTTAGGTAACAAACAAAGATATGGGTCATTCGTGGGCTGTGGCAGTTGATATACCAGGTATATTGAGCTTTGGTGCATCAAAAAAAACTGTCTATCATGTAGATACTCAGGTTACCGGTTTGAGTAGTGTTGCACAGCTACCTACCTAACCATTATTGGTCTAAATCTCAGAACTTATGCAGATCATGTCTTAGTTGTGCACAACTATTGAGACAATTTGCTAATTTCAAAGTCCAAATTGGTCAAGGCTGAGAGAATTTTGAGCTTACATCATAGTAGAGCTTCACTGCTATGATGGAGTGAGAAGCCACAGTAATGGACAGAGTCGGATACTAATGTAAGCACCAAATCCGAATTTGGAAACATTCAACAATTTGATTTTTTTTTTTTTCAAAAAGGCAAGGAAAGGTAAACAATAAAAATAGGAATGTGATCTCATTTACATCGAGTAAGAAGAAACCCTTAAGTTCCATGCATTATTAGAGAGTGGGAAAAAATGGTACCTTCCTAGAAGCATCAATTGCCTCACTTTGAGCCATCGCATACATTCCCCGAATATGTCTGAGTTCAATTCTCAGTTTTTCTAGCTCAAATTCAACATTCATCTGCACAAAAGTGGAAAAAAAAAATCATTTAACTCCATTGATTTGTCTATGCATCACCCTCTCATACAGATACCAAAGTTTGCAAATCAACACGACAAAATTAGTAGCGTTAAGGATATAAGTTGATAAAATATAAAGACTACTTTGGTGCAGAGAAGGCAGCCCTATTGTTGGAAGGGTCTTGCTCACCTCCGCCTAGTAGGCGACGGATAATATGCAAATAATGCCAAACAAGTTCGGATTTCAATACATATCTTGCGGATATTAATACACTTTCTCAGATATTAATACACTTTTCTCAGATATTGATACATCTTTTACACATCATCCACCGCCCTTAGGGATGAGCCGATGAGGCTAGCATTTTCTTTGTTGGAATCTCAGTACTAAGTACAATGATATGCACGAGAAACAAAATCATAGCAGAATGAAAAAAGTTACCTGGCTTTCAGATGAAAACTCTGGAAGACCATCTGATATGGAAGCTTGATGAGATATCCACGAATGGGTGTCTGTTTCCAAATTTTGGCAACTAGACAATGCGCCGCTTGGATGACCAATATCTGAGTTTCCAGGACAAGAGCTCACAACATCATCGCCATCAATATCCAGGTCAATGGTTTCAGTTGAGTTTGTTTTCTTATGCAGAAGGGTCTGATTTACAATCGAAAGAGCGCAAAACCGCTGCGTTGGAAGTGAAGGAAAGCGGAAATGCGCGTATGAGGCAACCATGGTTGATTCGGTCCATTCTGTGAAACAAGAAGGAAAATTAGATTATTAACTAATTGTTGCATAACACCGAGTATGGCCATCCGGATCAGAATGATGCAGTGCGTTGCTTTCCTATCATTTGGAATCAAAACAAAACCTTTTCTCTTTTGAAAAAAGACACTCCTTTGATAACAAAACATTTAGACTATATAACATGGCCACAGACAAAGATTTGGACAAAAAACTCAATACATGACGTCGAGACACAAAATGTAGAAAAGTATTAACTTTATAAGTTAGTGTAATTTGACTGGTAAAACAATACACACTTTGTGATCAAAAGATTTCAAATTCTACATTTACAGTAGCACAATTAGGATGACAGTGTCTTCAAAAAAAAATTTGTATGACAGTATGAAGATCGCCAAAATCATCTACTGATGTACCTGGATGTGAGCTGGTATTTTGAATGGACGAATCATTGGTAGAGCTACTTTTTTCGCTACTGTCTTCTTTAATGGTTCCATGTGTTTCTGAAACAGAGGGTCGCAAAGCTGACAACTTCCCCTTTGCAACAGCATAGACTGTACAAAACTTTGGAATGGATTCTGCAATTTCCGAGGACACATTTCGGCGTCTATGTTTGCAACAAACATTACTTTGTTAGGCTTGGAAAATAAATGTCAATCTCTACATGTTCTTTTTTCTTTTCGGTAACTGAATCAATCTCTATGTCCCGTTTAATTAAAATCAAATGTGGCAAGTTTACAAAAAGACCACATGTAATAAAATAGTATCTCATCAATGATAGAAGCACTAGTTCTTGTTCTTCTTTTTACCCTTTTCTGGTTACCAGAAAATTACAATGTTCCTACCTTGAAAACATGCCACGGGATGAAGCCCCTATAACAAGCTTGTTAACAGAGGACTGATCAACTTCCCTTGATATGGCCTCTACGACATCATCTGATTCGATTTGTACAATTTCTGCATCTACCTGCATTTGTGTCCCTAACAGTTAGCCCCTTAAAACCATTTCATTCTTCCTTCGAGTAAAAAGCTCAAGCAGTAACAGCTAGTAACCTTTCTTCGAATACACATCTTTTTGTAAGGTAGAAGCTTTTGATCTGTTTGCCATTCTATTTCTTTCCTATAAGCAGTTACTAGGTCTTCTCGCACATCTGAAAGGAGCAATGATCCAACTGTGGAAAAGGGGACAACAAACACAAGTCACATTGAGAAAGGAGAAGATATTCCTAGGTATCGGAAAAGTGAAACTGAAAATTAGCCCAATAAAATTTTTCCTAAGTATCAAAAACTATGGAACATATCTGAATATCAAAGCAGCAAAATAACTTTGGGCTAGAATCTAAAGGTTTGCGAGTGTGAAGGCACCAAACAAGAGAGGGTCAATACTAGCAACATAGTAATCCTTTTCTTCTCAAACTCAAGATTAGATATCGGGAAATGAGAATTCTTTTTACGACACAAATAAACCTCGAGAGGAAGATTGGAAGAGGCGTAAATTACCAGGTGTTGGAACTGCAGTTATCGTAGGGCGAACAAATATCAACTTGAACAAAAACATGTCCTCTGGGATGAACTTCTCCAACGCCCAATCGACTACATATTTGCTTTTGCTATTTCCTTTGATAGCTATGTTGACAGTTACAGATGGGGGAGTAGGCAATCTAAGTAAGCCTCCTACTTCAGGTTTTTGATTTCTGGCCATTAGTCAACTAGTTTCCTTCAGAGCTTAACCATCTGTAAATTGGAAGAAAAAACAGATGAAGTCGGATAGTCCAGCGTATTAGTACGAGCAAAAAAATTGGATACAAATTGAAGCAAATTGACCAGAGTTTACAACTTGGAAGCCTATTTTATAATCCTCAACAGAATATTCTGAACCCTCAAAATCAGTACTTCCCTTCCACATAAGTATATGTCTTGGATTGGATGTATGCCACGGTGAAACAAGGCTTTACAATCCATCAAAGGGAACACAAACAACCATTTCTTCCAAACTAGAGAAACAGAATACGGGGAAAAAAACATCACACTAAAAGCCTAGAGAGAGAGAGAGAGAGAGAGAGAGAGAGAGAGCCCCTATTTATGTAACCAATCAATAAACATCAAATTCTTCAGTTAGTTTGAATCCTTGGAATGTTATGCTTCAAACCCTAACAGCCTCTAGTAAGCGTGAGATAAGAAAGGGAATCACTTGGAATGTTATGCTTCAAACCCCAATAGTGAAATTCTTCAGTTAGTTTGAATCCTCGGAATGTTATGCTTCAAGCCCTAACAACCTCTAGAAATGGTAATTACCCAAAAAAAACCTCTAGAAATGGTGAGGTAAGAAAGGGAATCACTCTCTAACCAAATTTCACCATTTCCTGTGAGACCGAGTGAGAAAGGGAAAGAGTCACTCAAAAAATTCTATTTTTTAACTTTTATTATCAAAATAGTTCATTTGGCTAGAAATCATAACCCTCTTTTTTCTTTTTTCTTTTTATGCAGAACGTCCCCGAACTAAAGCTCCGGCCGCTTGACACTACTAATAATTGTTTAAAAAAACTCTCATCTTTCATCTTGACTTTTCGGGGGACGAAAAGTCAGTGCCGGCTTTGTTCTCATGAAATTCCTCCATCCAAAATACAAGGGGGCCGTAAAGAAAAATACAAAATCAAGAGGATCCCGTACACAAAAAGATAGACTGTGTGCGCGCGAGAGAGAGGCAATTAACCCAGAAAGAAATTTTACTCAAAATTCAGAACACAATACACCATGTCCAGTTGTTCACGAAGTGTATATGTACATACATACAGGAGAGAGAGAGAGAGAGAGAGAGAGAGAGAGAGAGAGAGAGAGAGAGAGAGAGAGATTTCCCAACACCAAAAAGCAAAATAATAACTTACCAGAGAAGTAAAATATCATAAACCCAAAAAGATATACCAACAAAAATTGCAGAGAAAGACACCAAATTAAGCAAAGCGCGGTAAATACCAGACCAACATTCCGCAATCAAGAAATCTCAAATCTCCCAAAACCCACAAGCAGCAGCAGCTTCACCCATTACCCAAAATTTATCAATCGAAACTGGAGTTTTTCAGCGAAAAGCTGGGTAATTTTTTAGCAGAGAAAGAGTCAGATGTGCCTCAAAGTGTGAAACCTCGCAAAATACGGGATAATTTGATGCCAATGACTGCCATAATCCACCACAGAACCTCTCACAATTTACCTGTATTCTCGTTTTTCCTACCTGGGTCTATCAACTCCTCTCAATTGGCATGATCTTATGTTTGTACTCTATAAAAGAGAAGACGACTTCTCTTTCTTCTCTGTTAGCATCGAGAGATTATTCCATGCCCCCGAGCATAGCCACGTGGTGTTCCGGGGCTTTCTACACCACACATTTCAGCATGAATCACTGAAATATGTGATGCAGAAAGTCCTACGGGCACCACGTGGCTATGCCCTTAGAGCATAGTGTAATTTTTCGTTAGCATCTTTTAAGAATTCTGTCCTTGTCAATTACGTTGTCACAATATCGAATAGAAGCCAATAGTTTAATTTTTAGTCAATGATTTACTACTAGAAATTACTAATGTCTTACTTTTCTTATTTCTGTTAAATCAATGGGCCCCTAGAAATAAATGTCTTACTTTCTTAAAGTGTTTGGATAAATAAGCCAAAATAGCTTATTTTTTGTTTTTATTCAAATTTTTTTCGTATCAGTTGGCTTATTGTCATTTTTTGGGAGATTATTGCATCCTCACTACAAGAGGAATCTAAAAAGTAAAAAATTTTGACCGAAATTCAATTTTTTTTGAATAAAGACGAAAAAAAATCAATAAGCCAATTTTTTCGTCTTTATTCAAAAAAAATTGAATTTCGGTCAAAAAATTTTACTTTTTAGATTCCTCTTGTCGTGAGGATGCAATAATCCCCCAAAAAATGAAAATAAGCCAAGTGATACGAAAAAAATTTGAATAAGGACAAAGCTTATTTGTCCGAACACCCCAAAATCTGTTAAGAGCCCGTTTCAGAACACCTTCTTAAAAAATAAGTCCTTATTTCACATTTTCAAACGCAAAGATAATGTAAACGAAAAATAAATTTTTAATTTTTTTGCACCGTATTAAAGATCTCATTGAGATCTCTTAAACAAGATCCATATTGCATATTTTTAGATTTCAATAAACCCATTATTTTTGAGCTTGAAATTGTCTTCTTAAAAAATAAGTACTTATTCGGCTTTCTGGAACGGGGCCTAAATCAATCTAGTTGGATATTTTCCCTTCTTTTCCCAATTTTATTTAGGCCTGTTCCAGAACACTTTCTTAAAAAATAAATACTTATTTCATATTTTTAAACTCAAAAATAATGTAAATGAAAAATAATTTTTTAATTTTTTTTACACCGTATTAAAGATTTCAATAAGATCTATCAAACAAGATCCATAGTGATAGAAAAATTATTTGCATAAGCATATAATTTTTGAACTTGAAATTGCCTTCTTAAAAAATAAGTACTTATTTATCGTTCTGGAACGGGACCTTAAGTATTAGGCTCCGTTCCGAAAACCTTCTTAAAAAATAAGTACTTATTTTGCCACTTTTCATTCAAAAATAAGAAGGGTCATTCCACAAAACCTAAATAAAAAGTTCCTTTCACATTTTCAAACTCAAAAATAATGTAAATGAAAAAAGAAATTCAATTTTTTTTGCATCGTATTAAAGATCTCAATGAGATCTATCAAACAAGATCCATAGTGATAGGAAAATTATTTTGCGTAAATACATGATTTTTGAGCTTGAAGTTGCTTTATACAAAAAATAAGACTGTTACTATGATAATGGGCGCCGGCGGAGGGAAATCGTATCGACGGCCGCGTCGGGCCGTCTCCGGCCACCGGACGGCCGATCGGAACCGTCCAAAAATTCTATAAAAAAAAATCGAGGGGGCTAATGCGGAAATCAACGGCATCCGAGATGTGTAGGGTGCTTGATCCGAGCACCCCTTTTCCTTGTATATATGATGATCGGCCCGGCGTGGCCGTCGGTACGATTTACCTCCCCGGCGCCTATTGGTACCTATATAAATTCTTCAAAAATAAGCACATCCTTCTTATCTTTGTGGAACAAGCCTTATTATTAAACAAAAAATAAATTCTTATTCCATTTCTGAAACGGAGCCTTAATGTTATTTTGTTGGGAAAATCACATATAAGAGGTGGGAAAGAGAAAAAATACCGTTCAATGGTGTCAAGTTTTGAAATCACCGACTGTGCAAACTATAATATGAGTAACCAATAGCACATGGTAACCATTACATGTCTGGTTCGCTAGTGAACGATGCGTTTATGGTACTTGAGAATTAGTCGAAGTGCATGTAAACTGTCCTGAACACTTGGTTATAAAAAAAAAAAGTAATGTTAAATCCATGACACATTATGATAATGTCACGGAGTTTTATGTTTCTTTACTATTATGCCCTTATTAGTTTAAGAGAGACTCTTCCTAATCTACACCGCTCCTCATATCACCATGTTCGTCGACTGATAAAGAAAATGACACATGTAATTGTGTTTAGTACCCATTTTAGTTTAGTTTAGTTTAGTTTTAATTTATATTTTCAATTATTATCCTACTTTTTTTTTCCAATCATTATCCTATTTTTTCAATTATTACTTTCTCATCTACTACATCTCTATCTCTCTCCAATCATTACCCTTCTATTCAATAATTACCTTATTTCTATCTCCACTCACTACCAAAACTAAACTAAACTAAACTAAATTACCAATCAAACAAAGCAAACACCATTTTTCTCTTATCCTCCTCCGTTTGTCTCCCCTTTTTGAAGAAAGAGACCCATTTTATTATTATTTTTTCATCTGTATCAACCCTATATGATTCCCCGCCAATTCGTAACCCATGACCACCTCTCCCTACACACCAATCTCTAGTACGAACAGCTAGACAAAGAGCAATTATCATAGATTTTCTTTATTGTAAGCTAGGGATATGAAAAAATAAAAACAGTATCCACTTTTCCATCTCTCTTTCTTCCCCCATTGTTGATGTTGGCAAACTTGGATTGATCGCCGCCCCATTTTCAAGACGAGTAAAGAAATTCATGAGATGGGTACGGTGGGCTAGGTTTCTCGATTTGAAGCTAATGGCAGGAATCACTAAAACCATGGACCCAAGAGAAAGAAAGTAGTTCTTGAAAAGTGATGGCAGAGAGAGGGAAGAGAAATGGGAGAAGAGTAAGGGAAAGATTGTAAGACTACCAAAATCGGTCGTGGTATTAAAAGACACTATCCTGGCGTTATCATTAGCCATAAATAAATAAAAAAACATTAATTGCCCGAATCATTTTATTTTTATATTTTGGAATGCAAGTTCAATAAATACGAGAAACAAGTACATGAAGTTATGAAAGTAAGTCCATTTAATACACAGGAAAAGTCTAAAAATGGTCACCCCAAATGAACTCATAGAAAAATTACTCTCTGTATCAGAGAGATGTGCATGTCTTTTGCAGTGCAAGTCATACAAAAATAAAATACAAGTTTATAAAATTATGAGAGTAAGTTTATCTAATACAAAAGACAAGTCCAAAAATGAACACCCAAAATAAGCATGTGAAATGATTGCTTTGTGCAGGACTTTTGGGGTGAAGTCTCATAAAATGAAATAAAATAAAAAATTCATTAAGTTATGAAAGCAAGTCAATTTAACACAAAAATGGACGCCCAAAGTGAGCCCATTTAACGATTACTTTTTATGAGATGTGCATGAATTTTATGTGCATGCTTTTGGGGTCAAAGTCTGACAAAAAAAAAATGTACTTGCTATTGTAATTTCATGTACTTGTTTCTTATTTTGTTAAAATTACACTCCAAAAAAGTCCGGGTATAAGAGCAAAAGGGTCTGGCCTACACCATGTATTGGTCATTATTATAGCTTTTACTGTACTTTGAAAATCTTAGAACTCGAGACTGCTAAACCGATAATTTTTTCTTGTTTCATTTGTGATTTTCCCTTTCCAGTCAACAAGTGTATCCACCAAAAGTTCCCCCACTGGCTACAGCTGCTTTACTTCCCTATGAAAAAACAAAAAAATGCTTTTAGGAGGCTTGTTAAGTGATGTTTTATACTACTAGTTATTTTCGATACTATTTTTTATACATTTGCAACAGTAGATTTATTATAATTATTTCAGGTGAGACTTCTTCATGTAATTCGTTAAAGATGAATATGAAAACCCCTTTGTAATGGCTTCTTCATATAATTCAGGTATGGCTATTTTCTATTTGAATGGCGAAAAAGAATTTTATTAATCTTGGAACAATTTACAATAGACTAACAAGACAAGAAAAATGATATCGTATCCATAAGAACAATCATATGCCATAGTTCGAGACTAATTTTTTGATTGGCAAGATACCAACCAAAGAAAACCCATTGGAACAAATTCAAACTCCTAATAAGTCTAAAAGACTAAATAAAATAGGACAAGCTCAAACAGTTAAAGAAAGTATGATTATTTGCAATGGTATATTTAAAAATATAATCACCAAATGAAACCTACCCTGTTACCCATAATAACTTAGAGACTAAGATTCAAGCTAGATAAGACTTATTTTAAACTTTTTTGGGGTAGGTATGTTTGTTTTCACATGCCAACAACCTTTTAGGAAGAAATAATAAGGGGTGGTTTGGAAAGACATAAATGTGTGGGGACATCTTTTTATTCTCAGGCGAGATAATATTTTGAACAGCCTCAGCCAAGATAATTTGAGCTCTTAAAGTGTTCCTACTTCTTACTCCCTTTTTTTTTTCACTCAAATTCAAAATTTGAGTAAAACTTCTCAAAATCCGCTTCACTCTTTTACCCGTATTCGAAATTTTACTCAAGTCAAGGGAGTCTCAAATCTTTTACTCAAAAATTTCAAAGTTATTTCTCCCCACCCAAAATTGTGACAATACCATTAATGAAATTTTTACTCAAATTTATGCATGTCCCCTGTAGAGATTTGTATAATTTGAATTGTCTGCTTACGTGGGACCCCACATTGCAAAGGAATGAAACCAAAGAGAACATTAATCAAAATTGATAGTTGTAGAATCTCTCAAAATTTAGTCAATGATTGCGATGACGTATACATGTAGACTTTCGAATTTAAATTATTAGATGGTCTCGAAACACTATCGTATGATACCTCCGGCCATCACAATGCGTTCGCGGATTAATTGCTCCGAGGATCTATGGCATGTTTGGGTATCTTTTCTAGGATATCCTCTAATAAATTAGTGCATTAAAAAACGAGACCAAGTCAAATCTGTTTCTTCTTGAATCTTCCGATTTTCCACAGTTAAAGCCTACTCTATTTTAACTACTGGGTGTTTTTCTTTTCTTTTTCAAAGAGAGAAGAAGAAGGAAAGAACTTCATTTATACTGTTGATAATACATTCCCAAAAAGTTAAGTCAACAAAGAAACGAGAATGCACGAAAGGAAGCATAAAACAAAAGATTACAAACGATCTTCCAACGTTATGCCATTAGCTTATTATAGATTATTACTGAGGTAGTGATAACGTCAAAATCGTTTTTGTTAGTGTCAAAATTTTAGCGCACAAAAGGCTTGTACTATGTGCAAGGTACAAGTCATTTACGCGTTAAGATTTCGGCACTAATAAGGCAATTCTGGCATTATCAATTCCATGGAGTAAAGAACTAATTTGTATATTTTACTTTGTCTTTATATTCTCGTAAAAATTAATTCACCACAATTAAACACGCCACCTAATTATGTATTATAAACACAGAGGAGAGGTACTTTAGCATGATAGAATTTAAAACGCTGAATCTATAACCGAATCAAATGGAACCAAATCTTTTGGATGATCGTAGGAGGAAAATTAAAAAAATACTTAAAAAGTACCTCATGCAGATCGCCACGATGCTTGAATCGAAGTGCTTGTTTTTGCAAGCACCAAAAGTCGCACACGTCTCTACAAAATACAAATACGCGGAAAATACTTGGATTGAACAAGGGAAACTCTTCTTCCGAAATAGAGTGACTATTAGAGCCGAGCATACAGTTAAGCGAACCAAATAGGGTTTATGAGGAAAATTAGGATAGATGATGCTATATATATATATATATATATATATATATATATATATATATATATATATATATATGTTTAAGGGGAATGCATAAGTATTTTTTATTTTCATATGTATTCATAGTATTATACTAGTAGCTGAGATAAAGCTTGAATACATCTCTATTAATTATTTATGAAGATCATAACAATCTACAAGTTTATGATCTTAATCCTCCCCTAGTCATAAGGGACGTAATTAAGTATAATAATAACCCAAAAACTCTATGCCCATGTGGACGCACCCCATTGGCCCAAAAAAACATAGTATATAGTAAAATACTATGTGGAAATCTTGGAGAAGATTTTGTTCATTTGAAGCCAAACAGCCTCTACATCAGCAAAAGAACTCCTCTCAAGTTAGAAGTTTCAAGTCCGTACAAACCAAGAGAAAATAGGTCTCTCTTTTTCTTTTCTTTTCTTTTTTTTCCTTTTTTTTCTTTTGACGGTAGAAAATAGAAATCATCCCATTTGTATAGAACAAAAACAGATTACTGCAAAATAAAATCAAAACAACAAAACAGAACAAAAAAAAAACAAGTCAAAGCCACAAGATATCAGCTCCGGTGTCGAACCCATCAATCCGCTAATGAAGGTGGGTGGAAAAATCATGGTCTGCACCATACATGCTCGTTCCCGCTGCAGGTCTGGCCGTCTAGGGATCATCGCTGGATCCGCTGGAGATGCTTTCACTGTCGCCATCGGGAGGTACAGAAACCCGTTGCCTTAAACCGATGGAATTCAAGAGCCAAAACTCATATCTGCCTCCCGAACTCCAAAAATGATGGAAAGATCAGGAAACAAAAGTTAAACGCATTTTTACAGGAAAATTACAATCTTGCTCAAACACACTGTATTGTCTAAGGCTACTATATAGAAGGAGGACAACCATTGATAATCGCCTCTGCATCAGATTGAATAACAACCACCTAGTGAAGATCAAGTGTTGGGTTATGGTAATTGTTGATTAATAGCCAAATGGAAAGGAAAAAGGAAAAACCAACTACATCATAATCATCAATCACTATTTAGAGTTCAGTACTATCCTCTCTGGGGGACCACCATCCCTATCTGATGTAACGGGGTTAGGCTCAAATATGAATTTTCAGAACCCGTTGATGGGAATTTTCCCTGCGGTTCAACGTACGATTATTTGAAACGTCATTTCACATGGAATGAGTTTCATGTGTGTGCAGTTCCAACCTCATGTTAGAAGACCATTACAGGATGGAGCCAGAGAGGGGCCAGTAGAGGCGGTCGCCCCCCGCAAAAAGAAAAAAAACTCTAATTATTATATGTAAAATAAAAATTTCCTATGAAAATATAGAGACTCACCCCCCCTCCAGTATTTTGGGGGAAAAAAAAATCAAATAATAGTAAGTAGTTAGTAATCTTTGAAATACAAGATACCAACGTTAATTTCTAAACGTTATGGGTTAAATATAACAAAACATAAAATTTGAGGGTTAACATAATGAGTACTCAATTATTTAACTCCCAGTTTTTACCCACAAAAATTCCCAATCGTTAAGAGGATTTTACACGTTTTGTTCTCTCTGCCTGAAAAACCTCTATGGCATACCAGACCCCTCTCTCTCTCTCTCTCGGCACAAAATCCCACATCGTCAAGACTTTGAAGGCAGTTTTGAGAAAATAAGAACACTAGGAGAAGAGATTTTGGAACCCTATGTAATCTTGGTGAAATCTAAGTTGTAACTATGAAATGTTTAAATTCTAGACTCCGCAACACGATGGGGGATAAGCTTTTAGCAAGTTTCTAAATCACTTACATAGAGAAGGATATTGCGAAAAGGTTTGATGCTAATTCTATCATCAATACTTTTAATGACATGAAAGAGCGTTGTGTGCAATTAAAGATGCCTAGTTTTACTAGATAAGGTTGAGGTAAGTCGTTAATGCTTTTGCAATATGTTAATTTATGAAAAAACATAATTAAGTATGGAGTGTTGCTATTTTGTACAATTTTGAATTTTAATGTATTCACGTTGTTATGCACGTTTCTCTTTATTTTTTGTCTCGCATACATGGTCGCTCCCGTGTAGTGAAATTTCTAGCTCCGTCTTACAAATAACTGTTGTATTAAAATATTTATCGATTGATTGGGCTTTCCGCTGTTCAAATGCCCTCTCTCTTTGCTTGCATGTGTTAATTAAGGAAATGAGAAATATCAAATGTGTACATAATAACCATAAAACATCGCTCATTTTCGGTTTAACTTGGTAGAAGAGTGTTAAACTTTCTAGAAGAGTGAATATATATACATACTACAATTGTGTTCATGTTTCCGTTTATATTTTTTACACTTTCTCATGACAAATTCAAGATTCGAGAATAATATATGGAAAAATCTAAAATCAGCCCACTGAGCTGACAATAAAAAGTGTGAATATATATTAAAAAGTGTAAAAAAATATATAGAAATATGTGTTTTTCTTATTCTCTTGTGTGCTTATTGTCAACCCATGCACTGAGCTGACAATAGAAAGATCGATAATATATTTAGCGTACAAAATTGATGAAATGGAATATGCCCAGAACCGGGAAAAAAGAGAGAATATGCCTTAGAAATTGACCGAACTAAGAATATCTTGTCATAGAGGACGCCATGGGGTGCCTTTTCCCGACTGCCCATTCGATAGCCCTGATACGGGTACGAAATCATGATCATAATTGTATTATAATAATAATCGATTAATTTGTAATAAAGAACAAATAAAAGACATGATTATCGATTTAATCAATCTGTCGCGTGATTAGTATCACGTCACTGATAGGGAAAAGGAGGACATTTTTTCCCACGCATGTGTAAAATATTTTAGTTTGTATCCATTTTGATATGCCGTGGTAGAACCGTAGAACCAATCTGGAATTGCAAATGCCATAAATTTAGCTAAAGTTCCGCGAATGGCTTTTTGGGCTTTTTTTCGTTTTGTCCTCATTCAATTATTTTTTTTCTCGTTTGTTCGTTTTGTGACAAACTTTTTACCTCTATTGATTTGTCTCGACGAGAGGAACCAGAAAAGAAGAGATGATTTCATCTAGTGCTACTAGTAATTTGCACTTTTTTACCCTTATTGATTCGTCTCGATGAACTTTTTTTTTTTGGGTTGTAAATTAAGTTTGCAGGCGATCAAGTAGTTGTACAAAATCTACCAATCCAAAGACACCATAAATTTGCTCTCTGGGGCATGGGATTAATCTTCCAACTTCCACAGCTTCAAATATTTCTTAAGAAAGGTTCATAGGAAATGCAAAAAAAATAATAGTAAAAAGACCAACAAAATCTTAAACAAATATTTCTATTGTTGGTGGGAAAAGTCAGTGGCAACGCTGTATCTTATTTTATGATGAGGTCAAGTGACCCCATCAAATTCCAAAAGCCAAATAACAATTTCATCATGTACTTTTACATAATAAAATAAAATATTTCCATTCCGCAACGTCAAACAAAGCACAAATAAAATAAGATAATGTTAGAAAAATACATTATACAATTGTAAACTCATTTTAGACCATCACGAAGCCAATTGACCAAAGAGCCACTCAACAATAATACGCAACCCAAATGAGATCGATGATGCCACTGGTAGCACGTGACTTGTATAATTTTGGGAATATCATCAATATTTCATGTGAAATCAAGTCCCCCGGCCGTTTGGGTTGTGTAGTGGGCCGAATGACGTCGGATCCTGTACCTAGACCGTCCGATTATGCCCAACTTGGGGAAAAGCCCAGCAGGCAATGCTCCCAAGTCACCGTATGGGTCTTCGGCACGGGCGGGCCGAGGCGCTAGGTCAGCTTATGGAGCGTGTTGTGTGTTGTGTACTTCGGCCCGTGTCATCACTGGCGGGCCGAGGCACTGGGTCGGTTCATGGAGCCTGTTGTGCGTACTAGGAGTACGTAGGTCAGCGACTGTGCCGTGTTGATCGGTTTGGCCACATGGCAGCGGTGACGTATGTGCCACACGTGGCTCTCGGCCACATGTCATCGCCAGTGTGGCACTCGGCAATCGTCATGCATAAGATTAGATGAAGAAGCAATTACTCGTGACATCATTTCTCAACACGAGACCAATGCAATATATTAAGTATATTACTAGACAATAGAGAGGTAAACACATTACTAGATCTGAGATCTATTGTACTTGTCTTTATCATCTTCTCTCCCATTGTCTAACTAAGGCATCGAAGTGCCCTCCACCCGAGTTCAGCTGCTAAGCAGTTCCTTGTTTTATGGACTAGCTATAGAACATCATCATATGGTCAACAATACCGTTCAACCATTGCAGTTGAGTAAATTTTGAATATTTGGTGTAAAACAACAGACCCAATTTTCATTTACGAACTATACGATCAGTTAATTTGGAAAAGTACGATAAGTCTATTTACTTACATTTTTACTTTCCAATCCTCATAGCTAGAGATGCACAAAATTCCCTCGAATATTGCGCCACACAAATTATTCACAACATCTCATAGCTTTTGTGTTCCAAACTTTCGCCATTTCTACTGCCACATTTGTGTACTTTCTTGGCAAACTACATCGATTCGATAGAAAGCCTTACCACATTGTTTATCAATGGAAAAGACCCTGCCTACTAGTGATCATCGAGACGATAACTTCTCCCTCGGAAAGCTAATCCATCATTGGCTTGATTTGGTTGTGCCGCTGCGTTTGGTTGCGGCTGTACTGAACTGCTTGGTTGTGCCTCTGTTGAGGGGTGACTCCCACCAGCAAGAGGATAAAGCACTGTCAAGAAGTAATAGAGATGTCCAGCAGCCATACCAAGTAGAATGGGCTTCAATGGATTCCCAAGAATCAAATCTATTCCAAGCATGTACCACGGAAGGTAGAAACCCTGCAAGCCACCCACATTTAACTTATTCACAGTATGGAAAATGAGGTCTCATATTTGTTTCGCTTTCCTCTATTACCATAATGGTAGTTTTACCCTGTACTATTGAGAGGTACAGGTATCAGATCTTGCCGAAGGCAAGAATTGATTATTAATTCTTTTGTATAAGAGTCTTTCGTTATTAGTTCATTTATAGCCCGTATGGAGCTAGTTCTTAGGTTTTTCTAGTATTGAGCTGATTTAGTTGTTACGAACCTTGCATGATAGATATAGTATCCCATTATTGTAATTCTCCTACTGCTGGACATCAAAAAAATATTATAATGGTATTTTAATTCCGTAAGTGGAAGGAGTCTGTTTCAAATTATCTTTGTTTCCATTTTTGAAAACATGAAAATAAAAAAATAAAACACTGAAAAATAAAACAAACTTGGGGAGAACTTAAGAGGGATTTATAAGTTCAGCCCCCTCACTCCACCGAAAAAGAAAGAAAAACAAACAGGTAAAACAGAATCAATGAAGAAAAAGAAATGGCCAAAAAACCCACATAAAGTGATGCGGTGATGCCACAAGTTAGTCGCGTATGTTAAGGCACCAAATCAAGCATAGGAATGGAACAGTACCACTCATTGCCCCGTAGAATAGTATTGAAGTTGCTCCATATATTAAGGCTCCAAATCAAGCACAACAATGGTACAGAGGACAGTAAAATCCTAGCTTGAGTGAAAAACTTTTAGAATAGAGAAAGGGAAAAGGATGGCATACCTTCACCTGAAAGAGGCCATGCACATCAATGCGCTCATTCGGGAACTCGCGGCCCCAAACATAGATGATCATGAAAACCAAAGAAGATGCCATGAAGGGAGAGGATAGGAACGGAATGAGTGCCATCACCTAGGTACCAACAAGAAGCATCGGATATTTCAACAATATGTTCTAATTGAACTCAGATAGTAAGTGGTTATTGCTATTGTACCAGCAGGGATAATGCACCAAAGATGAGCATCCCTAGATAATCTGTCGTTCTTCTGTCAAAGGGTCCCCTTTCTAATTGGACTCCATTCCTTGCTCTAATCAAAACAATGAAAAAAGGTCCTATCAGAAGTCAGTCATGTTGCAAAATAATTCAGACATTAAGGCTGGTTTGGATCATGGATTTGAGAAGGCAGCCGACTCAAATCCACTATCCAGACAAAACCTAGCGATGGTTTGGCAAGGCACCAATTACCCCAGAAGGGGATTGGCAATTCTTGGCCTTCCCATCTTTCTGAGACCATATTGTAGCATGTTGGAATCCAGCATAACAGAGGGTTTAATATTTACATTAAAAGAAGGTGAAACACAAACGTATATGAAAATGGTCCATTGTAACGAGCCTCCAAACCTGCATCACCAAACAAATGGAATGTTACTTCTAAAATGTCACCTAGCGGAAACCATCCTGGTACTTTGTTTTGTTTTTTCCGTATCAAATGAGCAACCACATATAGAGATAATAACTCAAGGTGTTTCAATGGTCAAATATCAGGTCATTGAAACAAGATTTTTACCTCGAAACGTTCTAGAACAGCTTCATAGGACAGTGCTAAATCCCAAGGATTATAAAGACCGAGATGATAGGCGCCTGTGGTCATTAAACAGAGAGTGCCATACGTCTTGGCTACAGGAGGTAAATCTTGATACCATCTGAATAATGCAGAATTAGAGGTAAAAGCAAGCCTTTTTTATTCTAATTTTTGGCTGTATCAAAATTAATTAGCCCGAAGAGGGAAAGAGAGGAGTCGAAGCAAAGGAAAATCGCTAGGGGATTTCAAGTACTACATGCTGCACAAAATACCACGAAACTCGCATGGCAATAGATTCAAAAAGCAGTTGAAATACACATGAAACAAAATCCTTCAGTATATTTTTTTTCTTTGTTCCTTGAATTCAACATGTCTCTACTCTCTGTCTAACAATAACCTTGTAAAATATCATAAAAATTGTTTATGACTTGTCGCATAATAAATTCACATCTCAAAAAGAACATAGAGCAGTAGGAAAATATACCGACTTCAAAAAGGAATACGTAACCAGTTTTCCTCTGTCCAGAACACAAATAATTTTTTTCATGAAATTACAACTTCAAATAACAGATGAAATTGCCAAGCACAATATAAAAATCCTCCAAGAAGAACTCAAATAGTAAAGCCAGACAACAAAAAGCTCCAAGACATCCGATCAATGTGCTATAATGGCGGCAAACAGGCCGAATTTTAGAATGTTCAAGTTTGTTCGTTTGTTTTAAGAGAAACAAGAACCGAGCTCGAGCTCAATGAAAATTTGACGAGCCGAGCTCAAGCCGAACTTGGTTAGGTTTGAGTCAAACTCGAACTTGTTCACGATATTTTATATTTATGCTCTCATTCAGGTCTAAGACTGTAATATAATTTTTATTTTGTGCATAAATAAATACATACACATAAATTATAAAACATGGAGTATTAAATTTTATCTATAGTACTTTTATAAGTTTAGACATTTACAAATTATATAAGTTTCATCACGTTATTGTCAAGCTTACATGTGTAATTGTTATGGGATATATATGTACTCCCATGTTCCAGTGCTTAATCGAGCCGAATACTGTTAGGTTCAGATTCGGTTCATTTATTAAAGGAGCCTAAAATCGAGGCTCAGGATCGATTCGTTTACAACCAGCGAATCGAACGCAATGGAGCCTTTACCTAGTGAGCATCAAACAGTTCACAACGGTGCGGTCCATTTGTAGCCCTAGCTATAACTGTGGAATTCTATTTCACGCTCATTAAAAACATTCAGATCATTATGGAAAACAGACAATAAGAGCATCTCCAGCCTTCACCCATATTTTTCCTCAAATTTGAGTCAAATTTTGGGTAAAAACCCATTTTGGGTAGACACATCTCCAACCATCAAACCCAAATTTTACACATCTCCCTCTTTTTCTCTCTCTAACTAGCCGTTGGAGAAATGGGTCAAGGCAAAAGTTATCTCAAATTTGGGCAAAAAAATGGGTAAAACCCAAAATGGGGAAGGGTTTGGATCAAAGATTGGAGAGAGATTTTTGTGATTTTTGTCCCATTTTTAAATTTGAGTCTTAAAATGGGTCAAGCCGGAGATGCTCTAAAACTACGCGAACATTCGAAAAAAAAGAAAAGAAAAGAAAAGAAAAAAGAAGTTCCTTTAGAACTACTGTTGGACATGAGTTAGCACATAGCCCCCATGCTATGCAACCAGAGAGAGAGAGAGAGAGAGAGAACTTACTGGCCTGGAGTAGTCATCTTAGATAATAAGATTGCGGTGATCGAGCGTGGCCGGTATCTGGCGAATAACTACGCAGGGAATGAAAATTTGTAATGGGGGTTGGTTGTTACTTTAGGCCTATCCTGTCCGTCTGTAATCTGTATCTATGAAGGCGGTAGTGGGATTTCAAAAGAATAGCGTTTTCAAGCCAATCCCAGATCCGAATTGTGAGAGTGATCAATTGCCAAGAACCGTTTTCGTGCCTTCACATGAAAATATTGCTCTAGTATATATGCCTCTATATAGGCTACAAAATTAAACCTAAACAAATTAAGGAAATATGTATAACTAGGAAACCTAATCTGATTAGGAAATGTGATGTAGTATATAACTAAGAAATCTAGACTAATTAGAAAACGTGATTAAGGCTCCATTCTCCTTAATTTGCTTTTTGTCTTTTTTATTTTGTTCGTACTTTCTAAAATTTTGTTACATTCGCATCATATTTTTTAAATTAATTATCCGTCTTGACGGGAAGAGTTTTTTTTTTTAGAAGAAAATCAGTGTCATTGTATAGAAAAACAAAGGGGCGCACAAACTGATAACTCCGTAAGCAATCACGGAAATACAATTAAGCATACTCAACAACAAGTGTTACTGTCTACACAGTGGTGAATGTTCCTAAACCGTTGCGGACACGTTGCCAATTTACAATCCCCAAAACAAACAGTCTAGGAGCTAGTTAACGCCGAAAACGCAGTCACTACGACCACACCTCACAAACGGAGGCCATCCGGTTCAATCCAGGTAGCTACTATCCAAAGCGCTAACGCTGGCAAGCTCCTTGCGCGCGTAAGAATCAGACCTGACCCTTCACTGCCATGAGCACCAACGTCAATTTGATGCAAGCCCCCACTGCCACGGCAAACCCTGGACGCTGGAATGCCAAGCTGGTGGGAGAGAAACGGTCATCAAAACAACACAATAGAACTACTGGAGGCTTTTTGCAGTTTGCAGAAGAAGGATGGCGTAGACACGAGACCATCTAATTACACTGAAAAGTGGGAAATTCTTGACCAACTCCTAGCTAGAAGAGGTAATTATTGATATTGTTTTCTCCTTTGACGAACAACGTATATCTTTGTATCCATAATCAGATTATAATGTTTTCATGTGAAATGATTTTATGAGTAGGTTGAATTCATGCTCTGTTCACATGTTTCGTTTCAGCAATCATGATGAATTTGCACACGCATGGCGTGTGCCCAACCTATATTCCATCTATCCATCCATATAAAGCGCGGACACGGCCTCAAGACAACTTTTACTAATAAGGCAAAGCCCTTCACTTAATTAATATTCCTCCCTCTGTCTCATTTTAAATGTCCATGTTTCTATTTTGAAATTTCTAAGATAAATGTTCCCTTTCTATATTCCCTTTCTAAGATAAATGTTCCCTTTCTACAACCATGAAAATATGCCAAACTTCCGATATTACCCTTAACAAAGTACTATTTCCTCCCAATTGGTTTGTCCATTGTTGATATTCATGTCATTTTTCAATTGTCCGTATGTATCAAATTATAATGTTTTCATGATTTTAAATTTTTTGGATATATAGTAAAACTAATTGAAGTCTATCACACAAGATTCATATTGCATATTTTTTAAGTTTCATATTAAAAGATATAACCAAATTAAATACATTTATTTAACTGCACAATTTTGAAGGTTAATTTTGAAAATCTAAAGCAATAATTTTCACTCCTTAAAAGTTGGATTTACCATAGAAGACATTTGAATTTGGGAGGGGGGAGTATTTATTAGTATAAAGCCCTAGCGCCCAATCTATACCAACCTATACAAGGGGTTTTTCCTATATTTCTCGTGCTTTTATGATGTAACGTGCTTTTTTATCATCCCAAGGTAGCAGAATGTTACAAGCCCCTAACTTTCTCTCCCTTAAAGTCCTTTACGGATTTCGAGTCGAGAATAGAGCAGTGGCTTATTCCGCGCTATATCAGAATTCATTCATTCTCGGGCATATCTGTTCAAGCATGTAAATTCGGTATTAATCCCTTTCAGGTTCCATCGAAAGCTGTTGAAGGAACCTACGATCCACCTTTTGGGGCAATTCTATCATTTTCCACTCTTCCTGTATATGTATATGTTAATTTGCACAGTTAGTGTCGTTTCTTTGTGTATTTAGGTGCGACTTGATGGATTCCTAGTATAGTTCATCGTTTTTTCAGAATCCTTTGATAAGAGTTTCTTGTTTCATTGTGTCACTGCCAATGGGCCTCTTTAAGCTTTGACATTTGTTTTTTGTTTGTTTTTTTTCCGCCCTCCATTAATAGTGTGCGTTGGTTTTGCTTACTTCTCTGCCATAAACTATCGCGGTGCACTGGGAGATTGCAGCAATGCCACTGCATCGAGCAACAATTTATATACGACAGTGAGCCGCGATTTGATCAAGGCTAGGTACTAGAGAGCTATACCTGTTGTATGTCTGCATTTTGGTTATGTAGAATTTCAGCATTCTTCAGCGCACCACGTTGAACCCTCGCCCCATATCTTACCTAAAGTAATGACTAATCTGGGTTCTGGGAGACCAATCTTGTCGTCTACTAGCGGAGGACCAATTAAAGTCAAGACAAGACTTGTCTGGACTGGCCTGGCCTGGCCTAACATGGAGTATATATTTTCAGTTTATTTACTTCATTTGTACTTTCCAAATCCTCACAGAGAAGCAGAAAATTCCTTCAAATATTGCCCAACACATTATTCAGTGCATCTTATAGCTTTTGTGTTCCAAACTTTCACCATTACTACTACCACATTTGTGTTCTTTCTTGCCGAAGTACATCGGCCTGATAAGAAGCGTTATCACGCCGTTAATCAATGGAAAGAGCCACTGTCTACTGGCGACCATCAAGACGATAACTTCTCCCGCGGAAAGCCACTCCGTCATTGGCTTGGTTTGGCTGTGCCACTGCATTTTGTTGCACCTGTTCTGAACTGCTTGGTTGTGCCTGCGTTGAGGCGCTTGTTCGGGTCCCACCCAAGCGGCGGCTTCTCCCCTGGAAAGCAACGTCGGCAGCAGTATTCCTCGTCACCGGAGCATTTTGTTGGTACCCCACGCCCCAAAAAGCAACCAGCTTGTGACTAATGTATGTGGAGTCAAGGAAATAAAAATGGCATCCATAAATCACATAAAACAGCAAGTTATACAACACTTTCTCAGGTGTAAAGCATCATTTAGTCTTTCAGGAGGTGAACTGGAAGATTTGGATGAGATTTCGAAATCCCTTCGAGTCTAAATGTGGATTGGCAGAAATGGGGAACACAAGTACTTCATCAACAATTTGAGAGAAGCTATATAAACTATAAAGGATACACCCAGTGGGGAGTCTTCAAGTCAAATCTCCCGCCGGAAAGAGGATAAAGCACAGTCAAGAAGTAATAGAGATGTCCAGCAGCCATGCCAAGTAGATCTGGCATCAGTGGATTTCCGAGGATCAAATCTACTCCGAGCATGTACCACGGGAGGTAGAAACCCTGTAAAGCCGCCCACATTTCGACTAGCTAATAAGTTAGCTTATTCACATAGTAGAAAATGAGGCTAGGAGATGACTAAAATGAGGGAATTCAAATGCCACGACAATTGCAGCTAGGTCTCATACTTGTTTTCGTTTCCTCAGTTGCTATAACGGTATTAACCAATCAGGCCTAGCCTAATTGGTCACCCTTGTACACTCTCTATTAAGAGGGAAAGGGGTCAAATCTTTTTTGGCCGGCAAAAGGGGTCAAATCTTGACGGAGGCAAGAAGTGAGTAATAATTCTCCACCTCTATGGAGCTAGTTCTTTGGTTATTTTGGAATGGGATTGATTATAGTTGTTGCGAACGTCATGTGGTTGTTGTAGTGTCCCATTTAGGCATGTCAATGGACCGGATTCGATCAATCCAGATCCGATTTGAAAAATCTGATCCGAATTCGATAACGTCAATCCGATAATCCGAATCCGGTAATTCAAATTCGGATCGGATCAAATCCGTTATCAATCCAAATCCGAACTTTAATTTTTTAAATTTTTTTAAAAAAAACTACTAATTTTTTATTTTGAAAAAAAAAATGTTTAAGAAGTTGTATTTTTATTTTAAATTTTTTTTTGAAAAAAAAAATTTTTTTTTTTTGCTAAAAATTTTGAAGTAAAAAAGTTTTCGGATCGGATTCGGATTTTCGGATCCAGATTACTACTATCGGATTTTAGTCTTATCGGATTCGAGTCTTATCTGATCCTGATCGGATTCAAATTTTTCGGATCCGGATTGGATCTAGATCTGGCCCATTGACAGGCCTAGTCCCATTATTAAAATTCTCCCAACTCTAGACCAAAAAAAATATTGTAACGGTATTTTACTTCAGTAAATGAAAAGAGTCGTATCTTTAAATTATCATTGTTTCAGGGGTTTCAGTTTTGGAAACTTCAAAGTGAAAAAACCTAAAGCACAGACAGATGAAACAACCTTTACCTTGTGGGAGAACTTAAAAGAGGGATTTATGCTCCTCCCACCGCAGACAATCAGAGAAAAAGAAATGGCTACAAAATAATCAATGAAGAAAAAAAAAAATGGCTGAAAAAAACTACATAAACTGACGAATTGATGCCACAGGTAAGTTGCGCGCATATGTTGAAGGACCAAATCAACCGTAACAATAAAACAGTAGCAGTCAGGGCCCTGCAGACTAGTAAGGAGTTAACTGCGAATTCTGTGTATACTGTATAGAGAACTTGAAAGATCATTTCCCCGTAACATCCTTGCTTGATAATGAAAAGCTTTTAGAATAGAGAAATGGGAAAGGATAGCACACCTTCAGCTGAAAGAGGCCGTGTATATTCAAGCGCTCATTTGGGAACTCACGGCCCCAAACATAGACGATCATGAAGACCAAAGAAGCTCCCATGAAGGGAGTGGATAGGAACGGAATAAGTGCCATCACCTAGGAACCAACAAGAAGTATCGGTTAGTATTTTTACCTTCTCAGTTGTCCTTCCTGGTTACGGGTACGTGTATCAACAATATGCATGGTCTAATTAAACAGAAATAAGGTGGTTATTTCCATTGTACCAGCAGGGAGAATGCACCAAAGATGTACATCCATAGATAATCTGCTGTCCTCTTGTCAAAGGGTCCCCTTTCTAACTGGACTCCATGCCTTGCTCTGACCGAAACAATGACACAAAGTGCTATTAAAAGTCAGTCATGTTGTGAAATAATCCAGACATTAAGGCTGGTTTGGATCGTGGATTTGAGGAGGCAGCCGACTCAAATCCATTAACCAGACCAAACGACCTCGAAGCGATGCTTTGGCAAGGCACGAGATTGGCCTTCCCATCGTTGTGAGCATGCTGGAATCCAAAATAACAGAGGGGTTAAAGTTTACATTAAAAGAAGGCGAAACGCAAATGTGAGCGAGAATGGTCCGAGGAAGAAGAAGTTTGTAACGAGCCTCCAAACCTGCATCACCAAACAAGTGGAATGTTACTTCTGAAAAGGTCACCTGAAACCATCCCGGTAATTTTGTTTTGTTTTTCCAATTTTTTTTTAAGTTTTTGAGGTGTTGCAATGGTCAAACAACAGACTGGTCATCAGAACACAACATTTTTACCTGAAAACGTTTTATAACAGGTCCATAGAACAGTGCTATATTTCCAAGATTATAAAGATCGAGATGGTAGGCGCCCGAGGTCATTAAACAGAGAACGCCATAAGCCTTGGCTACAGGTGGTAAGTCTTGATAGTATCTGAATAATGCAGAATTAGAGGCAACAACAATTCAATTTTCTGTTCTTGCGGTATAAGATAGATTAAAGAAGCAGTATATATACACATGAAATGAAATCCATCAATATATTTTCTTCCTTTGTGCCTTCTTCAATTCAACTTATCTCTGTTTTGGCATTTGGAAGCTTAGGAAATGATTTTGTGGTAAATCCTTTGCTTTAGGCCCCAAGTCCGTAGGAGTATCGTATACTCTCTCTGGTCCGGTCCATATTGGTACTTGTTAGTTCTCTACGCAGTGCAATTTTCGGATAAAGAAACTAAAATATTTTCGTGCATAATTTTTTGACCTAGAAATTTCACTGTCTTTTCATAAAGGACCAATAGTATGAGACGAAGAGGATATATTTTACATGGACAAAGCAGCCACAGATTAAAAATAAAACTCAAACACAAAAATGATCGTTATAAGAATCTAAAAATAAAACTCAAACTGATCGAACACGAAGGAGATAGCAAAAGAAGATCTATACGAACACACCCTACGGAAATAGACTCAAATAGTTAGGGAGAATTTGATTTCGTCCCCTGAACTTTCACCTAAATGTCCCATAAGCACTTATATTTTGATTTTGTTTCAATTAAACACTTGAATTTACAAAACCCCTCAAATGTAGGCACCCACCATCTAAATCCGTCCAATTTCTAAAGGAAAATGTTAATATCCCTATCTCACTGATCTCTCTCTCTCTCTCTCTCTCTCTCTCTCTCTCTCTCTCTCACACCCAAAAACTTTTGACCCCAAAATTCAAATCTAATAAACCACCTCATACTCTCTCTCCTTTGTTATAGAGCATTTCTACTCCTTACTCAAAGTTGAGTAAAAATTTGGATAAAAACTTGATTTGGTATGAAGGAATCCTCTCTCTCTCTCTCTGGTAGCTCTCTCAGCACCTCTCCATGTTTCGAAGTACAAAAAAAATAGAAAACTTCAGCGGCAGCCGTGGCCACCGGTTGCTATCACCACTTGCCTCTCTCTTCCTTTCCTCGTCTCTCTTTCCCCTCCAATAACACATTCTTTCTCCTTCCCCTCTCTCAGCACCCCTTCTCTTGCTTTACTTAAAAACGGGAAAATAAAATAAAATAAAATAAATAGCTTGCAGCGGCAGCTTTGACCGCCTGCTAGCAGCACCACTCACTCTCTCCTCTTTTTCTCTTCTCCCTCTCCCCTCTTCTCTCTTGTTCCTCTTTCCCTTATCCCCTTCTCTTCTTCCCCATCTTCTTTGGCAAGAAAGAGAAGGGGTTTTCTTTTGGGGTGAGAGCTTTTGGAGGGAAGGGAGAGAGATATTAAAAGTTTCTGTGGATGGATTTAGAAAACATCTGCCTAATTTTGGGTTTTTGTAAATTCAAATGTTTAATGGAAATAAAATGAAGTATAGGTGCTTATGAGACATTTGGATGAAAGTTCAAGTCTATAACTATTAACTACTGATTCCGGAAAAAAAAAAAGAAGAAGTGTTCATTAAAATGATAATTTCAGTTTAGCATTAATTGATAATATATACTCAAAAGATTGAGTAGAATGGCTATAAATTTTTTAGACAACGTATTTTCTAATTAACAACGTTAGCAAATGCAAAAACATCAACTTTAAATTGTCGCTTTAGGCGTTGTACAATCTTAAAGTGGCCCTGAACCAAGGCAAGCGGAAGGAGCTAGAATAATAATGATGTCGTAAAAACATCTTAAAAATTGTTTATGTCTAGTTGCGTAATAAATTCAAGTCTCCAAAAGGGCAAAAGAAGGATTCGAAGTTGGAAAAAAAATGCTAAAGGTCTTCCATGCATAGTACATACTACGGAACACAAATAAAAGTTTCTTATGAAATTACAACGTCAAATAACAGCTAGATTTGCAAAACACAAGATAAAAGTCCTCCATGAAAGAACTCAAAAACTAGTAATCCAGCCAACAAAAATCTCTGAAAACCCGCGATCAACACGCTATAACGGTCGAATTCTGTTACTCACCCGCTGAAAAGATTATGGCGATCAATATGGAAAACAAAAACAAAACTAGCCAAGCATTTGAAGTTAAAAATAAATAAAAATTCCCTTAGAACTACTGTTAGACATAAGTTTGCCACCATGCTATGCAACCAGAGAGAGAGAGAGAGAGAGAGAGAGAGAGAGAGAGAGAGAGAGAGAGAGCACTTACTGCCCTGGAGTAGACATAGTAGCTAGATGTGTGGTGATCGACCGCGGCTGCAGTCCGGTGAATATGGAAAAATGGAAGGGGTGTTTGTATAGTAGAGAGGTATTGGAAATTCCGAAGACAAAGACTTTGAATTTTTCGTAATGCGAGGGACCATCACTGGCAGTGACCTTCTTCTTCTTAATTCCTTTTTTTTTTTTTTTTTGAGCATTGCGTCTGAATTTTCTGGCCGTCTCATGTACTTAATTGGACGTGTGGAATAAGTCAGTCAAATTGATTGATTAATTAGCTAGCGAATACTATAGATAAACCCGTGGAACAAGTTAGGCCGTAAACAAATCAAGCCGAGCTCATTAACAGTACTGATGTAGCAATGTTTGCTTGAGTTGAGCTCAAGCTTGGCTTGAATACGTAATCGGGCAAGCTGGATCGGGCTCAGCTCCTAATACTAATCAGGGCTACAAAAAGATGAGCTTAATTGGGGACGAAATTCGTATTTGGAAATGAGAAACAGATTATGATCTAGTATATGATTGTATGCATTATCCAGAAACATTAATCACTGATTGCACAAACAGATTTCGAACATAGGCTCAAGCTTTGATCAATATATGCAATTGAAGAAAATCAAACGAGCTGCTGGGAATGAACCAAGCTTGCGCGGCTCAGCGCCCAGCTGAAAGATTTTCCCTTTGGAACAACGCTAATAGTTTTTCATCCGTATTAAAATTAATTAAGGCGCACCTAAACTAGCCCGAATCCCGGCAATAAAAGAAGTCACTATCAAGAGTTTGGTTCTCTTTTCTAGTTAGGGGACTATCTATATCTAACGTAACGCGGTTAGACTTGGACCCAAACATAAATTCTAATTAGTTACCCCTCTCTTTGTTTGCATTTGGGAAACAAGAAAATGTTTGGTTACGCCTTTCAATGGTTTGGTTACTCATCTCAATGGTTTGGTTATACCTCTCGATGGTTTGATTACGTCTCTCAATGATTTGGTTATATGGGTGCTTATGGTACGGGGGTGTGTACCGTAGCATTTCCAACAAAAGACTTGCTTATTTTAGATTTCAATTAAGAAAATGAGAAAGACTTAGAGCATCTCCAATGGACCCTAAAAGACCCTTATTAGTGTGAATGGCTAAATTTTTAGCTAGTGAATGTTCAAAAATTAGCTCCAATGGACTAGTTAAATTGACCTATAATCCTATAGATCAATAGCTCACCCTCTAAATTTGGCCACCTACATATGCAGTCAATAAGTTTTGTGGGTCCATTTCTTAAGCCTAAATCAGGTTGATTTGCTCAAATGTAGGATGTTGACCATTTCTTAATCCTAATAATCCTATTTCTAATACTGCCGTTGCTAATTTTTCGTTTTTGTTTTGTTTTATACAATAAGACTTAGCTGGTCCATTGGGGTTATCATCCACTCAATAAGCTAATGACCGCTTATGAATCAATAAGTGAATCCTATTTATATTAAAAACTACCCTTTAGTGATCATAATTTAGCTATTCACCGGAGATGCTCTAATGGGATAGGGAATAATCATGAAAATATCATTCCTTTTCGGTTTTATTAACTTTCTTGTTTTCTCCCGATTTCTCATTTGATAGATAAGATATGAGTCTGATATCAGAATAGTGGTGGCTACAAAAAAAATTTCCAGGGCAATCATAAAAACTTAGGAGTAATGCCCTCATAAAAGTACCACGCTTACTATATTGATCTCTAATTTTCTTTTCAGTTATAAATTAGAGGAAATTTTACCATGTTAATAATAGTGACAGACATAAATATAAAGAATACATAGGCAATTTACTAAATGGAATGAAAAAGAACTAACCAACTGCCCAATTAGTGCGCAAATTAGTAAAAATCATGGTTTGAGTGTTCATCAGTATCAACAAGTGGGTGAAATAAGAATTTAAGGAGAGATTATTCCATGCCCCAGGTACCCCACATGGCGGTGTCCCAGGCCCTTTTTAACCACACGTTAAATGAAACCTATACACTTGTTTCGGGTCTCACACCAAAATGTCCGGTGGAAGGAAGCCTTGGGGCACGAAATGGGCATGCCCCAAGGGCATTGAATAATTTTTTCGAACTTAAGGGGCGTTCAAAGTACTTAAAGTGTATTAACAAGTTTTGCAATGGGAATTGATTTTTGCACTCCCTTTTTTGATATCCACACTTTCTTTTTTTGTTTTTTAACAAAAAAATACATACACTTTCAACACTAAAATCCAAAAAAGGAGTGTAAAAATCAATTCCCTTTTTCAAATATCTACAGTATATAAAACTGGTGAACAAAACGTTTTAAGATATTCACATTTATACAACTGAAGATAGCTCTGAGCTGCCGGCTATGATTATAATTATTGCATCACTCAATTAATAAATCTTTGAAGAACAAAAAAGAAGCAAGACATGATTGGAGAATTTTGATTTGTACTGATACCGTTAAGGATCTTTTATGGTTCGATAGGCTATATTAAAAGAAGGGCAAGTTTGACACGTTCGTATAAAAAATACGTAATAAATTAACTTCAGGATCCTGAAAATAGTCAAGTTAAACATAAGATTCCGGTCATAAAAAAAAAAAGTCATTTTAATATACACGTCAGGATCATTGGCAACAAAAAAAAGAAAGAAAGAAAAGCAACAAAGGGCAATACCACAGTGAGTACAAACCTGTGGGATAAGTAGGCTGTAAGTGTAAACAAACCAAGCCGAGCCAAGCTGACTAACAGTGCTCGAGCATTGCTTGTTTGATTACCGAGTGTGATTTCAGCTCATAATACTCATCAGTCATCAGGGCAACAACAAAAATGAACATTTGGCGAAATTCGTATTTGGAAATTGAAAACAGATTACGATATTACTACAACAACAATGCGCAAACACATTTCAAATTTAGGCTCGAACTCGATCAGTATATACAGTTCTACGAAATCAAACAAGCTTCTGTGAACGAACCAAGCTCGTGTGGTTCAGCAGATGGGCAGTTCCACCCAAAAGGCATTACTTATCAGCTTCTCGCCTGGCGCAAAGTAAAGTTCCTCATCCATTCTAGTGATACATCCATTGAGATAAACTGGATTGTTAAAGAGATAACTTCCTTCACACTTTTTTTACCCAAGAATTTCCATCAACACAAAAATGAAGCACATGCTCTAATAGTCACATTGATATCTAAGGTTGATTACAAGAAACAACTGTAGGCGTAAGAAAAGAAAAGAAAAATATGGCGCGTATGAAACGGGGTTCAGAAGAAGCTTATCTAATATAAACCACCATTTGATGTGTGGTTCCACCAATTTATATCGATCGGACTTACTAATTATACAAGACAACAATAAATTAGAACAGAAGTAAGGGATGCTAGACATCAGTTTTGTGAGTTTAACATTACACCTCTGGGCCAGTTGCAAATAAGCTAACAAGGCCTCGGAATACTTGTGCCGAGAGTTTGTGTGCTTGGAAGAGCTCGCCATCTACATTCCAGACACTCTCTTCGCCGGAGGACGTGAATGTGAAAGCCGTAGTCTATGCACAAAACATCAGGAAAATGTCACAACAATACAAGAATGTAGACCAAGAAGAATAAAAAGAGGGAAAACATACTTTATGGTGCTCTACAAACGCAAAATTCAGGGGGTTCCCACCCTTCTTTGCCAGCTGCGTTAGGTGCCTGTATAAACCAAGGAATCATGATAGATATCTTAATCTCTTGAATGACAAGTAAGAATTCTTAGATACTGTAGATGCAAATTGATAGAAGAATGCTTGGCCGAATATTAACAGTTCCCAACAGAAGAGATGTAAAAAGGCTCACAGTAGTTCTGACTTCACACAGTCAGAAGACTACGACACTACTTGGCACCTTATTAAAAAATTCCTTACCCTAGTGCAACAGAAAATTTCCCGTAAGTCTATCAGGGAAAATTGCTCGGCTATTTAGGTATTTAATTAGATATTTTTATCAGGAAGCCAGCTATAAATGGTAACTGGACCACCAATTGTTTCCAGTCACAGATTAAAGCACATTTTCCTTATAGACTTAAGGGTGGCTTGTGGCTTGTGAGGCACAGGGAGAAATAAAAGGAAAAAATAAGAAATAAATACCCACCTCACTGTGATCAAATCACATGACCGCAGATATCTATGTAGCTATGTAGTTAAATGAGGCAGCCAACAAGCACAGAGAGAGAGAGAGAGAGAGAGAGAGAGAGAGAGAGAGAGAGAGAGAGAGAGAGAGAGAGAGAGAGAGAGAGGCATCTATATTACCATAAGTATAAGGCATGAGGGCAGTCCTTAACCAATATAAGATGAAGGAAACCATCTGAAAGGTGTGCATCAGCCACCAAACCATCAGGCGCCCTTTCATTTCGGCATGAGATTACAGCAGCACCAATGCTAAGAAAACGGCCTTTTGATTTCAACCATCTTGATCCTTCTGCGTTATGTGCCGGCATGGGATGACTTGTTGATGTGCAGACATTACAATTGACACAGCAAGGTTTTCTTTCAGGTTTTTTAGGTAGGCCCCATAAAGCTCTTTTTCTACTACCGCGAAGAACTTCCTCTGAAGCTGAACTACTTTCTTCTGATTTAACTTCAAGGTAGGCAATTTCCGCTTCATATGATCTGAAACAGGAAAAGAAATGGTGTGAAATGAAAAGATGGAATAATTCGCTTATTTTAATATGCACAACATTCAATCAGTATTCGATTAGATTGTTAACCACCAACTCATTCAAAAGTCTTAAGTTGTTAGAGAGAGAACTTCATTATTTATATCCTTAGTAAGCCCCCTCACTTGTAGCCACGCTCTCCTTCATAAGCGGGCCCAACACATGCAAGCATTTAATTATCAGGTTGACAGTAAGATTCAAACACAGGATCTATCGCCTGCTCTAGTACCTACATCAGGTAGAGGTAAGGGTTCAACACATGTAAGCATTTAGATTGTTAACCACCAACTCATCCAAAAGATTAAGCTGTTAGAGAGAGTGATAACTTCATTATTTAAGGGAAAAAATCATTAAATTGAGGTGTTAAGTGTTGGGGGGTCTATACACACTAGCATAAACACAGCAAGAGAATGCTTTTGCTTTGGTGGTGAAAATATTGATCCAAATTGACGAAGAATGCACATATTATCAATTGGCCTTGATGTTCCAACACACTAATATGTATAAAACAATTGAAATGGAACACCATACCTTCATTCAATCTCATTACCTGTTTCTATCATCAGAATTACCAAATTAAAATCTATGCACAAATAAACTCCACCTTATAGAACTAATCCAATAAGCCTGAGGCGGAAAGCAATGGAATGATACCAATATTTATTTTCAAAACACGACATGTGAATTATTGACTGTCATAGTTCCCTCATCATTAAACCATAAGAAAATTTGGTCTACATAGAGAGATACCTATGTCTCAAAAACACCATGGTTCCTGCATAATCGTATCTCTTTGGACCCATCCAGCGATACTTCTCACTCTCCCTAATGACATCTCCATAAAATCCGTACCTGATAAGATTGAGAAGATCGATTAATAACAAGAAATTAAGCCTAAAGAGTACAGTAAATCTAATTCCACGAGAACTCTAGGACCTATTTATTTACCCTGTATACCAACTTCTGTAGGGCACACAAACCATAAAACTACAATCAAGGCAAACTAACCCAAAGAACTACGAAAGAAAAAAACTGCAACGTTTCTTCTCCATGACAAGGACAGAAAAAAACCTTGAATATTTATTTATCATTAGTTGTCGAAACAAACGATCCAGTTAAGCCGCATTGAACATAACCCTCTACACAGTTCAAAGTCAAATTAAATATCATATGACATGAGTAAAAGCATAATACAATGATGCAAACAGGCTCCAACTGTGAAGCGAAGTCCCACATCGCCTAGGTACCAAAGTGATATGAAGTACATAAGCATGAGGGGACCATAACTTCAATAGCTAGCTTTTGGGATTGAGTTCTACCCAAGACCGTGTAACATGGTATCAGACTAGGTACCAGAGATGGGTAGGGTGTGGGTCTTTGGCCTGCACGCAGCAGGTGTTGCCAAATGAGCATGCTGCGCATGAGGAAGGATGTGAAGCGAAGTCTCACATCGCCTGTGTACCAAAGTAATATGAAGTATCTAAGCGTGAGCGCACCCTCACTTCAATAGCTAGCTTTTGGAGTTGAGTTCTACCCAACCATGTAACACAAACAGATGCACAATGAAAGACAAAGATGAAAGAGCCGGTGGTTGGGTGGAGGGCTAAGGACATAAAGAAGAGGTACAGCGACATTTTTCAGTCAAATTATGAAGTTATTAGGAAGTCATTGACCAAAGAGTCAGAAACTATTAAGGATCAAAGAAACAAGGTTGGATGGACAGCAATACAGTACAAGTATTGAATGGACAGTTTTATTTTTAACTTCATCATGTTGTGTTGTAATTTGGTTCTTTTTGTTGTTTTTTTTAATATGATGAAAACCTTGTATATGCGTACAAATATAATGCACATAAAATTTGGTTCTTACTGTAAATTCCATTATGTGCATTTTTCAAAATTATGCAGGGTTAAGGACAAGACTAACAAATTACTAGACTGAACCGGAAGAGTAGGTTTGCAGCTAAATTTGAACCCTTCACAGAACCTCATAGAGCAAATAGACTACAGTATATGAGATGATAAGAAAGAGAGATGAAGTGCAGGTCAGACATAATGGAAAATTATATCATCATCTTACGCTATGAAAACTTCAGTTTAGTTACCGTAGCAGTGTGCAGCACGCCTTGGACACGCCACGTGGCTTATGTTATTTTTTACTTTAGTTCTTTGCTGTACACGTTGGGGACATGGCTCTAAACATGTCTTGTGTCCAGCCACATCCAGGTCCCAGCTAAATTAAAATACAGAACAAATGCACACACATCAACACTTAAAAAACAAGAGTTCAAAACAAAAACTGGTAACAACTAATATCGTAATTGGTAAGACATTAACCTGTGTTAGCTTTGGGTCTCTAGAACCAACTTCTCTCTCTGCGCACAGTCCCAAACAAGTTTTCTCTGCAATTATTACTCTCATTTCTCTATCTATCTCTCTCCACTCATTACTCCAAAACCTCCCTCAAAACCCAAACCAAACAAAGCCTTTTCTAAGTCTATCCTGAAGTAAAATGACATATATTACCCAGAAAAAGTAGCTGCATAGCGTATACAAGGTTCTTCCTTCGATGTTGATGTTGTTTTCCATCTTACAACTTGAGCTATATCAAGGCACACCCTTTTGCCAAGGACAATATGTAATGCTGATGTTACAGGATCTCGAGTTCCAGTGGTACTACAAATAAGAAAGAAAATGCAATCTATCAGCAACAGTATTATCTCAGAAGAATCAACTTAGCTTAAACTGGGAAATCTTTGTAACATAGTACATCACTGGACAATAATGCACATTACATGCTAATGGGAGTGGTACAAGACGAAAGTGCATGATACTTAAGCAACATATTGAAGACTTATTTGTCAGTATTATTGTTGGGGACAAGGTTTTTACACTCAGTTTAGTAACAGAAGGGGCTTTTGCGTAATGGTTTTGAAGGTCCCCAGAAAATAAGAATTACCAAGAGACGGAAGCCTCAAGTTCCCATAGTCTACATAATGTGTTTCCGTATTTTTGGACTATATTTTTGTTCGATAAGTCCCCCCTGGCTCAGGAAGAAAATGAACTTTCCGGTGCTAACCATATATCATGACTAAGTCTCATGGTTGAAGTATGAACCTTAATAGCCTAAGCCTTGAAAAAAGATTTGTGTAATACGAGAATGTAAAGTAATAGTCATCACTAGCCGCTACGCACAAAGAACTTGGTGCTGACAAGAACAGTATATACAAGTTCAGCAGAGAACAGCTTACAAATCACCGAATAAACTTGTCTCAAAAAACAGAGAAAATAAAACAGAAGGCAACAGGAGAAAATACCAGATTACAACGGCATCAGTCGAACCGGCTGGAATAACACCAAATCTAAACCATTCATTCGGGAGAGAAAACGAAGGACCTTGGTCTGCTAGAAGCAACAAGCAATAATCAGAAAAAAGACCAACAATATCAACATTCCGGTTTAAAATACTATTTACACAGATATCATATGGGTATAATAAACAGACCTGTATTGCAACAACCTTCTTCTGTTCCTGTACCACATATGCCCATGATAAGCAAGACAGTTACAAAATCAGAAAATAGAAAGGTTTGTTTTATTGTACATACTGAATTTTGGTGATCTTGAATCATCGAGATTTGCACCTGGGAGAAGAGGAGAAGTATCTTCATTATGATCAGAAGCCTCGGCAACAGTTTTATTTGATTCATGAAGCATGATACAACCATCTTTCTCACCGGAATGCAAGAAATCTGTTGGAGTAGGTGGGTAAGAAGCTTTAAGCTTTGAAGAGAGAAGTCCGTTAAGGATCTCATTGAAAAGACCATCACCACCCTAGAACCGAAAAATTACAAACAGGCAAAGAAACTGGAAATCAGTTGGAAAAACAAAGTGGAACTTATATTTCTGGAATTACAAAATAGATGAACCATCAAACAAAACTGATGCTAAATGGGCGAAAATTGAACAATGCAAAAAAGAGGCATTCTACACTCTGCTACAGAAGGCATTCAATGCCAAAACTTAGATGGTCACCCACTTTATGAGAAAACATCTTCTTTGGCTGCAAAAAAGAGAATAGAAAGAAAAAAAAAAAACACTTGGGGGCATCTTTTAAAAAGGCCAGGGAACACAAGTATATCTTTCTCATAGGAACGAACTAAAAAGGGGGAGGGGGTGTTGAGAGTTGTGAACTATGATGATGATAAAAATGAGGACTGGAAAATTAGAGAAATGTGCAAAAGCTGTGTCAGGACAATTCTCACACAACGCACATGCATTTGCATGGATCCCCACACCAATTAGAGTGGGGATTGTGGAAGGTACTATGCAGACACCTAGTCATCAATATCAAAGAACAGGAAATATCCTACCAAAAGACGACTTCATCTAACCAAAACTAAAGTATAAGATTGCACCTCCTCAAGATACTTTTTGGAGAACAAATTCTTATGTCTCATCATATGCACTCTAGGTACCTTTGTTGTGTTATCTCATGGAAAACATCGAACGTGTAAAGCAAGAAAGCATTGCAAGTGTAAAAGATTTGGTTGCAAGTTTTGATTTTTTTTCTGAAGTTCCCAAGCAACCATTGCATAGCTGGAAGAATCACAAGATTCACCACCAACAATAAAGAAACACCAATTCCACCGAAGAATGTTCAGGAATTTCCATAACACTCACTCAAGAGGATCCAGGATTTATTAAAACAAGAAAATATAGTGTTAAAAATTCAATAAGTTTGTAATAGATAAATGTGAAGGAATCTCATTGCTTACAACAGCTATGACACCATCGTATACGTTTAGATCCCCATTCGTAATCGATGACATCACATCAAATGCCTGTCCTGCCCTTTGTGTCACCATCACCTAATGAACAAGTTGAAAATGAATATGAGGTTAACACAATCAGTGATATTGGCTTAATTCTATGTGTATTGAACTTGTAATTTCCGATTGCCCAAACTTATCACATTCTAAATAACTAGACTGAATACATAGCATGTCACGTTTATCCTAGTGGACGGACTGTTGAGCAATGTGGCTGTCAAAGAGTACTGGTCAGTCTTCCCCTCATGAGAAGACCGAGGATAAGAAAGAGACTTAACTGCACAATGTGAAGTCAATAACCAACTAATCCGAAGATTACGTTAAAAGGGGTGACTGTACATATATACCTATTGTACAGAAAAAAACAAAAAACAAAAAAAAAAACCAAGACTTTACAGCTAGGACTAGTATTTTGTATTATAGCAACTGAGGCAAAAAATGTTACACTGTCTGGATTATCCACTTAGGTAACATACTTTTGAGCCAATGAGAGAGCTTGAACCTGAAAGATTTCCAACAATCACAGGAATTACAACACTGAATTTTAATCACTTACTTTTTTTCCTCACATGAAATATCCAATCTTTTGTTCTTTAAGATCTTGTAAAATTAAAAGTGCTTTTTTACCCCGCGATTTGGATCTACGCAAAGAAATTTGCATTTCAGTCTGCAAGTATCAACTTATGATTGACTGGCAAAATCCTGGTTTTCAATGATTCCATTGTTATTTCCTCATCTGAAAACTAATCCTCTTTTCCTGGCTCTTAATAGTTCATTACATAGTTCCATATAATTACTCCCAAAATAATCAAATTGAACCTCAAGTTGAATTTTGGAACTTAGATCTAACAATTTTTAGCCTCACTACAATTAAAGACCAAGAACTCCACATTAGATAAGTTGATAAAGTATAGTCTTCAGGCATAGATTCCTAGAGGAGAACCATTTTGCAGAAGCAACCACACACACACACACAGCGAAAAGAATCTATGAAGCAATTCCATCTGCGTGATATCACACTAATTTCAAGGGAGAAAGAAGAAGTTCAAGAACGAGTTTCGAGAACTGCAGAAAAATCTATAACTGTGTCAAATGCATATTAGAAGTTTACCTTTGTCTTTATTTTAGCACGGGAAAATATAGGAGCCACTGCTTCCCAAGTTCTACATCCATTTCCTTTCCCACTCTTTGGATGAACAAAAACCTAGTCACACAAATAAAGTCTGAAAAAAATGTGATACTGGTATATTTCTGTTTTCGCAACCAAATAGATCATAAACCAATCCAAGAAACTGCAAACAGGAAATACAAACACTCATGGGGCATACCAGAAGACTCTTCGGTCGTCCAGTCACCATGTTGACAGAAGCGGTGATCCGATTAAAACAAAGCTGGCATGTATCCATATCCTTGTGGCCAAACGTGTACACACATGGGGCCCAAAGAGAAGGCTGATTCTTTGACCTATGGACCCCGTGCACTGTAAAGCGGTACATCTGCAGCAATTAATCGAAATTCATATACCCGTGAACGCAATTCATATGTATGACCAAAATGGAATAAAAACTGTCAATCTTTAATTAATGAGATTGGTTATGACCTCAGACGCATGACCCAAAAGACATCCTCTAGCATTTCCAAGAATTGATTCGTGAACCAAACCCCAGTCTATGAACTCAACAGCATATACATCAGAAAACTTTATCGCAGTTTCACTCTTCGAGGCAAGTTTTATGCCCAGACAAGGTGATTCATCCTGCTCCTAGCACACATACAAAAGGAAAACATAACATAAGAGGTCTATTAATCACAATGTAAGGAAACAACCCCTAATATCAGATTCAGAATGCATAAACAAATGATTAGAAAATATTAAAAGGTTCTACACATACGACAAGACGAAGGAAATTATAAACTAAAACTATACACGAAATACTTCTCCTAGAAAATCAGCTTGCGCAACTCATGTAAAAGTAAAATCATCTTGAACATTCTCTGAACTGGTTTGAAACAATTCGGATTGAACAACTTGCAGGTAAGTACAAAACATTACGACACAAACATATATTTTGGCATCTCCCATTTTGGAGCATTTCTTTGGGATGAAAACAATTGCTTTGTCAAGATCCAATTGTTTGCTCCAATTAACTCAACGTAGCCTTTGTGACCCTCCGAATGTCTAGCTAAACAAATCAAATTTTTGCAATAATATCCAACAAATTTACGCCATTTTGGCTTTGTTTCGGGAAAGTCAACCTACATGATTTCATTCCTCAAAAAACCAAAAGCCTATTCTTTTGTAACTCTGGTAGCCGAACCAACTTGCATGCACCTCAACTAATCCCAATCCTTGTATTTTCTCCAGCTCATGATCACATATTAAAATGATGGGGAAGCCAATCGCAAAGCAAACACCAAGATTTGATATTTCATTACATCAAAGCACAATTTACTTGAGAGAGAGAGAGAGAGAGAGAGAGAGAGAGAAGAGAAGAGAAGAGAAGAGAACTTACTTTACAAATGGATTCAACCAAATTCCAAGACAACCCATCTGAATTGATGGTGAGAACAACTTCTCCGACATGGTCCAAGAAGAGATTCGAAGTCAAAACTGGGTTTTCCCCATTAATTTGTACATCTGGGAGAGATTTATTATCAACTCCGGAGAAATCTCCGTTTCTCTCCATTGGCCCTTGAACAAAAATGGAGAAACAAATGTCTCCCCCAATCTGATTTTTACGAAAGAATTACGTCGAGAAATTTGATTTATGGAGGATCTAACCACCGTCAAATCGAGGGGGCCTAATTACCAGCAACTAAACAATGGTTTAACACCTGTGTATATAAAAGTCTACGTATGGGAGGAGAGCCTGGAGGTTTTTTTTTTTATCAGAGGAGAGCCTGGAGGTTGGCTCAAGTCAAAATGCTCATTTGAGAGGCAATTTTCTTCTGGGAGTAGTATGGTACTCCTATTATTTCAAAAGAATCGGGCTTCTATGCAGTCTTTGTGTTGGACCGGAGAGAATTATTCGTGTGATCTTGATCATCCAAAATATTTTTAACAGCTAAACGAAAGAGTTTTTTTTAACATATGAATCATTCAATGCAATGCAAAGATGAGATGAAACGACAAACGTTTGTAGAGTTTGAACTATAAAAAAAAGGGGCTGACTATTCGTAACCCCGTATTTTCTTCTTTGGCCTGTTAAAAATTTTCAATTATACTCAACGGTTAATTATCGAGATTGAGATACATTTTCAACATACAATTACCGAAATATAATATTTTTTTCAACAGCTATTTACCGAAAATGTATGTTCGGCAGTTGTTTATCGAAGATTAAACATATTTTCGACATGTTGTTACCGAAATATAATATTGTTTTCAACAGCTATTTACCGAAATGTTATGTATGATTTTCAACAACTATTTACCGAAATGTAGTGGGCTAAGAGAGAAAATACGGAGCTGCGAATAGTCGCTCTCTAAAAAAGTCGGGTTGTATTTCAAAATACACCCGACCTTTCATCTAAATTACTCATAGACGCCCAGCCTTCGATAAATGTCAATTGAACACCCTATATAAGACTATAGTATTTAAGAACTCATCCATTTTCCCTTTGTCCAAAAACAGATGGAATTTTGCGGAGTCTTAAAATAGGGTGAACATTACCCTCCCTTTTATTGGTTGAAATGGTATAGGTGTCATCCGTACAATACACTTTTTGATAATCATGACATCACTATGTGGTAAGATTCAAACACTTTGTGGTAGGATCCACACAGTTTCAACCAATAAGAAGAAATATAATGTTTACCCTCTTAAGTAGAGGATGAACAAAACTCAACTCAATTTTGCAACCTGGCCATTTCTTGCATACCTGGGGGTATTACGTGACGTGGCCTTTGGGAAGGAAACTTGCACCTAAAAAACAAGGGGCACCCTAAAAACAAGGACTTTTGTAGGACAAAGATGGTTGACCTCCCACCACGGTATGTTTTTCAATTTTATCTTCTTCTTTCTAACTTGAACGGCGGACTTTGCCCTTGAACTGTGCTTTTTGCATATGGGCACAAACATATTTTCACCCTTTCTTTCGAAAATGACACCCTTTTTTTCGAAAATGACGTCGATTAAAAGAAAATTAAGAGTTTCATCTCTGGATACTTTATCCCCTTTGAATCGCTAATTACAAAAATAAAATACACGTCTTGTATTTTATTTTTGGTTAATTCATCCTTGGGTAGAGAGTCTGCACACTAGTTTGCTTTGCAGTAGATGTGATTAATCACCCTTTTTAGGCACTTAATGAAAATGGTTTACAATGGTTTGTAAAATTTAATTAATTTTTTTGTACGTTCACCTGTATGTAACAGGTCTACTATAGAAAAGCCTTGGACCAAGTTGGGAGTTTGGATTAAGAGCATCTCCAACCCATTTTCATTTGGGCACAAAAACTTCATTTTGGAGAATTCATGCCCTCCAACCCATCTCTATTTGGGGTCTCCATTTTGGAGACTCAATTTTCATTCACCGTATTTGGAGGATCCATCTCCATTTCTCTCGTTCACTAATATTCTATTTACTTCTTTGCTAGAATTTCGTCAATTACATATAACTTTTACATTACGCATTCTTTTCTCAAAATACTTGGGTAAAAGTGAAAATTTTTTACTTTTCTCATTTGTCTCGTCGAGACGAATCAATAACCCAAAAAAAATTGGTGGAAAACTAACAAATGCGAAAAAAATTCAAATAAGGACAAAATTCTCAAATTAAGTTTAAGTTAAGGCCAAAAGAATGCAACCTAAGTATATGTAAATGCATTTTGAAATAACATCAAATGTAAATTCAAACCATTTGAACTCATAATATTATTTTTTCTCATTTACACTATCCTATCATTATATAGGTTTGAATAATGAGTTGAGATGAGAAAAAAAAACATGCATCTAATGAAAGGAGGAAAAAAAATAATAGGGAAAAAAACAGAAATGATCCCTGTAGTTAAGTGTTTGTGTCAACTTGGTCCCTATAGTTGTAATTGACTCGATTTACACTCTATACTTTCCATTTTGTTCCAATTTGGTTCAATTGCTAATTGCTGTTAGTCCGCCGTTAGTCCTTTTAAATAAAGGCAAAAATAAGCCAATAAAGACAAAAATAAGCCAATAAGCCAATTTTTTTGTCTTTATTGAGAAAAATTTGGATTTCGATGGGAATTTTTTACTTTTTAGGTTCCTCTCGTCATGACGAAGCAATAATCTCCGAAAATTGACAAAAAACTAACAAATGCCAAAAAAAAATTGAATAAGGACAAAAAAAATAAGCCGCTTGACTTATTTAACCGAACAACCCCTGAGTTTATGTAATATTTTAACTTTTGGACATAGTTCTTTATCATGTTGTCACTTTTGGACAAGGTTTTATATGCATTTTCAGTACTATGCAGAAAAATAAGGCATCTTAGTATTTGTCCAAAAGTTGAATATGTAGACAATACCAGTGGTTATGTTGCCTCATGGTTGATCATGAAAATGTTGAATTGGAGGACTACTTATTGCAAAAAATTATAACCAAATTTCTTCTCAGGTTCCTCCTTATCAATGGAGAATGGAAGAATTAGCTGTGTTTTGGTTCAGAGATATATTGGGTAGGCCTGTGCAAAAAATCCGTCCACCCACGGACCCGACCCGACCCGACCCGAAGGGTCTCGGGCGGCGTCAAACATGTGGTTCGGACAGGTACGGGTTCATTTTCTGTTACAAATCAGATTTCGGTTTGGGATCCGGGTTGGTGTGTTTCTTACCCGACCCGACCCATTTATAAAGATTAATTCAGTTTTTTGGGTCGGGCCCGACCCGACGTAAAGAATCGGGCTCGCGGATGGTTCTTACCCATTTTCGGTTCGGTTTGCGGGCCTAAAATATTTGTTACCCGACATGTTGGGTCGGGGTTCGGGGGGCAAACCTGACCTGTGTACACCCCTAATATTAGGGTAATAGGGGAATGAGAGAATTACTGTTTTAACCCCAAAAAGGAGGCCATTTGATTTTGCTGTTAAAAGGACTAATGGTGAACTAACGGCGGTTAGTAATTGGACCAAGTTGGAACAAAATGAAAAGTACAGAATGTAAATCGAGCCAATTACAACTACAGGGACCAAGTTGACACAAACACTTAACTACAAGGACCATTTCAGTTTTTTCCCCAAAATAATATTGAACAATAAATGGAAGAAGAATTGGGAGGAGTTTTGAAAGTGAAAAATGGAGAACTGGGTTGGAGTTGTTGATTCTTCAAAATTACTTTTTGGAATAGAGTATTTTTTTTTGAGTCTCCAAAATGGAGAAATAGTGAGACATGAGTTAGAGATGCTCTAAAAGGGATAATTTGAAAATACCACCTTTGACCCTCAACTTTAAGTAAATTTCAATAGACACCTGTAGTATCTAAAAACTCATGATTATTTCCACAGTCAACTTCTATCTAGAAGCAGATGAAAATTATCTGACTTGACCATTAATATTCCCTGGCTTTTTGCTTTCCTGGATATTACAGTACGTGGTAGTGACATGGCCTTTGGCTTCGGGAGGGAAATTTGGCGCCTAAAAACATTGGCTCCAAAAAAACCAAAAGACTCTTGATGGTCAAAGATGAGAATCGTGAATTGTTAAATAAACTTTCCAAAAATAAAATAATAATGGGTTCCTAATGTTTTTTTTTTTTTTTCCATCTGACATGGGTACTTGACGTTACAAGTCACGTTAACATCTTATCGGAAGCATCGCGTATACATGGGTGGTAATTGTGAATTGTAAATTGTGAAATAAACTTTCCAAAAGATACAGGAAAATTTTTTTTTTGATTGGCAAAAAAGGATAGGTTTATTGCAGTGTTATTCTTGCATTATTATTCAAAATCACCGAGACTTGTTGTGGGTTGAGTTCTTCCCCGATAACTCTCCCGGATAGTTTAATATATTTTCACAATGCAGGAGTATCTTCCGGGAAAGAAGTTACTGAAGTCGATTAAGAGTGAAATTCAAACACCCAACTAAACTTTTTGTCCCACGAATAGATCGTAGTCCAGAGAGGAGAAGGTGACACAAATCGTTTGATCTCGAGTGGTTAATAATTTCTTTAGCCATTACTCTTCGATTCTTTCACTAATAGCATCATGTTTCAAGGGAGATGTCAATCACATAGTCGTCACTGCTTGCAGATTGTTGACCATCATCAAATTCAATTGAACTTATGGATTTTGTTGTTTGCAGAATGATGAAAAACAATTCATATAGTTTGTTCATAGGAATAACACTGCTTGCAGATTGAAACAAAGACTTCACAATAACACACTTTGTTCATAGGAATATCTGTATTGCAAAAGTCTTGATCGTTTAAGAGAGAGAGAGAGAGAGAGAGAGAGAGAGAGAGAGTACAATCAAAGCTCAGCACCGGAGTGAACTTGATAGGTAAAAAGAGAGATCCCCAAACTACCTATTCCAATAATGAAACATATCCACATCAAAAACAAATTTGATAAAGGGACCTCATGCTATTATTGATATTTGAAACTGCAGGCAGTCATAATATCAGGGGAGCACTGTAAACACTTCAACGTCGGCCATTTCTGGGCTTCTCACGGAGTATTGAAACGTCCACCCATGGCAAGCGCCTGCATGCACGCCGTTTTTGTTTACCGCAAAAACAGCTCCAACAAAATCAGGATACTTTCTGGCAATTCGCGATATGGCATCTTCGGCAGCAAGCTTGGGCTCCATTCCCAGCCTCATACTCTCCACAACTTGGTAACTGAGAGCAAATCCGTATAATAAGTCAGATACCAGAAGGATTCTGAGCTGTTAATCAATACACCAAAAAGATATTTCTGTATTAGTGTTACTCTCCACGACATGATAATTGAAAATGACTTTCCGAAGCACCCAAAGAAAAGGATAACTGAAAATAAAGTCCATAGTACAAGTCAGATGAAGAACACAATTTGAGCTGGTAATACCCAGCCTGACTTGGAGCCCAAACCTTTGCATAGTAGTAGCATATTTGCAAGCCGTAATTGAGGGCAAACTAGGAAAAGAACAACCTGCAGTGGAATTCTACATCCAATCTATCTTAAAAGGTCACTAATTTTGGATATCCGCATAACAAGCCAGCGTTACTGTTGCAATACGAAGAACTCCAACATTGGTACGGCATTAATCCTAACAAACTTTTATTTCTTTTAAACTAGGAGACTAAAGCAAATATTAAACATTCAGAACTATGAGTTCTAGCAAACTTACCATGGAAGGAAGCGCATCATGATATCTCCATCGCCAGTTGCACCACACGCTCCAACTTCATTGTCAGCATAAGCAGAAGATCCTGCAATAGGTCCGTCGCCAACCCTAGAGTCCAGCAAATGATATTATTCAGTATATAAACACTGTAAATAAAAAATAGTAAAAACCAGATGAATCATTGTACAAGCACATCCAATCCCCAACTGAAAAACAGTACACCATGGACTGTGAGGACATGTACTAAAATCTGAGCACTTGAGCAGTACCAACTACCAAGATTTCTTTATTCAAACAGACTCTTGCTAAAAAAAGGGTGCCATTCTAAGTACCTGCCGGGGATCTTAAATGTGGCTCCATTAGTAGATGTACCAACGGCAATGTGTCCCATCTAACAAGGAATGTAGCTGTGATTAAATAACTTACTAAACTCACCAAAATAAAGTACATCAAAAAAGTTCCCCATGAACTTTGACTTACATTATCGATAGCAGCCATGGCTATTGTGTCATGGTTGTCAACACCCACACGAGATGACCTCCTTGTGATGGTTTCCACCGAATTGGCCATCAAACACCTGTTCCGACTTAGGTCTGCAGTTTCTTTTGGCTGATAAGGACCACAATTATGGACCGGCAGAACATTTTTCCTAAAATTAGGTAGGCAGCGACTCTCTTTCCATTTATTCCACTTTTCGAGCGATTCTGTTGAGCTAAGATTTGTGGGTCCGGATAGACCCATAGAAATGGCAAAGACTGAGGCCTGATCTCCAACTAGCATAGTATGTTCAGTATGCAGCATTACTAATCTTGCAGCTCTGATACCATCTTTCACATACCTCATGGCAGCAACCGCTCCAACCTCCATTGTAGCCTATGCATTTCCTTAGCAGACCCAAGATAGATTGTCATTAAAATTCTAAAGCAACAATCATCTACAAGGAGCAAGATTTTGCTAATATAATGAAGATTAACCAGCTGTTACCCCGTTCATGACCAGAGCATCGATCGTAGTTTCCGCATTCTCATCTGGACTTCCACCAGGTCCAACTGTATGATTACACCTAAATCATCAGAATGTTTGGCAGTAACCATTTGCTAAAACATACTGGGTCAAATAAACTAGAAATTGAAAGATAGAGTACATGGCGGTCGGTTATATTTCTACGGTATACAATGATAACGTTAATCCTCCACATATAACACCAAATCATGTATATCCCTTAAACTTGGAATAGTTTCAACTTTTACCCACATTCTAACTTCTAATAAAAGCATCAACATAATATTCCGGGAAGAATCCAACAATTGGTATTTCCCAGTCTTGGAAAACAAATAACCCAAAGCATCTTTCCACGTGAAATTGCCTACCAATGTAAGTCCAAGACTTCCACCAGTTATCCAACTTCTCCCAATCTGAAACCCTTACAGGGCATGTTATCAAAAGGAAACCACCTGAATAAGGACACGAACTACCCAATTGTTGTGGGGAACATGATTGGCCCAATTGATTCCCCACCCACCCAAAGCGGGGGAGAGGAGGGGAGGGGGAGGAATGGGCTGAGATTATTTTGTTAAGACAAGTATAACATATTGACTATTCTTCTACATATATAACAGTTTTCTAAGATACATTTTTGTATTAGTTAATCAATACCTTCACCTAAAGTCTCTCGTGTCGTCAATGATAACTATAAATTAAGTCGCAAGAGTTTACTCCGGGATCAATGACAATAAGACCTACTTTTCCTAGAATTCATTGGGTCAAACATCCTTTATATTCAAACATAAAAAGTAGGCAGTAAACTGGTTTTCTGGGATCAATTAATCTTGAACAAACATGCATAAATCTAAGCAACAATAATAAAGATATACCTACTTTCCCATAGTCATAGAAAGAAAACCTACTTCAGAAGCAAACATGACGCAATAACAACAAGAATCAGACAAATAAAGCTACTTCAAACGGCACACCACATATATGGCATCAGACCCCCACCTGTACCGTCGCATCTTAAGTCCTCACAAGTGGAGCAACCTTCCACAACTGCATCAACGGCAGAAAACCCACTTTCTACAGCCCTCCAAGCAGCTCTAACAGCCTCCTTGAAAGGCCAGGTACTCACAACTAAAGGGAACTGCCCTGAATCCTCAACCTTGTTTCCCAATGCCTGATTAACAGCACAAAACACACATAAGATATATGGGTGTAGTGTACACACACACGCACAATTTTCTACTTTCACCGTTTCACCTCCCAAATTTCATTACAAACTATCGTAAAGGGAACACCCCTCTTGGTGTGAACCTCACACACACTCTTTTTCCCAAACAACCCCTTTAACTACCTAACGAAACTTCCAAAAGGGAAAAGAAACTGCCACCCGAAATTTCTTCTCCTCTCTTTTCTATTTCCACATCCCAAATTTCACTATAGATTAATCTCGATTCAAAATTTTCCACTTTCCATCTTTTGCATATGACAGATTTGCACACGCATCGCGTGTGCCTAGGCGTTTGGGCACAGTAGCAAATTTCCAACTAATTTCGTTTTCCAGATGCCAAAACAACAGCGGAAAGAATTCCAATAATTTCAAATTGAACTGAATAGTTCCCAGAATCATCTAAACAAAGTTTGTACAAGTCGTATGTATATACATGTAAAAGATTTGAAACAAAGTAGAGAACCCTAAAGTAGTGGAAATAGTGATGGAGAGGTGTGTCTGGAAGATATTTACCATAGGCAGCAGTAGTGTGAAGAGGAAGAAAATTCTGTAGATAAGGCGGCTTCTGGTAGCTTCGTCGGCGGCGGCGTCCATTGTCGTCGAACGGCGAGAAGTTCACTCAGATGCTGCGAATGGTCGACTGACCACGGGATAAATAAACAAAAACAGGCACTCGCAACCCGATCCGACTGGAGGTTGAGGAATTGTAAGGGTTTTTTGTTTTTATTTTTTTAAATAGTTTCTGGAGTTTTATTTTGTTGTAAAATTGTCCGTGGAAAATACTACTCCGTAACAAGCTAATATTTCACTTTATCTTGGCTATTACTCTTCAAAATATGCTTTTCCTCTCCCCACTTGTAGTCATAGGGCTGTCCAGCGGACGAACCGAACCATCCAATCTGCCCAATCCGCACCAAACTGAGGCATGCTATCAACGGATACAGATCTAAAAATACTAATTCTGATGGATCCGGTTCGGTTTTGCCCAATCTGCAATGTTCCTATTTCTCTTCCGAAAGTTATAGATGTGTTAAGTAATTTGAACGGCATTTCACAAGTAATAAAATACTCCTACATAATAAACATGTATTCTAGGATGTTTTTATGTTTTATGTTGAAAATGTTAATAATCTTCTCTATTTTTTTGTAACATTAGAATTTGAATCAAATTCATTTTCTAGTCCAGTATCGAGTTCGAGTGTTATTGATGTCTAATAATTTATCTTTAGACTTTAGGGTGGATGAATGTAACTTAATTCTACATAATGTTGGTTTAGACTTGTTTGATGTTGTGGCGAACTTGATTGGATTTGAAGTTTTGGGGCTTTATTTTTAATTTGTTGGTGTATATAAAAAAATAAACTGCATGATCAAATCCGCTGAAACTGCCCAAACCGCATCCAAACTGAACTAACCAAACAACGCTACAGACGGTTCTGATCAGCAGGAGGGCGATCAATGGTCAAACTCTTGCTCAGAGAGAGGGAGAGTACAGTACAATTCAGAGACTTCAGTTCAGAGCTCTAGTGCAGAAACTTCTCTAGGCCATCCCAAACAATCAAAATTCCAATATCTAATCAATATTCGCACGCAGCAAAAGGTGGAAGAAAAAGATCAATTATTCTTATACAAAATACAACTCCAAAATCTACACCTACGAGATCCCACAAAATTGTTGAAGAACTGTACATATGATGACACTAGGTAACAACTAGCAAACCAGCACGAGAAAATTTGGAAATCCATTCTGTGAACTTATTGGTTACACAGTCCAATTCTAATGAATCCCCATGCAGTATGGGAAAGTAGGAAATTTGAAGTCATCTCCAGACAGTCTCGTTGGCATCGGTGAAAATCGCATTGTGATGTTCAATTAAGCACTGAACAGCTTCGATGGCGGTGAAGTCAATGGGCAACCCATCATCCAAAGGAATGGGTGAGGACGCGTCTACACTTTCGCTATCTTCTGTAGGCAAAAGAAGAGAGATTTGAGAATCAGTATATTCCCAACAAACAGTGAATGAAAATATGCTTGGTTCAAGATGTTCCTCAGCATTTCCACAGAACAGCAGACAAAATCAAAGAATGTGAAGGAAAACAAGTTCTGCACACAAAAATGGTTAACACGGAGAAAACACGGAGCAGATGAAACTTCAACAGTCTGACAAGTTTTATCACAGGAGGATATACATGAAAATGGCCGGAATTTGTTTACTCTGCGGTTACATGAAATAGATCAGAAATCAGATTACTAACCATCAAGCATATCGCAAGCATTAAAGTTGGGCGAAGGGTCCATTTTCTTCTTGGAAAGTATTTCAGATGGCTGATTCCAAAACTGTCTAAAATGTTCTGGTCTCTGTCCCTTCTGCCACATAATGATAGGGGCCATTTCCATGGCAAGGCTTCGGGTATCCATCTGCAACAGATACAAACACTTAGCCCATTAATTGGGTTTTAACTTATTAAGAATGATATGTTGTATGCGAATGTTGAGCAGCTACTCTCAAATAACATGGACTGATCAAATGACCATAGCTTGTTCTTAAACCCCAAAAAGAAAAAGAAAAAGAAAAGAAAAGCTTACACTCCAGAGTACTAAGCTGAAGTAGAATCCACTAGTGAAGGGATAAGCTGAAAACCCAGATGGTTTTACTATAGAATAGCCCTAAAAGAGGAAATTAACCATGGAACATCCTCCCCCAAATGATAACAATCAAAACCCAACCAGAGAGGCAATAAACCTATGGACTAGCCAATCTAGGAAAGCTTGATCATGGATTGAGGTTGTCAAATTAATCCGTTGGGTAGTGCCATTGTGCCAGACAAATGTGGAGGTGTTTAGGCCTATACTTCTCCGATCAATACATCCTCATGATAATTTAAATGTGGCGGTTCCATACTCAGATAATGGGAAAATTGATATCACTTCAAGGTCACAGTGTAACATGATGAATGATATTTCTCACACATAAAGGCTCACTTCCACATTCAAGAAGTAAATGAATCCAACCCACGCCAAATCACCCAAACCCCTACACATTGCGTCATTCCCACAAAAGAAAGGAAAAAACAATCAGCTCAGTCACCACAACTCAACAAGCCTTTTAACCCAATTACGTGGATCTTGTCCTCAATTCAAGTCTCAATCAATCATGTCATTTCTTACCACGTCAACCTATCTCTCTGGGTAATCCTTTTCTCGAAGTACGTTCCGCATGATCCAAGTCACAGATCCTCACAAGGTGCCTTATCGGGTCACAGCCCCCACCCCACCACAAGTAATAAAATAAAATACAAATTAAAACAACCAATACGCTATGGACAGAACAACCCGCGAAGCACATGACCATTCACGCACATTCAGACACACATACACACAAACACAAACACAGAGGGATAGAGATGCAGCCTGCCTTGTTAAGAAGTGACTTCTGGCTAACACGGAGCAGTAGTGCAGTTATTAATTCTAGAGTCATGTAGTTAACAGTAGGAAGCTTCTTCAATATATTTCTCATCACACGTATACTTGAGCGGGCACCTCTGATTTCCTTAGATAGCTCAAATGTGGCCAATGGTTCAGGAAGACTTGCAAGGTAACACTTGGCAAGAGCTGCAACATCAACTGCGTTTATCCCCTCCGGCAGTGATGCATTTGAATCTGCAAAATATAAAGAACACCAGTTGATAAACAAGATCAAACAAAACTAAGTGAAACAAAATATGACATTAGAATGTTCTATAAAATTGTTAATTTACCCCCCCCAAAAAAATGACATTAGAATGTTTACCTTGGTTGTATGATGAAACCAACTGCTGGATAACCTTCTTGTCTCCATCAGACTTAAACAACTCAGGCGAGTTTAGCCCTAGATGAGCAAAAACCATGAAAGGGACTACAAGCAACTAAACATACAGTAAGATGGAGTAAACTATATTTGCATACAGTCTAAACCAAGTACCTGATAATATGAGATAATCTGCACATGTGACCAAAATATGGGGAATAGGTCTGCTGGACTGTTGTCGCTGCACAGTAACCTCAATTGGAACTCCAAATACTGAGGGCAAAAGCAAAATGTTACAACTACTAATTAAGTTGGACTGACACAAATACACATCACAGTGTGTAGTCCATAAAATACTTGGCAAGACTAGACGCTACGGAAGAAGTGTCAGCATTTTGAGTTGCCCCAACATCTTTGAGGTTCTTGAAACTTATAGTTCAATGGTTGTTATTCAAGGAGAGGACAAGGGAAAAGCATGCATGCATGCAAAAAAAAATGAATGTTTCGAGAAATGAGGCATCACAGGCTTCCTTGAGTATGGGCATAAAAGAAAATTAGCAGAAAAGTTACAATCTTTCAGGTTAGCAGGGAAGATGCCAGAATGCCAGCATGACTTTCATCACTGAACAACTAATTTGCTACCAAAGTCTACAAGAACGGGGGGGAGGGGGGTTGGCGGAACCCTTCAAAGTAACATCCGGACTTATAACCTCTTTGGTGATTAGGTCTTGTTACTTTGCCCCTTAAAGATCCTTTTCATTCTGTATTGAACTTTTGGTGTTTTTAGTCTTTTTGCTTATACAAAATATCAACCTACCAAAAACAAAGGTTAGTTGCTGGCACCTGCAAAGCACAGGCAGTAAAGTAGAATAACATGTAAATTCTGACTGTCCTCAATTGTTTGCCAAAACATCTCTTGCCAAAGCAGTCATTTCCTGCTCTACTCACTACATATCCAAATCCAAGGTTCCCTCTTTCCATGCCAATCTTAGAAAAGTTGAGAACTTGAGACAATTATCTAACTATGCTAAAATGCCAACTGATTAGTAAACATATAGGGTACAAAGAAATATAGAAATCAGATGATAAGGAACAACTAGATTTTCATTATGTAAGAGTGGTGGCAATATTTTGGCGTTCTTTTCTACTTCTTCAGTCTATACTCCAATAATAAAAAATCTATGTGAGTCTTCTTCTGACACGAAATAAAAACCGAGTGACCAAAACTTTTGAAGGATGGTAATAATGGGTAGCAAATGCAATTAACTGTCAAGCACTTTGAACATCCATTTCTTGAGTACTTTTTTTTATTCTCCATGCCAAGATAAGATTAGAATAGAACTGGAACATAGAGGTGCATATAGAAGCCTCAACAATAATTGATACAGTATAAGTTATAACTATCATTTGAACAAGTTGTAAGAAATTTACCATCGGTGCTTGCAACACCCTGCAGAATCAGAAAGGCAAAATATAAGAATTCTTAAACCTGCAACCACATTCAAAAAGGGGAAAAGAAATAGGAATCACATACCTTCTGCCATCGCTCAATATCTGTTAAAAGAACCTTACTTTTCTGTGCAGTTTTCTTTGCTACCTGAACCAAAATTCAAACTCAAATATGTCAGACATCATCTCAAACAACAAGCCTAGGTTTTTATTAGAATTATAAACAAACATAAAGTAAATTTGTGCATTTTAGTTTAGAAATCCGTGTCAAAATACTACTTTAATATGAAAGAGATTAATTTATACATATTCTCATTGTCACTGAATTTGGGGTTATAGCAGCATCCGTTTAATTCAGCTTCAGTTGATCGCCTCTTTGTTTAACAAGTACCAAAAGATAACTAACGTATCCCGAATTACCTCTTCAACTTTTGACTTTCCAACTACAACCTTATCTTTGGTTCCTGAATAACTCTTCCTGAATATCATGCCAGTGGTAGCAGCTGCAGAAATAAGACGCTCCTGCATGGCATGCTTCGTAGATGGCTGCTGAAGAATAGCCCATCGACTTTTGACAATTGACCCAACTTTTCCTGCCACATCGGCAACATTCCCTTTCGCATCCTTTGCAACCTCACCAACAAATGTCCCCGCAGATTGACCAGCTTCTTTAAGCTTCACACCTGAATTGAAAAACTTAACAAATACAGTACCGAAAATGAAAACAAGGGTAAAAAAGAAAAGAAAATTTGAATATTACCCATAGATTACCTGAAGATGAAAAGAATCCACTAGCCTTCTCTTGCCACTCAGGTGAGATAGCTGACGGCATTGAACCAACACCCAAGACCAAGATTAACTCCAAAAGCAACCAATGAGATTTGTGCTTCAGAGGATTCCCAAGACACTCTGGGCCGGACCTACCAGAAAGATCGGAAAACATTAGTTTTACTACTTCAATCCATCTTTTCAAGTAATACCTGAAAATCCATGACCCATTTTCTCATATGTCTAGTTGTCTGCTAAGTCTTTTTTTTTTTTTTTTTCCTTTCCTTTTCCAGTTCCTCCTTTTTCTTTTTTCCATTTCCCCAAATATTTTCTGCCGAGGGACAGGGAGTGGAGCCAGTGTTAATTTTCGGTTTGGAACATCAAACACAAAGAACTCTTCTATCTTCAAAGTAAAAAATCTACTATTTTCTTAAGCTGAGTAAGACTTAAGACTATTATCCTTCCAAAATACAACTAAGGGCAAAAGATTACAAATCTTTATTCTCTCTCTAGGTATATCAATATATAATTTTTAGACTTTTTTATTTACATCTCCAATCAACTAAAAAAAAGAGGGTAAATCAAGAATCACTTAAAAGCACATGTATCAGTACATCACATGTTCCTCACCCTAATCAACATCAAGGAATTCTCTTATAACAAGAAAGGCTGCGGGCATCCTATATCGATACTCAGTTCCGAGGAAAAGAACTAAATAAATTAACAGAAAACACAAACCACGCCAACTAGACCAACTTGCCTTCGTTAAACGGAACCTTTCCCATCACACGAGGAATCAAATCATGCACAACATGATAACAAAACGAATTCGATAGTAGATGAAAAGATCGGCAGCAACTAAACCCTAATTTCCAATGAAGACTGCGTGACTGCGTTAGTCTTACCTTCAGAAGTCGCAAACGATCGAAGCCGTAGGAGAGTGGTGGAGAGAGAAGTAAAAGGGTGGAGTCAGCCTTGAGAGAGAGAGAGAGAGAGAGAGAGAGAGAATTTTATTTGAATGGGCGATGTGAGAGAATCGAGGGTCGCATGATCGCATCACATAGTTGGAGATGGAATAAAGATACGGTACGCCGATTCTTGCGGCAAGCCAGTCAAATTAGCTTTTGGTGCGACCAACGGGATCTAGCCACGTGGATACTTCGCAAGGAACTCACGCGGAGAAAGGTCGCGTGGATCCCACTTCCGCAGCGTTCCAACGGATACAAGGGCTCTGCGGGTGTTACGCTGTTTTAATTAAATGGGGAAAAAACTGTAATAGTCCTTGCAGTTATGTGTTTGTGTCAATTTGATCCCTATAGTTATAATTAGCACGATTTACACTCTGTATTTTCTATTTTGTTTCAATTCGGTCCAATTGCTAACTTCCGTTAGTCCGCCGTTAGTCCTTTAAATAGCAAAATCATATGGCCCCTTTTTTTGGGGTTAAAACCAGAGTTGTGAAATCCATTCCGTACCGGCCGGTACGTACCGTACCGGTACTGAAACGGAACACAAACACTAGAGATCCGTTCCGATTGAAATACCGGCCTATTCCGACCAATACCGGAAGTACCGGTCTGTTTCGGACATTTTTCGGTGTTTCGGCCGGTACAAAATTACCTTCTCTCTTTTCTTTTTTTTTAACATTTTGTTTATGCTTATACTTAAAATTATGCAAAATGGTAGATATATATTAAATATATATAAAAAATATTAATTGCGGTAAATCCGGAACGGTACCGGGATACAGCCCGGTATCAGTACGTACCATTCTAGTAGTGAAAATGGTACGCTGGCCAGTACGGTATTGACAACTTTGGTTAAAACAGATCCGTTCGGCTAAATAATCCAACTTTCTTATTTTTTGTCCTTATTTAATTTTTTTTCGTATTTGTTAGTTTTTCGTCAATTTTTTGGGGGTTATTGCATCGTCATGACGAGAAGAATCTAAAAGGTAAAAAATTATTATTGAAATTCAATTTTTTTTGAATAAAGACGAAAAAACTAGCTTAGGTTTATTTTTCAACATTCTTAGTCAGGAATCAGTGCATGAGCCAAGTGTAGAAAAATGAATGGAATGACAGGGCACTATTTTTTGTAACTACTTGGGCTGTTAAGTTAGGTTTATTGTAACCTAGTTGAGTGATTTATTATGTCTATGTATTAGGTTATGACATGGTAAATTTGGAACTGAGTTTATATAATATTCTGACTTTTGGACATGATTATTTATCATGTTATGACTTTTAGATTTATATCATGTTGTGACTTTTGGACATGATTATATATGCATTTTTCAGTATTATGTAGAAAAATAAGGCATCTCAGTATTTGTCCACAAGTTGAACATGTAGACAATATCAGGGGTTATGATGCCTCGTGGCTGATCATGAAAATGCTGAATTCGGTGGCAACATTTTGTAGAATATTATAACCAAATTTCTTCCCAAGTGCCACTTTATCAATAGAGAATGGAAGAATGAGCTGTGTTTTGGTTCAGAGGTATATTAAGGCAAGAGGGGAATAAGTAACCCTATTCAGCTAAATAAGCCAACTGACTTATTTTTTTGTCCTTATTCAATTTTTTTTTCGTATTTGTTAATTTTTCGTCATTTTTTTGAGAATTATTGCATCATCATAACAAGAGGAATCTAAAAAGTAAAAAATTATGATTGAAACCTAATTTTTTTGAATAAGGACAAAAATCAGCCAATAAGCCAATTTTTTCGTCTTTATTCAAAAAAAATTGAATTTCGATCATAATTTTTTACTTTTTAGATTCCTCTCGTCATGACGATGCAATAACCCCAAAAAAATTGACGAAAAACTAACAAATAAGAAAAAAATTTGAATAAGGATAAAAAAATAAGCCAGTTGGCTTATTTAGCCGAACGAGTCTATTTTAACCCCAAAAAAGGGGCCATATGATTTTGTTGTTTAAAGGACTAACGGCGGACTAACGGAAGTTTGTAATTGGACCAAATTGGAACAAAATGAAAAGTACAGAGTGTAAATCGAGCCAGTTGCAACTACAGGGACCAAATTGACACAAATACTTAACTACAGGGACTATTTCCGTTTTTTCCCCTAATTAAATTAATTCTTCCCTTCTAATCCTTTAAGCTTATGCTAAACGAACCGATCAGCTTGGGAGCTTAGCTCGGCTCGAGCTCAAGTTTTTGACTCGTTTAGTAAACAAGAACTGGGCCCGTTCGACAAAAGCTCGGTTTTGTTAAGGGATGTTCGGCTCGATTAAAGAGACTCGTTTAGTAAATGACTAAGCTCGACTCATTAAGGTTCGAACCAAACTCGAGCTCAAGTTTTTGACTCGTTTAGTAAGGTCTAGTTTGGCATTATAGCCAAATGGTTTTTTTTTTTTTGTCCTTATTAAAAAAATTCACATTTTTTAGTTTCTTTTTTGAGAATTATTGATTCGTTATAACGAGATGAATAAAAAAAAATTGGATTTCAGAATTTGGCCTAAACTTCTGAAGCCAAGTTGGATGATTCGTAAGCGCCTTTATCGGTATTGGATTGAGATGATATTTTACAACAACTCTAAACAATATATTTTAAACAAAATGAGCGATTCTGATCATCTTTGTGTGACCCAAAATGGATATGTACGCGGCGGCTGCACTGGGTTTGCTATACCTGTGGCACTACTGTTACTTGTCTTACATTTCACTGATGAAAAATTTGAGAAGCTATTTTAAGTTCACTTGGCTTCTGACGGCGCGCGCGCACACATATATATAAACAAAACAATCAAACAAATAATGGAACATATGAATCAGCTCATAGGCAACCCTTTTCAAGATAATAAGTTCATGCAACAGATATTCGCCTTGTTCGTTTGGTAACTTTGGATATTTTAGTTTTGGTAGTGAGTGAAGAGACAAATAGAATAATGCTTAGAGAAAGTAGTAATGAGTGGAGAGAAATAGAGAAGGAAATGAAATTAATAATTGGAGAAAGATATAGAGTAATGATTGAAAAACAAAATTAAAACAAAGTAAAGTATCAAAACCAACAAAGCCGTTATTTCTTTCCCCTGTCAAAAATTTGCTAACGCAGTAATGTCTAATGAGTACAGCTTCATTCCAATTATTGCTCCAACGTCCTCAGTTCTCATCCATTCAATCTGCGAAAACTTTCCTACCAACAATTTCCCATAACAGAACCATTATTTTTTTTTTTCATGCTCCTGTCTCCCTCAAAACATTCTCTTGCCCCACAATTCTCTTCCAAAACCAGTGCTCCCTCCATACTATATCCACCTGTTCAATCGGCACGTTTTTAGTCTCCGGCAAAAACAAGTAAACGAACACGGTCATGAACACGACCCATCCCCCGAAAAAGAAGAAGATCCCAGACTTCATATGGCAAAGCATGGCCAGAAAAGTCTGAGCAATAATGATAGTACAGAGAAAGTTGACTGCCACCCGAATAGTCTGACCAGCGGATCGTATCTCCAGCGGAAAAATCTCGCTCGGAACTAGCCAACCCAAGGGACCCCACGACCACCCGTACCCAGAAACATACACACAGATCAAAAGCAACAGAGGCAAACCATACCCTTTGCTCACCCCGCCGTGATCCCCTAGCTGAGTCGCCAATATGCTTCCAACAGCTATATGTGAAACCACCATTTGAATCCCCCCAACTGTGAACAGAACTCTTCGCCCAAATTTATCCACTATCAACATCGAGATGAAGGTGCATGTCATATTTACAGCTCGTACCACAACGGCAGACAAGAGCGAAGCACTTTCGCCTAGACCCGTTGTTCTGAAAATTATAGGAGCGTAGAAGGCAATGGCGTTGATTCCGGTCACCTGTTGGAAAAACGGAATGGCTATTGCCATGACAAGTTGAGGCCTGTATTTTCTTTTGGTTATTTGGAGGAATGGGTGTGCGACAGTTTTTGATATGGTGCTTGCGTTTATGAGGTCGTCGAGTTCGGCTTGGACGTCTTTTGTGCCTCTGATTTTTTCCAAGATTGATCTGGCCTTCTGGTGGTTGTCAGTTCGCTGCATTATGCTGTTGGGTGTTTCTTCAAGGAAGAGTGCTCCTAGAGTTAGAATTGCAGCCGGCACCGCCGCTGAGGCCAGGCAGATTCGCCATCCCCAATCACTTTCCATCTTTTCGGTGCCGTAGGTGATAAGGTTTGCTGATAGAGCCCCTATGTTGACACAGAACTGGAAGCCATTGCTGAATGCTCCTCTGTATCTGGTTGGGGCCATTTCTGAGAGATATAGTGGGACTGCCTGATGAACAACAGGAGTACAATTACATGTTAATCAGATACAGATGATGCAAAAAATGCCGTTTTCTTCCTTCGGCCTACTTGTGATCAGGTGGGGTGAGACTGCTTACATCGTCTATGCGGCGCGAGTCTGGTGCAATGTGCTACAGATCAAAACTAAATGAATCCTGGCCATTTTTATTTTTGAATTCGATATAGTTTCTTGATCCTAATTCTGAGACCGTAGCACAGCTTTTCAGAAAACTACTATTTTCTAGGAATTCAACTGCTTGGAAACTCCTCCAAAATATCTTTTTTTAGGTAAGTAACTCCTCCTCTAAAATATTGTCCTAGCATATTGTACCTGAAACATACCTCGTTCCAGTGCAAGGAATAAGAAGGGAGGTGTGGTACGTCACATGTCTCATATCACAGTTTCATATAACGGTCTAATATAGATAGACGTCTGTGAATAATGATATTAGCGATTTAGGATACACTTATTTGTATACGTAAATATACAATAAGAGTGTTCACCACAACAACAAAAATAAAAATAAAAAAACACAATAGGAGTATCATGACCAAAACTCGAGTAAAACGCGTTTTTGATTGCGAAATTCACCTTTTTAGAGTCAAAGGTAACATGCTAGCGTGTGCTTCAAAACGTAATCCTAAGGTCTTAAAGTTTTTTGAACGCACCCAATGGGCGATAAGGGATGGTCTTGACAAGTTCATGTTTAGCATGAAAGTCAGAAGCTCATCTGCGTACCTGATTTGAAAACCCAAGGCCAACTCCAAGCAAGATGCGGCCTACCATTAGCACGTATATATTAGAAGCTGCACCAGCGACGAGGGCACCCACAAGATGTGTGGCTCCTCCGACAAGGATTGATGGCCGGCGCCCAAAGGTTCCGGTAAGTGACGAGGCAGCGAAGGAGGCAAAGAGGCCAGATATGTAGAGGGAGGATGTGAACAAGGTCAATAATTGGCTGTCAAATTTGCAGTAGTTGCTCACTGTGGTGTCTTCTTCCATCTTCATGTACACGTCCAGGTAGAATTTCTTCAGAAATGTATCCATGGACGACACTCCACCTTTCTATTCACATGCATATGTCAATAAAACTGCTAGAAAAGCCTGTAAGTATGGACTCTAATGTTTGTTGTTATTTGTTCAGTTTTATCCTCAATAAGCTCAGGAAAAAGAAGTATTACTGTATTAGTAATGTCACAATACAGTTTGAAGAAAGTTTCTTCTTTCTATGACCTGATGAAAGAAATGATGTAACATTCTTCCCTCCAAGCCAATGTTACACGGAACCTTCTCGATGACTAAAACACCTGTGTGTCAGATACTCGATAGGGCTCTGACACTTAGACACCTACCCACACCCGACACTTGAACCCGAGCCCATGTAACATAGCTCCAAACCTGCCCAAGAAGTATAGGTTAGACATGTTGGGTCGAGACCCGACCCCGATTCACACCTCCAAGCACAAGCACGAAAATAAACCAAGCACAAAACAAGAGATATCCGAGGAAAAACTCCACTATGTATAAGTCACATATACAAGTATGAAAAAACCTCTGCTGGATAGCCACAAACCGGCTTCCCCACTCCTCTCTCTCTCTCCCTCACTCCGGTGGCTCTCCGACGGAGTATCCGAGCATCTTCGAGGAGCACCGCTCCCCCGGACGGGGGAGCCTCACGGCTCACACTCTCTCTGCTCTCTCTCACGTCTCTTGCACACGCACACACAGTGCACACCTGCACTTTTACACAAAGGGGAGTGATCCCCTGTGGTCACACCCACCCACTAAGGGTGTACCCCAACAAGACATAGCTCCAAACCTGCCCAAGAAGTTTAGGTATAATGTTATACAACAGAAATTGAGCTTCCCTGTCATGATTTTCAGAAACCAAACACATACAAGTCTAGCACCTAAACTCGAAAAATCCCAGGTCTAGACCAAACAGTAACTACAATAAACTACATTTGGAAAACACTTTAGGGTCCCAGCTAATTGGTGCCTACTACTGCGAAGGAATCAAGCAAAATGATGGGTCAGGGGTAGATGTTGTGACTTGGGTAAGTGTGGGCTCCACCCAGGTGCTGCGGTTTGCTCGCAGCTGACAAATTTGTGCTAGTCATTCACGTAAAAATTCGGCCCGATTAGACACAGGTAGCCACACAACCGGATCATGTTTTTCTTACATAGAAGACTAGTTCAAGTTTGATAAAGCTTGATAGAAAGGTGGAAGTCAAATGTGCTTCAATCAAGTGGCCACCGATGACCAATCAGCTTAAATCTCTACATGGATCTCCCACACCATGAGTCCTACCTATAACCGGTTCCAATCAAACCACCGAACCATGAGTCCTACCAATAACCGGTTCAAATCAAACCACCGAACTGTTCGTGGGCCGTGGAGCCCACACTAACCCACATCAACCTATTCCTAACCCAACAAATGATAACCCTTGGTTGGATTCTCCTTCTCTATCTTGAAGTACCATTTGTCAAGATTTTTGAATAAATTTTGTTTTTGCCTATCAAAAAAAAAACACACAAATGATAACCCATCATAACTTTATCTGCAAACAATACCGTTAATGCAAAGGGTACTGACCAAAAAAGTTTATGCTCAATCCGATAAATAAAACTGTTTCATCCAATCGTCCAGTGTTTCCTTCAGAATCCAAGATCCTTAATTTTGAAAGAAAAATTGAACGATTGGATCAAACACTTACATTTATCAGATTGAACTTAAATTTTACTAGCAACCTCAAAAAATTATAAACAATTAATCAAAGGTTTTGATCATTTGGGCAAGACCCAAAAGTAGGCCCCACATATATGGTCGGTACCCCATCCGTACGTAGTCTCTCTAAAAAACAATAATTATATAACCACAGACAAATGACAATTACACAAACACTTACACACACTCGCACTCACGAATGGGGTGAGGCCCACACACTCACAAATAGAGTGGGCCCCCATCCCATTTGTGAGTATGTGTAAGTATTTGTATGATTACAGCATCATTGCAAAAAAAATCCTACAGTATACTAGTTATATGTCACTGCCACATGGTGGTGTGATGGGTCATTGGCCATACAGAGGAGTATAATAAATTAATAATAAATAAACAAAACGCAGAGCGGTGGTAAGAATGACCTGAAACTCCGATGTCGTAGCCGAAGAGAGCTCCACCCACGGCAGCCACCATACAAGACACCACCACAAACGACGTCATTCTTCGGTGATATTTCCCGCTTCTGCTCCCTGCATCTTTTTTCTCAGCCATGGCCTTTTCTTCAACCAAGCTCTCGCACAAAGGAGAATCCCAGTCGAAATGTTCCTTCGTATTGTTCATGTACCAGAGAAAAGCGATAATTTCGGGATAAAGTTTATTTTCACTTTACAACCGTTCTGATAGATACGCTCATAAATTTCCGGGCTTACCAGTTTATCTCGAACTTGGACGTAATACTGGGAAAGGGACTCCGGGTTGGTGCTAGGTTGGTCCTGTGCATTGAGGTGCACAGCACCTATGAGCCGTTGGATCGTGTATCCGACTGCTTGGATTTTATCTCGACAACCAACGATCGAAAACTATTCATTGTCGAGATGAGATCCGAGTAGTCGGATGCACGATCTGACGGCTCAGAGGCAGCACAGCGTCATGCCCAGCATCATCCCCCATTCGCTGGGAAAGGGTGTTCTCACTTCTCACATTTCAATGCCCCAGGTGGCCCAGACCTCTCTCCAACCCAAACGTCTCTTCAATCACACATTTTTATGAGGCCTGAGACTAAATATGAGAACGCATGAGGCCCGAGACTAAATATGAGAACTCCACAACAATGTGTGATAGAAAAATGTTTAGGGCACCATCACGTGGTGCCCCAAGAGCACTGAATAATCTCCTCCATGTTAATGAGAATTTAAAGCACTTGTGAAAATAGAGTGCTGCTAATGGTATTGACGAGATTTCCACCGAAATCGTATCGACGGCCGCGCCGGGCCGTCTCCGGCTACCGGACGACCGATCTGAGCCATCAAAAATTCTAAAAAAAAAAACCGAGGGATACATATATACACGAAAAAAAGGGTGCTTGATCAAGCACCCTACACACATCGGATGCCGTTGATTCCCGCGTGGGCCCCCTCGATTTTATACATATATACACGAAAAAAAGGGTGCTTGATCAAGCACCCTACACACATCGGATGCCGTTGATTCCCGCGAAGGCCTCCTCGGTTTTTTTTTTAGAATTTTTGGACGGCTAGGATTAGCCGTCTGGTGGCCGGAGACAGCCCGGCGCGGCTGTCGATACGATTTCAGTGGAAATCTCGTCGGTACGATTAGACTTTTCGTGTGAAAAAATGCATACTTTTCCTAGAAGTGGCGTGAACGTAAGAAACGCTTGTTAGTCTTGTTCCAAAACTTGGTTTTTTAGAAATATATATGGGCCCAGTGGGAGTAGAGGGATAGAGAAAGAGAAGGACAAAAAGCCACTCCACAAGCCTGATAATTCAAACAACTAAAATGATCAATATTCAATCGTGGTCACTCCACAGTCCACACTCATTGTAGACTATGTCCGATTCTGATTCTCGTATCGGAAATGACATGCACATAGACGGAAATGACATGCACATAGACCCCGACCGTAGCTGGCTACATAGCAATAAGATGTGGGTTCTACGTGCATCGGACGACTACGGAGCCATCTCTGATCGGTGTCTATGTATGTAGTCATAAACTGTGTACTCATATACTGTGCAAACTATAACTCAGATTTCTAAAATTGACTTTTAAGTCAACACAACAAAGAGTTGATATAGATCTAATAACTATTGGTTCAGATTTCAGAATATGATACATTATTTCTTCAACTGTACAGGCCATTGAATGGAACAGCAATTGAATCCGAACAATAGAGTGAGGATTTTATCTGCTAGAAGAGGATCCTTTCGGGAGTGGACAGGACATTTAGGACTATTGTGTGACTTTTCCGGGCCTACTTTGATGATTAGAACCCTTTAATCCTTAGAGCTCGTCAAAATGGTATGATTAATACTCTCGGCGAGCTCTACAAAGTGAAAGTTTGGATCATTAAAGTAGGTAGGGAAGGACCCACATAGGTCAACAAGACCGTTCAATCCACAAAAGGACTGGAGAGGATCCTCTTCTCCATCTACCGTTCCCATCTCATTCTTTTTCGTCCACTTTGCTAACTTGATACTCCTGCCCCACAATTCGTTTCCAAAACCAGTGTTCCCTCCACACTCTATCCATCTGCTCAATCGGCACATTCTTAGTCTCAGGCAAAAACAGGTAAACAAACACGGTCATCACCGCAACCCATCCCCCAAAAAAGAAGAAACTCCCAGACTTGAAGTGGCAAAGCATGGCCAGAAAAGTTTGAGCAATGATGAAAGTGAAGAGAAAGCTCACTGCCACAGTGATACTTTGCCCGGATGATCGTATCTCCAGCGGGAAAATTTCACTCGGGATTAAAAACCCCAATGGACCCCACGACAAGGAGAACCCTGAAACATAAGTGCATATAAAAATTAGCACCGCAAAACCATTCACTTTGCTCAAACCGCCATGGCCCCCAAGCTGAGTTGCCATTATACTTCCAACTATAATCTGGGAAATGAGCATTTGTATTCCACCAACCATAAGCAGAACTCTTCGACCAAATTTATCCACTATCAACATTGATAGTAAGGTTCCGCAAATGCCTACAACCCCAGTCGCAACTGTTGACATGAGTGAGGCACTTTCACCTAGGCCTATAGTCCGAAAGATGACAGGAGCATAGAAGCCGACAACATTGATCCCAGTTACTTGCTGGAATAATGGTATAGCAATTGCCATGACAAATTGAGGCCTATATTTTGTCTCTAGGATTTTCCAAAATGGGTTTTCGATGGTTTTGGACATTTCGCTTGCTTTTATCAGATCATCGAGTTCTGCCTGTACGTCTTCAGTGCCTCTAACTCGTTGTAGCATTAGCTTGGCTTTTTGATGATTGTTGCTCCGCTGAATTAGGCTGATGGGTGTCTCTGAAAGGAAAAGGGCTCCTAGGGTTAGGAGTGCAGCAGGGACTGCCCCCATGCCAAGGGAAACTCTCCACCCCCATCCGCCCTTGATTTTTTCAGTGCTATAATTGATAAGGTTAGCCGAGAGAACACCAATGCCAAGGCTCAAGTGGAATCCATTGTTGATTGCTCCTCTATGTCTGAATGGAGCCATCTCTGAGAGATATAGCGGGACTGACTGCACGACAAGCATAGGAGTATGAAATGTAAAACCAAATGTATACTTGAGGTGAAAAGGGAAAAAACATCTAGTCGTTTCATGACTCTCATTGTTATCCTGCCTTTCTATTTGAGTAGGTTTGTGATATATTTCTGCATCCTTGGGTAGGATATACTGACAATACTATCATTACGCAACGCTTCTTGATAACGCGACGGACTAGGAATACAAGAGCAATAGAGGCAAATTGGTAAAAGTAAGAGACCCTTCTGCATATTGGCACTTTCTTTTTCACTTCCCACCAATTGATGAATGTCAACTGGAAGGGAGATTAGCTAATTACCTGGTTTGCAAAGCCAATCCCAACACCAAGCAAGATGCGGCCAAGTATTAGTGTATACAGATTGAAAGCTGCACCGCCAAGAGCTGAACCAGCTAGGAAAGCAACCCCTCCAACAAGAATTGATGGCTTGCGCCCACAGGCTATGGTGACTGATGAGGCGAAAAAGGAAGCAATAAGGCCAGCCACATACAAGGAGGATGTGAATAAGGTCAACAATTGGCTGTCATATTTGCAGTAGTTGCTTATCTCAGTGTCTTCTTTCATCTTCGTGTACACCTCTGGAAAGAATCTCTTCAGAAATGGCTCCATGGAGGTGACTCCACCTTTACATTTAGTCTCAGAAGTTAACAAATTTGTTTCATCATTTTCATACAAGCATTATAAATCTAGCAATTCTTCAACACATCAACTATAACCGGAAAAACTACAAAAGCTTAATGCAGTGTTATTAGTGGTTGGCATAGTGTCATATTCGAGTCGTGTCATTTCAAGTTTTGCGTCCTTTCGGGTTTGTGTCAAAACACATGTTAACATTTACGTGTCATATAACTCAACACTAACCCGACTTCCTCAAAATCGTGTTGTGTTTAGTAGACACTGCTAAGACCTTAAGTTAAGTATGTACATAAAATTATCCTAGCAATGTTGCGCATGAACAACTTATTTAATCCAATAACAACAATGAGGACATTTGCAATAACATCATAATCATATGAACAATAAAACCACAAAAATTAGTCAACAATAACCAAATCATGACATTGAAAAATGCCTTAACCCACAACCAGACATAAGTCTCAAATTAGATGTTTTTGTATGGTTTTTTGCTAAAGCAATAAAAAGGCACCAACAATTATAGAATAAGTCTGAATCTAAATTGTAAACTAAAAGCCTAGGCCCAAATAATGGAAGAATAATTCTAATCAGATTGAAATCATAGAGAGTACTTCTTGATCATTTCTACTAACTCAAAGTCCCAATTCGAATTCCACAAAAGATGCCTATCCAAAACTCCAATCCGAACAACAACCAAATTCTGTGATTGGTTGTAATGTGCTTGTCTCGTCTTTCTAAAATTACATGTTTTCCTATAACAATTGACCAAACATGATTTTGGAAAATTAAATCTTCTGCTGATTGGGGAATTCAAAAAAATCAAAATTAATCTAAAAGAAAACACAAGTACGGGCTATTGGTTGGCATTGCCACATCATGTTGTGTCAGGTCGTGTTTGAGTCCGAGACAAACCACTAACTTTGTGTTGGGTTTGTGTCGTGTATACGGGTGTGTCCGGAATTCTCACCACTTAGTGTAATCAATTAGGTAAGTAGGAGCAAATACATGACACCATCCAACTAGTTCTCACATAATCCCAAAAGGAATAACATTTTTTTGTTAACTGAAGGAATGTTTTCTGTATAATGAAACTAATAGTACATAATTTGTGATCTTCACGTGGAGAAGAAAGCTGAAAGACTAGCAAGAGAAACCTGAAATTCCAATATCGTAGCCAAATAGAATTCCTCCTGTTGCAGCCATCATGCAAGATAACACAACAAAAGAGGTCATCCTGCCATTGTATCCCCCACCCTCGCTTGCTATTGACATTCCCACTGCCATAGCTTCCACCAAGCTTCTCTCCCTTTTTCTCACTCGCAGTAATAGACAGAGAGAGAAACAACCACAAAAAGCTGTTAAAGAGTGGAAGATAGAGCAATCCCACCCCTTGACTACTAAAGATCAGTATCACTCTGTGGAATATGTGGGCTATTATGGTTGGAATGTCGCACATCAATTGGAAATAGAGAGCGTGTGGGGCTGAATATAGAATTTGGGAGACTTGTAGTTGTAGCCTTATGGGCTTTAGTGATCAGTTTGGGAGACTTGTAAATGCAGCCATATGGGCTTCACTATCAAAGACTTGGACATTTTCTAACAGAACAAAACATGATTTGACTAAACTAAGGAAAACATAATCCGAACAGTGAGAAGTTCTTTGAACCAATATAATTCTGAAGTTGAAGTAATCATCCTGATAACTAAACATACCCCACAATAGATCGGGTGAGATTCTCTTATAATTTTCCAGAGAACTTATTTTTCAGTAACTAAGAATAAATCAATGATAGTAAAAATGTTCTGAGAAAAATAAACTTTTGTAACTTTGGCCAAAATAGCTGATTGAAGGAATCACATATAATTCTGAGGTGGAAGTCTGTTCCATCATACATTCTCAGTTTGATATCACCTAAGCGCTATCAACTCTTGTGAGGGCCGGCCCATATGGACTTTGTCTCGGGTTTATCGGGCCCCTGCCAGTGGAAGCAGGATTGATTGATCGAAGTTCGCGCAAGTTGGCCCGTGTAAACTGGCCCGGACATAAGGAATAAAAAATAATAATACTCCGCATGGACCATGATGTACGTGCTTTAACGCCAACCAAGTAAGCTTATGTCTGGCTCAAGTTATGCAACGCAAAGGCTTCTACAACAAAGAAAAGGGAAAAGATCGTTTAAAGTTCCCATTTTATTTCACTTATACAAAGGCTAGCACTTAATTTCTACTAACACCCAACATAAACCCTAAACCGTCCCACATCAAACGAAGATTCACACTGTCACACATATCCAAGCACAGAAAAAAGAACAGATTCGCAGTGTTCATCAAATTCAGCACTTAACGATCGCACAACTATCCAAAAGAATTACAAGAAAATATAACGACAGCAAAATCTGGAAATGATCGCAAGGGCTGGACAAATCATATGTAACGTCGAAATTCGAAGCAAGTGAAAGTTAAGAGAGAAGAGAATTACGAAGACACAGAGGCCGCGAGACACATGCGGAGACGCAATGCGGGTAGTTCGAGTACGGGTCCTGAAGCCGGTATCTTCTCGGTGTTCTTCTTCTGCTCCATAGTTCCTTAATTGCTCGAATTACTTGGCCGGAAATTTTGGAAGCCTCGCAGAGCTCCGGGGAACTTCGATTTGAACACCGCGACGAGAGGGGCGTTGTAATTGTGCGCGCCCAGAGAGTGAGAGTGGGGATGGCAATGGAGCGGGTTGGAGTGAATTCGTAGTCTCCATTCCCCGCCCCGCTCTTTATTTGTCGGGTCCGGCTCATCTCCTGTCCAAATCACCATTGTACAGTCTAGATCGGGATTGTCTGGTAAATTTAATTGTTTGAATTTTCTCGTACAATTTTACTTGTGAGAAATACTTCCAACATGTTGATTACAGCAAATGAATGATCCCGCAGAACTGTCTCTACCAATCCAAAATCTGGCTCGGAGAAGAACCATTTCCTTATTCGTCGTTCTCCCATCTCCCATCCCTCTCTTCTCTCTCACTCTCCGGGAGGGTTGAAGTGTTATGACCACTAATTATATATACCTAGTAGTAATTTTCAAGGACATTTTCGTTTGGAAAATATCCAAACAGGACCAAACTAGTGATATTTGCCCTAACAACAAGCAGTCATGTAATTTATGCGTTCCAGCTGGGTAACATTTATGGATGGTGAGGCTAGTTTAGGCGCTTTCAAAGTTGAGGGAATGTGTGAAAAAAATGCATAGATGAGTGGGTGTTCATTATTAAATTTAACAACAGAGAATTGGTCCAAAGTCCAAAATTAGGTGCTTATTGGGCCATTTAGTATACGTTTGGATTTTATACGCCTTATGATCCATTAACTCAAAAGTATTTGAGTTTAAAGTCCTTGATTGGACAAAAATGCCCGTATTCCTTCTCCCTCTCGCGCTCGCACCTCTCTCCTCTCCTGTGAGCACCTCTCTCCTCTCGTGTGAGCGGAGCTCGTAACAGTTCGTGTACAACTAGTGATACGAAGGTTCTGCAAATACCCACAACCCCGGTCACCACCGTTGACATGAGTGAGGCACTTTCACCCAGGCCCATAGTTCGGAAGATCACAGGATCACAGGAATTGACAACGTTGATCCCAATAATTTGCTAGAAGAATGATATACGCTATTGCCATGAAAAAATGAGGCCTATATTTTGTCTCTAGGATTTTCCGATACGATTGGAAATCAAAATTCGTTGATGGCCTACCACATTTCTTTGCAGAGAAAATTAGGAAAAAGTTAAGAGACCAAAATAATGGTACAACAATCATTTATGATAATTATACTTATGGGCAATTGATATCCATAATAATACAGGAAGGCTTAACTTTGTGTAACGACATAAAATTACACAACCAGTTAAAAAAGCAACACTTAACTGGTAAACAAGAATTAGGTCAATTTTGCGACCAATTTGGTTATGATATGACTAAATATCCAAAACCAACTACTAGGAAACATAGTAATAAAACTACAAGGAAAAATTCTAAAAGAAAGTCTTATAATAAGAAAAATAAGGCTGAACAATCTGGCACAAAAGAATCTATTTTCAAGAAGCAGAATAATAAATCTAAAAGGAAAGTAACAGCTAAATGCTTCAAGTGTGAAAAAAATAGGACATTATGCTAATAAATGTAAGACTAAGAAAAAGCTTAATAAGCTTCAAATAGATGAAGGGTTAAAACAACAGCTCTTCAAATTGCTTTTGGATTCAAGTGAATCAGATTCTTCAGATGAAGAACCAAAAGATCAGGTGAATGATATTTCTGATGAAGAAGAAGACACTTCTTCCGATTCAGAAGATGACGAAAATCCTGATAATTGTAATTGCAATAATCTTGAATGTTCAACTTCCAGTAATTACTGGAAAGCAATAGTAGAGATGAATGGTCTCAGTATCAATGTCTTATATGATAAACAACAGGGTTTATTAGATGAGTACTGCTATTGGTACCGACGGTACCGTAGGGAAAATGCACCGACGGCCGTCTCCGGCCACCGGACCACCGATCCGAGCTGTCCAAAATTTTTAAAAAATAAAACCGAGTGGGCCCACGCAAGAATCAATGGCATCCGAGGTGTGTAGGGTACTTGATCCGAGCACCCCTTTTTAGTGTATATACACGTATATACAAATATACACGAAAAATGGGTGCTCGGATCAAGTACCCTACACATCTCGGATGCCATTGATTCTCGTGTGGGCCCACTCGGTTTTATTTTTTAAAAATTTTGGACGGCTCGGATCGGCTGTCTGGTGGCCGGAGACGGCAGTCAGGTGGCCGTCGGTGCATTTTCCCTATGGTACCGTCGGTACCAATAGGATTTCTGTTATTAGATATCATAATCAAATTGATAATCTTCAGTTAAAAATAAAAATAATAGAAACATGCATATCTAAGGAAGAAGAAGAGGAAACTAGACCTCAAATTCCCAATGAGACTTATAGTCCAAAAAATGTGTTAGATAGATTAGAACAGGTTGATAGTGACAAACCTGTTACAATTCCTGATCTTAAGAGTGAGATTAATATTTTGAAAACAGAAATAATGCTGTTAAAATCATTCCAAAATAAACCTACTAAAGAAATACAAGAGATGAATCAAAAGCTTATTTCTTTGGAAAAAGGTAGCACAGGACAAAAGTGAGGATTCTAATTATTTAAATCTTAGTAACAACATAGTCTACCAAAAATGGCATGTAAGGGTAAACTTGGTAATACAAAAGGAATATACTATCAACAATATTATTGCTTTAGTTGATAGTGGAGCGGATATGAATTGTATTCAAGAGGGAATAGTTCCAACCCAATATTTTGAGAAAACCTCTCAAAGTCTCACTAATGCAAGTGGGTCAAAAATGATGATCAAATATAAATTGAATAATATTTACATCTGCAATAAAAGAATTTGTTTGGAAACAACTTTTCTTTGTATAAGAAATCTCTAACAAGAATTGATCGTAGGAACTCCTTTCCTAGCAATGTTAATGCCAACGCAAACCAGTACTGCTGGAATAACTGCCCATATCGATGGTAATGAAATATTCTTTGAATTCGTGTCCCTACCTGTTTACAAAGAAATAAATGACATTATGAGAAAAATCTCTAATAAAGATAAACAAATAAATTTTCTTCAAAAAGAAATTCAAATTATGGGAATCGAAGAAACACTTCAGAAACCTATTCTGAAAGAAAAAATTTCTCAAATCCAAAAAGATTTCAATAGAGAGATCTGTAGTGATATTCCAAATGCTTTTTGGGATAGAAAGAAATACATTGTTTCACTTCCCTATGAAATGTATTTTGATGAAAGGAAAATTCCTACTAAAGCAAGACCTTTTCAAATGAAACAAGAATATTTAAAAATGTGTCAAGAAGAAATTGACAGTCTACTAAATAAGCAACTTATCAGGAAAAGCTACTCTCCATAGAGTTGTACAACTTTTTATGTTAATAAGAATGCTGAGAAGGAACGAAGTGTTCCCAGATTGGTTATTAATTATAAACCTCTTAATGAAGTTTTGATGTGGATAAGATATCCCATTCCTAATATAAAAAAAAGACCTGTTAGATAGGCTGAATAAAGCAGTCATCTTCTCCAAATTTGATTTGAAATTAGGATATTGGCAGATTCAGATTAAGGAATCTGATAGATATAAGACAGCTTTTACTGTCCCATTTGGTCATTATGAATGGAATGTAATGCCCTTTGGTCTGAAGAATGCATATTCAGAATTTCAAAATATTATGAATGATATTTTCTATCCATATGCTGAATTTGCTATTTGCTATATTGATGATGTTCTAATATTCTCCCAGAACATAGATCAGCATATTAAACATCTTAAAATTTTTAAAGATGTTATTAAAAGAAATGGTTTTGTTATTTCTGCTCCTAAGATGAAATTGTTTCAAACAAATGTCAGATTCTTAGGACACAATATCCATCCAGGGAAAATCATCCCTATTGATAGAAGCATAGAATTTGCTTCTAAATTCCTAATGAGTTAAGAGAAAAAACTCAATTGCAAAGATTTCTTGGAAGTTTTAATTACATAGGAGACTATTATGGGGAATTGGCTCAGGATTCTGCACCTTTGAACGAAAGGCTTAAGAAGAATCCTCCTCCATGGACAGAAAAGCATACCAAAGCTGTCCAAAAAATTAAATTAAAAGCAAAACAACTACCTTGTTTGGCAATTGCTAATCCAGAATGGAGGAAAATAGTGGAGACAGATGCCTCAATATTGGTTATGGTGGCATTTTGAAACAATATAACCCTAATACTTCTAAGGAAGAACTAGTCATATTCACTTCTGGACTTTTTAAGAATGCTCAGGTTAATTATAGCACGATAAAGAAAGAAATTATTTCTATTATTAAATGTATAAATAAATTTCAAGATGATTTGTTGAATCAACATTTCCTGTTAAAAGTAGACTGCAGTCCAGCAAAGCAAATTTTAAAACAAGATATTAAAAACCTTGCTTGAAAGCAAATTTTTGCTAGGTGGCAGTCGGAATTGTCTGCATTTGATTTTGATATAGAATATATAAAAGGAGAAAATAACTCTCTTCCTGATTTTCACTCGTGAATTTTTACAGGGTTAAATCAAGTACTACTGCAAATGGCACAAGAAAATTCAACAACAGAATCCTTTGTTAAGACGGCTTGCCCTTCCATAGGCCAATCTAGGCTAAAATTTATTATTGAAAAGGACAAGAAATTCAGGAAAGCCATGGACAGACATATCATGGCTAATAAGGAGCAATATTTCAGGAGATATCTCCCAACAAGATTTTACTTGAAAAGATGGATTAATGCTATGAAAGCCATTGGCCAATTCTATGAGGAATATGGCTATTCCGATGATGAGGAAGAAGATTTGATAGTCAATAACAGTTGGAATAAAAGAATACAACAAATTCAGAATAGACTGAATGCTTTATCTCGTGCATAACTTTGCAGATGAATAGACCACCAGATCGAGGACGTGGTCGAGGAAATAGTCCTCATGGTAGGGGTCAATCAAGGGTCACCCATGCTGATATTGAAGCCTACTTAAAGGCTAACAAACTACAATTCTCATCACTACAGGATGCTGCTACTTCATCATCTTCATCTCTTTCAATGAAGGAAGTGATACAGAATGAAGATATCTTCAAATCATTGAAGACCACCGAGACGGTTATGATCTTGGAATCAAAAGATGAACAATGGAGAAATGATCCTTGGGAAATTAAGTCCCAATATTTGGATACAATGGGTTATCCAATTCTTGAAGGAAAATTCAGATACATATATGAAGCAATACTCACAGAATCTGGGTCAGTGGAATTTAACCACACTTATGATAGCAAAATTGGTCAGAAGAGTCCAATTAGCTACAGTAAGGCCGTAATTAAGATGGTCATTCCAATACAAAAATGGGGAATTCACCCATCAAAATCAAAATCTCTGTCAATTAAGGCAGAAAATGGTGTTCAAATTCAATATAATTACTGGGATTATATTGAGGCTTGGACAAAAACCTTCTACTACCAAAACCAGCATAGAAAACATTCTTGGTTTCTAAAAATATGTCCAAAGCTGGCTGGACAAAATGAATTTCCAAATTGGTTTTATGAATGGTGGTATAAATTTGGACCTTTACAAGATTATTTGCCAAGTGAAATTCAGGAGGAAATAGAGCCCTTCTACAAATATTACTCCCAATTGAGGGGGATTATCCCAGAAAGAAAACTTTTTCTTGAAACTATGACAACTTTTGGTATCCCTTGGATTTGGAAATGGGATCTCCAAATTGGCACAAATCAATTGGGACTACCAATTCTCCAATGAACTTTCCAATACAGATGGTGGAAAGGCACAGATATGCAGAAGACTATCAACGATGTCAAAGCCAAAAACCAGGATTTAAGGCAACAATTGAAACAGAAGGAAAAGTTGTCCATCAAAAATCCATTTTTGGAAATTTCAGCTCAAATCAGGGCGAAAAATCCTTCTTTAACAGATGATGAAGTGGTAATAAAGACCATGGATTTTATGAAGGAGCAATTTCTCCAATTTGTTCACCAAGAAGCTGATGATGAGTCAATGGCGTCAGCAAAAAGCAATGAAGAAGATAATAATCCTTTTACTTGTCTGGCAGGGGAATCTCAAAACCCCTATGAAGACGAAGAAAACACTCCTACTTTGGGAGACTTTTGGGACAACATGACAGAAGTTATGACTGAAAGGCTGTCCTCTTCCAAAAAGGGAAAAGAAAAACACCAATAATTCATAATACTGCCAAACCAACTGTCGATGGCAAAGGACTCAATCAGGGAGTCGTAATAATGACACTTTCCTTTCAGTGAAGACTAATGTGACGATGGGGCCCCAGGTGTACCCAGCAGGAATCTTCATTTTAATTTGAGTGCAATTTGTATTTCATTTGAGTTTCATTTATTTTGCTTTTTGAGTCTATAAATAGTTGTAGTCTGTTTGTATACAGGTAGGTTTTGCAGGATTACCCTCTCTCTCTAAAATCCTAAGCTCTCCCATTCTCTCTTCCGCTATACTCTTCTCCTCCTTTCAGTTGTAATATTGGGCCGAAAAGTTGTAATATTGGCTTCGGCCCTCTAAATAATAAAGTCAATTTTCTGTTATTTGATCCTCTGTATTTGTTGGTATCAGAGCCAAGTAATGGCATAACTTAGCAGTTAGTGCAAATATGAATTATTTTAGCATGATGGAGCCTTAAATGTAAGAGAACATTATAGGTAGTGGTACGTCACCCAAGTCGCGTTCGGATTTGTCCGGCCATGAGGACCTGGTTAGGGTAATTTGGCCTTGCTCCGGTAAACCGTTGACAGACGTGCTATTTATAATGTTATCTTCCATTTAAAAAAAAAGGCAAAATCATGAGAAAAATAATTTATAAGTGCACTAACACAATCATCTCAAAATGAGAAGATTATTTAGATCCGATAATGATAGAATAAAAAATTCCGAATTAGTGGAATATGCCAATGTGCAAGAACAACTAAACCACTGGATAATCCCTCCAGTACGTCCATCAACAATTTATGGACGTGGTACATTTGAATTTAGGAGTACCTTGGCAATAAAAACCAAGGAAAAATCTGAGAGCATAGAACTCAATGATAAGATAATTAATCTTATGGAAAGAAATGATCTTCTTGCTCATATGCGAGATTATAATTATATCCATATTGGTTTGGTGCAAATTGCCCTTAAACCACTAACTCTGCTAGGTATGGATACTTGTCTTTGAGTAACCTTAAGAGATGGAAGGTGTAATAATTGGAGATCCTCAATAATGGGGGCTATAGAAACCAGTTTATGCCATGGTCCTGCTTACTTTAATACCTACCCTAATCTTACGATATCTTTAACAGATAGGAATATTGGTGAAGTCCTAAACTGTAGAATTCAGACTAGAGGATATGACTATTTATCAGGATCTGAGGTAATAGCCGTAGTTTATAGAATTTACTATAAAGTAATGAACACTCTTAATCCAAGGGTTCGTCAAATAGGACCCCCAGACCAAACTGTCTTAGTAGAGACTAATATGTTGACCTCTAATATTGCAACCAATAGATTAATTAATTGGGAGAAAATTACTTTTTCTGAAAATTGGACAATCACTAATGCTGTCCCTCCCAGACCAATAATCAATCAAATTGAACAAATAGTTCAAGGTAATGAGGGAACTGTCTCTGTTAATTTCAGAAGTTCAGAAAGATTCCTTAGGAGTAGTAGTTCAAGAAGTTTTTCTACTACCCAAATACCTTATAGGGTGAGTGTTCCACCTACTAGTAAGCACTCAACCTCAGAAATCCCAGAATTTAGGAATCTAGGCCCAATGGAGGATATTAACTTAGCTGGAATAAGAATATCCCAAAATCAAATTCCTCATGGAGTTTATAATGTTTCTCAAACAGTAGAATCACCTACTGCCGGTGAAGTGAATTTTTCTATTAATGACAATAATAGGACCCGAGATTAGAAAAGAAATAAATCAGGAATTTTACCAACCTAAATATAAAGAATTTAGGGAATGGTATTTCTCAAAATATAATGAGAACAAATTACAAAACTTTAAAAGGGAATTCTACGAGTGGCTTGAGTATTCCAAGAAAATAATACCTTTTACCCAATGGTTTTATAGAAAATATTTCACTGAGTTTGATAAATCCATAAATGTTATACAAGATTATCATAGAAATTGGAAAAGTTCTATGAATGTAACTATAATAAGGGTAGTTCATCCTCCTACTATTCCTTTATCTTTAGAAGGAAGTTCAGAATCTGAACCTTCTCTTGAAACAGTAGCGTTTATTAAACCTACAAATGCAGATATGAATAGTAAACTGCATAAGCAAAATAATTATACCAATCTCCACCTTAGTACCATTGGAGAACAATTGGTCCGAATAGTAGAACAAGTGAATAAAGACAAAAATAAGTTAAAAAGATAACTTTTTTTTTTCACTTTTTTTGTCTCTTTAAAAAAAATTGTAAGTTTCGATCAAAATTTTATACTTTTCCGATTTCTCTCGGAGAGACGAATCAATAAGTCACAAAAATTTGACGAAAAACTAACAAATGCGATTTTTTAAATAAAGATAAAAAAAATAAGTTAATATTCCACTTATAAAGCCAAATCCACCCTAAATAAGTCTAATAGGTAAGATGCTTGTGTAATGTATTTATGTTTAAAATGGAAATATAAAGCCAAATCCACCGTAAATAAGTCTAATAGGTAGGATGCCTGTGTAATTTATTTATTTTTAAAATGGAAATATGGAGCTCTTTCTAGAATTGATGACAAAACACAAAATGAAAATATTGGCTCATTTTAGAAGTGACAGAAGGCAAATTTCTAATTACTGTTTCAAATCTATCATATGGAAAATAGGTGCTCATCGTAAAAGTTTTCATTTATTGTGCTCATTTTATTAGTTTTCATTTGTGGTGCTCATTTTATAAGTGAGATGACAGAAGACAACTTTCTAATTACAGTTTCAAATATATATGGGAAGAAATATCGTGCAGAAGTTTTCATTGGGTGTTTGAGTGTTTCCACTAACAAAAACCATAAAAAAAATTAACGCATTTTTGCATTTCGTTTCCACTAACAAAAAATTGGTCGACAGAAACTGTTTTTACTATATTAACTCTACTCACAAACCATCAACAACTTATTCACTACTGAAAATAACTTGACATTTCTTAATAATTTATTTCATTACCGGAAACACCTAACAACTTCTCAACCGCAAATAAAATCTACAAATTTTTCACTACCGAAAACACTCCATAGAAATCCACCTACAACACCAGTAATATGAATCTTTAAAAATATGCAATATGGATCTTGTTTGATAGTTTTCGATTAGGTATATAATACAAAGTTTTAAAAACCGTTATAAATTAGGACATATGTAAAGAACAACTCGAGTAACAAAAAATGAAAAGAAAATGGGACGAAAGAAGTTTACCATGGTACTATAATTAGTATTTCGGAGCGGAATAAAAACGTGGGAATATTTGTTTTTTGACTTGAAATTTGAACTGCTCCGGAAAATTAACAAACAGATTTTAAATTAGGGAGGAGCGTACACTACTTAATTTTCTTGGACAGACGTGGCGCAATCAGAGCCCGTGAACTATGCATACTCGGTGGAACAGTTTTGTGACACGTGGTAAAATCGACAATGGGGTGAAACGTATCAGCGGCCAGTTCCAATCTTCGTCGAGAAACCAGCTATCTTTTCTCTCTCCTAACCCCCAAACCAAACCAAACCAAACCAACGACCAGTTCCAGTCTCTCACTACCCGACTCTAAGCTCGACTCTCTGTATCACCACCACCACCGCCTCCGATGCCGATCTCGAAGCCACCGACGCCGGTACGACGTCACCATCGCCATCGTCGCCTGCCAAAGCAACACAGACGCCACCACCGAAGCCACCCTCTCTGTCTCTTGCTCTCTCTCTCAAGGTGAACTCCTGGTCACTTCACCCTTTAAGAAATGTACTATGTCTCCTTGTAGTTGTAATCTTCTCCATTTTGTTCATGTTTTGGAAAACCCCCAAATCTCAAATTAGGGTTTTCTTTATGAGAATGATGGACAGAGTACATATTCTCCTAATAGTTATCATTTTCTTAATTTTCGATTACATTCTGGGATTTAAAAATGATACTCACCTTTCATGTTTTGATTTGCGGTTTATGAGATATTTACCGTTGTTGAACGCCTTATATTTTTGACCGAACTGGTGATCAACTTGCAATCTACTTCAATCGACAGAGTCCAGCTACCGAGGTGGACTAGTTGTTGGATACGTTTCGTACTCCCTTTTAGGGTTTGTTTGGGACGAATAACTCATTAAATCAATTATTACTCCCATTGAGGCCTCATATTCTTCCTCCAAACAAACAACCCTTTAGGGCCTGCTTGGATGGAGTGAAAAGAGGAGGGGAAAAATAAGAGGGGTATATGGAGAGAGGCCCACCCGTTTTCTCCCGTTTGGCATCCCAGTTTTGTCCCCTATTATTTCTTACCCCCTCTTCGTTTTCGCCAGTCCTGGGGTTTGTTCGGTCTTAGTTTTGGGCTCCTCTTGAGGTCCCCAAAAATAATCCTGCTGTAGAGGGTTGTTTTGTGGACGAAAATACCCCTCGTTATCCCCTTTCTCCATCGTCAGGCCTCCTCGTTTTACTGTTGCCGCCCATTTTTTTGTATGTGGAAGAGAGGGTTTTGGTGGCGATGGCTTCAATTTGAAGAAGAATGCAACTTTCAAATCATGCTTGCAACTTACAAATTGAGTGAGGCAAATAATCAATATAGGTGTGAGAATAAAATTCATATAAAAAGAATTATGAAAAATGATGAGGTGAAATATGGACCCATGTTTAGAGAGGAGAGAGAGAGAGACGAAAACAGAGCACTCTGTTTTTCAAGCGGCAGCCACGGGATCAAGGCCCGGTCAACCGGCCGGTTGATCTATATTTCAACCGCTACTCCATCCGGATGCAGAGAATGCAGCTTGCCAAAAAATGGCCGAAGATTCTTGAATATTATTAGGCCCAATATTCAAAAGAGGCCCACTAAACTAGCAAAACCAAAAAACAAGCCCAATCAATATCTATATCAAGTCTATATAAATATGCCTTATAACAGTCAAGTTGAAACTAACATTTTATCTCCAAAAGCTAATTAGATTAACATTAGGATCTTTAACAACATAATGAAAATTCATTCTAATACAATCATCAAATCAAATTCCTAAAAAAATCACTTTCCAAAAAAAAAATTGTTTTCATTTTTCCAAACAATTATAATTGCATCTCCCTCAATGAACATTTTCTAGATAAACATTTTATAGATTAAATGAATTGATTTTATAAAAAAAAAATGAGAAATACAAGCCGTTAATTAAAAAAATGTTTTTTAATAGAATTTTTTTGAGAATAGACATTTTTTAATTAATTATTTTTTTATACTTTCAATTGTCCAAAATTGATTAAATATATTGATTTTTGAATTTATATATTTATTATAATACATAATCAAATTTAACATTGCACATGGGCAAAATAGTCATTTGACAGTTTTTTCCATTATCCACCCATTCTTATCCCTCCATTCTATAAACTATCCAAACAAAGTCAAATTTTATCCCCCTATTTAATATCACATCCAAATCACATACTATTTTATCCTCTCTCCATAAACATCAAATCAAATTGATATGGGCCAACCCATCAAAATTAATACCCCTTCTATCTTATTCCTCCTTCATATTTTTTACCTTCGCTTTTTTACCTGCATCCAAGCATGCCCTTAAATCTAAAAATCTAGAACTAGTACACAAGAGGCTCCCTCGTCCTTTTAGGGTTTGCCATCTCTCTCTATCTCTCTCCCCCTTCTCTTGCTCCTGCTCTTCCTATGTACGTGCTTGTTTAGTAGGCTTTACGAATCCAATGAATTCGTTGAATTCTTGCCGATCTGGGCTTGAGAATTCAATTATTTCATTGGACTCGTATAGTCCAGAAAGCGTAGTGGTTTTTTTCGTAGATGATTTCCTTGATGCTAATAGTTATGAGATACTTTGGTGGACAGATCCTTGGTCATGAGGTTTGATTTGGCACTCTTAATTTTTCCTAGTATATTCCATTACAAATTTGATTTTGTTTAATTTTTTCCCCCTTAATTCTTCATTTTCGAAAGATCCTTGGTCATGAGCTTTGATCTGGCACTCTTAATTTTTCCTAGTATAATTCCATTACAAATTTGATTTTGTTTAATTTCCCCCCCCCCCCCCCCCCCCCCCCCCCTTAATTCTTCCTTTTCGGAAGATCCTTGGTGATTTTTCCAAGTATAATTCTATTACAAATTTGATTTTGTTAATTTTTTTACCCCTTATTCTTCCTTTTCAAAAAATCCTTGGTCATGAGGTTTGATCTGGCACTCTTAATTTTTCAAAGTATAATTCCATTACTAATTTGATCTTGTTAATTTTTTGTCCCCTTATTCTTCCTTTTCGAGTGATTCTTGGTCATGGGGTTTAAAAAATAAGTATTTATTTGCAATTTTCAAACTTAACAATAATGTAGTATTTACGAAACTAATTTTTTGCATTTTTTTCAACTGTTCAGAAGACCTATCAAATAAAATCCACAATCCATATTGCACAAAAAATATATTCAGTAAGTCTATAGATTTTTAAGCTTCAAAATTGCAAATAAATACTTATTTTTAAAAAATCTTTAGCGGAACATATTACAAATCTTCCCATCCGGATAACCGGGTCGGTACCAAAAAAAAGAGAGTCCAAAACCGGACCGAACCAGACGGGTATCACCCCTCCTAACTCAAATCTTGAATGAAGCTCAAATTTGGATAAAAATTACCCTAAACTCTCTTTCACTCCTTAGTTAAACTCAAACCATACTCACGTTTCGACCCCACAGAGATGTGTATTTTTGGTGTACATAGTGGAGAGTTGGGTTGAGGTCTTCATTCATCAAGTAATTAACCTTCTGCGTATGGTAATAAAAGCCCCCCCTCTCATCGCCTCCGTAGTTTATTCGTATTTGTTGTTCTAAACATTGCCAGAAATTTCTGTGGGGGAAGAAACAAGGCTTTCATATCATAGTGAAAGAAAGGAAAGGAAAAAAAAAGAGGTCTATTTCATTCGTTTTGTTTTCCTTTTCTTGGGGTTCTTTTTCCACCTGGGTTCTTGTAAAAATCAAGTGGGTAATTGTTGTAATTGCGAGGAGTTCCCCCCTTGTTTGTTTTCCTGGAAATTTTTTCCACCTAAGTACTTAACCAAATTGCTGTTCATTTCCTACGAGAAGTTGTACATTTGCACCTGTTTTAATTGAGCCAAGGTTCAATCAAGTGAGTGGAAAAAGTAGAGCATGATCATAGCGTGGAGATTTGGAATTTTGGAAGCATTCAAATTGAGGACTTTGAACACTTTAGTGAAATCATTGTTGTTTCTCCAAGTAATTTTGCTTTGCCTTCCAGGACGACAATAGTGATTTAGATTATGAGTTGGAAGCTCTCCCCCTGTTAGTAGTGAAGTTTCAACAGAGGCTGCTGCTTGTGTGAAGGTATGTCAACTAATGCTTGAAAATGATTTATTTTGTTCGTTCAAAGATGTCATGAAGAAAACTATTTTTATTGAGTTTGTTTTGCCTACTGATGTGGCTTCTCTCCTTGGAAATGGCGCTTTACGTTATCTTACTTGGATGGCCAAATAACTCCATACTGGTTTGGATGCATCTTTCATCATGCAGCCACCCATCGTTTTTCCCTTTCAAATATATATTCCTGTAAAGCAGTTCCTTAATTTCCAAAGCCCTGAAGATACAAAATTTTGAAAACAGTGTGGGACAAAGTTGGAAGACAAGTATAATTTGCCCATCTTAAACATGTGCTAAGATTGCACCCCATGTAGTTTAACAAAGGAACAAGCAGCAGGAAATGAATGTCCCTGTCTTTTGTAACTTCTTGGGCACTAGTGGATGCATGATAAGCAATCTTGGAATTGTCCAAATTTCAGAGATTGGTTTTCATAATAAGACTGCTGGTTTACACTTCTGCTTTGCATTTCGGGATATCTGTTGAGTTGTACTGGCATGTTTATTATAAGGATAAGTACTTTATACAAAACAATGTAAGATACCCAGGAATTTGAAGGATTGGATGGGGAAAGGAAGTAGTGTTAATTAGTTTTGTTTGCCCCTAGTGCTCACTGTAACTATGCTGTTGAAATCCCATTACATATGCACATGTCCAGAGAGATTATGTCCAGAGAGATTATGTTTCGAGGTTGGGAGCGTCTAATGTGGCCTTCTTTGAGCAACTTTTGGAGATTTGACAAATTGTCATTAAATTAGGTTTCGAGGTTGGAAACTTGACTAGTTTCTTCGATCTTTGTTCAAAAAAAAAGAAAACCTGACTTATTACTTGCATGATGTCTCTTTCTACTGTCCATTGATTTATTGTAGGTTGTACCTCGAAATTCTTGCGGATTATTTTGTATGGAAAAATACAATGTGAAGTACACTGAGGAACCCATTATGTGCATTATATTTTGTAGTCAAGGGTTCTTTCTTTAAAGAGCCACGAGTCCTAACAATTGATTTTTTCTTTTGTATAGATGGATTGTAATTCCATCTTGAGCCGGTATATTGTGACTGGGAGCGAATTTGATGTCGATGTTGGCCATTTGGTTCCGGGAAATATTCAAGCATTACAGATTCCACTACAAAAAAAAAATTTCAAAACATAAGACGCTTAAAGATACACAGCCCCTAACCAAACCAAGAGCTTGCACTAGCTGCAAAACTCGTCTAGGAGCTCACAGAAAACGTTAGCATTGGCAACAGTATCTTATCTTACTCCCCTTTTTGTCACGGAAGAACAAAGGAAATCATAAGAAGCCATAAGGAGACTTAACCAGTAGCAGTAGCGCTAGCAAGAGCATTACAAAAACCATAACATAAACAGAAATGCATAGCCAGAAACACAAGTGCAACAACCCATATTTGTACCCATGAACTATATTGGCAGCACTAGGCATTACTATCAATAAGCATTACTAGATTAAGATGCATCATGAACCATAAATCCAAAGGACCAACTCATAACTAACCCACCTCCAATTTAGCAACTCAGCCTCTAAGGCTCTCAGCTCTCCCGGAATCATCATCCCTTCATAAAGAAATTGGATAATTTCAGCGAAAGATTGAAAATCTGCAGCAATGTTAGGATCATCCTTGATTTGGGCATTAACATTGAAAAGTTTGGGCGTTTCGTGAACAACAACGATGTTCTTAAAGTTAGAACCACCCAAAGCAATGTTTTTTTTCTCGTGAATGTACTTCAAACATTCTATTAACTTCTTGCAAATTCAGAAAATTGAGCTTCAGAGATGTCAAATTAATTACAAAACAAATAATAACATTGAGAAAAGGAAACCACCTCAGCAGATCTCTAACTGCAGGTTAACCATAAGTAGGGGTGGACCCTTGAAGAAACTAGTGAATGCAAAACCTTGCGACCGGTTGAGCAAAATACGATAGGCAGGTAATGTCTGTGAAAACCTCTCAAATACAATCGTGTATAGCTCAGTCCAAGATTCTCCTTCGCAAAACGACCTCAATATGCTGGGGTGTGTATAGTGTGTACAAAAGTACAACGCTCTATCGAACACATCACGATCTCTATAATACCGCACAACGTCTTATGTGCTGTATATTTTGTAGTCAAGGGTTCTTTCTTTAAAGAGCCGTGAGCCCTAACAATTGATTTTTTCTTTTGTATAGATGGATTGTAATTCCATCTTGAGTCGGTATGTTGTGACGAATTTGATGTCGATGTCGGCCATTTGGTTCCGGGAAATATTCTCATCTTTGTGCATTATTATAGGGATCGTGACGTGTTCGATAGAGCGTGGTACTTTTGCACACACTATACACACCCTTGCATATTGAGGTCGTTTTGTAGAGGAGATTCTTGAACTGAGATATACATGATTGTATTTGAGAGGTTTTCACAGACATTACCTGCCTATCGTATTTTGCTCAACCGGTCGCAAGGTTTTGCGTTCACTAGTTTCTTCGGAGGTCCACCCTACTTATGGTTAAACCTGCAGTTAGAGATCTGCTGAGGTGGTTTCCTTTTCTCAATGTTATTATTTGTTTTGTAATTAATTTGATATCTCAGAAACTCAATTTTCTGAATTTGCAGGAAGTTAATGGAATGTTTAAAGTACATTCACGAGGAAAGAAACATTGCTTTGGGTGGTTTTAACTTTAACAACATCGTTGTTGTTCACGGAACGCCCAACTTTTCAATGTTATTGCCCAAATCAAGGATGATTCTAACATTGCTGCAGATTTTCGATCTTTTGCTGAAATTATCCAATTTCTTTATGAAGGGATGATGATTCCGGGAGAGCTGAGTTGCTAAATTGGAGGTGGGTTAGTTATGAGTTGGTCTTTTGGATTTATGGTTCATGATGCATCTTAATCTAGTAATGCTTATTGATAGTAATACCTAGTGCTGCCAATATAGTTGATGGGTACAAATATGGGTTGTTGCACTTATGTTTCTCGCTGTGCATTTCTATTTATGTTATGGTTTCTGCAATGCTCTTGATACCGCTACTGGTTAAGTACTCTTATGGTTTCTTCTTATGATTTCCTTTGTTCTTCTGTGACAAAAAGGGGGAGTAAGATAAGATACTGTTGCTAATGCTAACGTTTTCTGTGAGCTCCTTGACGTGTTTTGCAGCTAGTGCAGACTCTTGGTTTGGTTAGGGGCTGTGTATATTTAAGCATCTTATGTTTGATTTTTTTTTTTTTTTTGTAGAGGAATCTGTAATGCTGATTTGATATATGACCATCCCTCTCTTTGGGATGAGGCTAGACATTTGGCTTTTCTGAGTAATTTCGAGGATTGGCGTTCATTTGTACCTTCCTACATGTTGGGTCAATATTGTGCTGCTATCAGTGGCATTAATCTGCCTTGGAATGCTGGGTCCTGGACGCACTTTGTTCCTCCCCAATCCTCTTTTATGTCGTGTCTCAATAATAAGTTATACAACGAAACACCCGAGGACCTTGTGAGGTTCCTGCGAAATTGTGCGGGTCATATCGCCAGATATTCTAGAGATGTACTCGCTCTCTCTCAAATTCCCAACTTCTCAGTTTTTGTCTATGTTTCAGACCCCTTAATTTATTTATGAACTTATATTTACTGTTGGAATTTTCTACAGGGCCGGAAGTTTAACCAACTCACCCTTGAAGCAAGGATGCAGTACCTTTTCCCAATGCATCTCGTGGAGTTGGTATCCCGGCTCTACAGGATAGGCTTTTCCTCCACTTTCTTCACGTTATGAAACACCTTTCTTACCAATTTTAAGGTCATGTGTTTTGCCACGAGGGACCTAAACCTGGTTTTATGGCGGAGGGTGCAACCTTGGAGACTGTTATGTTAACTCCTATTCCTTATGATGTCGGCAATGATCTCAAGGGTGGCTACTATGTTTACTTCTGGATTTTTTCTTTTGCTTGGTTTATGTGCTGTGAACATCTAAACCTTGAATTTCATGTGCTGATTTTGTTTCTAGTAGTTGGTTTAAAGGAGTTGTTATGGTTTACATCAGTGGGCACTGGTGTTTTGTTTAATTTTTGGATGTTGAAGAGTCAGATTACTAGGGTGAATATTTTCTTCTAGAATGACGAAAGTTTGATGGATTATGCAAATTTGTCACTCCCAGCTCACAACATATTGCAAAATACTGTAAGAAATATCTTGTCGAAAAGGTATGTATATCAAGTTAATGATGAATGTGCTATTTATTTATACAGCTATGAAATGAGTGCTAGCGAATGTTTCCTATGCTATATCAACCCCGTGACGTGTGTACATTTTGCCATAGTGATGCTGATATAGTATACTGTATACAGCTAATATCCTAGTCTCTCTTTCGTACATGTCAAGAACAAAATCTACTTCGAGCTTCTTAACCGAGTAAAGTTTTGCAGAACACATTTTCTGCTCCCAGTTCAACGATACGAGCCACTAAATCTCTGCACTCGATTAAATGCGGAAGGAAAAAAAGTAAATTCGTACAAAAATCACTCCTCTTTGCATGTTAGATAGTACTATTGTCCTAGCCACGAGAGTGAGAATATTGCCTAATACCAAAAATTATGAATGTTTAACTTAAAACAATGCAAAATCGTGTAAAACAAGTAAATTCACTTATGGATTCCTCAACCTACCATCACCAACACGAACCAAAATATCCCTTCCGAGCACAATTGAAGGAAGTGTGAAGCTTCTTCACACTTCAATTGTGTGTGGAAGCGATATTTTGGGGGTAGCTGCACCACCCATCGATTCGATTTAATATGCTTTGAACAAAGTCATAAAGTTAAGGAACTGTGAAGCTTTTTCTCTTATCAGAATTTCTGTGTCCCTGCGTTGCTGCACTATACTCGTATGCATTGATGCAGTGAACAGAGATTGTCATTGCCTTATTCGTACTAGCTCTCCGTATGTGAGAACCTAAGCGTCTCGCTTAGCGAGGTGGTCATGCAACCTCGGATTCGCTGAACGTGTAATTGTTTGTCCCATATGCGGAAAATCTACTCAATGAGCACTTTAATTTGGTGTAAGAAAATAAAAATAAAAATGTAAACTACTAATCGGCCCCCGGTGTCAGGCCCCCCCTTGACACTCCCCTCCTTTCCCCTTTGACCCTCTCTCTCTCTCTCTCTCTCTCTCTCTCTCTCTCTCTCCCTCCCAGCACTCTCCCTCTTATTTGATTTTTTTGTTATAAAATTTTAAATACTAATAACTTGTTTTTCACGTATTTTTTTAATAAATTTTATATTTTTGAAATCTACTCAACGAAATCTATCAAACAAGCCTAATATTGATGGTAAAATAATATAAAATAGAAAAATTATATTTTTTACGTAGTCTAAACTGTCTAAAGAGGTTGAAAAATATGTTTCAAATTTCAATCCGTTTTTACGTAGTTTAATTATGCCCATTTAGGATAAAATGAGCAGAACATTAAAATCTTTCCACCGGTTCAAACAGACTGAAATTTGGAACACTTAATTTTTTTAACATTTTTAGACAGTTTATATATTAAAAAATATAGTTAAAAAATTAAGTGTTCCAAATTTAAATCCGCTTGAACCGGTGGAAAGATTTTAGTTTTCTGATCATTTTATCCTAAATGGCCATAATTAAATTTTGACTCTAGGACTCTTGTTGATAAGCCCTAAGAGATATTTGATTCTAAGAGGCCAAAAATTCATTATGACCATTTAAGATAAAATGAAAAAAAAAACAAGATCTTTCCACCGATTGAACCGGATTGAAAATCAGAACACTAAAATAATTTTAAATAAATAAAAAAGAAAAAAGATACAGAATATAAATATTATTAATTAAATAAAAAAATAACAAAAATAGGTTCTCGGTATTTTTGGAATGAAAATGTTACAAAATTAAGGTTGAAAGTTGGAAAAAAATTAAATGTTCCAAATTTCAATCCGTTTAAACCGGTGGAGAGATTTTAGTTTCCTTATCATTTTATCCTAAATGGTCATAATTACATTTTGACTCTAGGGCTCTTGTTGATTAGCCCTAAGAGATATTTGATTCTGCGAGGCTAAAAATTCATTATGACCATTGAAGATAAAATGATAAAAAAATAAGATCTTTCTACCGATTCAACCGGATTGAAAATCAGAACACTAAAATAATTTTAAATAAATAAAAAAAGAAAAAAAATACAGAGTATAAACATTATTAATTAAATAAAGAAGAAATAACAAAAAAATACGTTTGGGTAATTGGTTCAACATTCCAAATGCATCATATGCATGCATGCTCGGGCAAATAAGAAGTTGAAAAAATCTGGATATAATGGAAGAATAAAACAATAAAACTTAAGAGATAAAGTAATTTGAAAATAACATGAATCCAGAAATAGAATAATCAAATTAGGACAGATCATTGAAAGTTTACCGGAAATACAAAAAATGCAAAGAACCAAAACTTGTGGTAGTTTAATATTGACTAAGTAATAAATATAGATCCGCCGGGACGACAATTTCATATTCATATTCAATGTTAGACTTATTTGATAAGTTGATTTCAAAAATATAAAATTTATTTAAAAAAATACGTGATTCCAACCTCTTTAAACAATTTATATATTAAAAAATATAATTAAAAAATTAAGTATTCTAAATTTCAATCCGTTTGAACAGGTGGAAAGATTTTAATTTTCTGATCATTTTATCCTAAATGGTCATAATTAAATTTTGACTTTAGGACTCTCGTTGATTAACCCTAAGAAATATTTGATTCTACAACTTTCTTAGGGTTAATCAACGAGAGCCCTAAGGTCAAAATTTAATTATGATCATTAAGGACAAAATGATCAGAAAATTAAAATCTTTCCACCGATGCAAACGGATTGAAATTTAGAACACTTGATTTTTCAGCCTCTTTAGACAGTTTAAACTACCATAAAAATATAGTTTTTCCGTTTTACATTATTTTATCATCAATTTTAGGCTCGTTTGATAGGTTTCGTTGGGTAGATTTCAAAAATATAAAATTTATTTAAAAAAATTACGTGAAAAAAAAGTTATTAACATTTAAAATTTTATAACAAAAAATAAAATAAAAGAGAGAGAGAGAGCGGGGAGAGAGAGAGAGCTTGGAGGACCAGGGGTAAAATGGGAAATTAAAGGGGCCCGTGTCAGGGGGGGCCTGACACGGGGTGCGATTAACAGCACTCATAAAAATATATAGAAATATAATTTTTTGGGGTTTGAAAATGCACAGAAATCCGTAAAAGACATTTAAAGTGGGACGGAGGGAGTATAACTTTTTAGCATATGAAACGCATAAAATATTTTGCTTGAAAAAGCAATATAACTAAGGTTAAAGTATCTCACCTTTGACTTCTTGAGAGCTAAGCTAAAGACTTGATCGTTCTCGTACTTATTGCTCGGACCGACCTATTTGTCAATTACTTCGTGTCATAATATGTTCAATAATGAAATCAAAATATTATAGGCACTCCTGAACGTGAGTTATAGGTCTATATAGGTTTAGAGTCGGCCCGGGTCAATACAAATTAATGTAACATTCTTAACTAATTAATCAACGAACTAAGCTCTTTTCATAGGCAAAAATGTATGTTTATAACTCCAGTAACTTAGGAGAACTTTAATTGATTGGGGTTACATAGTTCTGATTGTTTAGTCCATTCTTGTGTCCACAATACTTAATCGATCAACTAAAAAACACAAGACTGATGGTTTTATCCACTGTCCCCATCAGTCTTTTCTCCCTCCATCTTGTTCACTCCATGCTCCTCCCCCACAATTCTTTTCCAGAACCAGTGCTCCCTCCACACTCCATCCATCTTCTCCATCGGCACATTCTTCGTCTCCGGCAAGAACAAGTAGACAAACACGGTCATCACCGCCACCCACCCTCCGAAAAAGAAGTAAATACCCGACTTGAGATGACAGAGCATAGCCAAGAAAGTCTGAGCAACAACAAAAGTGAAGAAAAAATTCACAGCCACATTGATGCTCTGCCCCGCCGACCGTATCTCCAGCGGGAATATCTCGCTGGGAATCAGCCACCCCAACGGACCCCACGACCATGCGAAACTCGCGACATAAACGCAGATCAAAATCAGGACCGAAACAGCGCAGCCTTTACTCACCCCACCTTGGTCCCCTAGCTGAGCTGATAGTATCCATCCGACCATCACCTGTGACACCAACATTTGAATCCCCCCAACCATGAGCAGAACTCTCCTCCCGAGCCTATCGACATGGATAGGATCGTTGCTGCGATACCCACCACTCCGGTCACAACTGCAGACATGAGCGATGCACTTTCGCCTATACCCATAGTCCGGAAAACAACGGGAGCGTAAAATGCGATCACGTTGATTCCGGTGACTTGTTGGAAAAAGGGTATTGCTATTGCCATAACCAACTGAGGCCTGTACTTCTTCTGAATGATTTTCCTGAATGGGTGTTTGACGCTTCTTGAGATTTCGTTTGCTCTGATTAGGTCGTCTAATTCCGATTGGACGTCTTGGGTGCCTCTGATTCGTTGCAACATTGATTTGGCTTTTAGGTGATTGTTGTTTTGTTGGATTAGGCTGTTGGGTGTTTCGGGGAGGAAGAGGGCGCCGACAGTTAGGACCGAAGCGGGGACTGCTGCCATGGCCAAGGAGATTCTCCAACCCCATCCGCCTTTGATCTTTTGTGTGCCGTAGTTGATGAGGTTTGCTGAGAGAATGCCGATACCGACGCTGAGTTGGAAGCCAGTGTTGATTGCGCCTCTGTATCTTGGTGGAGCCATCTCTGAGAGATAGAGTGGGACTGACTACAATCAAACAGCAAGTATCAAATTTATGCAAATGCAGAAAACGACAAAACGAAAACGAGTCTAAACAGACTGTTATACCTGATTCGCAAAGCCAACACCAACACCGAGCAGGACACGGCCAAAGATTAGCATGTAGACATTAGAAGCTGCACCATTGAGAGCTGCCCCTGAGAGAAATGCAGCTCCTCCGATGAGGATCGAGGGTTTGCGCCCAAAGGCTTTGGTGACAGATGAGGCAAAGAAGGAAGCAATAAGGCCAGCCACATAGAGTGAGGATGTAAATGAGGTCAACAATTCGCTGTTAAATTTGCAGTAGTTACTAATCTTGGTGTCTTCTTCCATCCTAACGTACACGTCCGGAAAGAATTTCTTTAGAAATGGCTCCATGGAAGTCACTCCACCTTCACAATTCCCATGTCAGTAAAATTGTGTGACCATTCTCATCAAAGCATACTATGCAATGGAACTCTCATTTATAGCGTTTTAAAATCAAAGATAATTATCTAGCTATCTTATGAATGGGTATAAATGTAAAATATTAGATGTCCATAACAACAGCCTGACGAATTTCCCTTGCGTATTTTCTTCTTTCTTTCACAAATTCTCTAACTCTAAGCAATGTTCTAAGGCCGCCTAGGCGCTTGGAGGTGCTCTGCCGCCACGCCAATAGCCCTTGGCGTTTGATTTGGCGCCCAGGGAGATTTGGCGGCCGCCTAGGCGGCGTCATCGGAGTCTTTGGAGGCCTAAAAAAATATATGTAAAAAATAATATGAGGGATGTGAGCGAAGCCCTGCTACTTGTTGTCTTATTCAACTTATTTGCTAGTTGCTATTACTTAATTTCATTTGGTTTCGTACTTTGAAGTTTGAACTTGCATTATGGATACATGGAATATAGTTTGATTGGATAATGGTTTGTTAAAAAAAAAAAAATCCGCCGAATTGCTTGGCACTTGGAGGTGGGTCTCCGCCCGACTACTGCCAAGCGCCATTTAGAACATTGTCTCTAAGCTAGCAGTATGTTCTTACAATCAGTAGAAGGATATGGGAATCGGAGAAGCTGCAATTCTTAGTGGTACGGCTCGAACTTAGGCATCACAAATGCCCCATCTGGTCTTTCTTCGAAGTACGTAGTTGAGTGTGGAAAATATACGGTTCCACGGAGAGTCATTCGTCACTTTAAGTAACTTCAATTTACCGCTTATCTTTTCATTATCACTGATGTTTTGACAGATAATGAAACCATCTGCTGATTTGTGTGTGCAAAGGGAAGTGTTCAGCATCATCGAGGAACGAAATATTTACCGGAGAAAAATAAAAGATCGAGCTGCTAGAAAAAACAACCCTGAAAATCCTATGCTAAATGGAGGCTAACTTGCACAGCATCCTATGCTAAATGGAGGCTAACTTGCACAGCATCCAACAGAATCTGGTAAAAGCCTAAAATCCTAACATTTATGGTGTCATATAAAGGACCCTTGCCAAATTCTGCACTATTAGTTTTTAGTATTCTCATTCAGCAAAGTTGCTCTAGTCCCTTGCACGTTTATGCTGCTGCTTATGAATAAGAGAAGAAAGAAAATTCAAGTGAAGGGGGTTGAAGAAAGAGGGAGCAGAGAGACCTGAAATACCGATGTCGTAGCCGAAGATGGCTCCTCCCATGGCAGCCATCATGCAAGATAACACTACAAATGAAGTCACCCTCCCATTGTATTCCCCTGCTGCAACTTCACTCCCTTTTGCTATTCCCACTGCCATACCAGCTTCCTCCAAGCTCTATCTCTCTCTCTCTCTCTCACTGACAATCACACACGGCACATGTATATACAGAGAAGCACAGTACTGTACGATGTATGGGAATACGGAATAAATCATGTTCCGTTTTACTATGTCAACACTTTTCAATATAGAATTCTTAAACCACACCTAAACAAATCACAGGACTGGTGGATAGTAGATGAGTCACCCTTTTTTTTTTTAAAACCAGATGTCGCGGGGGTAGTGTAGGGCTACCTCTGTGCAGCATTTCCGAGCTAGGGTTGGTCAGTCAAAGAGTCAACCCCGCGAGGGTGACAACACGTGTCACCCGCTAGTTGGTCAGTCAACAAGTAAACTGGTCAAATCGTCGCGTCCATTAACCTCCCCTACAAGAGGTAATGTCAAGTGGACAGTACGGATAGACAGATATGGAAACAGAGAAGGCCGGCTCAACATCTTTTGTAGTCTAAAGCGGCAATCTAGGGTTGGTCAGCCAAAGTGCCAACCCCGCGAGGGTGACTTGTCTTGTTCCCCTCTAGTTAGTCAGTCAACAAATAAACTGGTCAAATCGTCGCGTCCATTGACCTCCCCCACAAGATGTAATGTCGAGTGGACAGTACAGATAGACAGATATGGAAACAGAGAAGGCCGGCTCAACATTTTTTAGTCTAAAGCGGCGGCAATCTACAACGGACCATTCCACAATTGTTAATGGATTAGTTACTAATAGGAAAGCACACCATCAGCCTGAAGATATTAACAGCAATTATATACCCTGCCTTGTGTCCGGCCCATGATTTCATTCCTTAATCTTATCTACTCTAAGTAATGCTATCTGTAATCTTTGAATAATCCCATGAGTTACGGGATTTGACATCCATGTACTACGTGTATAGATATAGTGATCAAAGATGAATAAAATAATCAAAAGTGCTACATACACAACGGTTGTGTAAAACAAAACACACAACCAATCTCTAGCCGTCCATTGCTGTAATAAATGGTCAAGATTCATTCAAACTCTTTCCTATAAAAGTTAGACTTGTTCTTAGAAAAGTTTGCTTAAAATTTAGACCATCCAAATATATCTGGACGGTCAGAATTACCCACACAACCAACACAACGGTTGTGCAAGTAGCATTTTTGTAAAATAATCACTACTTCCGGAAATTTTCTTTTTTTGATAATCGGATGTCCGGGTCGATTTGTTTGCATTTCGATTGATTTTGGAGCTCTGAAGTTAACGACTTGACAAATCCTCTTATGACTCCGAGGTTTTAAATATTTGGCCTCCGTCTCCGTGGAATTCAAACATGCGAGTTCATAAAGGACAAGCGCTTATCACTTTCTCATGCCAACTTGGCCAAACCCTTTGGGGTTGGCACTTCCAGGATTTTGCATGGTATCAGAGCCTACTGACGCATTGTACGAAAACTATTCTGTATATTTCATCACTCAAGGAAGATTGATTTTTTTTTTTTTCCAGAACTAACCAATAGTGAAAGAAAAATCAAATCAGTAACTACATGCCTAATATCAAGCATAATTATCTGTGATACATCAAGCTGAAAGATCTACAATTAGAGGAAGTAATACCAAATGCGATAAAATAAGGCAAATTGTTCCAACACTCCCCCGCAAATTCGGTGGTCTCAGATGGACGAGTTTGGATCGTAGGAGCTCAAATCGTTGCTTGTGGAGCTCAATTGCAAAAGGTGAGCGGTCTGATCAAATGAGCGGAACAAACTGAATACGATGACCGCCTGAGGTGACACTCTCACGAACATGGAAAACAATCCGTGCAGGGTGGTGCTAAGATTGTAACAGTACAAAGTGATATGTCTGTTAATGGGTAACTGGAGTTCTTGAAGGAGATGGGAAATCCATAAATTCTATGTACATACAAAATCCAGTCGTGGAACGTCTTGCGTTAAGTCTGCCAGCCCAACCAGAGAAGGCATGCAATGCCAAAGTACCCGAGGGAGGTCTAAAATCAAGACCATAATCCATTGTACCTTGAAGATATCGCGAATTGTGTTTGACAGCAACTAAGCGGGTGGTGCAGGGTTTGCTCATGAATTTGGCAACATGATGCCCAACATAAGAAGTAATATCAGGTTTTCTGAGAGTCGAATACTGAAGCGAGCCAACCAAGTGCCGATACTGATCAGTTGCATAAGATAACAAATCACCATCGGCAGTGGACAGTGATGTAAAACCATTTGACTTATAAGGAATGGAAAATCAATTCACTGATCACATGCCTGATATATATCCAGCCTAAGTGCCTAACTATCTGTAATTACATCAGGGAATATCACACACGTACATGTGACAAGTCAAAGCCTATAAGATATGCAATTAGAGGAAGGAAATCATACCAAATGTGTTAAAATAATTCAAATGGTTCTAACAAATCATATATCAGTTCTCTTTTACATCATCTCACACTGCCTTCAAATGAGTTCTCAAAAAAATAAGTTGACTTGTAACAGGCCAACAAATAGGTAAAACAGGATGGTCTATGAATGACCGGCTTGCTTTCTCCCTTTATCGACAAATTGGATGAATTTGTATCGTCTTTATTTTTATTTTTATTTTGTAATTGGAGAACTTTATAGTTTGAAACTTCAGCATTTCACACTATTACTCTTTAATCATAAGAAATCTAGAATTTGAGAAACTTCACAAATGATAGATGAAATTTCCAAAATTTTGTAGTTTCTCTATAACCTTTAAGCAATAACCTCCATAACTATGGAATCTTGTAATGTTACAGCAATCACATTTACGTTCCACGGCTGAATTTCCTTTGCATTGTTGAAAGTCGTTTACGGATCAGTACTCTTCACAAAAACAATTCCACCAGAGCGTAAATCACGCAACACTTCCATTCCGTTTCCCCAATTCGGGAGTATACAGGGAAATTGAATCAAAGCAGCAACTAATTCAAAAACACCGAAGTGATGAGTTTATCTACTATATCCCCACAACTCATTCTTTTTCCTCCATTTTGCTCACTTCACACTCCTGCCCCACAACTCTTTTCCAAAACCAGTGTTCCCTCCACACTCTATCCATCTGCTCAATCGGCACATTCTTTGTCTCCGGCAAAAACAAGTACACGAACAAAGTCATCATGGTCTGTCGTTTTCGCACCAAAAATATAATTTATAAAACAGGGAATTAACAATTATCCCGAAGAATAGCAGTTAAGTCCGAGATCGTCCACGGAGAGTAAAAAGCTAAGTTGCAATACGTTCAATTGATTTCTAATTTAATTCTGAAACTAAAAGGAAGTTGGATTTGGATTTGGATTTGCTTAAACTAAAATTAAACTAGAAAGCAATGAAAGAATTTTGAAACAAATGAGATAAAGGACTAGGTTTCCGATTCAGTCTCCCCTTGTAACGCAATTATTTCGAAGCCTAGGGTTTACATTCAACATTCAACCAGATCACCGTAGGGTAGCAATTCCTATCGATAATCCCCAAAAATATAATCAAGATTCGTACTCCGTATAGGTTATCTCAACACGGCACGGATCGTCTCATTGGATTTAACCACGGCACGATCCGTCTCACGTCGTATAATCTATCTCAAAGCCTATCTTGAAACATTCAAAATCATTGCATGACTGTGCTTGAAATCATGGATGCAAACGCATTCGAATATTGGAAAAATATAAAACTTCATAAAAAGTTACGAATCGATCAAGTCATACAATCAAGTTAAATATAAAACCCTAGAAATCTAACAACTACGCTAGTTGGAGAGACCTCCTCGTCACCCTAGCCAAATAGTTTAGCCGCTCATGGAGTGAGAACAAATAATCGTGAAACAAATAAACTCCATTGAGCAATAAACTAAAAACTTGCAGAGAATAAAAAGATTAAACCCTGAAGCTTGTTTTCTTCTTCCGTCGTGTTGCTACCGCTCTGGCCGAGGCGTGATCAAAAGCCGCACAACTCAATTGCTTTCTGTAAGCATGAGTAAAGCTCCTGATGGCAGTCCCGTTCTTACCGTTTCTCCGTGGGAGAAAAAGATCCTAGCATGGCAGCCCCCGTTCTCGGTTATTGCGTGGGAGAAAAAAGTGATTCCCAAAACCCTTTTTTCTTCCTTTTAATAGTGGACCACTCCAGCTGTAGTAATAAGCCGAGACTTTCTTTGGCTTCTAAAGTATCACCAATCCTTCAATTATTGGGCCCACTTTATAATTGTCCAATTCCCAGTCAATTATGATTGGGTCACAATGGGTTTTGACCCAAATAAAACTAGTCCACGCCATATAATCATTAATTGCCGCTTCGAGCTTTAATTAATTTGACGACCAGCTTTATTTTGACACGAAATAAAATTCGACTTTGCTCTTTAGCTCCAAATGTTATTCATCGGCTCAAAGAGTCCTGAAACATAATTAACAAGTATCAAACTCCAAGTACCACACTAAACGGACATAACAAACCTAAGTTAGGGGGAGTAAATAGGCATATTTACGCACCTATCACATCCCCCAACTTACACTTTGCTAGTCCCTAGCAAAGAAAAGAATAAGAAAGTAAAATTAAATAAAACATAAATAAAACAACTAGCTAAGGGATAGTTCTTTTAAACCCCCAGGTGGCCCCGGTAGGACGAGTGAAGTCTCGTGAGGGTTTTCAGCAGTGATCACCCACAAAACACCGCGGATCCTTTCACTGAGAACCCCAAAAATTGGTAATGCAACTCATCGATACACCAACACCAAAAATATAACATATGCAATAATAGTTCTACACGCTATCAAAACATAGAAATAAATCATGGTACCCAAACTTAGCGTGTGTGAGCAAAGACCTCGACTACAAGTGAACCACAACCGAGCACCCTCTCCGGACCGAGCTTCGACTTCAATTCTCACCGTGTTATCCACTCAACAACAGAAAAGACTCGAAATAGGGTGCATGTAATAAACTCTCAAAGTGTACGGATGGAAGTTATGCAATAAAGAACCAAAGTATCCCGCACACTTAGACACGAAAGGAAAGCTTTTTAAAGTGGACACAAGATCTCATGAAAGGAATGCCAAGTATTAAAGACTATATCTATCCATCGATCCACAACCAATTGCCCCTAAGATCAAATAGGACTTTTATTCGGTTATATCGTTAGGTAAGGAAAAGTGCTTCAACGGTAAGGTCAAATCATAATCAAGTGTCCGAGAATGGGCCAAAATACATAGGGCAAGTATCAATGTGCGCCCTCTTCCAACTCTTTTCAACTCCGCCATATCTCTCATATTTTTCACCCTTCACACAATTCCACAATGAAGTTCACACGTTTCTTTCTTCAAACAAATGCATAGGTGTCTTCCCCTTTTTCATTCAAGTTCTATTTTTTTTTTTACAATTTTCTCACTGTTTTTAACAATGGGGAAGAACACACCACAATTCAAGCAAATCTTTCTCAAATACACTTTCTCCACTCTCTTCAAAAATTAACCTTCACATGATTAACTTGTCATTCTCAAGACACAATATGGTTGGTGAAGCTTAACAAGAAAAAGGCTCATGTAAGAGGCTCAATGTGGCTTGCAAGGGACAAGTGTTTAAGAAAAAGAAACGAACCAGCTCAAAGCACAAAAATGGCCTACTATCATCTCCTAGGGGCAATACAACCATGTAACTTTCCATTCCCAAAAGATGAAATATTACACATGCATTAAGTCCCAATACTTAACGACAAAGATAATGAGATCGACAACGATTAAGCTTCTTCTTTTTTACGACAAACAAAGAGTTTATATGACACCACTCCAAAGGAAGATAAGGCACTAAAGCTCACATGGGCATAAGTCTCCACTAATCTAGCCATTGAAAGCACTCAAGTTACAACTCACAAGTAGTCAAAGTCCAAGAAACGTGCAGTGCAAAGATGCTAAGAGCGTATGCCAAGATAAATTCCTATCGCCAAGCTAGCAAAAAGAACTATCATGCAACATAAGTATTCAAGTAATGCTCATAGATTTTCAGCACAAGCAACCAATAAGTAAACATTGCAATCTCCAAGTCTCAAGTAGAAAGGATCCAACAAGTATTTTTTTTTTTAATTTTCAATTTTTTTTTTTGGATTTTAAAACTCTATAAACAAAAAGTAAAGCGATCCATCCCCCAACTTATAATGGCACTGTCCTCAGTGACGGCTCAACCAGAGAAAAAAAATAAAAGACAAGCTAGAGAAAGAAAGTAGAGATATCACCTCATGTAGGAGCAACAAAAAGCACGGCAAAAGAAAAGGTGGGAGTCATCCCCCAACTTGTAGCGTAAACCTGCACTTCGTTAGTCCCACAACACAAAATATAGAGAATAAAAGAAATTAAAATAAAAGACACAAAGCGAAGAAAAAGAAGGAAAAAGAAAGAAGAAAAAAGAAAAAAAAAAAATGATAACAAATACTCCCTAAAATACTCCACCAAGACAAAACGTATACACTTTCTTCACGTGAAAGACACGGGTACTACTTTTCTCCCTTGTCAAAAACTGTGGTTCCCTATTTGTTGGAAGGACAATATGTGTAGGATTCAACGATATCTTGAGAAGTGGTGCCATCATCTAATAGGCTGTCACTCCCTCTGGGGCTGCCAGATTCCTTACCCACCACTCGGTTTATGAAGCAATCTCCACCAAGTTGGATATTAAAATCAGATGGTTCAGACAGAATTCTCGCTGCTAACTACAAGCCTGCCGCCAGACCCAACCTCCTAGGTACTACATACATAGCTTTGACAAGGTGGCTATACCAGACCTTCAGAAGCCGTTCGAGCACGGCAAACACTGGAGGTCTCTCAAACTCCATAGATTTCAAGTCTCCTAGACTCATTGAAAGCACTCAAAGGTTAGGGTACACTGGGTCCACCAAATTGATGGACTCAATTTCACCCTTTTCACTCAAACCGTCCACATATGGCTTCAATCGTTGGCCATTAACCTTAGATACTTGGCCATCACGTGGATCCCGAATTTCAATCGCACCATGGGGGAAAACATGAGTAATAACATAAGGTCCATCCCACCTAGAATTCAACTTGCCCGGAAACAATTTCAAACGTGAGTTGAAGAGCCACACCTTTTGATTAGGCTCAAAGGACTTTCTGTGAATGTGCTTATCATGGAATGCTTTAGTCCTAGCCTTATAGATTTTAGAGCTCTCATATGCATCATTACGAAGTTCTTCTAATTCATTGAGTTGGAGTTTACGATTCGAACCAGCAACAGCCCTATCAAAATTAAATTTCTTAATGGCCCACATGGCCCTATGTTCCAACTCTACAGGCAAGTGACATGCTTTACCGTAAACCAACCGGTAAGGAGACATGCCAATGGGAGTTTTAAAAGCCGTACGGTAGGCCCACAAAGCGTCATCAAGCCTAAGTGACCAATCTTTCCGATCAGGTCTAACCGTTTTCTCAAGAATTGATTTAACCTCCCTATTCGAGACCTCTACTTGGCCACTAGTTTGAGGATGATAAGGTGTTGCCACCTTGTGAGTGATAGAATATTTCTTTACTAGCGCCGCAAAGTATCTGTTTAGGAAGTGGGTTCCCTCATCGCTTATAATCGCACGTGGGTAGCCAAAGCGACTAAAAATGTTACTTTGCAAGAATTCGACCACAACCTTGTGGTCATTAGTCCGCGTTGCTACCGCTTCCACCCACTTTGAGACATAATCGACTGCCACTAAAATATACTCATTCCCAAAAGAGGTTGGGAATGGTCCCATAAAATCAATTCCCCACACGTCAAAAATTTCTACCACAAGAATATCGGACAAAGGCATCATGTCTCGGTGGGATATGTTGCCAACCTTTTGGCAACGAAGGCATGCCTTGCAAAACTCATGGGCATCCTTAAAAAGTGTGGGCCAATAGAACCCGCATTGCAAGACCTTTGCCGAGGTCCTCTTACCGCTAAAATGTCCCCCACACTCGAGAGTATGACAAAAAGTCAATATGCTCTGTTGCTCACTTTCGGGGACACATCGCCGAATCACTTGATCCGAGCAATATTTGAACAACTCCGGATCCTCCCAAAAATAATTACCAACCTGCGCAAAGAATCGGTCCTTGTCTTGCTTGGACCAATGGGAAGGTATGGCGCCAGTGGCATGGTAATTTACAATATTCGCATACCAAGGGGGTTGACTATGTGACACCGAAAAAAGTTGCTCATCTGGAAAAGAGTCTTTTAAGGGTAAAGGGTCACATGCGGAGTCAATCAAGATCCTAGAGAGGTGGTCAGCTACGGAGTTTTCGGAACCTTTCTTGTCCCGGATTTCTAAGTCAAATTCTTGTAGCAACAAGACCCACCTAATCAACCTAGGTTTCGTGTCCTTCTTTGAAAGCAAGTACCGTAGCGCGGCATGGTCAGAGTACACGATAATCTTTGACCTCAAGAGGTAGGACCGAAACTTATCTAACGCAAATACTACCGCGAGCATCTCCTTCTCCGTAGTGGTATAGTTCAATTGAGCATCGGAGAGAGTCTTACTCGCATAGTAAATGGCATGAGACACCTTATCCACCCGTTGGCCAAGGACCGCGCCAACCGCATAGTCGGACGCATCACACATGATCTCAAAGGGAAGAGACCAAACAGGGGATTGCATGATCGGGGCGGAAGACAATGCAGTACGAAGCTTCACGAAGGCATTCATGCACGCATCATCAAAGACAAAAGGGGCATCCTTGGCAAGGAGGTCGCACAAGGGTTTTGAAATTTTGCTAAAGTCTCTAATGAAGCGGCGGTAAAACCCCGCATGCCCTAAAAATGAGCGGATTTGCTTGACGGTAGAAGGGGGAGGAAGCTTAGAGATAAGGTCCACTTTAGCTTTGTCGACTTCGATCCCCCTTTTAGACACGACATGACCTAGCACAATTCCCTCTTGAACCATAAAATGGCTCTTCTCCCAACTTAACACCAAATTGGTCTCCAAACAGCGCTTAAGCACCCTCTCTAGATTATGGAGACAACTCTCGAAAGACTTCCCAAAAATCGAGAAGTCGTCCATGAAGACCTCAAGAAAATTCTCCACCATATCAAAGAATATTGCCATCATGCACCTTTGAAAGGTTGCAGGTGCATTGCACAAACCAAAAGGCATCCGCCGATAGGCAAAGGTGCCAAACGGACAGGTGAATGTGGTTTTTTCTTGGTCTGCGGGGTCAACGGGCACTTGATTATAGCCTGAATAGCCATCAAGAAAACAGAAGTAACTCTGGCCCGCCAACCGTTCTAGGATTTGATCCACAAATGGAAGTGGAAAGTGATCCTTCCTAGTCATGGAATTCAACTTCCGATAATCAATGCACACTCGCCACCCCGTGGTCATGCGAGTGGGGACAGACTCACCCTTATCATTTTTCACCACGGTGATGCCTGACTTCTTAGGCACCACCTGCGTGGGACTCACCCATTTACTATCAGAGATGGTGTATATGATACCCGCATCTAACAATTTCACCACCTCTTTCATTACCACCTCTTTCATGTTGGGATTTAATCTCCGTTGCATCTCTCGAGATGGTTTGGCATCTTCCTCACAATTTATACGATGCATGCAAACGGAGGGGTCTATCCCCTTGAGGTCCGCTACCGACCACCCTAAAGCACCCTTGTGCCTCCTAAGCACATCAACAAGCTGACCCTCCTGCACGACAGTAAGGTCAGACGCGATAATCGCAGGAAGAGTATCTGTAGACCCTAAAAAGATATACTTGAGATTGGCCGGGAGTGGCTTCAGCTCAAGCTTCGGAGGGGCCTCTATAGAAGGGAGCGCAGGCTCACGTGATAAGGGTGGTAATGGTTCAAACTTGGCTCGCCATGTTGGAGGTGCATGATTGAGCACTGAGTTGACCTCTGCAATGGTTTGACCTAAGTCGTACTCCTCATGGCCATAATGGGCCAAGCACGCCTCTAAAGGGTCCTTAGTGAGAATGTAGGGAAGAGCTTCCTCCACGACATCATCTATGACATCGACTGCGAAACAGTCTTCATCCGTGGAAGGGTACTTGGTGGAATTGTAAATATTAAGCCTAACATTCATGTTTCCAAAAGACACATCCATCACCCCGGCCTTGACATGGATATTAGCATTGGCTGTAGCTAAGAAAGGACGACCAAGTATGATGGTGGTGGATTGCATGGATGCTTGGCCAGGCTCTGTGTCAAGGATGATAAAATCTGTAGGGAAAAGAAATTGGTCAACTTTGACCAATACATCCTCGACAATGCCCCTTGGGATTCTAACGGATCGGTCCGCCAACTGTAAAGTCACCGATGTGGGTTTCAACTCCCCAAACCCAAACTGCTCATACACAGAGTATGGCATAAGATTAACACTGGCCCCGAGATCCAGAAGTGCCCTTTCTATAATGTGGTCACCTATGACACATGAAATTGTGGGGGTCCCTGGATCGGGCAACTTAGGGGCAGTAGAAGTGTGGAAAACAGAGGAGACACCCTCAGCTAGAAGGACCTTTTTTGTAACATTGGTTCGAGTTCTACGCTTTTGAGTGCAAAGGTCCTTAAGAAATTTAGCGTATGAGGGGACTTGCCGAATGGCATCCAGAAGAGGAAGATTTATCTTGACTTGCTTGAAAGTCTCAATCATATCTTCCATCACAGCAGCTTTCTTAGTATAAGGAGATTGTGAATTAAGAGCCGCTGGAAAAGGGACACGTGGTACACCTGGTGGTACCACGGCGGAACTGGTGGAAGGAGAAGTAGGTGAAGTGGTATCAGTAACAAAAGGAGGCGCATCCTCCTCTTCAAGGATCTTGTCCTTTTCCTTAGGCCTAGAAACAGAAGATCGAGCATCTTGCTTTTTCGAAGTGTAATCTGTAGGCCTAGTCTCTACAACCCGGCCCGATCGAAGGGCCACAACTGCTTTAGCTTGCTCCTGGTGATGGTTAGGAGCGTGCTGCTGGTCAACTTGGAATTGACCCCTAGGATTGGAAACTGGTTGGCTGGGTAGCTTACCCTCCTCTCTCTTGCTAAGCGCATTGGCCAGTTGGCTAATTTGGGATTCTAACCGCACTATGGATTGAGTATTGGAATTACATTGTTGGCTGGTACTCTCTAATCCCTGTAGTTTTTGGAGCACAGTTTGCATCCCTTGTAACATGGTCTCATCAAAATTGGGAGACCTTTGAGGCTGGGGTGCCTGAGAAGGAGGAGGTGCTTGTTGGAAAGGCTGTGGTGCCCTTTGGGAAGCCGCTTGATTAAAAGTGCTTGGATAAGTGGGCCTTGGTTGGTTGAAACCACTTTGGTTGTGCGGTCTCTGTTGCAAAGAGGAGGGACTGCCTTGATTTTGCGTCCTCCAAGAAAAGTTTGGGTGATCTTTCCAGCCAGCATTGTATGTGGGAGAAAATGGGTCGTAGCCTGGCCTGGAGAACCCTTGTGCAGCACTAACTTGCTCTTGCACAAACTCTGGATATTGGGAAGCAGAAGGACAATCAGTGATGTAATGCATGGGACTAGCACAAATCCCACACGCCTCCTGAAAAGTGGGCGGATGATGTCCCACAGGGAGAGGATGTTGACCTGAAGTGATTAATTCTTTCAATGTTTGGGTCAAGGCAGCTACTTGATGTGTAAGGTCATTAGAGGGCTGAACCTCATAGACCCCTCTCTGTTTGGAAGAACTAGACGCTGCCCCTCTCGAATGTCTGAGGGACGATGCACGATGTTGAGAGTTTTCACTAAGATTTTCGAATAACTTCCATGCATCATTCACATTCTTATGCAGAAAGGTCCCACCACTAGAAGAATCAACCAGTTGGCGGTGTGGTTCAGTCAAACCCTGGTAAAAAGACTGAACAAGCTGCCACTTGGGGATAGCATGGTGAGGACACGTCCTAAGAAGGTCATTGAATCTCTCCCAAGATTCATGAAACTGTTCTCCATCGTGTTGGGTAAATCCGGTGATCTCTTGTCTATGAAGAGTTGTCTTACCGATGGAGAAATATTTCTTTAGGAACTCTTCGCACATCTGAGTCCAAGAGGTGATGGAGTTTGCCGGTAAGGAGTTCAACCACTGTTTGGCCTTATCCTTTAACGAGAATGGGAAAAGGAGTAATTTCAATGCATCCTTATCAAAGTCACGAATGCAAATAATTTTGCTCGTTTCCATGAATTGGTTCAAGTGATCATAAGGATCCTCGTTTGGTTTCCCATAAAATGAGGGCAACATCTGTAAAGTGCCCGGCCTTATCTCGTATTGGTTGGCTCTTACCGTGGGCATGACTATGCACGAAGTGGACTCATACTCATTTGGAATAAAATACTCCACCAATGGGGAGCCCTGTTCCCCACCAGCTGCCCCTGTTTGGTCGCCCATTACGTCAAAGTTTATATTACGAGCAATTGGGCGCTCACGTTTTGCTTTAACAGACTTCTTAAAAGATCTAAGGGTTTTGTCAAAATCAGGATCGATATCAGACGCTCTCTCAGGTGATAGTGACCGATATCGACGCATAAATATTAAAAAACCCTAATTCCACTACCGTTTCAGCTATCCAACAATAAAGTAATTGAAAAGAGAACTCACAGTGGGTGAACGAAATCGCTTTGATCTGCTTGGCCACCAATAAATTCAACTCCGCAATCCTTGTGATTTTCAAAAACCTGAAAAAGCTAAAACAGACTAACAGGAAAAAAAAATTAAATAAACAAAGAATTAAACTAAAAACAAATCAAAAATACGCAACCGTGTTTTAACTCCCCGGCAACGGCGCCAAAATTTGGTCTTTCGTTTTCGCACCAAAAATATAATTTATAAAACAGGGAATTAACAATTATCCCGAAGAATAGCAGTTAAGTCCGAGATCGTCCACGGAGAGTAAAAAGCTAAGTTGCAATACGTTCAATTGATTTCTAATTTAATTCTGAAACTAAAAGGAAGTTGGATTTGGATTTGGATTTGCTTAAACTAAAATTAAACTAGAAAGCAATGAAAGAATTTTGAAACAAATGAGATAAAGGACTAGGTTTCCGATTCAGTCTCCCCTTGTAACGCAATTATTTCGAAGCCTAGGGTTTACATTCAACATTCAACCAGATCACCGTAGGGTAGCAATTCCTATCGATAATCCCCAAAAATATAATCAAGATTCGTACTCCGTATAGGTTATCTCAACACGGCACGGATCGTCTCATTGGATTTAACCACGGCACGATCCGTCTCACGTCGTATAATCTATCTCAAAGCCTATCTTGAAACATTCAAAATCATTGCATGACTGTGCTTGAAATCATGGATGCAAACGCATTCGAATATTGGAAAAATATAAAACTTCATAAAAAGTTACGAATCGATCAAGTCATACAATCAAGTTAAATATAAAACCCTAGAAATCTAACAACTACGCTAGTTGGAGAGACCTCCTCGTCACCCTAGCCAAATAGTTTAGCCGCTCATGGAGTGAGAACAAATAATCGTGAAACAAATAAACTCCATTGAGCAATAAACTAAAAACTTGCAGAGAATAAAAAGATTAAACCCTGAAGCTTGTTTTCTTCTTCCGTCGTGTTGCTACCGCTCTGGCCGAGGCGTGATCAAAAGCCGCACAACTCAATTGCTTTCTGTAAGCATGAGTAAAGCTCCTGATGGCAGTCCCGTTCTTACCGTTTCTCCGTGGGAGAAAAAGATCCTAGCATGGCAGCCCCCGTTCTCGGTTATTGCGTGGGAGAAAAAAGTGATTCCCAAAACCCTTTTTTCTTCCTTTTAATAGTGGACCACTCCAGCTGTAGTAATAAGCCGAGACTTTCTTTGGCTTCTAAAGTATCACCAATCCTTCAATTATTGGGCCCACTTTATAATTGTCCAATTCCCAGTCAATTATGATTGGGTCACAATGGGTTTTGACCCAAATAAAACTAGTCCACGCCATATAATCATTAATTGCCGCTTCGAGCTTTAATTAATTTGACGACCAGCTTTATTTTGACACGAAATAAAATTCGACTTTGCTCTTTAGCTCCAAATGTTATTCATCGGCTCAAAGAGTCCTGAAACATAATTAACAAGTATCAAACTCCAAGTACCACACTAAACGGACATAACAAACCTAAGTTAGGGGGAGTAAATAGGCATATTTACGCACCTATCACATCACCACCGCCCATCCCCCAAAAAAGAAGAAAATACCGGACTTGAAATGGCATAACATGGCCAGAAACGTTTGAGCAACAACGAAAGTGAAGAAAAAGTTCACTGCCACATTGATACTTTGCCCTGCTGACCGTATCTCCAGCGAAAAAATTTCACTGGGAATTAACCATCCCAATGGCCCCCATGACCAACCAAACCCGGCAACATAGATACAGATAAAGATTAGGACCACAAGAGCATACCCTTTGCTCACCCCTCCATGGTCCCCTAACTGAGCTGCCATTATGCTTCCGACGATTATCTGTGAAACCAGCATTTGTACTCCCCCAACCATGAGCAGAACTCTCCGCCCAATTTTATCGACTATCAACATTGATATGAAGGTTGAGATTGTACCCACAACCCCCGTCACAACTGCTGCTGAAAGGAGCGATGCACTTTCACTTAGACCTATGGTCCGAAAAAGTACTGGAGCATAGAATGAAATAACATTAATTCCAGTAACCTGTTGAAAGAACGGTATAGCTATTGCCATGACTAGTTGAGGCCTATATTGTCTTTGTATGATTTTCTTGAACGGGTGTTTGACGGTTTTTGATGTATCACTTGCTTTGATGAGATCATCTAGCTCGGCTTGGACGTTTTCGGTGCCTCTGATCCGTTGTAGCATTGCCTTGGCCTTTTGATGATCAGACATTCGCTGAATCAAACTGTTGGGTGTCTCTGGGAGGAATAGGGATCCTATAGTCAGAACTGAAGCAGGGACTGCTGCCATGGCAAGGGAGATTCTCCAACCCATCCACCCTCGATCTTTTCGGTTCCATAGTTAATGAGGTTTGCTGAAAGAACACCAATGCCAACGCAGAACTGGAAGCCATTGTTGATTGCACCTCTATATCTTGGTGGAGCCATTTCTGAAAGATAAAGTGGGACTGACTACAAAACAAGCTTAATTAGCAGCATCACTTAAGCTTTTTGGACTTTTATGTCAATTCAATTTGCTTTCTTGCTACATACCTGATTTGCAAAGCCAACGCCCACACCAAGCAAGACACGGCCAAAAATTAGCATGAAGACATTGACAGCTGCACCACTGAGGGTGGCGCCTGTCAAAAATGCAGCTCCTCCGCAAAGGATTGAGGGCTTGCGCCCAAATGCTTTAGTGATTGATGAGGCAAAGAAGGATGCTATTAGGCCGGCGATATAGAGGGAGGATGTGAATGAGGTCAACAACTGGCTGCAAATTTGCAGTAGTTGCTTATCTTAGTATCTTCTTTCATCTTAGTGTAAACCTCTGGAAAGAATTTCTCCAGGAATGGCTCCATGGAGGTCACTCCACCTTCACATTTACTTGCATGTCTTAGTATTATAGAAACAAAAGACAACAAACTTTGAGAGAAAATTTGTGAATGTAACCCTATTATCCGAAAGAAACAAGAAGATTTGTTTGAACCCCGAGGCCAAATTCATATGAAATCCCATGGTGTATTTGATACAAGATACTCTTTAGTCTTTATGAACCTAGATAACGAGGGAAACATAGCGGATCAGCTTGTGTTTCTGTTCACTCTTGGGATTGGAAAATAATTTAGTCATATGTTTAGTTAGGTGATCACAACTTCCTTCTCCCTTATTGATTTCCAAATTCTATGAGCTACTATGAGAGTTGGCAAAATTCGTTTTTTATGGAGAATCCTTCCACTTGAGAGAGAGAGAGAGAGAGAGAGAGAGAGAGAGAGAGAGAGAGAGAGAGAGAGACCTGAAATACCAATGTCGTATCCGAAGATAACTCCTCCTGTGGCAGCTACCACGCAGGATAACAGAACAAATGAGGTCATCCTCCCATTGTACTCCCCACCGTTCTTTATCACCATTCCCGCTGCCATGGATTCCACCAATTTCACTCTCCTCCTCTCAAACTCGCAGTCACAGACAGAGAGAAAGAGAGAGACTTCAAAGCTGTAAATCACAGGAAGATTGAACAGTCCAATGTGGCTGCTAGACATCAGCATCAGTATAGTCACTGTAAGATATTCATGGCACAAAAATATTACCCATTTCTTTGACTATAAGGAGCACGTGGGATTGAATAATTGAGCGAAAAGATTTGTAGTCTTCTGTGCTTCCTTTTTCCACCAACATAATTTGTAGTCTTCTGTGGAAAATTTTCACTTCGGAACAAAAGTTCTCAACGGATCCATGACTAAGAGAAGCCCAAAACTATTGGGATTTGTCCCACATCGATTAAATATCTCCTCCAAACTAGTAGCCAATTGGTTTGGAGTTGGATGCTTTAACATGGTATCAAAGCTAGAGTTTCGGAGGCTTTTCCCCTTTGTTTGTGCCATAGTTGCACTTTATTTCATTGTGATTCGTGTGTTCCGAATCCTTTGTTGACCTCTCCACGTGCGAGTCAGGGGTTGCACGTGCGGGGGAGTATTGGGATTTGTCCCACATCGATTAAATATCTCCTCCAAAACTAGTAGCCAATTGGTTTGGAGTTGAATGCTTTAACAAAAACATCGATGCGGGCAAAAATTAGGACCACAAAAGTATACCCTTTGCACAATCTCATACTGTCCACATGCTAACCTGCTACTATACTTCCAGCAATCATTTGTGAAACTGAGGCCTTCGTTTTTGTTGTTATTGCCATTGCAAACTGAGGCCTTCGTTTTCTTTGTGCCGTTTGTCTGAATGGGTGGTGGGTTAATTACTTTCGGTTATTCGGTATCTCATTTCCTGACCCCTTTTTTTTTTCAGCAAATATTTCCCGACCCTTTACAGCATCAACACTGGCTTTTCATCATTGTTGCTCCACCAGACCATGCCTTCTTTATTGTTTCAATTCCACAATCTTTCTCGCATATTCGCCTATAATCTGTCATGAACAGTTTTCCTTTTTCAACTACTCCAAACATTCCAAATGCTAACCACATATCAGTTCTTACACCCATTTTTCAAAATGCTAAAGAGTTTTCACCATCACCCCTTGTGTCACAAATGGCTATGCAAACAACACTAGTAAAAGGCCTCTGATAATTACTCGGAAGAATTTAACACTTATTTGTTCTTAGACTGTGAGATACTATTTCTTTGGACTCTAAAGTATTTGCACCAAACCATCAACTAAATAAGAAAACAATATTGCTTTAGTGACTTTATTAGAAAAAATCATTGTTGTTAGACTAGTATGCTCATTTACCGCCTATCGGCCACTCTCGAGACACTCCTCTCTCACAAGCAATGGGCTCCACACATCTGCGGGCTCCGCTGCTCGTGAGAGAGGAGTGTATGGGGAGTGGCCGAAAAACGTGTTTGTAGCATGATAGTATTACTTATTCCTCCATTTTGCTCGCATCATACTCCTCCCCCACAACTCTCTTCCAAAACCAGTGTTCCCTCCACACTCTACCCATCTGTTCCATCGGCACATTCTTAGTCTCCGGCAAAAACAAGTAAACAAACACTGTCATCACCGCCACCCACCCCCCGAAAAAGAAGAAAATCCCAGACTTGAAATGGCAAAGCATAGCCAAAAAAGTCTGAGCCACAACAAAGGTGAACAAAAAATTCACAGCCACGTTGATGCTCTGCCCCGCCGACCGTATTTCCAGCGGGAAGATCTCGCTGGGAATCAACCACCCCAACGGACCCCACGACCACCCAAACCCTGCAACGTAAACGCATATCAAAACCAGGACCAAAACGGCATACCCTTCGCTCACCCCACCATGGTCCCCCAACTGAGTTGCTAGTACCACTCCGATCATTACTTGTGACGCCAACATTTGAATTCCCCCGACCAAAAGCAAAACTCTCCTCCCAAGCTTATCAACGATCAACATGGATATGAACGTGGACCCGGTACCCACCACTCCCGTCACAACCGATGACATCAGCGAAGCACTTTCGCCAATACCCATCGTCCGAAAAACAAGGGGAGCGTAAAACGCAATCACGTTGATGCCAGTGACTTGTTGTAAAAAGGGTATTGCTATTGCCATGACCAACTGAGGCCGGTATTTTTTCTGAATGATTTTTTTGAATGGGTGTTTGATGTTTTTCGAGATTTCGCTAGCTTTGATAAGGTCGTCTAGTTCCGCTTGGACGTCTTGGGTGCCTCTGATTCGTTGTAGCATCGATTTGGCCGTCTGGGGATCGGTGTTTTGTTGGATTAGGCTGTTGGGTGTTTCGGGGAGGAAGAGGGCGCCGAGAGTTAGGATCAAAGCGGGGACTGCTGCCATGGCTAAGGAGATCCTCCAACCCCAGCCGCCTTTGATCTTTTGTGTGCCGTAGTTGATGAGGTTTGCTGAGAGAGCACCGATGCCGACGCTGAATTGGAAGCCATTGTTGATTGCTCCTCTGTATCTTGGTGGAGCCATTTCTGAGAGATATAGTGGCACTGACTGAAAATCAGCAAGAGCAATGTGATCACATGATATGAAACATGAAAAGTTGATTAATTTCCACAAGAAAACGGCTATAGTAGTTTGTTCGGATAGTTTTTCTTTTCTGTTTTCTACTTTCTGTTTCCATTTTTATAACGTTGGCAGCCCAGAAATTTTACGATGGTGCAAACACTTTCAATTTAAAAGCTAGAAAAACTTCAAGCTCAACAGCAAGTGTTGTACCAGAAATCACAAATAATCCGTTTGGCATAAGAATTTCTTAAACTGTCAGGGAAGTTTTTCATAAAACCTATTGAGTATTACGAAATCCAGGAACAGTAGGTTCTGGACACAGATGATGAAGTCTGTATGGACAGATTCGTGTGCACAAATTCGCACACAAATGTGTATGGAGTTGTCAGGTTCACGTGCACCTACAAATAACGAGTAACCCACGTGCATTGAACGGTTTCAGACACATCTTTGTGAAAATCTTTGCACATAAGTCTGTATGTATAGGAGGCTCATTCCAAATTTGTAAAAACTGATTTCGTGCAGAAATGGGCAAACAGAAAGGAGAAAACAGAAACTGACAAATGAAAACAATTCAAACGGACTGTCAATAGCATACCTGGTTTGCAAAGCCAACACCAACACCGAGCAAGACGCGGCCACAGATTAGCATGTAGACATTTAAAGCTGCGCCACCAAGGGCTGCCCCTGCAAGGAATGCAGCTCCTCCGATGAGGATTGAGGGTTTGCGCCCAAAAGCTTTGGTGACGGATGAGGCAAAGAAGGAAGCAATGAGGCCAGCCACATAGAGGGAGGATGTGAATGAGGTCAACAACTGGCTGTCAAATTTGCAGTAGTTGCTAATCTTGGTGTCTTCTTTCATCTTTGTGTTCACTTCTGGGAAGAATTTCTTCAGGAATGGTTCCATTGAGGTCACTCCACCTTCACAATTTCAATTCCACTTCTCAATATTATTGTGAACCTTTTCATTAATGCATTGTATAATCATGTAATGGTATTATGCATACCAACAAATTATGGCAGAAAAACAATTGCAACTAGCAATCATTAGTTTTTATCCCCTTTTGCAGCATAAAAACTACTAAGCATCTTGTGGCATTTTGATGCAAAAGGACTGGATGCCATAGTTGCCAGAGTCGCACGCTTCCCAATTCGATTCGCGAATCACACACAAACGATACGAATCTATAGATGAACCAAGGTGTATATAAAATCGGTGGTGAATTGCAGGATTCGCGGTTCGATTTGCTATTCAATTCACGATTCACAAAAAAACGATACGAATCTTAGGTGAATCGAGGTTAATCACAATTGTTGCATTTGCCTAAAGTGAACCCACTTTTGCGGTTTTGCCTTCATATTTTTTATAAAAAGTCAAGAATATAAGATAATACACTGTTATAAGATAAACTTCAGTATTAGCTCCCTGCTTCCCATTTGGTTGTGCTAGTTTTTCAAATTTCCCATTTCACGAAAAAAATAAAAGAAAAGAAACACAGGTCACTAGAAATTCATTTATGTTTCCGCCTTCAAAATTAGTGAAAACTCGGTATACCGGCCTTATGACTGACTCATGCATGAATTATTCATTAGCATTGCTACATACACACCCACCGACCACGCCTCCAATCTCACCCGTCTCGCATATTGGGCCCCACAAAGAGCCTATGCCAAACAAGAGGCTAAAACATGTGCACTATTCAACAAATGTGGGTAAAAGGCTTTTGAGGCCTAACCTGTTTGGTGTTAGTCAATTCTTAAAGGATTAAATACACATTCCCCATTTTCTGAGTTAGGTTCTGTTTGGGAGCCAAATTAATTCATCTTGCATTTTTGAAAATTGGCTGTTTGGGAGCTAGTTGGGAAATGGATTATCATAACTGAACTGGATAATGCAAAATCAAAAATCATCCAGACTGATTAATCATACTTTCACACACAAAACTTTTGTGCAAAATTTATTCTGCACATATTGTGCAAGCACTTCTACAAATTCACATTATAATTAGGCAGATGCTAAAAGTGAAGGGGGTTGAAGAAAGACCAGTAGAGACCTGAAATTCCAATATCGTAGCCGAAAATAACTCCTCCCATGGCAGCCATCATGCAAGATAACACCACAAATAAAGTCATCCTCCCATTGTATTCCCCTGCTGCACCTTGATCACTCCCTATTGCTATTCCCATTGCCATAAGTTGTGTGTGTGTGTGTGTGTGTGTGTGAGAGAGAGAGAGAGAGAGAGAGAGAGAGAGAGAGGGGAACTTCAAAGATGAAAAATGAGAGGGAGACAGAGCAGTCCAACATGGCTGCTAGAGATCAGAATCCCCATATAGTGGTCATGGGATAAAAACAAAAATGGCTCAACTAGTTGGACCTTTTGAGTAGCATGTGGGTGTTGAATAATTGAGTTGGAAGCTTTGTAGTCTTAATAATAAAAAAGAATCTAACTTGAGGAATCAAAACTAAAATATGATGATACTGTTAAAACATAGACTTTGAACTAAGAAGTTTTTATTATTATAACTGGATGTCTAAGCCAGTTTGCTCGCACCTCGACTTATTCCCGAGTCTTGTAGTTAACGGCCGAGCAAACTCTCCAGTGGCCTTAAGATTTGGAATGTTTGGACTCCATAAAATTTGAACATACAACCTCAGGAAGGACATGATTATTTGCTTCGGCCAAACTACGGGCTTGACCCGTGAACAGGCCCAATCTAAGAAGGCTTAAACTTTGTAACTGAGTGTTTCTATGGGCCGAATATATCTGTTGTGTTCTAGATTAAATCTATCTATTGCTAAGTTTTCGGGCTTTTTTTTGGATCCATGTTAAACTGGACTCCAGACATAGCAGAAGCTTGATATATTTTCCAATGGGCTTTTTCTTTTCGTAAACAATTGAAAACATTTTGATGGAATTCCTTTGTGCACAATGAAAATTTCTTCTACTTGGGATTAAGAATTACTAAACTATGAACATTTCACATGTTCTCTACAAACTTTTACTAATCTCTTTTAATTTATACCTAACTCTGGTTGAGCCATGTACTTGATTCAGACAATCACTTAATTTTCCACACCTTTTGATACAGTAAAATAACGTTTCACACCGCTTTTCATGCCTTGTTATACACAGCTAATATTATTTTGATAACTCAGGTGTCTGGGCCACTTTACTTGCACCTTGACTAATCTCGGGAGACCAAGCTCACCGCCCGCTTGCGGGAATCCCAAAGAAAGTAATAGCAATTGAGAGATTTCCAATCTGACACCTTAAGAGGAAGCAAATCTTTAAGTTTCAGGTCTTAACCACTAAGCCAACCCCTTGGGGTTATACATAGAAAATTTGCATTTTACTTTAGACCATAATTTGGATAAACCTGACCTTCAGCTGAAATTAATCCATGTGACTTGCCTCAGCTTCAAGGGCACTAACATAAACATATGCATGCATGTATTACCCTATAAATGCCAGTGAAATTTTGTAACAACGGTATCCGAAAACAATATTTCGTAGGGTTTGCAAAATTACAACAGTTTTTGGGAAACTAAAATGGCTACTAACAATGCATATCACTTGCCACACCTCTTTGTCTCGTGTTTACTAACTACTTTGTTTTGCTTCTGTGAGTTCTGCTACTGTTTCCACCCCAAACAAGCTATGAATTTGTCAACTGCGGCGGTCGAATGGTCACCTGCAGAAATTCCGAAGTACCAAAAGAAAAGAAAATGGTCGCCCGCTGGTGCAACTTGGTACGGCAGTCCTGATGGAGCTGGAAGTGATGGTAATGGAGAGAGAGAGAGAGAGAGAGAGAGAGAGAGAGAGAGATTTGTGTGGATTGGTATTAATTTGTATTTTGGTAATGCATGCAATTATGCATCCAGCCAAGGAAGGATTAAGGGGCGGATGAGTGTGGGTAACCGCTACTGAAGTTTCAAAAATTCTTTAGAACTGTAGTGGTTTTTTTCTCAAATTATCAAAATTACACAAGTTCGCTCACTCAACGTTAACAAAGATATCTAACACTCCCCGTCCAAGATATTTTTGAGAAATTCAATGATCGATCGTCCTCCTAAGATTGTCCTATTCATATACCAAAGAAAATTTAACACTCTTCAATTTTCTACCTTTTAGAATGGACATAGGTTGTATGCATCTACATTTAAGTACAACCATACTTTTATAATTGTATGTTTTTTCGAAAATATCTACAATAGTAGTTTGTAGTGTGTGTGTGTGTGTTTTTTTTTTTTTTTTTTCAAATATTGGTATCACCTTTCATATGTGTCTACAAAAAAAATAATATTCGTCAAATACTCAATGTTGAAATCCTGCGTCCGTTGTTGAAATCCTGCATTCGTTGTTGAAATCCTGCGTCTGTCCTTACATGCAGGAGGAGCTTGTGGATATGGAGATGCAGTGTCAAAGCCTCCTTTCAATTCCATGATTACAGCTATTAGCCCATCTCTCTACAAATCCGGCAAAGGATGTGGAGCTTGTTACCAGGTATAAATACAATCTCAATTAAGTTCCTAAAATACAACCAATTAATGTACGGATATATTTCTTATGCTGTCTATAGAAGGTCACAAAAGTGAAAAAATATTGAGTGCAACGCTGACACCATCTTATGGAGCTTCATACACAAACAGCAGTACTCCAAGAAATTTGGATCTGTACAATCATTCATTAACATTCTAATGCAATATTTGTATCAATTAATGAGTACTCCTGGGATCATATCTTAACTAGGTGAAATGTACGACGAACCCGTCGTGTTCAGGCAATCCGGTGAGGGTGGTGGTAACAGATCTTTGCCCCGGAGGCCCCTGCGTGCCGGAGTCGATTCATTTTGATCTAAGTGGGACTGCATTTGGTGCCTTAGCAAAGCCTGGTGAACAAGACAAGCTCCGTGGTGCAGGAGTCCTGCAAATTGAACATGCACGGCAAGTACTTTTACATGCTGAGAAAACTAAATAAAGATCAATAGGAAAATAATGGTTCATGATGTGTTTTGATAATTAATACCCGTCAATGACATTTTCAACATTAACAAATATTCTCAACATGTCATTGACGGGTATTAATTATTAAAACACTTTCTGAGCTATCATTTTCCCAAGATCAATTGAACATAAATCAACGAAAACGACTTAGAGACAACTTTCATGCCAATAAAAAAAAAAAAGGAAGACAACTTTCATGCTGCCAAAATAGGAATACAAATTCTCCTTGTCCTATCGGTCTTTTTAACGCTTTCAGCCAAATCAAACTTCTCAATTTAATAATGCAGTCTTTCCTTAAACTCTATACCATCATAAAACTCATGATTCCAAACTGTAACTGTCTCATCACTCTGAATTAACTTTTTTTCTATACAAATAGTCAGTTTGTTAATCATTTTTCAAAAACTTATAAAAACTAATAACAACCAAACAAGGTGAAACATGTCTTTTCAAATGGTAACCCCTTCTATTGATAAATTAAATGTCTCATTCACCTCATAAGGTTTGTTTTTTTTTTTTGTGTGCTTCTTCTAGTGTTCCATGCGATTACGCAGGAACTACCATAGCCTTCCGGGTTGACCCGGGGTCGAACCCTTACTACTTCGCGGTAGCACCTCAATTCGAAGAGGCGGATGGTGATCTTGCTAGCGTTGATCTAAAGGAAGCTACGTCAACTACTGCTGGACCAGATGAATGGAAACCCATGCAGCAATCTTGGGGTGCTGTTTGGAAGCTCGAATCCGGGTCGGCATTACAAGCTCCTTTTTCTATCCGGTTGACGTCCGGTAACACCGGCAGGATCCTCGTGGCAAACGACGTGATACCAGCTGGTTGGCAGCCTGGTGCTATTTATCCATCCTTGGTTAACTACCTTTGATTTGGGATTCGGATGCAGAATTCGTACTTGGTGGTTGTTTGCGAGAATCGAATTATGTAAACAATAAAGTGGTGATTGTGTGGTTTAGACTAAAATAATAATAATAATAATGCATGTAAGCTACAAGATGTAGCTGCTTTTTTTCTCCAAATTAATTAATGAAATAGTCTCCATATATATTTATGATAGATTTTCCATCCCAACCTATCAACAACGGTGCTACGCCTACCGCACGGTTTTACCGCTCTTTTTCACTGTCCGTTTTGACAATCAATGGTTCACATTTAAAAAAATTCAATTGAGTGCGGTGGAGTAAGATAAAGAGGGGTGGGCGCATAGACTTTTCGATTAAGTAAAGCCTTACAATGTGGTACTAAGAAACATGATGCAGGGAGTGTACATGTCTGTATATGGAGGATAATCGAAGCAGCAAGGATAATCACAAATGCGTACCAAACAAAATACTATAACAAAATTTACGACTTGTTCAAAACTTGAAAAGGAAAAGGAAAATGAACAGCTTGAGATTTCTTTCGCCTTGGCCACAATACACACCTTGCCAGATATTGATGATTAGGGGTGGAAATTTTGAACACGACTCATTGACACAACACAAATTTATTAACACGAAGTTAGATGGTTTTAGTCGTTCATTTTTTGACATGAACACAATCTGGCCCGGAACACGAAGTTAGATGGTTTCAGTCGTTCACTTATTTGCTTTGACCAAACCCTTGGGGTTGACTTTGAATTAAGAAGTTGGAGAAATTGTACTCCTAACTAAATTGAAGAAAATACTATGGGTCTGACCCGTGAAGGTCAGGCCCAATCTAAAAAGGTTTACACTGTATAACTGCGTGTTGTATGGGCTGAATATACCCAATGCATGTGTTCTAGATTGAAACTATCTATTGTTAAGCTTTAGGGCTTTTTGTTGATCCATGTTAAACTGGACTCCAGACATAGCAGAAGCTTAATATGTTTTCCAATGGGCTTTTCTTTTCGTAAACAATTGAAAACATTTTGATGGAATTTCTCTGTGCACAATGAAAACTTATTGTACTTGGGATTAAGAATTACTAACTATGAACATTTCACATGTTATCTACAAATATTTACTAATTTCATTTAATTTATACCCAACTCTAGTTGAGCCATGTTCTTGATTCCGACAGTAACTTAATTTTCCACACTTTTTTTTTACAGTAAAAAGACGTTTCGCACCTCTTGTCAGGCCATGTTATACATAGCTAATACTCCCTCAGTTTCATAATATTTGTTCGGTTCGCAAAATGGATACGTAAAAATAATACTACTTTTATAAGAAAAGTTGAAAAAAAATTCAACAATTTACTCGATCTCTATGAGTTCTTTTAACTTATAAAAAAAATTTAAATTTTTTTTGAAAGAAATGCATTATTTTTGAGACCTCGTTTTACAGACTAGACAAACATTATGGGACGGAGGGAGTATGTTTTTTTTGATAACTCATGCATCGGATTTAGCTTCCTCGACTACTTTTGGGGACCAATCTCACGGCTCACTTGCAGGGGTTCCAATTAAAGTCAGAACAAATTAAGTTCTGTATGTATTGGCTCCAAAGGAGTTGATAGCACTTGAGATGTTTCAAACCTAACCTTAAGAGAAAGCAAACCGGTCCCAGCCCTAAGTTTTAGGCCTTGACCAGCCAACCCTTGGGGTTATGCATAGCTAATATATATGCATTGTACAATTGGTATAATTTGGATAAACCTAACATTCAGCTGGAATTAATCCATGTGACTTGCCTTAGCTTCAGGGCACTAATATAAACAGATGCATGCATGGATCATCCTATAAATGCTAGTGAAATTTTTGTAACAACGGTATCCAAAAACAATTTCATAGGGTTTGAAAATCTTTAACAGTTTTGGGGAACTAAATTAAAATGGCTACTAATAATGCATATCACTTGCCACACCTCTTTGTCTCGTGTTTACTGACTTTATTTTGCTTCTGTGAGTTCTGCTTCTGTTTCCACCCCAAACAAGTTATGAATTTGTCAACTGCGGCTGACGAATGGTCACTGGCTGGTGCAACTTGGTACGGCAGTCCTGATGGAGCTGAAAGTGATGGTAATGGAGAGAGAGAGAGAGAGAGAGAGAGAGAGAGAGAGAGTTGTGTGGATTGATGTATCTTGGTAATGTATGCAATTGTGCATCCAGCCAAGGACTGACTAAGGGGCAGATGAGTCCAGGCGACCGCCGTACTGAAGTTTAAAATTCTTTAGAATCGTTGTACTTTTTTTTCTCAAAAAGATCAAAATTACACAAGTTCGCTCACCCACGTTAACAAAAATATCAAACATTCCCTGTCCAAGATATTTTTGAGAAATTCAATGATCAAACGTCGTCCTAAGATCTATGCATATAGCTATCAAAATTTAACCCTCTTCAATTTTCTACCTTTCAGAATGGATATAGGTTGTATCCGTCCACATAAGTATATACCATACTTTTATTATTGTATATTTTTTCGAAAATATCTACGACAGTAGTTGGTGGTTTTTTTTTTCCAAATATTGGTATCACCTTTCATATGTGGCTACAAATATATATTCCTCCACCTCAATGTTGAAATCCTGCGTCTGTCCTTTAATGCAGGAGGAGCTTGTGGATATGGAGATGCAGTGTTAAAGCCACCTTTCAATTCCATGATTACAGCTATTAGCCCATCTCTCTACAAATCCGGCAAAGGATGTGGAGTTTGTTACCAGGTATATATATATATATATATATATATATATATATATATATATATATATATATATATATATATATATATATATATATATATATATATGGCAAATGCTATGGTGTTCCCTACCCAAAAGGGGACACCGGTAATGCCTCCCGAAGGTTTTTTGTTATGCCTTCGAGTGGTTATGTTATGTCATTAAAGTAGGGGTGAGCAAAAAATCCGTCAAACCGCGAATCCAATCTAAACCAAATGATTTGATTTGATATTTTAGTAGGGTGGTTTGGTTTCGGTTTAAAAAAATTAGAAACCGCGTTAAATATATAGTTTGGTCTGTGAATTTACATTAATGGTTTTGATTTCAAACCGATCTGAACCGCATAAGTATCCATCTCGTTTAATTTAGAGATACACCAAGTATGCATGAGAGTTATATCACTACAAAAAAAAAGTGATAGTGATAAAACAGTTATCACTGAGCTGTCACTAAAAATGTGTTGCTAAAAATTTATAGTGACAACTTTTCACCTATAGTGACAGCTCAGTTTTTTGTAATGTGTATAGTCAACTAATTTCTTAAATTAATAATTTATTCAATCCACCGTCCTATTCAGTATTCATTTACTGCCAAAGTTACTTAGCATAAACTTCTATATATCACAACTTATTCATATAATTAAATATTCTATTTTACGGGTTGTATTCTACCCACGCTTATTTCTATTTTGATTAAGGACTTTTCCTAGTTTTGCTTGTTAAAATCCCATGACGTTTTCAAAAAAAAAAACCTATTCCTATATAATTTTGGTACACCAAAAGTACATGGTATTTAAATATATAATGATGAATAGTGGTTCCATGGTTCAGTTAATTCCTAAATTTTCCTATAGTTTTATAAATGAAAACCAATTCTCAGTTATCTCCACAATTTTGAGTATGAAGAAGATATTTCAGTTTGAAGTAAACCGTGGTTCGAAACCGAACTATAGTCTAATGGTTTGGATTGGTTTGGTCCTATACTTTTTGTGGGTTGGTTTGGTTCTCCAAATTCATAATCCGTAGGTAGTGGTTTGGTTCTTGGTTTACTATAAAACCGAACTAATTTGGTCCATGCTCCCCCCTACATTAAAGTGTTATGCTTTCGAGTGGTTTGTTATGCCATCTTTGAAAAAGTGTTATGACCTAATATAATAATAATAATAAATGTTATATCATTTTAAAAAATGACCCACACAATGACAAAATGTTATGTCATTTTGTGGTTTTTTTTATAACCGGTATCCACTTTTGGGTAGGAGACACCATAGCATTATCCCGTATATATATATAAATACAATCTCAAGTTCCTAAAAAAACAACCAATTAATCTTTATGCTATCTATAGAAGGTCACAAAAGTAAAAAAATATTGAGTGCAGCAGTGACACCATCTTATAAAACTTCATACACAAACAGTAATACTCCAAGAAATCCGGAGCTATAAAATCATTCATTAACACTCTGATGCAATATTTACGTTAATTAATGACTCCAGTGATCATATACAACTAGGTGAAATGTACGACGAACCCGTCGTGTTCGGGCAATCCGGTGAGGGTGGTGGTAACAGATCTTTGCCCCGGAGGCCCCTGCGTGCCCGAGTCGATACATTTTGATCTAAGCGGGACTGCATTTGGTGCCTTGGCAAAGCCTGGTGAAGAAGACAAGCTCCGTGGTGCTGGAGTCCTGCAAATTGATCACGCACGGCAAGTACTTCTACATGTAGAAATTAAGTTCGAGAACTAAATAAAGACATCTTTCATGCTCAAAATTGAAGACTCATTTTGAATTATTTTTTGTCATTATTTAAACAAAATTAGTTTTGAAAATAATCTTTTTACTTGTTATGTCAAAACTGACAACCAAACAAGGCGCCAATATATATATTTTCAAATGGTAACCCCTTCTATTGATAAATTAAATGACTCGTTCACCTCATAAGGTTTGTTTTTTGTGTGCTTCTTCTAGTGTTCCATGCGATTACGCAGGAACTACCATAGCCTTCCGGGTCGACCCGGGGTCGAACCCTTGCTACTTCGCGGTAGCACCTCAATTCGAAGAGGGGGATGGTGATCTTGCTAGTGTTGATCTAAAGGAAGCTACGTCAGCTACTGCTGGACCAGATGAATGGAAACCCATGCAGCAATCTTGGGGTGCTGTTTGGAAGCTCGAATCCGGGTCGGCATTACAAGCTCCGTTTTCTATCCGGTTGACCTCCGGTAACACCGGCAGGATCCTCGTGGCAAACGACGTGATACCAGCTGGTTGGCAGCCTGGTGCTATTTATCCATCCTTGGTTAACTACCTCTGATTTGGGATTCGGATGCTGATCGAATTCATACTGGTAGTTGTTTGCGGGAATCGAATTATGTAAACAATAAAGTGGTGATTGTGTGGTTTAGACTAAAAAAAAAGTAATAATAACAATGCATGTAAGCTACAACATGTAGCTGCTTTTTTTTTTTCTCCAAATTAATTAATGAAATAGTCTCCATATTTATGATAGATTTTCCATCCCAGCCTATCAACAGCGGTGCTATGCCTACCGCACGATTTCACCACTCTCTTTCATTGTCCGTTTTGACAATCAATGGTCCACATTTTAAAAAATTCAATTGAATGCGGTGGAGTAAGATAAAGAGGGGTGAGCGCATAGACTTTTCGATCAAGTAAAGCCTTATGATGTAGTACTAAGAAACATGATGCATGGAAATGTACATGTCCGTATATGGAGGATAATCGAAGTAGAAAGGATAATCACAACTGTGTACCAAACAAAATTTACGACTGGTTCAAAACTTGAAAAGGAAAAGGAAAATGAACAACTTGAGATTTCTTTCGCCTTGGCCACAATACGTACACCTTCCTAGATGATGATGATTAGGGGTGGAAATTTTGAACACGACTCGTTGACACTACAAAAACTTTTTAACACAAAGTTAGATTGTTTCAATCATCTACTTTTTGACATGAATACGATCTGGCCCGTAACACAAAAATTTAAAGAGATGAATAAGATTGGATTCATGTCAATACTCAATCAGTACACGGACAACCATTTAAATTTTTTGTGTCTATTCATTAGTGGTGTCGAAGATGCCAAACCATAGACCGGAATTGTGTTTCTTAAAGATCTTAAATCTTTTGGATTGCCCAATCAGTAAAATATTTTAGGGCTGTTCGCAGTTCGGTTTTGAGTGGATCAGTTCGGTTTCTAGGCGGATTTGTATCCGCTAAATTGTTGTTTTCTCCATCTGCAACCGTCCATGAGTGTTTCATGGTTCGGTCGGTTTGGTTTGCAGTTTAGGCGGTTCGGCTTGGTTGGTTTGGGCTGATTTAAAACAGTCTAAGTACTTCGAAAAAATCTAAAAAGTTTTCAAAACTTTACATCTGTAAAAATGTTACATTACTCACATTACTCAAGTAACATTTTTTAAAATAAAACACGCTCATATCTGCTCTAAAAAGCTCTTTGAAACCCAAAAATCAGAGAGCAAAACACATACATTCATACTTACCTCATCCACCACCCGTCCGTGAGCATTATTCGGTCGGATCAGTTTAGATGTGGTTTGGGCGGATTTAAGTTTGTAATTTATTTTTTATAAATACCAAAAATTTAAAAAGTATAGTAGCACAATAAAACATCATACCACTCTGTATTGCCCCAAGACTAGCCAATAATTTTTCGTATTGACATAACGAAATTTCTATGTCAATAACAAGCAGCATGGTAGATGGAGTACTGTCGAATTTACCAGTACTATTTTGGTGGGGCTAATAGTTTATTGTTAATGGCTTAACTCTTTCTCACATTTTTTTTATTTTTCACTTTCGGCAGTTTGAGCGGATTGGGGGATCCAATCTGCTCACGGAGGATTGTTATTTTTTCCATCCACACCCATCCGTCACATACCTCAGTTTGGTTCACGGACGGATCGATTTCGACGGTTTGGTTGATCCGCTGAGCGGCCCTAAAATATTTTATCTTCCAAAATCATACTTGGTCAGTAGAATATTCTCTCTCCTTTGTAGATAGCTTTCCTCCCCTTTGTGAGTGTTGTCCGATGGTGGTTTGGTGTTTTATTTTTGTGTGTGTGAGTATTCTTCTGTCAGGTGTACGTGTTGGTATTTGTGTGCTTCATTGCTTGGTCGGTAAGGGTTTGGAGGTTAAGGTGTCTTTGGTTGGAAAGCCTACCTTCGGTTATCGTTGTCCACGCCTTTGATTAGGGTTGGATATGCTCTTTGTATGTTTCTCTATGTTTATCAATGGTAATTGTTATCCTTTTGGCAAAAAAAAACTAGCACAGAAAAACATCAACCGATCGAACAAAACACGATTTTAAGCAGGTCGGATTCAGATCAAGGTATGTGACACATTTAAATTAATATGGGGTATATTTTTACACGAATATAAAATGACACTGAATTCGAAATGACATGAACACAAATACGACATGATGTCCAGCCTTACAAAAGATCAATTGAACATGTGTTTGTTTTCAATTATAACATTCGTTGGGGTCAGAATTATTAGATTTATGATCATAATTTCGAAATTGGACATGTATTGGATTTTGTCAAAGGAAAAAGACTTATATACGTGCCTTATTAACCATTTGAATTGAAGAGCAAGTACTGCTATTGCAGATCGATATTAATGTATTTCACTAAAAGGACCCGGAGAAGTAAAGCCCTCTCAAGCGAATTGCATTAGAACATAGGATAACTTTCTTGTCCTTTTTTTTATCAATCAATAAAAGAGATCATTTTACATCAGATATGAAATACAAAATACAAACTCAGGACATCATCAATTGTGAGAGTCTGCGAGATAACCAAGCCCAACAACTCAACCAATACAAAAAAAAAGCTCATTATAAGATAAAAGCAAAGAAACAACTTCTATTAATGAACATTTCACATGTTAACCTACGAACTTTTAATAATGTCATTTACCTACCACTTATCGTGGGTTGTGTTATGCATAAAGTGCATTTCGCCCTTGGTATAATTTGGATAAACATAACATTTAGCTCACATCGAGTCATATGAGTTGCTTCCCAGCATGAGTCCAACATTATCTGGCACATGCTTTTTTTCCCGACGGTCAGGAACTGAGGGGTGTTAATTCGGGTCAGCTAATCAAAAGCAGGTCATTCACATCTGATCTGACACAAGTTTTAACTTTATAAATTCAAGTGGCAATGTGTAAGTATGACATATCCAAAGAGAATGAAATAGGTTATTCCAATTTCCAACGTATTGTGAAATTAGAAATGGCTACTTCATACCGTTTGTCACCTCTCTCTGCCTCTTGTTTACTGGCTTTATTTTGTTTCTCCGAGCTTTGCTTCTGTCGATCAACTGCGGCTGTCGGATGGTCCCCAACGAATGCAACATGGTAAGGAAGTTCCAGCCGCATCATTCTATTCAAAACTCTAGCTAGTGTCTTTTGAGAACGATGCGAAATTCTAGTTGAAAATAAAATAAAATGTTAGAGTGCAAACTTTGATCCAGATAGGCTCATCCATATATTATTCAGTTTGATCCGCCTGTGTTTTCTGGACATTCTAAATGATGCGACAGTGATATTTCTGATAAGAATAGAAAGCAAAATTGTGTTGGTTTTGTGAGTAATTTATTATCGATTAAATACCTATGATACGTGATACGTTTTTCTTCACAATTTGGGGTTGCATGCCAAAACTATTCTTTTCCCTCTTTATTTATTAGAAGTACTCTCAGCTACATGATTTATTTAAGCAATATGTTCACCCAAGGCTAATTGTTCTTGTGTTTCATCTAGTGATGGAATATCTGATGCAGAGAGGAGAGAGGGAGAGAAGATCGTATTCGATATTGACCCGTTATCTAACCCGTACTACTTCGTGATGTGAAATTTTAATGTACTCGCAAGCGCACGAATCGTATTGTAATATAGTATGGCGAGAGCGAGGTCGAACCCACAGGGACTTTGTGATTTTTATAGGAAAACTAAATAATTTTAAAATGATCCAACCCTAACCTAGTTGACAGAAGTTTGAGATTGATTTTTAAACTAAAAGTGAAAAGTAAAAACAATAAACTAAATTATCAAAGACGAGAAAACTGAAATTTCTTTTTAATCAAAGGAGAAAATACTAGGGTTTCGGAATCCACACCCATTAACTAGTATCATTATATATTCACGATCATTGACTTTACCCAAAATTTCTTCATGATAATCTGAAAGCTAATTCTGTTACCATGGAAAATATCATCGCGAAAATTCATCAAAAAGTCTAATGTTTGTTCCTCTCCGCTCGTAAGTATAAAACCAAATCATTAATTGTATCCGCTTTTAACAAATCACAATAAATATCCAGTTCTATAGTTAATGATGAACAAAACAGCATCCAATGTTAAAGACAATTCCAAATCATGAGAAAAACATGATTGAACTCATATCCAAAATTTATCCCTAACAGTTGATTTGGAGTAAGAGCAATTTAATCATAATTGAAATCACATATTTGGATAAAATCAAATCTCATAAATATATAAATAATAATCGTTAATGGGGCTTCATCCTCAACCCTAGTTGAAGAGTTTAGCCGCTCATGGAGTCAAAACACATACTCAAATCATAAAAGAACTCCATAAAAGCTTACAAAATTAAAGTAGTTATTTTTTTCTTCCCTAGCCTTTTCCTCTGCCGCTGCTCCTGTACGTGCCGAGAAGTTGCTACCTTGCAATCTTCAAAAGCCGAATTCTGTGAAAGCGTCATGCTCTGTTTTGTCATGTTTTCTTTTTATAAGGCTAGCTGAGAGTTCCTTTAAAGGAAAACAAAACCTTTTCTGATTTTGCTTCCCTAAAATTGTGAACCACTATAAAGAATAATATGTTTCCTAATTGTATAATAATATTAGGTATATATGGTGGTGATCAAACACTAGCATTTGGTCCTGCCATACTCGTACAATCCGTCCAAACATGAGCTGCCTTTCATATTTCCTTCCAAAACCCGACTCAAAATCCTTTTTTTTAAATCTCGGACAAAGCCTTTTTGTGCGACAAGTCCAAAATACCTACAAAACATGAATCAATAATAATAAGTCATAAATAACTATTAAGTGCCGACTAAAAATGCAAGTATGAGATACTTTTTAATACTATATTTTGTGTTCATCACTTCGCTGTGGAGATTCGAACCAAATGGTCCAAATCTTCTCCGTGTGATAATTATCAAGGTGTTGATCTAGCGGATTCATCGTCGAGCAATCAGAATTGGAAACCTATGCGCTTTACACCGTCAATGGTTTCTTCTTGGGCACTTGATTCTAGTGGCTTGCCGTTACGCTCCATTTTCTATCCGACTGACCAATGGCCCCTCTCAGATTCAGGTGGCAAAAAACGTCATCCCAGACGGGTGGCGACCAAGTGCATCTTATCCGTCCTCGGTTTTGTGTCATTGACACTGAATTAACCTCAACAATGCCGGCCAAACACACCCTTAAAATAAACTTGAACTACTATTTCACAAATGGTGGTTGCTCGTATTATGACACTATATGTAGGTATGTGTGTTTGTGGAAGCAATAAATCTGATTGATGTATGAGGGTGGTTTAGACCAAAGAAATAAATTAATGGGAAATGGTAATGTAACTTTTATTTATCCCACAGAAATATGGAGTTTCAAGGATGAGAACATTGCGCTTGATACTACTTCGGAATTCCATATGTTAATTAATTTGGTGGTTAGCCTAGAGATGGCCGGGCCTGTGTACATTAAATTGGATATATGGTTTATAAATTTAATTTTTTAGCTAGGCGATAGGATGTTAGTAATTGTTGAACTACTACAACGGCCAACCTCCTGTCGGTTTTTTAACTATTTATAGTCCGCGAAAGATGATTTGGTATGGAAGAAAGAGGAAAACTTGCTTACTTAAACATATTTCGTTAAGCATTCATCTCCTACATATATATATATATATATATATATATATATATATATATATATATATATATATATATATATATAAAAACTTCATGCCCATGGTTGCTCGGATTGGGATTGGGACCATGGGTCATTGATGTGAAATTTGGAGCTACCTTAGAATGGAGAAGAAGAAAGTTCCATAGAGCATCCACATCACACTTTTTACTTTTCCTCTGGCACTATAATAAAGAGCCACAGACGGAAATGGTGGAGGCATCAGCCTTGCCTCGCCTCCCCTTCGCTTCAAAATAACATTTCTACAGTTCCACGTGGAAGAACACGAGTAACTGTTCCAATGTTAAACATTAATATAATGATATCATTTCAAACTTTCTTCAAATCTTGAGCTGCCACGTCTCCAAAGATAGGGCCTGTCTGGTACGGGCAAGAAAAGTTTGATATTTTTTATTTTTGCAGAGCCCATTATAGATCCTATAAAGATGATTCGAACCGCAAATCATCCTTAAAATATTTTTTTATGGGTTCCTAAAAAAATTAGCTCAATTCGATATCGATAAGAGTTGTTTCAAATTTTGTCAGACGCCTTGCAGATTCTGAAATAACCTACGAATTTTGAAACAACTCTCATCAATATCAGATTGAACTTGTAAGGATCAAATTCTGGAGTCTTTGTGTATTGACAATTCAGTATGACAAAACACATATTTTTTATCGAATTGTAATTTTATTATTTTTAATAGGCTAGTGAGTCTGTATAGCATTAAAGTAGAAGGAATCTTTATTTGTAATTCCGAGTGAGCGTGTTGGATAAAAAAGGACGTCGACTACAACAAAACGAATTTTGACGAAGACGGATCAATCGGATTATCAATCGACACCTTCTGTCATTTAAATGAACGTGAAAAAAGATAAAGGTTGTACCTGTTATTTTCCTCCTAGGTTTTGACTACAACTATAAAAAGAAAAGGGGCAGTCATCGAAAGCCTGGGCAGCCACATACACAAACGTGTATTGAGATTAAACAAAGAAGGCATATAGCGGCAGAAGGAGGAAAAAATAGTGGCGGCTATATTTGTGAGAGCTATTCGTAAGGGATTTCTGTTAAGTCTATTGGAGGGCTTGTGGAATCAAGGCCATTGGCAATCAAGATTACTGGGTGCAGCGTACGTGTGACTCGACAGGTTGTACTTAAAACGTTGTGAGGATTTACACCGTTTGGATAGGTATATCTGTAACTGTAAAATGGTTTTAGTGATTTGATTCATTCTCGTGATTTTTACCCATTCTGGGGTTTTCCACGTATATTTCTGCATTGTTCGATTGATTGCTTTGCGTAGTTTTTGCTGATAATTTTACTTAGTGATTCGCGTTCATACTGTTAGGGTTTTTTACGAATTATTAGGGAACCCTGATTTTTCAATTGGTATCAAAGCGGACTGCTCCTTCCATTAGGTTTAATTTTTCCTAGAGCAGATGCATCATAAATATGAACATGAATTACATGTCTAGAAATATGCCTATACTTGATGCTGATAATTTGATTACTGGAAATCAAGAAGCAAGGCTATAATGAGATCAGCCGGAGAAGAAATTTGGGACTCGTGTATTTTGGGGTACACTCGACCCATGAAAATTGTAGACGATAAGCCGGTTCAAAAAACTGCATCTGAATTATTAGCCACAGAAACCCTTACTTCAAACTAATAACCGTGCACTTGATATTTTATTTGCTACTGTTGATATAAATGAGCACAGGAAAATAGCTAACTGTGAAATTGCGAAGGAGGCCTGTGATATTTTGGTTACTTGCCATGAGGGGACAGACGTTGTTAAGCAGTCTAAGCTGCAAGGGCTTGCCACAGAGTTTGAGACGATCAGAATGTAGGAGGAAGAAACCTTCAATTAATTCTACTCCAAACTCATTGCCATCGTCAATAGCTGCGAGAAATTGGGTGAGCCAATTCCTTCTTTTCGTATTATTAAGAAAATTTTGCGCTCCTTACCTCCTAGATTTAAAATTCAAGTTACTATGCTAGAGGGTAAGAAAAAGTTAAAAGAAAAATCTGTTCAAAAAATAGTTGGGATTCTCCAAACCTATGAGGCTGATCTATTGCAATATGAACCTGTTAAACTCAAAGTAAAACTTTCAGAGACTCCGATTGCTTTTAAAAGTACTCAAACACATAAGAAAGGTTCAGATAGTGATAGTGATGTTGATCTTGAGGAGATGAAAGTTTTTTTCAAACAATTTAAAAATAGTACGAAAAAGAAAAATGATAAAGGAAAAAGAGAATTTTCTGGAAAAAATAAAAGGGAGGGAAAAGGACCACCTGAAGAACCACAATGTTTCGAGTGCTATGGTTTTGGTCATTACGTCCAAAAATGTGCTAATAAAATGAAAAAGAAGGCCCTCGTCACTAAAACGTGGGATGATAGCGATTCCGATGAATCAAATAAGGAATAAGGGGTTGACGAAAATGATAAAGGAAATTTTTTTGCTTTTGGAGTAACTTTAAATTCACATGGTCATTCCGAATTGAGTGGTTCTGAAACAGATGATAGCGATGCGGATAGTTGTGATGACATAGATGAGGTAAGAGAGAAGTACAACAAACTTCATGTTTTTAGTAAAAAATTGATAGAATTGAGTGAAAACTTTCTGATAAGATTAAGAAGTTAGAGAATACTTTGAATGAACGCACTCAAGAGAGTGATGAGAGAAATAAAGAAATTGAGCTCATTCTTAAGAAAAACAAAGCTTTAACTGCTAGAGACAAATCTAAGGGTAAATCAGAGGATGACACACAAATAGGGACCAAAGTGTTAGATCATATTCTGTCCATCCAACGGCGACCTAGCGATCGTTCAGGGCTTGGTTATTATGCAATGTCTTCAACTCCATCGATAGGGAGAAACGAAACTAAACGTCAAGGTAAGAAAATTAATGTGAATGACATGCAGAACATGATTAATTCTCCTACGACAAAGAAGCAAATGGCAATAGAGATAAGCGGACATCCCAAGCACAATAAGGTAAAACCTAAGGTTATTAATACTGATAAGTCTCACGCTTTTACTCCTATTGTTAATAAATTTGTTCCTTTTTGTCATTATTGTGGTATGACTGATCATATTAGACCGCATTGTAGGAAGATGCATGAGTCATACACTTCACATACACATGTAGCTCGTCCTTATGGTCATACTTATTTTGTGCCCACTTGTCATCACTGTGGAATTAGAGGCCATATTCGTCCATATTGCTTTGCCCTTTATAGCTACCATAGGACTCCTCCCCGTTATGATAACATGAATAATCATAGGGAATATTCTCAAGGGCCTAAACGTAGGATGCCTTCGCATGATAATTTTACAAAGGTAAATTCAAAGCCCATGACAAATAAAAAGGCTCATATTGGAAAGGCCAAAATGAGACAGATTCGGGTTCGTAAAACTGAGTTGATTTCGGATGTTGATGATGACCTTGACTCTCTTGATGACTATAGTTCATTTAGAAAGATTCACCTTGCCTTTTGAGGCTAGATTGTGATTCCATAACTTAGGTTTAATTGTTCTTGCATATCTCATTACCTAGAGAGTTATGGAGTTTCATAGTTTTGTGTTTCTTTTGTTTCGTAGTTATTTTGTTTGTTTTCAAAAAAAAAAAAATCAAATTGGTTGTTGTTGTGGGGATTGAGTATGATAGTCTTTGATGCGTAGTTGAATATCATTAGATTTTATGAATATGTTCATCCATATTTTCATTGCGCTTTCTTCATGGTATTCTCATTGCAAGTATGTTCGAATGTTAATAAATCATGAGTATTCAACATTCTGTACACTTATCCATGGCTTTTGGTCAGTTTCTCGGCTAGGGACCACCATTCTCATATGCTTAGTTATATCTTGTGTGTTTCCAGAACCGTGATTGCCTTTATTTGGTTTCCGTTGATAGAGCCCTCATTTATTCTATAAAAGCAAAAGAAAAAAAAAGAAAAGAAAATATATATCTTGGATTTTGCTTATCCGGGCGTTCATTGAGTAACCGGACAATTGGGGTGAGGTATTCTCCCTCTGAGTGTTCGCGTCAAAAAATGGATAGATCTTGTGAAGGCACTCGTGTTGGACCATTTGCTTAGTAACCAGGTATTGGGTATAAGGTATTCTTACTCTCAATATTTGCGTCAAATAGCGGTGGGGTAAAAGTAAAAATACGGTATGAATTTCTATTGATTTCTTATTAAACAACCGCCTGTTGTTGAGGGGGAGCTTATGATTAATTATTTGTGACTTGTTGTCGAACCTATAAAGCTGTATCTTGTTGAGGGAGAGTCACTAGATAAACCTAAACACTTGAGCATCTTGGTCCTGTTTTGAGTTGCTGATTTTTTTGGTTATGGATGCGCACACATACTTTCCTCACATGTCGATGATTATGGTGTGTTGCATTCCTTATGCTTTGCATGGTGTTATATCATTAAGCAGTGCCTTAAAATTTGGATGTCTTTTTCATCTCATCTCATGATATAATACTTGCGCTAAAACTATCTCATGCTCGTATCTTCACATTTCTCATTTTCTTCTAGCATTTAGTTTAGTTTAGTTTTATTGAGTTTTACGTGCTTGAATTTGGCTGCCATGTTATTTATGCTATTATTTGCGCTTTGATTAAATATCTTATTTGGTTGCTTCTATTGCTTAATTCTCTTCCATTCACATTTATTGTTTATCCTATTCACCCTTTGTCATTCCATGTCAAAAAGGGGAAGAATGATGAAAGGGGGAGTAGGTTACTTATTATTCTAACATGTTTGGATGTTGAGTTTTGTTTGCAGTTTTTCTACAACTCGATCTCAGTCGTTAGATTTTCATTGTATTGTGTTTTATCATGGAAGTGCCAAAGGAGAAGATTGTAAGGATCAAATTCCGGAGTCTTTGTGTAATTGGCAATTCCGTATGACAAAACATATATTTTTTATCGAGTTGTAATTTTATTATTTTTAATAGGCTAGCGAGTCTGTATAGCATTAAAGTGGAAGGAATCTTTATTTGTAATTCCGAGTGAGCGTGTTGGATAAAAAAAAGGGTCGACTACAACAAAACGAATTTTGGCGAAGACGGATCAATTGGATTATCAATCGGTGCCTTCTGTCATTTAAATGAACGTGAAAAAAGATAAAGGTTGTGCTTGTTATTTTCCTCCTAGGGTTTGACTACAACTATAAAAAGAAAAGGGGCAGTCATCGAAAGCCTGGGCAGCCACATACACAAACGTGTATTGAGATTAAACAATGAAGGCATATAGCGGCAGAAGGAGGAAAAAATAGTGGCGGCTATTTTTGTGAGAGCTATTCGTAAGGGATTTCTGTTAGGTCAATTGGAGGGCTTGTGGACTCAAAGCTGTTGGCGATCAAGATCACTGAGTGGAGTGTAGTGTACGTGTGACTCGGCAGGTAGTACTTAAAACGTTGTGATGATTTACACCGTTTGGATAGGTATATCTGTAACTGCAAAATGGTTTTAGTGATTTGATTCCTTCCCGTGGTTTTTATCCATTCTGGGGTTTTCCGCGTATATCTCTGCGTTGTGCGATTGATTGCTTTGCGTAGTTTTTGCTGATAATTTTACTTAGTGATTCGCGTTTATACTCTTAGGGTTTTTTTACGGATTATTAGGGAATCCTGATTTTTCAGAACTAATTTGTTTCAAGAATAAAAAATATTTTAAGAATGACTTGCTGTTTGAATCACCTTTATAGGACTCTTAATGGGCTTCGTAAAAATAATCAATTTCTTGCCCATTTGTTGTGCCCCAAACAAGGCCCTTGGCAAGAAATATTTAATTGAGAAGAAAGTGAGAGTAGATAATATTTTTAATGGAATAGCCTTAATATAGAGAGTCTGATGTTGTAGTAGACATTTCAAAAATGAGTAGCTAAAGTAATAAAATGAGTTTTTAAGGTGTAATTTGGTCTAAAATCTAAAGAGCCTGATGCGGATGCTCTTAGATATAGTCGAAGAATAGTGGGACGACTGATATGAAATTTCGTAAGGATGATTTGGTAATTTGATAATGCATTTTGGAGGGGATTTTACTACCAAGCCTGTTTTGTGTGGAAATTTCCTATGTTTAACAAATCATTTTACTTTGATAGGGGGGTAAGTATCTAAAATTAAAATTAAAGTTGAAGGGGTGTAAATAGAAATTCCCCAAAAACTATTTCTTTTTTGTCTCATGTTTGACAAACTAAAAGCTACTTCAAATATTTTGGTCTCTTTTTGTTTTTTTTTTCTATTCGTCTTTTCTGAATTTTTATTAGGTTCGCGTTATATATTTTAATTAATTATCCGTCTCGACAAGAAAAATCTAAATAAGTGAAAAATTATGACCAGAAATAAAAAAATTCAATAAAGACAAAAAAAAATACCAAACAATTATCTTTATATATATATATATATATATATATATATATATAATTATGACCAAAAATAAAAAAATTCAATAAAGACAAAAAAATACCAAACAACTATCTTTATATATATATATATATATATATATATATATATATATATACACGCACACACACACACTCCGGATCCCTTCAGGGATCCCGGACATTGCATTGGTGCGGGATGCGTTTGTGAGCCGTTGGATTTAATCCAACGGCCAGGATTAGAGAAGGCAAAAAACTCGCGAGTAATTACACTTTACCCCTTCACACTCTCACTTCCCCCCTTCTCTTTTCTTTCCACGCCTTACCCGTAGGCCAGAGAGAGAGAGACGAACGAAGAAAGAAACGCGGACGAACGAAGAAGAGAAGAAGAACGAAGACGAACGACGAAGATTGAAGCCAGAAATCTTACGTGATCTTGCATCCACCATGGTCTCTCTCTCTCTCTCTCTCTCTCTCTCTCTCTCTCTCTCGTTCCGTACGAGAACCAGAAACCCTAACCCTTGTGTTCGAACACAGAAGAACGAAGAACGAAATCGACAGACGACGAAGGGCTGGACAATCGATCTAGTACAAGAAGAACGAACCACACCACCAAGGTCTCTCTCTCCCGATTATTAGGGGTTTTTTTTCCCCGAACCAGTTTAGGGATTTTTTTTTTGTTCTGACCCTTGATTCACTGCTGTTGTTGATATTCCTCTCGATCTGCTTCGAACCAAAGAGAAGGCCAAATTAGGGCAAAACGGTTCTCGATCTGGTGGATAATCACTAACTATTTTCAACTTTAGTTCATAACCTTTTTTTCTTATTTGGAATGGTAATAGCATATTTTCCCAAAAAAAAAAAAAAAAACTTAAGTAAGACTGCTTCTATAAAAACGATTCTCGATCTGGTTGTCAATACATGTAGAACTTTTTGATTTTCTTAGCTCTTCGTATTTTATTAAATTTGTGCTATGGAGGTCAAGTTTTGCCAAAGCCATGGATTCTTCATCTTCAACAAGCACAAATGCAACGATGTCTATCTTACAAAAAGTTGAGAAGACCTATATTTAGCTTGAATTAGAGCTCCATAGTCGGTATGAATTTGTGATCTTAATTGGAATAGATGCTCAGGGGGAGTGATGTCTTACACCTTCAAATTGAAATTGGAACTTGTAAATTTAACACTTGAAGGATTCGTGCTGATGGGAGAACCAGAATTGAACAATAAGTCACTCTTCTTCTAGTGGTCTGCCAAGGCATACAAACATCATGCTTGGCTTATTTTTTATTTCTTATTTTCTTCTAAATTCTAGTGCAATTATTTTTCTCATAGAATTGTTGGAGAGACAAAAAGTCAAAACCCACATGATTACATATGCTACTTTATGGTTCTCATTGCGTTGTAATTATTTCCTTGTGCTGAGATAATGTCTGCAATAAGTGCTTGAATGTACAGTTGCTAATTTTCACTCTCTGGTTCCATTGAAATGTATACCTAATGTTTTTGTTTTTGATTGATTAATGGAGAAGCCGAATGGTTGTTCCTTTTTTACATGGTATGACCCCCCTACTTGTGCTAGAGGAATGGATTATGGAAGGCATATGTCAAGAAAATTGGTCAATTTCAGGCTGAAAACGAAGAGCTTCTAAGGAAAAATGAAACAATGGTGATGAATTGAGGAATTTATGAACTCAAATGAGAGTGTGGCCAAAAAAGTTCGAGAGTTATTGAAGAGAAATGAAGAGTTGATGAAGTCCATAACATTGTTTGAAGCCAAAGTGTTGAAGCTCCAGCTTTTGTTTATTGTTATGTTAGTTATGGGCTTTGCCATTTGTTTTAAGGGTTTCAGATTTGTGAACAAAGGAAACATATTGTTCTTGCAATAAGGTCTCAGTTGTAACATTTGCAGTTTATTTAGGCTTGAAATTGAATACAGATTATGTCGAAGACAGTTAGATTCCAAACAGAATGATATATATGCTATTTCCATTTTTTGCACAAATTATCCATTCTATTTGGTAGTCTCTCAGAAAGGTGCTGCAATGAACTTTGTTTGCCTAGATTGAAAGTGCCATATCAATTTGAAAATGCCCTATCAAAGTTTGTAGGACTTGGTCCATTTTTCTTTGTCCATGGCATTAGTGCATATGTTCTACTGTAACTTCTTGCCTTAATTTGTATGTTTTGGAGTGTCCTGGTTCTTTGTTACTATTAGACCTATTGTGGATATCTTACTGTCGGATACATACCTGAAAACAGGTGCAGCTGCTGCATTGGTAACTCGATCTAGCATTGCTACAAATGCTAGTTACTTGCTACTACATAGCTGGTACATCTATACAGCTTGTGTCCAAGTTTTGTACAGACTTTTCATGTCCAGTTGAGTGCTACATTTGCTTTGAGATTGCAGGTGCTTGCTGCTGCATAGCTGGTCCGTCTCTGCAGCTAATGCTTCATCTATTATAGTGTGCCTTATGGTGGCCTTTGTCATAACTGCTCTGTCATAGTATACCTCAAATGCTAAGGAAAATCCGGACTGTTTTCAATCTGTTTTCATTTCATGGCTTATGTAATAGTCTCCAACTCATATCTTTATTCTTATTTTTTTTCCTTTTGTTTCCTCATAGGGTATGCCCCTTGTAAATTGTATATTCGGTTATCATTTTTTCAATTTCAAGTAATTGGTGGGTTTCAAAATGGACTCTTTCTTGGACATCTCAGTGACAAATGCTTCAATTGCAAATAGCACCATACAGTCATGTTTTGCAGTTTGAATAAAATAGGAAATGGTTCTATTTGGACATCCCAGCTTTCCTCGGTTCTACTTAGTCTTCTTTTTTTTGAAAGGAAATGGTTCAACTTGTTCATGCTGTAATGCAAATGCAAAAAATATGCAGAACCATACACTGTCTTTCAAATGGCTACCCTGTAGCTTCATCTTAATAAAAATAAGTGAATCACGCTTTGAAGCAAAGTACCACAATCACCACTTATACACACCACATACAAGGTCGCCAGTTTCACTAACCTAGTAATAATATCATAACAAACACACTTCACCATGATGAAGAAATACTACTATTACACTACTACTACTACTACTTGAGATCACTGGCTGCTTTTGCCACACAAGTACAGCACAACACAGAAAATAACAATCCAAAGATAATTCTAGTTCATTTTCCGCCCATTTCTCATTTGCATTGCATCAATCTCCTTCTGCATGGCTTCAATCTTCATCTGCATTGTGATTTGTTGTCCTCTGCATTTCTTCACTAATGCTCATGGATAATGAACTCTCACATTGTTGGGGCAATGCATGCAAAAAAGAACACAATAAGAACTTAGGGTTTCAGCTTCAACGAACAACAAGAGAATAAATTGGGGCAATGCATGCAGCTCACCTTATACTTTGCACATCCGAAGAACCTTCGACATGAGTTCTTTTGTGTTCCAAATTTCCTCAATGGTGTTGGTTCTCCGCAAAAATAAAAGATCCCAAAATCAGGATCACCACTTCCATCAGAGAAAAGAAAACAATTAGCAATAAATTGAGCCTGAATTGATTACTCAGAAGTTATAGCTAGAAAGCCAAGTAAGGAAAAGGCAGCATTAGGCAAGAAAACTATAAGAGAACAAGGTTCATAATGAAACAAGGAGTTTTCTACCAAAATATGCTAGACCTGAAGGCAATACCATTTTTTTTGAACAGGAAGGCAATACCATTTCATTAAAGCAAAAACAGACACAAACGACAGATTGAACTGTCTATAAAGTTTCGACAAAACACAAATAACTAAGATCAATGGCAGCTTACCAAACACAAATATAGAACTTCTATTCATGTTCAAAAATCAACTAAGGTAGATAAGCATTATAGAAAACAATCATGTTAGCAGTTATAATTCCCCAAGTGATGCTAAACAGTAAACACACTTCAACAAAGCCCATTCCTTCATTTAGGCACAATTAAGCATGGGCCCAAAATACTAACAGTCTAAGATTTAAGTCCCAGCTTCCTTCCTTATCCATCATTTTCTCAGCAATAAAACAGACATGAAAATACCCGGAACCAAGCTGTCATAGAGGTGAACAGAGTGGATCCCAAGGAAAAAAGGCTCTTGTTATTGTATAGTTGAAATCTAGTTTGTAACTCTAAAATCAAAATCATTTCGAACACTAGATCCTACCAAATTAACCACAGTTAATATTATTTCCTAAAATGTGTAGGCAAATCATGGAAGGATATGGATGTGTGGGTTTTTAATTTCCTGTTGCTACCCGGGGATTAACTCTTCCTCTTGCTTGACCAAACGATTCGGCACCTTCATTTACAATGTAAATCAAAACTGTATTCTGATGCTGCAACAAGGAAAAATTAAGACTTTTTAAGGAAAAAATTAACCTTGAATAATTACATCCTACGGGCTATGGCAATAACAGAAATGAAAAGGAATAGAAAAAAACAAAGCCCACCTGAAACTCCCACCCACTAGAAATTACCCAACCTAGCCGAACCCCCAACCTAGCCGAACCTCCAAACCATTAAAAAAAAAAGCCCTCTTTTTGGTTCGAGTTCCAAAAACCCTAAAACCCGTTCTGGTTTTTGCTGAAAATGTAGAGATCGATCTCGAGAGAGAGAGGTACGTTCCAATCAGCAAAAAAAACCCTAATTTTTACTGAACTAGAATCGGCCAGAAAAGCCCTAACCAGATTTTGAGAGAGAGAGAGAGAGATACCTTGGTGGATGCAGAATCATGTAAGATGTCTGGCTTCAATCTTCGTCTTTCGTCTTCGTTCTTCTTCTTTTCTTCGTTCGTCCGCGTATCTTTCTTCGTTCGTCTCTCTCTCCCGTGGCCTGTGAGGCGTGGAAGGAAAAGAGAAGGGGGAAGTGTGAGTGTGAGGGGGTAAAGTATAATTACTCGTGAGTTTTTTGCCTTCTCTAATCTTGTCCGTTGGATTAAATCCAACGGCTCACAAACGCATCCCGCACCAATGCATTGTCCGGGATCCCTGAAGGGATCCGGAGTGTGTGTGTATACACACACACACACATATACATACACACACACACAAAGTGTCGCTTTATATTGGTTTTTTTCAAAATGGTCCAAATTTTTATACTTTTTAATTCCTCTCGTTGAGAAAATGGTTTAAGCTAACTAGTTTCAAAAAGATTATATTTGAAAAACGATGAGTTGTCAAGTCGATTCAATTTTGATGAAATTCATTTGAACATAGCAAATTAGCCTATAAGAAAGAAAGATAGGGAAAAAAATTGAGAAATGCTAAGTGCAAAAAAAATAGGCAAAAACAAGACCCTTGAAGTGTGTATTTTTGTTAATTTTCTTTGTCCCTAGCACTCCTGAAAAAATCTGCCTAAACAATGGAGTAGTAATGTTTAACAACGTTTAATCTCTGATCCGACGGAGAAAAGGGGCTTGCAGCGTAAGCAATGAGATCACCAACCTTTAATTTATCTCCGAACTTTCTCGACCTTCTAAGTTTCCCATTTCCTATCCCCGTCAGTTTCAGCTAACAATTTAATTTTCTGACTTAAAAATGGGACAACTTGTTAGATTTAAATTGTTCTGTCATAATCACCACCCTAACAAATTACCACTTCTACCGCACCCATTTGCCTCTGGCCATTGGCGTGGCACTTCTTCCAGTCTACAACTACAAATACCCAGCAACATCCGCACCTCCATCACAACAAGAAATACTACTGAAAAGCAGAAAAATCATAGCTTTCCCTTCATACCCAGATCGACAATCAAAGCAACAGACAGAGCAATCTCTGCATCGGCACCAGAGGCAGCAACTATGGTCAAAGCCATTAGGGTTCATGAACTTGGTGGCCCTGAGGTCTCTCTCTCTCTCTCTGTATATATATTGCACACAATTTCTATTTCTGCATTAAAAACTGGTGTTCAATTTTGAAGTGTTTCTTGTGGGAAGGTTGGTGTTACTGTCTGTCCCTTTTTTTGGCTCATTTTATTTATTACCAAGTACTGATTGCGTCAAGTGGTATCAATCCGATCCGAATTATTATTTTTTCTTGCTTTAGGTTTGGTGTTATTATTAGTCTTGGTGGCTACTTTCTTGATTACAAGATACTGGTGGTGTCTAAGCCGTTGGGGCACATGAACTGAGTGGTCCTGGGGTCTCTACCTGTTTCATGTACTGTTGTCATAATTGTAAACTTCTACTGAGTCTTCTTTAAAAGGATTTGTGTTATTGTGAGCCAAAAAAGACTTTTGAAATGTTCTTTGAAAGGCGTAGTGTTCCTGTTCCTGTCATTCCTTTTTGGCTAATTTCTTGATTTTGCGCAATGTACATCGTTGCAAAACAAAATTCGGAATATACGCAAACACTGACAAGGGATCCCGTGTAGATGTCAGTATCCACACATTGGTATGGTGCCTCAAGAACTCTATTCAAGTAGATGATTTAGCACGGACAATTCCTCCTGTTAGAGGTGCAGCGTTCAGACTGTATCTTGTCACAGAATCTTATGGGAAATGCTCAAAGATGAATCCGAATAAGCCTCTGCCTTGACTGAGCGACCCTTCTCTTTTAGAGTGCAACTCGCACAGAAGATTCTTAAATAGGCGAGTTCCGCTCCTTGGAATGAATCTTGGAATGAATCGGTGAAAACCCATAACCAAGCGTTCTCATGAGCTAGTTCACATCAAATTCTGGGAATGAGGCTCATCCTCTTTGTTGTCCCTTCCCCCTCTTAGTCAGGTGTTCCCGTCTTCTCAAGGATTGGCATCACCAGTGGACGGATGTCTGAGATGCAGAGAAGAGGACGAAATCCTTTTGTCTTTTATTTAAGTAGCTTCAAAGTCAAGCCGTAGCGCGCAGTCAAGGCCAGGAGGAGGCAAGGGAAGTTTCTTTTGGGAAGCAAGCCCTCAACTTATCCGCTTATCGGAAAGAGCAGGGACCTACAGACAGCAAACTTCTTGGCACCTGATTCTGGGTCATATCTATTCTTAGCCATGTTTATCAAAATCCCATTCCATATTTGCTTACTTTAGCTGAATTTTAACTGGGCTGCCTGGTCAAACTCTCTTTTGCGTCAACTATGTGTGAGATTTTAAGCTTGTTATGTCGGCAGCGTAGTTCATTATTCATACTTTGAGAAACCTTGTTGCAGTAAAAATTCCGCAATCTGATCGGGCAGCCCAGTTATATATTCGTAATTAGCTATTGCTAGTTGTTGGGTTTGGTGTATATTACTTCGTGTTTTTCTATGTTGGTCATGTGCCTGGGGTTAATTTAGGATGGGTTTAATTGTTTGACATCCTACTTGCAATAAGATATGCAGCCTTTTAGTGGTTAGGGCTACAATCAAAGTTGCACACAAGGGGTTGGCCTCTAATCTCTATGTCATAGCTGATTACATGTGAACAATAAAAAGTTTTTCATTATGTTCCTATTGCAGTGTTGTTTGTGTGGCACACCCATAAATGTGGTTGATAGACATGCTGCCCATTACAGTTTGGACCTTGTTAACTCACTTCCAAATCAACATGATGGTAGGTTCTGAAGTGGGAAGATGTGGAAATAGGAGAGCCAAAGGAGGGTGAGATCCGAGTGAAAAACAAGGCTATTGGGCTTAACTTCATCGATGTCTACTTCCGCAAAGGAGTTTATAAGGCCTCCACAATGCCCTTTACTCCAGGTTTGCCTTCATATCTGTATGTCAAAGTACCATGTAGAGTGTAGGCTTATGATTTTTGACATCGACCATTGGCAAATAACCCTTCACTTATGGAGTTGAGTCAATTGACAATTCCTGTTGTTAGCTAGTTGTATTTGCCTCCTGGAGAAATGTGCCTCCGATTGTCTTTGTGTAAAAATAATAAGGGAAAGAACAAAATAGAAACACATACAATAAAGAAGAAGATAAGGACTCAGCATGAATAGTCCTTAGAATCTTTTTGTTAGTAGGATTTTAGCGATTTCAAATATGACTACAAGCCTTACATGCTTGATTCTCTTGAGATCACAATTCTTTTTATAGAAGCAAACTTAGGATTGGTCTCGTTTAGACATCCAAACACAGCCTTAGTTTGAGTGTCCTTGTTTCAAAGTAATCCAGCGTTGCTTGTTTATGGCTCTTTAGTTTATGCCTTCTTCTTTTTTAAGGGGCAGAATATGCATATTAGATTGTTAAACCACCAACTTATCTAAGAGCTTAAGTTGTTAGAGAGAGGGGTAACTTTATTATTTATACTGTTATCACGCCCCCTCACGGCTCTCCTCCATAAGCGGGCTAAACACGTGTAAATATTTTAACATTAGGTAGGTATTGAGGTTTGAACATAGGATCTATTGCCTGCTCTAATATCATATTAGATTGTTAACTAGCAACTCATCTAAAAGCTTAAGTTGTTAGAGAGAGGGGTAACTGTATTATCTATACCTTCAACTATGCTATTTGGTTGAATGTTCTGCATTTGATCCTTTGACGCCAGTTCTTGCCAAGACTTAAGAATCCGAACTGTTGTTTGTATGGAATAAATCCCTCCGGGTCATCACCTTCATGATACCGGAGAAACTCATTGTTTTCATTGAATTCTCTGCATCACTATGACCATATATGACGTTTTATTTTACCAGTACATGTTGATGCAAGGTTTGCTGTAGTTGAGGATGTGTTGGTCAAGATTTTCCATTTTCAATTGCAGGTATGGAGGCAGCTGGTGTGGTGACAGCTGTGGGCCCGGGATTAACGGGTAGAAAAGTTGGAGATGTTGTGGCTTATGCTGGTAGTCCAATGGGTTCATATGCTGAGGAGCAGATCCTACCTGCCGAGAGAGTGGTCCCTGTTCCGCCATCCTTGGATCCAATTGTAGCAGCATCTGTCATCCTCAAGGGAATGACAGCTCATATGCTAGTTCGCCGGTGCTTTAAGGTACCTTACACTCTTCTCTTACACTTCAGACCTTAGAAATTTGACATATCATAAAAACATGTGTATCATATTTTACTTCCACACGTATGTAGGGTTGTGCTACTTGGACTCCAAAATATGCCTACACCAACTTTTTCCATGTAAAGAGAAAGTTAACACACCCCGATTATAGTATTTTTCCATCTTCATCATTGCCTGTCCTCAATTCATCTCAGTAACCCGAGCTGTATTATCTCATGTCTCTCCCTAATGTAGTCATATGTGTGAAACACAAATAAGATATATCTTTGAGGCTTGTGAGTAGATTTTGGCATTCCAAGCAAGGGAAAGACCATTCTAGCATTGGAGCTTCCACTTTCCACAACTGGTAATCAGGATTTGTTTATAATACAAGCGCACAAGTGTGTGCGTGCTGCAGACCTGACATATTAAGAGACTTATAGTTCCAGACTTGCGGTGATCATCTATTTTACCCTTCCATATCCATCAATATGGGATAGTCCATGTCACATGAAAGTTGAAACTTCAACATAGTGGACCTGCACAATAGTCATGTTTGTCAGTTGTCATTAGTTATGGTACTTTCAGTTTCCAACTTGTATTCATTATTTTAAAATATTTCAGCTTGTATATTCATCTTGGGTAGGATACGACTCTACTGCTTATTATTATAGGTTGAACCTGGACACACTGTCTTTGTTCATGCGGCAGCTGGTGGAGTTGGGTCTCTCTTATGCCAGTGGGCAAATGCACTTGGTGCCACTGTCATTGGAACCGTCTCAACCACAGAGAAGGCGGCTCAAGCCAAAGAAGATGGATGCCACCATGTGATAATGTACAAGGAAGAGGATTTTGTGACCCGTGTCAACGAGATAACATCAGGAAAAGGGGTAGATGTTGTCTATGATTCTGTTGGAAAAGACACCTTTCAGGTAATGGATATTCTATCACAAGACTCAAAACCTCCAATAAAAACTTGCCAACGTATTCACTGAAAATAGATGGCATTTAGTGCAATGGTTTGCGTCAAAACTTTCGGATGATGTATTCTAATGGTATTTGCAGTACACAAGTTTGCTCCTTATATTGTTAGATATATCCTGTATTCTTTGAGGTGCAAGTTGGTCCAAGTCAGCTCTTTGCTTGATATCAAACCAATGGCCTAAAGGGTAGGCTTAAACTTAGAGCCAAGTGGAACTTAAAAGTAGTCCTCAAACTAAAGATGTGTTCAGATTTTTGCTTAAAAATGCCAAGTGACAAAACTGGCTTTTAGCTGAGCTGTTTGGGCAATTTTAGTTGAACTTTTTTTCTTTCCAACTTTTTGATGAAGAAGTTGGACTGGAAAAGCTGGCCTTCAGGTAAGTTCATTGGGCTATTATGCCTATTTTTCTTGTTTTCGAGCTAAAATAGAGAAATCTAATAGGCGAGCTTCTTGGTATTAACTGGCCAAAAAAATAATTTTGAAACAGTCTCTAACACACTTAAGTCCCCTTTTAAGTAGTCTTTGTTAGATTTCTTGGAGGGTTCCAACCTAAAAGCAATTGACAATAGGTGGAGTAACCTCTAGAATATATTAACCAAGCTTGAGTGGCTTAAATGGGCGATGTGGGACAAGTCGTTACCCCTCACGTGCAGCCCGGATGCACGTGGAGGTGACAGACCAGGAGACCAGGAGTTGAGCGATTGACTTAAGCGATAGAGATGATCGAGACTTTCCCACGAGAGATGAGGCCATCCAATACATAGCTCTAATACCATGTTGTCAGAGATAAGAAAAAGTGTATAGGGTGTTAATTGACCCTAACACAAAAGAGCTTTATTTATATTATGGAGTGACATATTATATGACTCGACTAGCCAATGTGGGATAAAGACTAAAGACTAGAACTCTATTCTAACAGTCTTTAATGGAGAATTTATCTTGTTCAGGGATCCTTAGCATGCCTCAAATCTCGTGGATACATGGTGAGTTATGGGCAGTCGTCTGGAATGCCAGACCCCCTCCCCCTGACAGAACTTGCTGCAAAGGCGCTGTTCTTGACAAGGGCTTCCCTTTTTTCATATACTGCCACCAGGGATGAGCTTCTACAAGCTGCTGGCGAGGTCTTTTCTAATGTTGCCTCCGGCATCTTGCGAGTCCGCATAAACCACAAGTATCCTTTGTCTCAGGTAGCACAGGCCCATGAAGACCTTGAGGGTCGGAAAACGTCTGGTTCTGTGGTGTTGATACCCGATGGAGTATTTGAGCAGTGAGTTTTCTTCGTCCAACTTTGGTGTTTTTCTTTCTGAATGGACGTATTGGCTGGAGGAGTTGGATTGTATTGGTATATATTTGTTCTTCAAGTCTTCTGTACTCTCTTTATGACAAAGGCGGAGATATCTGCTTCAGATAATGTGTTCATCTGAGAACTATTGTGAAAAAATAAAATGATGGGTCACGTGTGGCGGTTTTAATTTTTTCCTTGTGGATGTGTTTGATCTTTTTGGTATTTGATTTTGCATTTGCAATACTTGGATACTTTTCTGATCTTTCGCTAAGAAAGGTTTTGTTGCGATGCTGGAATATTCATTTCCTGTCAAACTGCTCTATATACTCTTTCTGAAAACCTTCGTTCGATGGCGCAGCTGGATTTGTATATAAGATTTGCATTTCATTAGAGCCTAGAGGAATCCTCTTTGGTCCCCCAGAGAATGAGGTTGGTCCTGTTTTAGTCTCTTTCCCACACCCCCACACACACCCCCCCACCACCCCCACCACCAATCGATAGGAGATAACCTTACATCAAGTATTAATTACAAAGGACAAATCATGAGACACTACGTCAATTATGTGAGAGTCTCCGAGATAACAAAACTCAACAACTCAAACCACTGTAAATCCAATCCAACTACAAGCCCTTATTAGAGGAAGGAATAATTCCAACGGAAGAATATCTACACGCAGGTGGAAAGACTCAAATTCCTTACCTCAACTGAGCTAGCTCTAGTAATATACTACAAGAGTCCTATTTGGTCTATTTGCGGGTCTTTTTTTCGACCTAACACGACAATCAAAATCGTTCACTTTTTATAATTTGTTGGGAACATAAATTATGTACTCCTTTCGTTCCTTTTTAAATGTCCTGTTTCGTAACTCCAATTTATTAAGAAAACATCATCATTACACCTTTCAAATCAACTTTTACATCCACTTTCTCTATTTACTCTTTGGAGACATATCTTTACACTATTACTTACTAACTTTTCAAAATGGAATCTACTTTTCGGGGCAAAATAAAAAATGTACTAACTTTTACCCACTAACTTTACAAAATGGACATTTATTAAGAAACAGTCAAAAATAAATGAAATACTGAATTTTAAAAATGGGACGGAGGGTGTAATATAACTAGGTTGATCCCATTCCTTTTATTAACTAATTCAGAAGTACATGAGGTTGAGACTATGGACAAAACCATCCCTAGCACTGCAAAATATTGGGAAAAGAAAAACTGTTCCTGTCAAATTAAGGTGGTGCTGAAGAAGGATTGAGGTTGAAAGGGAAGTCAATCAAATTCTGAGGTGTTTTAACTCCAATTGCACTGATCAAAAAAAAAAAAAAAATCCAATTGCATGATTCTTCATCAATGGTGGCAATTCTTTGAATTATTTTCCATTTGCGGCTTATAACATTTAGTTACATCAAGATTTAACCACACAAAAAAAAAAAAAAAACATTTACATCAAGACTGCAGAGCGAAATACAGTAATGAAAAAGACTGTCTCTTGAATTAAATTCACCACGGGGACCACACACTCTCTCTCTCTCTCTCTCTCTCTCCCGCGTTTTTTCTGTTACTCTGGTCTTACACTCTCAAGACTCCACACGCGCCTTGTATCTGTGCCTATTTGTTAGTACTGAAGAGAGAGAAAGAGCAAACGATTAACAATTGTGCAAATGTCAACCACGCGCTCAGTCTCTGCGCACCCAACAAGATTTCCTCCCTCCTAACCGCATGAATGGAGTGACCATGCATGTACCGTCGTTACAACCTGTACACTAGAGTTGTTTACTCTCTCTCTCTCTCTCTCTCTCTCTCTCTCTCTCTCTAAGTTGAGAGGCCGTGGGTAGCAAGTGATTCATCATTTGAATTCATATTCTGTTGCATGTAGAGAGAGAGAGAGAGAGTGAGAGAGACGAGAGAAATTGTGTACTTGAAAATGCAGGAACAGGAACAGGGCACCGTGGGCGGCGGAGAAACACCAGCTTTGGCCAGACACCTACTCCCCTGTACATCTCACTGTACCCTCAACACCGACACTGACACAGGTCGTCCTCCTTTAACCCTTTCTGTCTCTAACCTACTACTACTCCATACATGTATCCTTCCAATTTAAGCCATATTCGAATTCGACACCTAATAAGTCCATGATTCCCATATATCCATGCAGTAGCTAAGAAAAAGTTTTTTAACGAAATTAGCATGACAGTTTGTATTGGTCTGGCCCTTCACAGAAACCACCAAAGACCACATAGACAGAGAACTGGGTTGTGTTTACGAGATTGATCATAGCAAGCTCCCGCCCAGAACCCCTGTTCAACTCAGATCCACCCGTGTCGTCGTGGTAAGAAATTACACCTTAAATTCGATTACATAATGGTTTTCTGTGTACATCTGTAGATTTGTATGTTATTTGTTGTTGGTATGTTTTTTATTCTTCAATTGGGTTTTTTTTTGCTTTTTTCTTTTTTTGATTTCAGGTAAGTGAGAAGACGGAATTGAATATTTCAGTGAGATTTCCGAGCACGCAATCGCTTCAAAGGTACTTGAGCAAAGGAATCACAGAGATGTGTCCGGAGCTGGACAAGAGGTTCGTTATGGGAACAAAGCTCGCAGAGAAAGTGCTTTTCCGACAAGTCCGGTCTCGAGAATTCACGGAGAAGAAGAACTCGAAGGATTTCTGGCAGTTGATTTCCAACTCCGATTGTGGAATTGGGGATTTTGTGATTTCCAATAAGGCTGGATCATGTTTATCGGAGCTAAAATGCAACGGAATGCCGCGATGGGGTGTTCGTCACCAGGTCAAGTTCGTATACAGGCATACAGAAACCAATGAAGACGAACAAGAAGAAAACGAAGAAGCTGAAGAAGAAAACAATGGGGAAACCGATGAGAGTAGGAAGAATGATGAGAGAAACAGGTGTAGCTCAAGACTTGTTCCAAAGGGGAAGAAAGCAAAACTTGAAAACCAAAGCCAGATCAATAAGACTAGGAAGAAGAATTGTAAGCAAATAGGCAGGTGGTCTGCTGAAAGGTAAAACTGAAACTCTGACTTACAATGTTAATCTTAGCTCTTTTAGAGCATTTCCTGCCCTTACTCAAATTTTAGCAAAAGCTTCATGGTATGAACTATGAAGTACTCCAATTGACAAACCCAAACGGAAGCACAAGCATCTCCTGCCCTTACTCAAATTTTAGCAAAAGCTTCATGGTATGAACTATGAAGTACTCCAATTGACAAACCCAAACGGAAGCACAAATTTGAGTAAAAGCTTCATCAATGGCATAGTTGTAAATTGGAAAGAGCAAACCAAGCCTTCCAAAATTTGAGTTAAAATTTGGCACTCCCTTAATTTGGTGAAAATTTTGAGTAAAATTCAATCTAGTAAGAGTTTGAGTCAAGAAGTTGAGTGCGTTTTACTCGGAAATTTGGTTCTAAGTCAGTTAAAAGATCAAGGGCCGGAGATGCTCTTACAAATTTGTTTTCACATTCTAACTGTTGGATTGTTATATATGAGAAGGTACAAGGTGGCTGAGAAAAATCTTCTGGAGGTGATGAAGGCGAAGGGTGCAGTTTATAAAAGCCCAATTCTCCGGCCAGAACTAAGATTGGAGGCTCGCAAGCGAATCGGGGACACGGGTCTGCTGGACCACCTCCTCAAGCACATGGCGGGGAAGGTGGCGCCGGGTGGGGCTGAGAGGTTCCGGCGGCGGCACAATGCAGAAGGGGTAATGGAGTATTGGTTGGAGAGTGCTGATCTTGTTGATACAAGGAGGGAGGCTGGAGTTCAAGATCCTTATTGGACCCCACCACCAGGTTGGAAGACTGGGGATTATCCTAGTCAGGATCCTATTTGTGCTAAGGAGATGAAGGAATTGAAGGAGGAGACCTCTAAATTGGAAAGGTCAAATATGAAACCAGAACTCCTTACTTCTGGTTTTGAAATCTTCATTTGGGTCTGTTTGAAATGTTTTATCATGGTTGAGTTAACAGGGATTTGGAGGAGTTAGTGTCCAAGAAACAGATGGAGGAAGAAATTGCCCAACTGAGGAGGTAAGGACCTACAAATTTCATTTATCCTTCATAGAAAGACTATGAATTTTAAGTTTTTACAAGTTTTTTGACCTTGTTGTCTATCAAACAGGGAGATAGAGGAGGAGTTATCAAAAAAGCAGCAGCAGGAAAGTCAAGAAACTGTGCCTATGAATCCAATGATCACATTGGTACGTAGTGAACGAATCCGGAATTTCTTTTGATTCACTAATCTTTATTTCAGTTCATGTTAGTGAATCCTCCATTTTGTTGTTTGCTTTGGTAGGAGAAGTATATGGAAGAAGTGATGGGTGTCTCAAGATACGTGAGCAGAATTGAGGTACCTAAGCAATTGGCAACAACTTTACCTTCGTTCTTTCCAATTCCCCCCAGATCACGTTTCCAAATGAACTGAGCTAGTTCTGAAAGATTTATTTCATGTTTGGGGCATTCTTGAATTAGTTTCCATAGTGGTGCTGATGCATTATACTCGCAGAAACGAACTGTAAAAACATTTTCCAACTGTTTTCCCCCCTTGTTGTAACGATAATTGGACGTCTTGCAATCAATGGCACTAAAGATACTTTAAACGTAAAGTAACTGGGAATTGAAACTTCTAGTACTTCGTAACGGGTTGGTGATGAATACTTCTTTGTAGTGCATTAATTGAAACTAACTGGGAATTGCACCTTAGCTCTAAATGTGAAGTAATGACAATTGCTTAGCTAAAAGTACAAGGCATTAACAGGTTGGTACTTCCATTTATTGGTTCAACACAAGCACAGCACACACCTCATGCACGTTCATATGGTGGGGCACTTTCAAATTACACTACCATATACATGAAATGTCAAGAACATCATGCATGAATCTTGACAATGAAGATGCCGATCATATATGGACATGGCATGGTGTGCATGGTAATGGTTGCAGGAAGAGATAGGGAAGCTGAAGTCCAAGGTGAGAGAAGAAATAAAGTCAGACTCGGCATTAATGGTATCCGCAGAAAGTTGTGATGAAAAGGAGAAAAAGAAAGTAGGCAAACCACTGGTAGTAGCACAGCAAAAGGAAGCAGTGGGAACAGAGGGAAGGGGTGATCAGGGGAAGACAAACGTAACAGAGAAAGAAGCAGAAAGTACAGGCGCAGGAGAGGAAAAAGCAGCAAAGATACAAAGGCTGAAGAGTGGGTTCAGAATCTGCAAGCCCCAGGGCACTTTCCTTTGGCCAAACATGGCATCATCTCAGGTTGTGGTCCATGCTGAAGATCTTTTAATGGTCCCAACGCCACCCTCAGTTTCTTCCTCCACCGCCTCCGCTCCTCCCCGACTACCTTACCACCACCACCACCACCACCACTACCACTACCGACCCTACCCCGTTAAGCCATTGGCTCTTAAGGTCACTGTCTCTTCCACTGTGGAGAAAAATTTCTCTACTACTACGACGACCACAGCTGGCACAAACAAGACCACAACCTCACTCATGAACCTCAATGACTTCCCGTCCCACCCTGGAGACAGATTTTGTGGGACCCAATTCTCGTCCTCCTCATTGGCCAGCTCATGCTTGCCGGAGAGAGTGGGGACATGGCTGGCTCTGGCTACTCCCACCTCTGCTCCTAATGACTCCACCCGTGGATAATTAATCTGGGTTTTGGGCTTCAGCCAGGTGAGGACTTGTCTTTTTGGTTTAGTACGGATGCTCTTGGATGATACTATGACATGTTTTTGATTTAGCTGTATCATGTCCAGGAGAGATACTATTGTGGGTTGATGTAAGTGTTCAGTTGGATTGTAAGAAGAGCTGAGGGTCCAAATTAGGAATTATTCCTGTTTTTGTGGTGGCCCTTTTTATGGGGTTGTAATGGCAATATAAGCATAATTTCAGCTAATGATATTCTATGTTTTTCCTCTCTCTTTTTTGTGTGCATATGGTGGTGCTTTTCTTGTGTTTGATTTCTTTTGAAATCGAGCAACATTATGCTAGGAAAATGAACTCTGCAGAAACTTGTGTAAATAAAAATGTTGCTAGGAAAATGAACTCTGCAGAAACTTGTGTAAATAAACATAACTTAAGCAACGACTAACCATTCAGCATTCTAGCCTATTGTGCTAACCGAACATTCAAAAAAACATTTTCCACAAACAGTATCAAGCACATTTTTGCGACAAACTTTTTACACCTATTGATTTGTCTCGACGAGAGGGATGAGAAAAGTAAAACAAAAAATTTACTTTTACCCTAATATTTTTTACTTTTCCCGATTCCTCTCGTCAAGACGAATCAATAAGGGTAAAATATTTGTTGCAAAATGAACGAAGGCGAAAAAAAATTCAATAAGGACAACAAAAAAAAGCCCAAAAAATCCGTTAGCGGAAATTAGCTGCTGTATGAGACAGGTTTAATTGTTGCTTAATTGGTTAACTTAAGGCACATCATTACACATGAAATTCCGGATGCAATAAATGCAAAGGTTCAAACAATATCCTCATCTATTGGTTTAGAATTAGAAGACCCTTCTACTTAAGAGAGAATTTATTGTTACCTTCTAGATCAGCTAACTACTGAACGGCAACTGAATATACAATGTTGATGATCTCTAAATCACTTTCAACCAAGCTACTAGTTTGTGTTGCGTAGCCTCCCTTAAAGGACTGCAATTCTTGCTCAAACAAAAATGATGAAAAAGTTTAAATTATTCCTCCAATGACACATTAAGCCACAGAATTCATTCTTATGCATCGCTATAGCCTTGAGTGTTCATTTGTGCTGCGGACACTCATATCTCGGAAGTTGATGCATTCAGAGAGTGCAGCTGTGAACTTCTTCAAATCATCCAGTGTGTGTGCTGCGCTCAAAGTTACCCTTAACCTGAACGACATAAAAATTCAATTCATGCGAAGGTATAAATCAAAGTATACATGCATGAAATTGCTCCACCATCAGGAAAACGTCGAGAAAAAACTCAAACCAACAAAACCATAAATACTTTGGCACGTTTATTGCCAACAGTTCTTCACCTCAAACCCAATTTTTTTTAACAAAAGCCGTATATAGGAGCCTACGGGAGTCACATTTCTGTGACTCCACAAGAGTGAGCATGAAATCCCAGTCAGATCAGGCATAAGTATTAAGAGAAAGAGGAAAATAATCTAAAGGATTAACAAGATGACAAAACCAACAAGCTCGTGTCCAACGCACCTGCAGGAATTAGGAGGAACAGTTGGAGGTCTAATTGCAGTAACATGGAACCCAGATTTCAAGAGGTACCTGTTCCACAATTGAGACAGTTAAGTACACAACAGGATTGAACATTGTAAAGTAGACTTGGGAAGAGGGATTGAAAGAGACCAACTAGCTTGAAGGGCCTTCTCTTCACTCCCTACGACAAGAGAGATGATGGGACTTGTAACAGGGAGTCCCGTGAGAGCATGGAAGTCCTGCACCCGTTTCCAAATGGCCCTTCTACGCCAAGTCTCCTTTTGGGCCACAATAACAGCAGCTGGTAAGTTATAATCAAACTGTTAACAACAGAAACTAAGCCAAGTGAATGCAAACCCTATAACAATGCAGCAGCACCATGCCACGTCTTCTGCTTTCTTTCTGTTTTCTTTTTTGTTATTATAAGGTAGATATAACAACAGAAGTAACTCAAAGAAAATGCCCAGGCATAAGCATTACAAGTGCAGTACAGTATGATCATTATCTGATAGATAGTCGACCTAGAACGAATCAAAGAGAAATATGTTCATGATCCTTCATCTTGTGTAAAGAAACCGTTAAGAGAGTTCGTCATTCGCTAATTTACCCTATTGTGTATGTGTCATTCCAGATGTCTGAGCAGGCAAACAGAGAGAACAAGTACCATGGAGCCACCAGTTACCAAAGAAACAAATTCATATAGAAAATGAACACTAGCATGAGAAAACGGCGCCAGAAATATTCCTAATGTCAAGTTTACTATATACCATGTGCAGCAGCAGCAATGGGAACTGGCGTAGAAGTCGAAAATATAAAAGAACGACCCCTGGATTGTATGAGTTGCTTCCACCTCTTGCTGGTACATTGAAAAATCATCAAACATTTATCTGAACAAGTCGATATAGAACCAAAAAAACTTATATTCTCATAATTATCATCATTCACTATTTTGGAGCAGATGAGCGATGATGTTGATGACAACTGTGAATCAAAAAAGTCACTACATCAATGCCTGTAAAAATCCAACCTCACAAAATGGAACAACAATGCAACAGACACATTGGAAAGCTGCTATGTCCAAAGTGGAAATTGGGAATCACAAAAGTCAAGATAGGTGAGGAGTTAATTCAATGCTGTCTCAGTCCAAGATTGAACAAGCCAAAAAAGGAAGCTAAGGTGAAACAAGTGTAGTTGATTGAGTCAATGCTGCACTTGTAACATCGCTATAAAGATGAGTCAAGACAAGTGACGGGAAAAAAAAAAGGTATAGGAAGTTCATATCATTGATATAGAAGACATATCCAGTGCATTGTAAGTCTAATTTGACTGACAAAATACCGAGGAGTTGCTCATGCTGAATGAGCCCAGTCTCTTTCTGTTTCCATGCAAGTTCTATACGGGAAATAGAGGCATGTTAACAGGATTACCTGCATGCTATGAATCCACCGTGGCAACCTGCAGCCTTGCTCAAAGTACCTACGCATATATCAACATCACTTTCGCAATTAAACTCCTCAGCCACACCCCCTCCATTTTTGCCACAAACAAACGTTCCATGAGCCTGAACAAAAATCCAGAGTCCAGAGTAATAGTAGCTTTAATAATATGTACGAAATTGTAATGAAAAGAAAATCAGAAGGTGCAATGTAGCTGAATAAGTAAAATCTCCAAGAGTGAACCCCTTTCATAGTTTTCTATTTCTCTCTTTCTGTTTTGAAGGAAGGGGAATTTGTTAGGCTCGTAGGTCTTTTAAAGAGGGAGAACAGGAACAAACTATCCCTTCAACTGTAGTGGACAGACCAACTAAATGAGCAAGGAATGCTAGGTGGATAAGAGCTCAGCTCAATGTGGAGGAATCTAACCAAAAAAATCCTCTCTTCCGATATGTCTTTACAAATTTCTTTCTAAAAAATAGATAAACTACACAGGTATGATAAACAAAAGGGAATATTCAGAAACTAATGGACTGTCACTCAAATGTAAGAGTTTTCCAAACAGCTTCATACAGTCCTGTGACACCTGAGGCTCAGTAAAACTTAAATTTTTCCGGTAACCACAATCAATTAACGCCATGCATTGATGGGTGGTGAGGATCCATATTTACTATCATGAGATTTTTTTCGGAATTATTCGTAATAAGATATTGGCTACAATTGAAAAGACATAGGGCTAAGAACTACGCTCGCATAATGTTGTATTCCTATTCAATCGTCGATATTGAAGAACTTACATCATCAATAACCAACAAAAATCCATGCCTCTTCCGAAGCTTTGAAAGCTCGCCCATTGGTGCAAAGTCCCCGTCCATACTGAACAAGCTGGTGAAACAACAGAAACAACTCTCTACCCATTCAACAAATTCCCGAGACACAGAATTGGTAGTTACTCAGAATTCTAAGGAGAGAAATAATTGTGAGATATCAACAACTTTCTCCCACAAATTACCTATCAGTCACAACAACTTTTTTCTTCATTGCGCATCTCAATCTGTCAAAACACAAATTGCATAGCCATGAGATGAAAACAGGAAAGAAAAAAAAAATCAGATAGAGGAAGGAGAAAGACCAAAAGCGTGACCCTACAGTAATGCATTAAGGTGAGACATGTCACAGTGTCTATAGACAAATGCCACTACACTTCCTTGTCGTTCAGCAAGACGAATACCATCTATTATGGAAGCATGGTTCAGAGCATCGGAAAATATGGCGACCCTATCATCCTTCAAAGGTTTTCCCCCTGTGGCTAAAAGAGAACCAACACTTCCCAATGTTGTCATCAAGGCCATATTGGCTGCAAAGCCGGTAGGACAAAGAAGACAATCCTATAGCATTGATGTAGATAAACAATGGATTAGTTCTTTAGTAAACCAATAATCGACCAGAAACAAACTAACTTAAGTGAGATCCAAGGAGTAAAACAATTATGGCCAAGTTTCTGTATTAGTCATTTGTACAATTAAAATTGCTTGAAGCCTTGAATGATAATGGTGCCAGGTGACTATACTAGCGCTTCAATTGAACTTCAACTCTATTCCTAGCATATGCCTAAAGCGCTAACCTTTTCATCTTAAACTCCTCTGTTGGCTTCAGCACTTAAGCATACATTTGAAAGATATAGACTATAGTACTTAGACAGACACTTAGTGTAGGTACACCATAAGCAGCTGTAATGATCAACACAGGTTCCCCCATAAGGGACAACCACGAGAGCATGGCAGGCCATACAGATCACTATCAAGGCAGCTTGCATGTCTAGTGTCCCAGCCTTATTATTATTTTTTTTTTTTGTGTGTGTGTGTGTGTAAGTCAACCATTTTATAATGCAACCAAACTAGAATCTTTGGGAACAAACCCATACATCAGAACAAGGCTATCCCATCCCTAACCAACTAGGGGAAAACGAAACGAACAAAGCAGCAAACCCAAACAGATTTACAAGGGACTGAAAATCCTAGAACTTAGGCACCAGCCTTGCCAAGAAGAACCTTCAAGAGAGCACCACAGGGTGCTAACCACGGCCTGACCACAGTATAACACCATAACTCAACTTAGAAGATCCTAGTCAACATATATACACATCATAATCACCTATTTATCCAACAGCCAGTTCAGCTTCCCATTCTTGAAATGTTCAAATATTTCAAACAAGCAACATTTTTGAAACTCGTGGAGAAATATAATCAAGTGAATCTAGACAATGGGTGAAGGAACGGAATATACTTGTCCTGACTCCAAAGAAACAGTGAGAACGTAACAGATGAACCCATACCTCTTTACTCTTCAAGTATGCCAAGCATGACTCCAGGAGTCTATGGTAGTTGGTATACCCACAGATTAACGCAGATCCCTTCGGTCCCATTCCATGTGCCAAGGCCGCCTAAAATAGAAGATTCAACCGTCAAGAGATGCCACACATTTCCACTCCACTGATGAAATTTCCACCCACATGCAGAGGGGCGCTGATTTCTTGACAAAAAGAACAAAATGATGATGACCCTTAAATACTACACCTTTGCAGCAGCCTTTGAAATCGTGGGATGTGTACTCAAGCCCAAATAATCATTTCCCGAAAATAAAAGCAGCTTTCTAAACTTCTGATGAGAGCAAGCCCCTGCTTCATTTCCAACTTCTCTGTTGCCACAGTCAGCATCATCTCCTACCACATACAATAAATCAAAATGGCGAATAAATAGGAGTAAAGGATGTTTACAGATACGTGTGGAGTCTTATAGTGGGGGAAGGTGGCACATGCCACCCCTAGGTTCTAACTTGGTTTTCCATTTTGGCTTTCATGTCCCAAGTCTAAGAATATAAACACTGAAACTGTGCCAATTAGTTTTGTTGTGATGCTCATCAAGGAGAAAGTGTGATGCAACAACTCACCCTTAAATAATTATTGAGTATTGGTTATGTGATCATTAATTAGTACATTTTGTTTTGTCAACAAGAGAGCCTTGTTTGTGAGCAATTTTTTTTGGATTTATTCATGTTTCCAATACTACAACCTTGATTCCAAAAGTAGTTTTGTTCAACGTTTGTGGATGATGTACCTTCGAACACTTGTACTTTTCTTAGTACTAAAAAATAATTTAATCGCTCGCAGTTGATTGATTTGAACTTGGCGGTTTAAGTATTCCCACCGTCAAATTCAATCTTTACAAATAACGTTCTTATTACGTGACACATATATGCAATGGATATATACAGATGTATGGCAGGAAGTATAAGTCCACTATAGCATACTCATCTCAAATAAATTTGCGATCACACGAAAGCCATTGCATATACAATGCCTAAGTTACAAACAAAATCATCAACGCCAGAAAAAGACTAAACAGAAAACTTAACGAAATCAAAGAAAGAGATAGGGGTCCGTGGTAGGAATTGGAGAACCAAGGAATTGGAGACAGGGGTCCGTAGTAGGAATTGGAGAACCAAGAATCAAGGCCTGGGACTTAATAGTTTGCTCCCTTCAGGTGCTATCAACTCTTATGAGGCTACTAAAGTTTGCGTGTTCGTTAACTTCGGGATAAAAAAAATTAATGAATTGGAGTTAAAAGAACCGTACCAGAACTGGGGACGTCACGGACCCATCTCTGAAAGGTACTCTCGGCCATCTCTACTTCCACCGACGCTCTATCCCATTCCTGCAATCCGTCGAACACCTCGAATTCATCGGAATTCAGACCAAATTCGTGCTCCATTTCAATGGGTCTTCGTCGTTCATCGCTAGAGAGGTGAATGGGTCTGAGAGATCGGATGAGTTTGAGGGATTCCAACTTCGAAAGTGCTTCTTCTACACAGTGGTCCCATAATCTCATCTCCATTTTTGGCGTGTAGAAATTTACGCAATCAGAATGAGTGGGCAGCAGTTTAATGGCGGCCTGGCGGAGGTTACAAGAGAGAGAGGCGAGCAGCCCGGGAACGATGTTTAAGTAGTTTTCAATTTCCAAGACTTTCTTCGGTTTTGCTATTGTCAGCCCACTGGGCTGACGATAAACATACTAAAAGACAAGAAAAATACGTATTTTTGTGCACTTTTTACATCTTTTAATACACATTCACACGTCTACTATCGTCAGCCTAATGGGCTGATTTTAGAATTTTCCTTCTTTAAAATAGTGTTGTGTGCGTACATGTCCGATACATGTCATAACAAATTATTTCCTCATTCCCAGTTGGATTCATAAAATTTCAATTTACTGTATTAAGGAGACAGAATTTTTTTTATCCAAAACCCATTTCATGAAAGCCAAAATAGGCTAATAACAAAAAAACAGGTGACAAGAGGGACAGCGACAAAGAATCGCAAAATTAGTGACTAGACTAAACACGACTCACCGTCACAAAGGGTTGAGACACGAGGGACCATCAATCTATCCACTAACCGCCCTGGCCTAGAGTAGGAACCCTATCAAAGACAAACAATACAAACCGATGGAAACATGGGTAATTAGCAACAAGACAGAAAAACATGATCATCGCGGAAGGACTCCACAAAGCACGCCGGCCACTTCCAACCGAGAGGAACCACCCGACACCGACTGGATCTCGAGCCAAAGTAAAGGAGAATCTTCTTCGGTAAGCCTACGCCGGCACAACAGGCTCCAGGCACAGAGATCAAAGTACAAATCTTGGGCAGGATCTCCGATCAACCGGCCACACGGCGCCGATGGCCGAGAAATCTCCCCTGCAGACCACCCCCACAACTGACAAAGATACTTGGCCTAGGGCCACGCCCCGGAGCCTTATTTTGTCACCACCACCACCCACTCAAACTGTCACATCACCACCAAGCAGCTGGATCAAGCGCCGGACACCAACTACAACCGGCCACCACACAGCACCCCTCCAGAAAAGCGAGCAACAGTAACAAACAGCACACTGCGTTTTCTTGAACTTAACTTAAATATGTGAGTTTTGTCCTTATTTGAATTTTTTTTCGCATTTGTTAGTTTTGCGCAAAACTTTTGTGGATTATTGATTCGTCTTGACGAGATGAATCGAAAAAGTAAAAAAAATTTACTTTTACCCAAGTATTTTGAAAAATAACCACTTTTTAGCAAAAAATGAGACGAATTAGTAACCCACAAAAGTTTGGCGCAAAATTAACAAATGTGAAATAAATTCAAATAAGAACAAAAAAATTCATATTTAAGTTAGGTTAGTGCATTCGAAAAGCTTTGTGCATTTCAAAGAATTTAAGTGAGAACGAAGAGGGATTAGTTTAGATTTGTATTCGGACACGTATGCAGCACTGTTTTCTAAAAAAGTCTTCACCCTACTCGGATTGGACTTTTTAAAATTTTTCCCCAAACCCGTCTGGAATCCGAAATTTGATGAAAGCACGTCCCGATTGCGGCGGGTTCGGAGTGTGGCCAATTGCCGATCCGTAGTGTAAATACTTGGTGGTACACTTGACATAGTTGTGCATAGAGGTGTCGAATGGGTGTCGTGCCGGCCCAGCCCATTTATTTCTGTGCCTAATGTGCTTCATGCCGTGTCGTGCACTGTGTCGTGCCTTGCCGTACTTTTTCAAAATATCCCCAACCATAGCCCATTACAATCTGCTTCGTGCTGTGCCGTGCCGATTTTTGTGTCCTTGCCCAATCGAGCCTTGTGAAGCTTAAAAATACTTCTAACAAATTGCCATTACTTTTTAAAAATTGACAATAACAACTAAAACTCAACACATTTAATTCAAAAAATACAAAATATTTTATTTAATTAAATTTTGTAATACAATGAATGTAATAATTATAAAAAGAAATACATCATTGTAGTTTGAATACAGTATGTTCCAACTAAGTTGGAACCTACTTAACTATAGTCATATAGTACATTTCTTAAAATAAAACAAAAAATACAAAATGAATATAATATTTTCTCGAAAAGTGCTACACACATAACGATTGTATAAAACATGATACACAATCAATCGCTAGCCGTTTATTGCTGTAATAAATGACCAGGATTCACTCAAACTACTTCCCATAAAAGTTAGACTTTTTCTTGGAAGAGTTTGTTTAAAATCTAGACCATCCAAATACATCTAGACGGTCAGAATTACGCACACAACAAACAAAAACGGTTGTGCAAGTAACATTTTTGTATTTTCCCACCAATCATAAGGAAACAGCCGGTGTGTTGGAGAAAAAAGGTGTTGATTGAGTGAATGCCCAATGTAATTCCGATTTTGGCATCGAAGGTGATCCAAGGGTGGGTATTTGAGCTGCACAACTTCTTGTCCTTTCTTGTCCAAGTTTTTTTTACGTTTCTTACTAGTATCCTTTATACATGACATGTTCGTGTCGTACTTCGTGCCGTGTCCCTCCTGTGCTCTGTGCCTAACCGTGCCCGTGTCATGAGCTCCAAAACAATGGCTTAGCCCAACCCACCTTAATGTTCGTGTCATGCCATGCCGACAATAAATGTGTAGTGCTTGTAGAGCCGGCCTAATCCGTTCGACACCTCTGGTTGTGTATGGGTTGGTTATTTGATATATTGATTAGGACATCCTGTATTTTCGGTTGACTCGGCCATGGAATCTCACCAGTGCAATGTGATCATGCACGTGATATTGCCATAATTGCCATAAAACTCCTATTTAAAGAGTTTTTCTTATTTTGACAATTATGCCATCACTACACACATGTACACGAAAACTTGTACAAATATGTAAAGTTCACACGCACTACACCACCCGTCTATCTGCAAAGTTTTTGTGGTTGTAGGGTTTTCCTTGTCCTTATTCAAAAGAAAAAAGAAAAAAGAGGGTTTATGCTGGCCTTTTGTCTCTGGTAGGTGGAGTCCGGGCACAAGTGGCATTGGAACAGTAACCTACGTTCATGAAGCACTTATCACAGTGGCTTGGCCACCCCTTGCATTGCTCCAAACTGGTTACTTCTTCTCCTTATAACTCAATATTCAAATATTCCTCCAACGAGCCGTTAAACCAGAGAATTCATTCTTATGAATCGCTATAGCCTTGTGTGTCCATTTGTGCTGTGGGCAATGATATCTCGGAAGTTGATGCATTCAGAGAGTGCAGCTGTGAGCTTCTTCAAATCATCCAGTGTGTGCGCTGCGCTCAGAGTTACTCTTAACCTGAACGACATAAAAATTTCGATTCATGGGAAGGTATATATCCAAGTATACATGCATGGAAGTACTCCACCGTCATGAAAACGTCAAGAAAAAACTCAAACCAACAAAACCATAAATACTTTGGCACGTTTATTGCCAACAGTTCTTCACCTCAAACCCAAAACTTTTTGAACAAAAGCGGAGGTAAATAGGAGGATCCTACGGGATTCACATTTCTGTGACTCCACAAGAGTGAGCATGAAATCCCAGTCAGATCAGGCATAAGTATTAAGAGAGAGGAAAATAATAAAGGATTAACAATATGACAAAACCAACGAGTATGTGTCCAACAAACCTGCAGGAATTAGGAGGAACAGCTGGGGGTCCAATTGCAGTGACATCGAACCCAGATTTCAAGAGGTAGCTGTTCCACAATTGAGACAGTTAAGTACACATTGAACATTGTAAAGTACACATAAGAAGAGGGATTGAAAGAGACCAACTAGCTTGAAGGGCCTTCTGTTCACTCCCTATGACAAGAGAGATGATGGGACTTGTAACAGGGATTCCAGTGAGAGCATGGAAGTCCTGCACCCGTTTCCAAACAGCCCTTCTATGCCAAGTCTCCTTTTGGGCCACAATAACAGCAGCTGGTAAATTATAATCAAATTGTTAACAACAGAAACTAAGCCCAGTGAAAGCAAACCCTATAACAACTCAGCAGCACCATGCCTCGTCTTCTGCTTTCTTTCTTTCTTTCTTCTTGTTTTTCATTACAAGGTAGATATAACAACAGAAATAAATCATAGAAAATTCCTAGGCCATAAGCATTACAAGTGCAGTACAGTATAATCATTATCTGGTAGATAGTCTTCCTAGAACGAATAAAAGAGAAATATGTTCATGATCCTCCAACTTGTGTAAAGAAACTGTTAAAGAGAGAATGTCATTCTCTAATTTACTTTAGTGTGCATGTGTCATTCCAGATGTCTCTGAGCAGGCAAACAGAGAAAATGAGCACCGTGGAGCTACCAGTTACCAAAAAGAAACAAATTTATATAGAAACTAAACACTAGAATGGGAAAACTACACCTGAAATATTCCTCATGTTGAGGTTACTATATACCATGTGCAGCAGCAGCAATGGGCACTGGTGTAGAAGTTGAAAATATAAAAGAACGACCCGTGGATTGTATGAGTTGCTTCCACCTCTTGCTGTTACATTTAAAAAACCATCAAACATGTATTGGAACAACTTAATACAGAATCAATAAAACTTTATTTAATTATTATTCTCAAAACTATCATCATTAACTGTTTTTTTCTGAGCAGATGAGTGATGATGTTGAAGACAGCTGTGTCAGAAGCGTCACTACATCAATGCCTGTAATAATCCAAACTCATAAAACCGAATAATAATGCAACAGACCCATTGGAAAGCTGCTATTTCCAAAGTAGAAATTGGGAATTAACAAAATTCAAATAGGTGAGGAGTTATTTCATTGCTTTCTCACTTCAAGATTGAACAACCCCAAAAAGGAAGCTAAGGTGAATCAAGTATAGTTAATTGAGTTAATACTGCACTTGTAACATTGCTATAAAGATGAGTTCCGACGAGTGACGGGAAAAAAAAGTATAGGAAGTTCATATCATTGCTTGATTGCAATGCAAGTCTAATTCAACCGACAAAATTCCAAGGAGTTGCTCATGCTGAATGTGCTCGGTCTCCTTCTGTTTCCATGCAAGTTCTATACAGGAAAGAGAGGCACATTAACAGGATTACCTGCATGCTATGAATCCACCATGGCAAACCTGCAGCCTTACTCAAAGTATCCACACATATATCAACATCACTTTCGCAATTAAGCTCCTCAGCCACACCCCCTCCATTTTGGCCACCAACAAACGTTCCATGAGCCTGAAAAGAAATCCAGAGTCCAGAGTAATAGTAGATTTAATACTATGGACGAAAATTGTGATGAAAAGAAAATCGGAAGGTGCCATGTAGCTGAATAAGTAGAATCTATAAGAGTGGTCCATAAAACTGGGATGGATTGAACCCCTTTCATAGTTTTCTATTTCTCTCTTTTGTGGTTTGAAGGAAGGCGGATTTTGTTAGGCTGACAAGTCGTATAGAAGAGGGAGAACAGGAACAAACTATCCCTTCAACTGTAGGGGACAGACCAACTAAACAAGCAAGGAATGCTAGACGGCTAAGAGATCAGCTCAATGTGGAAGATTATAACAGAAAAGGTGCAAGATGTAAATCCTATTTCTTCCAATATGTACTTTACAAATTTCTGTCTAAAAAAGTAGATAATCTACACAGGTATGATAAACAAAAGGGAATATTCAGAAAATAATGGACTGTCAAGAGTCAAGACTCAAATGTAAGATATTGCCAAACAGCTCCATACAATCCCATGGCGCCCGAGGCTCAGTAAAACTTTCTTTTTTTCCGGAATCCAGCCAATCAATAAACGCCATGCATTGATGGGTGGTGCGGGCCCATATTTACTATCATGAGATTTTTTCCGGAATAATTTGTAATAAGATATTGGCTACAATTGAAAAGATGTAGGGCTAAGAACTATGTTCGCATAATATCATATTCATATTCGATCGTCAAGAATGAAGAACTTACGTCATCAATACCCAACAAAAATCCATGCTCTTCCGAAGCTTTGAAGGCTCGCCCATTGGTGCAAAGTCCCCATCCATACTGAATAAGCTGGTAAAACAACAGAAACAAGTCTCTACCCATTCAACAAATTCTCAAGATACAAAGAATTGGCAGTTACTCAAAATTCTAGGGAGACAAAGAATTATGAGGATAACAACTTTTTTCTCCCACGAATTACCTATCAGTCACAACAACTTTTTTCTTCATCGGGCATCGCAATCTGTCAAAACACAAATTGCATAGCCATGAGATGAAAACCGGGGGGGGGGGGGGGGGGGGGGGGGGGGGGGGGAGGGGAAGGAAATCAGATAGAGGAAGGAGAAAGACCAAAAGCGTGACCCTACAGTAATGCATTAAGGTGAGACATGTCACAGTGTCTATAGACAAATGCCACTACACTTCCTTGTCGTTCAGCAAGACGAATGCCATCTATTATGGAAGCATGGTTCAGAGCATCGGAAAATATGGCGACCTATCATCCTTCAAAGGTTTTCAGCCTGTGGGTAAAAGAGAACCAACATTTCCCAATGTTGTCATCAAGGCCATATTGGCTGCAAAACCGCTAGGACAAAGAAGACAATCCTGTAGCATTGATGTAGATAAACAATGGATCAGTTCTTTAGTAAACTAATAATCGAGCAGAAACAAACTAACTTAAGTGAGCTGAGTAAAACTATTATGGCCAAGTTTCTGTATCAGTCATTTGTACAATTAAAATCTCTTGAATGATAATGGTGCCAGACGACTATACTAGCACTTCAATTGAACTTCAACTCTATTCCTAGCATATGCCTAAAGAGCTAACCTTTTCATCTTAAACTCCTCTGTTGGCTTCTGCACTTAAGCATACATTTGGAAGATACAGTGCTTAGACATTTAGTGTAGCCCACAATGATTGACTCAGGTTCTCTCCGTAAATGAAAACCACGACCGCATGGCGGGCCATACAGATCCCCATCAAGGCAGCTTGCATGTCTAGTGTCCCAGCCTTGCACAAGAAGAACCTTCAAGAGAGCACCACAGGGTGCTAACCACGGCCTGACCACAGTACAACACCATAACTCAACTTAGAAGGTCCTAAGTCAAGGTATATGCATCATAAGGAGCTATTTATCAACCAGCCAGTTCAGCTTCCCATTCTTGGAATGTTCAAGTATTTCAAACAAGCAACATTTTGAAACTCAGGGAGAAATATAATTCAATTGAATCTAGACAATGGGTGACGGAATATACTTGTTCTGACTCCAAGGAACAGTGACAACACAATAGATGAACCCATACCTCTTTACTCTTCAAGTATGCCAAGCATGACTCCAGGAGTCTATGGTAGTTGGTATACCCATAGATTAACGCAGATCCCTTTGGTCCCATTCCATGTGACAAGGCTGCCTAAAATAGAAGATTCAACGGTCAAGAGATGTCGCACATTTCCACTCCACTGATGAAATTTCCACCCACATGCAGAGGGGTCACTGATTGATTGACAAAGAGAACAAAATGATGACGACCCTTAAATACTACACCTTTGCAGCAGCCTTTGAAATCGCGGGATGTGTACTCAATCCCAAATAATCATTTCCTGAAAAAAAAAAAAAGTAGCTTTCTAAACTTCTGATGAGAGCAAGCCCCTGCTTCATTTCCAACTTCTTGGTTGCCACAGTCAGCATCATCTCCTACCACATACAACAAATCAAAATGGCGGATAAATAGGTGTAAAGGATGTTTACAGATAGGTGTTGAGGCTTATAGTGGGGGAAGGTGGCACATGCCACCCCTAGGTTCTAACTTTGTTTTCCATTTTGGCTTTCGTGTCCCAAGTCCAAGAATATAAAAACTGAAATTGTGCCAAATTGTTTTGTTGTGATGCTTGTCAAGGAGAAAGTATGATGCAATGACTCACCCTTAAATTATTATTGAGTTTTGGTTATGTGATCCTTAATTAGCACATTTTGATTTGTCAAGAAGAAAGCCTTGTTTGTGAGCATTTTTTTGGACTTATTCATGTTTCCAACACTACAACCTTGATTCCAAAAGTAGTTTTGTTCGACGTTCATGGATGATGTACTGTAGAATATGTGTACTTTTCTTAGTAGTTAGTACTAAATAATAATTTTATTGCTCGCAGTTGATTGATTTGAATTTGGCGGTTTAAATATTCCCACCTGTCGAATTCAAATCTTTACAACTAACGTTCTTATTACGTGACACGTATGTGCGTGGATATGTACAGATGTGTGGCAGGAAGTATAAGTCCACTATAGCATACTCATCTCAAATAAAATTGTAATCACACGAAAGCCATTGCATATACAATGCCTCAGTTACAAACAAAATCATAAACCCCAGAAAAAGACTAAACAGAAAACTTAACGAAATCGAAAAAACAAACAGGCGTCCGTAGTAGGAATTGGAGAACCAAGAGTTGGCCTAGTGGTCAAGGCCCCGGACCAGGGACGATTCTACCCCCATGTGCCCCCACTCGAAACTAAAGTAATTTTGTTATATTTTCATATATTTAGCATAACTATGAAAGTGTGTTACTATACATTGCATATATATCTCGAAAATATACATATAGAATTAGTTTTATGTTTCAATTTTGTCATATGGTGCATTTATACTTGTTGGTTTTCGAACTGTTTGTCTATCTATTTGAAACAATTCTTTCTTAATTGTATTTATTTTTAACCGTCTAAGAGCAATATTTTAAAATAATGTCATTAATAAAACTATCTTGATTATTCTAAAACTTGTCGATGTTCATATAAAACATACTTCAAAAAATTTGTTAAAGATTTTGTTTTGAAAGTATGTGTTATAAACTTTTGTAGTTTGTAATAAATGCCTTAATTGTATCCGATTTTATTGTGGTTAACTAGAAAAATAAATTTTTGCTATTATGATTAACAAAGTCATAATAATAAAGGCTGCGTTCTTTCGAACTTAACTTAAAATTAGTTGGTTTGTCATTATTTGAGTTTTTTTTTCGCTTTTGTTAGTTTTGCACGAAACTTTTGTAGATTATTGATTCGTCTTGAAAAGAGGAATCGGAAAAGTAAAATTTTTTTACTTTCACCCAACTATTTAGGAAAATAACCACTTATTTCTCAAAATAATCAAACATATTTCGGTTGTGTTTGGTTGAGAGTTTAGTTTAGTTTAGTTTAGTTTTGGTAGTAAATAGAGAGAGAAATAGAGTAATGATTGAAGATAGGGGTAATGATTGGAGAGAGATAGAAAGAGATGGGAAAGTAATAATTGAAAAATAGGGTAATGATTGGAGAAAAAAATAGGATAATGATTGAAAATAAAACTAAAACTAAAACTAAACCACGAACCGAAACTTTTTCTGCTAAAAAATGTTTATTTCTCTAAATACTTGGATAAAAGTACAATTTTTTTATTTTTTCAATTGCTCCCATCTAAACAAATTAATAATCTACAAAAGTTTAACGTAAAACTAACAAAAGCGAAAAAAACTCAAATAATAACAAACCAACTCATTTTAAGTTAAATTTAAGTAAAGTGCAAAAGAAGACAGCGCGTCCACCCTAAATTACATTCCTGAATCCGGATTTAAGAGTTTTGAACCTCCGGATACTATCAACTTTTACGAGACTACTGTAATAAAAAAGGAATTGGAGTTAAAAGAACCGTACCAGAACTGGGGACGCCACGGACCCATCTCCGAAACGTATTCTCGGCCATCTCTACTTCCACCGACGCCCTATCCCATTCCTGTAATCCGTCGAAAACCTCGAATTCATAGGAAATCAGACCAAATTCCTGCTCCATTTCAACGAATCTTCGTCGTTCATCGCTTGGGAGGTGAATGGGTTTGAGAGATTTGATAAGTTTGAGGGATTCCAACTTCGAAAGTGCTGCTTCTACACAGTGGTCCCATAATCTCATCTCCATTTTTGGGCGTGTAGAAATTTACGCAATCCAGAATGAGTGGGCAGCAGTTTAATGGTGGCCTGGCGGAGGTTGCAAGAGCCGAATGTCTGTCGACAGACTCGACACAGATAGGAGGAGCAGCAGCCCGGGAACGACGTCAAGGTAGCTTTATTAGTTGGTTCCTTCTTTTCAATTTCCAAGATTTTCTCTAAGATAGTGCTGTCGGGAACCAGAGGTGTTGTAGTGCACCCGGTGTAGTGCACGTATAGCGCAAAACACGGACTATTGATCTTGTCAATCAACGATTGTGATGTGTTTTTAATCTTTGACCGGTAATAAATACTCCCTCCGTCCGGATTTAATAGTGGAGTTCGTGTCATTTTTCAATCGATTAAATATTGTAATTTATAATGTTTTATGTAATTTTAAAAATATTATGTCATATAACTAATTGAGATCTATCAAATAAGATTCATATTATATATAAAATTCATTATCAATTTAAAGATATAATCTATTTTTTATTCGGTTAGAATTGAACGAGAGACTATTAAATCCAGACGGAAGGAGTATCTTTATCAGTAAAGGATTATTTTTAATCTGAACTGTTGATTGATAAGATCGACGGCTGTGTGTCGCCCTACATGTGCACTACAACACCCCCGAGTCAGTGAGTCACTACACGGTGGTGCTATTGTACGTGTCCGGATACAAATCTAAACAAATCCCTTCTTTCATGAAATTTTAATTTATTAAGAATACATAATTAGTGCCTTCGAAAAGCTTTATACATTTTCAAGAATTTAAGTGGGGACGAGAGCGATTTTGTTTAGATTTGTATCCGGACACATACGCAACACTATTCTAAAAAAGTCTTTATCCGACTCCAATCTGATTTTTCTAATTTTTCCCTGGACTCGCCCTCATATTCGAAAGATATTTGATGAAAACACATCCCGATCGGGACGGGTACGGAGGGGCCAATTGCGATCCATATATAGTGCAAATACTTGGTGGTGCACTTGACATAGTTGTGCGTAGGTTCGTTATTTGATGGAGTAGTATTGATTAGGACGTCCTCTATATTTAGGTTGACCCAAGCCATGGAATCTCATCAGTGCAATGTGATCATGCACGTGATATTGCCATAATTCTCCTATTTATTAAAAGGACTCAGGGGGGCTGCTGTCCCTTCAAGGGACAGCAGCGTGCTGTCTCGGCCCAGGGAGTCCCGCTCCGGGCTTGGTTCGACGGTCGGAAACGTTCACTTCGTAGAGCTCGTCGAGTTGAACAAGTGTACGAAAAAATCAGTTTGATCGGATATCTTTAAGTGCCTGATCGGAACCTTTTTGTCTTGAAAAGAATGGATCCGAAACACTGGATCAAATCTACTAGAACCCATTATTGGCAAGTTATATGTGTTCTAATCAGGCACTTAAAGATATCCGATCAAACTGAGTTTTTGCATACTTGTTCAACTCGACGAGCTCTACGAAGTGAACGTTTTCGATCGTCGGACTAAGACCGGAGCGGGGCCCCCTGGGCCGGGACAGCACGCTGCTGTCCCTTGAAGGGGCAGCAGCCCCCCTGAGTCCTTATTAAAAGGTTTTCCTTATTTTACAATCATGAATCATGCTATCACTGCACACATTTTACACGAAAACTTATACAAATGTGTAGGGTCGACACGCACTGCATCACCCGTCTATCCGCAAAGTTTTTTCTGTGGCTGTAGGGTTGTCCTTATCACTGTTGTCGGTAACGAGGTTATTCAACTCATTCTGGCCCTTTGTCTCGGGTAGGTGGAGTCCTCTGTCCCGTTTATAGCCAATAATTAGGGGCACAAGGCCTTGCTGGCCACAAGTGGGCATTCGAACAGTAAGTCAGTAACCTCCGTTAATGAAGCACTTCTCACGGTTCTAATCGCGGCTCGGCCACCCCGTGCATTGCTCCAAACATGCTACGGCTCCTCCTAATGTAATTCAAAGTGTTCGGGCTAGTTTATACGTTTTGGGGGGGGGGGGGGTGAGAGATCAATTTTACTATCTACTAATGGAATGACTCATTTGAAGCCGGAAGAAATCCTACAAAGATTGACACTATACGAATGAATAGCACTTAAAAGGTTTCGAACTTGAAACGACACAAAAATGAACAAATCTCTAAACGTAAAGTGTTAACCACTAGGAGAACTCTGGCAAACTCTTGAGTTTACCAAACATGTTACAGTGGAATTGTGGCGGAGGCATATGAGGCCCAGTGGGGGCACAGGCCCCCTGGATGGATTTTTTTTTTTTTTTTTTTGCATTTGTAAAAAAAAACCTTAGAAGTTTTAGTGTATCACGTTCGAAAAAAGAAAAATTATTGAGGGCATCACCATATGGTATCTCAATATGTTCTTTTCCAACACATATTCGTGTGAGACTCAAGAATAAATACTATGAATCCAATATAAATATGTGATGAAGAAGGGTGTTGGAGCACAAGCTAGTAAGGTCCCTTAATCATTAAATAACTAAATTACTCATAAGGAAGCCTCCATTCACTGAACATTCGCCTCCAAACCACCACGTGTTCAAGGAATTATAAGTATGGATTATTGTCTTATCAGAAAATGCAAATCAAGCGACGCTCATTTTCGCCCTTTCCCTTATTTCTTTATTTTTCTTCTTAAACCTTTTAATAAGACCGCTCTCTTTTGTATTTGAAGATGATTCATTTAGACCACTAGGGAACTTATAAATTTATCTGCAAGATATGATATTTTTATTTTTTTTTCTTGTTATTTTAATATTATCTAATTGCTAAACACTTTTTAAATAGAAATAAGTCTTGAATAAATAGTGCAAAAGAAAAATCAAGGCATGTTAAGTCGTAAAAAGGAGATAGATAATTTTCTGTTTTTCAAAATAAAGTCGCGTGTATGAATTGTGCCCCCATTGGTGCGATTTTCTGGCTATGCCACTAAGTGGAAACTTTTTTTTCCCCGAATAGGTAATACTATGAGAACCAGCATATACTTCCACTTTGAGAGGGGTGGTGGGCCACGGAACTGACGGAAGAGTAGGAAGCCGACATAATTTACTTGCAACAGTACATTTGTAGTAAACTCGAAGGGGTTTGGTTAGGTAACCGTGAGAAAGCAAATAATTATGAGAAATACTTATTTCCAGAGCAGCCGGAAACAATTTATTTATAGTAGCAGTTCATCGTGACCGTTCAAAAGTATTTTGGACGGTTTGGATGTTAATAAAACTTTTTTAGCGAAGAGTTCCCCTGAAAAGTTTTATTAACATCCAGACTGTCCAAAACACTTTTGGACGGTTGCGATTAAGCACTGTAAACTCTTGTTTATGGCTATTCCAGAAATAAGATTTTCTCAATAATTATACGTCTACCATGAGGTTTCATGTTTTAACATACGGAAGCCAAACATTTCAAATCTTGGGATCAATGGAAGTCTGGAAGGCTTGCATGATGGTTAACCTTAAAATTTCAAATTAATCGAAGTGCATGCAAACTGCAAACGGACTCGGACATCTGCTATGAAAAAGAGAAACAGAATATTTATAGTACGACTATGAGGGACGATAGAGGAATGATATAAAGCAGTGCACACCCTTCTAACATGCATGCATCACTTCATTCTCTCTTCTCACACTAATGCCCACAATAATGCATCCTCTGCATTGACAATGAAGCACAAATCCACCCCCTGTTCATCCTCCTCCACCACCACCACCGCCATCGATGAAGAACCAAAAACAGAGGAGCAGAACCATAAGAGCGTAATCAATGGGGGGAAGCACCCAACATACAGGGGAGTTAGGCTAAGGACTTGGGGGAAATGGGTGTCTGAAATTCGTGAGCCGAGAAAGAAATCAAGAATATGGCTGGGCTCGTACCCGACGGCCGAAATGGCTGCTCGAGCTCACGACGTGGCTGCGCTGGCCATGAGAGGCCCCTCAGCCACCCTCAATTTCCCTGAATTGGCACACAAGCTCCCCTGCCCTGCCACCGCCACCCCGAAAGACATCAAAGTTGCTGCGGCTTTGGCGGCTGCCTGTGATGAATTCAACGAAGCCGGGCCGAGCCGGGTTGCGGGTACAAGCTCATGTGAAGAGCAAGAATTGGGTGGATCCCCTGTGGCAGTTAGTGATGAGAGTGATGAGGCCTTAATGTTTGATCTTCCTGATCTTTTGTTGGATTCAATGGATCATTCAATCGAGTTCTGTCATGGTTCATGGTTGCAGCTCTCAGGTTTTGAGATTGCTTTTCAACTTGAGGAGCCATTTTTATAGGGTTATAACTACCATAAGTTACTATATGTTAGTGTTCATTAGGTGTGCATTTGTTCATAGAAGTTTCTCCTTTGCAATTTTTTTTTTAATAACCAGGCCAGCTTGTGCGCACCTTGACTAATTTCGGGCCCTGAAAGTAACGACCGGGCACAACCTCCAGTAGCCCCAAGATTTGAAATGTTTGGCCTTTGTGGGAATGAAATGTTTGGCCTCCTTTGCAATACTTTAGAGAGAGAAAAAGAGCAATGCTACTCCAGACTCCAGAGATGGTATTCGCTACACCAGTTTGAATCTAGTCCATGCATTAGTCTTTTCTCGTGTAAATATTGTATGTGTTCTGGTCTTTTGCAGAAGACCCCAATTTCAATAAATGGCTTGGATGGTTGCAACTTCTGCATCGGTAGTGAATTTCAGATGCATGGATAGAGGAAATTGCCGGACCGTTTTTCTACCCATCTCTCCTAAAACTAATTGGTATTGGGGAGAGCTTCAATTAAGTACATTCGACGTTGCACTCGCAAGTCTGATTTTAAAATGGTTGCACAGAGTGACATTTTTTAACCAATTTTTTTGACGCAGCGGAATTAACAAGAGAGATTAGTTGTGTACTAATCAAATGATTGATAAACTCGAGTAAGAGAAAGACAAAATGTGAATAATATTGATAAAAGCTGCATAAACATTGGGTTACAAATCCTTATATAGGCCCGAAACTCTAGAAATAAAGCTGAAAAATAAATATTTCCAAAAATCGGAGAAAATAGGAAAATTGAAAACGCGAAACAAAAACATGACTTTCCCGACTGAAACGAACTAATAAAGAATTACGGTTTAAGAGTTATTAACGAATCAAAACTTTTCTAAAACGGCAAAATAACGCAATTGAAGGCCTAAAAGGATTAATTAGGTTGAAATCCACCATGCGTCATGACCTTAGGATGGTGTGTATTGATCGGAGCGCGAAAATAAGTCAGCCCATCAAATTTGAGCCTATTCTAAGCTCGTTAGAATTTTACCAAATTAGGTAATCGAAAATTATACATCATTTGGACTTCCGAGGTTTGGCATGATCCAACTGATCATAGAATTGGACATTCACGTGTTCTACATCATTTTTTTCCGAGAAATATTGTTTGACCAAATCTATAGAAGCACTACGGGCCAACAGAAATTATAAATACACTTATCTCCGTAAACCATTCTAGGAGGTGACTGGGGGCTTGAGATGTGCTTCAGTTGATGGAATTGACCAGATGTTCTTTGATTGGGATGGTATCCTATATACTTTAAATAAAAATAAAATATCTCACATTACCACAAAGCCCAAAGTTTCACAAATTACGATGAAACTTAGATCCAGGGTATAATTAATGTGGACCCGGGGATGCTGCCAAGCACACTCCGCTTAGCAGCAGTGTCGAGCGATCGATCCAGCCGTTCATCTCAGCAATTGACAGTTTGAATCTTAATCCAAGCAACAGACGGCTCGGATCTTTATCCACTCAGATTAAATCCAAGCCGTCCATACCGAGATGGGTGGCTGGATCGGCCACTTGACTCCGCTCCTTTTGAAAGAGAGAGAGAGAGAGAGAGCTATAAAAGGAGATATCTACGAGGGGATAGTGTGGGATTTGAACCCCAAACTTAATTTGTTGAACGGCAGGGTTTTTGACCAATTGTGCTAGCATCACGTACACAAACATTGCTCCTGTATGTAATGTTGAGAAATTGACCAACTGAACAAACACACATAGCGCGAAGAAAAATCGAGCAAGAAACAAAGAAATGCAAGACACGCAAGTTTTTTACACGATTCCCCAAATGTATAGTTGAGTAAATTCGTAGTTCATGCCAATTTTTATTATGCATCGAATGAAGAGGGTACAAGAGTTCACAAACCTAACATAGAACGTAATGCAGGATTCCATGGAGCAATTAGAAGACAATGGAGGTTGTCATGGATTTCTGTGTGTTTTTTGAGCTGAACGCCATTATATGCAACCATATTACCAAAAACACACACACACAGAAATATAGAAATCTTTTTACACGTGCTCCAGGCAAAATAATTAAGCATATGATGTACTCCCTCAGTTCCTAAATAATTAGTGTTCGGCGTGCAAATTTAGGCCTCACAAAGATGCATGTTTTTCGTTAAAATTTTTATTTTTCACAATCTAATAGAACTCATTGTTATTTATTCATTTGTGGGAAAAAAAATTAATTTTTTTAACGAAACAAATGCATCTTTTTAAAAATTTAATTTTGCGCGTCGAACACTTATTTAGGGACAGAGGGAGTAGTATCTCCAACACCCTGGTTTGATACCAACCCACTGCCCAGCTTTAGTACGTGTGGCTTCCAAACCCCAAAGGGTAGCTCAAATGACAAAGAGGATGAGATAAAACCTAAACATTTCGAGTTCGAAATTTGGCAATTAGCTTCTTGAGGTCAGGTCACAAAAGAGAAATCTCTTGTGAATGCCCTAGTCTCGGCGTAGATGGTCTGCCTTTGACCGGATTAGAGAAGGAAATAGTCAACGTGTGCGTAAGCTGACCCGAAGACCCTTGATCGATTAGGGAAAAAAAAAACTTCAGTGGCTTCCAGATTGGCTAAGATATTCCTTCGACAGATTGTCAAACTTAGGATTATGACGGTGTCTTTGTAGTGGAAACAAAAGTGAGCCAGAGTCGGCACAACTATATGTGTTTACTGCATATAGCAATTTCCATATATGCGCCATGTCTATTTCTATTTCCATCCTGCGCAATAAATTCCTTGGTACTATATGGGTTTGGATTAAAAAGTTAAATTTTTTTTTTTTTGGTCTTTATTTGAATTTTTTTTTACATTTGTTTATTTTTTTTGCGTCAAAACTTTTGTAACCTATTGATTCATCTCGATGAGAGAAATCGGATGAGTAAATTTTTTTTTTATCAAAACTCATAATTTTTTGAATAATGACAAATATAAGTCAAAAAAACAATTTTTTTTTTATCTTTTTTAAAAAAATTACGAGTTTTGATCAAAATTTTACACTTTTCCGAAATCTCTCATCGAAACGAATCAAAAGTCACAAAATTTTGACGCAATACTAACAAATGCAATTTTTTTTTGAATAAAAACAAAATAAATTACTATTTGACTTTTAAAGCCAAACTCCTTCTTTCCCACCAAAAACAGTTAGAGCACCTCATTTCAACAAGTCACTTCTCCATCCAAGGATGGAGCGGGGTATAAGAGGCGACAGCTAATACGGACTTCGAGTTGGTGCTGCAAAGTGCTGCACACTTCTGAACTGTCGAACCGTGCATCCGACGGATTGGAGGTGTGCAGCACGGTGCTGCGCATAATACTGCACAGCACTATCCCCGATTGCAGTTGGTACCACAACGATTTTAAAAAATCCTATTATTATATTCAATAATAAACTAATCCGAAATTGTACAACTGTCACCATTAGATTTTTCATTATTTTTTGTTAAATGGAAAGTCTTTAGACGTCGGCTATTGTTTTAATAAAGGAGGGCAAAAAAAAGTCCAAAGACAAAGTTAATGGAGCAAGTAAAATATTAGGAAATATGAGGCCTAAACTAATGTGCTGGCCAACCTCAGTTAGGGAGAAAGAAAAGTAGCATGTCAAGGGACGTCCACTATCTGTGCTCTATGCGTGCATATGACCAACTTTGTTTCGGAGGTGTTTCTGGTAATAAAAAATTTGTAGATTTTTATTTGTGGTTGAAAAATTGTTACGTGCTTCTAGTAATGAATAAGGTGTTTTGAAAAAAAATTTGCTGGATATGTAAGTGAAAAAACTGTTGAATTGGTAAAAACTTTTTTGTTAATAGAAACCAGTAGGTAAAATGAGTTAAATTTTGAAAGTTTTTTGTTAGTGAAAACGAAATAATAAAATGCGTTAAGTTTTTAATAATTTTTGTTAGTGAGATGGGTTTTATTGTAGTTCTTATTCGTATGTTATTTTGATTTTTGTCCGAAGACGGTAAATATTTATACCATGGTCTGTCTTTTCATTTATTTATTATTTTATTACACAGGTTCGCCGCCTCTAAAGGTAATATACTAGCTCCGTCCCTATTTATTTCCCATGTGTGGAATTACAGCTTGGAACGATTAATTAATTATCCATGGTCGATGGTCCTGAAGCATGGTCATTTGTCGTTTCAGGATCATTAGAACTCTAGGTGAATATACTTGTTGATCACTCCAGTAAATTTGTGTCGTAATTATGAGTTTTGACGCAGTCAAAAATATAGGCCGGTGATGCTCGAAAAACGGACACGTGTGAGTGTCGCAAATGAGAGATTATTCGGTACCATGAGGCGTGTGTGGCAAATGAGAGATTATTCAGTGCCATGAGGCGTGTAGGTACCCAACTCCCTCCTCACGACATACTTTTTGGTGGGCTCCGCACAGATGCACGGTGAGAAGGACGATTACGACATCTATCGACCATGTTCCGGGGGCATCGAATAATCTTTCATGCCAAAAGAGGCCAAATACTAATTTGTTTGCCAATCGTGGCATCTCAGGCATGAAGCTCCAAATGATAAAAGACGGGCAGACATTGACAAGGCCTCACTTGTACTATAACTAATTTATCATGTCGTTTTGCTCTTTTCTTCCTGGATTGTGACTCATTGATATTTTTTCCCCTTCGTGATCATGACTTTTTACCAGCTTCTGCTAAAGGAAGAGATATTTGAGGCTGATTTTTTTCCCTAGTGATCATGACATTTACTGTGGTAGTAAGAAGAGGTTCATTTTCACACTTGCTGAGCAAAAAACGTTTGGAATTACTATTACTGCTACTATTTAAGACTTTTCTGCGTCACGCACACTTCTGATGGCTGCACCATGTGGTACAAACTATATATAGATCTCAAAACAAATTGGTAATGAGTGGAGAAGTCTCAAATGTTATTAAGTGATTACTCATCTACTTCCAAGCAATGTGGGACTTTATTTCCTTAACATCGCTCCTCACGTCTAGCCACGTTTGAGATCTGTTACGTGTGGCCACTTTAGGATGAAACGGGCCCCGCTTTGATACCATGTAAAAACTTTATATCCATCTCAAAACTAATTAGCAATGAATGGAGAGGTCCCAAATGTTATTAAGTGATCATTCATTCCACTCCCAAGTAATATGGAGACTCTATTTCCTTAACATGTTTCAGTAACGTTCACCACATAATCTTGCAACTTTTTCACAATTATGGCAAAAATCTTGCAACTTTTTTTAAGGCCATGTTTGGATGCCGTCCTGTAATCTTTGGTTGGAATCAAATCCCTTGTAATTCGTTGCCGGGAGTAATTCTATTCCGATGTTTGTAATAACCAGTAAGTAAAATCTTATTAAAAATAAGTTATTTTGAAAATTTTGCTAGAGTCAAACATTACTTTTTTTGATGGATTAAGTCATGAATCTAGGATTCTCACCAGGGATACTTAGGAATTTTGATAAGTTGTGAATGTGATTTATGGTTCACATTTCCATTGCATTTAGTTCCAAACGTAGGAATATTCACGAAAATATTACATCACATTCACATTCCATACGGTTTCAAACTTAGGAATAGTGAAAATCTTGCATCACATTCACAATCCAATCAATTCCGAATGTAGTAATGATGAAAAATACTACATCACATTCTCTTTCCTTCTCAAGATAACTGTCATGAACTGAGCCTAAGGTTGTGTTTGGATGCCCGTAATATTCAATACGAATTAGAGTTTGATTACTATGAATCAAATTCGTAGTACTTCGGTACCTGGAGTAATTCTTTTTCGATTGGATTACTTCGATAATCATTTTCAGGAATTAGTTATTTTGGAAATATACTAGAGTCAGACATTTCTTTTTTATTGAATTGAGCCAGAAATCTAAAGATTACCATGGGGATGAGAGAGATTATATTCCTCCGTAATTTGAGAACGTGATTCCTGACTGAATATGGAATCAGGCATAATATTCCTATTCCAGTCAATTCCAAACATAAAAAAATGACACCACATTTCCATTCCACCTCAAAATTATTGTCCTCCAAACTGAGATCACTCTATTCTATTCTGTCTATTGTTGTGCTTCATCTTTTCTAGTAAACTCTATTCCATATTTCCATTGCGTTTGGAAAGTAGAAACCATCAAGGATGGGCGTCGGGATTTAATGGCCCAACAGAGCCCATAAGGTTCGGAAAAGATATAGGTAATTACATATATACACGAAAAAAAGAGTGCTTGATCCAACACCCTACACACATCGGATGCCGTTGTTTCCCGCGATGGGCCCCTCGGTTTTTTTTTTTTAGAAGTATTGGACGGTTCGGATTCGCCGTCCGGTGGCCAAAGACGACCCGGCAAGGCCGTCGGTACGATTTCGGTGGGAAATTCGTCGGTACGGATAGCAGCACTCATAAGGTTGGACTTCGTTATTATTTGAACGCAAACTATATAGACTATGTACCGATCATGAACATATAGGTCCGTGGGACCCATTTACGGGTTCCACGCGACAAGACTGATCCATTCAATTTTGTAAAAATAAAAAATGAAATTATGGAGCTGGGTTACAATCAGAAGAAAATAATATCATTAAATGCTTGATTCATAAATTTAATTTTTAATTCAGTAAAAAGAGAGAGGTGTTTCTGAACAAAAAATTGAATGTATTGATCAAACACTTACCAATAGTATTTTGTACTGATTTTTGACCCAATTTGTAACGCCTCGAATTTTGGGAATGTTAAATGGACAATTTCATTGAAAATCTAAATAGAGTCTGGCTCAATATTACATCATAACCCTTAACAAAAGTACATTTATTCAAATAAGAGAGGGAACTAGGGTTCCTATCTACTGCTCCGCTTCTTCCTCCATTCTGGCCAGCTCCTCGGCCCCAAAAGCTTCCAAGGTGTAGAGTTAATTCTGTTCGTCTATAAGATCTGACACATTATACCGGCGTCACCACCAATATAATATGTCAGGGTCACCAAAGGTAACACCGTGAGCTACAAAAGCTCAATAGAACAACCCATATCCACTAATCCTTAACTTACAAACAAACGATCATAAATTCAATGATTTCCACATAGTTCATACATATTTGACAAAACAGTTTAACAATGCCACATCCACATACATTATCCAAACTAACGTTGGTGTCCATTATTTTCTGAGTTTCTCATACGCGACTCCTCGTAGACCGTGTCACCATTTTCCACATTTCATACCATGTTAACATTTCAAAAATCCGTTTAACACATCCAACCTCGGTTCCGCCGTTTCGGGTTCCCGAGAATCCTCACAATGGTTCCGCCGCACCGGGTTTCCATTGGCACACTTTGCATTGGCTCCTCTCCGCGGATAACTAAGCCACACACCCAACCTCAGTTCCGCCGTTCCGGGTTCCCGAGTATCCTCACAATGATTCCGCCGCACCGGGTTCCCATTGGCACATAATTTGCATTGGCTCCTCTCCGCGGACAACCAAGCCATACCTCACCATGGTTCCGCTGCTCCGGGTTCCCATGGGAACGCACACAACCTCACAATGGTTCCGATATTCTGGATTCTCATTGGAACACACACAAAACCCACACCACACAATGGGCTACCACGTCCGACCACATTGCGGTTTCCAAAACATTTCACCTTTTCAAAACATGCCTTTTCATTAAATCACACCCTAGGTGTCATGTTTCTACTTTCTCGATTTCCGTATCTCGTTTTCATGCATGGACTTCGCGGTAGGACTTTTCACATACGTAATCTTAAATCATTTATTGAAATCTTGAAACTAAACTAGCAAGATCATCTAACTCTATATTATTAATCATGCTTAAATCACAACTTAAAGCATAACGCCACATGTATGGACGCATTTGGAGTGAAAATCACTTATGCTTTACAACAAGACAAGTAATGCAAACAATTCATAACACATGCTCATAATCATCTAAAGATCAAAATATGAATACTTCTATCAACGATAAAGTCTTATCTGTTGCAAAACCGTTCTTTCTTCCTTTGTGGGAAATTCAAAACAACACATGTTTATTAGAGTAAAAGTTGATTATTCCAACATGCTCATACTTCCATTAGCGAAAACAAGTTTGTTAATTATCATGCATTCCAAACCTTATAGGTGAAAGATAACCTTATATACTTAAAGAAAACGGTTAGGGACATTCTACGTATACTTAGAGATAGGGGATAAGGATAATCTACCGTTCTTCTTGGCGGTAGGGCCGCTACGGAAAGGTAAGTCGGCGGTTGAACGGAGTAACTTCCTACGGTAAGCTTTCGGTAGCTTCGAAAGAGAAAGGTTTCTCTCAAAACTTGTTCTTGACTAAACTACTTAAACTTTTTGGATCGAAAGGGTGGTCGAGTGGCAGTTTAGTGACGGCCTAGGATGAGTTTCTTGAAGAACTTAGGAAGAACTCAAGAACAAGGAAGAACTAGGAAAAACAAAGTAAGAACGCAAGGATTCTAGAGAGAGAAGTTGGATGGGTGAAGGTGTGAGTTGAATGGCAAAGATGGGGTGCTATTTATAGCCAAACTAACTTCTATTACCCAATGAATAAAATTTCCGGTAGCAAATATTGTCCAATGGTTAAAAGGGCAAATCATGATTGAAAGCCTTCCATGACTTGTCAAATCCAATCTTTAGGCAAAAAGCTATAAAATCAAGTAGGATCTTAGGCTTTCTAGGTAAATCTAGGTGATCATAGTCTAGGTTGGCAAGTCTTACAAGTCTAGGGTAGGGTTTGATTAGGCTAAGGCATAGCCTTCCATGTTTAGTCATTCATAGGTCTAGGTTTGTAGTCAATTTCTAGGGTAATGAGAGCTAGGTTTAGGATGATTAAAAGCTAGGATTCTATGCTAGAAATTGACTAGAATGGGTTGTTAAGTCATAAATAGGCTTAAGGCTAAAATAGGGCTAAAGAGGTAGCTTGTGCAAGTGTACAACCCTCAAAGCACACACATGCACCTCTCTCTCTCTCTCTCTCTCTCTCTCTCTCTCTCTCTCTCTCTCGGCCTCTCTCTCCTCCCTTTCTCTCCTCTCTCTCCTCTCTCTTCTCTCGGCCTCTCTCTCTCTCTCTCTCTTTCTCTCCTCCTTCTCTCTCGGCTTCTCTCTCCTCTCCTCTCTCTCTCTCTCTCTCTCTCTCTCTCTCTCTCTCTCTCTTATACCATGCATATATATATATATATATATATGTATATCTAGGAAAATCTAGGAAAGTAAGTCTAGGATAATTAGACTTAGGGCTATACCTTAGGCTTGCATGCATGACATGCATAAAGATTGCCACCTTTGGAAGTAAAATGATGGCCATGACTTGTCTTGTCCAAGTCATACATTCATTGGCAAGTCAAAAGCCCATTATCCAAGGGATAATAATTCTCCTAGCAAATATTATCCAATGGTTAAAGAGGTAATGATGATAGATGTGACTAGATATTGTTAGGTCCAAGTAGGCTTATAAGGCTAAGGTAGGTCATGATTAAAGGTTAAGCTTTCAGAGGTAATCTTATGGACCAATGGTTAATAGTTTCCTAGAAAGTAAGTCTATGGTCAAGTAGTCATGATTAAAGTAGGTTATGAGTGCTACTTTTGGTAGTATCATGATTACTATCTTTGTCCAATGGTTCTTAAATGCTAGGGAAAAATAGCTAAGTCAATTGGTACTTAGGTTCGCCTAACTAATGGTTGGAAACAAAACCTTTTACCCTAACAACTATCGTTCAATGGGTAAAGAGAAAAGATACCCTTGGAAGATGTAATGATGAGGAATGAAGTCAAGAATTGACTAGTCAAGAAAGTGCAATGATTTCCTAGTCTAGGGTTGCATGCATGGCAAGGCTAAGGTTGCTTCTTTTAGAAGCAAAATGATGGTTTCCTTTGGTATGACTTATCTTGTCAAGTCAATACATTCATTGGCAATTTCTAATGTCTATTGTCCAAGGGATAAAATTTTTCCTAACAATTATTGACCAATGGGTAAAGATATAAAGAGATAGGTATGGGCTTGAATGACTAGTCATGGGGTATAATGATTACCTCTAATGGCCTAATGGTTCAATTAGGGTTAGGAGGAGTTCACAAGGCTCAAAGACAGTCAAAAAGGTCCATCTAGGGTTAGGAGATTGTAACTAGGTAAATTGGTAGTTTGGTTTCTCCAACTAATCAGTTGAAAACTAATTCTACTTGCCATGTAGGATTTCTAGCCAAGAAATAAAATTTTAAGATTTTATTTCATTTACTAGGAAAATATACAAGTGCTTCTACCAGCGTACTTGTGTTTAGAAAATGACTAGATTATCTGATGCGAAGAGTTTTAATTTTTTAAAAGTTTCAAATCTAATTACGATGGATTTTTTTTAGAAATTAAAATTGGATTTCAAGAGCAATCCAAGTAATTAAAGTAAAATTCAAATTTTTAACGAAATTTTTATTTACCAAAAATCAGGGTCGTTACAAACTATCCCCCTTAAAAATAATTTCGTTCTTGAAATTGGTGCGTGACTACGGATTAGGAATAATCGCTATTTTGGTCCTTTGAATCATCGTCTATCCCCCTTAAAAATATTATAGGGTTCTCCGTTATTGGGTCCTAATCCGTGGCGCGTATTCACCATCTACGAGTAAGAATCGAAAGGGGCAGGTTTTAGTCCACTTAAACAATTTTCTTTTTGCAAATGGTGTTTCTTTCAAAAGTCGAAAGTCGTTTATCAAGTAGTATGCAATAGTACTCTCTTAATAAAAGCAAGCTTTTCACAAATAAGCAGGAAATACAATCATAAGCATAGAGTTCCACTATAATGGCAAGTAGGGACACAAGGATAAGCACATACGTGAATAGAGATCAAGAAACATATAAGAATAAGTAGTAACTGAAATAATAACATAGGAAGAGTACGGCTTAGGAGATTCTTAAACAGACCGAAGTGATCCTAGTTTCTGACATCCTACATCCCGAAGGATTACAATTGCTCCTAGGTCGGCCTAAGATATGCCTAATTGGCATTTTTGGGTCTCGCCCTCCTCGAGATTCCCTACCATCTTTCATCGAAAGCTTGGCACAAACGACGTTCGTATTCTTTTATGATCACTGCGAGTGCGACAGCCACAACGAGAGCCTAGTACCAGAAGGTGTTGAGATGGTTATTCACGGTGAACCACCGTGGCACGCTTATTGTAAGTGCCGCACAAAACAAAATGAGGATGAAGAGTTGCATCCATAGGGTTTGGATTGTTATGGTAAGTTCGACTCACTCGATTTCTTAGAACACGGCATCTTCCGGAAATCCTCGTCGTTGGGTTGCCATGGCTCGGTACGATAGGATAGTGATTTGGAGGGGTTAAAATGGTGAGGGAGATGAAGAGATGGAAGTGGTGGTGGAATATATATAGGGGCTGAAGAGGTGTGTTGAGGAGGGAAAGGATTTGAAATTTAAAATTTGAAATTTTGAATTTTGAAGTTTAGAAGGTGCGGTTTGTCGCGCCTAATGGGGTTATGCTCGGCACTCGGTGCTAGGTTCTACTCTCGTCCCTTAAGAGGCGTGGGAAAATATTTATCCAAGAACGGCTCCACAACGAACTAGTAACTAAAAATTGCTTAACGGGTAGTGTGCGATAGTACCCTTTTAAATAAAGGAAGCTTTTCATAGGTAAAAGAGAGATACAATTATAAGCATAGAATTCTACTACAATGGTAAGTAAAGACTTATGATAAGATTCTTCCTAATACAGGTTGGAATGATCCTACATACTTCTACGTGGTCCAATTTGCCTTAGGGTGTTACAGGTGCGACTACGATTCTCGAGATCTTATTCTAATACTACTACACTGTGTTACCCAATATAGCTAACAGGTTGACTAGGTGTTTTATCTTCAAGGAAAATTTTAACCTCAATTAGTAACGTTTTTAGGCAAAGGTTTAACCTCAATTAGTAACGTTTTTAACCTCAATTTTGTTACTTTAGGAGTCCCTCTCAAGTGTAAAACAATTTTGCTATTAGGACCAACTGTATATATCGACCATGAACCGACCTGACGCGGTTGTGGCAGCTAGCATGCTGACTGGACATGGCCCACTTCTCTCACTCTCTGCTGAAACCCAGTAAAATTGGCACACAAATTAAAAAAATTTGAGTTTCATAAAAATGTGTTCACATCTCTCTCTCTAACATTTGATCCCAGGCCACTTAATTTACATCTCTCCTCTCTCTCTCTCTCTCTCTCTCTCTCTCTCTCTCTCTCTCTCTCTCTCTCTCTCTACAACTATTGATAGACTCTCTTTCTACAACTATCTATGGACTAAGTAACAAGAAACGAGTTCGAGTTTTTTTACCCTTTCATAAGTTCACTTTTGACACATTAAGGGGTATTATAGTAAATTCACACCAAATAAAAGACAAATAAAAGAGTGTAGATAGTTGTGTGGCTTGTAACCTTCGATTCGAGTTCCTCCTTCGTCGATTCCTAACCTTCTCCCCCGAACCTGCAAAATGAGCGCACGACTAAAACCTATTTGGGGTTGCCCGGCAAGGCCCTACGTCGAGAGGATGAGAATGCGTAGAGAATCAAGTAAGAGGCTAGGGTTTTGAGATTGCGTTGTCCCTACCTCTCGGGGTTGCTATCCTTTGATATTTATAGGGTTTCCTTAGCTTGCTCTCCAAGTACAGGCATGTGCCTTGCACAGACTACGTGATGTTGCCATGACGTCACTGAGTAAATCTGGTAACCATTTTGCGCGTGAGCTGGCAGCCTCACACGTGCCCATCGTTATCCTTTGGCGTAACCGCCTTAGCACGTGATGAGATATGTGTGCATTTAATTAGCCGAGCCCAATGCCTGGATGAGCCCATTAAGAGATTTGTGAGGAGAATATGCCGACCAGACTTCTTCACCGTCGGTGGCCGAACCTGAGCTGTCTCCCATGCCGAGCTCAAAATAGGCATAGCGTCGACAAATGTGCCTTGGTCATTAGCCGAGCTCAAATTTCAAGTACAGTCATGGCGGCCAGTTGCGGACGGTAACGTTCTGCCTGCTACAATAGCCCCTCAATCTCTGCCAATGCCGAACATGTGGTAGAGATTGATGTGAATTTTGGCTGAACTCGCCGGTTGCTGATCGTGAATCGACGATGAGATTTGGCCGAGCCTCGATCGTTTTTCCATCAACCGTCATAAACAAGTCCCGAGAGGGGGGCGCCAGGTGTCCTTCTATGGTTTAGTAGGGCTGGTGGGGGGACGGTTGGCACGCGGGAAAACTTGCAAGGCCATCCTATCATTGCCACATGTTGATCGTTGAATGGCTGTTAGTTCGGCGGTGTAGTATTGGGCGGGAGTTTTAAAACCCTAAACCACCCTTATATAAAGAACGGTGAGAGGAGAGAGAAACGTGTAACGTTTCTCTCTCTAAACCTCCATTGCAGAGCCCCTCTCTCCTCTTTCTTGCTCCAGATTTGCCTAAAAATCCAACATTACAGCGAATCTTGCTCTGAGATCACCAAGTACGCTTCGTTCCATGCCTCTCTTCACATTTCTGTTGTTTCGAAGCTTTTCGATATTGTTTTTCTGGGGTTTTTTGGGAGTTTTTGTTCTGAGTGAACAGTACAAAGGGCAAGATGAGCAGATTGTCCGTCTTCTTCTTGATCCTGTTCTTCCGAGCCCTAAGTTAGATGCTGGTGGGTTTGGCCGACGCCGGTGTTGGCCAAACCCCACGACTTGTGTCTCTTTATGTCTCCCGAGTTTGAGTCCTTGTGGGATGTAGGGTGGGCCAATAGGGTAGCCAAGCGCAGTGAGATCCTTGCCTTCCGGCCGATGATGAGGTTCCTCATCATATTTTCCTCTGTTTTGTTAGGTCTGGCTCACCTGATCATTATCATCTCATCGGACTTTGAAATTTCGGGGGACGACTACGGAGAATTGTTCATCCGAGAGTACTTGGATAGGCGCAGGAGTCGACGCCAAACCTCTTCAATTGCTTCAAATATGCCAGGCTTCAGTGATTCTAACGCCGAACGTGACCATGAATATGACGTCAGGTTTAATACCAAGCCTAAGATATCCTTCACCACGTCTACCCGGTCTGACGCCGAACCCGAGCTGGGGCCTGAAGCCGAGTCCAAGTTTCGTTCACAGGCCGAAGCCACTTCCTCGTCCCGATCTAGGCCCAGTGATACCCCATCCGAGGATAGGGAGGTTGCCGACCTTTATGAGAGGGGCAAGGTTTATCCTTACACCCATTATTTTAGCTGGGACCCTCACGAATATGAGAGTTTTTGCCGAAAGTATAACATCCCTGATGATGTTATTGTTAGTCAGGTGGCTAGCAACCGCATAAGGGATAAAAGAGAACACCGACCCGAGCATATAACGGTTCCCTTAATGGCCATCTGCGAGGCCGAGATCCGGTTCCCACTTCACCCCTTTTTGAGGGAATTGTTTGCTCGGTTCGACTTGGTGCTTCATCGTCGGCCAGAATGTCGAAACCCTGAAGGCCCAAATCTGTCGTGACGCGCCGACTCTGTTGGGCTACATTCCCTCGTATAAAGGCAAGTTAAAGAGGAAGGAGAAAGAAGGCGTGCCGAGCTCGAGTGCAAGAGATAGTAAAAATGTTACTGTGCAAAAGGTGGGAAAAAGCAAACAGCAAGCTGAGCACGAAGGGGAAAGAGCCGAGAGTCAAATACCCGACCTTCAGGAAGCCAGCAGAATTCTAGTTTCGAGAGAGCCAGCCGCCTCAATCTTCAGGTATAAATGTTCCTCTCTAAGCCCTTGTATCCGAGTTTGGAGAAGATATGGGGAGAAGGAATGTCATTCGAGTGAACTTCAGGGACAGTGCCGTGGTCCATCAGAAAGAGCCTGAAGGACCCAGGCCTGCTGGGAAGAAGCAGAAAATCACTCACGACTTTTTTCCAACCAAACCGTCAGCTCCACCTTCGAGTGAAAAGGACATAACTGAGTCATCTACTGCAAGTGGCTCAAAGGGCTCCAGAAGTCAGGGGGCTCGGCCAGCCCAACAGCTCAGGAGTTTGCTCCATCCTTTGCTCTGGTCGAAGGCAAGATCGTTACGGTGAAGGATTCCATCAAGATGGAACCGGGACTGGCTGTCATAATGCTCCATGGCCTGGCTCTGCCAAATGATATGCAGAAGATTCCAGATGATCTTCAACCGAGCTTGGTGCATGCGAGTGCTTACCTCGTCCAGGTATTTCCGAACCTGACTCGTTCCCAACTCTTCCTTTGTAACCTTATTCGAGCCTGTATATGTTTGTTAGTTTACTTAGGTTCATTTGCTTTCGTTTCACAGACTGGGCAAGCTTTGCTCCGGGCTTCAAACAAAGCCGAGCTCGCTACTGCCGAGAGGTTTCATTATCATGAAGACCTCAAAACCGAGCGTGAAAAGGTGAGGTCTTTGAAAACCAGCTTGAAAACAACGAATGCTTAGGTGGCCGAACTTGAGAAGGAGAAGGGTGAAGTTGAGGAAAAAGAAAAGAAGGCCGAGAGTGATCTTGGGAAAGTGTTGAGGAGGGAAAAGAGGAAAATGAAGGAGGTTGACGAAAAGGCTTATCAGGCTGGCTTTGACCGAGCTGGCGCTGAATATATGAGGGATGCTCTGTCGATGGTTAATGACGCAATAAGGACGAGGATCCCTATCTTGTATCGAATGGGATATAAAGACGGGGTGAAGGCTGCTTGTGGAGTCTTGCAGCATGAGGCTGACGTGAATTTGACAAAAATGATTCCAGCCCCGGTAACTCCCGAGCTCGTTCTTCCTTACACTGATGAGGAGTGTGCACCCCTCCCTCCTGAAGAGTTTCCCGAGAGTGATGACGATGTCGAAGACCTTACCAACGCCGATGCCGAAGGTGGAGATGGTTCTGGTGGGAAGAAAAATGGTGATGGTGAGAAGGTAGCTGAGGGGGCCGAGTAGGAGCCTATAAATATAGACAAGGGCGTCGAGGCTGAGGTCGAGACTAAAGTTGCTGCTGATGATGCTGGTGTTGCTACAGAGGATATTACTCGAGCTTGAGACACGATTTAACTTTTTTATGTCTGTCAATTTTTGAACTGTTTTTGAACTTCTGAACTCTTTTTGGACTGGACGGATCCGAGCTTGGATTTTGCCGTGCCAGATGTAATTGTTTGTGGGGGGTTGGCACGAACGATTTACTACACCGTACCTCCCAACTTAGGTTTGAATTTTTGCTCGTACTGTATCAGGTCTCTAGTTTTTGGTTGCTTATTTCCAAGCCTTTGCAAAATTTGTTGTGTTTGCTTGTTTGGATGGTTGTAGTCTGTAGCCCCCAATTTGGTCTGGGTTCGGCTGAGTAGTTGGACATGGATTAAAGAAGGAACTTGTCGGACTATTGTTGTTGGATTGTAGCCAAGCCTTGACCAAAGTAGGAAGGTTAAGCTGAGTTGATAGGTGGCTGAGCTTGGCATTGCCTTAGGCTATTTTGCCAGGTTATTGGATAATGCGTAGGTTGGTAACCAAAAGTTGTAGGTGCCATTACTTGTTGTTGGGCTTCGGGCACGGTGCCAGCCCCTAGCCAAGGTGTTTAGTGCTTGAGATGTGGAGTGTTTGTGAGTAGTTTGCTCACCAAAGCGTGAGTATAACCTGGCGTTGGCTGACCTTACTGTCTTACCAAGCCAAACCAAAGTCTAAGTTCCAGCCGTAATGTGTGCCTTAGGTTTGGTGGACCATATGTCTTGTTTTTGCTTCTTTGGGCAGCGATTGTGGCCGAAGCGGTGGCGTAAAAGCCGTTTGTGGGTGTGACCGAAGTCAATGTTCGTTTGTGGCAGAGTTTGCCGAGAGTAAATTGTGTTAGTGAAATCAAGCCAAAAATACAGAAGACATCAATTGCCAAACAAGATTCTTCTTTTGTATTGATAAACGTAGGGAGAACATGAGAGAAATGAAAACTGAGGGGCCGAAGCCATACTAAAATTGAAGTAAAGTAGAAAATGGCGCCGAAGCCATTCTTGGAAAATGTTTGTCACATGTATGCCTTTTTCAAGTTCTGTGCATTCCATGGGTTGGTGAGGATTTTTCCATTCATGTCATATAGTACGTAAGCACATTCACCAATAATTTTGACAACACGAAAGGGACCCTCCCAGTTGGGCTTGCATTTCTGCTTCTTGCTGGCTTGCACCACCTTTCGCCAAACTAAGTCGTCTGGCTTGAAGGTCTTGGTTTGAACACTTCGGTTGTAGCCTCTTGTCACTTGCTGTTGGTACTCGACGAGCTTTAACTGAGCGTCGTCGCGCTTCTCTTCTGCCAAGATCAGTTTCTGTTCCACATCTTCGCCATTAGTCTTTGGATCGAAGTTCTCTGTTTTTAGAGTGGGGAACCTAGACTCTAGTGGGATTACGACCTCCATGCCGAATGCCATTGAGAAGGGCATTTGGCCTGTTGAGCACGTCGGGGTAGAACGGTAAACCCAAAGAACACGTGGCAGTTCCTCAGCCCATTTTCCTCTCTTAGAGTTTAGCCGACGCTTGATCCTGGCACAGCCGATCTTGATTGTGGCCTCAGCTTGGCCATTTCCTTGGGGGTAAACTGGAGTAAAGTTGAAGAAGCGTATACCAAATTCGGCATAGAGACTGGTTAAGTCTTTGCCGATGAATTGGCTTCCGTTGTCTGAGACAATGGAGTAGGGGATGTTGAATCTAGTGACGATGTTTCTCCAGACGAATCTTCTTACGTCGGCTTCGGTGATTGTTGCTAGAGGTTCAACCTTTACCCATTTTGAGAAGTAATCTGTTACCGTGATCAGAAATTTTGAAGCCTCCAGGGGCCGTTGGTAGCTTTCCCATAATATCAAGCCCCTATTGTACAAAGGGCCAAGGACTTGTGATAGGGGAAAGATTTTGGGCTTGTTGCTTTGGGATATGAGAGAAAAGTTGGCATGGTCGACATTTGCAGACGATTTCCTTGCAGTCTTTCTTCATGTTCTTCCAAAAGTATCCTTAACTTATTGCGCGTTGGCAGAGCGAACGGCCGCCAGAGTGGCAACCACAGCTACCTGAGTGAAGCTCGGTGAGAATTTCAGGTACCTGGGTTGGGTGGACAACGAAGAGATAAGGGCCCGAGAAAGATTTCCTGTAGAGTTGGCCACTTTCGGAGAGCCAGTAGTAAGCAGCTTTGTTCCTGATGCGGTAAGCTTCCTTCTTGTCTACTGGTAAAGTGTCATGCTTGAGAAACGCAATGATCTCGTCCATCCAGCTTGGACCGAGTTCGACGTTGAGGACCTCTGGAATGGTGTCAAAGCTTGGGTGGTCGATACTGCCGAAGTTGATAGTCCTAAATTCGGAGGCTTTAGAAGCTGAGGCAAGGCCAGCGAGTGCATCTGCAAGCGCATTGTGTTCGCGGTTGATCTGTTTGATTTTGAAATTTTGGAAGTGCGTGATGAGTTCGGCGACTATTGCCTGGTATTTCGACATCCGCAGGTCCTGAGCCTCGTAGTTCCCAAGTACTTGGTTGACTATGAGTTGGGAGTCACAGTAAACGACAAGATCGAAGACTTTCATCGCAACTGCGGAGCGTAAGCCTGTAAGGAGGGCTTCGTATTCAGCTTCATTATTGGTGGCGGGAAAGTCGATGCTTAATGAACTTTCATGAAGTGTGCCACAAGGGGAAGCTAAGACAATGCCTGCACCGGCTCCGTTGCTGTTGGAAGCCTCGTCGACATGTAGTCGCCAGATGTTACCTTGAAAGAGTTGCCAAGGCATTGGTGCTTTTGTTGATTCTGTGATAGGTTGAGGAGTGGGAGTGTTGAGAATATCCGTATCTTCGGGTGTTAATTCTGCGATGAAGTCGATGAGATTTTGACCCTTGATCATCCTTCGTGGCTCAAAACGGATGTCAAAATTTGCTAATTCGACTGCCCATTTGGATACCCGGTTGGATAGATTAGCTTTTCGAAAGAGGCTTTTTAGAGGGTGCTCAGTTAAAACGGTGATGGTGTGGGATTGGAAGTAAGGCAAGAGTTTCTTGGCTGCCGAGACGAGAGCGAATGCCAATTTCTCGAGTGGTAGATAGCGTGTTTCCGCTCGAAGGAGTGTTTTGCTTGTGAAGTAGACGGGCATGTCTTCTGTGCGAACTCGTCGTACCAGTGCTAAACTAACTGCATGGGCAGAGACTGCAAGGTATAGATACAATGTCTCAAACTCATTTGGTTTTACCAATAGTGGGGCCGAGCTTAAGTATTCTTTAAGTTCGGCCTCGGCCAAGGCGGAATCACAATCCGGGGTCCACTCAAAACTGCATCAACTCTTTCCTTTTAAAGCATGGAAGATCGCGTGGCACTTGTCTGAGGACTTGCTGATGAATCAGTTTGGAGCCGCTGCCATTCTAGTGAACCTTTGTACTTCCTTGATTGTTCTCGATGAGCGCAAGTTTTTAACGGCCTTTATCTGGTTGGGATCGGCCTCAATACCACGTTGAGTGACCAAGTATCCAAGGAATTTCCCTGCGCTTACGCCAAATGCACACTTTTCAGGATTTAAGTGGAGCTTGTGTAGTTTAAGGATTTCAAAGACTTCAGCCAAATCCTGGAGGTGGTTGGATTCTTTCTTGCTCTTGACAATGAGGTCGTCGATGTAGGCTTCCACGGTGTGGCCGATTTGTGCCTGCAGCATCTTCAAATATGGCTCGGTTGAATGTTGCGCCCGAGTTCTTGAACCCAAAGGGCATGACTTGCTAGCAAAAGATGCCATGTGGTGTGATAAAAAGCAATTTTTTCCATGTCGTCCGGGTCCATGGCTATTTGATGGTAGCCACGGTAGGCATCTAAGGAGCTAAACCGCACGTGGCCTGCCTTTGCGTCCACCAGTTGATCAATCTTGGGGAGTGGGAACCAATCTTTTGGACAAGCATCATTGAGATTGGTATAATCAACGTAAACTCGCCATTTGCTGTTTTTCTTCTTAACAACCACTGTGTTGGACAGCCAAGTTGGGTATTGTACTTCTTGGATGGCGTTGGCTTCCAGCAAACATTTGACTTCTTGTACGATGGCATCGGCGTGTTTGGCTGCAGAACGCCTTGTCTTCTGGATGATGGGCTTGGCGTCTTTCTCTATGTTTTTTAGAGTGACTGATAAAATTAGGGTCGATCCCTGGCATCTCATTGGGGGTCCAAGCAAAAACTTCTATGTTTTGCTTGAGGTATTGGAACATTTCTTCGCGGTCGGTGTTACTGATGGAAGAGCTGAGTAAGAAGAAGCGGGAGCCATCCTCATTGATGGGCATTGTGATAAAGTCTTCTTCTGCTTTGTCTTCGACTTTCTGGCCGACGTCATCAATCACGGCAATGTCTGGGACTTCGACCCATTGCACTTGCTTAGCTTTGGTGGAGTTGTGGACGACTGAGACATAGCATTTTTTCGAGGCTATTTGGTCACCTCGCAGATCTTCTTGTCTCCCATTGTTGCCAATGAAGTGAACGACCTGGTGGTAGGTTGAAGCGATTGCTTGCATGTCGTGCAGCCAAGTTCGGCCAAGAATTGCGTTGTATAGGCTTGGTACGTTGACGATGATGAATTCGACGCTTAACGTTTTCGAGCCGACGACGACTGGCAGGAAGATTCGACCAAGTGGCCAGACGGTGCTCTGTTGAATCCGATGAGGGGTACTTCGGCGGGTTGCAAAGCCGACTCTGGGAGATCAAGCTTTTTGAACAAGTCATAGTACATGACCTCCGCCGAGCTTCCTTAATTGATTAGAATGCGTTTGATGTCATGGACTCCAATTTGGACAGTTACGACGAGGGCATCGGAGTGTGGGGTTTGCACACGTTCGAGATCACGCTTGGTAAAAGTTATTGTCCATTTGGGTAATTCTACTGGACGTGGACGCTTGGATTCAGGTCCTACCGCGAGTACTTGCTTAGAAGTGGAGGCACGATTGAGGTCAGCACGAAGATTTGTTTCAGATTCCTTTGTCACGGGGCCGTAAATAACGTGTATCGTCGGCCGCGGCTCATTTAGGTTGGGATTTCCAGCAGGTTGACGGGTGGGTGTTTTGGTTCGATCAATGTACTGATCGAGATGGCCTTGGGCCGCCAGACGCTCCAATAGTGCTTTGTACGGTGCGCATGTCGTTGTGTAGTGACCGAGTTCGTTGTGATACGAGCACTTTTTCCTTGGGTTTTGATCTTCTAGGCCAATGTCTGTGCCGAGCTTCCCTGTTGGCCATTCGAACCATGGTTGCCTCATTATCTCCTTTAGGAAAGACCAGATGGGCTCCTTGAAGTATGTGGTTTCAGCCACGTAGTCGTGCACCTTTGGTAGACGTTTCTTTTCTTCCTTAATGTTGTTGACGTGTTTCTTTTGCTGGGACTGATGGGTTATGATTGGTGCAGGTAGTTGTGTCGTGGCCATTGGGGGTAGGGTAATTGGGTTCGGTATCCCTTGAGTCGCTCGGTCTACGTAAAATTCTTCAAAAGCGCAGAATCGTTCTACGATGCTCATCAATTCGCCCATGCCGTGGGGTGGACGGATGGCGAGTTCGTCCAGGATCTTGCTGCCAATTTTCAAACCATTTTTAAAGGTTCGCGCAGCCCAGTACTCATCGATTCCAGGGATCTTATTGAAGAGTTGCCAATAGCGCTCGGCATACTGTCTGAGTGTTTCTGAAGGGTGCTTCCTCATCTGGGATAGTGACTCAGGCTCTTTGGCAGTCCTGTTGCTTGTGATAAAATGAGTGTTGAAGGCGCGTTCGAGGTCGGAGCCGAGGCTAGATAAGAACGCTTTGCATTTGATTTCGTCCTTTGTGGTGCACCACTCAATGGTTTGGCAGAAGTGTATCAGGTGGGTATAAGCTTCGCACATAGTTGGGTCAAACTTTGTGAATTTCGGCAGATGAAAGTTAGGCTCGGCTGTTGTGTTGATTATGTGGGACGTGAAGGGGGAGATGCCAAGGTCCTTCAGCTGTCGCTCAAAGCCTGGGCACGGGGGTTTGTTGTGGCCATCCGTCTTCGTTCTTTTGAAATCTCTGTCAAAGGGTTTTTCGTGATCTCTGTGCCGAAGCTTGTCACGTAAATCTATTGTCCGCTGAGGGCCTTCAATAGATTTCTCTTTGTTCCGGCGAGTCTTGGTGTCATTGTTTGGTTCTTCGACCCGTACGCCTTTCCCGTTCCGCCAAACTTGATTTTTATTGCCCAAGTTTTCTGGTGGGATCTCCCCGAGACGTTCAGAAACATGGTGTTTGGTTTCTACGAAATCTCGACTACGGTAGGAAACCGTTGTGCAAGAGAACTCCGCGCGACCAGTCGAGTATGTGCTTGTGAATGACTCGGTATCCCTTGTGTTGGTGCGATCATGGTGGCTCTTTGAGCGATGTGTTCCAGATATTGTAGGCCGCTTGTAGAGAATTATTTCTCTTGCATCGCCAGTGTCTGGTGTGAAACCCAGGCAATCCTTGACGGAGCCGCAATGGCCTATTTCATGGGGACGTTCCAGCGGTGGTCGTGGTGGAGGTGGTGTTTGTCTTCGTCGCCTCCCGGCTCCAGCAGATCTGGATGTGGCAAGAGCGGTGTCGTGTTGCATTTGTTGTTTCATTTGGGCCACTTCCGCCCTCAGAGCCGCTAGTTCGTTATCTCTTTCATCGTCGCGACGCTGTAGCGAGCGGATATAGGCCGTCGTTACGTCATCCACTGCTGGGGAAAGTCCGAAACTAGGGGGAAGTGATATGGACATGTGCCTCTCTGAGAACGATGGAAGAATCGTGTTCCACTAGTGTCTTTGGCTTCTAAAATAGTAGCATCTGGTAGATCAACGCCCATGGTGGTTGAATTTGCGATTGTCTTAGGGAGAGGAAGGTGGTTTTTTAGAGAGTTTGAGCCGTTTAGATCAGAAATTCTGAAGGTTCACGTCGGGTTCACCAATTGTGTGGCTCGTAACCTTCGATTCGAGTTCTTCCTTCGTCGATTCCTAACCTTCTCCCCCGAACCTGCAAAATGAGCGCACGACTAGACCTGGCCGAGGTTGCCCGGCAAGGCCCTCTGGCAAGAGGATGAGAATGCGCAGAGAATCAAGTAAGAGACTAGGGTTTTGAGATTGCGTCGTCCCTACCTCTCGGGGTTGCTATCCTTTGATATTTATAGGGTCTCCTTAGCTTGCTCTCCAAGTACGGGCATGTGCCTTGCAAAGACTACGTGATGTTGCCATGACGTCACTGAGTAAATCTGGTAACCGTTTTGGGCATGAGCTGGCAGCCTCACGCGTGCCCATCGTTATCCTTTGGCGTAACCACCTCAGCACGTGATGAGATACGTGTGCATTTAATTAGCCGAGCCCAATGCCTGGACGAGCCCATTAAGCGATTTGTGAGGAGAATATGCCGACGAGACTTCTTCATCGTTGGTGGCCGAACCTGAGCTGTCTCCCTTGCCGAGCTCAGAATAGGCATAGCATCGACGAATGTGCCTTGGTCATTAGCCGAGCTCAAATTTCAAGTACAGTCATGGCGGCCAGTTGCGGACGGTAACATTCGGCCTACTACAATAGTTAAAAAAAAATGTTAAAATTAATTCCCGTTTATAATTGTTTGTCAAAGTTTGGAGCTTTATCTCTTGAGTAGTTGTTAGTTTTTGCAAGAGAATCTGTTGTTAGTTAGCTGATTAGTTGTACAAGGGAGCGTAGGAGTGATGGAGGGAGGCATTGAATTGTACAGAGTACTGTTGAATTGTTAATTGGATAAGTGTTCCCTTGCAACTCTTCTTGGAATAACAAAACTACCTCATCTTCATTTCTTTGATTTTCATTTCATCTCTTTCTTCTTTTTTTCTTTTTCAAAAACACATTCCTGACATCGCATTTAACACAATTCTTGATGCCGCCGCTGCCGGCGGCCACTGGCCTCCCATTCAACTTGGGCATGAGAATCACATAGCTCATTAAGAGATTTTTTTGGGCTCTCTTCCTCAATGTCTCCCTCTATATAGTTTTTTGGCTTTCACTTGGTCTTCATTATACGAAGATTATACCCTCGGAAAACACTATTCTTGGCTTCGAAGATGTGTCATTCTGTGTGCAAGTGCATGACGAACGCCATTTACTTCGCTTTCAAAGCTTATGGCCTTTTCCAACCTCACATCTCAATTTGGGGTTTGTTTTCAAATCTTCCATTGAATTGTTCCTCGAGAGTCTCCAAACCAACTCCCAATCACCTGAAGTTAGCCTCGGTGTCCCTTTGCTCCATCGTCTTCCCTGACGAAGACGAACCATTTTTGCCAAAAACTAATTTTGCCTTCTAATTTGCTTTGTTTTCTTTGCTTATTGCTTGACCGATTTCCTAATCCTAAATTAATGGGTTGTCCCAAGTGTAGGGTGGAGATCGACGCAGCATAATATCCGGTAAGTTTGGAGTCAAATCCACAGAGACAGTGATGTGTGCTGACTAAAAATTCGGGTTTTACTAATTTAACAGGCTCTTAGGTAGCCACCCCTTGTCGATTGATTGGGATTTAATTAAAAACTAGAAATTGATTGTACTTTTCAAATAATTAAAGGAGGTACGATCGTAGGGTTCATAGCACTCGCAACCAGTCCGGATTTACCTACTCCATTCGGTATTCTTAAAAACGTTCAATTTTAGATTGAAAAAGATACCCTGCAAGATGCGAAACCTTAGGGTCGCCGTTTACCCATGCGCAAAGGAGAATGAGTTTTGGATCCCCACTCCTTCGTTCACATGGGCTCCGACAATGCCCGGGTTCGTCTGCGGGAAGTATTTTTTTCCAACCTAAAATCATCTTTTTCATTGTTTGAAAACAAGAGCAGTGCCTGAACTGGTCACAACTTGCTAATCACCCCGCAACCCTGCCTAACGACTACTCACTAATCATTGCACAAGAAACAGAAGAAATCCTAATTTGAAACATGCTTCTATTATGCGAGATGAAAAATAAACAAGAAATATAAACTAATCAAATATAAACGAATAACTTTTATAAAGAACTGAAATTAAAACAAGTTACCGGAGTGCGAATAGTTGAACAAAGCTTCAAAACTTGAAGGAAAAACTCGAAAGAAAAGTTAACAATATTCGGAACAAAAAGCCTCAGTTAGGCAACCCCGTTCTCCATTCCTCTTCGGCTGTTTCATCTGTGGGCAGAAGTCCTTTCAATAGCAGCCCTTCCTCTTTTTTTATATTGCTACCAATTACTACTTGGCAGCCCTAAAATTCCCTTCTTGTTAATTGCCAGCCAATTGCCAGCCGAGAATTCCTTTGGAAAGCCCACCATTTAGTCAAACTAACTGTGAACCATTGGGTCCACCTAGTAGACATAAGTCCAACCAATTCTTTTACTTCCAGTGAACATTAATTCCGCCAATTTGAATTGCGATTAATTACTCCGATTGCAGTCCAAACCTTCCACTTGATTGACTTCGAACGGGCCAACGTCGAACACCATTTAATATTTTAACTTTGCATATTTTATATCAAACTCTCCAAATACCTACAACACAATAATTAAGCATTAAGGTCCGAATAATAATATAAATGAGACTTAACAAAGATAAATTAGGGGGCGCTAATATAAATATTTACGCGCCTATCACACTCCCCAACTTACACTTTGCTAGTCCCGAGCAAAGAAAACAAAATGCAACTAAAGAAAACAAATTAAAACCAATAGTTTCTTTTAAACCCCCAGGAGGTCCTGGTAGGATGAGTGAAGTTTCGTGAAGATTTTCAGCAGTGATCACGTACAAAACACATTGAACCTTTTCACATGGAATCCAAAACTTGTCATACAACTCATTGGTCCATCAAGCAAAGAATGCGCAGCTACCATAAAGATATAAGAAGGCGCAAATAGTTTCAAATGCTATCAAGTCAAGAAATAAACAATGACACGTAGGCTTAGCGCGTATATGATATGGGCCTCAACCAAAAGTGTCCAATAACTAACCGCTCTCGCCGGACCGAGTCTTGACTTCAATTCTCACTGTGTCTTGCACTCACAAATAAAATCACTCAAAACAAGGTGCATTATGAACTCTCAAGTGTGCGGTTAGAAGTTATGTAAATGAAAAGCAAAGTACCTCGCACATAAGACACGAAAGAACGCTTTGTATGGTGAACACATGATCTCATGAATAGAATACCAATTATTGGAACTCTCTCTCACATCCCTCAAGCCACTTCCCATCACCTCTAGGATCAAATAGGACTTTAATTTTGGTTGTATCGTTGGGTAATTGAAAGTGTGTAAAAGCTAGGATAAAACATCACGTGTTTGAGAATAGGCAAACAACTTGGGGCTAATTTAACAATGATGCTCATTTTTTTTCACTCTTTTCAACTCCACTTTATCTTTCCTTCTAACCTTTTAACATTTTTCAACAATAAAGCACGATTCTTCTTTTTCATCTATATCGGTGCCCCTTTTATTTTTCTCTTTCCTTTTTTTTTCTTTTTTGTTTTCTTTTTTTTTTAAGGGGCACCACCAATTCAAGCACAAAAGTTCACAGTTCATCCAAAAATTACACCTTTATACTTTTGTCTTTCTCCAAAACAATATGAAATGTGGAGCTAACCAAGAAAAGGCTAAATATATAAGGCTCAAAGTGGCTCGCAAGGGATAAATGAAAAAACAAAGGAACGAACCGGCTCAAGTATCAAGAAAATACTTATAATCCTCTCCTAGGGGTGTAACATCCTTGTGACTAACCAAAATATAAGAGATATTGTTATGCATTCAAGTTCCAACACTCAACAATCAAAAAACAATGAGACCACAACAAATAGACTTTTTTCATGACAGACTAAGAGTTAAAGTGACACTACTCCAATAAAAGATAGGGCCCAAAAGCTCACTAGGGCATAAGTCTCCACTAATCTAGCCATCAAGATTGGTTAAGTCACAGTTCACAAGTGGTCAAGGCCCAAATAAACGTGACGTGCAATAGTGCTATACAAGAGTGCCATGATCAACTTCTTAAGACAAGCTAGCAAGTAGAACTACCAAATCAAAAACAGATATCGCTATAGTAGGCAACACACCTCAACTCAATTATTTAACAAGTAATTACAACAAGTGTCAAATCGAATGAAAAAAGAGTCCCATTATTTTTAAAAATTTTCTTTTTTCTTTTTTAGAATTTTAATAGTTTAAGAAATAAAATAAACTACCAAAGTAATTTCTCCCCCCAACTTGAACCATTCAATGTCCTCATTAAATGTAAGAACAAAAAAATGACATAAAAGAAAAAGAAGGGAAAGGTATCACTTCGCAACGGAGAACTATGCAAGAAATAATATTGCGGGAAGAAGACCCCCCCAACTTGAACGAAGCATCCTGCAATGTTAGCCCTCACAAAAAAAATTATAAAATAAAATAAAATAAAAGTAGATAATCTAAAAAAGAGAAAAGAAAAGAAAAACTATACAAAAAGTTAATGACATTCACTCCCATCACGTGAAATCCAACCATTTATCACAATACAAAGAGCAATCAAAATCAACATCTCACCCTACTTCAAGCACTCTGTTAAAAATTGTACACGACCATGCCACAAAACCAAATACTTAGAATATCTTAATTGCCTTAGCCGCGTTTGAAATTTAAATTCTACCAATTGCATATTCCCAACCAAATTAACTTTCAAGTTGTTGATGAGTTTTAAGAAAAATGGATAGTAAACCGCATTAAAATTATCAACACCAAGAAAATCATTTTGTTCTAACTTAACAATCTTTTGTAATGGTGGATGCTCAATAGGAGTGATGACATCAATATCTATGGCTGGGGATATTTGATCATCAAGAATAAGTGGACTTTGCACAATTATTGGCAACGACTCCTCAGGAGTCGCGTCATGAAAATCCATCTCAAGTGTACTAGAATGCTCTCGAGAAGATTGTTGCAATTCAGGTGAACCAAGTATTTTGTTAGTTACAAGTGACTCTATTGTTTCATCTTCCAATACACAAGAATTAATCACTTGAAAATTTTCAATTTGATTGCAAGAAAGAGAATCAGCTAATTGATCAAAATAAGGCGGCTCTATTTCCTCTTTTCCCTCCCATCAGAATTGGTATCCTCAGAACTTTCAATCAACTCACAAAATTGGAGCTTTTGGGTTAATTCATCTAGGTAATCCCAAACCTCTTCAACATTTTTATCCAGGAATTCATCAGTGGACCTAAAATCCACCTGGCATGTCTTAGGATTTAAACCATGGCAAAAAGTAACTAGAAGACTGCCAAGCTCACAATTAAAACTCGACCAAGAGAGTACGAAATTTTTAAATCGCTCCCAACACTGTGACAAAGACTCATCATGTTGTTGATAGAAATCTGATAGTTCTTGTAAAAGCTTATGAGTCTCATATGAGGGATTGAAAATTTTGGAAAACTGTATTACAATCTCACTCCATGTCAATCTTGGATTCAAAAAATTAAACTAATCTTGAGCACTACCACGCAAAGATGCTGGGAATACATGTAAAAGAGCTACTTTATCGCTAGCAAAAGCTTTCTCAAGGTCATGAACATGCGAAAAAGGATTTTCTGGGGCCAAACCATAAAATATAGGAAGTGACACTGAACAATCAAATTGATTTGCATAACCTCCATAGCATCTTGCAAAATGGGCCATTTTTTTTTCTTTTCAATAATTTTAAAAAAAATAGGATAGAGGTAATTGCTTTCTTACAATGGAGGATTGCCTACTACTACCTACGATGACTCAAAACAAAAACTAAAAGGAAAACAAATAAAAATAACTACCCGAATTCTTAACACACATTACCATCCCCGGCAACGGCGCCAAAAATGCTTGACCGATTTTTTAATCCTAAATTAATGGGTTGCCCCAAGCGTAGGGCGGAGACCGATACAGCATAATATCCAGTAAGTCCGGAGTTGAATCTACAGAGATAGTGAAGTGTGCTGACTAAAAAACGAGCTCTTAGGTAGCCACCCCTTGTCGATTGATTGGGATTTAATTAAAACCTAGAAATTGAAAACGTTCAATTTTAGATTGAAAAAGATACCCTGCAAGATGCGAAACCTTAGAGTCGCCGTTTACCCATGCACAGCGGAGAATGAGTTTTGGACCCTCATTCTCCCGTTCACATAGGCTCCAACAATGTCCAGGTTCGTTTGCGGGAAGTATTTTTTTTCCAATATAAAATCATCTTTTTCATTGTTTGAAAACAGGAGCAGTGCCTGAACTGGTCACAACATGCTAATCACCTCGCGATCCTACCTAGCGACTACTCACTAATCATTGCACCAGAAATAGAAGAAACCTTAATTTGAAACATGCTTCTATTATGCGAGATGAAAAATAAACAAGAAATATAAACTAATCAAATATAAACAAATAATTTTTATAAAGAACTGAAATTAAAACGAGTTACTGGAGTGCGAGTAATTGAACAAAGCTTCAAAACTTGAAGGAAAAACTCCAAAGAAAAGTAAACAATATTCGGAACAAAAAGCCTCGACAAGGCAGCCCCGTTCTCTGTTCCTCTTCGGCTGTTTCGTCCGTGGGTAAAAGTTTTCTCAATAGCAGCCTTTCCTCTCTTTTTATATTGCTACCAATTACTTGGCAGCCCTAAAATTTCCTTCTTGTTAATTGCCAGCCAATTGCCAGCCGAGAATTCCTTTGGAAAGCCCACCATTTAGTCAAACTAACTGTAAACCATTGGACCCACCTAGTAGACATAAGTCCAAGTCCAATTCTTTTACTTTCAATGAACATTAATTTCGCCAATTTGACTTGCGATTAATTACTCCAATTGCAGTCCAGACCTTCCACTTGATTGAATTCAAATGGGCCAACGTCGAACACCGTTTAATATTTTAACTTCGCATATTTTATATCAAACTCTCCAAATACCTACAACATAATAATTAAGCATTAAGCTCCGAATAATAATATAAATGAGACTTAACAAAGATAAATTAGGGAGCGCTAATGTGAACATTTACGCGCCTAAAATGCTTGACGCATGTCTAATTCACAGAAGTAATGGCGCATGTCTTGTTGTTTTTTAATTAGCTATTTATTTGGGGAAGAACTCTGGCGTAGTGAGTCGGCCAGAGTGAAAATCTTATGGCTGGAGTCATCTAGTGAGACAAATTAGATTGGGATGATCGGCCCCTTGATTGAGAAGAATGTGTGTTTGCTGAATCTTGGCCCCAAAATGGACCAAACTGGTTTTTGATTCACTGGACATGTTCCAAGACCCCAAGTATAAGAGTGATGAGAGATAAACCTATGGAAATCAAATAAAGTATTGAAATTCTAACAAATAAACCCAAGTTCGTAGCCGCCCATTTCAGAAGCCTCTCGAGGCCTTTTTCCAACTTTTTTTGTTCCACCTCTATCTCAGTCAACATATGCATCGTCAAGTTAAGAAAAACCACCGGTAAATCCAAGATCAACATGATCAACTTTTCTTATTCCATTGCTACTTGAACAATATATACGTCAACAAGATTGACAATTATTGATTTTGTTCCTCTAGAATGAGCCAAATAGTAGGTGGTGTAGCCCAAATTTGTGTTCGGATGAGTGCCAAATCAAAACCCACTTTAATTTCTCTCTAAACCACCATTGGCGAAGCTTGAAGTTCTCTCTCTATTTTTTTCTCCAAAATTTTGTAGCTGAAAGTGGTGTTGTTTGGGTATGATTTTCAGAGGTCATGAGAGAGGTATTTATAGGGGAGTGAGTGAGAAGAGGGATAGATGTTTGGGGAAGCAATGGAGGTAGGAGGGGTCGGGTATGAAGGAAAAATGGGGAGTAAGTGGTGGCAGTGTGGCAGCTGGATTCCTGGGGAAAAGGTGGTGGTGGCAACCAGATTCAATGCAGGAGAGAGGTGTGGGGTGGCGGTAGAGTGAGGTGGGGGTGAGAAAGGAGGAAAAAAATGGAGGTGATGAAGCGGTTTTTTGTCACCTCCGGAGGTGGGGTACCTGAACTGTCCATCTAGTCCTCCAGAGGATGAAACGGCTTCCTGTGTGATCGATTAACGACCTGCAAAACAGAAACGGTAAACTATGGGCACCGGCGTGGCTATCGCCATTGCCCCTCCGATGCCTAAGTCAATCGAGATATGGAGAGAATGGACTGAGTATGAGTTTCATATTGTTTTGCATTGCGTACCTTTATGAGGTGGAGGTGTGATATTTATATAGGCATTTTGGGAGGAATCCCTTGAGACCAGGACTCTTAAGTCTCATCCGCTCGTAGCAGGTATAGATAGGTGTCGGAGTGTCGTCCTCACCTCAGGACTCCCCTGATCCTTATCAGGTTTGAGGAGTCCCTTCACCTTTGGACTCTGCGATTGTTATCTAGATCAAGAGTCTTTACAGTGCTGGGACCTCTTGGGCTTATCCGTACATGATAGAAATAGGTTGGTGATGGAGTGTCCTCCTCACCTTAGGACTCTTGTGCTTGCTTGTAAGGTTTAGGAGTCCTCGCGGTACATGGATCTCGGTGGTTATCCTTTATGGACCGTGACTTAATCTCTTCTGAGGAGATAAGGCTTGCAGCTGCTCCCTGAGTTCCCTTCATGCATGGGTCTCTCATGGTTATCCTTTGGGATTCATAGCCTCATCCTTTGGGATGAGATAAGGCCTTAGCTATTCCAGAAAGGGGATAAGAGTCTGAATCTTCTCTGAATCCCCTAGACTGTACAAACCTCTCTTATGGAGTGTTTTATAAGTCTGGCTGCAGGTTTGTCATATTTGCCGAGCTCACCTAATAAGCTGAGCTCAGTATCTTTCTATGAGCTGTGCTCGTGAGCTGGCCTCCGTTCTTGGACTGGTTAATAGATGCTAGCTCGTATAAGCTAGATTCCATGTTCTTGGGACTCTAGCTTGAGCCCTTAAGGCTGTGCCTGTGAGCTCTTTGGTTTGGGCTGACCTTTGCCCCTGGGCTGGTCCATTGAGCTCAGCTCTTCAAGCTAAGCTTTGCGTTATTGGGTCTTCTACATGGCCCTTCGTGTTGTGCTGGGCTTCCTAGTCTGAGCTGACCTTAGGAGATTATTTTATACTTATCAGGAGGCGACGGTGGTAACACGATTAGTGGGTTGTGATGATCCCAACCCTTGATTTAGAAGAAGATGTGTTGGCTGAGTCTTAGCCCCAAAATGAACCAAACTAATTTTTTTACTCACTAGACAGGATCCGAGCCCTATACTTAGTGCTCACCACAAACACTACAAATGACATGTCTTATTTATGATCCCCTATAGAATATTTTATATACAAGTCAATTCTAGAATATAACTATAAAGTCTTTTATAGAATCCTAGACTACTCCATCATGGTCTAGCATAACCCGAGACATTCCAATAAGATTCGAAACCTTCAAGAAAAGTTTGAAAAGTTCTAGTGGAATCCAAAATATTCTACATGATTCTAGAGAAACCCAAAACATTTTGAAAATATCTTGAGATTTTCAGAGAGCCGGTGATGACTCTCAACAGGTTACCTCGCTGGGAGACTCTATAGTTGACGGAGGAAGACCGAGCTCATTGTCAAAGGCAGAAGGTCATACACAGATCTGCGTTGTCATGGTTACCGAGGAGGTCCTCCCCGAGTCTCTCCTCATTGGGCGAGTTCAAATCGGACTCGTGGAGTCATCTCGAACTCGTTTCTTGTTACTTAGTTAGTCCATGCATAGTTATTGAGAGAGTCCATGGATAGTTGCAGAGAGAGAAAAACACATGTCAGAGAGTCGGTGACGACTCTCAACAGGTTACCTCGCTGGGAGACTCTATAGTTGATGGAGGAAGACCGAGCTCATTGTCAAAGGCAGAAGGTCATACACAGATCTGCGTTGTCGTGGTTACCGAGGAGGTCCTCCCCGAGTCTCTCCTCATTGGGCGAGTTCAAATCGGACTTGTGGAGTCATCTCGAACTCGTTTCTTGTTACTTAGTTAGTCCATGCATAGTTATTGAGAGAGTCCATGGATAGTTGCAGAGAGAGAAAAACACATGTCGGGTAGATGTAAATGAAGTGGCCTGGGTCAAATGTTCAAGACGAATTTAATTTTGTTCATCCTCTTTAAAAGATGGGGTGAACATTATCCTCTTTTTTATTGGTTGAAATGGTGTGAATCTCATCTCAAAGTGATGTCATGCTTATCAAAAATGTATTGCAAAAATGAGACCTACACTATTTTAACTAAGGGTGTTATTCGGTCGGTTCGGTTTGGTTCGGGAAGGATTTGCTGGAAACCGATCGGGTTCAGGATATATAAGTCCAGGACCGATCCCGACCGGTATTAATTTTGGTTTGGTTTAGTTCGGGATGAGTTTGGGGATTTCGATCCACCCCGAAATGGGCCGTTTGGGCCCATTTCCAAAACCCAAGTTACTAACGACTGTTGGGCCATTCAGTTCGGGATCGGTTGGTTCAGTCCACATTCAGTTCGGTCTGTTCGTTCAAGATTAAAACAATTTATATAAATATATATAATACATATGGTTCGGTCCTACATCGGTTCGATTGGTTCGGTCTGCATTCGATTCGGCTCGGTTTGTATAGATTTTCACGAGACCGAATCGACCTAGGTTCGGCTCGGTTCAGTCTACCCCGAACCGCCAAAAAATGCTCCTGGACCGACCAAAGACCAAACTGTTCAATCAGTTTTTTCAGTCCGATCGGGTTCGTAACAGCCGTAATTTTAACCAATAAGGGGGAGGGTAACGTTCACAATCTTTTAAGAAAGGTAGATAAAATTGCGCTCGTTCAAGAGAAGAATACAATTTTGTTCACCCTTCTTAAAAGAGGGTGAACATTACCCTTCTTATTGCTATTGGTTGAAATGGTGTGATCCCACCATAAAGTGATGTCATACTTACCATGTAATACACTTTTTGATAAGTATGACATCACTTTGTATTGGGATCCACACCATTTCAACCAATAGAAAAAGAGTAATTATTCAGTACTTTCGATGTATACTCTATCCCCTCACATAACATGTGGGGCCTACGTATGGGTCCTGTGTGTATCCCACATGTTATGTGAGATGAGGTAGTATACATCGGGAGTATTGAATAACTTTTCATAGGAATGAGGTAATGTTCACCCTCTTAAGTGGAGAATGAACAAAATTCAACTAGAGAGAGAGAGATCTAGAGAGAGCTATGTCGGCCCATTTTGCCAAAATTTTTGAATCGTGCGCCAATTTTGCTGTGTTTCAGCTGAGAGTGAGAGAAGTGGGCCATATCCAGCCAGCACGCCAGCTCCCAAAATTAAGGCCATCTCATCAATCGTCTTCTTCCTTCCTATGAACCAGTGCACGTCAATCGAGCCCCTTTTCCAACTGCGACCTGAATTTCTAGGGTTTCTCATTCTATCTTCCCCTTATTCTTGTTCTATTCTCAATAGTATAATCGGAAATGGCTCTGTCTCAGAAGCTTCACGAAGCGTTCAAAGGGGCGGTGGAGAGGATCACGAGCCCTTGGACTGTCTCTGCATTCAAGGAGAAAGGCGTCCTCAGCGTCACCGAATTCATACTCGTTGGCAATAATCTCGTCTCCAAGTGCTCTACCTGGTCCTGGTAAAATTCACATTCCGAAGAATTTTTTTTAATTCTCTTGTTTAGCTCACGCGGATTTACAGGTTTCCTTTGTTAGGTTACTTCCTGAATTTCGGATTTGTTGAGGTTATTGACATTCTATTTCTAAAATGTTGATTATTCGAAGGTCACTACTTTGTGTTTTAGGTTATTTGTCCGTGCCACGGGTCCTGACTGGACCTGGATTCCTCTATGAGTAATTTCTCTAGAACTTAAGTGTAGTTATTGATGATGTCGAGAAAATACGCCTCCCGAATGCATAGACGCACAATAATCACTCAGTAAAAGCTGTTTCTGTGTGCAAAATAGTTCGATATTTGGCCGTGTCGGGTGCTTACATACTCAAGCTCTAGGTTGTAGTTTCTTTATGGCAGTCCCCTCAGCAGGGCCCGCCCCGGGGTAAGCCTAGGATAGGGCAACCAAAAAAAAAATTGATGATATATAATATATATAAAAGCTTTGACGAAGAAATAACATAAATGATACCTTGGGATAGTTGGTTGCTTGACGATTTCCTAGTCCTAAATTAATGGGTTGCCCCAAACGTAGGGCGGAGACCGGCGTAGCACAATATCCGGTAAATCTGGAGTCAAATCCACAGAGACAATTATGTGTGCTGATTAAAAACTCGGGTTTTACTAATTAAACTGGCTCTTAGGTAGCCACCCCTTGTCGATTGATTGAGATTTAATAAAACCTAAAAATTGATTGGTATTTTTCAAATAATAAAAAGAAGGTACAATCGTAAGGTTCATAGCACTCGCAACTGGCTCGGACTCATTTGCTCCAATCGATATTCTTTAAAAAAGTTTGATTTTAGACTGAATAAGATACCCCGTAAGATGCGAACCTTATGGTCGCCTTTTACCCATGCGCAGCGGAGAATGAGTTTTGGACCCCCATTCCCCCGTTCACATGGGCTCCGACAATGCCCAGGTTTGTCCACGGGAAGTATTTTACCGATCTAAAATTATTTTTCTTACATTTTTTTACTTCGAAATAGGAGCAAAACGCACCCGAACCAGCCATGGTGTGCTAATCACCATGTGACCCTACCCCGACGACTACTCACTGATCATTATGCATGAAAAAGAATAAACTAGGGGTGAGCAAAATAACCATGAAACCGTGAATCCAGTCCAAACCAATCCAAACCGAATAGTTTGGTTTGGTTTTTTAATGATGTGGTTAGGTCTCGGTTTAAAAAAAATAGAAACCGTGTTAAATGGTTTGGTTTATGAATTTACGCTAATGGTTCTGGTTCCAAACCAATTCGAACCGTGTGATACACACACACACACATATAGTATATAATTTGTTTAGATATACTTAATAAACTTAATTTCCTTATCTAATACTCTATTCCACCCTATTCTTTTCTTTCACTTTCAATATTAATTTCCTAAACTTCCTATTCCTACAATTTCATTACGCTAAACATACATGGTTTGGGCTTAGTAAAGTGATTTCCTACTCTTTTATCTCGGTAACTTACTTTCTAATGTATTCTATTCTTATTTAGTTGATTGATGTTAGTGAGTTTTGATGATTTTAATATATTAATTTCAATATAACTTTTAGTTTAAATTATCTTTGCAATTTTAAGTACTTAAAATAGTTTATGGTAATGATATCTCAATTTTAAACGAACCGTGGTTTAAAACCGATCCCAAACCGCCTTTGAATGGTTTGGTTTTATGAATTTTATGGATTGGTTTGGTTCTCTAAATTCATAATCCGTAAGTAGTGGTTTGGTTATTGAATTACTATAAAACCAGACCAATCCGATCCATACTCACCCCTAGAATAAACCCTAATTTGAATCATGCTTCTAATAATGGAGAAAGAAAATAAACGAGAGATCAATACTAAACAAACACAAACGAATAACTTTAATGAAGAGCAGAAATTAAAATAAGTTACCGAAGTGCAAACAATTGAACAAAACTTCAAATAACATGAAAGGAAGAAAGCTGAAAGAAAACTAAACAATAATCGAACCAAAAAATCGTGATGGCAGCCCCTGTCCGTTTGTTTCTCGTTTCGTCCTTGCGTGGGAATCCAAGAAGATATCACAGCGCCTTTTCTGTTTCGTCCGTCAGCCCCGTTCTTAGTCATTTTCCCTGTTAAAAGTGCTGCCCTAAAAAACAGTTGTGATACTTTATATGGAGTACTATTCTACAGTAGCCGACCTTTTTAATAGCCCTATTTTTTTCCTCCTGTTAATTGCTAGCCGAGAATTCCCTTTTGAAAGGCCCACCATTTAGTCAAACTATTGCTAACCAATGGGCCCACCTAGTAAACATAATTCCCAGGCCAATTCTCTTATAGCCCAACTGAGTTGCAAATCAGTACTCCATTTTGCACTTCAGAATAAATTCAAATGGTCCAAGTTTTAGCACCATTCAAAATTCCAACTTCGCACTTTTTGTATTAAACTCTCCAAATACCTACAACACAAAAATAAAGCATAAAACTTCAAATAATAATATAAATAGACGTAACAAAGATAAATTAGAGGGCGCTAATGTGAACATTTACGCACGTATCACATCCCCCAACTTACACTTTGCTAGTCCCGAGCAAAGAAAACAAAATGCAACTAAAGAAAATAAATTAAAACCAATAGTGCTTTTAAACCCCAGGAGGCCCCAGTAGGACGAATGAAATCTCGTGAGGGTTTTCGGCAGTGATCTCCCACAAAACACCATGAATCCTTTCCATATGAAACCCGAAAACCTGTAAGACAGCTCAATGATATCTCAAGCAAAGAATATGAAACCATCGTAAAAAGATAACGACATAAGCAGTTCTAGATACTATCAAGTCATAAAAATGAGTCACGGCACCTATACTTAGCGTGTGTGATCAAGGGCTTCGGTCACAAGTGAAAAATAACCAAAAGTTCTCTCCGGACCGAGTCTCGACTTCAAATCTCACCGTATCATGCACTCAACAAATGAAATCACTCGAAACAAGGTGCATATTACTCAATATGTGCGGGTAGACGTTGTGTAAATGAAAGTAAAATACTTCCGCACATAATGACACGAAAAGAATGCTCTATAAAGTGGACACATGATCTCATGAAAGGAATACCAAGTGTTGGAAACTCTCTTTATCTATCAATTCACAGCCCATTGCCCCTAGGATCAAATAGGACTACAATTCCGGTGATAACGTTAGGTAAGGGAAAACATTTCAGGGTTAGTGTAAAACATTCAAATGTTCGAGAATAGGTAACTATACTGATGTGTACCCTATTTCTTTTTTTTCTTTTCTTTTTCTTTTTTCAACTTCGCCGTATCTCTCTTCCTAACTCTTTAATACAATCCCACATTAAGAACAAGTGTTTCTCCTTTCCATAATGATTTGGTGTCTTCCTTTTTTTTCTTCTTTTTTTGCTTTTTTTTTCTCTTCTTTTTTTTTGATGTTTTTTTTATAGGGAAGATCACCAATCAATAAAACTCAATTCTCACTATATTTACTCTCTCTATCTTGAATAATTCACCTTCACATAATTACTAAGCCTTCTCAAAATACAATATAGATGGTGGAACTCAACAAGGAAAAGGGTATCATGCGAGAGGCTCAAATGGGCTCACAAGAGAAAAATGTATGAAAGAAAGAAACGAATTGGCTCAAAATAGCAAAGATGGCCTATAATCCTCTCCAATGGGTAATACAACTATGCGACTTTTCAAACGCAAGAGATAAGTATGCAATTCAAAACATTTCCAACACTTGACAACAAAAATAATGAGATCCATAACAAATTTACTCTTTTGTAACAAGAAGAGTTTATTTGACACAACTCCAAGAAAAGATAAGGCTCTAAACTTACATAGGCATAAGTCTACACTAAACTAGCCATCAAGAATAATCAAATCACAGCTCACAAGCAACCAAGGCCCAAATAAACGTGAAGTGCAAATGTACTAAAAATAAATGCCATGACAAATTCTTCGTGACAAGCTAGCAAAAAGAACTACAATGCCACCACAATATTAAAAGAATGACTATCATATCATAAACTCAATCAATCACGAGCTAATCTCAACAGCCTTCAAGTCTCATGCAAAAAATTTCCACCATTTTTTAATTTTTTTATTAACAAGATAACAAGATAAAGAACAAAGTGATCACTCCCCCCAATTTAAACTATTCAATGTCCGCATTGAAAGCATAAAAAAAATAAAGATATGATAGAAACGTAAAAGAGATGAGAGATATCACCTCGAAAAGGTGAGGCTAAGCAGAGTAAACTATAGAGAGAGGGAGATTCCCCCCAACTAGGATCGAACAACCTGCAAAATGTTAGCCTCCACAACAACAAGAAAAATAGCTAAAAGAAATAAATAATTCAAGAAATAAAATGAAAGACAAAAAATCATCCACTTTCTTCACGCGAAAGACACGGGTACTACTTTTCTCCTTGGCCAAAGACTGTGTTTCCCTATTTGTTGGAAGGACAGTATGCATAGGATTCAAAGATATCTTGAGAAGTGATGCCATCATCTAATAGGCTGTCACTCCCTCTGGGGCTGCCAGATTCCTTACCCACTACTCCGTTGGTGAAGCAATCTCCACAGAGTTTGGACATTAAAGTCAGATGGTTCAGACAGAATTCTCGCTACTAACTACGCATCTGCCGTCAGACCCAACCTCCTAAGTACTACATACATAGCTTTGACCAGGTGGCTATATGATGTAGGTCGAAACCCGCGAAGGATGAAATAGTCTCGGGAAGCCACTCACCGGGGGCAACGGAATCACTCGACGTTGCTAATCGCGGAAGACACTCACGCGACCAAGTCACACACTTGATTGTCGGAGGAATCACTCACTCTCAAGCAAGAAATACTTGCATAATATTTTCATAAACTCAAACTCTGATATTCATTTCATTAGATTACCTATTTATAGGTATTACAAATATGACTGTTCAAGACTCCTAATAAAACCTACACAATTCTCAACTAGACCTTTCAAATACTTAGACAACTATTAAAACAAAAACAAAACTTACTAGAAACACATATTTTTAGACCAGAAATTAAAAGACATTGATTAGAAACTAAAAGACACTTTAAACTAATTAAGATAACCTTTCGTTTTCCATATTAGAATTATTATGCTCCTGCATCACTATACCAGACTATTATGCTAATTTTTTTTCTTTTTCCAATTTCCCCTTTTCTTTTTCTTTTTGAATATTATTGCTTAACAAGAAATAAAAGAACAAGTATACAAATATTGCCCAAAACCCAAGTCAATGATGGGTACCCCTATCGCTAGGAGCCGGGTCCACTTCTTAGTGAAGAGAGTGGTACGCGAAAGCTACCCATTGGAACGTAGCCCAACTGCTACACAACATGGTCATCCGAATAAACATAATCGACCAACACCTCATCCGGTTCACCTACTTCCACAAATTCCAAAAACGGCTTTAGACGCTGCCCATTAACCTTGGAAATATTATTATTTTTCGGGTCACAAACATCTACTGAACCATTCGGATAAACCTTATGCACAACGTAAGGACCATCCCAACGGGACCTTAACTTACTAGGAAATAAATGAAGGCGCGAGTTATACAGCAACACTTTTTGATCAACACTAAAGGTTTTGCGCTGAATATTTCTATCATGATACGCCTTAACCTTAGCCTTATAAATACTCGCACTCTCATATGCGTCATTCCTAATTTCCTCGAGCTCACACAATTGAAGCTTCCTATGGGCACCCGCCTCAGGCAAACATGCGTTAAGCGTCTTAATGGCCCAATAGGCCTTATGCTCCATCTCAACGGGCAAGTGGCAAGCCTTACCGTAAACAAGCCAGTAGGGTGAAGCACCCAACACGGTCTTGTAAGCAGTGCAGCAGACCCACAAGGCATCGGTCAACCGAAGTGACCAATCCTTCCTATTCGGGTTTACGATCTTCTCTAGAATCCCCTTAATCTCGCGATTTGCTAGCTTAGCCTGACCGTTGGTTTGAGGGTGATAGGCAGTAGACTCATTGTGAGAGATGCTATACTTGCTCATTAATGCCCCAAAAGACCTATTGCAAAAATGTGTGCCCTGATCAGAGATAATGGCACGTGGCATGCCAAACCTTGACAAAATGTTAGTTCGCAAGAACTCTAGCACGACCTTAGAATCGCTAGTCTTAGTGGGAATTGCCTCAACCCACTTGGAAACGTAATCCACCGCCAGGAGGATGTACTCATAACCGTATGATCCCCGGCAATGGCGCCAAAAATGCTTGACGATTTCCTAGTCCTAAATTAATGGGTTGCCCCAAGCGTAGGGCGGAGACTGACGTAGCACAATATCCGGTAAATCCGGAGTCGAATCCACAGAGACAGTGATGTGTGCTAACTAAAAACTCAAGTTTTACTAATTAAACTGGCTCTTAGGTAGTCACCCCTTATCGATTGATTGAGATTTAATAAAACCTAAAAATTGAATGGTATTTTTCAAATAATAAAAAGAAGGTACAGTTGTAGGGTTCATAGCACTCGCAACTGGTCCGGACTCATTTGCTCCAATCGGTATTCTTTAAAAAAGTTTGATTTTAAACTGAAAAAGATACCTTGTAAGATGCGAACCCTTATGGTCGCCGTTTACCCATGCGCAGCGAAAAATGAGTTTTGGACCCCCATTCCCCCGTTCACATGGACTCCGACAATGTCTAGGTTCATCCACGGGAAGTATTTTACCGATCTAAAATTATTTTTCTTATATTTTTTTATTTCGAAATAGGAGCAAAACGCATCCGAACCGGCCATGGTGTGCTAATCACTCTGCGACCCTATCCCGACGACTACTCACTGATCATTATGCATGAAAAAGAATAAACCTTAATTTAAATCATGCTTCTAATACTGGAGAAAGAAAATAATTGAGATATCAATACTAAACAAACACAAACGAATAACTTAATGAAGAGCAGAAATTAAAATAAGTTACCAAAGTGTAAATAATTGAACAAAACTTCAAATAACATGAAAGAAAGAAAACTGAAAGAAAACTAAACAATAATCGAACCAAAAAATCGTGGTGGCAGCCCCTGTCCGTCTGTTTCTCGTTTCATCTGTGCGTGGGAATCCAAGAAGATATCACAACGCCTTTTTCTGTTTCGTCTGTCAGCCCCGATCTTCATTGTTTTCCCTATTAAAAGTGCTGCCCTCAAAAACAATCATGCGTGATACTTTATATGAATTCTACAGTAGCCAACCTTTTTAATAGCCCTATTTTTTTCCTCCTGTTAATTGCTAGCCGAGAATTCCCATTTGAAAGGCCCACCATTTAGTCAAACTATTGCTAACCAATGGGCCCACCTAGTAAACATAATTCCCAGGCCAATTCTCTTATAGCCAACTGAGTTGCAAATCAGTACTCCATTTTGCACTTCAGAATAAATTCAAACGGTCCAAGTTTAAGCGCCATTCAAAATTTCAATTTTGCACTTTTTGTATCAAACTCTTTAAATACCTACAACACAAAAATAAAGCATAAAACTTCAAATAATAATATAAATAGACTTAACAAAGATAAATTAGAGGGCTCTAATGTGAACATTTACGGGTCTATCACTGGTCAACAGCATGATTTTGTTGTTGATTTTTAAACTTGGTCACGCGGGTTCGAGTGTTGCGTGAAGCGTGTTTAGTTTTTGTTTCCTTAGGATACGTAGTGTTATTTGCAAAAAGGATGCTTTGTTGGTACTAGGTACATCACATGTGAGGAACCTATTCAACTAGCAACTCTTGTGCGCAACATTGGAATTTTTTTTTTTTTTTATTACCTTCTCACTGAAACTAAAGCTCTATTTGGAACCTAGAGACACTACAACAAAATACACAATTCCCGACTAAACTTTTCCGACTAAAAAATGTTTAGTCGGAAAATATAAGCCACTCACCGACCAAAGAATTTTTAGTCGATAAAATCGAAAATCAATTCCGACTAACTTAAATTTAGTCGGTAATTTTCATTTTTGCCGACTAAATTTCAATTTAGTCGTCAAATATTATTTTTTCGAATTTGATAAAATAGAAAATTAATTCCGACTAAAATAAATTTAGTCGGTAATTGGCTTGTTTGCCGACTAAACTTAAATTTAGTCGTCAAATATCATTTTTTCGAATTTAATAAAATAGAAAATTAATTCCGACTAAAATAAATTTAGTAGGTAATTTTCTTATTTGCCGACTAAATTTAAATTTAGTAGTAAAATATGATTTTTTTCGAATTTAATAAAATAGAAAAATAATTCCGACTAAACTAATTTGATCGGGAAGGCATGACACAACATGGTGTCGGTTCTCGTCAGGCACAACATGGCACGAGACATGGAAAAACCAAAAAAATTATGTTATTAAATAAACAAGGGATTTTAGATTAAAGTTTACTTTATTTCTATGTATTTTTTTGATAATCCAATAATTTATTAATCATTTCCTTTTATTTAAGTAAAATAAGCTTTTAAAATATTTTATATGATTAAGAAATTTTGAATCAAAATTCAAACATGATAATTGATAATATACCAATTACTACACATATACTAATAGAATTTATTAATATACCAATTAAAATATTTCATCGAGACATAGATTTATTAATAGAATTTTTTTTGTTATGTGCGATTAAATATATAACGATAACCCATGTACTTCATTTTTTGCACGAATGATATAATCACTCCCACATAAAAGGTAGACGGTTTTGATTTTCAAAAAACAACTCGAGTGGCCCTCAAGTGGTGCAATATAGGATTTTAACGTGTTTAGAAGCACCAAATGTGTTCTGATCACGTGGTTTCCGACGTCCAATTATCACCTATTTAGGGGAGAATGATAAATTTTATAAGATCTTAAATTGTAACGGTTTAGATCGAATATTTGAAAAAATGAGTCTGTAGCTACCTTTCAAATCTATACATCCAACTTATCTAAGTCTAAACCAATGTATTTCGCTATAGTCCAATGTACGCTAGCCACACGATTGCGACACAAGTATGACAATCCATACCGTTCATTTTGTTATTCTTGGTGTTTTAATCACTTTCGCAATTTTTCAGGTCTATCGGGTTTTGGAAGCACTTTCATCGGGATGTAGATTCATTAATAGGAAAATTTTTGTTATATGCGATCAGTATATAACGATAACCAATTTACTTCATTTTTTGTAAGCATGATATAATCACTCCCACATAAAAGGTAGACGGTTCCGATTTTCAAAAAACAGCTCGGGCGGCCCTCAAGTGATACAATTCCAGTTTTTTTTTTTTAAAAACAGCTATTATTGCCAACTAAAAACTTAGTCATTGATTGTTTTTTCCCAATTTTTTTAAAAAAAAAATCTATTATTGCCGACTAAAACAGTTAGTCGCTGATTGTTATTTCCCAGTTTTTTTTTAAAAAAAAAATCTGTTATTGCCGACTAAACAATTAGTCGCTGATGAGTGTTAACAGTCCCCAACTAAAGTTTAGTTGGTGATAGTCTGAACATTTACCAACTAAATTTTAATTTCCAGTTTAGTTGGTGATAGTCTGAACATTTACCGACTAAATTTTAATTTCCGACTAAACATGATGGTCGATAAAAAAGCAAACTTTAGCCGACTAAATATTTTTTAGTCGGCAAATACATTTGCTGACTCTCTTCCGTCGACCAAACTGCCAACTAAATAACTGCCGACTAAATTATTTAGTCGGGAAATCCTTTCGCTGACTAAAAATCTCACATTTGCCGACTAAATGGTTAGTCGGGAATGGTGAATTTTCTTGTAGTGAGAAAGAATATAAATAATTGAGAAGGAAATTAGAGAAAACTTGGACGAAAGTTGAATAAAAATTGGAAATTTTCTCAACTTTTTTTTAAGAACCAAAGAAGGGAAAGAAAATTTTAAAATTTTCTTCTTTTTTTTTTAACTTCTTTCTTCAAGTCACGGAGCCTAAAACTATAGTAACAATTTTATGTTTGTCACTAAATTTCTTTAGCTACACTTTTGTAATGATATTTTTGTGACAATAATTTTGATAATTGATTTTGACACTCCACTTTTTAATAACCACACTCCAATATTTATCTTTTAGTTGCCGAGCAAAAAAAAATATTTTTCTTTTAGTGTTCAAATATTAGAGTGTCGTTATCAATATTTGGAGTGTCAAAATCAATTCCTATAATTTTCTGTCACTAATATAGTTTAGTAACAATTTTTGCATGTCAATAGAGGTCAATTTTCTAGTAGTGTGATAAGAAGACGTTTCTTTTTCTTTTTTTAAAATCGGATCGTACAATCATAAAACACTGTAATGACAAGAACCGAGTGAGGTTTCAGGTTCTGTTTCTCTTAGCTTTTTTTGGAGCTTTATTCCATTTTTTTCGAGTTTGTTAGTCTTGTGTCAAACTTTTGTGGATTATTGGTTCGTATAGTCGAAAATTATGACTTTTACCCAAATATTATTATCTTGGATATTTCAAAAAAATATTTGGGCAAACGTATAAATTTTTACTTTTCCGATTCCTTTCGTCGCGAATCAATAATTCACAAAAGTTTGGCGCAAAACTAATAAAAGCGACTTTTTTTTAATAAGGACAAAACGCCCAAAAAGCTCAGAGAAACACCACCTCAGCTAGGAGGCTAGTAGCTTTGCTCTTCAATAATAGTTTGGTTACTTTGGTAGCTGGACTGTAGGTCATTAGGTTAGTTCGATGTTGAGGTACTTTAAAAAATGTGACTGGGATATATGTGGGGTGACTCTTAGTTGTGGTGCCCAAAGATGGCCTTAATTTTGGTAGTCTCTCGCTCGTTTGGAGCTCATTTATGATCCTGATTTTCTGCTCCATATGCTTCATCGACAAAATTGTATGAGGTGGATGCTCACAAGCTCAACAGAAAACAGTTATGAGCTTCAACAATTTTTTTTTTTTTTCAGTCAAGCGGAATTTCAAATTAGATTACGAAAGAGAGTCCACGTAAGGGTTACACATAAAGTCATTAGGTCCATATCCAGGCTATCTCTAAGAACAAATTCTCTCATTGTAATGGGCATGTCCATAACAAAAACGAGCTTCAACATTGATGCAATGCGTTCACCAACTAAAATGAGCAAAACCGTGGCTGCCGGATCGTAGACCTCAGGTCATCAAGTACTACGGATTGGTTTGAACTGATTCTTTTTGTCCTGTTTAACCACTTCACTGTATATTGATATAAAAGCAAATTGTTTGTTGAGGTTTGGTGTGCTTTCTGCCGCTTATTATTTTGTTGTTTGTGGATAGGGAATCTGGCGAGCCAAGCAAGATAAAGTCATATTTACCCTCTGGAAAACAATTTTTGATCACCAGAAATGGTAAATGATATTTTTGCTTCCCTTGTAGAGTAGCTAGATAAGTATTTCTTTATTTTCTTTTGGATCAGCAAAAGAATTTTATTAATCTCTGAAAAAAAGTAACAAAGATTAAACGGGAATGGAGGAGAAAAAGGCATCAACCAAAAACCTACATCCCAACTATGTTGGCATGTGCCTAGGCTAAAAACAATCACATGCCACCTGCTACCAAAGAAAGAAAAGAGTTGGCAAGGAGCCAACCACAACCGAAAACTATTAACCAAATGCATTATCAGGAGCATCATTGTAAACCAAAAAGGGATGAATTTGAAACCACCATATCGCCACACTCAAATGAACTTGGAATCGTTGGACAAAGGGTTGAGATATTGCACATGAGCCCACTATGGTGTGTGCTGAATGTTTGAGCCGTGCCTTCAGGCACGGGCATTCACTAGTAACTTAACAAAACAAGCTAAATTATGCACAATTTATTTTCAATCATAATAAAAATGTTCATTTTATATAGAGCTTTGAATAAAAAAAATTCTTTATATTTTTTTCAACGTTGAACTAAAATCCTGGAGCCGTCACTGATCCATACGATGAATGTTACTAACAATGAGAAACAGTAGCAAATAAGATCAGTATCTTACTTCGCTAATGCCGTGTAATTTGTTGCTAATTCGGTTTAATCAAATCATTATCTTTATCGTTAACATTCATTCCATTCTCATTGGGATAATTTTTTCTACCTTCCAAATTAAAACCAATATATTAAACCCAAAATATCTTTAATCAATCACAAACTCATTCGCAGGTCATCACACGAACGCTTCTATTAGTCCACCTAGTCTTTTTCCGTTAGCTAGTTAACGGAAAGGAGAACATTGCAACAGCCAAGATATTCCAAGGATGAAATCGACACGAAAAATTTCTCAGGGACGATTTTGCAACTTGTAGTATTTTATAAAGTCTAAATAAGTAGATAAGCCTATTTTATACCGCTATTGATATTTTATTTTTTTATATCAGAAGTTAGTGATATTTCAAGTGCCGTTGAAAGAAGCCAACTGGAATAATATTTTTGTTCCGCGAGAACGAAATAGTGATGATAATTTGTTGGACAAGTTGGTCTACAGTGACGACGAAGCATATGCTCTGTACAATAACTATGCATTACGAATATATTTTAATGATTACTTATTTGTGTTTTTTTTTAAATATGAATTTCGATCAAAATTTTATTTTTTTCTAATTACTTTCATTTGAAACGAATCAATAAATCAAAAAAAATTAATATAAAATAAATAAATTTAAAAAAAATTTAAATAATGACAAAAAAAAATAAGTTGGGTAACTTTCAATCCAATTCTATCTTTCCCTTGTTCCTGTCCTATTCTCAATAGTATAATCGGAAATGGCTCTGTCTCAGAAGTTTCACGAAGCGTTCAAAGGGACGGTGGAGAGGATCACGAGCCCTCGGACTGTCTCTGCATTCAAGGAGAAAGGCGTCCTCAGCGTCACCGAGTTCGTACTCGCCGGCGACAATCTCGTCTCCAAGTGCCCTACCTGGTCCTGGTAAAATTCACATTCCGAAGAATTTGTTAATTCCCTTGTTTAGCGTACGCGCATTTATAGGTTTCGTTTTTTAGGTTACTTCCTGAATTTCGGATTTGTAGAGGTTATTGACATTCTGTTTCTGAAATGCTGATTATTCGAAGGTTACTACATAATTGTGTTTTAAGTTATTTCTCCGTGCCACGGGTCCTGACTGGAGTTTGGACTCCTCTATGAGTAATTTCTCTAGAATTGAAGCTTAGCTATTGAAGATGTCGAGAAATTACGCCTCCCGAATACATAGACGCACAAAAATCACTCAGGAAAAGCTATTTCTGTATGCGAAATGGTTTGATAATTGGCCGTGTCGGATGCTTAAGTCCTCAGGCTCTAGGTTATAGTTTCTTCATGGGAGTCCCCTCATTGGATTCAGGTGTTGTTTTTCTTAGCTTTTTTGGAGCTTTTTGAGTTTTGTCTTTATTCCAATTTTTTTTTGCGTTTTTTTGCGTTTGTTAGTCTTATTTCAAACTTTTGTAGATTATTGGTTCGTCTCATCAAAAATTATGACTTTTACCCAAATGTTTTTATCTTGGATATTTCAAAAAATATTTGGGCAAATGTATAAATTTTTATTTTTCCGATTCCTCTCATCAAGAGTCAATAATCCACAAAAGTTTGGCGCAAAACTAATAAACACAAGTTTTTTATTTTGAATAAGGACAAAATGCTCAAAAAGCTAAGAGAAACAACACCTCAGCTAGTAGGCTAGTTGCTTTGCTCTTCATTTATAGTTTGGTAGGTGGACTGTAGGTCGTTAGGTTAGCTTGATGTTGAAGTACTTCAAAAAATGTGACGGGGATATATGGGGTGACTCTTAGTTGTGGTGCCCAAAGATGGCCTTAATTATGGTAGTCTCTTGCTCGTTTGGAGCTCATTTATGATCCTGATTTTCTGCTCCATATGCCACATCGACAAAATTGTATGAGGTGGATGCTCACAAGCTCAACAGAAAACAGTTACGAGCTTCAACATTGATGCAATCCATTGAGCAACTAAAATAAGCAACACTGTGGCTGCCAGAGCGAAGCCGCAGGCCATAAAGTACTACGGATTGCTTTGAACTGGGTCTTTTTGTCCTGTTTCTTTGTCTAAAGAACCACTTCACTGTATATTGATGTAAAAGCAAATTGTTTGTCAAGGTTTGGTGGGCTTTCTGCTGCTTATTATTTTCCTGTTTATGGATAGGGAATCAGGCGAACCAAGCAAGAGGAAGTCATATTTACCCTCTGGAAAACAATTTTTGATCACCAGAAATGGTAAATGTTATTTTTGCTTCCCTTGTAGAGTAGCTAGATAAGTATTGTCCACATTTTTGTTTCTTTTAGTTTTTTGAATTTTACCTTTCTCTCTAAGTTTTCCATCATTATAATTTATACTACATATTTTTACTTCTTAGTTTTCCATCACTAATCCATAAATACTCACTTGAATGTTTCCATTTTGGAAGAATTATCAGAGTGAAGAATGAAGCGAGGCAGACTGAGAAAGTACAATTATTATTGCCACTTGCCAGTTGCCATTATGGATTGGCAATGTGGTGAATACGAGTACGCACTTAGAATTTGCCATGCAAGTCTCAAAAGGATCAGTATTATGTTTGCTGAATTCATGTGAGGAACATCCTTAGTAAATTTAAGATAACTTCCAGTCAAACTATAGTTTAATATCTGACTGAAAGACTTGATATTGTCTCGCAAGTCTCTATGTGTTTTCTTCCGTCTTATTCTATGAGGTTACCAAGGCATTTCAGTAAAGCTGCACTATTTGATGTTAGATGCAACCAACTTCATGTGTAAAAAGACTCTGATGCTTAAATTTTATACACCTACATGGAATGGTTAAAGGAGTGATATTAATTATAGTATTTTCCTTGATCTAAGCAATATACATTGTAGAATCTTTGTTTTCATAATCTTATCCAACATGCTTCATTTTTGTGTGATTTGGCATATATTTATTTGTGACCTCATAATTTATCTGGCAAGACTGGCTCAGTTAATTTTATCTGGCCATCTTTTTCGGGGTTTGAACAGTTTGAGAAATAACTATGACTTCTATTTTAGAATCTCTAAGCTTGTCATCAACATAAGCATCTGTTTACTGATGTAGATGTTATTGTAACCATTTTCATAAAGCAATACTTTCTGTCTGCTTGGGACAGATAAATATGCAGAATGGAGGAAAATTAAAGAAAGGTGTCATTCTGCATGCAAAATGCATAACTGGCTTCAGCTCATGATTTACTCCCTCTGTCCGGTCCGCAAAACGAGGACGTAAAAATAATACAATTTTTGAAAGAAAACTCCAATTTTTTTCAACAATTCACTAGATATTGATGAGTTCTTTAAATTTATGAAAAAAATTTGAATTCTTTCTTGAAAGAAATGCATTATTTTTTTTAGTCCTCGTTTTGCGGACCGGACAAACATTTTGAGACAGAGGGAGTATATGATATTAACCCCACAATGAACATGCGGAACTGCAAAGGTATCTTATTTCATTTTGGATAAGCAACCCGTGGATTTCAATTAGATTGTCGCCATGGGTACTGTCCATGGAGACACAAATACGTATGACGGTATGTGTAATAGGCGATAGTCTTCTGTTATTGGCCTTTAGGTGTTTGCAGAACAATCTACTGATGTCATGTCCATAAACATGCATTGAAAATGTAGGAATTAAGCTTGATTTATATTTTTACTGATGCAAGTGTCCTGTTATTTTAAGTGAGCGTAAAACTTCTATTCATGATTTGATGGAAACATGGAACACCTTTTTTCAGTTCCTTGTCTGCGTAGAGCAGCATCAGTAGAAGAAGAATATGAAGTTTCTGGAGGTGAAGTTCTTGTCGATAATGAGGATAATGAAGGTTGGCTTGCAACTCATGGGGAACCAAAAGGTACGTTTGACTGTGGAAGCCTGATAATCTCCAATTACGATTGACCGGTTTTTGACATTATGCTATACGTTGATTAGGAGACACATGTGACGAGGAAGAAAACTTACCTTCCCTGGATACTTTAGAGATCAGCAAGAAAACTACCATTCAGTCAATCTCCTCACATTTTAAGGGAGAGGGGAGGAGAACATACCAGACATGGCAGAATATGAGGACCATGACAATCTTATTGAAACAGATCCTGTAAGTGATGACATTCACTTCTTTTAGAGCACTACCTATTTAAATTGGATGTGCTAATTTTTCAACGTGTTTTGTATTTACATTTTACAAACATCTGGAAATCATTAATTCACTGAATGATGTTGTCAACATGTCCTACGTGTTGACAGGATTTTTTTTTAATCATGGTAGCAAAATCCTCTCTGAGACTGAGAGAGCACTTAAAGTGTCCCTCCATGGCTCCCTTCCTCCCTCAGGCCCTCCTCGGTGGTGGAGAATAATTACTGCCACTTCCTCTAGAGCAGCTTTTTGTTTTGCTACCAATCCTGCATGGCCCTTAGTATGTTGGCTTTAGATAATTAGTAGGAGGCAGCCTTTGCCTGACCCTGGAATAAAGAGTGAAGCAATTATATACTCCGAGTCATGCAAGTAAAAATATATTTAGAACGCTTGGCTTGATTAGACTTATGATGCTTAAGTAGTCTTCAGATATTGGTACTGTATTTTGGTTTGATATCCTGGATGAGGTATTGCAATACTTATCAATCACCTGTTGCAATTTGGGAATTGTGATTTATCTCTCTTCTTAAGGCAGGCAACACTCCAGTCCACATATCTTATGGCTCATGAACCTGATGATGACAATATTCTGCGAACCCGGACATATGATGTCAGCATCACGTAAGTTTGACTATACATTGCAGTTAATGTTGATATGATCATACCCAATCAAATAGATCATGCTGGTGAAGATTGTTCACATTTTCACAATGACTAAATTTTATGCTCTAGCTGCTATTTTGACGTGTTTTTTAGCATTCCTCTCTTATCTTCCATTTCAGGTATGATAAATATTATCAAACTCCTCGTGTGTGGCTGACTGGATATGATGAGGTTGGTAACACCCTTTTTTTTTCTCTTTTGCTGCTAATCCTGGAGAAACTACTGTGGATATGGATGCTTTCTCTAAGTACATTCAACTATTCAAGTGTTCATTTAGGACTTTTTATGATTTACCAGAAAACCACAGGTGTTCTTGACTATTAAGTTTGTTGGCAGCACCGAATGCTGTGCCATTGTAAAATAAGTTGGGCTATAAACCGAAGTGTTTTGATATTAAAGATTTCATAGGCTGTTCCATAAATTCCCAATTATAGCCTATGGGAAAGTTGTGCAAGTGCAGGAATCATAGTTATTACTCAACCTTGTAATGGAGTTATGAACTAATTAGGTATTTTGTCTGCTTATCTGCTGATCACTCTTTTGGTTTTCCGTGCAGTCAAGGATGCTTTTGCAACCAGAGCTTGTCCTTGAAGATGTTAGCCAAGACCATGCACGAAAAACGGTAAAAGGATATTTGAAGTTCCCGAAGAATGATCATCAAAGCTTTTGGTGTGAATTAGTTTTACTTTTGTTTATTGAAGCTCTGTTTGTGACAAATGTTATCTTCTGTCCGTGCTACTTCCATATCATAGGAAACTTAATTTTCTATTTTTCTATGTCGTTCTGTTTCGAAGGTTGATTTGAAATTGCCTTTGCGTGAGGTACCTTTTAGTCCTGCTGGTGAAATTTCCCATCAGTCATTGGAAGAAATTAGCCTAGGTTGAAGGACCAAGTCAACCTTTTAACCTCACAAAGTAGGTTATGAACTGGTTTCCTTTTCTTTTTTTTTGGTCCATGTACTGGTTTCCTATGTGTCACCTGATAATTTAGCCATTCAGGCTGTACATAAAATCACCTTACACAGTTTTACTTCTTTCCCCCACAACCAGTGTGACCCCCCAACTTTTCATTGTCTTCCACTTTTTAATTTTTGCTTTATGTTTGGCTTTGTTTACTTAAATTCTGGACCTTTTGTTGAACTCAGGTAACCATTGAAGACCATCCTCACTTGCCTGGGAAACATGCGTCTGTTCATCCATGCCGACATGGAGCTGTGATGAAGAAAATTATTGATGTTCTTATGTCACGTGGAGTTGAGCCAGAAGTTGACAAGTAATCTTCTTTGTCATACCACACACCTGGTTCTTGGAATTACTTCCCCTATGAAAAGCCCAATTAACCTCCGTCACCGATGGTAATAAACTAGTGGGGCCGTAAGGGTGAGCGTGGTCCGGATTGGTTCGGTTTTATAGTAAACCAAAAATCAAACCAATACCTACAGATTGTGAATTTAGAGAACCAAACCAATCCATAGAATGCATAGAACCAAACCAATCCAAACCATAAAAATACGGTTCGGTTTTGGTTTTGACCATGGATCGCATGAAATTGAGATATCTATCTTCATAAACTTTTAAATTGAGTAGTGAGAGACATTAAATCAATCATTATTAGTATTAAAACTAATTCTTTTCTTATGTAAGAAATATAGTAAAGAAAGAACTATTAAGAAAGAAAATAGTGGCTAACGAAGAGTGTCTATTATTGACCAGGAAAGAAAGAGATGAATGCAATTTGCCAATTTATGTTTATTACGTTAGGTTTAGATAGAATATGAATATATTTTCATCATACAAATTTAGAGTATTAGATTAGAAAATTAATTGACTATGGCTTAGGCTAATTTTATTTGGTGTATCTAAATCGTGTATATATCAATACATATACTGATATACATATATACACACATACATATGGTTTGGATCGGATTGGGACCGGAACCGTTGACATAAATCCACAGTGCAAACCATTGAACACGGTTTATAATTTTTGAAACCGGAGCCAAACCACACTACTAAAAAACCAAACCCAACTGTCGTTTGGATCGGATTCATGGATCGACGGTTTTTTTGCTCACCTAAGCATTGTAGTCAATGCTGTGTCAAGTTAATTCCCGTATTACAATGATGATCTCTGGCACCCACTTTTTGTAGGTACCTTTTCTTATTCCTGAAATTTGTGGCCTCTGTGATTCCGACGATTGAATATGACTACACAATGGACTTTGATCTTGGCAGCTCCAGCAGATAGTAGAAGGTATGTTGCAATAACTAAAAACTAACTTCGTTTGTCCTCTACTTATTACTCCCTTGCTTGCTTTTGTCCTTCCATTAGGAAGTTATGCGTCCAAACTTATGTGGGGGCCGGGGGTAAAAGGAAACAATATTGTCTGTTTGTTTGTCTGGATATGGACATCGGATTGGACTATCTATCAAGCGGCGTTACATATCCATCATATATCACAGAGTGGATTTATAGTATCCGGGAACTGGGGGTTGCTATCATTGATCCCGGATCTATTAGTCCAATGGGATTACATGTCTTATTGGGTTATCAAAAATGCTACTCACTCGACAATCTAAACATAACACCAAACACAACCTCTCACATACACGTGGGACCCACACAACATAACCTCTCACATACACGTGGGACCCACATAGTTGTGTGTGTGGGTTCCACGTGTATGTGAGAGGTTGTGTTTGGATTGTTGTGTGTGTAGCATTGTTCTTGGGTTATATATATCACTTCAATATCAGTCCCGTCAAACAAACAGACCCTGTTAATGGTGGTAAGTTAGTGGCCGTTACAATCAGCAAGACGGTTCCCAATCGGGAAAAATAATAACAAATTAGCAAGACGGGATCTGGATTGTCCAGTTCCATCAGTTCAGCATAATGCTTCCAGTGTTGGCCTACAATCAAAAACTACTGAAGAACAAGCTTGTTTTCCTCTTTTTTTCTTGATTTTGGCACTTATAAAGTGAATTTAGTGAATGAATGCAAGTAGAAATGGATTGTAATAGTTGCCAAGTGGGGAGATTGAATTCATATGCCTCTCGGATAAATGGAAATGAAAAATTCATGTGCCTCTTGCTAATAGCGAAAGTTAATTCTTTTATCAGCACGAATTAACCCAACCCCTCTCTCTCTCTCTCTCTCTCTCTCTCTCTCTCTCTCTCTCTTTGCAGATGGAAGCTGCAAATTTGATATAAAGATAGAAGTTGCAGGTATACTCTTTAGTCTTGTCTTGACAAACAACTAATCTTGTGCATACCATCCTTATCTACGTAGAGAAACTTGTTCAGAATCTGGCTTTTAGTCTTTGTTGTTTCTCATCAACGACTCTTAAACTCCCGACTTGATTTGTAGATAGACTGCTGAACAAATTAAGTTGAATTATGGTTACTTTTGTTGTAAAATTACTGGATTCGGGGAAGTACCTATATTTATGTTTAAATTTTGGAAATTTTTATAGAAGGAAAAATAGAAAACATTGATAGCAAATGCCCCACGTCAATGTTAGAAGATATTGAGGTGAGACGGATAGGCTTTAAACTGGGGCACATCGTCGGCCTTTGATTTTTCTTTTATTTTCTTATGTAATGGAAGAATTGTAAAAAGGATATGTGAATGTTAGAAAGCAAGATGGACTTTGGCACAACGTTTTCTTAAGGGCAAGAAACTAAAAGCAAATGCAAATTCAATTTATGGGGGAGTGGCTTTTAAGGTACTATGAGTTATTTACCTAGAAGTTACCCTTATGAGCGAGAGTCCAAAAAAATTGAAGAGACATGAATGAATATTCAAAGCCACACACTCCACAATCCACATGCTTTGCAGGGGACTGGGTCTGGGGGGGGGTTGCTGTCCCTTAGGGGGCAGGTCTCGAAAAGAATGGATTCGAAACACTGGATCAAATCTACTAAAACCTACTATTGGCAAGTTATATATGTTCCGATCAGACACTTAATGATATCCGATCGGGTTGATTTTTTGCATACTTCAACTCGACGAGCTTTACGAAGAGAATGTTTTCGATCATGGAAGCAAGACCGGAGTGGGGGCCTCTCTAAAGGACAGCAGCTCCCCCAACTCCCTTTGCAGGAGGCATCATTGCAGTATTCCTCCCATCTGCCTGCTTCTTGTGCTGGGTAAGATTCATGAGAATTTAATTTGCCATTCCACAAGTGGATATGTTCCCATGTGGAAACAGATTTTTTGCAGGCACAAAGTCAATATTACCAAAGGAAGTGGATCCCTTCAGTCCATAAAAATGAACTGCACCATCCAGTTATAGCCCATTTATGGGCCCGTTCTAGACCCATTTTTGATGATCTAAACCGTTCACAATTTAGAGCTTATTGACAACATCAACCATGTCAAAAATCAAGTTGATTAAACACCGGTTGATGTAATTTCAAAGTGCATTTGTTTTGAGATAAATGGGTATTGTAATCTTGTTATGTTCCAAGACAAATGTAATCTTAAATCATATTAAAGGATATTTGATAAATGGGTATTGTAATCTTGTTATGTTCCAAGACAAATGTAATCTTAAATCATATTAAAGGATATTTGATCAACCTGATTTTTGGTGTTACTAATGTTCTCAACAACCTTTAAAATACAGACGGTTTAAATCATCAAAGTGGGTCCGGGAATGGCTCACAAATAGGCCAACTGGATGGTCAAATCCATTTTCATGGACCGCAGAGGAGCTTATTCTATAACCAAAATGAAAAGGGCAATGTCTGTACTCCACATGAATAGAGGGAGAACTAGAAAAGCATATGCAAAGCCGGATTCGGGGATCCTGCTGGGCAGGAGGGTTGGCTGGAGCTACTCACCGTTCACTCGGTGTGGTTTTGGCCCAAGAAATATGTCCCAATTTTCACTTGTCTACTGTTTGGTACCCATTTCGCATGAATGATTTATTATTTTTTTTGTGTGGCTCGGTACAGGTATTCCACTCATTATTTAATGCTCTCTTGCTCATGTACTCGGTACCAAACAGGCAAACAGGGACTAAACAAGTGAAAATAGGGACTCATTTCTTGGCCAAAACATCGCCGTTTGAACGGCCAGTAGCTCCTGCTGGCCAGCAGGGTCTCTATTGCTGTTTTTCACTTTGATGTTAATAACTGAATGGAGGGAGAAAACGTGTTTGCTTTGGTGTGATTTTCCCTCCAAAAAATGTGTTTAAAATAAGGTGAGGGGGGCCAAGTCTTTCTACCATCATCAAGAAGGGAGGGTCTAGTTATGAAAAGATTCAGATATAGAACTAAATGATTACAAGGTCTCTCAGAGAATTTTTGGTCAAAAAAAGGTCTCAGAGAACTAGAAAAGCAGTTTTCATTCTTGTGCAACGGATAAAGGAAATCTTATACACACTATAAGCTAAATGAGTTCTCATTTTGAAGAATTACGAAATAAATCACGCCTTATAATCTAAGACGACTGGAACTACCGAAATGTTCGTGATTTAAGAAATTGGACAATGTCCACTGAGGAAAAAGTCTTCAATACACAACCTTTTAAGGTGTGTACTATATGCACCTATTGTGTGGTTCATAATATTGTGTCATTTCATAAAAAATTATTTGAAGGACCGATCATTCATACGGTAACATTTTATTTCGTATCGTAAGTTTTATACTAAAAATTCATAACTTTTCATCAATATGATTCGTAACTTTTTGCAATAGATTCATAACATTTTGGAAATCATAACATTTTTGTGCATATGATACACACTCAAATTAGGAGTGTGTATTGTAACACTTCTCGTCAACTGATGGCTACTGAATTCGTCGAAAAGGAAAACATATTTTTAGAACTCCTAAAATGGGTTGGTTTTTTCAGATCATCAAATTTGAATCCATTGTGCAATTCGTTGAAGTAACAGAAGGGATGGCTGTAACAATTGCTAGTAAATAAAAGGGCAAAGTCCACTTTCACCTCATGTGGTTATTGCCATGTGCAGATACTCCTTTCATGGTTTAAAACTGACCACATAACTTACATGTGGTTTTGAAAATGTGCGGATAGACCACCTGCCGTCATTTTTTTCATCCATATTAACGGAGGTGTATCTCACATGCCTCTAGAATGTAATCTGAGTCGTTCATAATGTATTAAATAAAGAATAGAGTATCTCTGCAAAAATATCATCTCGATCAGACATCAATAACCCAGTGATCTAATTTTTAGTAAATTCAATTTTTAATTTTTAATTTCATAACAAAATCGATTCAATTTTTTGATTGACTTGAATTTTGGCATAGAAGTACTACTCGTCAAAATTTACAATATCAACGGTTTGGATTCAATTTTTAATATAGAGGATGGAGTGGTTAGATTTAAAAAAGAATAATAATCAAGGGACATGATGAGGTTATATCAGTCTTTTAATGTTATGTCCGTTAATATGGATGGAAAACATGACGGCAGAGGATCTATCCATACATTTTCAAAACCACAAGTAGGTTCTGTGGTCAATTTTAAACTATGAGAGGGGTATCCGCATATGTCAATAACACAGGGGATCAAAATAGAGTTTGCCCTAAAATAAAATCATTTTAGAAGGAAAATGAAGTACTAGTAAAATGGAAGAGGATACAAGTGTCTGCACAGAAGTGGACAGTTGAGCTATTACTGAGCCACTCCATGTGCATAAATTGAGCCATTCCCTCTCCCTCAACATACCACTCCATTATATTTATCTGTATCTAGAGAGAGAGAGATGTTGAGTAGTGGAGGGTTCTTCGCAGTGATCACGATCGCCATCTTCCTCTCTGCCGCCGCCGCCGAAGACTCTTCCGTAAGTACCAATTCATCCTCAACAACGTAACTGAGACCACTACCATCAGATCATCCATCTACTATTATAGATCACAGTGGTGTAACCAGATACACATTGTGATCTAAGAGGTGAGCCTATGAAAAAAAGGCTCAACGCAAAATTGTAAGGGTAACATGCATGGTATGGTACCATTCTGATCATCTAAAAATGCATGCTACGCTACCGTTTTGTTTCGCTTAAAAAAGTCATTTTGATCGATTAATTGTTATTGTCACGCTATTATAGACGAAAATGATAGCACGGGAATCGTCTTGTTGCTCTTCTCTTTGCACTCCGGCCATCGCGCGATGGTGCTTCAAAGATAGTGTATATATAATTATGTGATCATTGGAGGGCATTGAAACATGTAGATTCAATCGATAAGCGAGATGAAATACTATATAAAATTATGAGACGCATAGTGACTATTTTGATATTATGAGTTATAATCATGAAAATTTTCATTCAAATACGATGGTGAAAAAAAATGTCATTTCCGCATGAGAATTATTCATAGAAAACATAATTCCACTGCACACTTTTTTTTTTATAGAAAAAGACCCTACATTTTGGATATTAACGTCCAAAAAGAAATTCAAATATAAATGTGTCAAAAACCGCGGTACTACCCACCTAGAACGATTCCGAACGTATTTGTATCCCGAACGTCTTTCTTGCAAAATTTATGTTCGTTTCTTGCAAGATTGGAGTAATATATTCTGTCAACTTTGTGGTACGCAGAATGAGTGTGTCTACACATTCTACGTCCAAACCGGGTCGGGCATAAAATCCGGAACAGACTCCGCCATCAGCGTCGTCCTCAGCGATTCCCAAGGCCGGTCAGTGTGGGTCCCCAATCTCCGGTCGTGGGGCCTGATGGGCCACAGCCACGACTACTTCGAGCGCGGCAACCTGGACATATTCACCGGGCTCGGCCCGTGCGTCGGCGCGCCGCTGTGCCGCCTCAACCTCACCTCCGACGGGTCGGGGGCCCACCACGGCTGGTACTGCGATTTCGTCGAGGTCACTTCCACCGGGCCGCACAAGGACTGCAGCCAGAGCATCTTCTACGTCGATCAGTGGCTGGCCACCGATGCGCCGCCGTTTGAATTGACGGCGGTGATTGATGGGTGTGATGAGAGACTGGATGGGCCAGCGAAAGCTGGGGCTTTTGTTGTGGGCAGCAAGCCCGTTGGATCTGCTTCGGAATAGTGTGGGCCTTTCAAGAATATTTTTTTTTCCCTTTGCTGTTAGCCTTGGAAATCTTTTTCTTCTTTCTTCTTGTGAGTGTGATATTATCTTTGAGAATTTACGGAGGAGCCGTGAATAAGTTATTTACGGAGTTGCGCAATCATAACCGACAGTTTCGGCAATTTATTGTTGAGATATGTTTTTAAATTTTGACCGATAATAAATATTGGGAAATAATATTGGCAATCCAAAAATTAATGCAGTCATTCCAAAAAACAAAGGAAAATGATTTTAGAATTATACTGATTTTGGAATGCCTGCATCAATTTTTGGAGTGCCAATATCATTTCCCTAAATATTTCTGACAGTAATAGTTTCTTTTTAATCCGAACCGTCCAAAATACTTTTGAACGTGAGAGATTGAGTTCCGTAAAACTTATTCCCAAAATTCTTCCGTGAATAAGTATTTCTCGTTATCTTTATGTGCGAGTACTTTCTATGGTAGATTTTCATATTCTGCCATAGTGCAATAGGGTTCTTCCACTTTATTTTATTAATAATTCATACAGATGGTCGATACTGGAAAATTAGTTTTCTTTCTTCTGTCCCAGCCCACAATCTAAAAGAGTCGCACAGACGCCCTAGTGCATGTTTTCCCGATGCTGAGGGGATCCTTCAAGAACAGGGGATTTCCTTACATTTCTAATCAGGTAGGTATCTTGTACGGGTCGCGTCGGGTCGGGTCAGGTCTCCACTGACCAATTTCGTTCAGTTTTTGAATCAAAGCCGTCCAAAAGTGTTTTGGACAGCCCAGAATTATTTAGGTAAATTTGTATTTAAAAATATCCAAAACACCCCGAACAAATCTGGACCGTCCAAATGAAATTAATGGACGAAACTGATCGGGAAAACTTGACCAGATCCGACCCCATCTTGTACTTCTAATAACTTATTTTGTGCAGCACGCCAGCAACCATTTGGAATATAATTAGCTTTCAGATTATGATGAAATTTTGAGTAACGTCAATGATCATGAATATATAATGTACGAGTTAATGGGTGCGGATTTTGAAACCTTAGTATTTTTTCCTTTGATTAAAGAGAGATTTTCATTTTCTCATCTTTGATAGTTTAGTTCATTATTTTTACTGTTTGCTTTAATTTTAGTTCCAATAAACAAAATCAGAACTTTTGTCGACTAGGTTAGGGTTGAATCAGTTTAAGTTTATTTAGTTTTTCTATTAAAAAATCACAGGTCCCTATGAATTCGACCTTGCACTTGCATACCTATACTATCGGTACGATTCGTGCGCTTACGAGTGCATTAAATTTCACAACAATAAGAACCACATGTTTCAACAGTCTTGCATTTTTAGCCCAAATGGGATGCACAGTTTACTGTTTGGGATTTTTTTTTGAAAAATGGTTGGAATGCCCATGTTATGAATTGCTTGAGAACGTGTATTGTTTGGATGTTGTTATCGGCCTAACATGAGAGAGAGAGAGAGAGAGAGAGAGAGAGAGAGAGAGAGAGAGATGCGTCTAAAGAATTTAGGTAAGGAATATAATCGCCGGCTTCCCAAAGGAGCATCTATGGGCGAGGGGTTTAAGTTTGTCTCTCAACAAGTATTATACGACACATTGAGTCTATGTCTTCTCCATGAGAAATAACAACTCATAGACTTTCTTGAGTTCAACAAAATAAAAGTTACCATTGAACCTTGGGAACTGCAGTCTATAAACAGACATAATTGGACCCCCACCACGTGGGGTCATTAAGATGAACACGAACGCTTCAGCAGGATTTCAAGGTTCAACAGTTTGAGTCTTCGATAAGCTCCAACGGAAGCATGGTGGTACAAACTTCAAAAACAAGTCCACTAGTGGTACAAACTTTTAAAAATTTACATCATTCACTGAAACGCTTAAAGATTGAGCTATCTTCCCAATCTCTTGTTCCTGAGACTGAAGGTTCTGATTGGCAGTGGATGCCATGAACTCCAAGACAACATGATTCTCCATTGAACTAAACAAACGAAGACAAAACACATCATTCATCAATCATCTTAACCATACTATTCTTCAAAACAGTAAACAATAGCCATACAAAAAAGGAAAATTAGTGAAATTCACTCCTTCTTCAAAACACTAAACAACACACATACGAAGGCAGTAAATTCACAAGATCAAAAGTAATGAATTTCACTAGCTCAAAGCTACTAAATTTCACTAGTTTAAACTTCTGAAATCTCTATAACCTAATTGTTCCAAAATCTCTATGCTAACCTAATTGTTCCAAAATCTCTATGCCGGTCACAAGCGCTTTTTCTATCAAATAAAATATGCCTGAATTTCATGAGATTCGTGGTGCTTATGTTGTTCTCAAACAGCTACTGAGCTGGTGAAATTCCCGAGGTCTGAACTCATGAAATTCATGAGCTTCAAGCTTCTGAAAATAATACATGAGCTAGTAAAAATCAGTTTTGAAAATCCCGTAAAATTCACAATGTCTAAACTCGTGAATTTCACGAGATTCGTAATTGTTCCAAAATTGAATCAATCTCGACAAAAAGCACTAGCTCAGAGATAATGAATTTTACCATTGAAATCTCTATAACCTAATTGTTTCGAAATCTCTGTAGAGAGAGAGAGAGAGAGAGAGAGAGAGAGATTTTACCTCAACCACAAGAATCAAGCAGTAGAAGACGCCAAAAATTGTTTAACCCAAGCAATCAAAAATCAGTTTTGAAAATTCAGTAAAATTCACAATGTCTAAACTCGTGAATTTCACGAGATTCGTAATTGTTCCAAAATTGAATCAATCTCGACAAAAAGCACTAGCTCAGAGATAATGAATTTCACCACTAAAATCTCTACAACCTAATTGTTTCGAAATCTCTAGAGAGAGAGAGAGAGAGAGAGAGAGAGAGATTTTTTTTTTACCTCACCCACAAGAATCAAGCAGTAGAAGACGCCAAAAATTGTTTAACCCAAGCAATCGAACAAACCCTAGCGAGTAAATCAAACGATATCTACTTAGACTCCCACGTAAATAAAATACCCGTCAATACTTAATCGGAAGTAAATGGCAGCTTTCTATACTGAATGGTAATTTGTTGTTATTCTATTGAGTTTGGACGCCCAAGCTAATGCACTTGTGTTGAAATACTTTTACTCGTACACAATACAAGATTACACAACTACACACTCACTTGTATATTAGACAGTAACTCTCACTCACACTTCAGAGCTTTCGCTCTTACTTACACTCACTCTCGATCTCACTTGAGTTACACTTTGTGCTCGCCACTCGGACACCCCACTCACACTCCTAATGAGCTCTCATCTCCTAGGACAATTCTAAAACAAGAGTTCTAGAAATTTTTGGAGAAACTCGAAAGACTCCATCATAATACTTCAGGTTCTAAAATATTCCGAAAGGTTTCATGTCTTTATCCATCACCCAACCAAATAGGAAATGGAACAAGCAGCAACTTCAAAAAATATCCCCCCACTATCCACTAACGAGGGGCTCGAAACAAGCCAGAACAAAGATTCATATAGATTGGACTCATAAGAGTTGATAACACTTGAGAGAATTACAATTTATATGTAGCTACTATTTAGGAAAGTAATAATCTCAAAAGAACTTTCCTCAATTAATCTTTCAATCACATTTGGTGCTCCTAAAATTAGTTGTTGCATATTTATTAGCCGGGCTCTATGAAATGCTTACTGAAACAATGCTTCCGGATCACCACAAATAACTAGATCGTCGGCCAATATAATTCATTTGAAATGCTTTATCGAAAAATGACGGGTACTGGCTCTTTTACATTCTTTTTCCCTCGGGTTTTTTGCCAACATTATATACATTTGTGGAAGTCAAAGGAGAATTAGCGAGTTAACAACTAATGTGACTCGAAGCCACAAATAGGTGACTTTACCCATAGTACAAGATTCACATGTTTGTAAGGTGCAATTGTTTTGAAGATCAATAATTTTACAACCACACCCAAACACATACACTCATAAAGGGAGTGGGCTCCACACACAAGCATCGTAGTGTGTGTGGGGCCCACTCCCTTTGTGAATGTGTGTGGTTGTAACATGTGGTGGGTGTGAGAGATTATATGGGAGCATGTAACAGTTTTGGGGTGAATAATGAGGTGGGAGGGCCAGTAATTTATATTATAAATATTATTTCTTGGAAAACTAGGTTAAAAAGTCCGTCGTGCCACTGTGGTAAGTGCGACCCAATTTTCTCTCTAGGTCTAGGGTTCGAATCCTGCTCTCCCCTTGTTTTTCCGTGTTTTTTCCCGTCGTCTTCGATCTTCATCTTCTTCCTCCAGAAACTTTCTGCAGATCTTTTCCTCAGTTTCTTTGATTCTCTTTGCCCGATTTTCACGATGAACTCCATGGATCCAGATCAGCTTCCCCCTCCTAATCCCAGAAAGGTTTTGCTAATTTAATTTCCTGAATTTTTGTACTTCTAGTTTAGTTTTTCCTTGTTTCATCCGATTTTGAAGTGAAAATGTCAGAATTCCGTTCCATTTTGTTGAATTTCCTCCTTATCTGTGTGCTAGGTTAGGTTTGCACCGAAAGCCCGTCCTCGCAGGACACCGAAGCCTGCAGCGGATCCCAAAACGTATCACTCTTTTCATAATTATTAACCCTTTTTTGTTTCCAAAATTTCGGTATATCGTGCTATTTTATTCCCTTTTGTGTTCAAATTATTGTTTGCCGTTGATTATTGCAGTGAAATAGTGGATGAAGATACCGGTGATGACGAAGAAGCAGTCCTCTCTCTCCGCCGCTTGGTCAAAGTGAACATCTCTCTCTCTCTCTCTCTCTCTCTCTCTCTCTCTCTCTCAGCTTGTGTATGCAAGTTGTATTATGTATATCATTTTTTCGATAACATGTCGGAATCACTTACACACACCTTAACTAATTCTTAAATTATTCAGGAATCATAATTCACTGTCCTATAGTAAGAGACCAACTTGAAGCTGGAGCAAATGCCATATGAACTGACCCAAAAAAAAAAAATCCATAGCAGCTCAAAGGTTTCGAACACAAGACCGAGGGAGCAAACTCTTAAATCTCAAACTTGATTTTGCCTGTACTAGCAATTTAGAAGACTCGAACCGTAGATGTGTGCGCAATATCAACATCTGTTGAGCAGACCGAGCTAGAGGCTTGTTTGTTGGTTTTGGGGGTTTGTTTTTACAATTGTGGGGTGGTGTTTGGGTGAGATAATTTATTCGTGACCATTCCCGAAACCTGGTCTTACCTTTTCCTTATTTTTAGTTTAGACCTGTCGTGGAAAGGCTTTATTCCTATTTTGACCTTTTAGTGGGTTATGGGTCCCCAATGGAACAAATAGAGTAATTAATTTCTCTTTCTTGCGAGATGTATATGGACTATGGACAGTGAATTTTGGGAGGTTGGATCTTGGATTTGTGGACGGGTATGTTTGGATCTTGGATTTGAAGAGCAATTTGTGGCGGGTGGGAGTGTGAATTTGGATCCAAGAGTGCAAATCCAAGATTTAAGCATATACTAGGGTCTAGGGCTGCACATTTAGATTTCCAATTCATTGAGAGGGAATTATGATTTTGACAGAGTCAAAATAGGTCAATTGCTTAGCCGATCGCTTTTATTCGAAGGTCTTTCTCAACCTGCTTAACCCTGTTGAGTTGTGCCTAATACGAGGGTCAGTATTTTGGTTCTATCAGGATTCAGAACAAACAATAAAACATGAGATTCAAGTTTCTTATGTTGTTACCAATTTTTGAAGGTTCTATTGTTGAAGACCAAATACTAATATTGTTGAGAAAAGCTTGTTATTCACCGTGAAATTACTAAAAATCTGGGGGGGGGGGGGGGGGGGGGGGGGGGTTGAAACCACCGTACCTGAGTGCATAAAGCTCCCCGCTTATCTCAGATTGTGGGAGAGGGTTTACTAATGCGTAGAAATTAAAGAGCTTTTCAATAGACTCGTTGAAGGGCTGGACTCTGGAGTCACCTCCAAAAACTGTTCAGTTGCTTTCATGCCATTGGACTTTCTAAAAGTCCACTGAAAAGGAAAGATGTTGTGAGATTTGCATTGATATCTCTTCTGTGAAATAGCGGAGGGGATCCAATTAAGAAACTTTTCTTTAGGTAGGAAAAATGTTTAACCACACTGCAAACTTCGAGTGTCAAGAAGTGTTCGTACATTCATACATTGTGAGTTCTGGCCGTCGATATTTGAGTGGACATTACTATACGACGTGTACTCATTCTGTTCAAAGAGCAAAGGAGTTTATGATGTACTAAATAACTCCAAATTACTTTCACACAATTCAATGACTATTTGGGTACACCTTATGAGCGAGATATTTTCTAATTTCATGGAATTGCTGTTTGTGCATGTGCAGGACCGTCTGGGGAAACGAGGACCTAAAGTTGAAAAGAAGCGTAAGTTTTTGTTACATTGCACAGTATGTTGCACTTTCCAACCATTTGATTTGTATCTAGTCGTCTGGTGTCTAGAATGTTGATTTTTGGAAGAAAAAGATGTTGAGTTGGCGTGCAATTGAGTAAGAACCCAAAACTGGTATCATTATGATTCCACGATATGCGGTTGTGCACAAAAGAAATATTACCAAGTGCCTTTTGTAATTTCTAACAACTTGAGTTTCACTGCAAAACTTTAAATAAACTGCGTATAGCAATAGAAACTGGCAACTATCCCTTGAAATAGAAGACTGAGGCGTGTATTTAGCAACTAGGAACCACAGATTGTAGGCCTCAAGGTTAGGATTTGTTGACTTGCAATTTGGGAGGTCTGATTATTATTTGTGCGATCGTGTTCATCTGTTTTATTTGAACGTCTCATATACACTTAAACATTGTAGGTTCGATCTTCTTGTTACTTCGTATGAACCATGACATTTCTCAGAGTGGCCATGAGTACTTGAAGGCCATAATGTCAAACTCTTTGCAGCTTCACTAAAGTCTATAAAACTTCTGTTTTTGGTTTTCAAACTTCGCAGCTTCTGTGCAAGTTGCATTTGCTCATGGCTCTTCATCAGCTACCATAAGGTCGTATGGCGTACCTAGGGAAGGAAATAGTAGTAAAATCAACGGTTTGGGTTCAAGAGATTCCGCTGTTGATGACGAGCAAATCCTCTTTTCTTTACCTTCAACTGGTGAACCATATGGAACAAGTGGTATTTCTGAAAATGCTTTGGTTGCAACATCTCGAAAGATAGAGAAAGACTACAGAGAACCTTGGGTGAGAATCTCTCTCTCTCTCTCTCTCTCTCTCTCTCTCTCTCTCTCTCTCTCTCTCTCTGTGATTCTCTGTGTGTGTGATACATTTTTCCTCAATGCCAATGCAGGATTATCACCACAGTGACTATCCCATTACCCTTCCTTTGAGAAGGCCTTACTCTGGAGACCCAGGTTTGTTTTCAGATACGTATCACGGTATCAGTATTACCCAATCTTATTCCATAAAAATATGATGCCTATTGGCATGAAAAATTTGTAAACATATTCTTTGGTTTCGACTTTCAAGGGATCTTTCACTATCCTCTACCAGTAAATTGACTTCAGTCCATATACTACAAATAACAATTGTGGTTAGATAATGTATGCATCGTTGTAATGCAATCGCTGTTTATGAATGACTTTGCAGGGTTGATCACAAAACAATTTGAAACATTAGCTGCATATCTCTTGGAGTGTGAGTGTAATATGGTTTGGTCTCTTCGTTAACTCGGATGCTGATGCATATAAGAGTGATGGTCACATAGCAACTGAATGCACAAACTCATCTTTAGGACTGTGATTTACATAATAAATACAAATGTACAACAGTAAAGAAAGTAACAAGAACAAAATGAGCAAAGAAAGGGAAGTTTGTGGAATCAGATACGGTGCCTGGTAGCAGCGTTATTTTTCATGTGGTTTTGTTTCTTGCACTGTGATTTGAAAATGGTTTCTTGTATTTTGCATTCAGAGCTTCTTGATGAAGCAGAATTCGGGGATGCTGCGGATAATTTGGAGTATGATGAAAATACTATAAATTCGGCATTGGAGCTTGGGCTGATGGTTTGTTATCTGATAACAGAAATCTTGAAATTATTTCGAATTCTTGGTATCAGTCACTTACCATATACTATAAATGATGGACAGGAGGAAACTGACAAACCACAGATGCTATTTCTCCAATTTCCTCCTAATCTGCCCCTACCAAAGCGATCAGCTGGTGCAGATGGAAACGAGAGCAAAGGTGCCTCAGCCAGTGCAAAGGGGAAAGAAATAGCTGGCAACTCTAAATCAAGAGGCAGTACTGGTGCTTCAGCTGCTGTGAAGGGCAAAGAGATAATGAGCAGCTCTCCTATGCCCCTGGAGAGAGGGAACGCTTCAAAGATGCATTGCGGCTTGGAAGGTTTGCCTGGAGGATACATGGGAAAGATGTTGGTTTACAAGAGCGGAGCAATCAAGTGGAAGCTCGGAAATGTCGTCTATGATGTGAGTTATATCTCATCAGTGCCGTTTAACTTCTGCACTTGCAGAATTATCTGTTTCGTAGCTTTGATCGTGATTTGTGACGAATATCAAGAACTTTGAATGCGTTGTTTCATAATTCACGTTTTAGTACTTATCAAAAAAATCAGGTTTTAATAGCCTGTTGTAAAACAAATTTCCAGCTGTTTGTCGCCGAAGCTATATAGTTGTGTCTTTGTTTTTGTAATGAGTAGCTTCAGAGAAAACTTATTTAGATTGTAAAAACTTGTTTATTTGGAGTTCTAAACTTGGTACTTTAACTAAAATGATTTTCAGGTATCACCGGGTCTAAACTGTGTAGCTGCTCAAGATGTTGTGGCAATCAACACCGTTGATAAAAACTGTTGCGCTCTTGGGCAACTGGGCAAGCGGGCTGTTGTAACTCCTGATATCGATTCCCTCTTGGACAACATTATTGACTTGGATTAGATCCTACCACAAGATAGCCAGCAATTTGACCACGTAAAGTTGTAAAGACTACTACTAACATGATGGCAATGGTATAGTGCTGTATATTCGATACATTCTAGTAGAAATTTTAGGAAGATATGTAGCCGAAGTAACTGAAAATACAGACATGTTAGTACCTAAGATTGCTCTGTTTAAGTGTAGGAATATTCTTGCACTCAAATTTCTCCATGAAAGATCAGTTAACCCACCAATTACTACAATTTTTTTTTTTATGAACAAGATCATCCCATATGTCTATCAAAACAAGAACAAGTACAACAAAATGCACTGAAACAACAAGAACAAAAAACGAAAAACAAATTACTACGTTATCACAGGAGTTTCTTTCACATGCATCAATAGTCTAAAACTGTACTCAGGTGCGTCTGATTGGGTTTTGGACTGAGAACGAGGGATGTATAATCTCATTAAGTCCGTAATCCCATCTGAGTAATAGTGAAGGGATAAATATGGCAAAATCCCCAAGCCTGTTGTTTTTCTTTTCTTAATTTCTCAGGGTGTTCTAACTAACAAACGCGCATTTGACATTTATGGGCAGAACAAGGTTCCGTTCGGGATCATGTGGTAGTTTGAATGCAATCGTACGTCTAATCTGATCAATTAAACAATACCTCAATAGCTTCAATTACCCGTTCATTTGTCAAATAATCCACCTGGTGAGACCATTGATGTGAAGCCACTGATTATCACAAGTTCCAAGATTCAAATTTCTTTTAGCTATATATGACTAAACAAGCATGATCAAAGCACAAGTTATCAACCAAAATTACTGGATTTAAATGCATCTAAAATAGGCCTTGTTCGTTTGGTAACTTTGCATATTTTAGTTTTGGTAGCGGGTAGAGAGAGAAATAGGATAATGATTGGAGAGAGAGATAGATAGAGAAATAAAATTAATAATTGGAGAAATAGGATAATGATTAGAGAAAGATATAGAGTAATGATTGGAAAAGAAAGTTAAAACAAAGTAAAATTTGGAAACCAACAACGCCTAAGGCTTTGCACAAGAAGCAATGCCTGACATTAACTTTTTCCACCAAACACAGCCTTCTAGTAATACAACAACCATATATACACAAAACCTGCCAAATCCAAAAGTAACCTTCTGGAGTATCTTCATGTGTCATTTCGACAGATTAAGGTCAAGGCGGTCGAGCCATACTGGTTCGAGTCACAACCACAATCAACAAGACCACAATTGTGAGCATCAGCGAAGTTTGGAGCTTTCCCTCAATTGGCTCTGTGGCTCCTCCTGTTGTCTCATCCTCGCGAGATTGAAACAACCCATTAACTAGCTTTGTAATTTTCTCCATTAGTTTCAACACTTCAGCCTTAGTATTATTAAAAATCCAATTGAGTATGTCTGCTGCTGCATTGAAGACATCAGATCTGTCACTTTGGTTCTCAGGAACACTGTCACTTTGGTTCTCAGGAACACTTCTGTCTGCTGCATACATAAGGAAGATATCATGTGACAGAAAATGGCAAGTGAAAACCATCGAGTGTCGTTTAATTTCCAGAGTGGTACAATTTCATATAATTCACCGCTTAATGTATACTACATTAAAGCGATTTGTTAGTCGGAAATACGAACCAAAAAACAACCACCCATATGCAAATGCGTCATGATAATTAACTCTCTCCTGATCGCTAATTATAGCAAAGTGATGACCATGACACTCCAATCCCACACTGCAAACCGCCATAACCCAATCGGAACTTTTAAACTGGATCTTGATACGTCCCTGATGATGTTAATGTGAACATGACACAGGATAAAATATTTTGTAGCCACAATAGGTGTTATGATGCCTCGCCGTAATTTTTTTATTTTTTTTTGTAAAGTGCCTCACCATAAAGTTACTAGTATTTCTTTGACAACACATAGGCCCAATAGTTTCTTTTCAAATAAAGAAATTCATTCCTATTGTCCACCAGCATTTAGTATAAAGTTAAAAACAGCATAAGAAGTACCTGAAAGGTAGATTGAGGAAACTAGAAGAGGGGTGAGGGCCGCCCTTTTGGGCACCAGAAAAACATAATACAGTAACTTCAGGACATCCAACTACAAAAACAGCTCAATGTAACTGTCACATAAATTTCGTCAATTGTTAATGGGATACAAACCTTTAATAAGTGACTCCCTGAGCTCCCGTACCACCTCGTTGTTCAAAACAGCATCCCAAACAGCTTTATCAGAGGACAATGACATCACCATCATCTACACAAACAATTTAGAAACACAATTCCAGAAGTAGAATGTTGAAAGGGGATAAGGATAAAGGTAGGGGTGAGGCCAGGAAAATTGATTTTACAAGGAAATGTCAAATTTAGCTGTTTTTTTTCTTAATTCATCTAAACCAAACACTGATGCTTGGTCTCGTACTCAAACCTTGCAAACTTTGTAAGTCAATAGTTCAAGGTACCTGAATAGAAGGGTCAGTATGCAATAGATGGAAAGCATTGTAAACTCTGTCACATCCACGATACTGTAACATCCTTGGATTACAGAGATGGAATGAGGGTTCAATCCAATCTAATTCTTGACCAACCGAAGAAACTCTGTTCATCCTTGGACTTGCAATTTCTTCCGCAACATCATTGTCTGAATTATAAGGAAGTCTTCCCTTGATGAACTTTGAAAAGGAGGTCGGGTCAAGGACCCTACAAATACAAAACAGACCCAAATAACTCAACTTACAGTATGTTGGAGAGAGATGAGAGATCCAATAGAAACCAGATGTTCAACAGTGCAATAACAGATTTTCCACTGGCTGGTAATCATTAAATTTGGATTGGTTAACCACTGTCCACAACCATCATGGATACTAAAGTAACTAAAACTCATCCTCCACGTCCTCTGTTACATGTACATGTCCAACATTTCTAGTTGAACAATTACCTAGAAGGACAATAGAGTTCAAATTTCGGCCACATTTACACAGGAAACACTAATTTGTGCAGGAAACTAAGTGTGACATCTTGTAAACACAATCTACTTCAGAAACCAAAAGAACAAAAAAACAAACTACATTTTACATGTCCCAATGTCGATGACTTGGGAAATCGGTAAATCGGACACTTACAGACACATATACCCAAATCAATTTCACACGGTCATGGATAACAGAATTGCTCCTATGTGCAATGGTGATTCACCTAATGAAAGGAAAAGGGGTACTGAAGCCCCAATTCCCTTCGAACTGCCTAGAGAGCTCAAATCAATAAAGGGGTACTCAAAGCCCCAAGTGCCTTTGAACTGTCAAGAAAGCTCAAATCCATTTATTTTTCCAGCAGGGTGGAAAGAGTGCTTTGTTATCAATTGCCATGTAGCAAGTGAAAAAAGAGCCAATACATACCAGTGTATGGCAAAGGTTTTTTTTTTGGGTAACAGAGGAATAGCCCCTACAGTCAGGCCACTAAATAGACTTGACTGCGCAACCCAAACCTCCGAGGAAGCTAGCTGGCTACGGCCACACCACGGACTCACGGCCCCCCACTTACTTCAGGGTACTCACCCTGTGGAGAATCGAACCCCAGACCTTGAGGAATACTCCCAAAGCATGGGCACCCGCCCAAACCACTGGGGCAACCCATGTGTATGGCAAAGTTTTGTGTTGAAGCAACTTCATTCTTCAGAACATTCAATTACCACTTGGAGATTAAAGATTATGGAGGATGAGAGAAGGTTCAACTTGCAGGTTTATTGGTTGTCAACTTTAATATCATGTTTTCAACGATCGACATACATCCCATTCGTTAAGAATAAGAGCTTTGTATAGTTTAAACCTAGTAGGCTTGCACTAGGCTTGTTTCCCCAAAGTTAAAATGAAAACACTACTAATCTTTCGTCTCCCCATGCTCTAGAAAAATGAACTTCAGCTGAAAATCCACTATTTTAGTCATGTACTGATAGGAAGCATAGGGTTCCTACTATTTACCCCACAAATTGTCATCACCATCGCCATCATCTTCACATTCATCATTTATAAATAAGACTTGGGACAAAAAAGTGTTGACAAAAAGCTAAGGCATGGGTCCTATGCAATCAGTATTAGCTACAACATAAGACATAAAAAATAAAACAGTGTTAATAACCGGATAAGTGGCATCTACCCAATCATCGCCGTTGTTGGCATGGTAATTGTTCACGTAAGACTAATTTACTACAAAAATCTTTCTTTTCATTCGTTCGTGCTTTTTCTCTTTACCTTCTGTGATTCCACTTCATACTCATGTCAAATCTTCTCCTCGTCTATCATGATTGAATCAAGAAAACCCAAGAAAATAGGGAAGAAATTGAAGCAACTGAAGCGCTTACTGCTGAATAGAAAGGACCGCGTTTTGAACCTCGTCCTTTGATGGAACTGGCCGAAACACAAAATCATCGTTGAACCCATAAGACGATGACGTTTCATCTTCGGCCCCGTCTACGTATACCCACTCAAACTCATCCCAACAGGTCGGGGAAGAGCAAGAAGGGTGCCAGGTGGGAGATATCGGGGGACCATACGAAGAGGAGAGAGAGAGGCGGTTGATTACACACGTGGGTTTGGGGGTGGTGCTGCTGGTGGTGGAAGTGGTACTAGCGTTGTCGTAGTCGTCGGTTGCTCCACCGACGACACCAGTCTTGACCGCCCTTTGAACTGTGCCGAACATCCCTCTGCGGCCGCCGCCGCCGACTGCTCCTCTCATCCCTCCGTTACCCGGGGATGATAGAAATATGTTTGCCGATAATTCTTAGCAATGAACTTTCTTTTTACTATCCTTCTTATAAATGAAATTCTTTGCCGATAAATAAAACAATTCTTAGCAATGAGATACACATCACATTTAATGTGATAAAAGAAAAAGATGCACGTTGCATAAAGTATAACTAATGTCTGATGACAAATTCCGAATCTGTGTTTACACTTTAATAAAAAAAAATAGCCCTGCTACACACAAAGCAGTATGTGTACAGATTTCGTTGTGGGATCCACCACATGTCCTACACAAATATTTCAAGTCGCTCATTAAGTGTAAAACAAGTTTTTGAGGGTTCTGGTAAAAAAATTAGCTCAATTTAATACCTATATATGCTCGATCCAATCGTCTAGCTTTTCATTATTCTTAAATCTAAATGAAAAGTTCGACAATTGAATCGAACATTCATAAATATCGGATTAAGCTGATTTTTTGCGGGAACCCTTAAAAAATATTTGACATTTAATGAACAGTTTGAATCATTTGTGTGGGACCGTGATGGGCCCCACATTAAAATTTGTGCACAAATTGTCTGTGTGTGTAGACTTTCTGGAAAAAAAAATAGACTTGCACCAAAAAAGTTATATATTTTATACTCATTTTAGCACTCGACTTTTGGATAATCACGCATTAATAAGTGTTCAAAATACGTATAGCATGGACAATAAAAACACAGATATTGATGTGTTGTTATTAAAATGTGGAGTGCCAAAACCTTTTTGCCAAAAAAAATGAGTGATTATTTTCGCACTTCTTTTGAATTTTTTGCAAATACCAACACTCTCGTTTTTGTCCTTAATTATGCTAAATTGTATAATTTTTACCTTTTATGTACAAAAAACAGTTTGTAAATTACAGATTCAAAGTAGTTCGTAATTTCACATAAATAAGAACAAAAAGAAGAAGTGCATAAATATATTACAGGAAAAAAGTGTGAAAATCAATTATTTTAGGTAACCGATGTCTCCCATGGAACTTACCCCAAAAAAAGAAAGTCAATAGTGTGTGAGATTCAGCCTTAACACCGATTAACTTTATGAGAGATGATAAAACAATAAGATTGGTCAAAGTAAATTCACGATACTATAATGTTCTAAAACTATTTACCAGTGTGATACCAAAACGTAAAAAATGACCTTATTAAGTAAAGCCCTTTTTAATTGGGATACAACTTGGTTCAGCAGAAATCACAATAACAACCACTCTTTCTTTGAAATGAAAATCTCCACTAGCAAAATTACATACAGAGATGTTGAAACAAATATATGTTTGAAGTCGTTCAATATACGTGAGTTCCGCACAATAAACGTGAAACCCGCGCTTATCGGATGTCCGACATACTTACAAAAATATTTACTAATTGTATAGTAGGGGTTTAAAAAAAACGGTCTTGCTATTGCCAGCCCAATGGGCTGACGATAAACACATTATAAGACAAGAAAAATACGTATTTTTGTGTACTTTTTATATCCTTTAATACACATTCACACACTCACTATTGTCAACCCATTGGGCTGATTTCAGAAATTTTCAAAAAAAAAAAGAAGAGCCTTTTTCTTTTTGTTTTCGTAAGATAATTTAAGGAGGTGTGTTAATGGCACGCAATCAAAAGGTTTTGCGGGGACGCATTCACACCTACTGGGGTATTTTACTCAAAGGTTAACTTTGTGACCAACGCTTGTTCAAGCGTGGCAGCAAACCTTGGTGACGTGCGAGTATCATAAATCCGAGGTAGATGAAATGTGGAAATAAATCACAGTTTACAATAAAAATGACTTTTAAGTAGGGGTGGCAAATTAAACCCAGACTCATTAACAAATTCAGACCCATCAATTAAAAAATAGACCCAACTCAACCCATTTATTAGTTGGGTAAGAATGGGTCCAAACCCAACTAACTCATTATTAGTTGGGTCTTAATTGGGCATCAATTGGGTCAACTTAAATGACCCAATGGGTCATGAAGGTAACCCACTAAAAATTCCCCTCTTTACCAAATTTCAAAATTTGCGTGGTCTCTCTCTCTCTCTTTCAATTCTTCTATGCTAAATTACACATGTTCAAAAATATTTTGAACGGTCCGAATTAAAAGCCAATTGTGACCGGTAATAATTATTTTGACCAGTCAAAATTGAAAACACATCTCATCCATCGATTGCGCAAATGGAATGATGAAATTGCGCTCCGCCGTGAATAAGTTTCTCTCATGGTAGTCCTGCATAGGGTTTAGATTAAAAAGTTAGCGATTTATTTTTTTGTCCTTATTCAAATTTTTTTTGCATTTTTTTGTTTTGCGTCAAACTTTTGTGACTTATTGATTCGTTTCGATGAGAGGAATTGAAAAAGTAAAAAAAATTGATCGAAACTTATAATTTTTTGAATAAAGACAAAAATAAGTCAATAATACCCAAAAAAATTTATTTATTCTTGTGTTTTTGAAAAAATTTATGAGTTCAATTATAATTTTTTACTTTTTCGATTTTTCTCGACGAAACCAATCACTAAAAGTCATAAAAAATTTCTGAACCAAATTCTCTCTCTCCTGAGTTGCTCTCTCTCTCATAAGTTGCAGAAAGCTTCTCTCTCTCTCTCTCTCTCCTCGTTCGTGGTTCAAGGGAAACAGAGTAATGTGATTGGGGATTGTGACGATTTGTATTTACGTTTGTGATTAGTTGTAACAGTAATCCGATAAAAAGGAGGAAACAATTGTGAGAGAGGGAAAAGGGGAGTTAAGGACGACGTACGAGCGGATCAAGAAAAAAAAAAAGGACGACGTACGAGAAATTTTTTAGTGCCGGGTGGGCATGGGCCACGTGGTGCTATGCACCATCTCAGCCGTCCATTGAAGTTTTGGATCGTCCAGATCTGTTCGGCTAATTTTAAAGTGTGAAATGACTAAAATATCCCTCGGCAGCTAAACAGATCTCAGCTGTCCAAGACTTCGTTGGACGGCCGAGATTGGTGCACAGCACCACGTGGCCCGTGCCCACCCAGCACTGAAAAATATCTCACGACGTACAAATGCAGATTTTGTGACAGAAAGCTCGGATCAAAGAGTGATAGAGAGAGAGACGTTGGAGAGAGAGATATATAGATAGGGGTAATATGGTCATTTTAAATGAATATGGGGTAATATGGTCATTCCAGTGTATATGGGTATTTTAGTCATTTTAAAATTTTAGTATATAGCCTGTAATTGAGTTAATGAACGGGTCGGGTTTGATTTTAAATAAATGGTCCGGGTCGGGTATGGATAATTAAACTCATAATTAATGGGTCAATGACCCATTAAAGATCCAACCCACTTTCAATTTGCCCATTTTGACCCAAACCCGCCCATTTGACACCCCTACTTTTAAGTATCGCATTTGGTGAATCCATTAGATATCTTCTCAGTATTCGTTTTCCATAGAATAAATAAAAAATAAATAAATAACCCTTTTATAACTTATGATCCTTACACGAGTTATTAATGTTATTTTTAACTTTTAGCTGATGTATGTGAGAAAAATTATATGTCTCAAAATGTATATTTTTTGGGGCTTTAGTATTATTTAGTCTGTTTATCCCGTTTAGACAATTAGGGAAACTTGGCCTCATTCTCCTCAGATAAATCGCCATACTCAACGAAGGACAATCCTAGCTAATTATTCTTTAGTTCTTTAAATTATTTCCAATTATTATTCATAATGAAGTAAAAAAATTTGTGGAGAAAGTAGTATAATTGGTAGAATCTTGTAGAAGAAAAACCTTTATCTCACAATAAACTATAAATTCAATAATTTTCATTGGAGTGTCTAAACTAAACAAGATGAATTTGGTGTATTTGAAACAATTTTGCTATTAGTAATGACATCTACTGTGATTTCCACAATGATCCTACCTGGCATGGAGGGTCCCACCATATAAGGCCCATGTCAGTGGTGGTGGGGGTGGGGTGCGTCAGTGGCGGTGGGTTGGGTTTGGAGAGATGGTTTGGGCAGCGTTGGAGGAGACAAAAGAGGGAGATGGAGGAAATACAGTTTTGTACATCTCTTTTGAATTTTGAAAATTTATGATGCTTCAAATTTTTTGAATGGACAAGTTTTGGGGGTTGCCCAGGGATGTGTGCCAGGTAGAATCATTGTGGACGTCACGGTATGTTTCATTACTAATAGCAAAATTGTAGTTGAAATCCTAATAAGAAATTTATAAGGGAAGGAGCGAGAGAGTATAAATCAAAATGAAAATATTTTGAATACTTTTTCTAAAAACATATATATATTTTTTACTTATTTACCTCCAAAATTGTTTGAAAACCCAAGGAAAAATGACGGCTAAAAACGTATTTTGATAATTAATATCCGATTAGGACATTTTCAGTATTAACAAATATTCTTAGCATGTTCTTGGCGAGTATTAACTATCAATCCAAGTCCTGGGCGGTCATTTTCCCAAAATCCAATCAAATGACGGGCCCATGTTCTAAGCCCAAGACCGTACCCCCCCTGATCAAACAGCTATTGGGCCACAGCCCATTATTGGGCCAATTCCGTCTTTCGAACTAACGCGAAAACGAAGCCTTCCAAAACCCTAGTCGAGACTCCCAATATAAGCTTCCACTCCCATTGCTACGCCCTTTATCTCGGCCGTAGCAGCAGCAGCAGCAGCAGCAGCAGCAGGGGGCGTGCTCCGCAAACTCAACAACTGCAGCAACAATGGGTACCTATTTCTCCATCTCCTTCTAACCCTAGACTCGATTTCCTGTCAATTATTCCGCATCAACGATGTTTTGTACGCGTAGATAGCTTTTTATGATCATCCCTCATTTCCTCCCTTTGTAATTTGACGCGAATCCCAACCCTTTCGTGTGGGTTTTGCTCATGTGATGATCTTTTGATGTCTCATTTCCGTTCAAAGAGCTTTTGTTTTTCATTGATGGGTACCTTAGTGTGATATAATTAAGGGATTTTGCTAGGATTTGTTTCGTACTACGTTAATGATGATTTTTTATACTTTGATTCCTAACGAGGGTTTTATTTTGGTTCTGATTAAGGGAATTAGTATCAAGGATTAGACACAAACAGGCAATCAGTTATCAGTGATTAGACACAAAGCATGTAAAGGAAGATGTAGGGTTCTAGATTCTGGGTTTCTGATTTATGATATTTGAATACGTTGTTTGACTTGTTTCTACACGGGAATTAATTATAGGAGCTTACACTTATGTTTCGGAGCTCTGGAGGAAGAAGCAGTCCGATGTGATGAGGTTCTTGCTGAGGGTGAGGTGCTGGGAGTATCGCCAGCTTCCTTCCATTGTCCGTGTCACGCACCCTACTCGACCTGATAAAGCTCGCCGGTTGGGTTACAAGGCCAAGCAGGTATATTGTACGATTCTGATGTTTGCTTCTGCTATTGATGCTCTCTGTTTTATCTTTCCTCAACATTTTGTAGTATCTCGTTCATACTTCATAGCATGGAATGTGACGGAATGGTGTTGCATATCTGGGTTTAGATTAAAGTTTGATATGACCAAAAAGAGTTGAGGTTCCATTGCGTGTACGTATTATGTGAAGTTGGCTGTTATTTATTCTGGGCCACTCATTTTTACTGAATGTGTAATGATTGTACCATCTCTTGCATTCTCCACCCAGATGCACTGCAGTCAGTGGTGGAAGCATGAATCTTGATGTAGGGTCATCAAATCACATGTATTCATAAATTAATAACAAAAATATCAGCATTATATAATAACATAATAACCTAAGATATGGTAGAAATAATGGGATGATTGGAAGTTGTGCAGGGATCTGGACCCCCGCTTGCACCCCCGGACTGCAGTCCATGCTATTGCTCGCATTCTCTGATAAAAAGTGTTTAATCATCAACTGATATTTTTGCTCTCATTTTTCTCCAAATGTTGTTTTGGAAATAATGAGTTGCATTTCATAGATACTGCATCACTGTTGAAGTTTCCTCAGTGTTCAAACATTTTTCCTGCTGGTTGTTTTTGTGTGTGGGACTTATGTGATGATTTCCCAGGGTTATGTGATCTATCGTGTCCGTGTAAGACGTGGTGGACGGAAGAGACCAGTACCCAAGGGTATTGTGTATGGTAAGCCCACAAACCAGGGAGTTACTCAGCTGAAATTCCAGCGCAGCAAGCGCTCTGTTGCAGAGGAACGTGCTGGCCGGAAGCTAGGTGGTCTCAAGGTTCTGAACTCGTATTGGCTCAATGAGGTTGGTATCAAAAGAATTACGTTGCTTTCGACCCACTTTACACCTCACTTTATGTTATCTATCCCTGCTTTGCTTTTTATTTTTGCTCATCTTTTAGAGCCGAAGGACTTCTGGTGTGTACCCCCTTTCTGGACTTGGGTGTTCCTTGTTTTTGTTTTTCTGAGCCCTTTAATGAGAAGTACTTCTACTAGAGAAGAAGCAAATGAATGGAATGACTAGAAAATTGACTGTTTAACGTGATAGACCATTGGAAAAGGGGGAATATGTTAAGATTGAAGATCTAGACTTTGTTTATCTTACTATGATTTTTCGAGGCATATGTCTGTCCTTGTCTTAGAGAACATGGACAGTTTTGTCATGCTCGTATCTTTGACCCCTGTGTTTAGTTGTACAGATTGTTTAGAAGTTGGCATTTATTGATTGATTTGTTGACTTCTATTCTTACAGGATTCTACTTACAAGTACTTCGAGGTAATTTTGGTTGATGCTGCCCACAATGCCATCCGCAATGACCCAAGGATCAACTGGATCTGCAACCCGGTTCATAAGCACAGGGAGCTTCGAGGACTCACATCAGCTGGGAAGGAAAACAGGGGTCTCCGCGGAAAGGGACACTTGCACCACAAGCAAAGACCGTCAAGAAGGGCTACCTGGAAGAGGAACAACACACTCTCCCTCCGTCGCTACCGTTAATTTGTGCCGTGTTCTTGGTATTATCATATCCTTGTTCTGGGCCTTTTGTCGTCAGGCTCTTTTTTTTTTTCTTGCTTTGAGACTAAAAGTTTTGGATTGTCTTAGTTGAACGCGGTTGCTTTGTGTTGGGTAAACCAAGGATTTTATTCTCTATTTGGGATGTTTAATCATATGACTCCTTTTTCATTTGTGTTATTGAGTTGGAAGATGCTTGAAATACTGTCGGTTTAAATGCCTCCATCTTTGCGTTTCTTCATCCATTCTTGCTGCAGATGAACCGATATTTTCTGAAGGATTCCTTCAAAACTTGTTGGTTCTTTTCAGCTGAAACAACTGTCGGCTGAAGGATTGCCTTAAAACTTTCTTTGTTGATTTCATTATGTTAGCCGATGTTATCCGATCTGGTACTGGATTACATAGACTTGGGAAAGGCAGGATATCCCGATTTCGTGAAATCCGTTCAGCGCCCTGCTTTTTACGCCATTGGATGCCATTTACCGCTCCCTTGCTCCGTCATGAAAAATGATTGAACGCAGAGCTGATGGATAGCTGTTTGGGTACTCGAGTCCAGCTCCTGTCCAACCTTCAAATGCATTGGAGAATTGAGGGTGCAATTCTTCCGGCTCACGTCTGGGATCGTACATTTTGTTAGCTCATTGAGAGCACTATGTTCTCTTTTGGCCTCTAGAACCAAACCCGGATTTCAATTAATTAACTCTTTAATTATTACTCCTATTTATTTATTTTTTTATTTTTCTTCATTCATTACTCTAAAAATCTCTCAAAACTCAAACCTCATTTTGTAAGGAAAATGATATTGGCACTCTAAAAATTGATGCATGCACTCCAAAATCAGTGTAATTCCAAAGCCATTTTCTTTTGTTTTTGGAATGCCTGCATCAATTTTTGGAGTTCCAATATCATTTCCCTTTTGTAAATGTGATTTTATATGATTAGTTGGATAACGTCCTTAAAAATCAGCTGGTAGGATAACAATTTATATGATTTTGAAACACATTTATCTTGCAAAAAATAATATTGCAACAATGGTTCAAAATCCGTTGTATCCGTTTTTTTGCAATAGAATTGTATTCTGAAATCATACCAAACTATATGCTATCAACTTGATTTTTTACATACTTAATTTTCTCGATGAGTTCAAAAAAAACATTCCAAATCTTGGGACTACTAGAGGGTTTTCCCGGTCGTCAACTATAGGGCCAATGATTTGGCGGGGGTACGTGCAAGTTGACCCGGACGTCCGGTTATAAAAAAAAATGATCTCGATCTTAAAGTGGACCGAGGAAAAACCATTTTTGGACTAAAATTGTACAAAGGATCGGAGAGGAAGAGGACACTGGGTCCTCCGTCCTCGGATGGTCCATCTATGCTTGAAAAAGAAAAGTGCTCCAACCGTGCTGCTGCCGGAAACATGCTCTCTAAATAAAATACAATTAAAATCATTTTAAGTGAAATATTTTTGTAATCTTTATTTTATGCTGATCAAAAAAATAATAATCTTTATTTTATAGAAAATGGGATCCAAGATAATTCATTTAATAATTCTAACCTTCTGTTGTATAAACTTTGATGTGTAATTTGTCCATGCAAATATTCTGTTTAAAACAAATATATTTCATTTCGATAGATAATAAGGGTATTCAATTAACTTAATTTTCTACTTAACACTGATGTAGATCTTGGTTTTTAATTTAACAAGTTAAATCATTATATAGAGACTTCATTTTGTACTATCAGATATGAGAAAAATCATTACTACTTGAGATTCTTGCTTCTTTACAATAAATAAATAAATAAATATATAAAAATCATTGCTTAACTGAACCAGTCGTGTTGGTTAAAATAACTGGCGAACACAAGGCTCTTTGTCCGGCTAGCCGTTTTGCCTCACAGGGCTAGTTCTGTTTCAGCCCCTTCTCTCTCTCTCTCTCTCCTCTTCTGTTTCCAAGACTTTCTCAGAGCGATCGGACATGGCGATTGACGGCGATCGCACGACTAATTTCTCTCGCACTTTCAAGTACTTATTCGGTTAGTTAATGTCTCTACGCGTTCTAGATTTTAACAATCTCTCTCTCTCTCTCTCTAAAGCGATATCCCAGTCTAAACGTATAGTTGTATTGATATGTTGTTCTGCATTGACAACAGCTACGCAGTTCTTGTCAAGGGGAATCCCGTTCATATTCAATTCATGGATCATCAGACACCTCACTGAAAAAGACTACGCGGTAACCATTTTTATTCGGAATTCCTCATAACTTCGTTTACTAATTCACTTGCTTGTGGCTATCGACAAGCTCAGATAATTCCACTTACCGGTGGTTATTAGGTGAATATCTCAGCTACTATAGGTGATACTGTTTATATTTTTTATTTTTGTTTTACGCTCAGCTTACGCACACTTCGACTAATTCCCTTCCGGTCCAGTCAAAGAAGGCAATCCACGCCAGGACTAGAAATTTACAAAGAAATTACTTTCTTGTGGCCTAACCCAAGAATCGAACCTTCGTCAATTGTGTGGGGAGCAAACCCACCAATTAATTGGACTAACACTTTGGGCTAGGGGATAGCATTGTTCTGTGTTCGTTAACCTTTTTTAGGTTTCTGAAAATTTGTTTTAAAAGGGTTTGGATTTTATGTTAGAGCAGCTTTACTTAACATAGAATGCTGGCATGATCTCTTTTTATTTCGCTGTTAACACGTTTATCTTTAGAGATTTTGAACGAAAAGTTAGGAAAGTTTACTTCTGATATGTCTGTAATTGCATATGTACCTCTTTGAATTACTTTGGTGATCACTCAGACTCTGCAGCAGCAAGGATCATCCTCCTTTGGAATGATTCTCTGTTAGATGTTCAGATCCTAAGTTCTCATGACCAAGCTAATCACAAGCAGCTTAGCATCATATTTGTGGTTTCACTAATATATATATGGTGCAAATAGTGGGCACGGGCATTCGCTGGTATTCAAGAAAAACTAGGGAAGTTGTTCTAATTAGCCTAAACTTTTTCTGCACCAACAGACAATGAATTAAAATTTGTCCAAAAGCTTGTACTGCCTAACGAGTGATTGAATGCTAAGGAACGCCTGCAGGGCAGCTGTTAGGATTTGTGTTCAATGCTTTTCATTTATTCCAATTCTTTTTAATTTGACATTTCAGAACCAAATTTTAATTGCTTAATCTATAAGTCTTATTTAAAGTCCATTATTTTAAAAAGATCCAACTGGACTATCTGAAAACAGAATGTAAGATGGAGAACCCGGAAGTTTATTTCTCTTCATTTGTAGGCTGTCGATTTTCTAGGAATTTCTGGGGTAGTGAGCTTCCATCAATCCGGGCTTATGTTTCTTTCCTTTCCTATGCAGCTTTACGCTGTACAATTCCATCTGTTTGTCACCTGTATCTTGTTCCTCAGTCGTGAAGGTTTTCGGCGAGCATGCATGAGAGCAGACATTAAATGGTACTTCCTCGTGCTTCAATTGAGACAATTAGCCGTTTCAGTTGACTGGTGTGTTTTAGCACTACCTGTTCTTTGTCCTGAGCTGTAACTTTTGCTGTATCTTGCTTCGTATAAGTTATGAGTTGAATGGCTTTTAATTTGCTTGGTGGCGTGAATGAAAACATTTTGATTTAACATGAGATTCTGAAGACTCTTGCTGTCAGATCAATTGGTTGATATATAAACTCGAGGCTATATGAATGTACACGAAGTTTGAGCATGATATGGTTAGGGTGAGGGTAAGGGTAAGGGTAAGGGTAAGGGAGGGAGCAGGTGAAGAAATTTCGGTGGTTTCCCGTCAATTTATTTTTCCTATGTTGCATGTACTCTCTAAAATGTTGGAGTTACAGGCCCAAGATTTTTAGTTAGACATTAACTTAGGAAGCATATTTAAAGATTCAAGTTAGTGCAAATTTGCTATTAAGATATGAATATTATGCAGTGCCCCTGTGTCCTTGACACGAGAATTTGGTGAAACCCATCCATACCAGAATCCACGTAATTTAGCTTTTTTGTTGTTTGATTTCTAAACTTTTCTTATCCTCCACAATTTTACTTCATGTACAAAGTGGTAAAATTATTATTTCTTTGTATCTCGTGGCAGTGATGATGGTTCAGCAGGAGTAAATGTGTCAAAACTTTTGAAGGTAGCCTGGATGACAGTGCCGTTTGGAATACTTATTACAGTTGTAGCATGCATACTTGTCTTCTGGTGGCAAGAACTAAGTTATTCTAATCCATATGGGCAAGCTATCTTGATTAATGGTAAGCAGCAAGTTTTTGATGCTGCATCATGCAGTTGGTAGGTTACGCAATTAGAGATCTTTCCTTGTGTCTTACAAATTCAGCTCCAAACTTAATAGTGAATTCTCCTGGTAAAGTCTCTCTTTCAACTTGAAACCATTAGTTTGTTTCTCTGTTTTCCTGTGTATTCTGTGTGGAGACCTACATTTGGGAAGAAAGACAAATGTGGTTTGCAGCAATTTCATTGTTTGATGAGCCATGTTGTGGTGGTCTTAGGAATAGTGTTTAGCATGAAATGAATGCTCTCATTTGTGTCTTCAAAAGTTTGATATCTGGGATTGGTTTCCTTTGTTTTTCAGGTCTTGCATGTATTTTGGAGCTATTGGCCGAACCCTTGTACATTCTTTCTCAGAATTTGCTGTTTCTCAGACTGCGCTTGGTAGTTGAAAGTGCAGCTACTCTTTCGCGTTGTATGACAACCTACATCCTCATTGTTACGCAACCTGACATGGTAAAGTTTAATTGGATGATGTGACGACCTTTATTGCTCGTGTTTCAGTGGTTTTTCATGTATTATAGAATAGAATCAGAAGCTAGTTTAGGAACCTGTCTGCTTTAAGGACTTTTTCAAATTCTTGCTGATATGTAGCTTTTCACTGTTTATTTCTGCTAAGTTTCAATCATTACTTGAATACTTGGCTTCTAATATCAGTCTCTCGATGTTAACCTGCAGGAGAAAGGGATTGTCTTTGCAGTATCACAAGCTGCGTATGGAGCTTGCTTGTTCTTTTGTTATTGGGGCTACTTTCTTCTTTTTCGTGTTATTAAGAGTTCTGATCTTCTGCCTTTCAGGTATAGATTTCTTTCTTGTAATCTTTTTCCCCTGCGGCAGATGTTCTTTAATCATATCAATCAGGGAAGAGAATGCTGTAGGTGATAGTGAAATGAAAATTGAGCAAAATAGTCCTGTTTCTGCGAAGTCACATTGCCATGGATGTCTTGACTAAGTTTTTGACTAGAAAGGAAAATTGGGTGATGCCTATTAGTTGCTATAAGGATGAGTTGAAATAGTAGCATCATACATCATGATACGGATACTCTTTTACCGGACCATTCAAGTGTGTATTTTTATCAAAGCCAAACACCCTTCTTAGTTCCTAGGCTCCTAGCATTCTCCTTACCAAGAAGAAATCGACAAAAGAAGAAGACAATGGGGGAAGGGGGGAGGGAGAGACCTGCCTACTGTTACCCTTGAGTCTCATCTTTGTCATCCATCTGTAATGTTCAACTTATTCCTTATACTCATTCTAATTGCGCTTAACAGTAACTTTCCTCTAGTCGCATCATACAACATCATCCACTTAAAGCATAGCCACCTCTCTGGTATTGACTTTATGCGTAGCCTTGCTTGTTGAGACTTGTTAGTTTATAACTTATTATTAGATAATGTATGTCATAGATTTAGCCTTTTAAATAGTATTACTTCATATTACTGTGCCCCCTTATGTATGCATAATGTGCCAGATAGCGTGCAGCACGTATTATTTATCATGTGTGAAAAGAGGTTATCTTTGGGTTGGTTTAGGTTGCCATATGTCTCAAACCAAGCTTCCGATCAGGTATTCTCAACCATGCTAGATGATGGCTCTGGCTTGGGATGCATCTGGGTCAATTGATTCGTGTTTGAGTACTATTTTTCTATCGCTTATTAATCCTGGTTTTCTCTTATTATGTTTTTGGAGCTTTTGATCTACTTTTATGCCAAAAAGTTCCCACTTTCGTTTTCTAAATTGTTTTGACATAATGTGATTTTCTGTATCCCTTTTAGTTCATCAAGGAGATAATTTAATTACATGTGCTTCTACAGGGTAGGATCCATCATGAATTATGATAGGCAGCTCTCGGACATGTGCATGTTGTTTACTCTTCAATCCTTCCGAAAGTTGATCCTTCAAGAAGGAGAAAAGTTTGTCCTTGTATGGTTTGATACAACATATAACCAAGCTGTGTATGGACTTGTTGACAAATTAGGTAATTGAGGTCCAAATATCCTGTCCTAGTTTTTCTGATTTTCTGCTCACAAGTAGCAAAATTGATTCCAATGTAGAGCTATTTCGATTAAAGGAAAAGATCTGTTAGTATTGATCTGCATTCTCCTGCTGATTTTTTCTGACCATGTTGAAACACATCATCTTTTACATTTCAGGGAGCCTAGTGGTGAGGTTGATTTTTCTTCCCTTTGAAGAAAGTTCGTATGCTACATTTGCAAAGTCCGCAACAGGTTTATTTCTTATTCTTTCTGTTTGTTCCCAGGGAATTTGTGTTTAGATTTCATCCTTACTTAGTTTTACTAGATTTTCTTCTCTATTTGAGCTTTCTATCATGTCATTCATATAGCCTTTTTTTATTCTTATTGGATAGGTCCGTAAGATCTGTTTTCGAATTTTCAAACACATTTGTTCTTCTTATTCTGGGTTTTGGGATGGCAACCTAACTAGGTGGTCTACACTCCAAAGCATTAGAAAGCATGTGAATATAAAGAGAGGGGGCTGATTCTGCTGCCCCTTATTGCTTCGTTATCCTCCTGTGTACCCACTCTGTTTGAGGCTGTAGGTGCATGTTTTCACCACTGCAAGGTGATAATAGTACGTGGCCCTTGGCTCCACGTGGACCTCAGCCTCACCTCCGAAGGATTTATCTCCGGGATCTCATGTCAAGGATCTCATATATCACCACCTCTAAAGCAAAATCCACCAATTGAGATCTGTGACTTAATCTCCAATTGGCACTTACTCAAGGACAACCAAGGCTGAGGCAGGGCCTAGGACCCCACTCGGGATCACGCAAGGACTTGTGGCTTGGAGGCTAATAGAGCTTTTTCCAAGGCCCGTGTTATCTGTAGAAGCACGCCCAGCATTGCACCAGAGACAGAAGGTGCACAAGGATGACACCAATCTCCTAATCACCTTTGATATTGTCGATGACGTCCCTTGATGCCGTTGTTGTACGAGGGAGATCAGGGAGATCCCCCAACGTCCCTTGCATCATTAGAGACATAGGGCATCCTTTGACTTCCCTTGGTACGGGGGGCATTGGTCAAGGGAAATTCCTCCAGGTTGTCAAACCAATGGGAAAGTGCCATCTGTCTGACATGACCTTGTCCACATGGCTTGGCTCACCACATCTCTCAGCTTTTATTGGTCACCTAGCCATGCACTTGTCATGATTATAAAACAAGTGGAATTTAACCTTCTTTTGACTTATTGTTGGACACAAGTATTCTATTCCATTATTTCTTTTTATGCTCATAATATACCATTTAAGTTAGTTATTTAAAAAGTTACCAAAAAAAAGTTAGTTATTTAAGTTTCCTATATAAAATTTCATCATCTTCCATGAATTAGCAGAACACTGTGGTAATGGAACCTAAGAAATAAGTGGCACTGTGGCAGTTACTGCATCTGGGCTATTTATTTTATCTTGTTTAATTTATTCTCACATTTTATTAAACTTGTTTAAATATTTTATTAAGTTGATTCTCGTTTTATTTTTTGAGGTGCTGTCTAAACTCAGTCACCAGCAAAAAAAAATGTCAAATGTTAATGTCTGTCTTGCAAGGCTAAAGAAACCTTCTCAGATCTTAACTTTGTCGAGTAAAAGCTAGGTTTGATGACTACATAATGTTAGTATTTTGTCCATCATAGCAGTAAAACTTTAATTTTTTTTGGCAGCGGAAGATGCACGTAAAAGCTGGAAGTTGGGAAGTTCTCTAACAGATGCTCTGAAGCTCGTTTTGTTGATTGGTAAGGTTTATAGTTTCTTATTTTTGTTCTAATATTTCAACTTCTTAGTTGGTCTCTACTATTTAGCACAGTTGCGCTGCTTGCGCAGCCCCTAGTATTAGTTTTGCCTGGTCAATATGTATTAAGCACTAAAACAAGGAGTTTGGCATTTTAGAATTATCATTAGCATGGCTCATATACTAGAAAGCATTTTCTAGGTTACTTGACTTATACAGCTATGCACAATCATATACAAATTCAATGTAGGCCCCATGGCGGAGGCCATAAAAGGGTCTATGACAACATCCGTGCTGGGCATGACCAAACTTTTCTCTTATTTTTAAATTGTCATGTTACTTGTTGGATGATAAGATTTGCACCTGGGGTTGGAATAGTTGAAATTTTTACTGTAGTGTGGTGAACAACACTTGCAGCCCTCATTTCTTTGTCTTCCCTCTCTGTCGTCACTTTCCTTCTCTGTTCAGCAACTTATTGAGGATTCTGTTGATAGGGCTTTTGCTTTTCTTTTTCATTAGTAGGGAATAATATTGATTAGATGAGTACAAATAGAGGAGCCACGACCCCTTTGTTCATTATATTTTCATCATATCCATGTTACTGCAGAAAAGTATCCCAAATTATCTCCCAAATATTGCTTCTCAATCTGAGCTTTGAGCGCTTCCCACTTTCTCCCTCAAATAAACTACTATAGACAAAGAGGAGCAGTGTTCTTAACTTTGCCTTTTTTTGTTGTACAAACTTCCCATCCTATGCAACTAGCCGTCATCTCAAGCCTGCAATTTTCTAAAATCCCATGCCACCCGGGTAGGGTCTTAATATGAGAGGGTCATTCTGAAAATAGTCTCTGTCTATTGCCCTGTATTAGCTCAAAGCTTGAAATGAATGTGGAAGGTTGAGGTAGTATCAATGAGAGGCCTGATGGAGAGTTTGGAATGGGATGTGAAAAAGCACGAAGGGCAATTGCTGCTAGTTTGATGCGGTGCTGGAATAATGTGAGGGGAAGGGGTACAAGTTGTGGACCAGAATGGAGCATAATGGGGAACAGATTCAGTTAGTTCAAGGCTTTAGTGAGCTATAATTTTTTAGTGTTATAGAAACCAATTCTTTTTCCTAGGTGTATGCATACACTTTTGGTTTTCTTTTTCCCTTTGAGTTGGTGACTTGGTGTCATTCTTGACTTCAAATGACAAAATCCGTCTTGTTGAGTGAATGTCTTTTGAATTCTGTAATTTCCGTCTCTGCTTCTTACTTTTCTTGGTTTTCAGAATATACGTGATGTCTTGTAGGGCTTGTAGTCATGGCATTTGGCCCAAGCTATTCTTACGCTCTCATCAGATTGTTGTATGGTCAGAAATGGAGTGATGGAGAAGCATCAAGCGTCCTCCGATATTACTGCATTTATGTCATTGTTTTGGCCATGAATGGTAAATGATTTACATAGTTTTGTCTAATTCATGCCTACATACAAATTGTCTGAACTTCATATAACGAAGCCATCATGTAGCTTTGTGTTTGTCATTTCGTTTTTCAGCATTTGTCTCTTGAGGGTTGAGTTTTATGTACTGATGGGAAACACACATGCTCTTCCACAATTTGCTTAGCACCACCAGTTGTGATTATGCCATATTAGCACCCACCTCCAGTGCTTTAATCTCCCATGTGATCGTTCTTGAAAAGGCAGTGGCCCTTTACATGGCCACTTTGTGATGTATATTAAACTGAGATATAGGATATAGCTTAGCATGTCAACTTTGGATTTATTTTCATGGTTTGGAATCAAAAACTTGTCATTGCTGGTCAAGAAGGTTAAGAGTCGACAGCCTTGATATCAGGAAGGAATTTTCAGACTCCTGAGAAACTTTGCATTGGTCTATTATGCTTTAACTTAACACGCAGAGGTAGAAATAAAACATGTATAGTTCCTCCTCTTAAAATCACAGGATGGACTTCCCACTGAAGTGACTGTAGGAAAGTATTGAATTAAAGGGTGTCCTTTTAAGAAATACAAATATCACCTGACCTTGCTTTGAATCTTTGATGATGGGTCTTTCATTGGTTAACAGTGATGTTGGGTGATTGTATTTTCTTTGCCATAAGTAACTTAATTAAACCATGTAATTTCTGTTTGAATGCCCAAATATGACACTTTTCTTCATGAAACACTTCAATTCATTAAGTTTCGGACATCAAGCAAGCCCTAATTATGCAATGGCATGTCAAAGCTGATGACCAAGTGGTTACTATCCATCTACTGAAGTTTGGAGATCTTTAACTATAACCTTTGTGTAGAGTTGATTTCTTTGGTAGATTTCGTGTTGGGTGGTGACAAATGTGAATGTTTAGAAACTTAAATTCTATCCCATTGATTCCTGAATCAGGAACCTCTGAAGCATTTCTGCATGCAGTTGCAACGGAGAACCAACTCAAGCGATCAAATGACTCCTTACTTGTATTCTCAGTTATCTATCTTGCGCTGAATGTGTTACTAATACAATCGGCTGGTGCAGTTGGTTTAATTGTTGCAAATTCCTTGAGTATCCTTTTTATTTTTCAACTCTAAACTTTGGCTTGATAACAGCTAATATTTCATTTCCTTCTTGGAATTGTTGGTCTTTTTGCAGTTTGCTCAATGTGAGCTCTACATTGAGCATCATTGTATTTTTTATTTTTTCTTACTGTGGAATTTTTATTTAACATTGCAAGGATGCCATGCAACTCCTTTTTACTATGTTCGTGCATACACATACCTCGTAGCATTGTAGGTTTGGCGCAACTATTTATAGGTTTTAGAAGTTGGGCAATAACTTGTACAGGATACTCTCTCTGTGGTCATATATTATCTGAGGAAGCGAACACCTATAAATGCAACGAATAATTGGTGCGGTGGGCTCCTTCAAGTAATTCTTCTTATAGTGAAGAAATATATTATCTGTAAGCTAAGATCTCAACCCCGACTCCAGGAGTCCCGTTGTGGATCTAGAGGGCTTTCCTATACCGTCTTCTAGCAAAAAAATATTTTATAGAGGGTCATAATTAATTGGACTTGAAATATGGTGGGTTGGTTAATACTATTGTTTCGCGGTGCCTTCGATGTGTTTGGATTGCAAATTGTTTTCTTTCAGTTTCTTTCGTCTGTTGAGTTGCCGTAACAAAGCTTCCTCCTTTGATATGGTCTTGTTGCTTTTGGACATCATAGAAATTCGTACATACTATTTAGTAGTCTCAAACTTCCAAGTAACATGCACAATGTCGAACTAATCCACTAGTTTTAGAAAAGTCAATATATAAGGCAACTCCTGTCAACATAGGGATGTTTTGCTCCATGTACGCTACATAACATCGCTCATTCGCGTGGGGTTTGTGTGTGTGTGTGTGTGTTGCTTTGTGGGCGTGTAGTTTGGTGAGTGAAGTAGGGTAGTCCCATTCTGGCAGTCTCATTCTGTTTAGTATGCTTTAGACAATGATGTTAATCACTGAGATCAAATTTGGTAGTCTGCATTCTTAACTCCAATGAAGATATGATTTTGAGAATTATTTACTCAGCAGTATTCATCAAGCATTATTTTAAGGTATGTCTTTTGCTAGTGCAATTTATTTGAACTTCCCTGCTATGATAGCTAAATAATTGCTGTAATCCTCTGGTGCATTTTCCACATGCTTGATAGTGCTACTCTGAATATCTTATATAGACTTGGTTTCTTGGTTTACCTTTCCACAGGATTCTGCCTCATTTTCCTTTCGCAGCTGCTTGCCATCAGGTTGGGCAGTTCTGATGTTTTCTGGCATAACCACTCTCGTTTCTGAGAAATTATTTCTGGATCATCAGAACTTCTGGCCATCATTTCTCCTTCATCTCTCTGTTGGATTAACCTGCTTCTGTATATCATCTGTTGTAATGTAAGTATAAGGAGCAATTTTATATGGCATTCTTTGTCGTAGTTTGAAATTGCAAGTACATTTATGACAGCAATCTTCTTTTGTTTTTTGTAATAACAGTTATCACCGTGAGAGGGCTTTTATAAACAAAGTTGTACGCTTCCGCGACCATGTTGACTGAGAAGGACATACAACTTTTTCCTTAATCCGCTGAGGTGGGGACACAGCCATTGCGATACTTTCTATAGTTTTCTAGCTCTTTGTTTCACTTGGGATAGGTAATAAAGATTAACATGACAAGCCTTTTTTAATGCAGCTTTGTGCAAAAGAAAATTGTTGTTGCAGCTTGCAGAGACACGTACATGAGAAATGGTGATAGGGTAATTTTGATTCTAGCGCTGATCCGTTGTCACTTTACTCTAATGCTTTGAAGCTTGAATGAGATGTTGAGGAGCATGTACCTAAGCAGGTTTATACCTTTCCCGGCCTTTTGGCTAAGATCAAGTGTAGTTTCTGTTCTTGTCAGGTTTAGCAATTTATGTTCTTTTGAAACATGAGCTTGATTTTTCAATTTCCGAGTCATTCCTCCTTTTTTTTTTTTTTTTGACTATCTACTTAAATCTTTTTCCAGATCAGGGATTCAGGAGAACCTTACAGGAAAACTTGTGGGAAGAAAATTCGAATCACGTCAATGGGATGTTCCAAAGTTTCTGTTTATCCTTTTTCTGGATCAATCAAGACAAATCTGTATATTGCAACCGTAGCAGGTTAATTTGGGTATAGGCGGAAAGGACGTGCAACTCCCAAGGCCGTGTTTGGATCATGGGCGTGTGGAGGAATTCATCGAGGTAAAGCAAATTTGTAGGTTTTTTTTTACTTCGTTATCAAATGAGATTCCTTCACCATTCTTTTTCCTTTTAAATTACTGTGCCAGAATTAAAGTCAAGTCCAAACATGATTAACTTAAGGTCATCTAGTTTGCTTACCATTATCGTGTTCTGTTGGTACGAAAATTTCAAGGATGAGAAAGTAGAAGATACGATTTTTTTAAATTTTTTTTCCGATGGTCAAGGGAGTGTCTAGGCTTAGCTTACAGGCACCTCGACTAATCTCCTCCCCGGTCCGGTTAAATGCAAGTCATCCACGCCTTGACTAGGGGATTCACAAGAAATTACTTTTTTGCGGCCTAACCTCAAGAATTGAACTGTGGTCAATTGTGTAGAAAGCAAACCCACCGAAGAAAAAAAAATGAAGTCTGCATGTTTGGTGTTCACTGATGAGACAAGGGAAGTGGGAAAATCTTTATTCCATTTTTACCAATTATTTCAACCAAACAATGGATTTGGCAGAAGACTAGGAAAGCAACACCACCACAAGCACCACACCGCTGTCTCCACCATAACCAACTCTGTTTTTTCACTGCCATTTTACTCCATCACCTGTAGAACCACAAGCACTTTTTCCACAGATATTGTTCTTGCTGTGCAGTCCCTTTCTTTCTTTTCGAATTTGAATTTTTTGAATAAAATTTGTGTTCTTTTCTCACCAAGTAATCGCAAATTGAAAATCAAGTTCCGTTTTTCTTTAAATATGTGGGTTAACCTCGACGGGCCCCTTTTTTGGAGCAAATTTGGGAGCAAAAATGGCCGGTTTGGTCACTTGGTCCTTGGGCAGGCCCTGGACTCACGTTTATGGTTGAAAAGAAGGATTCGATTATCCAACTTGAAAAAACCAAAAATCTCGTGTTCAGTGTTGATTAAGATGTCTCGATGGAAATAGAGCCAAATTACGTAATGGGATTTCATATCACCGATCGCCTTCGTCTTAATAATATTTCACTTAAAGATGTCACCAAGAAATTCCTACGTGTATAATTTTGTTGATGTACCATGAAAAATAAATCAGTGAAGATTAATTGCCAGTAATTAGAGTTAGCGATCCCATCGGGCAAAAAAAATCCAGAAACTAGAGGTATTCGCGAGGAAAAGAAGTTAATTTCGATATCAAACTTGCTTCAAAAGTATGATAGAAATTAAAAACTTGCTCCACAAGTTAGATCCCTATTCCAGTTCAAGTTATACTTGGTTTCGACAGCCTTTCATATGCTGCGGGGATGAAATCATCCACTAGTTGAGTAAAAAAACCTCGGACGATTAGGAAAGCAAGTACACAAATCCGAATATGATTCTGAGATTATAAATCCATACGATTACCGAAACCCCGCGCGAGTCTAATCAGAATAGGTATGGGATTGATAATAAGCTATAAAATCATCCCTACTCACATAATCATCTACAAATTCCGTCCTTTCGCATATTCATCTGCAACATAGAGAGAAACCATGTATTTGCTGAAGAAACCCGTAATGATTCGAGAGGTATGGGCTAGAAACCTAGCAGATGAATTGTTTTTGATTGATCACATTCTTCCCCGCTACCCATATATTGCCATGGATACCGAATTCCCGGGTACAATCTATTCCCCGGCGATTGAGAAACACCAACTTTCTCGGCTCTCTCCTGACCAAAACTACTCCGTCATGAAGGCAAACGTCGATGCCCTCAGGCTCATTCAACTAGGCCTCACACTCTCCGACTCTGGTGGGAATCTCCCTGGAACCCATTGCTCCTACGTTTGGGAATTCAATTTCCGGGATTTCAACATGGATGTCGATTCCCACAACCCGGATTCCATCGCTCTGCTGAAACAACAAGGAATCGATTTTCAGAGGAACATGAAATACGGCATTGACTCAGCGAAATTCGGGCGTCTGCTTCTGGGTTCAAGAATCCTTTCACCGATGGTACATTGGATCACCTTCCACGGCGCCTACGATTTTGGATTTCTGCTCAAGATTTTGACAGGGAGAAGGTTGCCAGAGGACCTCAGCATGTTCATGGGATTGGTGAATACCTACTTTGGCGGGGCTGTGTACGACATGAAACACATGATGAAGAACTGTGATGGATTGTACGGTGGGCTGGAGAGGGTGGCCAAAACCCTAGGAGTCGATCGTGTGGCTGGAAAGAGTCATCAAGCTGGTTCAGATAGTTTACTCATAATGCAGACATTGGTGAAACTAATAGCTGCCTACTTTGGTGGAAAAGGGGGGAAACAAGCTATTGAGTTTCGCTCCGCGTTGTATGGACTGAATTAAGGTGAAAGAGTAAGCTTCCGTCTTTCTTTTTTTTGGGTGTCATAGGTACGTAGCCTATCAAAACGTTGCATATATTGCAGTCATAAAAAAGGAAGACGGATGTTAGGTAGTTAGGTTACTATAAGGAGTCGAAGATTGTCAATTAGGTCAAATCCTTCCAGATAAAATGAAAAAAAGAGAAAAAAAGAAAAGAAAAGAAAAAGGGGTCAAACCATTGACCATAGAGCTAGATGCCCAGGGTCAAGTACAGTATTTCTCTTCATTCTTCAATCTACAATTTTCGATAGGAATGACTATTATGGATAGAATGTTGGAATTATTCTTCAGTAATTTTGTTGAAGAGATTGCTATCAGTTTGGAATTATTATTGAAGCGATACTCGATATGTTTCATTATTATTCTGGATATTGTGATTTTTCTTTTCATATGTACTAGTAGTAGTATTATTATTCATGAATTTGGTAAACATTTCAATTATGGTTCTGTAATCGTAGTTAATTGATACAAAATTATTCCACCGTTTTAATAAGAGATATGAGGGATTTTATACGTGAGAGAGATACTCCAGTATATAGCGAAATAAAAGGGAATGGTCTACCCTTTACCAAAAAAATCAAAAAACAAAAAGGGAATGGTCTAGCGATGTAAACCGTTCAATTTCCAAAAATAAAAATATACTAGTATGTGTTTCCACTTTTGGGGTGGATTTTTCCGGGGCTAAGGGACAACACCCTCCGGCCCGTCCATTTCGGCAATGGACGGTTCAGATTTCATCTCAGCCGAATAGATCTCAGTTGTCTATCTATGCATTGCCGAGATGAAGTCTGAGCCGTCCATTGCTGAAATTGGACAGCCCGGCATGCTGTTCCTCCCTAAGGGACAACACGGTCCCCGGGAAAATCGGTCTTTATTTTCAATTACCAAGATCAAATTAAAAAAAAAAATTGGGAAAATTGAACAAAGGTTCGATCGATTTTTCCATTACTAGGGTCGTTTAAAAAGAACAACGAGTACTAGTAAATCCCTGATCAATCCGCATCGTATGAATTGGGTTTGGTTTTTGTATTAGTTTCCGGCTCTAAGAAATCAATACATTTTGACTATGGTTCGATTCTCGAATTTATCTTGAAAGAGCTTGATACAATTGAACGGGCCATTCTGTTTTTTTGCTTGTCTTTTTATTTACGTATTTGTGACGACATGCTTAATGGAAAAATCAAAAAAAACCTTTTGAAAAAAAAAAAAAAAAAAACCACCATCCTCTTATGGGGCGCAAAAAGTCTACACACACAACTTTAAAATACTGTACAATTCCGGACACAATTATGTTCGGAATCATTCGATGCGTATGGACCTATGTGCATCAAACGGTTCTAGACACGTACAATTGTGTTTGGAGTTGTGTTTTCAACGTTTGTCGGCGTGCGTAGCATTCCTCTCTGTGGGTGTCCTCCAATGTGTCACCAATAAGTGATTCAACAACAGGTGCATTTGGTAATCATAAGCTTTGAAAGCATGGGTAACGAAAAACTGGATAAAGAAAATGGAAAGGCAAAAGACTTATGATTAGAGATGTAGACTCTATTGGATTTCTCTAGACAAGTATCCGATAAAAACAAGAACAAAAAAGTTGGAAGAATTGCATCTTCTACAACAACATCATGATGGGTTTGAGTTTTTGCTTCAAAGGTTGGACTGCTTAACGGATTGGTGCATGTTGCGCTCCTCCTTTGCTTCAAATTCAAGAAATCTTCGAGTGCGGTAAAACGCGTAGGGAAGTGCTTAATAATTACTAGTTGTATTCTTGATTTACGACGTTGTTCGCGCATAATTGTCGGTCGATCTGTTAGTCTAACGCGGTTCTCTTTATTCTTGTATCTTGAAAGCTAGGCTCAAATATGCTCCGCTGCTCTTGAATACAACTTATCGAAAGAGCTAGCATCATGGAGCAATAATGAAAACTGTTACTATTTAATTGCTTCCAAATTAAGTTGTGTCACACATGAGAAATTGTATGTCTATCAAATTTATCAAGGGAAGTTATAGCCAGAGCCTTATGTGTTGAATTAACTGCAGATTTCACATTTTAAAAGGTGCCTCCTCCTTACAAGAAATTAAACCCATTGTGATAGCCTCTATTTTGTGGAAGTGTGTTTTACTTTTTATAGAGAAGTAGGAGGTGCTTAGTTTTTTTTTCCCTCCAAATATTGTATACATCAACGGAGGTTAGCGGGGTATTAGTAGATTAGTCCACAAGGATTTCAGAGGCTATCCATATCTCTGAATTCCAAAAGCCCACGACGGGGCTCGAACCCTGGCATTCGACATGAGAAGGACCAGGAAATACCAACTGGACTAGAGCCCATTGGCTAAGAGGTGCTTAGTTGGGGAGGTTAGAGTAGTAATGAAGCATCATGCACATTTTCTATTCTAGTGAGCCAGCCATTAGGCCTAAAAAATAGAACCCACTCTCAAAAACTAATTTACGTGACCTACACGAGGCCCCTTTTGGGATTCTAATATTGACCAAGATTTCTTCCACTGTCCACTATCTAAATACTCCCTCCGTCCAAATTGTTTGCCCCTTTTGAGAAGCCGTGCATTTTACATGCAAGAAATAATGTATAAGAAGGAAATTTTTTACACTAATTTAAAGATCTCATCGAGAAGAAAAAATTGATGCCAATTTTTTTTTCAAAAACAATTCTCATAAACACTCTTTCTTTTTTTTTAAACATTTCTTAGAGCCTAGTGACTCTAACAAACCATTTACTATGAGATTTAAAATATTTAAATCTAGGGTTTGGAAGTTTAGATGTGATCTCCAGGAACTTTGACCGTTGCAATAGAGTAGTAATTAGAATGAACTTTGGTAATACTAAAATAGAATGAAGTTCTTATTAAGTGGGAAAAAACTAAATAACCGCGTGAACGAATCATGAATATAAGCTGATACTGTGCCCCCAACTGTCATGATCGTTTAACTCCGAGGAGGTTGGTCAAGTGGGCATGAAGAAATAAAGTATTTGTCATTCATGAGGTCGTATATCCAAATTCTATGAAGGCCGAACATTCTAAAACTTCGGGCCATTTTGGAGGGTTTGCAAGGTCGTTAACTTTAGAACTCCGGAATTGGTGGTGTGTGGAAGCTGGCCCGAACATTCTATTATAAAAAAAAAACCCTATCATGATCGTTTAACATTAAAGGTGGGTGGAACCGTGGAAGTCTTTTTTAAAACCTGATGATAAACTCCCCTCTAATTTAGTTTCTATTCCTTTTTATTCATTCTACTTTAGAAGGTCTAAATCATTTGCTTGTCCATTTTTAATAAAATCTTCACATACTCTCAAAACAAGCTAGTGGAGGTGGATTAATTTTCCCTCTCATGTCACATTAAAGCAACTTTATTTCGCAAACACCAAAATGATAGAACATGACATGTAATGATGAAATGGGGCCATTTTTGGAAATCCTATGTCACAAATGTTAATTGTTAGGATAGGAAAAGGATAAAATAAGTATATCCCCCTCCCCTCTTGCGAGAAAACCTTCTAATGAATTTGCTAATTTAGAACAAAACTAATCCCACCGTTCACTAGAATGTTTAATTAAATGCGAGACAAAGCCTCGTATGGATCGTATAGACTAGACCAATACAGGAGTTGATTGCACATCGGTGGAAGTCAAATCTCGTACCTAAGGAATTGATGGCTCCTGACTGTCATGTGACTATCGCTGCACCAATCCCTTATATTTTCCCCTTATATTGTGACATTACAAAATTTCCATTTCACCAATTAATTCCTATCGCATCATTTTGGCAAATAAAGGTTAAATCTCTAAATTTGAATACCTAGAACAAAAAGTTCATGCTCAAAATTTAGAGTGGAAAAATCTCACCAACCACAAAAGGGGGTAAGGGAAAAGGTTTCAAATGTGTGATAATGGTAATAGTTCATTGATCACATGGATCCCTCAATTATCTTCTACCTTTAATTCTAATCACCAACAAAGATTTGCTTAGCTGTTCATCCTTAACTTATAACCATTGAGATTATAGGAAGCTTCATCGATCCTTAATTATACGGTAAAAAAGGAAATAAGCATCCAATTCTTTACGGATTATGACTATCTTCTTCAATTTTAATGTCTTTGATCCAAACAAAATTGATAGAAGGATACTTTGGCTAGTTAATTACTTTAAGAAAATCAAGAACACGGCTTCATGTATGCTCAAAGAAGAAGCAACGAGAAGCCATTTTCTTAGTAATATCATTTGTGATTGCCAGTTCCTTCTTCGGGTGCTTAAGACGAAGGTGAGGCATGTGTTTCAGGAAGCCAATCGTTGCGTAGATATTCTAGCAAATTCTACATTTAATTGCAGTATAATTTGGTAGTTTCCGAGACCGAAAAAAATGAATTTTTAGGGAGTTAGATGAAGATATTAATGTGGTGAAATACCCTTATTTTCTATGAAGTGGTACCATATAATGTCATCCATAATTTTCCAAAAAAATACTTGTGTTGTCGTGGACTAGCTAGTTATAACTAGGAGTACTTGTAAGTAAAAACTTTTGACTTTCGAGGGGGTTTCTCACATGCCCATAATTCACTCTCACCTTCAAATCCTAATGATTTTGTTCTCCACTAATCCTAATGGTTATAATGTGATAGGAAAAGGCTCACTTGTGTGTGTGTGTGTGTGTGTGAGAGAGAGAGAGAGAGAGAGAGAGAGAGAGAGAGAGAGAGAGAGAGAGAGAGAGAGGCGTTTGATTGTGAAGTCAAATGGTAAGGATTACCCATTGGTTGTGCTCTGTTTGGACTGTGAAAGGTGAACAACAGTACTCCTCTTGACAAATTTATAGTGACCCTACATGGCATGGCCTCTCATCAAGCCCCGCTTCTTCTTGTTCCACGATTTCTTCATGTAATTTTTTTTTTCCCCTTTAAGATCAAGAATTTCAGTAAATATAAAATCACAGTCGTTCACAGAGAAATACAACACAGAAAATAGAGCTACGAAGTCCGTAGCTCTATACGAAAAGTGCTGATTTTCTATAATTGGAGGAGACAATAAAGACATAAGAGCCATCTCGGCCAGATAATGAGTTTGATGGACATCATTGCGATCAACCTTTTAAAATCCTGCAAAAAAGAAAGCTCGGAGATCTTCACTTTCAGGTTGCGCAACAAAAATGGTCAGCATAGTGGCACCAAAGTTGGACACCATTTGACTATCTGGCCGAACCGTTTATCGGACAGCGTGATCACCCACATGAAAGAACCATTGAAAAGCAATTAATGAAATATCATGGTATGACCATCCATTACCATGGAAACAAATATAATTCAACCGAGGCTTTACATGCAAGTTTTCAATTAAACTAATTTTTTGGGATGGGCGATTTTAATATTTGGATCTACAAAACGAATAACTGATTAGAACATTAAATAAGACCATGGAAGTCATATTTTACGTCACATGAAGGATCATTGCATTGGAGGATCCTTGCTCTTATTTTTGCTTTTATTTTTTCAACTAAACCCATAAAATTTTAGTGTTTTGCTTTGATAGAAAAGTGCAGTAATGTGTTCATTTTAATTCTTTTTTCATCGGCATGTTCATCATTTTCATTTTTCCTCATCCTCTAATGAATGTATAGGTCCACCCCTCATTTGCCTTTGGAATATCACAGCATCTTGGATCCTCCCATCGCTTCATTTTGTTCTTTCGCCCTTTTACATGGTATACCCAATATTAGCATTAAAGTAGGTGTTTTGAGACCCAAAACGAACAAGTTCGGATGCCTTTGAAACCTTCAACATTTTAAGTACGCGATTCATGAACGTTGTTCACGTTATGTGAGTGGGGGAGTAATCATCAATCATTTCAACTAAGGAACTCCGGAACCCCACACGCTTTGAGCAATTTGTTTTTAATCAAAATCAGATACTAGCTAGTTTAATAAGTGCTACGTTATTTATTGTCGTACTATGATTTTATCATTTAGCCCTTATATTTTGTCGCAGACCGTACTGGCATTGCCATCTCCGGAGGGACAGTAGCGACATTCTGTTCAAAATTGTGCAACACAATGATTAAAAATGCAACGTTCCTACATCTTAGAAATGGATCTCTATTTTTTTGTACGTGTTTCTATTACTTCCTCCTTTCCAACACATCAACATTCGGAGATCTTAAATATTGATCTATAATATGAAACTTATTATCTTATTTTATAATTGTAAAAATTTCATCTAGTAAATTTAATTGAGATCTATTAAACAAAATTCATGCTATTTTTACATTATAAAGTAAAAATATTTGAGAGCTTTTGAAATAGTAAAATTGTCTTTGTTACGGAGACGGATATAAAATTATCATGTCATATTCTTTTCTGTGGAGCTCTTATAAAAAAATTTAAAAGAGCATCATCATATTGAGATTGAGAGGGATTATTTTTGGATAAATGATTTTTGGCATTTCATTTTTTATAAATGCAGTCCAAAATTTTTCGTTTAGCGTGTTTCAGAAAACGTGCTATGTGTATCTTGAGACACTAAAAGAAAATTCTTATTCATTTATCAAAAAATTGAGTGTCGAAATCATTTTTCTTATTTTTGTCAAACTAATTTTTCGTTTCGCAATAGTATTACGAAACGAAAAAGAAGGCCACATAGAAAGAAAGCGCACACACCATCTTACTTCCTCTTCTCTTCTCAATCCCCCATCTCCAGACTTCTCTTCTCCTCCTATTTTCTCTCTAGGCCCATGGTTGTGAGATGGTTGAGACTCTCTCCTTAAGAAACTGAGACCTCTCACTCTCTCCATCATTTTTGGACTCATGAGCCAGATCTAAAGTTTTAGATCTGGTTTACTGAAACCAGTTCAGCGGCGACGGTAGTAGCGTCTGTAGTGATTTCAGCCTTCAGTCTGCGACAGGAACGAACTCAAGTTGGTGTGGAAGGTTCATATAGGAGAGTTTGCTCTGTGTCCATACTTGGCTACTCAAACCCTCCTTCACGAGTGTGATTGACGAGTTTGCCTCTGGCGTTTTGGTTCCAAAAAGCTTCTCTTTTATTTTGTTTTTTTTTGTATTTTCGAACAGATTGTGTCCGTTTTTATTGTGGAGTAATTTTTTTCTTATAAGGAGTATTTCATATCTACAACGATCTAGTTTGTCTCTTAAAAAAAGGGAAGACTACAGGCCCGCAGGTGGTCCCATGATAGGCGGATCCTGAAGCGAGTGGGTTTTCGGGTAAATTGCAGGCCTGCCGACGAGATTGGGATTCGGTGCGGCAGTGGTTAGGGAATTTCCTAGGAGCCGCCATGAAGCATTAATTAGGTACTGTACTTTTTTTGTACTCCTACTTATTTATTAAATTAAAAATAATTTATTATATGAGAATGAGAATGAGAATGATCTATCTCGTAAAATAAAACAAAAATATTTACAAAATAAAAAGCTTAAGAGAACGGGCCTTAGGCTCCGTTCCGCAATTCAATTTAAATTTTTATTTTTTAATAAGGCAATTTCAAGCTAAAAAATAATGTATTTATGAAAATAATTTTTCTACCAATATAGATTTTGTTTGATAGATTCCATTAAGCTCTTTTATACGGTGCAAACAAAAATTAAAAAATTATTTTTCATTTACATTATTTTTAAATTTAAAAATATGAAATAAATTGCTTATTTTTTAAGAAGGCTTATGGAACGGAGCGTTACTTAAACAAGTTGGGCCCAGAAACCGATAGTAATCTTTTTAATCATTTACTACAACTCACCAGTAGAGCACTTTGTATCCGATCAAAAAATAAAAATAAAAAAACCTTACTAGTAGAGCCCTTTTTTTTTTTTTTTGACAAGTAGCCATTTCATAGATGATTAAAAAGGGAAAAAAAAAAAAAAACTAGACCCATTAAAGAAACCTACCAGTAGATTATTCATTTACCAGATTTTCCATTTTTTAAAAATAAAAACTTGCCCTTGGGCACCTTTTTTATAGTAATTTTTTTTAAAGTTTCTATTTCGAGTCCGAGTAATGGTATTTGGTAGAGTGCAATTTTGTTCACCCTCTTTTAAAGAGCGTGAACAAAACTCAACTGCATTTGGTACTGTTGATGGTTTACTGTTACGTTGGGCCATCATCTGTCCACAGAAGAGACAAAAGCCCACATCACTTGTCCTTCTGGACCCTTCACCTCATTCTGTGCTGAATCTTACACTTTACCTTCTTCGTCTATCCTTCCTTTTACTATCTAACTCAGGATGCTTGTGCGCACTCCGATTAAATTGATCTTAAAAGATTGATTTTATCATGCACTAGTGATGAGTCAATTAAAAATCGAGACCTTGTCTCGTATGAACGGTTTCAATAGAGTTAATAGTACTTAGAAGATATTAAATATGAGACCTGGCCAAGAAAAAACAACACTCTAAAGTTTTAATTATTGACGACCAAGCTAGCGTTACCCTCCTCATGTATTTAACAAAAATTAAGAGAATGTATATCCCGTTAAAGTACAGGGTGGGGACGTTTTTCTGTTTTTTATGGTGGTGGCGTTGTAGCAATAGCGATGGCATGCTTGTGAGTATTTTTAAGGGCATGGAAATAGTGAGACTTGAGAAAAATCCAAAAGATAAAATGTGGGGTTGAATCAACTTTGAACTTTCTTGGACCTTTTTCCTTCCCGCTGCTGAAGCATGGATGGATGAAGTGATGACTCATGTACCTACAACCGAAGGGGGTGTTCCTCCGGGAAGAAGCTTCGACAAACAAGCCAGTAGGTGGAGGAGGAAAAAGACGTAGTGAAATATAGTGAGAAAGTATGGTGAGAGAGAGAGAGAGAAGAATAATAGTTAGTTTTTCAGACCCTTGCACTATAAGGGGTGGTCTCGTATTTATAGACAAAGCCTTGGAGTGTTGAGCAAGTTGGTAGTGCCCCTCACGCACGTAGCTACGCTCGGATGATGTCGCGTGTCAGAGTCATTTAATGAGCGTTGCTTCCCAGGGTTTTCCTTCCCGCTGCTGAACCGTGGATGGATGAAGTGATGACTCGTGTACCTACAAACCGAAGGGGGTTGCTCCGAGAAGAAGCTTCAACGAACAAGTCAGTAGGTGGAGGAGGAAAAAAACGGAGAGAAATATAGTGAGAAAGTATGGTGAGAGAGAGAGAAGAATAATAGTTAGTTTTTCGGACCCTTGCACTAGAAGGGGTGGTCTCGTATTTATAGGCAAAGCCTTGGAGTGTTGAGCAAGTTGGTAGTGTCCCTCACGCATGTGGCTACGCTCAGATGATGTCACGTGTCAGAGTCATTTAATGATCGTCGCTTCCCAGAGTTTGCAGAGCCGTAATAGTCAATGTCAGGAATGTCATTTCGGGCAAAGATGTCACTTCGGTCTAATATGGAAGCTTCTACAAGAACGTTGAATATTCACAGATGTGCCTTACTCCTCAAGTAACGAGCTCCACTGAGCGTCAAGAGCCACCGAGTGTTACCACTTTGCCGAACGAAGGAAAAGCTTACCGAGCATCGTGCTCAAGGGACGGAGGGAACATTCGGGAGAGTAGCTAGGGTTCGGCAGATGTTCGGCAAAACAACAAACGGTCTTCCCGAGGCATCACTTGACTTACAGACGAACTGAGACAACTGAACAGTGGGTTCCACCTCGTGACCCTTTTGACTCTCCGAACCTTTGAATATTTTGGCCCACTACATATATAATATAAAAGTAATAAAATGGACATCGAAGTATGACCGCCCAATTTTACTTTGAAATTAATTTTGTTGATGATTTTACATTCATCATTTTGTTTTAACTAAATCACTAGACTAATGGAAAATGTAAACAACATCGATGCGGCATGCATGCTTGTCATGTGAGTGGCATGCATGCATGACAACCATATAAATCCCATTCTCGACTCAACTATTTCCCCAAAGTTATTGTGGTGTGCAACGGGCTTGTAGTCTATTGACACTTCTTCACCCCTTCCATATGGAACATGATGGTTCGATTCTCATCAGAAGCACGAGTACTTGGTGTGGTGTTTGATACTCTTTGGTCTTGTTCCACCCGTATGAGTTTAGCGTTTTTTCTTTTCCATTTCCTTAGGAGTGAGCTATACATCTACCGCATGACATGAAACACTATAGATCACTACAGGAAAATACACCTTTGGCAACTAGGAATTTGGTCACCAAAGATCCTAGCTATTTAGTTACAAAATGTAAACCACAACCAAAATATGTTGGTCATGTAACCTTAGTCGTAGAAGGGTTTTGGTGACCAAAATATGTTGCGGTCACAAAACTTACTCCATCTTTCCCAAATTATTTGTTCGGTCCGTAGACCGAAGACTCAAAAATAATGCATTTCTTTCAAGAAAAAATTTAAACTTTTTTTATAAATTAAAAGAACTCATCGATATCTAGTGAATTGTTGAAAAAAATTTAAATTTTTCTTGAAAAAGTTGTATTATTTTTACGTCTTCGTTTTGCAGACCGGACAAATATTATGGGACAGAGGGAGTAACATTTAGTGACTAAAATCTTGGTCATGGTTGTATATTTTTGGCGACCACTTTGGTTGGTCATTGATTGCTATCAGTCGCTAATGATAGGCGACCGCATGTTCTTGATACATTCGGTTGTGAGAATTTTTGGCTAGTACATGCTCAAAAGTGACATTTCTGCATTGAATTTCTCAATCCGCCTCTGTTTGTCTCAAATGCTAATTAGCCGTTCGGCTAAATATCCTTTGTTTGGTTTGTATTTTGAAAAGTGTTTTGAAAAATAGTAGGGGTAATAAGTGGAGAGAGATAGAGAGAAAAATGTTAGAAGTAGGAAATCTAGAGGGAATTTTTTGAAAAATTCTTTTTGAAAAGGGAAGAGAATTTGTTAATTTTTTGTCCTTCTTCAAATTTTTTTCGCATTTGTTAATTTTTTTATCAATTTTTGGGCGATTATTGCTTCTTCATGACAAGAGAAATCTAAAAAGTAAAAAATTACGATCGAATTCCAATTTTTTTTAAATAAAGATAAAAAAATTGACTTATTGGCTTATTTTTGTCTTTATTCAAAAAAATTAGGTTTTGATCATAATTTTTTACTTTTTAGATTCTTTTCGTCATGACGAAACGATAATCTTTAAAAAATTGATAAAAAACTAATAAATTTGAAAAAAATTTAAATAAGAACAAAAAAAATAAGCCGCTTAGCTTATTTAGCCGAACAACCCCTTAATTTTTTGAATAGCGACTTTTTTCTTGCTAAAATCGTTTGCTAGTAGACTAGTACTAGATGCTACTATATACAGTAGAGTATCACAAAACAAAAAATAGAGGGTTTGAAAGAAAGAGTAGAGGAACAAAATAACATCGAATTATGAAAGTAACGGCAGTGGGAAAAATCAGATGCATCACGGGGTGGTGGGCGTGGGCGGAGGGGCATCATACGATGGTGGGGTCACGGATGTCACGCGATCAAAGCATGATAAGGCACGTGTGTGTGAGTGTAGCAGCGACGCATGACTCCAAAACTGGTTTTATGGGCTGTTTGGCAGTGAAGGGTACGAGGGAGACAAAAAAAGTATGTGCGGACCCCACCGATCCACTCTTCATCCTTCTGGTATCTGGCCCCACAGTCTCTTCTACGCAATTCCATCCAGGTGCAATTACGTTTTTCCATTGCTGCCCCTTCCTTGCTCATACGGGTTGATGGAATGTTTGGATGGCTATATACGTAATTTGGATAGCTCGTGGAGCCCAGGGATGGCCTCAAGCCTGAGGGGCGGGTTTTGGCATAAACCCGATCTCGATTTCAAAATTATGACAAGACCCTGACCAAGTAATTTGGGGTGTCTCCGTTCCCGTCCCAATAGTCGGGTTTACAAGCCCCACCATGCACCGTGAAAAATGAGAAAAAAATTATTCTAAAAAAGATGAAATAGTTATATATGAGGGGTTATATATTACTATAATGCAAGTATAATGAGAAAAATAGTGGGGTATAAATATAATTTTTAGTTTAATGATAAAATTTTTTATACTAAAACTATAATTTTGTATGTAAAAATATTTAGGGATGGTGTAACATCAATCCAAACCCTACCAGACCCCAATTGGATTTTTTTTTATATTTTCTCCCGAATCTGTCCTAGTACCTAAAAAATTTGATGAAAACCCGCCCCAATCAAGACGATCATGAGCGGGACAGGCCGAATTTTAGTGGAGCCCATTCGAATAGTTTGTGTTTGGTGGCCAACCTTCCAAATCACACGTTTGTAACCTATGAACCATGAGTTTTGTTGCACCTGAGTGATAAACCCTAAATAGTGTAAATAATGGGGCTTATCTCTCTCCATTTTGTCACTCTCACGTGCTTAACTTGTTTTATTTGGATGATATTGCACGGAAGTTGTGTTTTTGTGAGTTTCAGGTGAAAATGTGAAAATAAGGCGTTTTAAACGCCAATGAGAACAACCCGAAAGCATCCAAAGAGCCAAGGCCATGTGGCACCCTACCACCGCGTCCCAAAAATGATGGAAAGTAGCATTGGAAGGCGTGCCGAACATCGGAAGACCAAGGGACATGCATAGGGTGAAGAAACAAAGAAAGATCAAAATTGTCCAAGTGGTACCGGTACTTGAAAATCTCAGTACCTGTACCCAGTGACCAGTAGCGGTGCAAAAAGCTCCAAATTGGACTGCTACCGGTACCACAAAAATGCAGTACCTGTACCAATTGGGATTTTCTGCAGAATTTTGTACCCGACCAAGCAACAACTTAGGGGTATTTTGGATCTTTGTAACACGTTTTTAAGAGGGTATAAATACCTCCAAACCTCATTTTAGTAGGTTATCTTTCATTTTACACCTTCTCTCTCTACCTCCCTCTTCTCCTCTCCTCTTTAGTTCTCCTTCTCTCTTCAAAAGAGTAAGGATTTCAAGGGTTTTGAGGCTTTTGTCCTTCATTAATGTTATAAGTACTCTTATTCTTTATGTTAATCTAGCTTTTATTTTTGTTTTTGCCCATGTTTTTGTATCTCTCTTCGTTTTGCCTTGTGTATACACCTACTATGGGTGAGTAGTGATCTAGGCTTGATCATTGGGTGATTTCTACCCCATGATTTAGGTAGTTTATTGGCTTCTCTCATTTCTTGTGCTTAATGTGATTTATGAATGGATTAAGTTCATTTTTATGTAACAAAACTTAGGGTTGTTAACCTCTTTGATTATGTGTAGGCAATGACTTGATCTCTTGCCACATATAATACTTGGAGCTATGTCACTCTAGGTGTTTTCCAAAATGCCTCAAAAAACTTGTTAAGCTCTAATATTTGGTCTAAACCTAGAGATGTTAACTTCTTTGATTGGGTGTAGACAAGTCTCTTGGCACACCCAATGCTTGGAACCATGGCTCTCTTTGTGTTCGATAAAATACCTAAACGAGTTTTCATCCATTTCCAAACCCCGTTGTATGAGTTAAACTTGATTTTCATAGTTAAATCTTCCGAGTGAGATCGAATGACTTCGACTCTCACTTGAGTTATCAAAGAGAAGCATTGAACAGCCTAAGTTATGGGCGAAATGAACTCCTAGACCTTACCGCTGTTAGTTTCTAGTCAATCTTCGTTTTCAATTAAGTTAAGAGGTAGAGAGAATTCCACCACGCAAAAGTTGGCCGTCTTAACACCAAATCTAAAGATTGGCGGTCCTAACGCTAAAAACCCTTCGTAAAACAAACCTTCTGGCCTAGCTCCATTGGCTCCTTGTGGATTCGACCTCGGACTTTCGAATTTATTATGCTGCAACCGACCTAGCCCTACGCTTGGGGGCAACCTCTACTACGACACACTTTGGTCGAGCAAGCACTGAGGCAACCGTATACTCACGGACGGAACTAGAATTTACATAGAAGTAAGATTGGAACTTAGAGCATCAGTAGTGGAATAAGCAAATGTGGAATAAGCAAATGTGAATAATCAAAACATGTCACATCAGATTTTGATTATCCATTTAGAAGTTGCTAAAGTTAACAATGTCAAATCCCACATTGGTTATTTTTTACCCATTATCAAAACCAATGGGCCCTCCAAACTGTTTCCTTTCATTTCACGCATATTTTTTGAAAAAACGGGTTTTGAAGGAAAAAAACCCGTTTATGTTAGAAACAGTTCAAAAAAATAAATAGTTTTTCGAAACAAAAAATAGTTTTTCAAAAAACACACACTTTGTTCACTTAAAAACTATAAATACAATTTTGAGAAATTTTGAAAGGATTGTATTTACACAAATAATTTTAAAATTTTAAATACTATAAATACAGTTTTTTAAAAACAGATTTGTGTAAAAAATAGTTTTTTGAAAAACACACTTTATTTACTTATAGTTTTTAAAATTTTTGAAAATTTTATTTTTTGTAAAAAAATTCTGAATTTTTTTTTGAAAGTTACAGTTTTTTAAAATTATTTTTTGAAAGCATTGTTAAGAGAGAAAGAATGTTTTTGTGTAATGTTGGTGTACATGATTGAGAGATAAAAATTGATTATTGACAAAATATTGCTAGTTTTGATTATTGAAGAGCCAAAATTTGATGAGTTGTTAAGAGGTTGTTAGGTTTGGTTATTCCAATATGAGTACTTTTTTGATTCAACATTGCTAACTTTAACAATTTTTTGTTTTGCTTATTCCATTGTGGATGCTCTTAAGAAGTTGAAATTTCACATATTTACATGGGCTTTGCATTTTTAAATTTTCCTTACATATTGTTTGAAACTTAAGCCCGAAATTTACAAACCAATATTGTACAAAATAAATATAGCCACTTTCTATTCATAGATGCTTGAAAACATACATATACACTTATTTAGGTGCAGTGATGATGTTTGTCTAAATAAATTATTATCAAAGAGAATTAAAAATAGATTGTGGTTTTGACACTTCAAAAATTGATGGAAGGACTCCAAAATTGAACTGTATTGATACACAAAATGACGTCATTTTGGAGCCTTTCCATCAATTTTTGAAGTGCTAAAATCAATTTCAAATAAATTATGAGAAGAGTACTTTCTTTTACTAAAGTTTAGACTCTATGGCATGGTATGGGTATCCATGGAAGCCGCTATTTCGCATTCCCTGCCAAAAATTAAATGTTGATTTCCAGAAATGCCCTCGCGGAAGACGACTGTACATAGTGCTTTTTGTCTCTGGCACAGCTTTAATTCTGTTTCTTCCCTTTTCTCTCTTTTTCAAAATTGAAAAACTCCCTCCCCGTTCTGTCATAACCAAATAATTCTCCTAATTAAACTCCCTTTATCTTTTTCTGATTTATTCGTTCAGTTGGGAAAACAAAAAACTTTATTCCGTTTTGGGTATGTGAAGGGTGACGAGTTGTAGCCCCAACGTTTCATCTGGTTGATTGGTAGGTTTGCTGTTCGCACAATTGATCAGGATTTGATACTCGGGGTCGCAAAAGTAATTTGTTGCGAATTTTTTAATTCCAGCGTAAATGACCTGTTTTTAGCCAGACCACAGAAGGGATCAGTTGAGGTGCATGCGTGTAAGCTGCCCCATTGAAAAAAGAAAGAAAAAAGGAACGGGTGACGAAATGTGTGCTAGCTTGAGTTTCTCAAACTGTCAGGTTGCCCTCATTACACCTTGCTCTCGTGCCTTACAACTTTTTCTTTTCTGTCCTCTGTTTGTATATGGAGTACTTTAGCTGCGGATTTTGCGTTTCGGTTATGGGTTGTTTTCATGGGGTTTGGGACACCTTGGCAAATTATGGAGAACCCCCAAAACATTGGTTACAATACAAGCAACGGCTAGCAAATGGGGCTGTTCAGGAGTGAGAAAAAAACTGTCAAACTGCGAATTCAATCCAAATCAATTAGAACCGAAAGATTTGGTTTGGTTATTTAGTAGTATGGTTTGGTCATGATTTTAAAAAATTAGAAACCAAGTTATATGGTTTGGTTTGTCAATTCACATTCACGATTATGATTCCAAATCGATCCGAACCGTATAATATATATATAATTTAATTATGATTCACCAAATAAATAGGGGAGCCTTAATTAACTACTTTTCTAATTTTATTGATCGTATTAAATCCACCGCAATATTTAATTTTTCTTCCCTACCAAGATAACTTAGACTCAATTTCTATATATCATCCCTAATCCTAATTTTCTATGATTATTAATTTATTATACACAAAAAGCATATGGATCTCTAGATCAGTCAACTTCTACGGCCCAATTTCTAAATTTCTATACATGAAAACCAATCCCAATTCCTATAATTTCTTCACTACCAAGACTAATTACCCAAAATTTCTATACATGTAAACTGTGGTTTAAAACCGAAGCTGAACCGTATTTTCATGGTTTGGATTGGTTTGCTTTTTATGAGTTGGTTTGGTTCTCTAAATTCATAATCCGTAAATATTGGTTTGATTCCTTTTTTTTTTTTAATCAGTCAATTCATTTCAAGGCCGAATGCAAAGATTACATCGCAAAATACAGGAATGCACCAAACTACCTACTCCGGGATTACAGAACACCCTGCAAAAGCAAATCAACACTAGGTGCCAATATGAAAATCCTATCCGAGACTAGGCAGAGAGAAATCAAACGAAATCCCAAGGAACTACGCTCATCCCTAGGGCTGTTGAAAACATGCATGCATCATGAGTTTTTCTACCAGTCTTGGTTTGATGGTGAAACGCTAACGAGCGGATACAGGCCGGATCTTATCTCTATCTCTATCTCTATCTATATCTAAAAGATCAGACGAAGCAATAGTCCACAATATTCACGGGAAGATCTAAAAGCATTGGTTTCTGCTTCGTCATCTTAAATTGATGGTTTCAATTTACCCTATCTAGTTAATTGATATAAATTTCATGAGATTAAATTCTTTCCGCTAGGGGTGGAAAACTCTACTTTTTCACCACTTCCCTTTTCGGTCCTATCGTGTGTTTATTATTGATCTGAACCGTTAATCTTATAGACCCCACGTAATAGTATATCCATGCAAAAAATAAACTTGATCGGACATCGATAAGAGTATCAAAAATTAAATTTTGCTTCGTAAAATGGATAGTTTGTCTTTATTATTATTGACAGAAATCAAATCATCCATTTTATAAACCAAAATTCAAATTTTAATATATCTATCGACTTCCGCTCAAGTTGATTTTTTGCATGGCAATACTTTATTGCGGGTCTTAAAATATGAACGGTTCAAATCACAACAATAGACACTCGGGGGCCATAATAGGCGGTGGTAGAAAAATGAGGTTTTACACCGGCGGTAGATATAATTTATTCTCTAATTTCATGGGTTGATTTTTCTTTCTATTGGACTAGAGTTTTATGATGTTGGCTATTAATATTGCAATAATTCTCTAACCACACACAATCACACAAATTCTCTCACATCAAACATGGGGCTCACACACACAAAATTATACAAACTCTCTCACATGAAACATGAGGCCTACACATCCAGCGTGTGTGTGAGCCCCATGTTTGATGTAAGAGAGTTTGTGTGATTGTATGTGGTAGTAGCATGGTTACCAAAATGACGTACAATTGGATTGTAAGGCATTAATTTCCCATCAAATAATACCTCTACAAATGCATGGTAAAAAAGACATGAACATAGCAGCAGCGTTGCTAGACCAGAATTTTAACATAGCAATGAGGAACGTACATAAGAAATACCGAAGGGGAAAGTGTTACTTACGAAGACGATATTTAAACCTAAAGGGAGCTATGTATAGTTTGTTGATAACTACTTGAATAACCGGCCATCATCATAGTAAAGGATCTTTTCAAGTATATCGGGATGATGATCCTCTCTCTCTCTCTCTCTCTCTCTCTCTCTCTCTCTCTCTCTCTCTCTCTCCATGGTGTTAAGAAAAGAGAATTGACAAGAACTTTATTTTCATCGATTTTTCAAGTTTATCGGGATGATGATCCTCTCTCTCTCTCTCTCCATGGTGTTAAGAAAAGAGAATTGACAAGAACTTTATTTTCATCGATTTTTCATTGATGTGTATATTGTAGCCATAACATACCTTATACATATAGTCTACATAATTTGGTAACCAAGAAACCTAGACCAATAAAGGAAGTACGCATAATAAGGAAACATAAATATTAACCTAGCATATAAACAAGAAACATAATATTGAAACCTAAAAAACATGGTAACATAATATACACGCCTTTAACAATTATTGTACCAAGACACGAATTCTTTGAACTGTCGTTCATGCACAGAGAGCTGCAAACGAACTGAGCTGCTCACAATCAACTCAAGGTTCGCCTCGCCTCGGTTCCTTTAGTAATTGAGCGGAGCTCAAGCTCTAGTTTTAGATTCGTGTAGTAAGTGAGTTGAGCTCAACACTCCAAAACTCGTCTCGACTCGTTTATTTCTAGAGGCTCGCTTAGTAAATGATCTGGACTCAACTCGTTAAGGGCTTGATTCATTTACAATTTACAAACAAGCTGAGCTCGAGCTCAACAAAACCGACTCGGCTCGGCTAGTTTGTACCCCTTTTAACTTTATTGCACCAAATGTGCTTGTGGCTAGTGTAATGTAAAACGTGGAAGTAGTGTACATCAGGCGCCTGAAGTTGGAAGGTTCAATTGATGGTGTAATGTCAACAATTGAAAATATGGTTCAATTAATTGTTTCTGTTTAAACAATGGTACTAAGGTAGTGAGACCACTGCCTGGTAAATATTTAAAATGACAAAAGGATGTGGTAGTAGTGGCCATCTATTTTAATTCTTGAAGGCATACCCAGGGTTCCAACAAACTTCTGGTGGGGAAATCATTGGCTTCAATTTAATAAGACTCCATCGAGTATTTGGAACAGAAAGTCTACCCCACTGCTCTTTTCACCATTCCATCCATCATAGCGCTCAATTTCACCGTCCGTCTTAACAATCAACGATCCGAAATTTTAAAACAAGCTTTTAGAAAAAAGTTCAACTCTTCCAGGGAAGAGTTTTTTTTTTTAAAAAATCTGGATCATTCAAAATACTTTTAAACGGCAAGATTGAGAGCGGTGGGGTAGACTTTTTTTTATTTGGAAAGCTTAATGAAGAGGCAATTAAAGAGTATAAGCCAAGTAGAAAAGGCAGTAGAATGGAAGTATTCCAAACCTTAATTTGTTGTATATTAATACTAAGTACTGGAGTAGTATTTAAAGAGATGAGGCAAATTAATTGAGAATGATTGTCTTTGAAACTTTGTTTCTTATCATGATCATACTTTAACAACATCAATGATACAAAGTAAACATATATCATTTAGTCCCTTTGCTGAAGTCAAACTGATAGCTAGAGAGCAAAAGGGTATATTTTATACATCCAAATCATAGTGACCAATTTGCCATCACAACTCCTGCTGTCTACCTAATTAAGGACACACCTTCATGACATTTCACAAAATATTTAGGGCATTTCACAAAATATTCTAGGCACCCGCGCCAGTGATTCAAAAACGGTCTTATTTTCACATAATTAACAAATTAAAACTACCTATACAAATGCGTAATCAAAGATTAGTGGATTATTAGTCTCATCGAGTATATGGATATGGTACACTAAACACATAGTGTCATAGGCCAACGCCTTCCACGTGAATTGATACTCTTTCATTTCTACTAACTTGTCCAATGATGAAACCGTTACGGTAGTGTAATTATTTGAGATTGTCACCAGAACTTATTCGCAATTTGAATTGTTTGTTTTTCTCCATCTAATTGTGTCATGTTTCACGTGATGCGGGAGCCATACAGGTGGGTTCAAGGGTTCACTTGTTTTTTCAACTTTTACACAAATTTGAATAGAGACACTACTAAAATAAGATGGATTTACTTACCCAAAAAATTAAGATGGATTTTACGTGAAAAGAATGAGATTCTAGAATAATAGTGGGAAATTAATTGACATGGATTTCTTGGATCCTGCGAGGGCCACTGTCACCATTGCCAAATATATCAAGATGTTGGCTAAAGATAAAGGCAAGGAATGATGAAAAGTAGAAAGAAAAAAGGAGAAAGAAATCCTAGAAAAAACAAAAGTATTATAGGAGCAGCCAAAGGTAAATACCACCACTCAAGAGAAGAGAGAGAGAGAGAATCAAAGATATACATACAAGTAGTAGAAATTTGAAGTGGGAGTTACAACTAGAACTACCAGAAGTAGAAGAGGAAGAAGAAGAAACAGTGGCACCCATTACAACAGTTTTCACTCATTTCCCTTCCCTTTTCTCCTCTCTCTCTCTCTCTCTCTCTCCAAATTTTCACAACCCAACAGAACCCACTGAGAGGAAACTAATCATGATGAAACACCCTCTGCACCCAACACTTCCCAAAAGCATTTCTCACCCTCGTCAAAACCTTCCCTCCCTTAAATTTACCCCTCTTCACACTACCCATCTCTCACCCAAAAAACCATGAACCAATTCACCTCCTACCCTTCTTCTTCTTCTTTCCCTCTCTATCTCACCGCATTCTCACTAATCTTCTTTCTCAACATATCCCTATCCTCCACCACCACCACCACCACCACCACCACCCCCCTCCAACTCCTCTCTCTCCTCTCTCTAAAATCCATCCTCAAGGACCCCCTCAACACCTTCCATGACTGGGACCCCACACCCACCTTCTCAAAACCTGGTAGCTTCCAACCCGTCTGGTGCTCCTGGTCCGGCATCAAGTGCGACAGAAAGGCCTCCCAAGTCATTTCCCTCAACCTCTCCAGGCGCAACCTCTCCGGCCGAATCCCGCCTGAAATCAGCTACCTCGCCCACTTACACCACCTCAATTTGAGCTCGAATTCCTTCGACGGCCCCCTTCCCGCCGCCGTCTTCGACCTCGCTTACCTCAGAACTCTCGACATTAGCCACAACAATTTCAATTCCACCTTCCCACTCGGTATCTCAAACCTCAATTTCCTCACAGTTCTCAATGCTTACAGCAACAGCTTCACCGGTCCCCTGCCGGTGGAGATCACCCGCCTCCCCTCCCTCGAGTACCTCAACCTCGGAGGAAGCTACTTCGAGGGAGAAATCCCGGCTAGTTACGGAAACTTTCAGAATTTAAGTTTTCTGCACCTAGCCGGGAACCTTCTAACCGGTTTTATCCCGCCCAAGCTGGGTTCGTTAACCCAGCTCGAGCGGTTAGAGATTGGTTACAACGTGTTCGTCGGCGGGATTCCACCAGAGTTCGGAAAATTATCCAATTTAAAATACATGGACGTCTCCACCGCTAATCTCTCAGGCGAGATCACCCCTCAACTCTCCGACCTCACCAAGCTCGAATCGCTGTTGCTGTTTAAAAACGGCTTCACCGGCCAAATTCCGCCGAGTTTTGAAAAACTGACGGCGCTAAAGTCTCTTGATCTGTCCGACAACTTCATTTCCGGGCCTATCCCTCACGGAATCTCTGATTTGAAAGAGCTAACCGTCTTGAGCCTAATGAACAACAAACTAAGCGGCGATATACCGGACGGAATCGGGGAGCTTCCCGACCTCGAATTGCTGTCCCTCTGGAATAACTCTCTCACCGGAATATTGCCTCAGCGGTTAGGGTCGAACCGAAATCTGCAGAAACTCGACGTGTCGTCGAACTCGCTCTCCGGTCCCGTGCCTCCCAATCTCTGCCTTGGAAACAAGCTGGTCAAACTCATTCTGTTTGGGAATAATTTCATCGGCGAGCTTCCTCCTTCGCTTGCGAATTGCTCGACCTTATCCCGGTTCAGAATCCAAGACAATAGATTAAACGGCTCTATCCCGTTTGGATTCGGCTCTTTGTTTAATCTGACGTTCATGGACTTGAGCAAGAACAACTTCAGCGGAGGAATCCCGAGGGATTTCGGCAATGCGGCCGTGTTAGAGTACTTGAACATATCGGAGAACTCGTTCGACACGAGTTTGCCCGATAACATATGGAGTTCGCCGAACCTGCAGATATTTTCGGCGAAATCGTCGAGGCTCAAGGGCAAAATCCCGGATTTTATGGGGTGTAGAAGCTTGTACAAGATCGAGTTAGAAGGAAACGATCTCGACGGGAGCATTCCTTGGGACGTCGATCACTGTGAGAAGCTTATTTGCTTGAATTTGCGTGGCAATTCGCTTACCGGTATTATTCCGTGGGAGATCTCGACGTTGCCGTCGATCACCGACGTTGATTTGTCGCGGAACAACCTGACCGGGGAGATCCCTTCGAGTTTTAACAACTGTACCACCCTGGAGAGTTTCAATGTGTCTTACAATCAGCTAACCGGACCGATTCCTTCGTCGGGGACGATATTCCCCAACCTCCATCCAACGTCATTTATCGGGAATGCCGGTCTCTGCGGTAGAATTCTACAGAAACCGTGCGGAGGCGAGGGGGTCGCGGCCGGAGCGGTGGAGGTCCGGCCGCGGCCGAAAAGGACCGCCGGCGCGATCGTGTGGATCATGGCGGCGGCGTTCGGGATCGGGCTGTTCGTGCTTATTGCTGGTAGCAAGTGTTTCCACGCAAGCTACAGCCGTCGATTTTCTACAAGCGATACTCATGAGATCGGGCCGTGGAAACTAACCGCCTTTCAGCGGTTGAATTTCACGGCAGACGATGTGTTGGAGTGCCTATCGATGACCGATAAGATCATCGGTATGGGGTCTACTGGGACTGTGTACAAGGCGGAGATGCCAGGTGGCGAAATCATAGCAGTGAAGAAGCTATGGGGAAAGCACAAGGAAACAATCAGGAGAAGACGAGGGGTGCTCGCCGAGGTGGATGTGCTGGGGAACGTGAGGCACCGGAACATCGTGAGGCTGTTAGGGTGCTGCAGCAACAACGAGTGCACAATGCTGCTTTACGAGTACATGCCCAACGGAAGCCTAGACGACTTATTGCACGAAAAAAACAAGGGTGAGAATTTGGTGGCCGATTGGCTTACCCGGTACAAGATAGCGTTAGGGGTGGCTCAAGGGATTTGTTATTTACACCATGATTGTGATCCGGTGATAGTGCACCGTGATTTGAAACCGAGCAATATTCTCCTTGACGGGGAGATGGAGGCGCGGGTGGCCGATTTCGGGGTAGCCAAGTTGATCGAGTGCGATGAGTCGATGTCCGTCATTGCCGGGTCCTACGGCTACATTGCCCCAGGTACGTGTCCAATTTTCCTCGTTTTGCTAGGTAACAATGTCAGGCTACTGTGCCCCCTGGACATTCGGGCATGTTAGTGGGCCTGATCGTGCCACTTTTGTCATTGTTTGTTTAGTTCGTATTGTTGGGTGACGAAATCTGAGTTAATTTTTCAGTTTTTCACCATAGTTACAACTTGAAGCTTTATCTCCTGTTAAAAAAATATACAGCACAATTTTAAAACATAATTTTTAATACAATTATATCCAGAGTGGTTCAATATACATGGACTCGCATATGTCAAACAAAATTCATGTACATTCAATGTAGTCGTTTTTACCATCTCGTTCACACTAATCAACAAATTTTGTCATTTTAGCTTGTTCACGTTAACGAACAACTTGTTTCTTAATAATTTTTTCACTCACATATCTATCTACAACTTATTTATAATCGGAAATAATTTAACATTTCTTAACAACTTATTTACTATCAAAAATGCTTTACAACTTGATTGCAACAAATTTCTTCTCAAAATTTATTCATTATCGAAAACACCCCTAAATTGCGCTCGGTCCAAGGTGGCCCTGTAGTGCACTGTACCAAAGAGGGCCACAGGCGCACTGCGCACATCCTTTCATTCGTTTCTGGGCCGTGATGATAGAACTTACCACTGTTAAAGCGCATTGCGCACTATTGCGCGTGAATGAAGGCTCCTTTTTCTCCTTTTTATAGTTCTGCTTTTCTCCTCCTCCATGGGCCCCACCAAGATTTTTCTTACGTATTGACCTCGGATCAGACGGTGCAAAAGCCTACGATCCACTATACCTCATCCTCTGCACTTGGTGACTTTTCGTTTAAAGTCAAAACAATTTGGGCGGTTAATGATTTTGAAATAATTGATTTATGTTATGGTGGAAGTCTATGTAGTAGTAGTACTAAATTAAGGGTGTGTTTGGTTTTGCAGAATATGCTTACACATTACAAGTTGATGAGAAGAGCGACATCTACAGCTTCGGGGTGGTTTTGATGGAGATTCTGACCGGCAAGAGATCGGTGGATTCGGAGTTTGGCGAAGGCAACAGTATCGTCGATTGGGTGAGGACCAAAATCAAGGCGAAGAACGGACTTATCGACGTGCTGGACAAGAACGCCGGGGCGTCGTGCGCGTCGGTGAGAGAGGAAATGATGCTGGTGCTGAGGGTTGCATTGATCTGCACCAGCCGGAACCCTGCCGATCGGCCCTCGATGAGGGACGTGGTGTCGATGTTGCAAGAGGCCAAGCCCAAGCGGAAGTCGCCCGAGATGGGACGAGGTGGTGGTGACGCTCCGGTGGCTCAGAAACCGATTGTCGAATGTTAATAATATGGTTTTACTTCTTCTTCTTTTTTGTCCTTTTAGTGTTTTTTGTCTTTTCTTCTTCAAATTGGGGGGGATTGGTATAGGAGAAGTGAGTTGTTTTCCGTTTTAAGTTGCAATGCTTCCTATTATGTGCAATATTGGGTTGTGCTCATTAAAAATTGGTGCTTTTGTTTCCATATATAACTATGAGATTAAGGTTGCTATTAGAACTGTGAGTAGACCTAAATTAAAATGATGTTAGCCACCTGCATTTTTTCCTTCTTCTTCATCTTTACGGACTCGAACCTACACTGAAATACCTAAAGTACCCTCGTTGTATTCCATTAGCAGAAAAAAGGATTAACAACACTAAGTCAAAATATGGTCATGATGTTGCCTTTGAAATGTGTCTTGGGTAATGATTTCACAGCCCAAGCTTTTGTAGCAATGCTACCCCTCTTTAAATTTGAAAAAAAAAATTTTTTAATGTATTTTAAACCACTGGGTACATAACGATGAAGACATGAAATTCAATTATTTCTTCCTGTGCAAAATACTGGAAATTCACAACAATTACAACCATTTATCAAGGACCAATATGGCAAATAAGTCAAGTGGCTTTTCTTTTATTTTCTTTCGTCTTTATTCAACATTTTTCACATTTATTCGTTTCGGGTCAATTTTTTTAGATTATTGCTTTGTCTCTACAAAAGGAATTGGAAAAGTAAAATTTTTTGATCGAAACTCATTTATTTTAATAAAGCCCAAAAAAAATGACCTTTTGATTTTCTTTTTTTTTTTATTTAAAAAATTTGAGTTTCGATCTTAAATTTTTACTTTTCTAATTCACCTTGTGGAGACGAGCCAATAATCCACAAAATTTGACGTGAAACTAAATGCAAAAAAAAAAATTAAATGAAGACAAAAAATAAGCTACTTGGGTTATTTGCCAAAGAGATTAAATTCCTAGTTCCTCTTTACAAGTTGATGTGTATTATTTTCTCCCTGTTTGGCGCTGCAAACAAAGCTCACTCGACATTTTTCCACAAGCAAAGTATGTAAGTTCTCTTTTTCTTTTTTCTTTTTTGGGTAGAAAGTGTACCGATAATTCCATTTGTCATGCTATTGTCAAGAATACAACGATATTTTTTTTAGCATGAAATCAGCAAGTTTAGATGAAAATTAAGCTACAATTAATTTCTAGGGTGGTTATGGAATAAAACCAAAATTAATTTTTGTCTTATTTTCCATGTTGCTGATTTCCCAATGCGGGAGGGGACTCAAACTTCATTTAAAACTGATTTCCCAAGGAAACAGAAGGCCCCAAACCCATCTATTTGTGCAACAGTTCTTGCTGAATTTTTTGGTTATGTTTCTTGAGCCGGGCCAACAATGGGGTCTTTCAAGCCGGTCATATTTTGTCACTACTTACCCGTCCAAGTCCACCGCGTGTCAAGTCCAGCCCGCATAAGCCCCCGTTTTAAGTAAACCGTCAAAAATACCCCCGTCTCATCTGCAACCTTGGTGTGAATTATTGGAAGTGTGAACTTTTGGAGTTTGAATTCACACCTCCCAAAATTCACACCCCCAATAATTCAGGAAAATGACGGCCCATGACGGATTTTGATAATTAATACCCGTCAAAAACGAGGTAAGAACATTTTTTAATGCTGAAAATATCATTGGCGTATATTAATTATCAAAATACGCCATTGGCCGTCATTTTCTCCAAAAATTCACACCCTTGAAAATTCTGCAAAAGGGCATATTATTAAAAGCATATTTAAGAAAGGGATTGCACGGAAAAGTGAGACAAAAGAGGGTCCGCACGGAACCCCAAGCCAAAACTAGGACCGGCCAAGAATTTCACGGACACCATTTCGTGTACTGTGACACAAAATAGGAAAGGCCCGGATCATTTGAAGTGGGTCCGTCCTGGATCACAAGCCCATTGGACTGCATACAAGCCCAGTTTTCGGGGGCTTGTTTTTTTTCCCATTTCATAACAAGAACGATGGTTTGGTTTTCAAGTGGTGTTTTATCGATGTGCCCGATATTATTTTAATCTTTATTCTATTCTTCAAAGATTAATAAAATCTTTTTTCTTTGAAAAACAAGATAACAATCAATGAATTGGTTTCACTACGATCCGAGTAGAGCCTCAGTCACCGCCGAAGATGCAATGCTCCAGTTGTCCAGTTTCCCCATCCCATAGTATAGATCATCTCTGCATCTTTTCAATCACTAGTAACTTTTCAATCACTTGGAGAACTTTTCAAACAATGTGAGTTGGCCAGATCATATTCCTACTTTGTTTGGTTTAAATTTTGAGGAATTATTTTGAGATAATGAGTGAAAATACATAGAAAAATAAGAATAATAGTTGAAAAGAAAATTTATTCGAGATCGTACTTAGCGAAATAAGATGGTTCTGAATAACCACAGCAAATAAAGTTAGGTACCTTAGGAGTTGTTTCTTTCGGGGGTATGCCCTTTAGAGTTGTAAATGAGTTTGCGCTTTTATAAAAGGAATGTGCTTATCAAAAAAAAAAACGGGTTTGGGTTGACTCGGGTCCAATTGCCACCCATTTTGAATTGAATAGAAGTGCACCGAATGAGGGAGCGTTTCCTCTAAGTCTTAAGTTATAGATTACTTATTGTAGTTTATAATGTTTTAGTTTAATGGAAACAACACTTTAAACAAATAATTTTAGCTTAGTACTAACAACTTCAAAGAAGCCAATAAATTGTGGGGCAAAATTTTCAATGAAAAGGAGCCGGAGAATAATAAGTGAGAAATATGTATCGAAAGCCGTGTTAAAAGGAGGGAAGGGTGGTTATTGCGAGTCTCAACATAAGTTCTACTAAAGAATTTTTGTGCTTTTTTCCATTTGTCCATGTTACATTTTTTCCGCGTTTGTTCGTTTTGCGATAAACTTTTTATCCTTATTGATTGTCTCAATAAAGAGAATCGAAAAAGTAAAAAATTTACTTTTACCCAAATATTTTTGAAAATATCTAAGATAAAGCCTAAAATTCAAATTTTTTTTTTTGTAGTTTTATCTTGGATATTACAATTTTTTTTGAATAAAAAAAAAAAAAACCTTTTCCGATTTCTCTAAGATGAATTAATAGAGGTAAAAAGTTTGTCAAAAACAAATTGACGCAAAAAAAATAGATTAATGACAAAAAAAAAGCAAATGAATTTGGCACTCCACTTTTTTACGATAACACTCTAAAATTTGTCTTTTAGAGTAAAAATTATACACGAGGGTATCCACAATACTATAATAAAAAATTGATAACCAAAAGTTGCCACATCAGCTTTTAATTGTTCATTTAAGAGATTGCTAAGGTTAGCAATATAGATGTCTACAATGACATAATCAAAATTGGATAGCTAAAACTTGTTATATCATCTTTTCAAACCAAAAAAAAAACAAAAAAATGTGAACAGTAGAAAATAAATTTTCTAAAAATAGTTTTGAAACTAATAAAAACAATTTACTAGATATAGAAAATAGTTTTTGAAACCTTTTTTGTTTGGAAAAATAGCTATTTTTAAGAAACTGTTTTCTAAAAAAAATATAACATTTTAGAAAAGAAAGAGAGATCTAGAGGAAAAGGGAAGAGAGATAATAATGATTGGTGTATTTGATTGAGAATATATATGGTCAATTAAATTTGGTAATTGTCAAAAGATTGCTAATTTGATATAGGATTGTGAGTCATATTTTGCACCAATATTGTTAACTTAAAAAACTTTTTACTTTTGATTATAACATTATGGATACTCTAACAAGGCACAATAAAAGACAAATTTTGAAGTGTCATCCAATGTTATTAATCCCGTACCGTACCGGCCGGTACGTACCGGATTTCAGAGAAATCGGTACTCTAACTCCCCAATACCGTTCCGGACCAAATACCGGTCAATACCGGCCGGTACCGGTCATCTCGGAAAATACCGCCCGGTACCGGAGTACCGGGAATTCCGGCCGAGATTTTGCATTGTTTTTTTTTTTTTTTTCGGTAAAAAAAAACGTTTCAGATTTTCTTTAGGTTATCTTAACCCAAAAAAAATAATAAGCAAAACGTGGGCTTAACCATATTACGTGCGCGAGGCTCAAATCCGGGATTTGCACCCCCTGCGCGCGGATAACCCGTGACGCGCACCCGGTTAATTGGTTTCCGAATCAGTTTTTCCAAATTGTCTTCGGCCACGGCACATTTTCCCGAGCGCGCGAGATCTCTTATTGGGTTCTCATTCACAAGTTCACTAGTGTGCAAAGTAATTTAAAGTGAAAAAGAGTGTTACCCAAATTATGCAACCTAGAGGGGGGGTGAATAGGATTGCTAGTAATAATTACCAATAAAAATTTATCTCTAACAATATATGCAAACAATAAGTATGCAATCAAAATAGAGAGATAGAGAGATAGAACCCGTTTATAGTGGTTCGGTCCGGATTTGTCCACGGTCCGGCCCTACTCCACTTCTCCTCAAGCAATTACTTGAAGGTTAGACTAATCTTTAAAAGATTACAACTTGTAAGTCTTGCGGGTGCTTACAAGAACCGAATGCCTCTAGCTTTCCCGAGGAGCTAGCACAACCGCAAGAATTTTCTCCGAAAACTTCTCAAAAACAATAACACCCAAATTCCAACCCGAATTTGGTCTTCTAAGCTTTCAAGTGTTTGACTCAAACACTTACTTAGGAAATACAAGTATGTGAAGAAGGTATGAAAATTATCGCTCACGACTTGTACAAATTTTCTCTCAAGAATAATATGAAAGTGGAAGAACAATGAGAATTTTTGGCTTTGATCTTTTGAGAATTTGCTCTTGCAATAATATGGAATGTTGTAGCTTGTGTATGTACTCATTAATGAGTTCTTGATGCCTTATATAGCCATCCATATGCTTCCTAGCCGTTGGAAACTAGCCGTTGGAACTAGCCGTTGGAAACTAGCCGTTGGAAACTAGCCGTTTGAAACTAGCCGTTGGAAACTAGCCGTTTGAAACTAGCCGTTGGAAACTAGCCGTTTGATAGAGTGGTCATCCGGGTGGTCGTCCGGTTGTCACAGCTTTCTGTTCAGACAGCCCGGCTTGTCAGCCGGTTCGTCAACCTGTGGCTCACAATTTCATCTAAATAAACCGTTAAAGCATGTATTGAGCTCAATAAAGTCTTTGTAAATATAAATCATGAATCCAAGAGACTTTATGCTATATTTCAAGGTCACGAAAATATTTAATTCGGGAATCGACTTTTCGATAATTTTGTATTTGCCGAATAAAAATATCATTGAATTAATCATCAAAATAATTAATAGAGATGCATATAAATTTTCACAAATTATAATGCATACATTTTTCAACAATCTCCCCCTTTTTGATGATGACACAAAATGATAGTTTTTATTCAAGTAGGAGTTATGCCAATCTCCCCCTTAATACATGCACCAAAGCAGTTATCTATGATCAACGAGTAATAGCAATAATCATCAGATCATAGCAAGCAATTTTTTAAATTTGCCCAAAATGGCAAGATAGATCAATTAAAACTTGGCTTTTTCTCCCCCTGTGACATCATAAAAAAAAACTAAAAAGAGAAAAACAATAGGGCCATGGTTCCAGCACCATGCCGCTCTTGCCCTGTAGCACTCTATCTTCGTTCATTGAGAGCTTGGCGTCCTTGATTTTCGTATTCTCGAATAATGGCTGCTACAACGGCAGCTACAATGCCAATCCAATACCACAGAGTATCCACATTTACATTCCACCCGAACCATGGTGGTATTCTCATTGTAAGTAACGCACACAGCAGAATGAAGATAAAGAGTTGCATCCAAATGGTTTGGATAAACAACCTGAACTCTGCTCGTTCGGCATCTCTTTCGTAAAACTCAAACGGTAACCCTTGCGGTATGTTTGCCATTGCTTGATGAGAGATTTAGGCCGAGAGAGAAGGAAAGATAGATAGATGAGGAGATAGAGATTGTGTTGTTGAATTTATAGAGTATGAGATTGCCGAATTGTTTGAAATGCTGCGCCGAATTGTTTGAAATGCTGCGCCGAAGTGTTTGAAATGGTGCGCCGAATTGATTGAATTGCTGCGCCGAAAGAGAGATAATAGGGGATGCGGCACCGAATAGGGATAGGATAGGGGATGCGGCGCCGAATAGGACAAGAATAGGGGAAGAAAATTGTGTTCGGGTGTTTATTGTTGTGTCCCCTTAATACATGCTCCCCCTAAAAGAGAGCTTTTTAAAGAATGCGAGGGGTATTACCGAGAATGATTATCCCTGCAAGTTTAGAGACAAGAAATTCATATCGGCGAAGTATATAAGAGACAATTTAAGCACTAAGCCATGAAGTTCATACAAACTAAGTGTAACAGACTTAATAAATCAGAGTTAGCAACGCAAAAGCTTGAATAAGTCTCAATCCTCACGGTTGTCCGGTTGGACATCCGCTTGGACATCCGACTGACTGTCACGACCCTGACCCGCCCCTTGAGGTCTTAATCATGACAAATGCCAGTGATTTCTAGCAGAGGGCTCCCAAAAGACAGATTTCCAAAACCCACGAAATTATCAGCATATAACAGATTTGTTCAAGACTCAAAATAAATGATCAAACTTGATTCTTGTACATCTAACCAACACTTAAACACGTAAAGAAGGTAGGAGATCCCTACCTCGAGGGTTAGAAGCAAGCCCGAACATGGAGGAAACCTCAAAGTGCTCCGATCATGATTCTTCTTCGATCAATAGGAAGATCTCGTCGCGTAGAACAACTTTAGTACTTGGGATTTTTCCGAAATCTCATTCTAAGGCGATGAAATCGAAGAGAGAAGTTTGGACGAGAGGTGAGAAAGAGAGAGAGTCGGTCGAGGGAGTAGAGAGAGAGAAACGTGTGTGTGTCTGCCCGGAAAAGAAAAGAAATATATGTGGGGGAGAATTATCCTCTACACACACCTTCACTTATACACCCATGCATATTACACTTGCATCCCGAACTTCTAAATTCTAGCACATTCGACATCCGAACTCATTCTCCATTTTATATCACAACTCATGCCTTAATAAAACATAAAGAATTATGGAAATAAAATACGGGTCTCTACACTGACAAATGCAGGTTAAGTCCAGAAAACGTTTAAGAGGAGTAGCATTAAAGACCATAAAACTGTTTTTCTGCATACCAAACACAGGAAAATGAATCATATGATAAAATGTTTGAAGGGTGATTTCTTTATCAAGATCATTTGTACTCTCCATCAAGTATGATATTTACGAATTCAATCAACTCAACATTGAATCCAAAAAAAAACTTTTGACATCAAGAACACAACTTTTTCATAAATGATTAGACATGCCGAGTTCTCGTCGAATGAAACAAAATTGTTCTTCACCAAGGGGTTTTGTGAAAATGTCCGCCAATTGCTTGTCGGTACTAATAAAGTTAAGTTCAATATCCCCTTTTTGAACATGATCTCTTATAAAATGATGTCTAATCTCAATATGTTTTGTTCGAGAATGTTGAATCGGATTCTTGGTTAAGCTAATTGTACTAGTATTATCACATTTAATAGGAATATGATCATATTGCAAATTGAAATCCTCCATTTGTTGTTTGATCCACAATATTTGGGCACAACAACTTCCGGCCGCTACATATTCCGCCTCGGCGGTAGATAGAGCTACGGAATTTTGTTTCTTGCTATGCCAAGACACTAGAGAGTGCCCTAGAAATTGGCAAGTCCCACTTGTACTTTTACGATCAACTTTGAAACCTCCAAAATCCGCATCCGAATAACCAATTAAATCAAATGCAACTCCACGTGGATAAAACAATCCTAAGTCATGAGAACCGCCAACATATTTAAAAATACGTTTAATAGCTTTTAAATGCGATTCTTTAGGACATGATTGAAATCTAGCACACATGCAAACACTAAACATTATATCCGGTCTACTTGCAGTGAGATAAAGTAATGAGCCGATCATACCTCGATACATCTTTTCATTGACGGCCTTACCATTCTCATCTTTGTCTAGCTTAGTTGATGTGCTCATTGGTGTGCTCATTGGCTTTGATCCTTCCATGCCAAACTTCTTAATAAGTTCTTTCGCATACTTGGCTTGGTTGATTAGGATCCCCTCATTAGTTTGCTTGATTTGAAGTCCGAGGAAGAAGTTAAGCTCCCCCATCATACTCATTTCAAATTCACCTTGCATACACTTAGCAAACTCTTTGCACATATTATCATTAGTGGCACCAAAGACAATATCATCAACATATATTTGAATAATGAGCATATCTTTACCTTTGGCTTTAATGAAAAGAGTAGTATCAATTTTTCCACGAGTAAAGCCATTGTCAAGCAAGAATGAACTAAGTCTATCATACCATGCACGTGGTGCTTGCTTCAAACCATATAGAGCTTTTGAGAGTTTAAAAACATGATCGGGGTATACATGATCTTCAAAGCCGGGAGGTTGTTTGACATAAACTTCCTCATTTATGAACCCATTCAAAAATGCACTTTTCACATCCATTTGATAAAGCTTGAAATTTTTGAAAGATGCAAAGGCAAGCAATATGCGAATAGCCTCTAATCTAGCTACCGGTGCAAAAGTTTCTTCAAAATCAATACCTTCTTCTTGATTATAACCTTGAGCAACAAGTCTAGCTTTATTCCTAACAATATTTCCGGATTCATCTAGCTTGTTACGAAAAACCCATTTAGTACCTATAATAGTGTGATCAAGAGGCTTAGGTACTAATGCCCAAACTTTATTCCTTTCAAATTGATTTAACTCATCTTGCATGGCCAAAATCCAATTTTCATCATCTTGAGCTTCCGGAAAGTTTTTAGGCTCAATTTGAGAAACAAAAGCTTGATTTTCACAAAAATTTCTATGAGACGAGCGAGTGGTTACCCCTTTCGAAACTTCTCCAAGAATCAAGTCCTTTGGATGGTTTTGCACGAATCTCCAATCCTTGGAAAGATCTTGGTTGTCTCCCATGGCATCTTGAGGTTGATTAATAACTTCATCTTCTTTGATTTGAGAGCTTTCTACTTGAGTATCACCATCAACTTTTTCTTGAATTTTCAAGTCATGAATCTCATGTGTAATTTCTAAGTCATCATTATCAACAACATCCTTAGTAGCACAAGGATTAGATTCATCAAAGGAAACGTGAATAGATTCTTCAACAAGATTAGTGCGCTTATTATAAATTCTATATGCTTTGCTAGTAAGAGAGTAACCAATAAAGATGCCTTCATCCGATTTTGAATCAAATTTACCCAAGTTATCTTTTCCATTGTTTAATACATAACATTTACAACCGAAGGCATGAAAGTAATTAATGTTGGGTATTCTACCATTCCAAAGCTCATAAGGAGTTTTCTTGAGGATAGGCCTAATTAAAACTCGATTCAAAATATAGCATGAGGTATTAACGGCTTCCGCCCAAAAATATTTTGGCAAAGAGTTTTCACAAAGCATAGTGCGGGCCATTTCTTCCAGAGTACGATTTTTTCTCTCTACTACTCCATTTTGTTGAGGAGTACGAGGTACGGAAAAGTTATGACCAATACCATGTTCATCACAAAACTTTTCATATAAAGAATTGTCAAGTTCTTTTCCATGATCCGTACGAATGTTAGAAATAACAAAGCCTTTTTCATTTTGAACTCTTCTACAAAGTTTAGTGAAATTAGGATAAGCCTCATTCTTATGAGCTAGGAACATCACCCATGTATATCTAGAGAAATCATCAACAACAACAAGACAATAATAGTTTCCACAAAGACTTGGAGAGCGAGTTGGTCCAAACAAATCCATATGAAGTAATTGCAAAGGTCTAGTAGTTGAAACAACATTTTTGGACTTAAAAGAAACCTTGGTTTGTTTTCCTTGTTGGCAAGGACCACAAAGTCTATCTTTTTCAAATTTGATTTTAGGAAGACCTTTTACCAAATTTTTTCTAGAGAGTTTTGAAATAGCATCCATACTTGCATGTCCTAGGCGCCTATGCCAAAGCCAACTATTTTCACTCAAAGCGGAAAAACATTTTATATCACAATTACTTAAATCATTGAGATTAAAAACATATACATTTTCAAGTCTTTGTCCAACGAAGAGTGTCTTGTTGCTTTTGACATTTTCAATGATACATTTGGATTTTTCAAAGATAACACGATTTCCTCTATCACATAATTGACTTATGCTAAGAAGATTGTGTTTTAAACCACTAACAAGTAAAACATCTTCAATAATAGGAGAATTACCTATATCACCGATTCCTATGATTTTGCCTTTGTTGTTGTCTCCAAATGTGACATGTCCACCATCTTTAGGCGAAAGAGAATTGAAAGCCCTCTTGTCACCGGTCATGTGTCTTGAACATCCACTATCAAGGTACCAACTTCCTTCCTTGAGAGAACTTTTGAAGCATACCTACAATAGCACATCAATTCTTGACTTTTGGTACCCAAATCATCTTGGGTCCTTGAAGGTTAGCATTGATACGGTTCTTAGGAACCCAAACCTTTTTTGCATTAGAAGATGAGTATCCTTTCATAGGACATGTAGGAGAAATATGACCAATTTTACCACAATAATGACATGTCAATTTAGAATGGTTAGAAGGAGGAACATCTTTTCCAAAAAGATTTTTGTGTTGAGTGGGATTATAACCAATTCCGGCCTTGTGAAAAGAAACCATTTGTTTTCCAAGAAGAATGTCTAAACTTTCTTTTCCATTAGTGAGTTTTGAAAGAGAATTAGTTAAATCGTCAATTTGTTTTTCTAAAGATTCGTTTTTGGAAGTATCCTTCAAATACTCTTTTTCTTTTGCCAAAGAGGTTCTTAAACTTTCATTTTCTTCCTCCAAAATATCTTTCTCTTCAATTAAATCATCCATTTCTAGTGAGAGATCTTTAGCAACCTTTTTAAGAAATTTGTTTTTAGAAACAACTTTTTCAAATTCTACTTTCAACTCTTTATAGGCAATAAACAATTCATCAAAGGAATAGGATGAGTCGAGATCTACCTCGTTTTCTTCGATGGCCATGAAACACAAGTTAGCGACCTCTTGTTGCTCATCGTCCTCATCGGAGCTACTATCGTCACTATTGTCCCATGTGGCCATCATAGCTCTCCTTTTGTCCTTCTTTGAATATTTTTTGGCATATGGACATTCACTTTTGATGTGGCCGGGCTTCTTGCACTCGTAGCAAATGATTGGATCCTTTTTGCTACTTTCTTCTTTGCCTCCATCTTTTCTTGAAAATCCTCTACCTTTGCGAGATGCTCTATTTTTGAGGAGTTTCTTGAACGTTTTTGTGATGAGCGCCATTTCATCATCCTCACTTTCGTTGCTTGAATCCTCCTTGCTTTTTGATTTGCTTGTTGTACTTTTGAAGGCAAGATCCTTAACTTTCTTCTCTTTTTCACCCTTGAGGTTGTGATGCATTTCCTCCGTCATGAGAGATCCCATGAGCTTGTCCATCGTGTATGTTGAGAAATCTTTGGATTGTAGGATGATGGAGGTGGTAGTGTCCCAATTGGTTGGCATGGAACGGAGCACCTTCCTTGTCATTTCGGATTGACTGTAAATCTTTCCAAGAGCTTTTAAACCGTTAGTAATACTAGCAAATCTAGCAAACATTTGAGATATAGATTCATCCGGTTTCATTTTGAAGAGCTCATAGCTATGCACAAGAATATCAATTTTGGACTCCTTAACTTGACTATCTCCTTCATGTGACATTTCTAACTTATCCCATATTTCTTTAGCCGATTCACATGCGGAGACACAATCATATTCATTGGGAGTAATAGCACAAAAAAGAAGGTTCATAGCTCTATAGTTCTTTTCTATTGAAGCCTTTTCCAAATGACTCCACTCATAATCTGGTTTAGGCATAGTCTCTTCTCCAACTTTCTTAGTAGGAATAATGGGACCATTTTTGATAATTTTCCATAGATCATAATCCGTGGATTGAATAAAGATCATCATTCTATTTTTCCAATGAGAGTAATTTTCTCCGGTGAACAAGGGAGGTCTATTGGACGATTGACCTTCGATACAAGAAACATTACTAGTGGTTGCCATGGATCTTAACTCTTAGATGGTTAAATCTACAAACAAGAGCCGAGGCTCTGATACCAATTGTTACCCAAATTATGCAACCTAGAGGGGGGGTGAATAGGATTGCTAGTAATAATTACCAATAAAAATTTATCTCTAACAATATATGCAAACAATAAGTATGCAATCAAAATAGAGAGATAGAGAGATAGAACCCGTTTATAGTGGTTCGGTCCGGATTTGTCCACGGTCCGGCCCTACTCCACTTCTCCTCAAGCAATTACTTGAAGGTTAGACTAATCTTTAAAAGATTACAACTTGTAAGTCTTGCGGGTGCTTACAAGAACCGAATGCCTCTAGCTTTCCCGAGGAGCTAGCACAACCGCAAGAATTTTCTCCGAAAACTTCTCAAAAACAATAACACCCAAATTCCAACCCGAATTTGGTCTTCTAAGCTTTCAAGTGTTTGACTCAAACACTTACTTAGGAAATACAAGTATGTGAAGAAGGTATGAAAATTATCGCTCACGACTTGTACAAATTTTCTCTCAAGAATAATATGAAAGTGGAAGAACAATGAGAATTTTTGGCTTTGATCTTTTGAGAATTTGCTCTTGCAATAATATGGAATGTTGTAGCTTGTGTATGTACTCATTAATGAGTTCTTGATGCCTTATATAGCCATCCATATGCTTCCTAGCCGTTGGAAACTAGCCGTTGGAACTAGCCGTTGGAAACTAGCCGTTGGAAACTAGCCGTTTGAAACTAGCCGTTGGAAACTAGCCGTTTGAAACTAGCCGTTGGAAACTAGCCGTTTGATAGAGTGGTCATCCGGGTGGTCGTCCGGTTGTCACAGCTTTCTGTTCAGACAGCCCGGCTTGTCAGCCGGTTCGTCAACCTGTGGCTCACAATTTCATCTAAATAAACCGTTAAAGCATGTATTGAGCTCAATAAAGTCTTTGTAAATATAAATCATGAATCCAAGAGACTTTATGCTATATTTCAAGGTCACGAAAATATTTAATTCGGGAATCGACTTTTCGATAATTTTGTATTTGCCGAATAAAAATATCATTGAATTAATCATCAAAATAATTAATAGAGATGCATATAAATTTTCACAAATTATAATGCATACATTTTTCAACAAAGAGTTTTGTAACTAAGCAATGTGGGACTAGAGATATTTTATGATGAATTGTATAATATGGGGGATTTTTTTGAATTATAATTATATATAATTATTATATATATTGTAGTTGCGGTAAATCCGAAACAGTATCCGGTACCTGACCGGTACCGGTACGTACCGTACCAGTAGAAAAACCGGTACTCTGTCCGAAACAGTATTCAGAACTATGGTGTCATCATAAAAAAATAGAGTGCCAAAATCATTTGGGAAAATGACGGACAAAGATGTATTTTGATAATTAATACCCGCTAATAAAATTTTCAACATTAATAAATGTTCTCAGCAGATTATTGACGAGTATTAATTATCAAAATACGTATACGGACCGTTATTTTCCTTCCACCAAAAAAACCCAAAAGTCCAAAAATCTCTTAGCGGGCCTGGGCCTTTGCCTTCTCCCTCCACATCACATTTAATAGGGGTCAGACAGTGCAATTCAGTCATCAGCTCCACTGTTTATATTTCTTCCCGCCATATTTCCCACCCGGGCTCCGACTTCTAGAGAGAGAGAGAGAGAGAGAGAGGGAAGGAGTCGGGAGACACAAAACCCTTCTCCGTACTTCATTAGTGTTCTGCAAGTACTATCGGTTATCCACTCTCCGATCCTGCTTCTTTCTCCTCTGAAGAACCCTAGAAACGTCGCAATGGAAGATTCTAGGGCTTGCACGGGACCAACCGGCGACCCGTACCACTCTCAAGCGGGGATCATCTCGAAGATCCGTCTGGAGAACTTCATGTGTCACAGTAACTTGGAAATCGAGTTTGGAGACTCGATCAACTTCGTCACTGGCCAAAACGGAAGTGAGTTTCTTCTCTCGCTCTCTGTGTTTTTTGTGTGTTGGGTTACGTGTTTATGTGAAGCATTTGCAAGATTTCACTTACGATTTTGACGTGCATAGGTGGAAAGAGTGCGATACTCACCGCGCTGTGTGTTGCTTTTGGGTGTCGAGCCAAAGGCACGCAGCGGGCGGCCACATTGAAAGATTTCATAAAGACGGGATGCAGGTTTGTAAGAAAATTGTCTATTTTTCAAAAAAAAAAATCTATATCCTATTAGTTGTATCTTTTGGGTTTGTTATGTGTAAAGCCAAGTCACATTAATGCTTCCGTCTCAATCGCTTGATCTACGATCGCTGTCTCAATTTTGACTCTCGCACATCTTTGTAATCTGCGATCTTTTATAAGACACTTTCGCACTCATGCATGAGGCTTTTGTGACATAGGTTTAAAGTCAAAACTGTCTAGCAAAAGGGCAGCCTGGGCACAACAATAAGTTGTCTTTTTTATACATCTGTTTCCCTCAAAAAAAAGCAGAACAGCACCTTTGCCCTGTGATCCAGAAAATGCGCGGGCGTGCCAGAACCACAGTTGGTTCAAGTGTGGAAAGACCGACCTTTGCACAGGCAAATTGTGTTATTTTTTTGCCTCAAGGAATAGGACTTCGCCATTTTCTCAAGCAATGTAGAAAAATTAGTGAGCGCGGTGCTCAAATGGAAAGAAAGCCATTGAAATGGAAAATGCTCAGGATGTCCATTACCAAAAATAAAAAGTTACAACTATGGAGTTGATAGAATTGAAATGTGCAGAAAAATAGACATAGTACTGGACAATGGAAATTGAAAGAGATAAAAGAAGAGCATTTGTTGTGTGGTCGGGGACCTTTTTCTTCTTCTTGTTTCGTCCTTATATAAAGGAAGCCATAACGGTTGAGAGTTCAACCTACACAAGCAGTAAGCGCAATCCAGTAACCCAGCTTTGATCTCCATTTGCATGTTTCTTGTGCACATCACAAGTCATTGCAGCACCAATTCTTTTCTTGCACAAGGCATGGCCATGTTGTTCCATTTCCTTCCTTGAAGGGACCCACTTCAAAGCACTTGATTTACATTTCATCAAAACATGGGTTAAAGAAATCCCAACTGTTTTTGCCTTATTTTTTGGTCAAATACTTGCGATGTGGTGCTTCCATATTGGTGGTCATTTTTGGGTACAAACAATAACCTAGTAACTATTATCTTGTTGGGTTTGTTATGGTTAAAGCCTAGTCACATAATCCTTTCGCTCTCAGTTGCCCCCTCAATTTGGGTTCTCGCGCGTGTTAGTAATTTGTGATGTTTTAGAAAGATGCTTTCACATTTGTGCTTGTGCATTCGAAATGACATAGGTTTAAGTCATGCATTTGAAACTATTTAGCAGAAGGGCGTGGGTGCAACAGTAAGTTGTCCCAATATGGTCAGATGGCTACGGGTTTTATCATGGTAACAGCCTCTCCGCTTGTGGGGTAAGGCAGTGTACGTTCAACCCTTCAGATTCTGTGCACTGTTTAGCTCTTGTTTTTTTAATATTTAAAACTACGTAAAGAAATTTAAGTGACATTGTTACTTTGAAAACTGATAAGTTGATGGTTATGGATGGTGCTTGTTTTGTTTCATACTCATGGGAGGAGATGTTGGATGCTTGTAACCCGCACAATTGGTTGCAGAACGATATTGCTAGAATTTTGGTGGCTGAGTACTTTTCGGCGTTTGCTGGGGGCATGGTTTCTTTGGACTTAGAATTACATCCATATATCTGTTACCCACGAGCTTCAAAGAAAAATGTCACTACAAGATTCTTATAGATTATTAACTGATATAGTTGATAGTGACACATGTATCAAGGTCCAACTTTAAGTTGACTCTGTAGCAAGGGAATGGCTGATACTTATTGCCTTATTGGTGATGGTTATTGGTAATAGTAAGCAATTAGCACTGTCAACTTGACTTTGTCAACTATTGTTGCATACCATGAGGGGATCTACCCTTTCTTTGGACTGGCTGACATGGGTTTTGCAATCAAGAGGAAATGCTTGCATTACTTGAATTGAAACCCTTTGTTAGTGCTATCTATTTTGGTTATTCGATATGTTTAGGAAGATGAGTCGTCAGAAGCTATTGGTCACTCAATGACTGATAAGTAGTTTTAAATGGGCTCCATAAAGGCTAAGCAAGGGCCCTGACCAGAAGTATATTGACCGGCGAACAACAATAGGTGCTTTGTGCTAGTCAGTTTTTATTTTGAACTGGAAAGATTTACAGCAATTTCTGCTAGTCTATATTTTTGTTTTCTCGAATAATGGGAAAGAAAAGAATGCAGAAAGCGAAAAAAATTACTATGCTCAAGTAATTTTGTGAATTGAAAATATTGTGGGTTGTGGCTAACTTCTATGCTTCACTCTTTATTGGTAAATTAATTTCTCTTTTCCAGCTATTATCCTTCCAATGTTGGGCTCCAATGTTGGTGCCTTAGTTTTGCAATATCTCATGAAATTGCATCACTTGGCGAAGTCTTCCTGGGGGTGCTAACTGTTACTTATCTATTTGCAGCTATGCTGTTGTTGATCTTCAAATTAAAAATCAAGGCGATGATGCTTTTAAGCCAGATTTATATGGTGACATGATAATAATAGAACGCCGGATTTCGGAGACGACAAGTTCTCTTGTCTTGAAGAATCAGCAAGGTTTTACTATACATGCATCTTTTATGCTGTCTGAATTATTGCTTGCTGGAATTGCATGTGTAATTATATTTCAGAAGTAGAGAAGGACTTTATACTTTGCTTGACTCTGAGAAGACACAGCAGGAAGCGGGTGTGACCTTCAAAAACTGGATTTGTGGCTTCTGATTGCTGTTTTGCATTCCCGGTTTCCCTATGTGTTCTTTTGTCCTTTCCTGAGATTCTTTGTTGTTTCGACTGTACATCTCAATCGTGCTTGTCGTGAAGGGGAAATCTTTAAATAGAGATTATTCTTCATGGAATAAGACATGTTAAAGCATTAGTAATTGGCCTCTCCTGTTGCTCTGGGGCTCCACAAGACATTTTCAACATACCTCTTATGTTTGAACCTGACTTTCTCTTTTGGTGTTCGGACAGAAAGACACTATATTCGTCGATTGTGAACTATTTAAGCTGAATCTGTTTTGAATCAGAGGTTCTTTGAAAGCATACAATGGTGCAACAATTGAACATAGGGTGGGGGATGGGGAAGAGAAGGAAATGAGAGTTGTACTGTCTTGCATTTATGTGCCTGTGTGATGTTGCCTTCCTGTTTGTCATGTGCTTATCCTTAGTTTTTTTGTGTCCTGGTTGTGTGAAAATCTTAGACATATTGTTGTTTTGTTATTCATACTTTTGTGTGCCTTCAAATATCATGGCTGATATATTTCCATTTGACCAAAAAAAACATCGAGGCTGATGCATTAAATTTCCTAGATGCCATTGGGGTGGAGATTGTACTTGGGGAGTTGGGAGAGTTGATGATGGCAAGAATGGAAGGGTTCAAGGTCAAGTTAGAGACAGACCCTGGGTCAATACTGGCAAAGTGGCAACAATCCCTGAATATAATGCATGTAGTGAATGATGTGTCCTTTCATGAGAGGTATTATGTTTCATGAAGGGCTTGGAGGCAAGGGGGGATTAAGTTGCTTGAGCTTGATGATATACTTTTATAATTTTTATCTCAGGAAATGTTGAGATATATATAAGTTTAGCCTTGTATCTAGAAAGGAAAAACATCTATCCCATGTCCTTTGAACTTTCAGGTTGACTTTACTTTTTGACGCAAATTTGATTTTAGAAGCTGGCAGTTGTTTCTTTTTCTTCCTCGATCTGACATTTGTCCTTTTGTTGTGTGTGTTTGTGTGGGTGGAGTACATTTTTGTCATATTTGCCTGCCCTGTTTTTTATTGAGCTAATGATTGAATTAAGTTTGACAATGCACATCCAGATCGTAACACTGTTGATTTTGCAATTCTTTGTGCGTTCTTTTACATCTTTGCCTTCATGTCCACTGGAAAATGCAACATGGGCTTGTGGAATGGGATTATTCTTGTTACTATCAGATGCTAATTTGGTGATTTATTTGAAGACTTGTAAAGGTTACTGAAGTAATGGCAGAGGTCCTGGTATTCACTTGCTCTGATTTCTGTTATTTGGCAGGAAGAAAGGTAGCTAGTCGCAGGGAGGATCTACGTGAGCTTGTGGAACATTTTAATGTGAGTTTTGTGTGGTACTATGAGCCGACTTTATGTGATACTGTATTGTGTTATTTTCATTTGTTCAAGAGCAAAGGGACCATAGTTCCTTTGGGAACAGATAATACCTCATGGTTGGGATTATAATGTTGTGGCATTCAAGCATAATGCCTTCTGTACTTGGCGCAAAACGTTGTGAATCTGTGATAATTTCAAAATAACAGTCTACTTACATGCTGAAACAGAAGATCTCTCCCTCTCTATGAGAATTAAAGAGGTGTGGGTATTCTACTTGCTTGAAAACATAACACCCATTCTTTTGATTTTCTCAGAACATTGTGCTTTCCATTCTGCAGATTGATGTCGAGAATCCATGTGTAATTATGAGTCAAGACAAAAGCAGAGAATTTTTGCATTCGGGGAATGACAAAGATAAATTCAAGGTAAGAAGTTGAATTCAGGAACAACTCTTGCTGATGTATTTGTTAATGCATGTTGGGATCAATCTTTTGCTTCTCTAACTATGCGTTACTCAGTTCTTCAAGGCAACACTATTTGTTAATGCATGTTGGGGTCAATCTTTCACTTCTAACTGTGCGTTACTCAGTTCTACTTCAAGGCTACACTGCTTCATCAAGTGGATGAGCTCTTGAAGAGTATCAGTAGTCAGCTGGTTGATGCAAATGAAGTTGTTAATGAGCTGGAATCCTCAATAAGACCAGTTGAAAAAGAACTTAAGGAGTTGCAAGAAAAAATTAAAAACATGGAGCACATAGAAGAAATATCTCAAAAGGTGCAGCTGTTAAAGAAGAGGCTTGCATGGTCATGGGTTTATGATGTGGACAAGCAGCTTCAGGAACAAAGTGAAAAGATTGAGACTCTGAAAAGCCGTATACCTAAGTGCCAAGACCGGATTGATAGACAAATTGTGAGTAACAAGCATCTAGGTGCTTTTGACTTGTGACTGTCTAGCATCTTCATCTCTTTTGGTTGGAATGATGGTTAACCACCCACTATAGCATATTCACCTGGTTGATTTGGTCTTTGAAGTACTAAATTCTAAATTGGGTTTTTCATGCTATGTTTCCAATATATTTTATTGCTTCACTTTAGTCTTCCTTATTTGTCTTTTTAACCATTGGTCACCTATATCCTAGGAGTTGTGTTAATGTACTGAGATTCAATTGTCCTTGCCTAGGTTAATAACTTTGAGGGGAGGGTTGTTGACTTTTGTATGTGTGTGTTGTGTGCCCCTATGTTTTTTGATGGTGGTGGCCCTGGTGGGTGTAGAGGCCAATCGATGTGGGCAACAGTACCATTCTGCCTGCATTGAAAACTTTGAAGGAGCTTTGAATGCTAGTTGAAGAGCTAAAAGTTGATTTTTTGGAGTGCCTCCATTTGGCTTTCAAAGAACTCTTTCTTTCTTGATTTGCATCCTTGGGAAATATGCCAACATACATGTGTCGGTTTATTTATTCTCTGCCAGCAGTTTTTTCTTGTGTATGCAGGGTGTACATGGTAGTGCATCCTTGAATTTCTAATAAACTGATTTTATAAACAGATGATCCGATAAACAGCTTGGTTAAATTTATCATACATGTATGCCGTCTCAATTGTATTTTTGCCAGGTGCATCTTCAACCTCAAACTTTCATGTGGCAAATGTCCTGATCTTTATTCTCCTACAATTACGAATTTAGTAGCTACAACACAAGCAATTTGGTGTTCAAATAGAACGATCTATTTGTTTAGAGGCTTGTACTGTAAATAGCCAATTGTCCATAGTGCTCAAGCAAATATCATGCAATGTATTTCTTTGCCCCTCATCACATCCTGTTTGTTTTATCAAGCTTCGGATGTAGTTATCGACTGTTGCAGATTGGTCCAATACGTACTGAGATACATGTGAACTTGATACCAAATATTTAGTAGCTGTTTGATCATTTTGTTTTTGTATCCCACATGCAAGTGATGATTTTCCAAAAAATTAATGCCTTGTTTGGATGACATTTAAAAAAAAAAATTCCAACTCAAAAAACACTTATTATCCCTACTTTCAATCATTACTCTCATTTCTCTCTCCTCTCTCCAATCATTCTCTCTCTCTCTCTCTTTATATATATATATATATATATATATATATATATATATATATATATATATATATATATATATATATATATATATATATATATCTCCACTCATTATCCCTATTTCCAATCATTACTCTATTTTCTCTCTCCACTCATTACCCAAAAATCAAACTCAAAAATTTTCAAAACATCATCCAAACATGGCATAAGGTATATTTGCTCAAGGATAGTCCTGTGAACATGTACTACTGGATATGGTGAAACTAGAATGGTTTGAAGCTTTACTATATTCGTCTCATGTTTTATATTTATCTACATTTGAGCTGCTGTGTGAACATGGATGTCAAGTGTTTTATTTATTGAGTGTAAGTATTAATAATCCCGTTTTTGTTTTAGTTGCTTGGCTTGTAGTGCGTAGGAAAGGGATTCATTTTCCAAAAAAAAAACCACATCTAGGTGGTACACTGTTGTTTGTTGCCTGACACTGACACTGACACTGCAGTGAATCTAACATGCCTTGTAGCGTAATGTGAAGCTATAGCACCTTATTGGGTGACATGTGCAGTTCAGATGTTATAGCATGTAGCCTCGACTCCTTTTGGATGCGGGTTTTACACTTTTACTTCCAATTGCTTGTATCACAAATCACATGATAGAGGATGATACAAGACATTTATTTTATTCCGACAGGGTAAGATTGAAGAATTGAGGGGTCATCTGACAAAAAAGAAAGCTCAAATTGCCAGCATGATGGAGAGGACATCAGAAGTGAGGAGGATGAAAGATGAATTGCAGCAGAGTCTCTCTCTGGTATGTTGGAATGGAGAATCTCCTTGTATGGAAAGGGTTAAAGATGGCCAGTTAAATTTTTTGCTAATAACAAAGTATAGCCATTTCCTATTACTAGTTCTCTTGCAGTTTTTTCTTTTTCCTGTTTGTTTCAAGTTTCTTTGATCTCTTCCCTTTTTCAAACTTTTATGTTGAAATGTAAATTTTTTTGAGGGATCATTCTTTCCTTGTAGCGTTTATATTCTCAAGATCGGGCAACGAGAAAGCGCGTTACTTCTCTTAAGCTTATCTTCCATCTCTCATCTGACAGTTTTGTTTGGATATCACAAAAGCTTTGTAATAGCTAAGTTGTGACAACTATGAAGTGGTTAATGTTTTATTTATCCTAAATTCCATTCCTAGGCTACGAAAGAACGACTTGAGCTGGAAGGAGATCATGGCCGGAAGATAAACTTAATCCAGAAGATGGTGAATCGGGTGAAGTTGCTTGAGCAGCAAATTCATGATATTCATGAGGAGCATACGAAGAATACGCAGGTTCTTTGTCACACCATGTTTTTTTCCCTGTCTATGGATAACTGTTCTGAATTAAAAAGGTGAATTGTGCCCCTTTGGCCCCATTATATATTGTATAGTATTTTTACTAGTTCTCTCCAACTCTTTCTTTGATGGATGTCAAGTAGTGGCATCGACACTTACGTATGTGTGGAGTAGCCTGCTTTGGTGAAAACAAAAACAAAAATATTATGTTGCATGAAATGATTGAGATTAGGGGTCAATTATCTGATAAAAGACAATACCTACTATGGTTCCCTGTGAATGAGGTTGTCGAAAAGGCTATATTTGATAGCCTGAATTTTGATATATGCAAAAACTGTCTGCCCTCGAACCTGATGGGAAGGCTAGTTTGAAATTTCGCAACTACGGAACTCCAATGTATTAGCCTTTCAGTGCAAATTGTTGCCCTTAAGCCTTGGGAGTATGAGGCTGAGCAAACTCAAATATTGATGTACTGGTTACTAGATCATACAATTCTCTTTGTGACTTCAATGGCTTTCCTACAATAAATTAAATTTCACTGTAGCTTGAAAGGTAAAAAGGTAATTTGCTTCTATAAAATAAGTTAAGCTTAGGCAATGATATTGTCATTATCAACTTTTTGATCCTATTAGTATCAACTAGTATCATGTCTAAAAGGGTTCGTTCATTTCTATTTCTCCCTGATTAACTGCGATGATTCGAGGAACATTTGATTAATGTACACAAGAAACAGGTCCAAGAAGAGATGCAGACATAATTAGGCTTACCCCTCCTAAGTGTGCAACACCAAGGCTAGGATGACAATCGTGGATGAAAAGTACATGCAACCAATAAAAGAATGGTCATCAAAATCTTAAGCAGTCCCGGTACCCTTGACCTTAGGAGGAGGATACTCCTATCTTATATTGCACAGACTCTTCTGCGGAAAGTAATGCTTATCATAATTTGCGTCCAGATTATGAATGTGTTTTCCTAATCTTCTCTTCCTTTTAACAACTTGCATATAATGCTTGTTGTCTTTGGTGAGCTTAAAATGATTTGGTTACTCTGTAAAAATGATCGATATGGTATGTGTTTTTAGTCTCTCTTTTTCTGCAGGCTGAGGAATTTGAGATTGAGGAAAGGCTCAAGGAACTTCAAGATGAGTTCAATGCGGCTAATTTATCATTATCAAGGTTGATTTTTGTTTGTTTGTTTTTTATTTTAAGTTTACACGTAGTTGTTAAACTTTTGAATTCAGTATTTGGACAGATTAGCAATATTTATCGCAGAATCGGGATACAAACTGTGTATGGGGCTAACTCGTGATAACCTCAACCAACAAAGCAGGAAAAAAGAAAAAGAGGGCCATGGACTCAAGAATGCCTAAAAACTCACCTACATCTAAAAATCCACGAAAACCCACAATTTCATCCAAGCTAGCAGAACAGATCCTGTATCTCAACTGTATGAATTGAAAAGAAGAGGTCTTTAGTCTATGAACAACCTCCTCTGTGCCTTTGTTGCACTTTCCATAGCAACCACATTAAACATTAAGGCGCTAATAACTAGGCCTTTCATTTCCGCCTCCTGACTCTGGTTACCTTTACACCCCATGGCATCCCAAAGAAAGCACCAAGCCCCACAAATTAAAAGCCACCTCAGGGTTTAGTCACCCACAATGGTTCGTACTTCTCGAAAACCGCCTCTTCAAGTATCTCTCCCTCTTATAAGTTCACCTTCAAAGCATAGTTGCCAGAAGCAGAGGCGGGGCAGGGCACCAAAGATGCTAAGCGGGGGAGCTACAGTAGCAGTGAAGCTGTAGGGCACCAAAGATGCTAAGCTGGGGAGCTACAGTAGGAGTGAAAAGCTGTCATAAAACTATATTGAACCTGCATTTTATAATACACTTATAATAAGACTAACTACATTTGCCTTTTGTGAGTCATGCTAAAACTATGCCACGTCAATTTGTTAAGACCGTTGTGTTTTCCTGATTTCCTGTGTCTAAAAGGGGAACAAAGGTTTTCAAAAGCTAAAGCACACTTTGAGAGGGATGATGATGAGTTTTCGAACATACAGTTATCCTGTTTGTGGGTTCATAACTTCATATGCATCTATTTGGCATGAAGTGATGTCCTCTAACATTAATAAAGGGTGTTACTTCAGATTGAAGGAAGAAGAGGAGGCCTTATTGGATAGCCTATCTGTTCAAAAGGATGAATTAGAAAAGATTGCTCGTGAGGTATGGAATTTTGCAAATATTTACATGATTCATGGCATGACAATTGAGAATGCATGAACTGTTTAGTTATTCTTATTATGCTGGAAACATTATTTTCATCTTCGTGTATTGTTGCGCCGCATGCTGGGTGTATACTTCACTTTTTGGATTTGTTTGGATGTTGCTGCGTGGTTAGGTTGTCAAAAAATGCAGTTATATCACCAGCTATTGCTTACTGTTTTACATTGCATTGCTCAATGCTGGTCATCAACCTCAAATACCACATCTTGTTACTTCCTTAATCTGTCTCTAGCCTTACCAATGAGGATTTGCCTTGGTTGTTCAGTCATTTTATCCCCTCTTTTGACTCCTCTTTGTCACTGTAAATTCTGGAAACAATTTTCTGGGGAACTACTGATGTAGTCAATAATCCAGGTATCAGCAGCCTAAGGTTCATCCATTTTCATGATATTATCGCTGTGAAGTTAGGACATGGTTTCCTTGCAGAAGCTGATAGTTAATATGGTCAACTGCTAACACCTCAAAGCTGAATATCTTTGGGTGTAAGTTGAATCCTATATACTGCAGACCAAGGAAAAAGTTGAAAGTTCTTATCCTCAACTGTTGACCAATTTTTATATTTTTATTTTTTTTGAATTAAGCTGTTGAACAATCTCAACAAGTTTTTATCCTCGCCTCACGCCTAGGCTCTCGTGGACCATGGCGCCTCGGTGCACCTAGAGCCTTCTTAAACACCACCTCAACATGATGCCTTGTATGACCTCCCTTCTCACTGGTGAGCCAAGACATGGATGTAAGTATTATACCTATTGGGAGGAAGCATATATAAGTATTATCATCAAAGCAAAGCCACTGTTAGAAACTTAGAGCAGAAAGAACTTGTTCTGTGAACTTCATGTTTGCAGAAGTTGCGTCCCTTTGACGCATTTTTATTTTATTTTATGTAATTTTAGTTTGTTGAAGTATTTCTATCTTGTGATTTTATGATGAGAAAACTTCTTTTGAACAAGATATTGTTCAATGTGCGATGATCCCTCATAGAGTTCTGCTGGAATCCGAATCTTAATATTGATAACAATTTTCTGGATAATGATGACTTGACAGTTCCAGAATTCTTGGCAGGAATTGTTGGTATAATTCGTTAATCATGTCAGACCTGTCTATTAAAGTGCAGTTCTTATTTGAGGCTTGTAGCTTGTTTCATACGATGGTCTGTTTTCATTCTCTTACTGTGCTCTATGGTTTTATGTTTTTAGATTGCTGACAATGAAAAGAAGCATCGCGAGATTAGATCAAGCATCCGTGATCTCCGATTGAATCAGTCCAATAAGGTCGGGATAATTTGTTTAGCTCTGAGGTCTTTATATGCATGTGAACTTGATGGACCATTCTCTTTTACGCAGCTAGAAGCACAGTTTCATATGTCTATATCAGTGATTCAGTATGCATTTTTGAATAATTGAATCCCTTGACGTGCAAAACTTATGATTCATCCTTCCGTTATGATGCTTTCTCTTATCTCAGGTAACAGCTTTTGGAGGATTTAGAGTGACTGCTCTGTTACAGGCAATAGAGAGACATCATCATAGATTCAAAAGACCACCCATTGGTCCCATTGGTGCCCATGTGGTTAGTAGCAGAGAGTAATCGTGCCTTTGTAGGGGTTTGGGTGTGTACAATGTGATTGCTAAGTTCAGATAAACCATTACCCACATAAATTGAGTTTTGCATTCTCACTTGATTTGTAGGTCCCGACAGAGAAATACTTCATTGTTGTTTCTCCACTCGATATTGGTGTTAATTTTTAATTGTACGATGTAGTTATTTGGCTCTGTTTGCTTAATAAGCTTTCTCTTATGGTGGACCTCACTTTCGGGATTTTTCTAGTACTCTTAAATTTGTTTTACTGTTTTGGTGAGCAAAAAATTGCTAGCTTCTGTACATGTGTACATATAACAATTCACTAATTCTCGGGCATAGCTGTTAACGAAATGTGCATGGGACATCTGTTGCATCAACACTTTGCATGAACTCTTCTTTTCATGCAGCTTAGAAGAAAATGCTCACTTGAACTGGCCTTTCTTTAAATGTTAATAAAATAAAGCCCAAACCTCATTTTCTTAACAAATGTTATTGAACATGAATGTTATGGTTGATGTTGGGTTATATTCAATTATTTGTGGGAGTGCAATAACTATGCTTATAAGTGGGCTTCTGGCATGGCTATTTATATGAATGCAAAAATCTATTTTGTATGTTAAAGCATCCACCTCAAAACCAATTGGCAATGAGGTGAGAGGCCATCCAGGCTTATATACTAGTTTTGGAGTAGATATTAACTGATGTGGGACAAACTTCAACATCGCAGAATGACAATTGGTTTCTTATCGACCTGCCTAAATGGAAGCCTTTCATATAGAAAAATACCTTGTCTTTTCATAGAACAACTATTTATGGTGTTAGTTTCTGGGTTATCTGATTTGGTTGTTGAAGTTTCAGATCAGCCTACAAGGATACGTAGTTTGGATCATCTTCATGAGCAATGTTTTTGGCATATCTGAAAGTTAGTTTATCGGAAATCGTAGGGCGTGGGAAACTAAGAGTTGCAGAACACATAGGCGAAGGAAAGGGGTTGGAGTTGAGGGATCGTTACTCATAATGACAACAGAGATTGTTGGAGAAAGAAAAATGAGAAAACCGAAGCAATAGGGTTGGGTTCGATGAGCTTGGTGATGCTGTCTATGCATGTTCCTCTTATATTTGAATATAATTTACTTTTGGTTCGTAAATAGTCACCCTTTTGGTCTACATATATAACTATCTTGGTACTGCTAGAATCGTTATAGTAATGGTGACTTTTCTTGATATATCGATCCCATCTTCATACCGCTGGAATCTTTATAGCAATGGATACTCTTCAATATATAGCACAGTGGTAGATTTATAATTTCATCATCATATAAATTAAATGCTCCTAATCGCTATTGCAGTTGGAATGAAATAAAAACATGTAGCAGACCCCAAATATTAAGGTCAAGGCCTTGTGGAGTTCAATTGTTAAGCAATAGTTTAATAGTGCTGACTTACTTGCGTGATGGAGCTTCAGTACCATCTGTCTCTCCCTGACTGCTATTTGTGCAGTATCTTCTCATTAATTGTTTGCATTTTCTAATGTTTTCTCATTGTCTTGATCTCTGTTGGTTTGTTGGTAAGAAGCTGAGGTCAAGGCAGTGGCAGGTTGGATGTAAATGATTTTACTACTAGAGAAAATCGAGATGGGCTTTACTGTGTCTCCTATCAGTCTTTTCTTCAAAAATCACCCTACTTTTTTTTGATATCATATTTTCCATTTCTTTCCCCTTTCTCTTGATGACCCTTGCTACTACCTCTCCCTCCCTTTCTTTGTGTTATCCTTCATTTCTGTTGGGTTGTGTGTGTGTGTGTGTGTGGGGGGGGGGGGGAGAATACTCCCGCTTTAAGTAGATGAAGCAAAGCAAAACATTAATGTACTTGTGCTGGTAATACTACAAATCATGCTTCCATGACACTATAATTGGACTTTGCCTTATTTTCTGGTAGACTGCTTAACCTGTAGTCACTGATGATCTTTTTTCCGTGCCAAATTTTTTTTTCACAGGATCAGTACCCTGATCAAGTTTCGTTTTACTATTACTGACTCAATACTCGAGGATTATTAGATGTTTGTCTTCAACCATCCTATTTGGTGGGATGGGAATTTCAGTTTTTTGAAAGTTTGGGAAACTAAGTTTGTATGTGGGTTGCTACATTTTGGATCGATCGATATTCAATAGCTCTTCCTTCTCGTGTAGATTTTAGGTGTGCATGGGCAATTTTCTTTGCTTACATTTTTGGATTGAATGATGTTCAATAGCTCTTAGCGCTCATGTAGACTTTGGGTGTGCATGGGCAATTTTCTTTGATATATACAATAGTTGTGATATCTTTTCTCTCTCTCTCTCTCTCTCTCTCTCTCTCTCTCTCTCTCTCTCTCCTGTCTTGAATTGTTAACATACTACAATACATGCCACTGTATTGCAGTCTTTGGTACATGGCGACATGTGGGCTGTTGCTGTAGAAAGTGCAATAGGCAAATTGCTCAATGCTTTTATTGTGACAGATCATAAGGATTCTGTTCTTTTGAGAGGATGTGCAAAGGAAGCAGGGTACAACCACCTTCAGATTGTTATATATGACTTCGCTAGACCAAGGTAAGGATGTGAAGATATAAATGGATTCCTACTATTGATTTAGTTTCATAGTGGGTTTGCTTATGCCAGGTTCTTTTCTCTTGATTTCACGTCTGCACTATCTTGTGCAGGTTGTCCATTCCAAATCACATGCTTCCCCAGACGAATCATCCTACTACTATTTCTTGCTTACATTCTGATAATCCGACTGTTATGAATGTCCTGGTGGATCAGGTAATATACTTTTCTTCCACATTCTGCATGTTTTCTCCGCTTAGTTTCTTTTGGGGACAAAGCTTATTGTGTTTCTGTCATAGAAGCTTATTACTGCTAAAATAAAAGTGCCTATTCATGAGCATATTTATGTTCTGGCAACCTTGATCCGATTGTTTTCGTATTAACTTCATTTTGTAACTAATGTGGAGCTTATTTTGGCTCATTGCTCGGAATATGGAATCATGTAATAACTTCTGTAACTGAAACCTGATTCTATTATTGTACCAATCTAACTTTTTTTTTTTTTTGCTGAATTATGTAGAGATATAAATCTTTTGTTTTGATAACTCAGGTGTCCAGACCAGTTTACGCGCACCTTGACTATGTGGTTTTTCTTTGCCTTATCTGTATAAACACAAGGAAAGAACTAGTGGTGCATTAAACATCTTTTGAGAATCTCTTTATTTTTCGTAGGGCAATGCAGAGCGACAAGTGCTCGTCAGAAATTATGATGTGGGGAAAGCAGTTACTTTTGAACAAAGAATTGCAAATTTGAAGGAAGTTTTCACGTCAGATGGATTCAAAATGTAAGATTTTGTTCCAATTCATGTTCTCTTCTATTCTTTGAACCATTTTAGTCTCAAGTAGTTGATATGTCTGGGGCCTGCTTGGATTATTGGAACAAATTACTAGTTTATGTTTGTAGTGTGTTTTTATCAGGCTGTTTCCTCATAGGATCCTTAAATGAACACCTCAAGCATAGAGATATACATCTAATGTGAAGAAAAAAGAACAAAGTTTGGTGCGAAGTTCGTAACAGTCTTAATGACGAAGTCCACTGCGTAAAAGGATCTGCTTTTGAACTGTTCCATTATTTCAAAGTTTATTCCTATTCAAGTTCTCAGGCAGAGTTATCTTTCTCTGAGGCTGGTTCTACCTCTATAATTTACTAGGAAATCGGTGTATTACAAAAGTTTTGGTAGAGTTTGGAGTGTCTCCTTTTGTTAAATGATATCACACTTGACTGATCTACTGAAAGGCGCCCATTTGCTGAAACAATAATGAGTTGGCTGTGCATGCGCGTGCCTCATCTGCAAATTATAAATCCTACAAATGGAGTACTTGCAGATGATATCAAGCATTTTTGAGTCTGATATGGTCATGAAGCCTTGATGACAGTTTCTGGCCATGACTAGGAGTCTGATATGGTCATGAAGCCTTGATGACAAAGTTTCTGGGAGGGTTAATGTTAAACGAACTGTTAACCAAGTACAGAACTTTTGGTTGAGGATGAACAATATCAACCAGTTAACCATTGAGTTGCCTCTCTCTCTCACATCGGCTCATTAGAAAAAGTTGGGGGTATATAAGTCAGTTCACATCCCATTCCTGTAACAATTTAATGCCATGAGGTCCTCAAAGTGGCCAATATCGCTATGGTTTCAGGATGGGGGCGTTATAGTTGGGTGTGTTTAAGCCTCACATGGTGGGAGCCACCTCTAGAGTCTGTATGAGCAGGAACAGAGTGTTGTGTGGAACTAAGCGCTACATCGCGTGCACATGAGAATCAGTGGTCCTATCAGTGACAGAATGTGATATTCCATCCCACTCCGGATTGGTGGAAGAAGTTCATGGCCTATCTCAAGGAATCACATCACTTCTTATAGTGATGCATTTAATGACAATATCGGGTCTTCTTTTAATTAATTGGGCAGTCTTTTGAATGAGTTAAAGTGCAACTTCGAATTTTATAATACATACTTGACCAACATGTAAACAGAATAGTAGAAATTGCAGTAGTGAAATATGAAATGCAGAAAACTGTCTGAGTGGGGGAGAGCCATTCTACAGTTGACGAGCGACAAAAGCTTCTACTAAATACTACCATGAGCGACGGGAGAAAAACTATTAAACCTCAGCTGACACGGGTGATAATTCCTATAGTTATGTCTTTTCCTTAGGAATGAAGACAGCTTACATGTGATTCCCCTTTCCTTTCACAAACCTCTGGATTTCTGTGGAAATATTCCACCAACTGATAGCTGCAGGTTTGATGACCCTGTGTATTAATTTGTCAACTGGTTCATAACATTGAATGCTTGTGTTACTTTTTACTTGTTAGATCTGTTGATTGCATTCTCAACCTCACTTGTATTTTGGTAGCTTCTTCAGTTCTTTTTAATTTTGTATCCTAGTTGAAACTGAAACAACACACTATCAATGATGTCTTACTAGGTTTTCCCGTGCTAATGCTCAAACCATTCTCCCTCCAAATAAGAAGGGTAGAGCTAGTCGCCTTTGTGGTTCGTATGATAATCAAATAAAGAATCTAGAAAGGGATGCATTAAGTGCACAAGAACAAGCTCAACAATGCCGTGGGAAAAAGAGGAAAGTAGAAGAGGGACTTCAGGACCTCAATAATAAACTTCAAAGTGCTAAGGTAATTATTGTCCTTGTTTTGCACCTGCTTGTGTGATTGAATGGTGGTCGTGCGGGTGGTTTATTGTCTTCATTTTCTCTTTATAACAGTTTCATTTCCTCTTTTCTTTTATCTTTTGTGTGCACACCAACAAGGCTTATGCATACATTGGAACTTGTAGGGTTTGGACTTTGTGTTGTTACATGGTCTCTTGTATTCCTCCTTCTATGTCTGTATACATAGAGTACACAAGGCTAAGGGTAACTGGATGTTCTCCAACCCCTACCCAAACTAGACACTTGGATGCCTAATTTCCCCGAAATCACGTTAGATGCCTTCGTACTAACAGTGTTGTATCGGATTAGTATATTATGTGCAATGTATTTTGGTTAGCAATGTGTCCTTGTATCCATACCCACCCTGTGGAGATATGTCCCTCTATTTTAACTTTAGGGAGATCCGCTGCCTGGAAGTGCCCACAGTCCCACACCCCATGCTCATACCAGATTCCATGAGATTGATTGTGAATGGATAGGTTTGTGGATTTATGAAGTTAAAGGCACGACGAGGGGAACGCTAGAGTGGAATTGCTTGATTTCCTGCAGTGTCTCTTCAATCTTAGTTTATATCTGTTGAAGCATCCAACTCAACCTCATATACAATTGTTGGAGGTAATAATTAACTAATTCAGGACAAGCTCGAGTCCTCAACCAATGTGTTCTTCTAATTTTGTTTCATTAATGATGAGGTCTGGTTTTTGTGCCAGAACTACAATATGTGATAAGATAGACAATAGGTCCAAAACAAGATGTTTGCATGATAGCCTCAAAATACGTAGAAATTTATATCTATTCTTCTCTTGATTGATGATACTTTGCCCCGTTCATCTAAGGTCATACAGAGAAGGTTTTCTGACATGTTGGATTAAATAAGTCAAAGATTTGCAAAATTACTGATTAGCTATTGCTGGCTGCAAGTGTCTTGGGAATCGAGAGTGTTCAGAAGATTTCTTATCACAAAACCCCATATTACATGTTTTTCTAGTTTGTGCTCCCATAATTGATGTGAATTAACATGACACCATCACAAATTGAAATTTTACTATGAGCTTTGATGTTAGAGGGGAGTGGCTGGGTAAGAAGGAATCAGAAGGAGCTGGGATTTCGTGTGATAATTTTTTTTTTCGTGTGATAATTTTTTTTAGGGCTTGCGCCTTGCCATCAAACCCTTGGGAGAGTTCCTCCAGTAGCTGCTGTAGGGGAGCTGTTACTAAAACTAGAAGATAAGATTGATATTCAAGGAGATTCCATTGCATTATTTTCCCACATTGTCAAGGAGTTGAAATTGTTCTGGACCTAGTAATTCTTTTCTTCTAAATTTCCTTCAACCGACTTTAACAGCCAATAGGTGAAGTGGGGTGAATATGTGATATCCTTTAGCAGGATGGTTCAGAACTCCAGGTGGGCATTTTAACCAAAATACTTGGCACTTATAAGACTTAATAGTTAATATATGTACCGAGGATGAGCTAATTTTAGGAGACTTGCCTTAATGGAATCAGTGTTCTAAAACAAGGAATTAATCGGCGATTAGTTGGCGATTAATTGCTGGCAGGGCCTATCCGATTAGGTCCAACTAACCATTAATTGCCGATTACTAATGAATATGCACCGATTAATTGCCCGATTAATCCGATTAATAGCTCGAAGGTGGCCGACCGCCCGACTCAAAGGTGGCCGACCGCCCGACCAGTGCCTAGCGACTTTTAGAACATTGAATGGAATATGTTCCCATATCTCAAATGCTTATTGTATATAAATGTTGTCGTTCCCATTCCCCTTATTATTAACATGGAATTTCTTGAAGTTTTGCCAGTTGATGTTCACCTACTATAGTTGAAATTGAATTGTTAGTAGCCTTTTATATGCTACTCTACTACATTTACCTGTAGATGGTCGAGCAATGGACATAGTTATCTTTAGAAGCTTATTTGATAAATATTTTGGTGGATTTGTACTATTCTTATCATCTTTGCTTTATCATTTACGCAGAGGAGGTGTTGGGAGACAGAGCGCCTTGTGGCGCAAAAGAAATATGCACTTCAAGATGTGAAGAATTCACAGGTCACAGAAGCTGGTTCAGCACCTGCTTCTAATGTTGATGAGCTTCTTCACGAGATCTCTGTTTGTATCTTATAACCACATCTTCGAAGTTCTTTCCTCACATGGTTGGTTTGTGGATTTCCCTTACATTATAGCTTTCATTTGAATATGATGTCTAGAAAATCCAAGAAGACCTTCAGGAGAACGAAATGTTGGTAGAAGTAATCCGTGTGAGAATGAAGGAAGCAGATGCTAAAGCCAGTGACCTTAAAGCTTCATTTGAGAACTTATGTGGTATGGTAATCTTTTCTTGCATATATGATGTCAGTTTCCACATTAGATGTTACCAATGCTTCTTTGTCCCTGTTAAAAAATGTAGAATCAGCAAAAGGAGAAATTGATGCCTTTGAGGAAGAAGAGCGCGAGCTCATTCTAATTGAAGAAGATCTACATTCTAAAGAAGCGGTTGGCTCCTCTCTCTCTCTCTTGGAACTTTTTGGGTTTGTGCTTTTGTTTAATTGAGGGGTGGCAAGTTTATTAAGGTCATAAAAGAAATCTCTTATCTCAGGAGAAGATTCATTATGAGAAAGTGATGAATAACAAGGTCCTCCCTGAAATCAAAACGGCAGAGGCACAATATGAGGAGCTCAAAAACTTACGCGTGGTGTGTGTCTAACCCCTCTTAAGTCAATGAATTCATTTCTGCCTATAAATTCTGTAATTGAATTCATGTATTTCTGTAAGTGCCAACCAGCAATATTTTCCCATCAATAGCTGCTATAAACGTTATCATTGGTCCATCACATCAGCTCAACCATCTCTCTCTCTCAAACTGCTATGACCTTATAAAACTGTCTCTCTCTCTCAAACTGTTTGCCTTAATTTAGTCCGGTGACATCATCTGGATTGTTCGTTCGTCTTTGACATAATGTTGTGGGCAGCCTGTCATTGTAGTTGTTACTTATTGTGTTAACATACCCATATATATTGGTTACTTGGTATACAAGAATAGGTGGTACTGACAGGTTTACACCTTGATTGGGCAACAAGAACAACTGAACACATAACTTAATCCTACTTTCATGACCGTGGGTTTAGCTGTTACTTTTTGAAGTGGAAGCATGTTTTAGGCATCAACCAGTTCTTTATCGTTAGCATGCGATGGACTTGCAGGAGAGTTACAGAAAGGCTTCTATTATTTGTCCTGAAAGTGATCTTGAAGCTTTAGAAGGCTGTGAAGCGAGTACCCCAGAACAACTTAGTGATCTCTTAAGTAGGCTAAATCGGACACTTCAGCGTGAGAGTGACAGGTATGGATGAGATATGTGTACCTGTGAATTACTTGAGCAACGTGAACTGCATTTTGAAATGTGAAAAGCTTGCTTTGCAGGTATGATGAGTCTATTGAGGATCTCAGAATGTTGCATCAGAAGAAGGAGCGGAAAATACTTAGAAAGCAGCAAACTTATAAGGCTTTACGAGAGAAACTGAATGTAAGTTTTTCTTTTCTGAATTGAGGTTTCTGAAAACCCCTACAGATTACATTCGCAAAAGTGAAACTCATAGGAATTGGCGGGGGTTCACACAATATAATACATGTCAGAAATCTATGGTTTCAATCTGATTTTTGTATGAAGCATCAGTAAATCATTGTAGTAGCTAAGTTGCTCAGGAGACATACACAGATGTTCTTAGAGCTAATTGTGGGAAAATTTGATTTTTACTGCTTGCATGGATAGTTTGATTTTTGGTGGTATGGTTGAACTTATAAAACTGTGTTTAGGAGCTGATTGCCATCTCAAAGAATTTATTGGCGAAAAGCTTTTCCCGCAATAACATCGTTTCTTGACGTACATTATGGACTTATGTTAACATTTAGAACTATCTTAAGCAACTAACAGTGCAGGATGTACGATGTTGTGGATTTCCTTTTTTTTTTTTTTTCCTTCCCCTTTCTTGTTTTTCCTTATCTTTCCCTCAGGTTTCGGTTTGTTTAGGATCTGAATCATATTCTCAAGTTTGTGAGTGCAAAGTTTGACATCTACTATTTTGCATTCCATCATATATGCTGTTACTACCTCCATCCTATAAAGTTTGTCCGGTCCGCATAACGAGGACTAAAAAATAACATTTTTTCAAGAAAAAATTCAAACTTTTCCCATACATTAAAAGAACTCATTGACATCTAGTAAATTTTTAAAAAAAATTTAAATTTAAATTTATCTTGAAAAGAATGTATTATTTTTTAAGTCCTCATTATGCGGACTGGACATACTTTATGGGACGGAGGGAGTATAAATTAATTGCTTTTCCATTCAGAATGCAGTTGCATTACTTCATATTTCTCACCGTGAATTTGCATTTTGTAATTTTTACATAGGCATGCCAGAAGGCCTTAAACTTGAGATTGCGCAAGTTTGAGAGAAATGCGAGTGATCTGAAGCGCCAGTTGACGTGGAAGTATGAGTTTCAGATTACATTAAATATACTGCCCCGTGATGCATTATCAATTTTATGTCAACCATTTCATAATAATTTACTGTTTGCAATCAGATTTAATGGGCATTTGAAAAATAAAGGAATTAGCGGTCTCGTGAAAGTCAATTATGCAGAGGAGAAACTTTCGATAGAGGTAAGCATTTTGCATCAAAAGGTGCTCTTATTGCTGTGGTAGTTCGACGGCCTTGAGTACCCACAACAATGATAATTTGTTGCTATGTTCATCTTCTAGTATAAATATGAATGAGAATTTTTCCTCCGTTGCATTCTCTTTTAGTTACTGTAATTCTTCTCTCTTTGCAGGTGAAGATGCCCCAAGATGCATCAAGTAACAATGTTCGTGACACTAGAGGGCTCTCAGGTTTGTTCAATGTGATAACTATCATACCTGTAGGGTCTACAACCTCTCTGTCCTTTTTAAATTTCATCATTACAATCGTGCTGTGGTTGGAGGATAGGACATTATCAAGTCGGGGTGTTGGGATTGGAAATTGTCAACAATAGGTTTGCATTTGGTTGCCCTTTGGAATTAAAGGTAATAGGAGAAAACATGATAAAATGCAGCACCCAGAATTTTCTTGATGTGCTTTGAAATTCAACATTTTATTCATCCAAGAATATGATCCGGCCTTTTAATTGTACTAACAAAATACGTAGTACTAGCTAATACACGAACACAGTCTGTTACAGTTTAGAACTTTATGCGTTGCTTATAGTTCATGTTTTATCAGGTGGGGAGCGTTCTTTCTCAACATTATGCTTTGCACTAGCTCTGCATGAAATGACGGAAGCCCCCTTTCGAGCGATGGACGAATTTGATGTCTTCATGGTAAGTTCTCACTGAGAAGCGCTCACTTCCCAGTGCCAGATAAAGATAATGGTCTGGAATCTCGATTTTAAGTTAGCCGGCAAATAGGTTTGTTTTCTCAGTAGAATGCAACAGAAAAGAACAATCTGAGAATTTCCCTCATTTTATGTCAATATTCAGGATGCAGTTAGCCGGAAAATCAGCTTGGACACTCTTGTGGATTTTGCTTTGGCACAGGGATCCCAGTGGATATTTATTACCCCTCACGATATCAGGTAATGGTTCTAGAATGGTATTTGATGTAATAATCCTGGAGTCTGAAAAATACTCTCTCTGCATATCATTGTTATGTTTTCTTGAAACCTGCATCTGACTTAAAATATTAGGCAACTATAAGCAAGTATGCTTGGGAAGCCTTTTTCCTTTTTGTGAATACAAATTTGGGCCACCTTGATGCTTTGAAAGAATTGCCGGGGAAGGTCTTCATTCAGCAAAAATTGTCCTTAACTAGGGCAAGATGTGAAATCCTTTGTTTGCTCGTGAATTTGGCACACAAGCATGCACGTGAGCTCATTCATCTCTATTATTCTATCAATGTTGTGATGAGGTTTGTTGAATTGACCTAGAAAATGACCTTTTGGCTATGGATTAGAAGTTAATAACCAGTACTAGGTGATTTGTTGATGAGATGTTACTACTATATTACATGGACACGGGTGCTAGTATTTTGACCAGATGTAGATGAGGTGTTACTTGATGCTCGGCAATGCTGAACTTCGGCTGTTAATGGCATGAGAATTCTACATTTTATTGTAACTAATATTGCTAACCAGTATTGAACCTCGTCCTCGCAACTTTTGTGTACCCATGAATGTAGGTTCAACTTTGTGTCATTTTTATTCAATCTGAACTCCGTTGGACTGGAGAGGGAACAGGAAAGATTTTTGTGTGGGTTTCAGCCCTTAGTGTTCATATACCTACTGATGTCCATAGTCCAAACTACTGGTAACACGTCGTAACAAGACACTGCATCCTCTATTTTGCTCTCATAATATGGAGTTATCCAGAATCCATTAGGCTCTGGTATTGCAGCATGAAACTAGTATCCAAATTGCCATAAAAGCAGCACGACAATGCTTATTTTATTTTCTGATTGAAGACAATGTGACTAAAGTCTGCTGATTTTGATTCAGCATGGTAAAACAAGGGGAGAGGATTAAGAAGCAGCAAATGGCGGCCCCTCGGACATGATTGTCACCATCAGCAAGTCCTGCTTCTGCTCAAAAGCATGTTGATTCTATGCTAATGTTCAAACTGTGGTTCCATGGGCATATGATAATATTCTCTCTACCCAGTATGTAGATATGTATTTATTCTGTTTTTGTTCTCTCTTCAGAACATGTTCAGGACCTGTTGCCGAGTGCATCAATTGTACAGTATTTATATTACAATGGTTCCGTTTGTTTCGGACTCAAGTGCAAGTATTCAGCCCGGAATTGGTTTACGCTGTGACCTATTAACTTTTAGCCTATTAACTTTTAGCTTTACCCTACTTAAAGCGGGAGCCGTGTACATTATCCGATCATGTTCATGTTCCAAATGATAAGGATTTAGTGCTGACTAGAAAATGGCCAAGTTTGGGACTGTCTTGTATGCCATACATACTACGAAATGTCTTCAGGATTTATTCCTCTTCGCATCTTCCAATTATAAACATGAACGAATAAGACATGCGTGAACCAAATAAGCTTTTATTTTTTTTCTTTTCAACTCAGGTGTCCGGACCAGTTTTTGCGCACCTTGACTAACCATATAAACTATTAGTGTAACTTATATCTTACCAAGGGATGGAGTGCTTTTCTATTTTCTTTAAGCATGTTGGTTCAGGTCTGATGCATCAGCCAATGTGTATTTAAAACTCCCCCTCATTTTGTGGGTCGAAATATACGTCTGTGTGTATATGCGCATACCATCATGGGGGACACAATCCATGTTGTGAAACGAGTTATTTGGATCTTCATGTGCATCGACTTCTGTGGTGTTGATAGTATTTGAATTATTCGACCTCAACTCAAAAAACTTTGGTCAGAATGTGGTTATCCCCAAACACAATTTAGGTTAGGTATAGGGTTGAATTTACCAAGGCGGACAGCTTAAAATATTTGGCACCAAACCACATAGGTGCCATTGGCACGCTTGACATTCCCCCAGAAGATAATGACGATGAATCATTCTATTGTTGGTAATCAATTTTGATAAGAGTAAACGGGTCATTGTGGTGTTCGTATCTGACTATCTGGTGTCCGAGAATCCAGCTAAATTTTTACCCACATGCATCAAGCATTCCGAAGAATATTCTTTTTTCTTTTCTTTTCTTATTTCACGATGTAGGTTCCACAATTTTCGATATATTGAAGGCTTTTCCTTTGACTACTATCAAGTTCAAGTCATACGCTTATTCTGTGATCGGAATCACGCGGTGATGAGCTTTTCGTTTGGTTGTTTCAAATCCCAGTTGAAGGATTTTTGTGTCTCAATTGTCTCAAAACATAGAAGTTGTGTCGTGAAAACAAGGCTGGTGTGCCCCATGTTATAAGATCTTTTTTGTTCTTCTTTCTTTTGAAGTAGGAAAAACAAGGTTCAAAAGAAAAACAAGGTTTTGGAACGGAGGGACACATCTAGTGCTTATCTTGCTAAGTATTTATTGTACTTTGTCCTTTTGGTTGGCTTGCTAAACACTGCGACATTAGTGAAAAAATATTATGTCCCATTCAGAATTAACCGTCGTGGAATTATACTAGATCGTATAATGTTAGCATACGTTATTACTTAGGCGAATATATTAGTTGAATAAAAATAATTTGTGAGTGAAATTATTATTCGTGATGAGGCGGTATAATCATTATACTTAAATTTTATTTCTTCCCCTTCTTTGTCTGCAAGCTACATCACTCTTATGATCTTGTTTACCTTATAATTTAATTCATAGTAATTATATTTCTATTCCTACTCGAGAAAATTCTTAGGAATTTAATTCTTTGTAATTATATTCTTGTTCCAACTGAAGATTCCGATCATCTAAATATAGCCTAATTGTTGTATTTTTTCCCTTTATCACTAGCCACACGACTTCTTGAACTATATTTGAGTGGTAAGATAGTAGACTAGATTGTCAACTCTTAGTAATATACTTATCTAATAAAAAAAAAAGTTAGAATAAAGATAAATTATTTTTTCTTAAAGGCAGTTGGTAGTATCAATGTTTAGTGAATTTATTTTCAAAAATTTAGAAGACAATATATGTGAAGTTGATAAAATTCAAATAAAGACGAAAAATATAGTTTTTCGTTATTTTCTCTTTACTGAATTATTTTTTCATAATTTTTATTTTTTTAATTCTGTATATTAAGACAAATAATTAATCTATCAATTTTAACAAAAATTTTAGAAAAAATTAAAAAAGACCAGAAAAACAATTTACTTAATTTAAGCCAAACTTTCATTATCCCCAAGTCATCCATAAGTCGCGTTTTTAAACATGCATATATTGAGTTGATGTTCATCATCCAATTAAAGATGATCTTACGATCAAAATATCATGTCAATACTTTCTCATCATGCTTATTTAGCCATATTTCATCCTTCAAAATCGACCGGCATGTGTAGTCTTTTCTTTGACTTGCTAATCTATGATTTTGTCCCGTGAGAACAAATGTTTTACTAAAATATGTCCTTTTCTCTAATTAACAATTTAAGGAAGCAATTTTTTTTTTTAAGAATATTCTAACTTGAAGCTATTGACAAAACAAAATACGTAGACCCATTTCAGATTCTCAAATAAGTACTTAAAAAATAAGAGCCTATTTTCAAACTTAAAAATAATGAGTTTAAGAAAATAATTTTTTAATTTTTTTACAGCGTTTGATAGATTTCATCAAAATATATTAAACAATATCTATATTGTATATTTTTTAATTTTAGTAAGTCTATTATTTTTAAACCTAAAAATTATAAATAAATACTTATTTTTTAAGGGAGAAAACAGAATTTGTATTGTCTAAAATGCAACAAGAAAAAATAGGGGTTTTTTTTTTTTTTTTATAACCTCACTCCCCTATTGTCTTTTAGCTATGTAAGAATACAATATTACCCTTATATGTGCCAAAAAGTGAGATCATTAAAGAGCAATGTCGTCACTTCACATGAATAAAGACAAAAAGTGAGTCCGATTATATAAAAAATGAAGTGAGAAAATCACCCCGCTAAGAGCTTGTACACCAGATAATGCATAATGCATTTTTAGTTATTTTAGCTAAGAAAAAAAAAAAAAAAACCAGTTGCAGTAGCTTCGGGGAAAAGGCAGTTATTTTCCATTCTTGAACAGTGGTTCGATACTTCTGCCGAAAATGGTACAACTACTGTTCACCAGCTACCCTTTAAAAAATAGTTTCTCTCACCTCTTCTCTCACTCAGACCACTATACATCTTCTCCCACTCACTCTTTCTCTCTCAAAGTAATAATAATTTTAATAAAAAATATGTTAAATAAATAGTGTTGGTGTAGTGTTTAAAAAAATGTGAATAGGTAAAATAAAAAATGTGCACTGTTCACATTTTTTTTTGCCTACTTACTAAGAGCATGTACAGGAGGCATATGTATTTGGCAATGTATTTTACCTACTCAACAATTTACTTTTTGCACTTTACCTACATAAATTACTTTTAATTCTATACCAATTCTCTCTATTATCATATCTATTCTTATAAAATATCATAAAATATTATCCCCTCTCTCTCTCAGTCTCTCACACTTCAACAGCAGAAACCCCAAACCCATAAATTGAGTTTCAATTAACCCAAAAATTGAAGCCGACAAGCAGGTGTCGATCTCCGCCGACATCTGCTGCTCGTCAAGAATTAGATCTTCGTCCTCGTCAAATCATTGTCTGCCATTTACCCTTGAAACACCTGGTTGTTCTTTGTTTTCTTGGGATTTCTTGAAAACCCAGTTGGTGGGTTTGCGTCATCTTCTTCCTCCGTGGTTTCGGGGGTGAAATCTCTGCTCGATCGAAAAACCCACTCACATATGGCTTAATCGTGGATTCCTGGTTGACGATTCCAAAAACTCTTATTGAAAGGCATGAAGTCTCGTGAAGAAACAGATAAATCAAGAGAGAGAAAATTTGTGTCAGTCGAAAATCATATAAAAAGGATTCCTAGTGAATAGTTGCTCGGAATATATATCGAGCAATCAAAACAAAATGTATTTTTGCTAACCTTTTAGCTAACTGCTGCATGCCTTTTTTTTGTTTGCTCTAATAAACTTGCTCTAAGAATTAGGGCTGTTACTCAAAACCGGAAAATCGATCGAAACCGAAAAAATCGGACCGGATCGAATTTTTTAAACCGGTTGAATAATTTTGATCCGGTTCCGGTTTATAAAATTATATAAACCGAAAAAATAATTTCGATCCGATTTATGTGTTTTAAAAATCGGTTGAAACCGGACCGGTTATATATATTTATAATATATATATATATATATATATATATAAACATAGGGGAGGGGTTGAATTATGAGTGATGATATTTTGTGGTGTATATTGGTCTAATAAATATATTTATTATATAAAAACTATTTTTATGGGTTTAATTATGTTTTTATGGGGTTTTTTTTAATGTATTGGGCTCAAAATCAATCATTTTTTGTTGAGCCCAAAAAAAAGAGTTGAATTATAGATTTTTAGTTGATATTTTATGGGTTGAATTGTGAATTTTTTGATGTGTTAAGCCAAAAATATGGCCCACGAATGAAAACCGGATAAATCGGATAAACGGGACCGAAACCGGTTGAGCCGATCAAAACCGGACCGGTTTTATCTTAACCGGTTCCGGTTTCTAAAAATCTCAAACCGGATAACCGGTTTCGACCGAAAAATACATCCAAATCAGTCGAAACCGGACCGGTATCACCCCTACTAAGAATACGTACTAACCTGGCAACAGTACTTATTTTTCGTGGCAATAGTGTTCCCTTCAATGATGACTTTTCCAAACCAGTGACAACTGATGACAAAAAGAAGGCAATTCAAATTCTAGATGACAACAAAAAGTCATGCAACAATTCCGAGAATGTCTGGACCCCACCCCTAGAAGTCCGTTGGGAGCATTCCAAAAGTTTTAGAAAGAGAATCTAGAGAGAGAAAACTCTTGGAGGAAGAGAGGGGGAGAACGACTACCCAAGAAAACAGAGTACACGGTTGAGGAAGGGAAACAGATTCAGAAGCAAGAGATCTAAAACGGTGTAAAAGCAAAACAAGAGAGAAGAAAAAACTTCAGTCTTATGAGAGAGAGAGAGAGAGAGAGAGAGAGAGAGAGAGAGAGAGAGAGAGAGAGATTTGATGCAGAGAAGCAGCAGCATAACAAGAAACAGAGCACAAAACAAAGGAAGCAAAACTACCACCATGGAAACGATGTCTTGTTTGCCACAGAAACCAGACCCAGTTCCTCCCCCACTGAAGGCCTGGTCAAAACTCTGGCTCAAAACAAAACTCCAATCTTCTCTGCCCAGACAACCCCTACCCACCAACCCCAAATCACAGCCCAACAAAACCCTCATCTCACAGACCCTACTGGTCTCCGACCGAACCTCTCTCCTCTCCGACCAGATTCTCCTCCAAATCCTCTCCAAACTCCCCAAATCTCAAAGGAATTCGAATTCCCTCGTCTCCAAACGCTGGTTAAACCTCCAGGGCCGCCTCATACGCTCCATAAAGCTTCTAGACTGGGAGTTCCTCGTGTCGGGCCGGTTATTCGCCCGATTCCCAAACCTAATCCACGTTGATGTCGTCCATGGGTGTGTCATCTCCCCAAGGAATTCGTCAGGTATTTTGTTGACTCAAAAAATGGTCTCTTTCCATGTAGACTATAACGTTTTCCCAAGTGGGTTTGCGCCTGAAAATTATTTGCTCTCAGTTAATGAAGTTGATTTTGGTTTGAGGTCATTAGCTAGTGGGTACCCAAACCTGAGAAAGCTCATGGTAATCAACGCTAGTGAGTTGGGTTTGTTGAGTGTTGCTGAGGAGTGTCCCACGTTGCAAGAACTGGAGTTGCACAAGTGCAATGATCAGGTCTTGCGGGGGATCGCGGCGTGTCAGAACCTTCAGATACTGAAATTGGTGGGATATGTTGATGGGTTTTATGGGTCTTTGGTTTCAGACATTGGTTTGACGATAATGGCACAGGGGTGTAGGAGGTTGGTGAAGCTTGAGCTCAGTGGATGTGAGGGAAGCTACGATGGGATCAAAGCAATTGGACAGTGCTGCCAAATGCTTGAAGAGTTGACTATAACTAGTCATAGAATGGAGGGTGGGTGGCTGTCAGCTCTTTCATATTGTGAGAATCTGAAAACCTTGAAGTTTCAGTCTTGTAAGAGGATTGATTGTAGTCCGGGGCCTGATGAGCATTTGGGTTATTGTTCGACCCTCGAGCGTTTGCATTTAGAGAGGTGTCAATTGCGCGATAAGCGCAGTGTGAGAGCGTTGTTTCTCATGTGTGAGACTGTGAGGGAGATTGTCTTTCAGAATTGTTGGGGTTTGGACAATGATATGTTCAGCATTGCTGGTATCTGCAGGTATGGAGCTCCCTTTGTTGATTTACTTGTATAGCTCAATGCATTCACTTTTATTGCTTGATACTGCTGTTATTTTAATTCTCTCAAGAGTAGTAATGCAGTTGAGTTTATGGTATCAAATTCTGTCCATGGCACCAACATTCTAGGGCTATCATTTTTGCAGGCTTTTATATGATATACTCCGTAGCAAAATGGTTTGGGAATTGATTTTCAAACTCCTGTTTTGTCCACTTGTACTCCTATTTTTTATCCTTATGTATGTGAAATTACAAAACTTACTTTTAATGTGGTTAATCCCAACTACTTTTTCACATGAGAGGGCAAACTCGTAATTTTTAATGACTACGGCTAAAAAGGAAGTGGAAGTGGGATAAAAGAGGAGTACGAAAATCATTATGCAATAGATATCATATGATACAAAAAAGACACGAGAGATTAGGAACCTGAAGTTGGAAAAGTTATTATTGTGATCTTCCTCCTAGCTCCTCTCTAAAACTTGTTAGCAGTTTCAACTTCCGATCTTTTGTCATTACAGAAGAGATGCAGCTGAGAAACAATAATGAGTTATTATCATGAATCGAAAGAGAACAGTTACCTAGTTAGCAGTTTCTTTTGAAAGTGCTTCGGTAGGAAGCTAACTGTTGACATCTTTTTCAGGAGGGTGAGGTTCCTATCTTTAGAAGGCTGTGGGCTGCTAACAACTCAAGGCCTGGAGTATGTGATTGTTTCATTGAAGGATCTTCAAAGGCTCCGAGTTGTGTCATGTAACAATATAAAGGACAGTGAAGTAACTCCTGCACTTTCAGTTTTGCTTTCTGATCTTAAAGAATTTATGTGGAGGCCCGATACCAAGTCTCTCCTCTTGTTGAATCTTGAGGGGACTGGCATGGGAAAGAAAGGTGGGAGGTTTTTCGAAAAAGAATCGAGACTTGAGATCCTATTCAAGAAGATTTGAAACTCAAGACCATGTCTAATTCCCAGAATACCGCTTATTGCATACTTGAATGTTGACTCACTTGGGGGATGCAAAAAGGCCTTCTTGTTGTATGTTATTGTATTATACAACACTGTAATTTTATCCTTCCCCTGAACGGTGGACATGTATTTTGATGGCAGAAGGTTGTTCATTTGTCATGTAGGTGCAAATGAATGCATCTATTTTGTGAACTCATCGGTGATTGCCCCTGTTCAATTATCACTAGCCGCATCCTCCTTGTCAAGCCAACTTTATGTTGGTAACACCGGCATGCCTTTTATTTGTATAAAACTGTCATGTCATAATATCGCATTTCTCGTTCCTTCAAGATTCAGTGATCCAAAGAGTTAGCATTGCAGGTTTTTTCTGTTAACAGACTTTCGCTACTTTTGCCAAGTTCACTTTTATGCAGTATGTTCATGCTTTATGTTTTCCATGCCAAAAACAATCACAGCATTGACAGATTGCTTAAATTTGGAAGCTCCAGTTGTATGAACTATGAAGTTTAAGTATGAAGTTTTAGAATTGGGTCGACCACAAATTTCGATAATTTGATTTCTTTGGATACAAAAGATGGAACACCTCAAAACTCTACGAGTTGATTTTCTTTGTGGGAATTTCAATTCAAATTAAACAGCTTCCATTGATGAATGCCTAGCATATTGCATCACATTTTGCACCTCAGGCGATTTCTTCCTCTTCTGGGTAAGTCACCAGAGGTTTCTTGGTTACACAGAATGAGTCTTGTAATTCTTGAAAATTGTAAGTACACACTGAGAGTCATCAAATTTCATCATCCCACAGGTCTTGAATGGTCTTATAGGGGCTAGTGGTTTCATTAACAAGGAACTCCCCTCTCATAATCTTCCTCTCTTCCATCCTTTCGATATCGAGTAAATCGCGATCGTCCAATCTCAGATCAAGGGCCCTCATGTTCTCCTTCATCCTGTATTTGTTGAAGCTCTTCACGATTACGCTACCACCCTTGGATAGTCCCCAACTCAGGGCAACCTACATAGATTTTGCAGAAGACTGTGAGCAATTCTGCCCCGTTTGGTTTACTTCTTTTTTGGGGTTTTCTACTTATGTTTTAATTAAAAGAAAAAACTTGTTCTGTGAGGATTTTTGAAATTTTTGTTTGAGGGAATTATTCAGAAACAAACCTGTAACGAGAAAACATAGAAAACATGTTTTCAATTTCGTAAAAAATAGTTCTCGCTAACAATGAATAGAATAAGAAAACAAATACATGTTCCTATTTTTGTAATAGCATTTTTGTAGATGAGGCACGCACTATGTCACGATATAGAAGGGCTTTGCTCTGATTTTAGTTGGATCCCGCAAGAGGAAGGTGAGAAACCTCTTTCGGAATTATTGATTCATTAGCCCAGATGCCGAGATTTTCGCACTCCAAATATATGTCATTTGCATTCCAAAAATAGAGTGCGAAAATCAATTGCACATGGGGGTTTCAGAGAGCATAGGAAATTGTAAAGTGCGAAAATCACTGAAAAACTTTGCTATGATGATTGCAGCACCACCATATTAAGTAGGAGTAATTTATTTTTGTAGCTGGTAAAAGTTAATTAGAAAAAGAATACAAGATGAATTATTAAAAAAATGGCCTCGCAAATGACAATGCACCGTTGGTTTTTCATTTATTGGCCAAACTATACGTGGCCATTTTACGAGAACGACTTAAGTCAAAATGGCCCAACCATTAGACTTGCTCTTACCGTGCTAAAAAACAAATGAGTGCCTGTGATTACCTGAGCAGGGGTTGCCTTGTGCTTGAGAGCAATGGATTGGATGATTGGGTCATCAACCACAGCCGTTGATCCCCATGAATTCCCTGGCCCACCAAGAGGTGAATATGCGCTTACGTGGATGTTGTGGTCCCTACAGAACTCTCTCAGCTTTGATTGCCTCCACATCGGATGCATTTCCACCTGTTACAAAATTCAAAATTGTAGCAATCTATTATCTTTATTATAAAAGAGAAAGGTGTGAAGATAAGTTGTTAGAACGGTTTAGATTCATTAGATCCAAAGGTTGTAGTGCATTCTTCTGCTTCCCGGTTAAGTGCCCATGGTTTTCATTTAAATCACACAACTGCGTAGTGCCGTAGGCACGGACTAGCACTAGTGATATATAAAGGAAGAACAACTCGTGACTGTATCACTCATTTTGTTGAAGCTGTATAGCCTTTATGGACTTTTTAAAGTCCAAAAATACCCTTCCAAAAAAATAGGAAATGCTATGTTCACTTTCTAATTGAAAGGGTAGAAAAGACTTTTGCATATAATTAATTGAGAACCCACGTCCTATAATTGCTCTTGTTGGCATCCTACTTAAATGATGAACTCCTTGAGCACAGTAATTCATAACTTCTCCTTCAATATATACATCAAGCATCAGATCACCGATCATGGAAAAAGAATGGTGATTAAAAAGAAAGGAATTTGGGTAAGAATGCATTCTTTAATTTCATCAAAAAATCTCTTTCTGTCTCACGTTGAAAAAATTAGTTATATAGAATCATCTTCATCATTTGCACATGTATCGCGTGTGCCTCAGGTGTTAGTTTTTTTTTATGACGATAGTAACAATTTCTTCTTTTAAAAAAATTAGTAACGGCAATGTTTGAAAATAACGTCCCAATTATTGAGGTCTTAATCTTTTTCATAGACCAAAAGATAAACAAAATAATCTCCTGTAGCCTGTAGGTAGGTTGCTTCAAAAACAAAAGAAGAATCAAAAGTTTGACTTGTCCTACCACTACATATCTCGTATTTTCTGCTCATTCTTGTTGAATCATTTTTCGTTTCTGCTCCCATATTTCATAACACATACAAAACCTGTGGGGCCATAAGACTATTTCCAATTTCTTAAAAAATTATTTTCCTACCCTATAGCAGAGCAGAGAGCAATGCCACATGCATAGATTTATGTTCACATGTTCGAACACACCGATATGTTCGGAGCTATCTGGTGCTCGTTAACTCACAAAATAATGAATAGTCCATATGAATCGAACGATTCGGAAAAAGGAGGGAGGGAGGGAGGGAACGAAGTAGTAGTACTTGATTGAGAGCAGGAGGGACAGAAGCGAAATTGAGGAGGCGTTGGATCTTGATGGTAGAGAAATTGCTGACACCGATGGCCCTGCACAACCCCATATCCAAGCATTTCTCCATTCCAGCCCACGTGGTCTCCAGGTCCAGTACTCTTTCAAAGTCTTGTTCGTTTGGGACAGGATAAGTGGCCCAAGGCTTCAGCTTCACTGGCCAGTGGACCAAGTACATGTCCACGTACTCCAATCCCATATTCCTGCAACACCCACCCATCCAAAACATCTACTAATATACTCTACTCTTCCAACAGGTTTACGATTTCAACAGTTCAAATCATCAAAACAGATCAAGCACAAGCCCGTAAATGGACAAATTGCACACTCTCATTTTTTTTTTTCTTGTAAACAAAGTAGCTAGCCGGCGTAGGTAGTGTCAAAAAATATTTATCATCGTTGCAATTCTTACTCTCTCCGTCCCGATGTTTTTTTCCCCACATTTAGGCTTTTTTAAGTGCTTCAAAATATTTGCCCATTTGACCTTTAAATGGATCAAATTTTCCTTTCTACCCCTTCTTTATTGGAATAAAGTAACTTTCTAGTAGTAAAAAAATTGAAGGGTAAATGTGGAAAGGTATACCTTTTTTAGGTGTAATGATTATGTTCTCTAAAAGAGTTGGATTTTCGAGATTGAATAAACAAATTGGGACAAAGGAAGGACTATGGGCTCGGATAAAAAAAAAAAAAAAGGACTATATATGGGCTCATTTGGCTTTAAAAGTGGAACAATAATTTTTTTTTTGTTTTTATTCAAAAAAAATTTGCATTTGCTAATTTTGCATCAAACTTTTGTGACTTATTAATTCGTTTCGGCCAGAGGAATTGGAAAAGTAAAAAATTTTGATCGAAACTCAATTTTTTTCAGAAAGACAAGAATAAGTAAAAAAATAAACTGACTTATTGACTTATTTTTGTCTTTATTCAAAAAATAATGAATTTCGATCAAAATTTTTTACTTTTTCTATTCCTCTCGTCGAGACAAATCAATAAGTCATAAAAGTTTGACGCAAAACAAACAAATGCAAATTTTTTTTAAATAAGAGCAATAAAATAAGTAAATCAACTTTTTAATCCAAACCCACCTTATATACAACGGATTCCCTTTCTGCCAACCTAGGCACACTACCAAATTAACCATGTATGTTAGGATTTGTGCTATCTTTGCAAGCCTCCCAGCACCGTCCACTCTCCACTTTGCCGCAGATGCATGCGTAGGTTGTGAGAGAATTTATCAGCTAGCTTTGCTATCCTTATTAATTGCACTTTTTTATGTAGCACAAAAACTTATTTTGGTACATACATTATTTTTAAGCTAAAAAAATTACACAAAAATTACACGTAATTTCGTAGAGGCCCAACTTTATGCGAACGGAGGGTAGAAATTTGCGGTCACAAATTACGACAGAACCCCTATAAAGAATCTGCATATATATCTTTTGGGATCAACATCTCCTTGTCGTCACAGACCCACTTGTTGTTTTCTTAATACTCTAGCTAGCAGTATACTGTATACATCAGCCATGCAGACGTAGGAAAAGTGCAACTAATAAATATTCTTATTAGAGGAGTATTATGTTGCTGAAATATGAAACTACCATCATGCATGCATAAAAGCTGGAGACATGTCTCTCTAGACAAACTACTACCTCAGGACGTAGATTGAAATTTGAAGCTGAGACTACGGAAACGATTGAGGCACACCGTGCAGAAACGGCACATGGGGCCCACTTTCGGATACCGTACAGATAATTCAAGCCGTTCATTAATTTTAAAACAGTTTTCCGAGTGATTCCGCGAAAAATCAACTCAATCTAATATATGTAGGTGCTTAATTGATTCAATCTTTTAATTTTTCATTCCAATTACAGGACTTGAATTATCCATGCAGAACCTGGAGCGGGCCCCGAGTGCTGTATGTGCACGGTCGGTTATCATATAAGCGTTGGTGAGACTATGGGGTGTTCGGTGCTTTTGTTTGTGGTAATTGTACATTAATTCTAATTCTAGTTATAGATTTTGAATTAGAAAGAACTCATATCACAACTTGTAAAAGTATTTGTGATATTTATATATTCTCTCTATCTCAAATTGCTTGCCCTTTTAGGAGAACCGTGCATTTTGCACACAAAAAATAGCATGAACTTTTTTTCAAATCATTTTACACCAATTTTAGGATCTCATTAAGAAAAAACTGGTGTAAAAAAAAATCTCACAAAGACATTAATTTTTGCGTGTCAAATGTACGATTTTTCAAAAAGGGCAAGCAATTTGAGACGGAAGAAGTAAATTTTTTGTTTTTTGAACAGCGGAGGAAGTAATATATAAAATATGATATGCAATCAAATATGTTTTCGTATAGCAATTTGTATATATGAATTGGCATCTTTGTAATTTGTTAAATATATTAGTAATCAAAATTTGAGAATTGAAAAGACACATCTACACTTCCTAGCTAGCTATATATATGGCTTAAAATTGATTTACCTGCATTCCCCATTTACATGTTACAACTCTGATGAGACTTATAATCCCCACACACCCACACACTAGTAGGAGTAGGAGTAGAAGTATAAGGAGTACTAGTTGGATGGTCTTACGTACAGTAAGGTTTGGTTGAGTGCGGAGACAGGATCATGGTGATCACTTCCCCACAGTTTTGAAGTCACAAAGATGTCTTGTCTTTCCACACTCCGATCAACAAATATTGCTTCTGTTAATGCCTCTCCCACTGATGCCTCTGAACCATATATTCTTGCTGTATCAAAATGTTTGTATCCCATCTGCATATATAGTGTTTCATATATACAAGTTACAACAACAACAACAAGTACTAACACTACACTACTTAAATCAATTACCATTATCATGAACGTACGTCAACCCATGCACAGTTTAATTTGTCCAAGTTTTTCATTATCGATCCCGTCTCAATATATATTGCACTCTCAGCTACACGAACGAACGATCGATCGATACAGTAAAAGTCTCCAAAACAAACGTACAGGTGAATTTTAGTACGTAAATGTGCAGCTGAAAATGTATGCGCGCATCATGCATGGTGTATGTAAAAGCTAGTTCTGTGGTGCATGCATATGATATAATAAGAGAGTATGTATGTATGTATGTATGTACCTTGAGAGCAGTTTTGACTGCCTGTTTGGTTTCCTCTCTCACATTCTCAGAAGAATAAGTGCCAAAACCCATGATGGGTATGTTTGCACCACAATTCAATCTGCTCATCTGGTTGTACTTCATTCCCTCTCTCTCTCTCTCTCTCTCTCTCTCTCCCTCCAAGCATTCAACTCAGTACTTGGTGTCTCCCCATTTATATACACACAAAAGTCAACTGAGCTTTAAAAAAAATAATGCACCGCCTATAATAAATTCGGATCTTCCATGTCTCAGGGGATTTCCACCATTAATCTTTCATTTACTTAAACTAAACGTAACCTATCATCCAAATATAATATTTTTTTAACCACCCACAAAAAGTGGGGCCGTCCTTAATTATGTAGGTTATTTTTGTATCACGGCACATGATAGTTAGATTTACTCATAAAATTAAGAGAAACATAGCTTTCCCTGCAATAGGCATGAATGAGACAATTGTATATTATCAAATCACGTCCGGAAAGGACCCACAAATGGTAAAAAACGGGAAGGCCCAGTCCATTTTATGGACTAGAAAGAGGAGAGGATCTTGGTCAATATTTTGGACGAGTTTGAAGAAGCGAACAACTTGAATCATCAAAATGGAGTCAAAAAGTATACACCAACGGAAAAACTGGACCGGACGTTTAGTCCATGAGACGGGAGAGTGAGGATCCGCATTTTCAAAAACGACATGGTGGAGGGAAACGGAAAAAAAATAAATAAAAAGTGAACCTGTAGGAAAGATTAGTATTTTCAAGGACTTTGATGGCAACTTGAACTTTTCATTACAATTTCACTGGCAAATTTGTGAATTTTCCAAGATGATATGGAAAATCATAAAATTTGATGACTCATTGCCATGCTGCACACTTATCTCAATATGGCTCCAAGCCCCAACTGTCCAACCTCCAGATATAAGTAGTGGCCCTCATTTTAGTTAGAGGGACCGACGACGTACGTTGAACTCTCGCAGACAAGAAGAATACTGATATATCACATGTGCGCACTTAATTCTTTAAGTTGGGTTTCAACTAATTAAGTCACATAATTCGTGTGCGAGTAAGAGCGAAAACGAGAGCAACAACAAGAGCGGGAGCATGAAATTAATCTCCTTTCCTAAATATCTCAAGCTAGCTAATTAAATTTGTGACAGTGAGAGCAAAAATCTTACCAAATGATTATGTGACGATCGACCTAGCCAGGTTAATTTCAAGTTTCAACATTAGCCAGATCTTTGTTGATGTCTTGCCAACTTTGTTCGGGGTTTGTTAAGCACATAATTGGTCGACGGGTGATATGTGCCATCCTTGATACTCATTGGCAATTGATTTTAAGTTGGACATAAAGTTTTCACATGGCATCAGAATTCAGAGCGTATTAAATTAACAATCCGCAGCTCATGATGACAGACTAGCAAAAAGACTGCATGATGATAAACCCAAAAAGAGGTTACACGTGACAAACCTCAAACGCGACTACACATGAGGGAGGATGTTAAAAGAAAAGCTAGTCTTGTAACGACTTGGATTTTTATTGAATAAAAATTTCGTTAAATATTGGAATTTCTTTTAAATTACTTAGTATTGCTTTTAAAATTCCTTTTAAATTTCTTTAATCCGTCATAATTAAATTTTAGTCCTTAAAATTTATATTTCTTGACTAAAAATCCTACGTGGCAAGTAGAATTAGTTTTCAACCGATTAGTTGGAAGAACCGAACTATCAATTCATCTAGTTACAATTTCTTAACCCTAATTGGACATTTTTGACCATCTTTGAGCCTTATAAACCTTCCTAGCCCTAATTGAACCATTAGGCTATTAGAGATAATCATTATACCCCATGACTATTCATTCAAGTCCATACCTACCTTCTTTATTTCTTTATCCATTGGTTAATAAATGCTAGGAAAATTCTTATCCCTTGGACAATAGAACATTTGACTTACCAATGTGTATATAACTTGGACAAGACAAGTCATAGTCATCATGTTGCTTCCAAAAGAAGCAAGCCTAGCCATGCCATGCATGCAAACCTAGGGTATAACCTTAAGCCTAATTACTTTAGGGTTACTTTCCTAGATACACACACACACACACACACACACACATATATATATATCTTATATACATGTATATATGTACCTCATAAGCTATAATAAACATACCTATATGAGCCTATACTTGCATAAGTACACTTTCTAGAAAATTTTCCTCCATTGAGTAGTCACTTGAAAACCCTCCAAGACTTTTTCTCTTTCAACTAGACTTAAGACTACCTAGACCTAAACCTACTTGGAATTATTTATGTATATATACATATATAGGCATCTAGTACAAGAGAGAGAGAGAGAGAGAGAGAGAGAGAGAGAGAGAGAGAGAGAGAGAGAGAGAGAGAGAGAGGTGTGTGTGTGCGCATGCTTTTCTACACTCCAACAAGTTATCTCTTTTAGCCCTTCTCACACTCAACCAAAGTACAACTTTACAACCCATTTATAGTCTTCCTAAGTACAATCTAGCCAATCATCTTTTTCTTCCTTGCAAGCAACCTATTCTAGGACATGACAAGACTAAAACCCTTCATAATAACCTAAGTTATGGCCTAGAATAGAAGTGACAAGTCTTGGCATGCTTGAAAGTATTGATTTGACCAAACAATGGAACAAAACCAATGGGTAATGGGAGAGAGAGGGGGCCAGCCATGGGGGAGGAGAGGGAGCCCAAATTTTGCTATAAATAGGACCCCCCTCATGTCATTCTACTCACACCTTTATCCCCCAACTTCTCTCTCTAAGAAATTCTAGCATTCTTACCTTGTTCTTGAGTTCTTCAAGAAACACATCCTAAAATCACCATTCGATCCATAAAGTTTAGTAGTTTTAGTCACGAAGTAGTTTCGAGAGAAACATTTCTCTTTCGAAGCTACCGAAAGCTTACCGTAGGAAGTTACTCCGCCCAATCGTCAACTTACTTTCCGTAGTCATCACTACCGCCAAGAAGAAAGGTAGAGTCCCTTGTCCACTAAACTCAACATATAGCATAGAACCGTATGTTGAAAAGTATAACATAAAATCTTCGTATACACTACTTTTAAGTATATAAGGTTATCTATTCCCTATAACGCTTGAAATGTATGATAGTAAGTAAATTTATTCTCGCTAATGTAAGTATGAGCATGTTGGAATAATCGACTTTTACTCTAGTAAACATATGTTGTATTGAATTTCACATAAAGGAAGAAAGAACTTTTTTTTTAAAAGATAAGACTTTATCGTTGATAGAAGTATTCGTATTTTGATCTTTAGATGGTTATGATGAGCATTTGTTATGAATTGTTTGTATTACTTGTCTTGTTGTAAAGCATAAGTGATTTTCACTCCAAAGGCGTCCGTACATGTGGCGTTATGCTTAAGTAGGAATTTGAGCATGATTAGTAATATAAAGTTGGATGATCTTGCTAGTTTAGTTTCAAGATTACAATGAATGATTTATGTGAAAAGTCCTACCGCGGAGTCGTTGCATGAGAACGAGACACAGAAATCGAGAAAGTAGAAACATGGCACCTAGGGTGTGGTTAATGAAAAGGCGTGTTTTGAAAAAGAGAAGGGTTTTGGAAACCGCATGTGGCCGGACGTGGTAGCCTATTGTGTAGTGTATGTTTTGTGTGCCAATGGGAACTCGGTGCGACGGAACCATTGTGAGGATACTCGGGAGACCGGAACGGCGGAACCGAGGTTGGGTGTGTGGCTTGGTTATCCGCGGAGAGGAGCCAATGCAAAGTGTGCCAATGGAAACCCGGTGTGGCGGAACCATTGTGAGGATACTCGGGAGACCGGAATGGCGAAACCGAGGCTGGGTGTGTTAAAATTACGATTTTGGAAATGTTGATATAGTTTATGAAATGTGGAAAAATTGTGACACGGTCTACAAGAAGTCACGTAGGAGAAACTCGGAAAATTAAGGACACCAACGTTAGTTTGGATAATGAATGAGGATGTGTTATTGTTAACTGTTTTGTCGAATATGTATGAACTATATGGAAATCATTGAATTTGTGATCAAATGTTTATAAGTTAAGAGTTAGAGGGTATGAGATATTCTATTGAGCTTTTGTAGCTCACGGTATTACCTTTGATGACCTTGACATTTTATATTGGCGGCGACGCTGGTATAATGTGTCAGATCTTATAGACAAACATGGTGAACTCAACACCTTGGAAGCTTTTAGGGTCGAGGAGTTGGCCAAGATGGAGGAACAAACAGAGCAGTAGATAGAAACCCTAGTTCCCCCTTGTTTTGTTGAATAAAAGTACTTTTGTTAAAATTATGATGTAATATTGAGCCAGACTCTATTTAGTTTTTAATGAAAATTATCTATTTAACGTTCCTAAAATTAAGGGCGTTACAATTCTCACATTGCTTACGAGTGAAATGGATGATCACTTAATATCATTTGGGACCTCTCCACTCATTGTCAATTATTTTGAATTGGATATTAAGTTTCACAGTAATATGTTCTCCAGTAAATAATAGCAGTATTTCTTTTCTTATTTTATCAATAAACAAACAAACTACGTTGGGTGGGCGACCATAAATTTTTTTTTTTTGCCACAAATAAGAGTAATATTAATTTCTGATAATAGATATTACGAAAACAGTGTCAAAGAAATTATCTCAAATATATTCGATCAACTTACGTAATTATCAAATTAGTCGTATATAGTATGTATGTGCCCATATCCATTCCAGAAATCAAAATATTGAATAGAGTGTTAACTCTCTTTGTACATGCATAAAATATTTGAAGGACAGCTAAAAGAATTGATCTTAATTAGGGTAATTAGTATTGTAGCTCATGCGTATTAGTATAAGTTTTATTTATTTAAATATAAGATACGCTTTGAGAAGCATATCGATTTTAGCTGTGCTAATCACTAAATTAGGTGCACATTTTTCATTGGTACTGATAGGTACTTGGCATCTAAACATATAATTAATTCAAAACAAGTCAAATTAATATCTAAACACGTTGCTCGATTCAGGCATTCAGGCAGGAATGCCTATAGAAGTGGCCTCGATCATTTGGGACTCTAGACTTGCTCTTTGTGGGGGAGGTTAATTCGCGCAAATTAACAAAGTCAAACAGTTTGTCATTAGTATAAAATTGACTACTACTACTTTTTTTTTTCTTTCTATTTTGGAGGAACATAAATATAATTGACTACTACTTAGCAGACTCTTAATAAAAAAAAAGTCAATTGCTATTTTATTTTATCTTTGGTCAATGTCAGTTTGTTTGTACCACCTGTGGCAAAACTCTCTCTCTCTCCATTGAAGAACAAAACGGGAAGAAATTTTCATCACATGGAAATCGGTCAACAGAGATTTCAGCTGAAGATTTTGTGTATAGTTTTCTTGATAAATAAGACTTGGGCGGCTCGGATGAACTGATCCAAAAAACTAACAGCACTCGAGAAATTTTTAATCGTAATCCTTGAAATGGAGCAAAATTCCATGTCCCTAACATTATATATCAACTATAGATCCTTAATTTGGAATCGATTTTGTTTCATCGTAGGAGTCATGTTTGTTTGTATCTAACGTCCCAACCCCTCTCCCTCCCCAACCCAGTTGACTTCAAAGGGAGTTTGACTTTGAATTATTATATTATATAGTATACAAGGAACACTCACCCAAATAAAATCAGATCATGCTTATATACCAGTTCAAACAGCTACAAAATCTACAACCAATTAAGTTCAGGCAGTTCACTATGTCATGTAATGTACTCCTAAATGCCAGTAGGCCAGCTTGACATTTTGGGATCTTAGGCGAATTTCAAAGATTTAAGGGAATCCTAATTTTTCTTCTTAATTAGACTCACATGCGGGGCACTAAAATTTTCATTTTGAGCTTACATGCTAGGTACAATAGTAAGGGCCATAATTTGACACTTTTTTAGGGCGCCTAGGGTGGCCGTCTCATTGGCCTTAGCACAGGGCCGGTATTGAATGACAATTCAACAGTAATACATGTAACACTAGAAATCAATTGAACTATACTTGTTTTTCGGGCGCATTCATTTAATGGGCATTTTCCCTCCTAGCCGATTGAGTATTCGGTCAGCTTAGCGTATCTCGACTAACCTCGAGCATCTTGCATGCCAGCAATACTGGGTTACTCATTGATTATAAATTCATTAAGCAAAACGAGGTTTGGATTAAAAATTAGGCAAGGCGGCCGTTTACAACGTTGGGAATCTGAAAACAAATCCTGTCATGTGAGGCAAGGATTTTGGCATGTTTCTGTGTGATCTCTCCACAGCGTATCCACCACCGCCCTTTTCATGTCTTTCCCAATTTTCTATTATCTGCTACCGGCTCGCCGTATCCCTATTCCCTCACTTTGCTTAATTTATGCATGTCTTTCATTGCTGTCTCGGCTTCATTTATGGAGTATATGTATTGGTAACGTAGGGTGTTCCGGGCCAGCTTGCGCGCACCTTAGACTAATTTCTACAGTCTTTCCCACAGTCGTTTCACACGCTTACACGTGAGGTGACTCCGAGAATTGTTGACAAGGAGAATCGAACCTGAGACCTTAGGATGGAGCACGGCTTCATTAATTTGTGTGTTACTCCTTGTGTACCTTTTTAAGTATTCACTACGGTTCTGCGTGCTATTTACAATGACTTATATCTCTTGGCGTATATTTTGATAAGCAAAAATAGGATTCATTAACTCATAATATGAAGTTATAGAGATAATAGGATCTTGGATACACTAGCTTGACCATCCAAGATCCTCTTCTCCAAACCTCCAAATCAAGATAATCATTTGAGACAAGCCCACACCCTTTTCTCGGCGTATATTATGTTATATGTTTTTAAAATAATTATTTTATAGAAATAATTGAGATTTACCAACAAGATCTATATTGCATATTTTTATTAATATATATTAAGAGGTAGGCAATTGAAAATGACGCAGAACCGTAGTTGACACGTAAAAAGGGACGGATAGAGTATTTCAGCATTTCGTAAAATCACGAGATTTTTCTATTCCAACAAAAGCTTTGCTAAGAGCTATGCTAAAGTGTTTTAAAAAGTATTTTTCTTAGAAACGTGTTGAAAATGGAAGAGAGAGAATGTTTTTGTGTAATGATGGTGTATTTGATTGAGAAAATGTGGGGATAACTAAATTTGTTTTTGATAAAAGGTTGCTAGTTTTGATTATCCAATAGCCAAAATTTGATGAAATATTAAGAGATTGGTAAGTTTAGTTATTCCAATGTAAGCTCTTTTTTGAGCAAATATTGCCTTTGCAACGTTTTGATTTTGATTATACCACTGTGGATGCTCTTATAAAGAAGTGATTAATTATACAGTACGTGGTTTGTTTGGTTTGTCATTAGTTATGGTATTTCTTATTAATAACTGAATATAAAAGGGGGATAAATTTTGAATTGGTCTTTTTTTTTTTGATAGGCTTAAATTTTGAATTGGTTAAGAGGCGGAAAAATTTTAATTCGTCACAAAACCATATAGAGATGCCATGTGTTTGGCTTAAAAAGTTAACCACAACTGATATAGGTGAACCCGAATAGCCATATCGGGAGTTATACACTATCTTTGGCCGCAGAGTTATACACTATCTGTGGCCGCTTTAATAGACATAGCTTTAAATGGAGATGTCAAATTCTTTTGAAAGCTTATGTGACAATTTAACATCTTGAAACTTGATATCCACAATTTTCTCCGTTTCAATTATATAGTGTCAAATTGTACTACTATATGATGCTGGGTTTTACTTCTATCTTTCTTTAACTCTTGGAAATTGTATTAAGTAAATTAAACTTAAACTTAATAGATTTGGTCGTATCTGTATGTTATTTTATTTAGTGCATACTTTTTGTCTACAACTTTAAATTCAAATTTATGCTCGTAAAATGCTCCTTTTTGTCGACCAAAAATTTAACATTCAACTACATCAAATGTTATATAACAAAAAAATAGCAAATATATGATGTCATAGTGAATCACATGCTACTAATTGTCCTGAAATTTTCACCAGTGCTCATCATCTAGATCTTTTTGGAGACGAGAATGTGTCGTTGAGATCGTTGCGTAGGTAACTGAATTAACTTGAGAGAGAGAGAGAGAGAGAGAGAGAGAGGATGCACAGCTTCTATCAGATTTTAGGAAGTTTTTTTCTTCTATGCAATTAACTGGTAGCTGTAAGATATGTGTTGCTTGTTAGGACAATCAGTTCCTCAGAGGATAAACTGTACAAGACAGAGATTTCCCGAATTAGAGCACATTATTATCAGGAATTCCACCAGATTCCATAGACTCGTCCATGGGCTCAGGGCCACCACACGATCTTGAAACCGATCTGACAAGATTCTCAATCTCTGGTGCACACCTTATGAAAGACGAACTCCAGAAGTTGTATTTCGGATTCTGTGAGGCAGAAAAACAAACCCGGATGGTGTAAGTACATACAATGACACAACCATAAAACAGCTAGGTGCCCGGGGGGGGGGGGGGGGGGGGGGGGGGGGGGGGGGGGGTGTTTCAAAGTTACCTTGATGAGCTCCATGAAGGTGACAAGAAGGCCCCAAGGATGAGGTCTATTCGCAACGAAGCGTTCCAACAAAACTCTTGTTATTTGCTCCTGGATAATTTCCTGCCGAACAAGGAGTTACAAAGTTGTGATCATACCATGTTTTGCCCATAGAATCATACATATAAGGAAGCAAAACCAAGATGCAGTCACAAAATATACTGACAGTAAAAACACTGCAATGGTGTGATTGCTTCAGGTTCATGTAATGATTTCTGTCGCACCAATTGTGCAAAAGCCATGTCTCCAAAAGACAAAACAAAACAATTCCAACACTAAGCATCTAAGGGCGAAAAAGAAGCCGAAAATGATCTACGCAACTCTCAATGATCAAGAATCCTCTGTTCTACGAATTTCAACCAATAATAGGGGACAATAAGAGTTTTGTGGTTGCATACAACAGTATTTTATGTTCAATGCAGAGCTGGAAGGATACACAAATCAGTAAAACATGAGCGAGAGAGAGACTAACCTGGTTAGCTTCCGCAAACAAGTTGAGAAGAACCATGTAAAAGAAATGTGTAAGATTGTTTGGGTACTGTAGCTGATTTGCGATTGAATTAAGGAAAAGATAACGCCCTTCATAGTCAAGTTCCGCAATCAGCATTTGGAAAATTTCTAAGGCGGGACCCCTCAAGTATTCTCGTATTTGGAAAATTTCGAAGGCAGGACCCCTCAAGTATTCTTGTAAATCAGTACCCGTCTGCTGTACAAGTGGACTCGAAGTATTTGCTTGTACTAGTTGGACACTCTGTAAAAATTTGTAATAATGAGGACCTTTTAGTGAAAGACTTCTGTTTTGCTGCGGTAAAGAAGACATTACTAAGCAGAGCAGACAGACCACTCTCTGCGCAGTAGTGCTATTAGAGTTGAAATGATGCACAATATGGAAGTGCTTAGTGCTCAATTCCCTATTCAGACATCAAGAAACTTAATCGTTTCTCTAGACCTATGTCCAACTAAGTAAAGTTTGAAAGGTAAATCGATCTTCAAATTCCAAGAGAAACGACAGGAAATTCTGGAGCCATGCTCCAGAGGGATATTTTACTTTAGAGCCATGCTCCAGATGGATAGTATTTTGTTAACTGTTGTATATATAGTTCAGCATAGAAAACTAGTTGACGAGGTAGAAAGGAGGGGGAACCCCAGTAAAGAACTTGAGTACAAAATACAAGGCAAACAGTACCTTCATCCCAGTATAGAGGACAAGGGAGTTCATCAGGGGGACATTGTACCGCGTCCCTGCTTGTGCTGCTTCATTTTGTGTCAGAAGCAATCTCTGCATCAGTTCTGACAAGAATGATCCCTGATGCCTTGTCTGCAGAGAATCACAATGTTACAAAAAATAAAAGAGGAAAACAAAAAGCCAAATGGTGAAACTCCAGTCTACCTTGAGATACTCATCTATATCGGATTTCATCTGCTTTGCTGTCAGTGCAGCTACGACTTCCAATGAACTACGTGGGGGCTTTTTGATCTCTGGAAGCAAATCAATCTGTAAAGACGAGGAAAACGAAGAGTATTAATTAATCACGACCCTGATGCTGATAACAAGGGGAAAGACAGTTCAACCAGCCTAGCACCTTCAAGTTAGGAGTAAATGGATCAGGGACCTTCATATTGTGTGGAAATGCGCTGAGGATGATATTTCTCATCTGGATGCAACGGGAAGGGATCACACCACAGAAGCTGAGATGATAGTCACAGAGGAACTCTGGAAAATCATGAAGCAGTAGAACCAACACCCTCAGGGTGCCTTTGTACAGATAATGAATCTGCACACACAAATAGATAACAGTGAGCAAGTAGCATTCTGTAAGTCCAAAATCTACTCTCCAACAAAAGAAAAAATGTGAAGAAGCAAACCGCTTTTCCCATTTTAGCCTTCCGAAGATGTGGCTCCATGAACTTGAGCAGGTCAACCAGCAAGCGTTGAAAAAGAGGCCAACCTTTCAGAGGGTTGACAGTGAGCAGTTTAGGCATAAAACTTCTGTGACTTATGAGTTCAAGCCAGGCAAAGCTGCAATAAGCATCACCAAGTCATCAGTGAAGATAAACAAAAATTCAAAGATATAACATATTATCTTAGAAATGTAGAGCTCGGGGACTAAAATAATATCCAATATTATGATGCTTTTGAATTGATGAAATTTCTATCCTCAGGAGCAGCAACCATTTCGTAATCAAGATCCGACTAAAGATTAGCAGGGAAGAATCAGGGAGGTGGACAATTTGGTAGCATCGCAAAGCAATGTGCCACCAATTGCAACATAATTTGATACAGGACAGTATATGTTCCACAATCGCATATTTCTTAAAACGATTTTGCTGTTTCAAATCTAAAATATTACGGAGTAAAAGAGTATTATGTTCCAGGAAATTCTAACAAGTAAATCAATGAAACAAAAAGCATGAGAAATAACACAAGGTTCCAGAATACTTCCAACTCCAAGTGTTCTCAAACTCATTTGATGAAAAGGTAAAGAAATCTTACACAGCTAAGCAATTCAAACCAGTCAAAATTGCCTTCATGAAAGATCGTCTCATAATTGGAGAATCACAGAAGCTAATAAAACTACAATGTGCAAACTTGTACAAGTGTCCTAAATTACCATAAGGAGTCTGTTTACAAAAACAAATCAGCTAATTGCAACACCAAAATCAGACAATTACAGATCACAGCAGAGGTACGAAAATAACCCGTATTTCAGGAAGGTTTCTGAATGAATTACATTTCACTTTCCACACAACATGATGATGGATTTTTTTCAGTCAGGTCCTAGCCATTCAAATACATGATAAGATCCTTGCCTGGATGCCATAACAGTCAAAAATATTAACTGAAAAACCTTCGTACAGGAACTAAAAAATCCAAAACAAGTATTTTGTCTAATTATTCTTTTAACAACTAGGCTAGATTCCTACACACACATTTGCAATGACATCGCTCTAACCATGAATGTTCATAAATTCTAGCCAACATTATTCATTCAACATATAAAAGACAACACATTGATCTGCATTGAATTGCATAGTTAGCGAGCATTAAACTAATTAAAAAAAAGCTTGCAAAAAGGAGGGGGGGGTGGGGAATGGGTACAACATATCAGGTGTTCAGAGTACTGACCTGAACGCAGGAACTTTAAGAGGCTGCAATACATGGAAAGCATTTGCAAAAGCAATTAAGACCTGGAAAACAATCAATTGGATTAGTTATGCAGAATCAGAAATGCAACGGACAAAGCAAATATGCTTCATACCTGAATGTTAGAACCCTGCAGGATGGAATCAGGGGCAAGAAGATCCAAAATCCAGCTAATGAACAACCTGAAATACGGCCTTGGATTGAAAGATACTCTGTTCTCTTCAGCATCTCTATGAAGGACTCTCACAGTAACTGATAATATCTGATAAATTCACAACATATAAACGTTTGAACCGATGTTCTGGAAAAGCATAAAAAGGAAAGGGCCAAATACAGTTGCTTAGACCTTTGGCCAAAGTAGAAGTTTATTTGGTCCTTGCCCTGCCACGCAAAACTAAAAAACAAATAGTAAGCCATCAGTTATGGTAACAGGCTAAGATAAAGAACACAGGAAAGTGTAGATGTAACATAATCATGCCACACAAAATACACTAATATCAGTAACAGAAAGGGAGGAAGAGCATCAGAAATTATGATTACCTTCAAAACCAAAACAACAAGCTTTGCATACATATCAACAGAAAGAAATGATAGGTCCTGTGAAGTTTGATGCAGATGGAATGACAAGGACCTGGAACTAATCCCCTCAGTTGAGAGACAATGTGTCACCGAAAGTTGCTGAAACCAATTAGTATTTTTAGTAACGGTAATGATGCTGATGATGGAGAAACATACATTTCTATAAGAAAACAGATGTAGATGTGCAAGAAAAAGTATTACCATGAGATGATGGAAGAACCGATCAGACATATCATCCCCATCAAGATAACCATTTTGCTGCAATTGTGAGAGAAAGCGAGAACAAGCTGCATCATTTGGACTACGGCTTTCACTTATACTATACCATTCTGCAAATAGCCCAGAAACCTAAATGCAGTCCACAACAAAACAAGTGTCATACAAAAGATAAAGATAAGAAGGAAACAGAATAGAAAACACTGTTTCCCCTTAATCGGACTCCAAATATAAAATAAATAACCACATGGCCTAACATTTAATAACTCATAAAAACACACACTCTACTTACTCATTTATTGATTAATTTTTGGGGAGAGGTTTGGTTTAGACCAGAGTGTTCCTGGCCTAGTTTCTGAGTTGGGAGGTCCATGGGTGTACACAATCACCTATACACTAACGTTTTCCGGTTAAGCTTGGGGGAAGTTGAACTTGAGATATCTCCTTCTTTCAGAAGTATATAAGCATGTAAGAAAATCAAATTGGAAGCAGATTTAAGCCCTTCCTACGTTTTAAAGAAGCCCTTCCTACGTTTTAAAGAAACTAAAAAACTCAGTTCTATTTAATTTAGTAAAGGACTGTGGGGTTGTGGTTTTGAGGTAGCTTGATGGATAGATCCGAAAGCCCATAATCCTCTCTTGAGTAGACCTACAAGAGGAACCACTGTTAGTACCACAGGCTGAAGTCAGCCGGAGGGCACTCCGATGCCTTAGTCAGTACTTGGAGAAGAAGATAGGAATGGAAAGTAGATCTCAGATTAGGAGCCTGATGTACTTGGCTTATATAGAGTAAACGTACTTGCTCTCCAAGCTACTTGTGCACGGCACGTGTGCCTGACATCACGCGTATCAGCTTCGGTTAGTCATGTCATGATGACACTCGGTAGACACGTGGCTGGACCCACGTGATAAGGGCGTGACACCATGATAATTTCTCCAACTGACTTCAGGGTCCCCTCTCTGGTCGGGCGACCATTCGGCCCGGCCACCTGGGTGGACCGTCGGAACGGCCCATCGACGTTCGGCCCAATACACCTCTGACGGGTTTGGGCTGCCCGTAACAGCAACCCCATGCTAAACCGGGTTTGGCCCACTGCAAGGACTACATTTGAGATTATCATAACAACTGGTGATCTGCAGAAATCACTTCCAAGACCAAGACATAAAAGGCATGTAGAATTAAGAAGGAATATGGACACGTAGGTTGATGGTTATTGGTGCTGCTCAAAATTCTAAGTGGAAGGGTCAATGGACCAAACGGAAGATAGAGATGAGAGTTGATATATATCAGACCTGCCAAAAAAGTGAAGCTTACTGCTTGCACAGAAAAACTTGCCATGAGAGAGAGAGCTAAGTAATTGAAACAAATATCTCAAAACTCCAGTAACTTAGGTCCAGAACCAAACTTAAATTGCTAAAAGCTCCAACCAGGCCTTCATTAGGAATCCCACCCAAAACCTAATGGAAACAAAACTAAGGGGGATGCACATGCAAATGCATACAATATTAGAAAATCCGCATATCTGCTTATCAAGTCCTTTTTGAGCCAGTAATCAATCTCATACACATGTTTTCTAATTAGAATTCGGAAAAACCTGATCATTAAAGGCAGAAAGGTCCATTTTCCCAGGATCGGCATTGATCAATTCTTCCATAGTTGGAATAGCATTGTCTGAACCCTGTTTCACCGCAAAATAAGTTTAAGTCTTCTACATCATAAAGATTCATTCAAGCAAGGGAAGTGAGAATACATTTTTAAGATAATATCCTCATCAACCTTCTTTTCTATGCATTCATTCGCCTTGTCATCACTGCCAACAGAAAATCCATCAAGAGCTGGTGCATTAGCAGCTGGATTTGTTGCAATCTTGACCAACAGTTGTAAAGACTCAGGAGACCCAGCTTTAGTCGCAAGCTGCAATATGACAGAGCTATCAACAATCCCACTACCCTAAACATCAGGACTTCGTTCTACATGATATAAGACAAAGAATGTTGTACCTTTGCCAACACGTCTACCAAATTGGGAAGTTCAGATACAACCCCCCTTGAGTCCTCAACCAACAAAATCTGGAGAAGAGAAATTGCAAATTCTGTAGCAGTTTCTGCGCAACATAAGCAACCAGTAAGCCGTGTCGAAACTTTAATAACAAAAATAACAATGTAAGTTTCTTGAAGCATCTGACCCACGACGAAGTGGCAATGAGGGGAGAGGTCACAAGGTCCTGTGTTCTTTTACCAATTAGGGATTCCCTCTAACGCTTCTCTTCCCCTGCAACCCTCACTTGCCCGTGCATAGGTAAATAAGGGATCCAACAACATAGGGATCACAACAAAACTAAGTGCACCTATAGACGAAGGTTTTGAATCAAGTAGTATGAAATAGAGTCCTGTCCAAAAGTCTCCGATAGACCAGTGGGATACTACGTTAAATATACTGGGAGAAAAAGGAGCAAGGAGAAGAAGAAGAAGGAAGGAGAGAGGATTACAAGACCATTAATATGTACGGTTCTCTCTCGTGAAATTTTGTATTTATCCTGAGTGCTCAATATCCTAGAAATACACTTCTGACAACATCAAAATGACTAAAGCTGTACTAAATAAATTCATGCTCCTAATACATACTATTCCTCCCAGCATCAATAAGCTTTGTAATGTGCATGTTGTATTCTGAAAGGTTCAACAAGTCCTCGCGAATAAGTCCAACAGTAATGGCTGTCTTAAACTTCCTCTTTTCATCTGAATAGATCACCTATATAAGAAATTACAAAGGCAATAGTGAAAAACCAAATCAAAATGGACCAAAGCCAATAATTTGATGAAGAGGAGGAAACAAGATCAGAAAGATACGTAGACAACTTGTCCACCCATTTCAATCATGCCTAAGGCAAAGAGATTAGGGCATCATGTTCATCCTACAATAAACCCACAGGAACAGAAATTCACTTGTTTTCCTCTACAAATGTTCTTCCTACAAACCGAACCGCTGTGTACTTATATCCGCTCAGCATTATGCAAAAATATTTAACACAAATGGTGGTTATGTGCTATATTATTCAATGAAAACAAGAAAGGATCTCATCTACAGTTTTGTAAGCAAAGGCCAAGACAGATTAATACTCATAGAAGAAGAGTAAAACAAAACAAGCCAATAGGTTGGAAATGCTAGCACTGATTTATAGATGTCAGATACATGGTACAATAATAAACATCGTCATTCCAGCAACCAAAAAAATTGTGCTTTGCTGATGCTCTGGATTTTGGATGAAACATGCAACGTAATGAGCAAACACATTGAATTGGCCATTGGGTCTCTAGGCCTGCCCTCTCTGATGCCTTCCGGCTTTGATTTGGAAGGCATGATTCCACAACATAACATCCTTTGAGTTTCTTGCGTTTTGGAGGTTGATGAAGCCCGTTGTGTTCATTATTCTAGAAATATAAGAATTTTAGTCTATTATTTTTGAAATTCGTATTTTATTAGGAATCTTCATGTTTTGGCATAAACTGTCGATTGATTCTCTGATCGATCAATCGGTCGATCCGTCTAGTCCCATGTGATAGAAAACAGAGAAACAGAGACGGAAAATACTGATGTTATTTATGAATGAATTACAATGAGGTGAGTACACCTTTAAACAGAGTAAAGCTATGCCTAAGAAAGAAAGATTACAAGATTTGATTACGATATGATTACCCTATGATTACGCTATGATATGATTACGATATGATTACCTTATGATTATGCTATGATTTGATTACGATACATGTCCTAAAATAGCATATTACAAGAAGATACAGAATATATATTCACACCCCCCCCCTCAAACTCAAGGTGCGAGGGCAGAGAGCATCGAGAGTTTGTTAAGGAGAAAGCGGAAACGAGCAGCGGTATGGGTCTTCGTGAAGAAATCAGCCAGCTACAATGTGGAGGAGACGAAGGGTAAAGCAATGGTGCCAGACTGAAGATGCTGACGTATGAAATGACAATCAATCTCAATGTGCTTCGTGCGCTCATGGAAGACCGAGTTGTGGGCAAGCTGAATAGCACTCTTATTATCGCAGTAAAGAGGCGTAGGAGTAGTAACAGAGACCCCCATATCGGAAATAAGCCAGCGAAGCCAGACGATTTCAGAGGTAGCATGGGCCATGGCACGATATTCAGCTTCCGCGGTGGAGCGAGCAACAACAGATTGCCTTTTGCTTTTCCAAGAGATAAGAGAATCGCCTAGAAAAACACAGAGGCCAGAGGTAGATTTGCGGTCATTGACATCACCTGCTCAGTCAGCATCAGCATAAGCATGGAGGGTTAAGCTTGATGTAGAAGAAATCAGAAGGCACTGATGAAGGGTACCACGAAGATAACGGAGAATACGTAAGAGGGCAGGCCAATGCGTAGTCCGGGGAGCAGAGACAAACTGACTAACAATGTGAACTGCATAAGAAATATCTAGCCGAGTAACAGTAAGATAAACTAAGCAGCCCACCAATTCGCGATATTCCGTAGGATCCTCAAGGGGGACATCATCAGAGGTAGAGAACTTGGCATGGAGTTCAAGGGGAGTATCAATAGTCTTCGTAACAGTCTTCGTATCCGTGAGACGAGCACGGTGAAGAATATCAGTAACATACTTGGACTATCCCAAAAGATACCCTTGAAGAGAAAAAGCAACTTCAATACCAAGGAAATAACGTAGCGGGCCCAAGTCTTTCATTTCGAACTCACGGAAGAGATGACTTTTGACTTCATCAATAGCAGTAGAATCAGAACCAGTGATGATCATGTCATCAACATAAAGTAAGAGAAGTACTAGGCCATGAGAGGTGCGACGGAGAAATAGAGCAAAGTCATGCATGCTGGGCTTAAAGCCAATCTGAAGAACAACATCCTGGAAGCGTGAATACCAAGCGCGAGGGGACTGTTTCAAGCCACAGAGAGCACGACGCAAGCGACAAACCATACTAGAAGGATGAGAGAAGCCAGGAGGAGGCTGCATATAAACTCTTCAGAGAGATTGCCATTGAGAAAAGCATTCTTTACATCCAACTGAGAAAGAGGCCACTGGTGCACTGCGCCCACTGAGATCAAGGTGCGAACAGTGGTCATTTTGGCAACGGGGGCAAAAGTTTCCTCATAATCAATCCCATACTCCTGAGAAAACCCTTTAGCAACTAAGCGGGCTTTATACCGTTCTAAAGAACCATCAGAATGAGTATTAACCTTGTAGACCCATTTGCAACCGATTAGATTCTTACCATCCGGAAGTGAAACCAACTCCCAAGTCTGATTGTGAGCAAGAGCAGTAAGTTCAGCTTACATGGCATCCATCCAATTAGGATCATTGCAAGCTTCTTTATAGGACCTAGGTTCAAAATCAGTTTTCTACATCGGTTAAAATTCTTCAGTCTGACTTGGGTGGGGAATATTCACTCTTAGAGTTTCATAAATTCCTAGATTTGCTTGGGACTATCCACCAATCGTCTTGCACGGAAAATTTTGATGTTATTTCTGAATGAATTACAATGAGGTGAGTACACCTTTAAATAGAGTAAAGCTATGCCTAAGAAAGGAAGATTACAAGATTTGATTACGATATGATTACGCTAGGATATGATTACGATATGATTACCCTATGATTATGCTATGATTTGATTACGATACATGTCCTAAAATAGCATATTACAAGAAGATACAAAATATATATTCAAGATACAGAATATATATTCACACCACGTTACGGTAAAAAAAGTCAGAAGGTTTCAATTGACTGCCGATTGATAACCCAATCGATTGGTCGTTCGATTTGCCTAATTTGCCGTTTAAGGAAATAATTAATTTGCTTATAACTTTTAGTAGGAAACTCCATTTTGGTTTCCGTTTGTTTTGGCATTTTTGTTATTTCACCTAGCATTTGATTCTGCAATTTATTTTCAATTTTCCATTTTTTGTAATTTCTTTCATTTAGGCTTGATTAGGAAGTTTATTAGTTTCCTAGTTGGTCTAGGGTTTCTTTGCCCTATAAGTATCATTGTAAGCCTTACGCAGACGGATGGTTGTTTATGATTGAATTAATGAAAATAGAGAGTTTTTCTCTATTCGTGATTGTGTTTCAAAAAGAGAATCTTAAACATAAGCAAGTTCGTGATCTCTTCTTGCAACTAGTTTCGTAAAAGGAGGCTGCGCTGTTATTTCAGTGGTAAAACTTTCCGAGAGCAACCACAATATGCATATATTACATAAGAATAGGTATGTCTCCAGTCTTCCCCAGCCCATATCCCATGGATTGCAGATTACATGGGTCAATATTCTTATTGTTATTCCAGCTACAATTAGTACCTGAACTTTCAACAAATACACGAACAGTTTTAAAAAATGGCCAATAAGTAACAACCATTATCAATATGAACAATACGTATCTTTTCTCCGTATAATAGAGTCTAAAGCAACATACCCAGCTAGTGAGCTCCTTAACAACTAGCTTGCATACATCTCGAATAGCAGCCAGTATTTTGATATGAGCCTTAACGTGTGAACTGTTTAAAGCATTCTCAAACAAACTCTTAAAAACCTGTTGCAACAATATAAGTGCAAAATTAGGCAAGAAAACACCCGTGTATGAAATATTCAACATGAGGCAACAAACCTTTTGGGCCACAGCCAGTGCAGCTTCATCTCGGCTTATACATCTCAGTATGATTTCAGGAACATGGGCAATAACACCCTGTATGGAAAATGTGAACCCAAATTAAGTAATATTCCTGATGTTCACCTTCAAAAATGTTTATGACTGCTTCAAATAGAACATAAAAAAGGCCACAAAGGCATCAAGGGCCCTCATGATCAGTCTTGGCAAAGCAGCTGCAAGTTCACATTGCATGTAATGCTAACTAAGTGGCAGGACAGAATAATTACTACCTGAATTTCTGTCTCCACATTGTCTTCAGTTACTAATGTTTCCAACTGCGAAGAGCTCCAAATGATTAATCAATTTAAACATGAAACATAAGTTAAAAGGGAAAGAAAGGAAGGAAGTAAACTCAGAGCAAGAGATAGAACATTGAAAAGAAGTTGGAATTCGAAGAACCAAACTGTAAAAAAGAATACATATTCTAGGAAAGCAAACATGTTGGAAAGAAAGAAAAAAAGAAAGAGCAAGGAACAAAAGGAAAGAAAAATAAAGCTGTACAAAAACGAAACAACCCAGAATGTCTAAACTTCAACAGAATAACTTAAGCTACTTATTTCTATAGGTTTTAACTGTGATGTGCATAGTCCATTAGTAGTTTCCTTAATTAAACTGGCAGGGCCCTAGTTCATTTAATTTTTCTTTTTGCATAATTGTATGGGCAAGAGTGCACATGCACGAGCACAGGTTAGGCAGGAATGGGGAAGGATTTGGAAATTCGTATAGAAGCAATACCCAAGGGCATTACCTTCTGAGCAACAATTTGATACTTCTCTAAAGCATCTCCAGTGGTTAATAAGGATTCTGAAATTCCACCAGCCATACGCTCCACAGTGGAAGTTGCAAGAAATGGCGGAAGAGTCCCGCCCAATTTCTGCACCAAACCATTGACATGCACATCAATACAACAATGATACTTCAACATGGACACACACTAATGCACCTTTACATGTGTACGTGCAAAACCCAAAAGAAATAGATAAATAACAATAAAAACAAAAGCAATATATATGAGTTCTACTAACTTTCATAGCATTAGAGGTTTCTAAAACACGCGGTTCAAGGACAGTAGCTGGTGAAGAATTTAACGCAGCATTGCTAACTTCAACACAACTCTCTATAGTACCATCCGTTGCAACATTGCGAGCAGAGGAACCACTGCGAGAAGAACAAAAAATGGATAAGCAAAGAAAAAGGGATCTGTACTATACTACAAAAGAAAGGAAACAACTCACCTAAGAAGCCCAGTAGAACTAGGATCCACCTCCTCAGAAATACGATCCGCAGGCTGAGCAACAGAACCTGACCCCAAACTCCCCATTCCAGATGAAGAGAGTCCTAGGCTAAGCTTTCCAGCGGATAAAACATGTGTACGAGACACACCAGCACCAAAAGAATCAGCAGATGAAACTGGCACAGCAGCAGGAACTGCAATTGAATTCTGACCAGACAGATTTTGCCAGGGAAACTGAACAAATTCCTATGCAATCAGAGAGAATAAAGCAACAGTGAAATATTACTCAGATTCAATCAGCACACAGAAATTATCCGTGAAGAAGTTAAGAAAAGCTACCTCATAAACTCGCTGTTGGGAATGAGAGAGGTGACCAGGTCTCGGGCGGAGGACCTCTGGTATTACACTCATAGGACCTTGTGTATACAAACTTGCGCTATAATATGACTGACCAGCATAGTCTCTATGCTTCCTTCTCAATGAAAGTTGTTGGCTGATTTCATTGTCCACAGTTTTCAATGCCTGAAAAATCATTTGTAAATGTATCATGAAAAAACAGTCGGGGGCAATTTCTAATTGCCTTCTTGTATATAGCTAGGATACAGGGATAGTTACACCTAAATGGGATGAAATTTTGGATTCTGTGTATTCCTTGCATAGGTTGCTTTGGCTTTGGTGTGTTAGGTGTTCATGTGTTTTTAGTTGGTTCGTAAGGGTTTTTGTGTTTACCCATGTATAGGGGTCGCATCACCTGATATCCAAACACAAAAGGCCAATTCCAAACTGGCTACACTATGTTAGAAAATAAAAAATCCAACTCAACATATCTTCATGTCTAAGACCAACCACAGGTCTTACGTTGAAAAAAAGTAGGCCTAATTGAATCTCAGCTTCCCACAAAAAGCGAAGTTCCTGGATAATAGCATCCTCTATAGTCTATTATATATTATTATACACCATATATCGTTGCAGCACATCACTGCATTAAAAATCTCATCAAATGTGTTGTCCCTATGCCTCTCCCAGCTGTGGTCAGGGTAGTATTGCAATTCATTAGCAGAGGAAAGATTTGGTATTTGCAGCTTTTGCCAGTTCAACCAATCTTTTGATGGGTAATGGCCTTGAATTGGATTGGAGCATAGGGGATGGACTTCAAAGGAAGGCACGGATCCACTCATGGTGGGTGTTTGGAATGCTATTAGGCTAAGTGGTCGGAGTTTAGCAACCATAACAGCTATGTTTCAAAATGATATACAGTGTAGGGATGTTCCTATTTGAGAAGCTTTTCCAGTGTTGTTTCCCGTTGCTCTTGACAAGAATGTTTTGGTAGCGGATAATATCGCGATGATGGTCATAGTCTGGTTTGCAAGCTTTTACTTGTTAGACCACTGCAGGATTGGGAGCTGGATGATGTGCTTCAATTCTTTGGACTTCTTCAAGGGATGGACACCTGGTATTCCAGAGCTGATAAATTGAGGTGGAGTCAAGGAACTGGTATTCCAGAGCTGATAAATTGAGGTGGAGTAAAGGAAGTGGAGTATTCTGAGTCAGATCCTTCCATTCTATTCTAAGTGGAAGGACATGCAGATCCTTTCCTTGGAATAACATTCAGAAGTCGGGCGTTCCTTCTAAGGTGATGCTCTTAGCATGCACAAACACTATAGATTCGTTTCCCATAAATAATTATTTGAGGAAGAAAGGCTATAGATCATCTAGCAAAGGTTGAACGTGCTGCAAAGTGTTGGAGAGGGTGAATCATCTACTTCTTCAATTGTGCATTGGCTCGAGATTTTGGGACTTGGTGTTTTACATTTTTCAGAGTTGTTGGGTCATTCTTACTTCCATCTGATGTTAGTGGAATGTTGGGGGAATGGTTTGCAAATTAAATAAAGAGGAGGAAACGTGCGTGGATGATGGTTCCATTGTGCATCATGCAGTACTTGTAGAGAAAAAGGAATCGGAAAATTTTTGGAGGGTCTATGTCAGCAGAGCTGAATCTGATGTAGAGTCTAACACGTTCAGTGTTTATTATTGAAGTACATCATTTGTAAGCAATTATCCTTTTTTTCTTGTTGATTTCACTGGTGAGCTCAAATATACTGTAGTTTTTAGACAGGCAGTTTTCAACTCCATTCCTTTGATGGGAATACAATTCAAAGATTCAAAATTTTACTAAACTTATTTTAAGATGGAACGCCGGTTTTGGCCCTTTTTGCATAATACACATCTACTTATCCTGATTTAAAATAAACAACTAGTCTAATTACTATAATCAGGTCTTCCATTAAACTGAGAGCTTCTTCCATTATTTTGTTCTCCTCCTCTGTGCTTAGTTTTGATTACACCGTACTTGGGAATAGTTTCCATTGTGTAATTATCTTATTTGTTTATTGGAAATGCTACATACACAACAACCCACCACAACCTCAACCACAACAACCTACGTGGCCTGCCACGTCACAGCTGGTCCCACCAACTTGTTACAACAACAAAAACTCAAAATCAAAAACATTTTCTCTCTCCTTACCTCTAACCTTCCACCCCCTCTTTCTAACCACCACCACCACCATCTCCTTCACCACCGGCCCCGGCACCCACCACGCCACCACTGGCAGGATGCCACTTCAGTCTCACTTACCTCTCTCCTCATGTTTTGCATGATTCTCTCTTTCCACCAATTGAATCTGCATCTTCACCCCACCACCACCGGAGAGAGATGTCGAGGTAGGTGTAGATGACCGTGATGGAAGTAGAAAGAAAAAGATCAACCCAAGGTTTTTGATTCACACTAGTAAAGAACATAAAAGCAACACCATATAGTAGAAAGAAATAACACATCAAAAAGAGTAAATTAATCCTTCCCCTCTGTCCGTGTTACAAAGTAGAGAGTAATTAACCCATTTTTATCAGATGAACTTCATCAATGTGTTTCCTCAAATGGGGCTCGCCTCTAAATAGAGCAAACAAAAATCGAAAGAAAATAAAAAGGAGGTTTCTGTTCGAAACTTTCAACTCTTGTGCAGAGTAGATTGGTGTGAGTTGGTTATCTCGTCCATGGTGCGGTGTACGACGGAGGTGTAGATTGCCACAATGGTGGCGGTGGGTTTGGATCTGTGGGAGTGATGGTGTTTGGGCAGAGGGTCAGCAGCGAAGGCGACGATGAGAGACTGGCGGCGATGGTGGGACGGTTGCATCAGATAGGCATCGTGCCGGCAGTGGTTGGTGGTTGTTGGCGTCGGTGATGGTGGAGATGGTGGTGGTGGTGGTGAGAGAGAGGGGGTAGAAGATTAGAGTAAGGAGAGAGAAAATGTTTTTGAGTTTTATTTTTTTGCTGTAACAAGTTGGTGGGACCCAACGGTGGCGTATGTAGCATTTCCGTTTGTTGACTACAAGTGGTACAAGAATACGCGTATCTAAATTATATCAAAAGGGACATTAGTAAGCCGACATTAGTAAGCCCAACTGATTGCCCATTAAGGGAACAAATAACTAAACGAATACCCCCATTCAGGGAAGAAATAATCAATCTTTGCTTTTGGCAAGGATTGACCCCTTGACCTCTCCAACGAAAGTATACTGTATACCAGGGTGGCCAACTGAGCTAACCCCAGTTGGTTAAACATACTTTGGCAGTTTCAAGAATTCTGTGGCAATGGGTTGCAGCCTATGTAGCACGGACACGAATACGGATACGGACACGGGACACGGCAATTCTAAAAAAATGGGGACACGGACACAGCGGGGGACACGCCACGTGTATAAATAAATAAATATATGTACATATATATATAAAAAAATTATGAACCATTGTATATGAATAATTTCACAAATTGTATAAAAAAATTTCAAAGGAAAAATTACAGTTTAACCCAAATGTTTTGAATAATTTCATATTAACCCCCAAAAATTTTAAAAATATTACATTTTGACCCCTAGCCGTGTCCCCTATCAAAAAATAATAAAAATTATTGGACACGCCATGTGGCGTGTCCAATACGTGTCTCTGCGTGTCCCCGTGTCCAATACGTGGACACGGCGCCCTTTTGGAGGGTCGGTGCTACATAGGTTGCAGCATTAGCTGTTACATAGGGATATTTATGGCTGTTCCATTTCAATACGTCTAATATGGTGCTAAAAAAAACCATGTATCATCCGATACAGTTCAATATCAGTGTCATACCAAACTTTATTTACTGTTACTTTGACCATAGGCCGCAATTTAAACTGAAAGGAACATTGCCATACACCAACTTGTTTGCATATGAACACAGGGTGAGGGGATATGGAATGTTATTGAAGCATGGAAACATACGTTGTCTGTTGTAGCATGCTGGATCACTGCACAACAAAGGTCAAGGTTATCATTCAATATAATAGCAACAGCTTGCTCTTGAAGTTCACTCGAAATGTTGGAGGCCTGCAAGGAGTTCCTAAGGTGATTCAGGATGGAGACACGAAGAACATCCTGCCAGCAATAATACAAGAGGAGATGGTCCAATTTAGAGGAAAACAACAATATATTTGCTGGTTTAAGAATAATACTCCAAACAGTATAACAATAAGGTATTGAGAAAGAGGCAAGAAAATAATAGTTACAAAGTGACAAAAAACTAGGATGGCCTAAAAAAACCTTGCATGTGACACATGTCAAACTTCCTGCTAGACTTGCTACCATCAAGTGTGCAGCATTATATATAGGGGTCTCATCAGACTCCAAAGCATAGTCCTAAGATGTCAAACGAAATAACAAAAGTTACAGCTCAATGGTGAAGAATGTTGGCCATTAAAAAAGGGAAATACAAACCTTTAAGACAAGCTCCTTCGTCGTCTGAGTAGCTATGGATACATTGTGCTGAACAACATGATCCATAACCTCCTCTATAGCTCTCTTGATGGCAAGGGGAATGCTTCTGATATAACAAGTACCAACAGGGTTACAAATACAAAGCAGGACTGATGGTTATGTAACAAAGACAGGGAAAGCAAACTCCAAACCTTTCAAAATATTGCAAGCCCAAAGCACTGAGTTTTTGGTTGAAGATAATATGACTTCCAATATCATGGATAGGTGAAGAAAGCTGCCACCATAGAAGGTAACTAAATACTAGATCAGAGTAATCAATGAAGTATTTAATAAACTCAAGAGTAAATAGGAGGGGGGCACACCTGACCAACAGAATACTGAGACTGAGATGGAGGTACTTGAGGAAGCCCTTGTCCAGAAGCAAGCCGGTCAGAGAGGCTTAAGGTTGCCATCTTTTCATCCTACATTGACGGACCAGATGCAAAATAGAGATTCCCAGTATACTAACGAGAAAAAGGTTATTCAAAACAACATATGGGAACCAACTGATGATAAACAAGTACAGAAGCACAAACCTGTGACAAGAGCTTTAAATGGGCACCGGGCTGAGTTGAACTGATTATATCAGGCTGTAAATCAACCGCATTAAATGTAGACACAATTCCAGTGTCAGTTTCAGTGATCAATTGTGCCTGGGATGCCCCCATATCTTTCGTAGAAAAATCTGGGTTTCCTTGCGATTCCCGAGCTCGATCCTTGAGTAGAGACGTTGGTTTTACTACTTTCATATCCACACCAAGGTTCTTAAAGAGGACCTACGATACCAAAACAGTGGGGATGAAAAGCAAATCGGGAGAATGTCAGATGTCACTATTCAGCTACCACGCTGAAAAGCTAAATCAAGGAGCACAAGTTTTGTGTACCTCAATATCAAACTTAAGATTCATTTTCAGATAGGGTAACACGTAAATCTCAGCAAGTAAACCAAGAATCGCCATAGTCCAAGGATTTGGAGGCCGATAGGCAACGCTATTTTGGCATGGTTCCAAAATCTGTAGCAAGTACAACTTGGTAATATATCATAATTCATAAGTAAGTGGACCCTTCAAACTCCAGAACAAACGACTTTGAAAATTTTACCTTTGAGGTAAATGGAATTACTGCGATCATAAGACCCTTCTCATATGCCTGCGTGAGAAACCATTCAAAAAACCATAAAATCATCAAAAACTGGCGGGACTCCCAGCTTAGAAGGCATCCACAATGTGCATTCAGAAGCTAAATTATGCTCAGTCAGTTTATGCAAAGATCAGTGCAATAATTACCTCTATTATCAAAGATTTGGGATCTATATCTCGGGCCCTGAGTGCTTGATTTCTTCCAATAGTGAACTTCCCTAGCCAACTACCCAGATTTTTCAGCAAGGAACGCTCTTCTGAACTTGATTTTATTAATTCTGATCTTAAAAGAACCTGTAAATTTGGTGCCATTAGCAATTATTCTCAATCACAACAACGGGAATAGGAAAGACGGCTTAGCATCGCAACCTTGCAATTCTCATAGGCAGCTTTAGTAATCTCCTGATTCAATGTTTTTGAATTAACTTTGTCCAGAAACTTCATGTACAAGTCGTGGAAATTGGGCTCAATGCTTGCTCTGATAAGTAGTTCAGTTTGACATCACATCGAGCAAAAAATTGTTACTTAAAATGAAATAACAAGTTGTAATGAATGTGATTTGGAAGCCAATGGATTTCTGATTTAACCTTTTCATCACCATGTACTGTGCAAACCAAGGATAATGCTGTTCACTAAGAAGCTCAGAAAATTCCTTTGCTTTAGCTTCAATATTTGAGGATGACATATTGTTGGTCATAAATAGTATCTTGTCCTGAGTACTTGATGCAGGATACTGCATGTAGAAGGTACATACATGTTATGTTATCATAAACAACACACATAAAAAGCGAGGTATTTCAAAATGTACCCAACAAATTATTAGTGAACGAAAACAATTTGTCCTGACAAAGAATATGCAAGATAGAGAAGAAAATACCTCCATGGAAGTATCCCTTCTCTCAGCTGCTGCAACAAGCGTTTCAATGTTCAATGCGGAACCAAACCCCATAGTATGTGAATTTTGTCTAAGCATGCCTACGGAGTCGGGACATTGAAAATAATCATGTACTAGAAAGGAAAAATAACTAATGTCGCAATGAAACTGTCAGGATTTAACAAAAGTAAAGTAACTTACTGGTTGAAGTTTTTTTCCTGGAAGAATGGACAAAAGCAGGGGATGTTACAGCTGTTGAAATACTATTTTCTTTCTGCAAGGACACCATTAGTAAAGACTGAGAAACAATCATGTAATATTCTAAGTGCATCAGAAGAATCATCTTGCATGTCCTCTACATAAGTGTTTCAGAAGATGGCAACCCTGCTTGACTAAGCAAGATCATTGTGAAACATACATTCTTGCAATGCCATAAAGATTTTGAGCTGAACGTTGTGAACTATTTAATGTTTTATTTTCGATTATCAGTAAAAAAGTAATATTTTATTACAAAACAAGGAAAAGGTACAGGAAGATGAGAGATCCACTTGAAAGATACAAAGATCCCAACAACCTTCAAATCGCTTCCCAAAATCTAAAGATAAAAACTAAAGATATCCATCCAAAAGGAGACACTGAAAACCAAAAGGAAGCTAAATGACAAATGTTATTTAGGATGAATGTGGGATTAGGATCTTAGGGGACAACTTGTTATTTAGAAAACAATTTAAAAAAAAAAAAAACGACACTGCAGTAATTAGTGTAATATAGCTGGTGAGACCCACATTCTGAAGCTAGCTATAGCTTCCAGTTCCAGCATTAGTCAGGAAAAGGAAGAAATCAAAGTACAACGAGAACACTAAGTAGAAGTAGCTTGAAGCCAGTTACTGCTTCAGTTCCCTAGTACTTCTCTTTCTCTTTTATCATTGTGCCAAGTCTCCTTTCAATTCTTTAAGTATTTGAATGATTTGGGGTCAATACGCAAGTACTGGAAAGCGATTGGGCCCAAATACGACCTTAGAAAAGATTTTGGGGTCGATGTGTGAGGTCTAGAAACCAGAAGTGTTTTACTTCTTTCACAATTTACTCCTTTCATTATGAAAAGAGGCTGGTGTGGAAAGACGTATCTTTCCAACAGTAACAACTAATGAAGCACATAAACCCCAAGGGGTTTGGCCAAATGGTTGTGAGAAAGCAATAAGTGCCCCTCCATGAGGTCACAGGTTCATTCCCACGGAGGCCAAACATTCCAAACCTTGGGGCCACTCGGGGTTATGCCTAGTCGTTACCTTCACTGCCCCGGAATTAGTCGAGATGCGCACAAGCTGGCCCAGATTAAAATCCAATGGCGGCTCTAAGACTTTTTGTTACATTACTCATAAAGAAATTTACATTTCTATTGATCACACTAAAAAAACCAAGTGGCTAGTTGAAGATACACATAACTTCCAGCTTGAATACATTGTTCATACTTCTCAATGCACCTTCACATATTTGTATGCACTTTTTCACACAATCAACTCTATTTTTGGACCTTAACCACTATACTTTGGGCTGTGGTTAGCATTTTTCATTGAAAATATCACAAGTAAAATAGTAATCCATTGTATTAAAATCAACTTTGTGACGAAACATATGAACATATATGAGCTTACACTTCAATTCATGAGTTGTTAGATTTTAGTTCCATGCACCACATTGATGAGTTAATTAAAAGAAAAAGCTGAGCAAGCAGTAGGGTTTTTTTCCCCAATATTGTATACAACAGTGGGGGGTTAGCGGGGAATTAGTCTGTTAAAAACCAAAGGGGGTTTGATTCTCTCCATAGACTCAAACCCCAGACCTCCCCCTTGCAAGGCAAGGGGTACATCAATTGGCGTGCAAAGTTTGGAGTGGGTCAAGCTGGGAGTTCAAAAGCTGTGGGCTAAGGTGTGCAAATATTTGGTGGATGGGTTACTTTACCTCCACTACAACAAATTCAGTCTTTGATGACGAATAAAATTCGTCTCTGAAAATGCAAAATTTGTCGTTAAGGTGTTCAAAAGCAATGGGCTAAGGTGTTCAAATATATGGATCCATATATACTGAGATGATGAAACTCAGGGTATTCATCTGCTACTCCATTCGAAACCTGGAGCCACCCCTGCCGACACCGTTGGACACGGACAGGTGTTGGATATGCCAGAAGGAAGTTCTATTTTTTCATTTACATTTTTTTCCCAACACGATGAGTACATGTTGAAGACATGCTGAAGACCCACTAGGACACAATTGGGGCTGTATTGATTGATGGTGGGTGAAAATCATTAAGGAACTTGGCAAAAAAATAACAATAAAGCAAAGGTTTCTTTTTTCAGTTCATTCATCAAGCCCTAACCAAGAGGGAAGAGTATGAAAAAAGGAAGGTCAGTCGGATGGTTACCAATCCCTATTCACAAGTCACTGTGTCGGACTCTCTTATTCTTCTTCATTGAACAAGCAGACTAGTATCATAGTATGACATGCATAGAATCTCAATTTGGTGAAAACTAGTTTGTCTTTCCTTCGAGGTACACTAATTAAGTTCTTGAATTTGTCCGCTTTTGTGGTTTTGATATCTTCGTAACGTTACTGAGTTTTTATCTATTTTGATTGCAATATGTTGGTATCTTTTATATGAATTAGGAATATATAGATACACGACTTCGACATATATTTTATTCAACATGCCCTGATATGTCCATATCCTAATATTAGGATTTAGGTGAATGAAGTGTCTACATGTCTCTGTGTCATGGCATGTCAATATCCGTGCTTCCTAGGTAATGACTGTAACCTAGAGCTTTTGAGTTAAACTACCATATTTAGAACCAAGAAGAACATCTTATTGGAAGACAGGAAACTCAAGTTGACGAGTGGTTCCGTGTGCAGTACATGCCTACATTAGTCAACAAGTGACTAAATTTTACCATGCCGCATTACCAGTAATAGTTGTCAAACTGTTATCTTGGAACAGTAACAAATCCATTCATATCCAGGTCTAAATTTCTGGCAACCCATCCCTCAAAGAATCCTCACATGAGTCCCCTATAACATGCTTAACATTGTTAATGAAGCATTATCAACATTATGAAGCAGTATGGACATAGTATTACAACTTAGATATAAATGCGTTATAGTTTGACTAAAGTGCATCAATCACAATGGAAATTAGCCACTTGGGTGTTTTAGGTGACCTAAATACATTCCAAGGGTCAATAGAACAAACTTATTTTGTACCTCCATACTTTTCACTGTGGCTGGAGTAGAACCACTGCACAGAGCAGGAGAAGCACTGCTGCCATTTGATTCCAAGTGGCATTGAGCCAGAGTACACTCAATATATGCAACAAGTTTTGGATGAGTACCCCGTAAATGAGATATTTGCAAAATATGATGGCAAAGCTGTGGAATCTCCACCAGGCGGTCAAGAAACTGCTCCAAAGCCAGAGTCCCAAAAGCAAATATCTAGGAGGAGAAACATTATAAGTCTTTAATTTAAAAGATATACATATATAGGAAACTGAAGATAGAGCAAGAAAGAGATAAAAGGCGCATGAAAGCTCAAAACTAACTTTTCTGTCTGGAGGATTACGCAATGCATCCAACACAGTACGTATTGCTAAACCAAGTGTAAGATCAGTCACAAGCCTATGCTTTATCAGGGAACCTGGAAAGTAATCAAGAACCATAAGGTGATACGAACAACGAAAGCTCAAATACATTCATCACAAAAAAAAATATTACACAAATCAATGTTGGGTGAACCTATTGCAGGACAAATTTGGTCGTGACCACAACAGTATGCACTCTGTCAATGCATTGAACAGCTAAACTGCCCTATGGACCTAGCCAAATTTGCTTTAGTAGTATAGTCATCCTTAATGCTTAGTTTGATACAACACAATATTTGGTACTTCCTCCGTCCCATAAAGTTGGCCCCTATGAAATTACGTGCAATTTTCAAACTTAAAAATAACATACCTACTAAATGAATTTTTCAATTTCTTTTGCACCGTTTATAAGATCTATCAAACAAGATCCATATTGCACAAAAAATTACTTTGATAAGTACCTTACTTTTCAGTTTGAAAATTGCACGTAGTTTTGTAGGGGCCTAACTTTATGGGATGGAGGGAGTACCTTTTAATCCTTTAATAACTGAATATACTACTGAATAGGTTTAATCCAGGTGTTCAACATCATAAACGATCCACATTTACCATCCTACAAAGGTGTAAGCTGCTGAGTCATTTTGGTCAGTTTTACTCTCAAACTCACAAAAATGTCCTCGTTTCTTTCAGTCAATAAGGGTGTCTGTCGGACATTTAAATAGATCATATACGTTAACATCATGTTTGAAGATAAATCTTTTGTACGAGTGGATATAACAGGTTGGACAACGATAAAACCCAAAAGAACAGAGCCATACACAATCAAATGACACAAAGGCTTAATGGATACTAAAGATAAAACTCTCCTTCATATGCACAGGCAAACCTCAAAAAAGTGACAAAAAATCATTTGATAGCTACAGAGTAAAAATTACAAGTCCCACTCCCTTCATTCTAGTAGATAACTAGCTCACATGGTTGCGTCCTCAATATTAATTCTGGGTGGAATGAGGCAATTTAAATCCTCGGCTGGGAAATTTCTGTCAACACTATAACACAGATTACCAATAAGTCCCATTCTGACTCTCTAGGTAAACCTAAATCCTGACTGCCAGATTTCAAAAAATATTATACAAATTAACGTTGGGTGAACCTATTGCCAGACAAATTTGGCCATGAACACAACAGTATAATGCATCAAACAGTTGATAACTGGACCATGGACCCAGCCAAAATTGCTTAGTAGTAGAGTCATCCTCATTCCTCAATACCTAGTTTGATACAATACAGTATTTTGTACCTTGTTATCGTTTATAACTGAATAAACTACTGAATAGGTTTCATTCAGGTGTTCAACGCCATAAATGATTCACATTTACCACCCTATAAAATTGCAAGCTGAGGAGTCATTTTGGGTCAGTTTTTAGTCTCTAACTTAAGAAAATGTCCCCATTTTTTCAGCCAATAAGGGTGTCTGCCAGACATTTAAATAGATCATATACGATAAAACATATTTTGAAGATAAATCTTTTGTATTAGGAGATATAACAGGTTGGACCATGATCAAACCCAAAAGAACAGAGACATACACGATCAAATGAACAGAGGCATTCTAAAGATGAAGAGCATCAACAAAGATTATCGAATTTCATGAAACCCTCCTTCATAAGCACAAAGGCAAACCTCAAAGTTGTGACAAAATTTATTTGATAGCTAAAGAGTCAAACATACAATTTCCAGTCACTTCATTCCAGTGGATAACTAGCTCGCATGTTTGTGAGCATTACCTCTATGAATATGATACCAATGACTGGACTCATACATCCTCAATATTAATTCTGGGTGAGGCAATTTAAATCCTTGGCTGGAAAATAATCACTCCACGAGATTAATTTCAGTTAACTCTATAATACCAATAAAACTATGGGTACACCATTTGGTGTACACCAAATGTACACTGCGTTGTGTGGGACTACCCTCGGGGCTCCACACAAATGATCGGATCCACTCAATTTGCTTAAAATAACTGATTTTTTACAGAAAATTGAGCAAATAACTGATCAAGCCCTTACCAATATCCGACTAAGCTGACTTTTTTACAGAAATCCTTATACAAATGTTTTTAAAAAAAAGAGCGGCTCCGATCATTTGTGTAACATGGTGTACACCAAATGGTGTACCCATACAGATTACCCAGAAGTCCCATTCTGACTCTCCAAGTAAACCTAAATCCAGGCTGCCAGAGGTTGGGCACATTCAGTTCATTATAGGCTGGGACATAAAAGAGCAGTCCCGAGGGGTTAAAGTCATTCAGTAGCAACTACAAGCAAATCATTAATAGCACCTAGAAGCAATACCTAGAAAAGGACCGTAGTTACTCGGTCGCAGCACATAACAGTGAACAATTTTTGAATTATGCCTTGTTACTCTTGGCTCTACCACGGCCAATTCTCCCCTTCCTCTTGCATCCTACCTTAGCAAAAGGGAGAAAAAAAACTCAGAAAGTAACAAGGAATCATACCTACTAGAACAGCTGTAGTATTAAGCTGTCTTTCTGGATACCGAGGGAATAAACAGCACTCCTCAAATAGCTTTTGTATCACTCGCTCAAAAATCAATTGCTCCCTGCCAATTACAAAGAAGCTTGTCAGGAGTTGATGTTTAAATGACGACAATAGATATCACACTTAGCCTGCCCAGTAACACGAGTGAATGACGTCGAAATTACTTTTTACTAGATAAACCACTTCGCTATGATAAATTCAGATGCTGGTATATTGCACAAACAACTTAAACAAGCTTTGTTGAGGTGGAACAGATAAGAATTGTTCTATGCCAAGATAGCACTAATAAACTATAGAAAAAAATTAAACAAAATATCAATCTCACAAAAACGCATGTGTGGTAAAAGCTGTAATGTGGGGTACGTATAAAACCCTCCATATAGAATGGAAGCAGTCACTCTCAAGAGTTCTGCATGGCGTTGCATAATGCAATGCACAAATCAAACTATGGAGAAGAAGATGCGATAAATGTATACAATTTCTCGATGAAAGACAATAGATATATGGACAAAAAAAAATCCTTTTGCATATATTCACAGAGTGGACTTACAAAGCCATCAATAAATCAAAACAGGAAGCACCACAGACAACCAAAGCCATGGAAAAAAATTTGTTATGCACTTATTCCGATTACTTTTAGCAGATACCAAATCACCAAGTTGATAAGTAACCTTCTCTCAGATGATTCCCGGAAACGAGCAAGCATTTCAACCATAGCATCAGAAGTCATCTGACCAGAAAATAATTCACGAAAGTAGGTGTTTGCTTTTTCCTCTATATCATCTGAACATTCATCAGGTGTTGTTGAATCTGAATTCCTAACATTCTGCAGTCTCAGACCTACATCTGTGGATGCCTTACAAAACCTTTTCAGTTCCTCAGAGAGCTTCTCAGAGGTAATATGTACAGCATTAGTACCAAGGGCCTGAAAATTATCATATTGTTACAAGCCACGAATGAACTAAGAAATCATGGAAGATAGACAGCATAAAACACAACACAAGTAAAGAAATCCAACCTTCAAAATGGTTGAACTAATGTTGAGATTTAAGTTTGCAAGACCGCAAGAATGTTGAAAGGAATCTTCAGATAGAGCTTCTGGTGTGAAAAGCATCTCCTTTAAAAACTCGAGGCACTCCTAAAGTTAGCAATAGGGATATTACATAATTTTAGCGTAGAATCGAAGGATTTTGTTGACTTAATGAACTTAAAGCCTGAGCATGAACCAAGAAACCAACCTCAACGAATACATCTTTATGAGTTCTTATATTATCATCCAACCATCTCACAAAATTTATGCATTCTTTCCGTGTGGCGACAACAGCAAGTCGGATGCTGAAGTAAATTGGCACCTGCTCCAGTACGGATGACAGAATCTGCAATATGACATGAACTAAGAAACTAGATAAACAAACAATAGCAGATAGCATCATACTATAAGGCAGTTTTACTTGACATAAAAAAGCATAAAGAGTAAGGAGCAAAAACATTAAAAAAAATCAGCAGAGGACTTGTAAAGAAACAATTAATCATATTCAGCTGTGTTTTTTAACTAAAGAGCTGTGCCTCACAAGAATACCATCAATTTTCCATTCAGTGATGTGCCCAAGACCACAAGTTTTGTAAGTGATTCCTTATCTCCTCTATGGACTACCTTTTCCTGCAACACCGACAAACTGAACGGTTGCCGTTTTCTAACTGGTACACTTGACAGCATTTGGTAACACATGCCCAGCCATCTAAACCAGTTTTCTCACATACATATATGACTTGCCATAAACCATAGCATAAACAATACGCTACCATACTGTCAATGATTGTGTTGGGGCATTTCTTCTTATGGAGGCAAGTGTCATACCAGTTACCATTACACAGGTGATCATCATTGAAAACAACTTTCCCATTGAATTTCTTGCTTTAGTTTTCTGACTGGATGCAATTCACAGTTAGGATAAGGTCTTCCGACTCACGAATCAGGATAAGTTAAATAGTACATCTTCAAGTAAATAGTCTTTTTGATTAATCATCTCATATAAATAGTACTCCCAATTTTTCAAACAGCTACTAAACAAACAGCGAATAATAGATCAGTTTTACCTTCAACTCCTGACAAATGTCCAAAACTTTAACCATGTTGCCTTGGTCTGTTCTCATTATATCCAGAAATCCTTGCAAGAGAAGCTTGGGATTAGATTGCCAAAGCTGCCGAACGATACTACTTCCAGTGGCATAGGCAACTATTATGGGGAATACAGCAGAAAACACTTCATATTGAAGTAGATTATAGGGAGTCTGCAAAGGCAACATGTGATTTCACTTCTTGCACACAGAGTGTAACAAATCGCCATAAGAAATGAAAAAAAAAAAAAAACACGTAAGTAAATACATTAATCTGAGCAATCCCAAGCAACAAAAGTTCAGGGCATTGTTTAAGAGGTGACTCCAAAATTTGTCGGACAGATTTAGCATGGCCCCTTTCAGCTAGACGGCACAACACCTCCAGAAGGTCAAGAGATATCCACGCATGATTTGTTAGTCCTTGTGGAACCACCTTATCACTCAATGCATTAGCACACGCCTACAGGAAATAAACGGTAAAGCCATAAGCAGGAAAAAGAACAATACAAATTTTTTTATGCAAATGTAATATACGAGGACATGCGGCAAACCATACCAGCTTCCTAGAAGAATGGGCAAATGTAAATACTTCTGGTGGTGATGAAACAGCATATCTCAAAAAAGACAACTGGCCCTCAACGTTCTTCCAGACAGACCTGCATAAGGCATGCAGCGGAAAGGGTTCCTGCATATTTCATTTTGTATTGATTACATATTAGCTCCGCAGGAAGTAAAATTGCAGTGTCCAATAGAGAAGTGAACATAATACCTGAGATGCACAATGATAAATGGCCATGAAAAGGGAAAATGCCTGGCCACTAGGAAGGTAAAAACCCTCATGGTCCAGATTCTCCATAACGTGTATCCAGTTGGTATCAGGAGCCTAATGTCAGAAACATCAATGTCTTGGTGAGAAACCAATATTGCCTAGTCACACTGTTGAGGGATGAAGATGGTATTAATTGAAAGCTAAATAATCAATTGAACTTACAAGTTGCTTAATTGAATCCACGAGGACATCAATATTCCAAGAGCTCAGACATGACAAGTCATAAGTGGCACTGCCACCAATAGAAGTGTAGAACGTTGAACAATAATTTTGGTTGACCACAAGACCAGTATGCGTGCGGGCAATTGTACCAAGTATTCTTGATAGTGTGGCTTCAGTGAGCGGCAAGAAAAGAGATAACACCTCATTGCAATGTGAAGCGTCAACTGTGCATCCATAACCCAGTTCCGACAAAATAGACGACATACTGGTTTCACTCGCCATCTCCGCCAAAATTGCATCAAACTCATTTTCTCTACAACCGTAGAATAAATCCATATTCCTACAACAACCACAAATGGCACTGTGATGATTAATATGGTTACTACCAAATTAAAAGGTAGAATACATGAAGAAATCAATTTTATCATTTTATAGTTCATCATCATCTGAAGAAGAAGATAGAAATAAGTAAGTTAAGAACCTGGCCTCGACTGTATCATGAGAAAGCAATGGAGATAATATCAATGGAGTCCTCTCCTTCAGCTCCATCAAATATAGCATTTGAATAAAGGAATCCACATGCTTAGAAAGGCCCTCTGAGCGATCCAAAAACATAATAACATTTTGAATTTGCTCGGCAGACTCTAATACAGCAGAACTTCTCAACAACTGATCAATTTGGCCTATGCAAAAGTTTTGTCCTGATAACCAATCAACAGTTGGTCAAAATAAGGTATCAAGGGACTGACACACAGAGGAAGGATGCAGCAACACATATGAATCAAGAAACTTACCATTTGTCCTAATGGCTACATTCTCGGAGTCCGCCAAAGAAAGGCCAACCCCAACTTTTTCATAAAGTGATAACTGTAATGCATCACAAAAATCTGAAATAAATCGTTCACTCATGACCATGTTCCTCATTGCTTCACAAAATATGGAGCTGAAATTCAGACATTGCAATAAATATCTGAAGATTCCAGCTAGCAAATCAGACTTCAGTTGCATTTTTTGCACATCTCCCTCTTGAAAATTTGAATGATCCAAGCAGGTTTGGAGCAGCAGTATGCTACCCTCACATCCATAGTCAACAAACTACACCAACAAACAAATATCACCCAATGAGTAAATCAACTAGAAATGCTTGCAGTAGAACCCCAATAATTCCTATAACAAATGACAAAGATCAACTATAGTTGCTCCTATGGACATTAAAACTGACACAACACATCCACTGTTGTCAAATGCACACCTAGGACCAAAGAAAGCCCAGGCTCATCAAACGAAAGTGCCTCAATATATGATAGGCCAAACCCTTCTAGTAGGTTCCATTCACAGAAAGATGTTCTTTCTATCTTAATAATTCAAGCTTGTGCTAGGCTATGGGGGACCTTAGCACCTTGAGCCTTTTACAACTAAGATCACATTCGTCAATATAATGACAAATCACATCATGCCAGTATGAAAATAGCAAACTAACGAGTTTCACCAACATCATACAGTCTTACATGTGAAACACCAAACACATTACATGCAAAGAGCATCTTAGGAATCAAGTTATCTATAAAAACATGTCATGACCCTCAGACCCAAACCAATCCAATTCTACAGTTCAATGCATTCCAGATTATTATTTTGAAACAAATTATTTTGAAATTTTCTAAATTGTTCCATAAATTTCCAGTTATTAGTAATTATTAAGTTACGCAATGCTGATCAACACTCCTTCCGTGGTTTCGATAAAATAATCTAATTGTTCATGTCCAACTCCCTGTGGTGTAGTCTATAGGGTAGTCTGAGAAAGTATGTTTCAATCTCAACCATCAAGCCCCTGAAATATATGTCAGAGAATTACCTTGGTTTGATTAGGCTGTTTTTTGTGCCAGGAAAACACTGCAACCAAAGCACCTTAGACCAATTTAGATATTACCAAAAGAAGTCATATGAACTAAGTTAGTCAAATTTAACTCATGCTTGGCTTGGTAAGATTTCCTTCAATATCTACTCCTTTTATAAACAGACCAAACTTTAGGCTTTGTTTGGAACCTCTGGAAAAGAAAGGAAAAGAAGGGAAAATAATTTTCCCTTGTTTGGTTTGAGAGGAATAACAAAACAAGGAAGAATCTTCCTCCCAACTTTCCTTTCCTTTCCTTTCCTTTCTTTCCTTTTCTTTTCTCTAGGTTCCAAACAGATTGAAGCTCATTATTTTGTTTAGCTTGGCTCAATAAGCTCACGAGTACACTTAAAAACCAATCTACTAAATCTCGGGAGATCGACATGAACTGGGGAAGCTTCAAATAGAATTCTTTGCACATTGACTCGAGTTATGGAGTTTGCCACCCCAATTTTCTCAAAGAAATGCACAACCTTAGTCACATTATTCGTTGGATAACCACAGCCCACCCCCCCCCCCGAACTGCGCATTAGCTCAGGAATCACAAACCAGCTAGAAATCTAGACGCAGTTTGGTAAATAGGGACCTAAGTTCGCGATCTGTTGGCTGGATCCTTGTTTAAGCCAATGGTAGGCCACCATGTGTTGAGTTCAAACGACATCTGCAATCCCTTGCACGCATGGACAAGTTGGCTGGCACTATATCATTGCAGCAGCAATGAATTAGACAACAGACCTTGTCATGTTGTTTCAAAACTCTATATGTCGTGCTATTGTACCAAAAGAGGAGGATTTTGCATATACACAACTAGAACAAGTACTTTATCCCCAAAAAGAAATAATATCTAAATCGAAATAAATTATATCTTGTATAAACAGAAACTATATTCTTTATTATCTCTACATGTTGTAAATTTTAAGTTTCGATGTGTTTGATTGACTAGATGACCATATTTCTTCATGAATGTGTACTTTTAAATTATGAATATCTTTCTTTTCTAGGGCATGAAATTTTACTACGTACTAAGTGATTATTCAAAATACCATGCATGACACATAAAAATGTAAGTAAATAAAGAAAATGCACTGAGACGCTCTGCCTTACAGTTCTTCTAAAGATCAAGGCTCTCGCGCTCCCGCACCCCCACCCGCTCGCGAACACGAATTATGTGACTTAGGGCACAAGTCTATTTAAACCATTGGAAAACCAATAAAGTACGTAAAGAATAAAGTAAAAGAAAGTTATCAAGATCCTTAAAACGAGATATTCAATTTGTTCAATTAAACGGAGTAATAATCAGTTCTGATCAAAACTCGACTTAAACCAAATACAATCCGATCATGAACAACCAAAGCAACTACTCGTATAATATGCACGTATAAGCTTGCATGTGTGCCCATATCATATCATATTTATGCACGAACGAAAAGAGAATGAGAGCGAGGAAGGGAGTGCGTCAGAAAGACCTGACAGAGCTCGCGGAAGACGGAGTCGGAATTGGACTCGTCGAGGCTCTGGAGCAAGAACCGAATATGAGCGGCGATGAGTGTGGAGAAAAGTACCATTGCTAGTGACGCGAAGGAAGTTGAATATTGATCGAGCGATCAAGATTGGTGGATATTATTCCGTGGAGTGTTCGATCGATGGAGAAGGTTTAGGGTTTGTTCGAAGTTGTGAAGACGAGAGAGAGAGAGAGACCGTTGTGATAGTGGAACTTGTGCGAGTTGTAGAGAGAGAGAGAGAGAGAGAGAGAGAGAGAGAGAGAGAGAGAGACCGTTGTTGAGAGAGGGAGAGAGAGTTGGGAATTTGTAGGTTTGGGTTACAGCTATTTCAAGACCCGTGTCCGCTGGTGCCTCTTGCCAAGTCGGATTTTAAGAGAACTTTCTAAGATTTGGTCCCACCGTTTTGAAGAATATTGCTTAGATCCCATTCCGGTTTCTTTCTAAATTTTTCTTTTCAAAATGAAGATAATTTCAAATTTAAATATAATGAAAATGAGAAATATTTTTTAATTTTTTTTGCACCGTTTAAAAGATTTTAATGAAATTTATCAAACAAGATTCATATTGATAGAAATTTTTTTTACGTAAACACATAATTTTTTTAGTTTGAAATTACCTTCTTTTTTCAAAAAATACTTTTTTTAGAAGGTGGAACACCTCATTCTTCTTTTTAGGGTAAGTTACGAAAACTTCCCCTGAGGTTTATGATAAATACACTAAGGACTGAACCTTTCAGTTAATTACACTAATCTCCATTAAAGGGAATAACTTAGCTCAATAAGATCCACTTTGCTATTCTTTTGAAGAGTTATGGATTCCAAGTTTCTAGTTACGGTTTACTTTTCCATCGCATTTAGTATCGAAAAGTCTTATTTAATTCCTTGGTATAGATTCTCTAAAAGAAACTTATCGCCAAAATGGGTGTTACACAAAGGTTTTTTTTCAAGACTAGTAACTTAGAAACCACAAACTAATGAAAAACAACGGAGTCAGGCACCGTTCTCCTAAAATTCTTATTTTTAAGTACTATTTATTACCCGCTATACAAAACAGGTCATTCTCTTACAATATGTCACCTTTAATTCAAAAAATAAATACTTATTTTCCTTAGCGGAATGGGTCAAACTAATCAAGTAAAGTTTTTCCCTTACAAGGAAGGCCGATGTAAAAAGTTGAAAGGTTGGTGGTGAAATGTATTTGTCAAAAAACTTAGGGGAGATTAGTGTAAATTACCCTTCTATTTTTCAAATCTCTTAAATTATCATGTTATTTCAACACTTACGACGCCTATTATGATTTGTCATAGGGCGCTGCTATTCGCAGCCTTTTATTTTCTCTCATAGCCCATTACATTTCAGTAAATGGTTGTTGAAAATCATAAATAACATTTCGATAAATTGCTGTTGAAAACAAGATTATATTTCGGTAACTACATGTCGAAAATATGTTCAACTTTCGGTAAACAACTGCCGAACATATATTTTCGGTAAATAGCTGTTGAAAAAAATACTGTATTATATTTCGGTAATTGGATGCTGAAAATATATCTCAATTTCGGTACCTAACTGTCGAGTATAATTAGAAATTTTTAACGGGCTATGGGAGAAAATAGAGGGCTGCGAATAGTAGCGCCCTTTGTCATATTCTCTGTGTACAAGAAAAAGGCTGGCACACGATGTATAAATTGCCGAATATCAAACATTAGATTCATTTCTAGTTCCGCACAAAAAAAAATTACATAAATGCATTTAACACGTCCACATGTAATACATATATTCCTTTTTAAGTATCACCATAAAAGAGACTTGTGTAGATGAAGATGAAGCACAAGATGAAAATAGATAGAGTGCCTGGGAGAAGAACTGCTGGACATTGGGAAATTGCAACCCTTGCGGGGTTAATGCTGTAAATTTGTGTGCTATGGATAATTCGTATTTGTGGGCATTTAAAAAAAAAATAGATATGACTTGGTTTTAAATCCGAATAGAGTTCACACCAAATAGAGATCTTTTTTAGTATTATATATACGTAACTCTATATATTCCTATCTAAAATATGAACTTAATCACGATCATATGATTAAGGTTGATTCAAATGGATTATAAAAATTAAATGGCATGCAACAATTTCTGTAACTTTGAAGGAACCAAATAGGTTGGATGGAACACAAGTCCAATGAAACATTATATCTGATTGGTTAAAACAATATCCTCCATTACTTTAGATATGCATAACATATATCTAAAAAAGAAAAGGAGATCACTCACTTTGTTAGTAAATTTTTTTTAAAAAAAATCACTCTTCATAAAACCCAAATTACATTATGCCATAAGGTACGAGATCCCCATTAGAACCAATAATGGACTAATAAATAAATCAGGCAGGTCCGAGTTTGATCTCGTGTTTAAATGCGATACGTATCAATTTATTGCATAAACAAACAAAATTTAAACATTTTTTAGGCTCGTTAAACTTTCAAACCAAGATCTTTTTTTTTTTTTCAAACCAAGATCAAACGAGCCATTAATCAGCTCGTCCTACTTATGATTGAATAATTCAAACTACTCGATTAAATCTCATTTAAAATTGATTCATCTCATAAACAAACTATACTATAACATATTTTGAGAATTTGTTAAGTTTTCAAACTAAACTTATACAATTAATTGCTCAACTCATTTATCAATCTTACTACTCATACGTAGCGGTGGCAAATGGTTAAGATGTTCTAAACCTAGGGTCAAACATCAATGTATAAGTGGGAGTTTGGGGTTCAAATAAGAAAGTTTGTGTTGTAAAAATTTCTAATAAGTGAACTTTCTTGAGGTGTTGCGGTGGGAATTTCACAAGAGTTTTCTCAGCTTTAAACTTAGGGTATGTTTGGTTCCATGAAATCAAAGTTTGAATAGAATGGCCATTTCAATAATATACTTATTTCCATGTTTAATTCATCATTAAATAATGGAATGATTATTCCAAATGGATTAACCATTCCTCTTAATAAAGGAATTAACATTCTATTTCTTTGCCAAACTAAAATTACTAGTGTCACTCTAAAAATTGCTATTGCCGCTTAAAAAATTATTATTACCAAACCATTTCATTGCATTGCGAATGAAAATGACTATTTCAAAGCATAACCAAACTTGGGAATGAGAATGAATATTCCAATCTCATTTCATCTGATTGCATTCTAACCTCAATTCCATTCCATTGAACTAAACATACCTATAATATTTCAATAAAGTTTCAAAAATCTTGCAAAAATTCCGCATGGTTTCTCTAAGAACTCGGAATGCCCCAGGACCCATTATAACCCCGGCCCATATGCTAAAGCAATTGAGTGCAAGGAGGTCAACAGAGGGGTGTGGCATAGAGCATCATTTGCACATAGAAACTCTGCCATGAATGCCTTTTACCTCGGGGAACGGGATGTCCTTTTCCACCTGGATCAAATTGGGAAAAGCCAAATTGTTCGTAAACCAAATTGGAAAAAATTTAACTTCCAATGGCCCAAAAGGAAAATCCTAATACTGTAGGGGGACATTGTAATTTTCCCTTAAAATGCAAATTCACGAAAGTGAGAAATTTATACACAACCAGAGAGCCATAATTAGAGGATCAAAGACGGCCATAGTTAAAATGTACTATTTGGCACAATCTAAATTTCCATCATACATCCCTTGCATGCTTTACAAATAATACAGGAAAAATGACAAATCACTTGTTGGTCTTAGACGCCACTGTTCTTTGCACAGTAGAAACACCATCCACAAACTTCGTCCGGAAAAGTACGTTGGCATTGTTGAACATACCTTCCTTCAGAGAAACAACAATGAACTGCAAACAGCAAGAAAATGGTCACCACAGGTCCACAAAACAAAAGGATAGCAGATTAAATGTGGGAAATTCAGCTGACAAAATCATCAGAAATTAGAAAAATCGTTTATTGTTTTTCCGCACTATTTTCCTACAATCTTAAGACAAATTCGCCGCCTCACCGGTGCTGGAGGTTGTGTCGGTGTTCGTCTCCCAGGGTTGACTCGGTTACCACTCAGCCGTCGGAGCACCGCCGTAGACTGCCCGTCGAACTAACTTGTGTCTGTACTCTCTCTCTCGAAAAGAATTATTGTATTACAGAAGAATGCTTTGGATTGTTTTCGGTGTGTTGAAACCAAAAGGTAGAGGTCTCCTTATATAGCTGAAGGAGGAGCCTCTACCATCAATACGACAATGAATACGAATATTCATGGAGGAGCCAATAATCAATAGGGGAATTGATTCCGCAATTCAATTCTGAAATAAAACTGATACAGTTATTATTCCCGAAATTAAATACACAATCATGGGTAATAACTATGGGTAATCAACCCAGTTTTGACCATTCAACCGTGCACTGTTGTCGGTCCGAAACCCACTTTGAGAGACAATTTCTCATTCATCTCTCAATGGAATTTAGGCTCACCTCGCGCGGTATGAGTCCCACCAAATTCTCTTTGGTTAAAATTCCATTTTTCCAACAATCGTCAATCTGCCGTCTATTGCAAACCCTTTAGTCTTCTTCTTTTGTTCCTGATCAATGATCATTTATTAGGCTAGCCTGACCAAGCACGGAAAGCCCGGTCCGGGCAAGCTAGATTATGGAACTAATCTGACCGAACTGGGTTGTCAAGCAAATCGGCAACAAAGGAGGCGGAGGAAAGTCTCCAAACCGTTGGACTAAGCTTTGGGCTAGGTGGGCATTTGACTTGTTGGGCCAATAAGGCAGCCCTCGTGCTTACGTCCTGTGTTCCCCCTCGTACACGAGTTTGATTCTGGTAGAAGAATTGATAATAGCTGCAGTAACTAGGGAGAGATTTGATGCCTTATGGATTTCTAATTTACATTCGCACTTCATAAAATTGACGCTTAATGCTGGGATCCTGGGGCACATTTGATTCATAGATGCGACAACCCATAAGACCTAATTCGAGCAAATGAAATAATTTATCAAGAGAAATGACATTTTCCAGGAAATATCCCTCTTGCTTACTTCAATTAAAGCTTGAGCAGTGAAAAAATCATGAGTTATATACTGGTAATGGTGCAAGTAGAGATGCAAATTGGCTCTACAAAGCAATACGAAAACATATCAAACAGACTGCCCCCGGTACAAGAAAGAAATCAAACCTGGGAATGTGGAAAATGAGCTTTGATCATCCTTCCAATATTCTGAGTGTGGCTTAAATCAAGAGCTGCATCAACCTAGTGAAAAACAGCACAAACAGCAAAGTTGAACATCATTCACAAAAGTGGAATATCAAGAGGAATTTCATGGACAAGAACGAAATCAAAATAGACAAAAGTCAAATCAAAGTATACTAAGAATAGAAAATATATGCAAGCTTAAACAATTTCAAGCGAATTAATTTCTCCCAAGGGAGAGCATAAGCAAGCCTAAATTGTTCAGTCACAAATTCATGTTTCCAAGTTACTCAAATGCACCAGGTAGAGTGAATTTTCAAGTTCTTACACCCGTTTGAACTGAAGGCTTGATTCCCTAAGTATTAGAAACTAGAGATTTAAATTCTCAATATGCCCATCCCCAATTAGTTATGTATATATACCTCAATCTAATTAAACCTACACTAAAGTCAAGATACCCTAGATCCACGTTGTGATGTCATGTTATATACTTGTTTTTAAGTATCTTTAAAAAATTATGTAACTCCCCGCTCTCCCAAAAAAAAAAAGCACTAAAAACAACGAAGGAAAAAGGTAAAATGGAAACATCATGTTGTTTTGAGCAAATCAAACTCATCTAATTGGCAAACTATCATGTTCGTGTTTTTTTTTTTTTTTTTGATAAAATGCAAATAACATTTCTATTATGTAAGGCACAACTTAGAGATTAAGGATACCAACTACGCTTGGAGGACTCAGAGAAGTGGCGTACCTCATCCAGTATATAAAGTGGAGCAGGTTTGAACAACAATAGTGCTAGAATTAGAGAGAGTGCAAGTAAAGATCTTTGTCCACCGCTAAGTTCTGACAAGGACTGTTTCCACACACTTCCAAATGCAACACGAACCTCAAGACCATCTAAGAAGCTACCACCCTCAGGAGGTTCTAGCTTTGCCATTGTGCCAGGTAAGAGGGTAGAAAATATTGACCCAAAGTCACTACAGAACATAAGTTTGGAATAGTAAGTGCACGGCTTTTGTAGCTCCATAAACTAGTTGTATCATGAGAAAGAAATGAGATAAGAACTTACTTGTTAACCTTAACCCAAGTGACTTTTAGTGTTTCTTTCTTCTTTTCATCAAGCTCTTCAATCACCATCTTGATTTTTGACTTGTCATTCTGTGCAAGATGAGCTCGGAATAAGTAATGAGATTCTGGTACAACGAAGTCAGAATCAATAGTTACAAACCTCAATAATGTTCTTCTTCGAAATCAAATCATTGTACTCATCTTCTGCTTTCTCAAACATTGCGATAACCTTCTTGTTAACTCTTTTTTCAAGGCTAACAAACACAAAAGAGGAAAAACACATTATGAAGGTCTACAGTATACATATGAACATGCCCAAACTCACGATGTGGTCATACCCCGATTGATCAGCTTGTAGCTTTTCAAAGTCTTCCTTTGCTTTACGAGGATCACGGGATGCAAAATCATAATCGGTCCCACTTCTTCCAAAGAGCTGCTTCTCAGATGTTATCCAAGCATGCTTCTCAATCAGTTTTTGGACCTTCAAGGAGCAATCCTTCTGGTCCGTCTCCATTCGTCTAACCTGCCTCGGGGGAAAAAAGAAGGAAAAAAGGGTGTCACTATTGCCGCCAGAATAAGCAGAGAACACACAAGATACATACTTACCTCATTTTCCATCCTCTTTCTTTCAAGATTTGTCTCACTAATTTTGCGTTGAAGTTCCTGCTGCTCCTTGAGAATGGAACTAATCTGTGTATCGCACTCCTTCATCTTTGAGCGGAAATTATCGAGCTCAGATTTTGCATGATCATGAGCATTTTTTTTTTCTACATACTGCAAGAGAAGTTAAAAGAGTCATTTTTTCTGCTAGGGAAGGAATTGATGCCAAAACAATAATTACAAAGAGATTTGGTTACTTACGTTGATTTCATGGTTACCTACTTCTAAAGTAAGACTGTCAATCTGCTGCTTCAGAGAATCTAATTGACTCTCCCAGGATGCACACTCTTGTTTGACTGCTTCCATTTCCATCATAAGCCTCTCCTTTTCATTTTCGTGCCCCTACAAGCATGCACAACAAAATCAACAGGGAGAAGCTACAGAGATTTTCATTCACATGGTGATGAAGAAGTTTGTATAAAATTGAAATCACAGTTGCAGCACAATGCGCGACACTGAGTGGGTATATTGCAATTGCACTAGTAATGGAAAAATTGAAATCACAGTTGCAGCACAATGCGTGACACTGAGTGGGTATATTACAGTTACACTGGTAATGGAAAGCATTAACTTGTGTACCAAATAAAGCAGATCTCAACTTCGGAAAAAAATATTGTGAAAATGGAATAAACCCATGCACAGTTATGCTTCCATTAGAATGAAAGTCGAAAGCCTTATCTTCCAACTTAACTCTCAATTCATACATTGCAAATAGGCACTCAGAGGAATCTCATAGAAAGACAAATTTGCTTGGTAATTTTACCAGCACACTACTTTAAAACAGAGACCCCTTTGGTATTTCAAGATGTACATGTTTTGCCCATTGTAATCAATCCCAAATTTAAACCTTCTCCACCAGAATCCTTACAACCTATCCAAATCCATGTAAGACAGATAAGAAGTGGCATCAAGAGGCAACTATCTTTTAGGAAGAAGATTTTCTAATTGTGCGGGAAGTGAAGTGTAATTTGAGTTTGTGAGCACAAAACTTATTGTTACCATTGTCATCTGAAATCAAGGAGAACCGGAAATCACCTGTAGCAATTAGTCGGTTGAGTTGCACATCAATAGTTTGCATAAGGTTTGAGGGGAATGTTGATAGATTGACAGATTTTTCAACACCTACCTTGAGGTCCTTAGATGCTGATTGCACCTGAGCTTTATAAGCCTTGATCTTTTTCTCTAAATCTTTCAGTCTACCATCGCGATTGTTAGTGTGTTCATGTATTGATTTTTCAAGCATCAATACTGTGGCTACACAGTTTTCATAAAAAAGTTGCTTCTCACTAGCAGCAGATTTTGCTTCTGAAAGCTCCTGCTCGATTCTCTTTACATGCTCACCAAGCTACAATAAACCCAGCAAGTAATTAAAAACAATGGTACACTAAACATTACTGGATTGAATGTATAGATTAAGGTAAAAGCAGTAAAAAAAATTCCACTTCAAGATGTCTTTCTGAAGGCTAAACCACAACACCTTATGATGTTCATTCTGCTCAGCCCTACTCTGGAATAATGAAAGATCATACGACTTAAGTTCCAACTGTGCCTTGAGGTCCTTAAACTTTTTCTCAAGAGGAAGGAGCTCCGAGATCTAAATGTCAAGGCAAAAAAAAGAAAACAAAGGAAATTAGTATCCAAACAAGATGGCTGGCTGCTTGCCACAAAAGTTGATGACATAGAAGTCAACATAGTCTACAATACGCCCAATCGGTATTCCAATTTACAAGTGATATAGTATAATTGACGGTGCTGCCAGCCGTTTTCAATTGCAAATTAGTAGTCAAGTGACCACCACATAGCTATTTAACCTAGCTAAAACACATATACGTTATGTGGCTTTTCAAATAGCCATGGGACCAGGTAGAGACGATCAACAAAAATCCAACAATGGAAAATCAAAAAAGACAAGGTGGTAACAATAATAGCTTAGTCAATCAGAAAACACAAATAAAACAAACTTGTCGAAGTACAAGCCGTTCCCCATCTTAGGACCTGGTTCAAGCTTCATCCCTTTTCCCACTCCCTAGTTAGGAATTTAGAATACACTGATGCTCTTCCACTACCAAATAAAAATATGCAGATGCATTACAAAATTCCTTTTAAGTTAGAAGCTCAAGAAGCACTCTCTTTCTTACTCTCTTCTTTCTAGTTCACCATTCTTACTTTTGTTCAAAAAAGGTTAATGTTCAAGGTTTACCTTGGCTTCAATTTTAGATAAGGTCTTCTGATGAACAGAAAGTTCTGATTCAGCCTCTGCCAAAGCATGAAGTTGCCTTAGAAGATCACCACCACCCCTGCAAAAAATGGTTGTTAAGTTAGGAGGTCAGATTAACAGAAGAGGGTGAAAACCATTACAGCATATTGTTATGCAACAAAAGCGATAACCATGGTCCATGGACTTAGATTTTGAACTCTAAATATCAACATGTGTGCGCCACAAATAATAAAACTTCCATTATTCTATTAGTACATGTATAAGTGCACGTGGATAAGGTTTTAACACAGAACAGTAAAGTAAGAACTGGGTGGCACTATAGGAATAGCAATGTTGGGTAAAGGCAAAAGAATTGTTGTGGAGACAAATGATGAACTATAATGCCGTTGCTTACTTGCGACTTCCACCAGTCAGAAGTCCACTTGGCTGAAATATGTCCCCCTCAAGAGTGACACTTGGGGTGCCAATTTCCTTATTAAAAGCAACCTATGCAATATCCATTGAAGCCCAAAATCAAATCAAGCTCAACCAAGAAGACACCAAAATATTCAAGGTATGAAAAGCTAGAAAATCAAGGTTAAAGGCCAAAAGTGAACCATATGGACATCCACAATCTGAAAATATTTACCAAAAAGGGTTAGCTCAATGAGGTAATATTAACTACGTAATGCTCAGTGAGTAAGCAGACTTTGTAGGTCATTGGAGTAGCGAGTCTGTGACCACACTACTTTCTGAACAGAATTATTACATGGATACCCTCACAATCTATGTCTAATGAGGTCCAGAGACCCAAAACATGACCAACACTGCATATTTTTCAGTGAAACACAGCAGATATATTACGTTCCCTCTTTTTTTTCTCCCCTTTGATGGCATTTAGTGCCTCTGCTCCATGTAACACAGAGACAACATAACATACCAGTTTAAACTTTGAAACATATTTCGAGATGGGGTAGTATATGATGTTGAAATTCTTCAAGAGTTGACTCCACCAAGACCTAGACTAGACGCAATAGATGACTAGAAGTAAATGGAAGAGGTCACCAAGTTTCAATTTCCCTACAAGCCAATTACTTTGTTTCAGAGCTGTTCTTGCAGAATGTTTCATTCATTGCTTCCTATTCTTGACAATTAAATCTAGTACCCCACTCTCTTTCCTCATTTTGTGGTATTGTTTCATGGACAATAATAAATGAGAATCAAAACTTAAAGCAAGATTGCCAACAATTACATCCGACAACAACTTGACTAGACAAACAAAAAAGACTTACTTCCCTTGCCGCATCAGTTGTTTTGCAAACAAATGTTGAACCAAATACATATTCCATGGCACTCTGCAACACAGATCAACTGTCTTTCAGTAAGCAATAATCTAAGTGCAACCAACGCAACACAATGTTATCATATGACACTCAAATTTTAAGTGAACTTCAGCTCATTATTGGGCGGATAGACAGGGTTCATGATGACATATCATTAGGAAAGGCAGGTGCCAGAAAAAAATTCCAACACACAACTGCATGTTCTCAAACATTCACTGGTCACGAACATCACCAAATACATAAAACAAGGCAATCAACAACACAAGGACTGGATTACAAAAACAACAGGAAAAAAACAGATCCTAAACCCTACCAGGTAGGAACAACATACATGACACGTGTAAATCATACCTTCAGTTCCTCAGCATATCCTACAAGAGACAGAGCCACTTCTGCATTCCCTTTGCCAACCTGAAAATGTAGAGCACTGAGCTTCTGATAAATACAAGCAATAATAACTAAAAAGAGATAGAAGTATGCAAACAAAAACAGAGACGAACCAATCTAACAGCAGTATTTTGCACTCTGAGAGGGACAGGATGGGATTGAATTTTGTTCAGAGGGATAATTGTAACTCTTCTTCGAAGTTCGCCATTTTGAAGAAGTTGCTTTCCAGTATTTTCCGTGTCCACTACAACATTAAACATCTTTCCTCCTGCAGCAACCTGAACACAACAAGCTCAGTAAAAGAGTAGGAGGTGATTATGCTTATAACAAATTAGGGCAGCAACAAAATATACATCCGAAATAAACCAAGTATGTGATATCATGCATGGCCAACCTCTAAGGCAGTCAATGTGGAGCTATCCTTCACTTTAATGAGTTTAGCTACCACACCTTTCACTTTTGACTTATCAAAATTCTTCACAGGGTCACGATAAGTGAAATCCACATTAGCCAACTGCGCTGACAGAATCCGAATTTCGTCTTTCAACTTCTGCACTACCTCTAACTCAGATGCACGATCCTGAAGAAAACTTAACAAATTATCACAATTTACAACATACAGTGGAACTTTGACCAGACTTCAAGGTAGAATAGGTTGCATAACCAGCATTGGAAAAGCATACCTTCTGTAAAGCCTCCATCTTTCCATCTTCATATGGAAGAGATTCCAAAGCCTTTTGAACACTTTCCACATCTTTACTTCTAGTATGAAGCTCATTTTCTGCGGCAACAGCTTCTTCACGCTTCGATAACAACTGTTGTGATTTCTCTTTCAGCTCCTTCTCAGAATGGTTAATTTTTGTTTTCAATTGCTTTAGTTCTGTTTCTGCATTTCCAACGGCTACTTTGGCATCACCTAGTTGATCTTCAAGACATTTGTCCTCATTTCCGCTGCTCTTACCAGCAACCACACCCTTTCCACAAAAGTTGAAGGATGAGATTCTCTAAGGGTATGAATGCAAACAACAACAATGTCAATGGAGTTCAACCCAACACCCAAGGGACTGTTTACCTGGTAATCCTTTTCGGACTCTTCCAAACTCTTGGAAAGTTCTTCAACTCTCTTTTTCAGATCAGCTGCTCCATCATCAGCACTTTTTACAGCAGATGCCTTCTCTTCTATAGACTTCTTTAACTCTGCAATACTTCTCGTAATCTGGCAAAATTAAGACTTCAAATCTTTGTATCATCGAAGCAGAAAGAAGAAACTTTGGAAGAGAATAGTAGAGGAATTCTGCATGGCTACTTTTAGAAGAAAAAGAACTTATAGAGAACCGGCACCTTTTCAGCATTCTCTTTCTCCGTGTTGAGCGTTTCCTTTTGGTTTTTCAGTATAGACTCTTCCCTCACAAGATTGCAAGAAAGATCATCTACTTTCTTTGACAAAATTTTAACCTCCTCACCCATACTTGCTTCTCTTTCAGAAGTCAATTGAGATACTTTCGTTTCCATCTCCTGTATTTCCATCTGCATCTTTTTTGCCTTATCATCACTCTCAGAAATCTTAGCCTTTATGTTCTCTACTTCAGTAAGAGCAGTATCTCTAATCCTCTCTTCTTCAACATATTCATAAGCAATGCAAAATCTTTTAAGCCGATCCAATTCCGCATTTCCATTAGACCATTGCATGTATTGCATCCTCTCCTTCCTCAATTTCTCCAAAGCAGGAAGTATTTCCTGATCAAGAAGTTTATCAATCTCATCTACCTTACTCTGTTTTTTCTCAAGTGTTTTCAAAGCAGCCTCTTTCTTTGTTTCATACATTCTAGTTCCAGCAGCTTCTTCAAGCATGGATAAGATTTCAGGTGGTTTCATGTTTAGGACCTTAGTAATGCGCCCTTGCATAATGAGAAAGTGTGGATTATTGACATTAAGCTGCACAGAATGAAAGAGATTCTGCACTCGACTAGGCTGTGCAAGGTGGCCATTTACTAAGTATTTGTTCCTTCCACCGACCACGATCTGCAAATCAGCATGAAGAAAAAGGTTATCAAGCAAAATCATAACTTCAAATGCCAATTGCATGGTAGAAGAGTAAATTCAATGAATGGTTGAATGGTGCAATATTTATTACCAACAGAATGTCAAACTAGTCTGCATAGATAATACTTCTACTTAAATCTAAACAGACATGACGTTATTTTCAATAGAAAATCACCAAGTAATCATTTCTTTGAATGGTCCTACCAAAAATCAAGGATATAAATACACGGAGAACCAATTAGTCTCGAATAAATCCTGTGTAGAAAGGGAAATGGCCTTCATATATCCTAGCAACAAGAATCTCATCTCACCATGTAGTAAGCCCAATGATATCTGAATACTTCACTTAATAAAAAATAGACAGACTAATTAGTTACTTTACTTTCCTAAAACATCAGATGTACAGAATCAACTGAATATAGCCTTCTGTAGCACATTCAAATTACCCCGAAAAATGAATGTCATTTCATTTCTAGATTTTCTCAAGAACCATCCAGAATTTGATTTTGGCACCCCACATTTTGATATCCACACCCCAAATTTCTCTTTTACTGTTCAAAATACATATGGCAGAAAAATTTAAACGCACTAAACACTAATTTTGGAGTGTGATTATCGAATAGTGCAGTGCAAAACCATTTCTCCTACCGCTATATAATGAACTTAACAAAATAAAAGACATCATAAACATACACCATCAATATGTGTGTGCGCACACACTGACACACATATTCTGTTACATATACCTGACGGGTCACTGTGATCTCCGGAGAATCCTCGTACCCGAGAGGGCTTCGACTCCTGTCTGAATTATCAAACACAACTGACACCGTGGCCTTTGTAATCCCAGCCTGGCCTTGCTTGTACACGAGCTCCTGAAGGTTCGAGGCCCGAACCTGCTGCAAGTTCGTGATGCCCAAGACGAAGCATATGGAGTCGAGAATGTTTGACTTTCCCGACCCGTTCAGCCCCGTGATCGCGTTGAAGAAAGGGTCGAAACCGGGGACCACGGTCCTTGTCGCGTACGACTTGAACCCTTCCAAGGTTATCTCTTTGATGTACATGTTTAAGTTCGATTCACGACTCGAAGTGATAGACGGAGAACTTTAAGAGCACCGACGGAGGTAGAGTAGTGAATGTTGACGTGATGTCGGAAAATGAGTGAAGATTGTGGCGCTGGCGTTGAATTGGAGAGAGACTCGAGAGTGGGGATGAGTCTGAAGAACGTGGTGTGAGGGTTTCGGAGATCGAAACCCTAGAAAATTGAAAGATGAATGCGGATTTGAGAAGGCGAACGGGCGCCGGAGATCGAAACCCTAGTGTAAAGAAGGTGTGAACTGCAGACAATATTTGGAGAGAGAAGAGTTTGATGTGTTTTTCAAGTTTTAGAGAGAGAAACGGATTGGTTGGAGAGCCAGAAGGGCGGGAAATGCCTTTTGTTGTCATTTCGAAATTGATTTCCCCACTGTGGTTTCGGGCAAGGTCGGATGATCCGGGCACCAGGCCCAAATCTCAGCACTTCTTTTCTACTATATTGGCAAAAACTCGGCCCGGCCTAGGGCTGTAAGTTAACGGCTCGTTTTGGGCTCGGTCAAGCTCAATTCATTGAGTTTTTATTGAGCTCAAGCTCGAGCTCGTGAAAAAATTAATAATAAAGGAGACTAAACATTAGCATGCTTGGCTCAGCTCGAGCTTGCAAAAAACATTATACTCAGTAAGTCTGAACATGACTTTGTTCGTTTTGGTTTTTAGATTTTGGATTTTGAGTGGAGAAAAAAAGAGAAAATTTATTGAAGACCGCGCGCTGAAACAGAATTCAAAAACCAAAACGAACAAGGACATGCTCGGCTCCATGAGGCTCGCTTTCTTTAACAGAAGGAGATCGCATTACTTCATAAGTAATAATTCAAAAGTAATATGTTGCTGTGCAGTACTCAAAAGCTATAGTAAATGGCTAATTCTACCGTCAGCCCTTTGGGCTGACTATTACTTTTTACTTTTGTACGATTTGTGACAGGGTTTTGGCAGGTGGAAGACGTTTTGTGACAAGGTTTTGGCAGGTGGAAGGCTATTCTTTTCAAATGACAAAACTAACCTCCCTCGTTTTCCTTCCTTCCTTTTCCCCCAAAAATAACTTTTCTTTCCATCCTCTTTCTTTTACTTTACTCTTTTCTTTCCATTTTAAGACTGCAATTTTTTTTTCTCTCTCTTCAACTCTGAACTCAGAAATCTCAACTACACCATTGGAGGAAAGAATTACAGAGGTAACACCCATTGTTCCCGTTTTCCATTCCTTCCCTCCCTCTCTATTTAAATCGAAAGCTTCTGCTTCACATATAAACTTTACTTAACCCTGTTCTGTACGATTCTCTCGTGTTTTAGGTCATTTATTGCTCCACTGTTAGTACAAATCTTCTTCTGCTTAGATTTCCTTTGTGTTTAGTAGTACTATTTCCGTCCTGATTATTTCCTTCGTTTTCCTGCAACCAAACGGAACGCAACATTCGTTGATTTTTGTTTTCCTACTTTTGTTTCGATTTCGGCTTGTAGAAGACAACGGTTGCTTGGTAGAATTCTCACGGCTTTTCCGTTTTTGATTGATTGATTCCGTTTGAAGAATCTACTCCTATATATCTCTGCCGGAATCTCTGTTGGAATCACACCTGCTGGTGACATGTAAGCTCCATTCTAGAAGCCCTAAAAAAATAAGGTACGTTTCACTCTGAAGTTATGGTTTCAACCAGGGGGGTCTTAATCTTCACTTTGAATCATTCACAGATTTTAACCTAGTTTGTTTGTTCCTTATGACAAGTAGTTGTGGATATCTATTGGTGTTCCTGTATTTGGCTTGTGGGGTTTATTGAATGTTAAAGGAAACTTTTTGATGGATCGATGGGTAAACCAATTTTATATGTTTTTGTCTCCATAACATTCTGTTAAGAAATTTGAAGCCAAATAGGATTTAGCATTTTTTATCTTTACTTTGAGAACAATGTCTCCATTGGAAGAGCAAGCTCGTGGTGTTCTCACACCATTTTGTTTTAAAAAGTTTCAAGAAGAGTTCGGAAGAGCAACTTTATATTCATTGCTTGGCGAAAATGGTAATGAGTTTATAGTAAAGTATCACGAGGAAACAACTACGAAAAAGCGTATCGTGTTTTGGGATGGTGAGATGGCAACATGTAGTTGCAAGCACTTCGAATTTTGGGGAATACTTTGTCGTCACATTTTGAGTGTGTTTCTTCATAAGGATTGCTATGCAATACCGTTCACATATTTACCAGTACGTTGGAGTCGTGAAGTGCCACAAAGTGAGGAAGCACCGCGAGTGCTAGAGGAGGAAACTTTATCGGATACACCAATTGATGATATTCATTGTCCTCCGATTTCAAAAACCAAAGGGCGTCCCAAGACAAAACGATTGAAAGGTGGAAAAGAAGCACGAAAGGTAACCAAGTCTTGTGGATTTTGCAAGAAAGTTGGCCATAATATTACGACATGTCCGGAGAAGGAAAATATTGGTTTTGTCAACGGTTCACAGAAAAAGAAAAAGAAAACTTCAAGTAGCGACATTGGCTTGAATCCAATCTTTTCTCTGAAATATTAGGTAATGTCCATAACCCTTTGGCTTTGGCTTGAGCTTAATTGTCTTGATTAGTTATGCAGATTTGATAAGATAAAAATGCATATTTGATTAAGGTAAAATTGTGCATCATGTTTTTATTTTTTCATGCAGGGTGGTACATATGGAAGTTGTTGGGATCTACATTTATTTTGTTTTTGAAGATCTCAGTTCAATTTGAAAGACTTTTGCACAAAATGATGGCAGGAACATGGCTATTTGGGGATTAACTTTATTTTGTTTCCATAGATCCCAACTTAAGTTGTAGATTTTTGCACAAATAGTAGTAATATGGGTAGTTGGGAAGTAATTTTGTAAAGAAAGGTAAACTGTTTATGCAGATTGATGGTTATTTTGGATACCCAACTAACTGTAAGTTGAATTTGATTATAATTTACATTTTATATTTGTATGTGCCTTGCTATTGATGTTGGAAATGTGCGATTTTTGTATGGATTTAAAGCCTTGAATAGTTTAGTATAAGATTTGGTGAATTTTATGCATTCTGTGATTAATTTTGAAAAAATCACTTTTCAGGGCAAAAAGAAGTCAATAAATACAAAGAAAAAGAAAGAATAAAAGTAAACCTCAAGGGGTTGGTTTAGTAGGTAGAGTCTGAGACTTAGGATTTGCTTCTTCCAAATGTATCAAGTTTGAAACCTCACAAGCGCTATTAATTTTTTTTGTGGTTAGTTCATACAGGGCGGTGGAATTAGGCCTCCATGATTAGTTGAAGTACGCATAAGATAATATGGACACTTGAGTGTTAAAAAAAAAAAAAAGCAAAAAGTAGCCGTGAATATTTAAAAAAAAAAAAGAAAGGTTGCCGTGGACTTGCAACAACAAAAAGTAAAGGTGAACAAATAAGGGCAAAGTTGGCATTTAGGTAAAATAAAAAGTAGATCTGACACTCAGGGAACAAAATGGGTTTTTGGTTGTTGTCCAACTTTCTTTTTTTCGTGACATGTGGATTTATATTATAAAATAATAGGTATTAATGTCAACCCAATGGGTTGATTATAGAAGGACTTATAACACTATTTTGGAAACATAGGCTTTTTTCTTGCAGCGTATATTGATATAAGACACATGCACAATCAAAATTTCCTCTACCATGCAAGTAGAAATATATGTTTGTGAACAAGCTCAAGCTCGAGTCAAGCTTCGATTGGCTTAGCTCATGCTTGGCTGGTTAAGTTTTCACTATGTTGAAGCTCGAGCTCATCAAAAATTTTAGTAATAAACCAACTTAAACACGGTAGAACTCAGGCTCAGCTTGTTCACAGCTCTAGTCAGGCCTAATGTTTTGCCCTCCTATACCCAATGGGAGACCCATTAGGCCCGTAGCTCAACCCTTCAATCCTATGTGAAATTTAGTTGATCGCAAGCAGAAAATTAATTCCGCAGGAAATTTTGGTAAACTGAAAGAAAATCTGTTCAATTCTTTGGTTTTGTGTTTCATTTTTCCCTCTTCACTAGGTGGCAGAATTTCCAAAGATTTTTCACCTGGTCCCCAAGTAGGTGTACTAGGAAAGGCTAAAACAGGCCTACAGGTTTGCCTTCGCAATAGAGGAAGTATATGAGTAGATAGAAATGTAAGAGTATAGAATCAGCCAAATCAAATGAAGAATAAACAAAATCGCCTTTCAACTACATCATGAATAATGCTGCCTTCGCCACCCTAACATTTCCGTCAACAAATCAAACGCTATGATATCAGCTCAACAATACAAACAAACCAATATACAACAGTTTTTTTTTTGTTGTCTTTGTAAATTTTTCCCTCTCTATATGCCTAGCCCAGTGTTTAGGGGGAGGCCACTCTACATTGAACTTTCGATTATTTATACAAACAGATTTCAAGAAAACTTGCATCAAAAATACCATTTTGGCCTAACTTCCAATTCCTTCTCTGTGAACTCTCGATACTGGTACCATTCTTCCCCCCCCTTGCCCACTGGCAAAGGAGGCCTAACAAAAATCTCAACCGGCTTGGGGACATGGACAACCAGAAGCAACTCTCTATCTGTTTCTTCTAGATTTGAATCGCACACTCCGGGAGATCTGCTTATTGGTTCAACAGCAATCCATCCAAGGCCAGATATAGCCACATCACGAGCAGGCCTAGAAATTCAACACCAAATCGGTAACTATCAGTGAGACAACTCTTCACAATTGAAGTCAAATATTAACCTGATGCGAAAAGGTACAACATAGCCATTTATTAAGTATTATTCAGTCAGACCTCTGTGTATCTTCAAACTCTATTTGCAATTGACGCTGTGTCTCAAGGCCCATCCAGTTGTCTCCCCGCTCCTTTCCAGTTGGAGGTGTCAATAGATTTCCAACTTCTCTCTGCAATAGCAAGGTGAGATCCTCTATTATCCAAACAGACAGGATATTTAACAAAAAGGGGAGATAAGTTTTTCAATGCCCATGCGCATGTGCCTGAAATGTACAATTGGTTAATTCAAAGGACTTTTTTGTTACGTCCGTTTATGGTTATCTTGCCATACGTATCAATAACTTCAAATGCAACACAGCCAACATAACAGGAATATCAAAATGCTGGTAATAAGATAAACTTAGAATTCTAACATGATATGGTATTCTATATTGGCACACTCAAATATCCAAATTGAAGCAGCTTCAACCAAAAGTGATTCATCAAACTCTTGCGGAGAGGCTGAAGTTATCTGCTGATTGGGAAACAGAATGAAGAGTTTGATATTTTTAAAAAATGAGGAGTCTGAGAAAAGGACTAATAATTCATATGCCTGAATGAGTTAACTAGCAAGAACGGCTTCCATACATATGATAGAAATGTGTCTCGATTGCAGGAATACCTAGGGAACATATGTGATATGTGTATTTTTTGTGTAGAAACGAGACAGTTAATGACCTAATGGATATGTAAAAGCTCATCTGTTAAAATTAGGGAAATGATAATGCCAAAACTGTTTTTGTTGGTGTCAAAACTCTAGTGCATAAAAGGCTTGTACAATGTGCAATGTATAAGACTATTATGCATTGGAGTTTTGGCACCAACAAAAACAGTTTTGGCATTATCACTACCCTAAAATTAACATAATCTTAATCCACTTTTGTCCAACCTAAAATTCATAGATAAAGTCTTTTATGAGCAAATAATATTTAAACTAACTTCATTCCTCGTTTCTTCAAGGGGGCAAAAAGTTCATCCAACAATGCATTTACTGACCACGACAATGAACACAGTATAGGTGTATTTATAAATTCGAAATTCAAATTCACACCCAGTGCATTGAAGATTGAACATGTGATGATATGTGATCCAATTCATCTACTTATGCCTTCTATGTTCTTTTCTTTTGGCACTTTGATGTGGGGAAATGTACATAGCAAGCTGAAGGTCTGCACCCACAATTATATTAAAACTAACATTATGAATCACGCTAATCCAAGAAGAGCTCAGACCTCATTTTGTCAACTACATCTTGGACATATCAATAACAGATTCTAGGTCCAGCAAGCATTGCAATCACTCCAGCTGCCAAATCTTTCCAATGATAAATGTTTAAGAGAACTGATGCACCAAATTTTCAATGCTATTAGATTTAGATTAACAAGCAATTGCACTATCTGTTTTCCATTCCTTGAGTCCTTTTTAACTATAACTACATATCCCCCCATGCAAGAAGTCCAATGCAAAGCCAGAAGTTGTCATTAAACTATGTACATGGAATTAAATAGTATACTACCTGATAAAATTCATCTGCATCAACTGTGGGAACCAAGTGAATCTGCAATGCTTTGGGCCCGTAAAATGTTAAACATGTCTGAGGGAGTGCCTGGAAAACAAAAGGAAGAGATTACAAGTTGAAACCAGTTAAGCTGCAAACTACCCATAACAGACCAATGGGCTTGTAGCCCAGTTGGCAACTCTTGGCTCTCCCTTGTGGGAGAACCTGGGTTCAAGCCCCATTGTGGGCGGTTTGTGGGTTCAGGGCTATGGATAACCTCTGAACCCCTGTGGACTAACTCACTAACTTCCCCTACTAACCCCCACTGATGTATACAATATTGGCAAAAAAAAAAAACACTACCCATAACAGTCTTCTAATAGAAACATGAGAACAAGGTTAACCTTTAAGACATCAATTCGAACAAGACCTCCCCAGAATATTGAAAAACCATTCAAGCCATTGGATCCAATTTTACCAGCCGCACATTCATCTAAAGTTACCTGAGAATTCTGGTTAGGCAAAGGACTCAGTATAACAGAAAACTCATCATACATTGGTGCTGCATGAAGTAATGGAGAAAACATACTGGAAATGACCGACCCCTGAGCCGACTTCGGGGAGCAAGGGAAGGTAAGTCCTCAGAATGAACCACTGCAGCTTGCCTATGGTGGAGATGAACTCCAGGTGTATCATACACTTTCTACATGATAGTGAAAAAAAGGATGTTAGAAGTGTTCCAAAGTTGGAAGAGTCGATCATGGTCTTACACTAATAGAAACTTGTGAAGCCCCAAGACCAATACAACAAAAATAGTTGACCACCAAAACAAACAAAGAAAAACGCTATGCAGGCATAAAAGGAAACAAGTAAAATGCCAAAATATACTAGAACATAATCCCCATGGATAAATCAATACACTTGCATGATCTTTAGTATTATTTCTCTTTAGCTTCCAGTAGTTACAGGCCTTAAATTTCAAGGGGCTGGTTTAATGGTTATTACTTATGGTATTAGACCAAAACGGTCTGCCAATCATATGCTTCAGTTAGAAAAATGGGGGAAAATGTCATTGCTCTTGTATCTACCATTACAAAGAATCTCTTTTCCTTGTGTGTTTGACCATTTCTCATTAACTGATACGTTTCTCAGCTTGGAAGTCCTGAATCCCAAACCGGGTACCACCACCTACAATCCCATAACTGGTTGCTCTAGGCTTTTGTGGAGTTATCAACACTACCGCAACAAGGCTAGCAAAGGAGAAAATAGACACATGAAAATTACATACCCCTCCTCCCATGAAAGCATCAATCTGAATTGGACCTAAAGTAGTCCCAGGAACAGCAGACTGTATTGGTCTGTATTTCTGTGCCGCTGCAGCAACTGGGTCCTTGTATGACATCATCTCTGGCTTTCACACATTAACAAGAAGTTCAAAGCAGAAAAACAGTGAATCACCTTCAGAGCATCATTAGAGGACGAATGTCAATGTAGCAAACAGGAAAGGAATAAAAAATTCAACCAGATTTTAAAAAACAAACACATGTATTAATAAACAATCCCATTTAACAAGCTCTGTGGTAAAGCTTTTGCTGCTCTAAAAATTTCTTGTTGTACTTCATTCAGGCCATAAGAGCTTTCTTTAATCGTAATAGCTATATAATTCGTCCGTTAAATGAGATGCCACACGAATCGACCAAAATTAAAAATATACCTACCTCTTCAATAACTTATCACTGTTCCCTTCAAGAAAACACATAAAACCAATGACTTTGACTTACTTAATAGTGCATTGATGAATGCCGATTTTCCAACATTAGCTGAGCCCTGTAATGAGAATTAAGTTTAAATTAATGAACATATGGCCATATAGGATGATTTGAGGGGACAAAAAAAACAGGAAAAGGAAAACTAATGCAATCACAAAATTACCAAAGAAGAAACTAGTAAATAATTAAAATACAAGCAAATGCTAAAAATCACACCCGCATTTCACCATATTTTTTGGTCATTTATTGAAAACTGACTCCCCAAAATACATAACACTGTTTTTCCATGTATGTACAAATTTTAGTGATGGTAGATGAAAACACATGCGTATGCATTTCAGAAATGACACCAACATAAGAAGTCCCCCCTAAAGTGTGCAAATATGGCTCCAACTCAGACAATGCAGAATATTGACCTATTTTTTTGAGGTGAAAACAGAATGGCCTGTGAAGGCACAGTGATGAAGTGTAGGATCTCAACTCACTATTTTGTTTTGGTTATGTACATACAAATGGAACATGCAATGTTAATAACAACACAGTTGAACATTCAAATGACAACTGTCCAAATCAGCTCAAGCTGCCAAGTCAAACTTACTTACCAGAATATACACGTCTCGTCCCTGCATGAAGAAATGTCACGGTCAGCGATTTTGCAGGGGAAACGCAAATCAAAGAGATGAGTCTCATTATTTACTAGGCTTAACCCAAATAATTACGTATTGAGACTGCCTATCTTTATAAATTAACTCGGTAACTACTGTGATAAGGAGAAGAAAAACATTGCGGAAGAATATGACAAAAAGGATGAGATTTCTAGAAGAGCTGATGTTGATAGAAAAAAAATTGCCAGGAGTCGAGCACAAGACCTCTGATGTTCATAGATATATATAACAAAAGAGGTGTCCTAAACCTTTTTCTCCCTTTGAATCTCAGACACAACTCCAGCAATCCCAACCAGAGACTTCGAACTTGTTAGGTGCACACTCACAACACTGAAAAATAGAAGATTCATTTGTCATATAAAACTTCCATATTTAAAGAGAAACCCCCCCCCCCCCCCCCCCCCCCCCCACACACACACACACACACACACACACAAAAGGGAAGCAAGTGCAAAAGGTGAAATACTTACTTGAGCTTCTTCTTCATTGTCGCTTCCACAACCCAGTCGCCGACACAATTAAAGTCGGTTCCTTTGGGAAGGAGATCAACCTTCACAAAAGTGCAAAGTGAAAATATGCACTGGTAACTTGATTGGAAACCAAATGATCGGTACAAGTAAATACCTTAGTCACAACCAGTATTATTGGATTTGCACCAGCAAGATCGCGCACACGAACCAAAAAACTTCCATTGAAGTCCACTATATCGACCTGCATAGGACATAAGATGATAAGATCACATGAATTTGAAATAAGTAAGAGTGAAAGTACATGGAGACCCTCTCAACTATCACTTTTTTTCACCGACACCCCCTCACATTTAAACTTGCCCATACAAACCCCCTCAACTACTCCCGTTACCCAAGTGACACCCTTCCATCTCAGAACCATTTGTGATGAACCCCTCATCCATAAATCGGATGAAAATACCCTTGTTGCATTACATACACCCTCTCTAACCCTTCTCTTTCTCCCCTCTACCCTCTCTCCCCTTTACCCAGTTCTAGAATCAACCAAAACAAAAAACAAAAAAAACGCTGAATTTCCTCCCAAAACAGATCTGGTTAGAACGAGAGAGAGAGAGAGAGAGAGAGAGAGAGAGAGAGAGAGAGAGAGAGGGGAGGACGAGGAGGAGGAGTCACCACCACCCGTGGTCACAACTTGCTTAGCATTCAACCCACCACCGCTGCCACCGAGGCTCAACCCAAGGCCCAACTCGAGCTCAAACCCAGGTTGTCCTCCTTCAACACCATCGATGCCAACCCGCCGGAGGGAATACCCAGTATACCTAGATCACCTTCCATCAAGAATCACCGAGAAAACTACGAAATCTTTCAGAATATTAAGAACGAGAAGGGATGAAAAGAGGAAGAGGGTTTTTGTGGGTGGTTGTTTTTGGGTATGGTTGGTAAATTGAAATGAAATATTGAATTCAATGAATGGATGAAGTGTTGTATATCTAGATGTATGTGATGTTACGGGAGTGATGATTTCTTTGCCAAAGAGTGTAGAGGAGGTCGAAGTCGAACCAAATATGTTTTTAGGAGGAAGAAGCATTTTTTATTTTTTTGTTGTAGGGTATTTTAGTCATTTCCTCCATTCCGCTAACGGAGTTAACATTTTTTTCATTTCCAGTAGTTGAGGGGGTCTGTATGGGCAATTTTAAATGTGAGGGGCTGTCAATGGAAAAAAGTGATAGTTGAAGGGGTTTTCATGTACTTTCACCATAAATAAGCTCAAATGAAATTAAAATCTTCACATCATAATGCAGTTCATTTCTCACAGTATGATAACACTACCCTCAAGGTCAGAGAAAGTCAAAACATCGAAGTTACCTCGTACTAAAAGTCTGAATAGGTAGCCTTACCAATTTAACAATCAAAGCATTCTCATGGCGCAAGTGTGATAGCTTCTCCCGAAGCTCTTCAGCAGTAACAAACTGCTTCCCACCAGAATAACCTCCATTTCCACCAACAGCAGTAATCATGTGCCCATGAGACAATAGTCGGCACCTTCCACAAAGAACTGTTCTAAGTTGGCGATGCTTCTTTTTCTGCAACCCAAACAACCAATTGGCATCAACATTTTGCTCCATATAGCTGAAGTTGTTTGATGTACCAACTCATATCAACCAAACCAAGTTCTACATTTAACCACCGCATATGTCACTTGGTATTATCATATCACCATACCGAGTTATTTACTTTCGGTGAAGTTTTCCACATTAAACAAACTAACCGCCCAATCACCACTCACAGGGCCACGACTAACAACTTTTGAATGCCATCTACATTTTCATAAGAAAACTACATCAGTCAACTTGCACTAGGGCAACGAAAAGATAGTGTCTAAAGGACAGTCATTCACTAACCCTTGGACCCCTTTGATTGGTGGGATTAGACATGGAGATGGAGGTCATTTCTCGCGTTTGAATGCAACAATTGGTGGAGGGATTAAATTCTTAGATATCTAATCCACTTGGCCTTGGGTTGTGCGGGCTGTAGCTTTGGCTATACAGATACCCTATGTGATGTCCTGCAATATGGATTGGCGCCAAACCTATGGAGAGGGGCTCCTCTGCTCCCACCCAAACTCCCTTTTAACTGGGGGGGGGGGGGGGGGGTGGGTGTTGAAACGAGTAGCCCCACAAAACATGGGCGGCAGTGGAATTGGTATTGGTAATCCCTTCACGAGTAGTCCAGGTACTTATTCAATGGGCTAATGTATTCTATAATGGTCAATGGAAAATTAGCCTCCTAAGGTCTAAATTGAAATTGAAATTACCAATTAATTTCATACGACCATGACAACCCCCAGTACCAACGGTTTTGTAACGAACAGCATCAACTGCAAACATCTGGTGGCCTGGTAGGCATTGTCATTCCACTCCACCAAACGCAAACTTAGCAAATAACCTAAACATGACCCATTTTCCAAACCAGCCACACTGCAAATTACCACGAACACCTGGTGGGCACATGCATTAACAAACACCAAAACTCAAACTAACAAACGACCCAAAAACAAAATTACCAATTCGTACGTCGGCGGGTCCACGTAACCAGGAGCATCCATCTCCAAAATCTGCAAAGGAGCCCCACACCCGTAACAGCTCGGAACAGCTATCGAGGCCTTCGTGGACCCACCCACTTTCTCCCTCTTCTTTTTCCTCTTAATCGCCGAGAGCACCTTAGCTGAATCCGCCAGGGCCTTTTGGTGCTCGAGGAATATATCCCCTCGGGTGGGCGCTGCCGCTCCGGCCCCTTCGGGCTCGGGTGCGGAAACCGGGGTTTGCTCGTGGGTGCGAGGTTGTACGGATTTGCAAAGAATTGGGGTTGGTTTGTGGTAGTGGAATGTGAGGGAGGTGCGGGTGGAGGTGATGAGGTGGGGAGAGAGAAAGATCGGAGAGAGAGTGGGGAAAGAGGATAGAGAGAGGGTTTTGGGCGCCATTGTCCGTTGAGAAAAAAACTGCGCTGAGACTGTGAGAGAGGAACGCGTGAAACGATTTGGCGTCCGGCTACCATGCCCCAGAGCGGTATTGGGGCATCGTGCCCCTGTTTTTTTTAAAACCGTTGGATCTTCTCTTTGAATCTCGGCCCTTGATCCATCCCCTCTCTCCTGTTAGCCTTCTAAACCGGTTAGAGCATCTCCTACAGCCAACAGCCACTGCAATTTGTCTCGCTCGTCAAATTTTTCAGGTATACCGAGCCAAAGCATGAAAAAACCTTACCCAGCAGCCTTGCTCCACCCTCGGCGATTTGCTTGACTGCTACAGTACCACGCTACCTCTGCCGTGGTACTGTAGCACTCGCTCCTTTCTCTCTGTCTCTCTCAACAATCAGATCTGTGCACAGCGACCCATCAGGTTTTCATCGCCGTCGCTGTCGACTCCAGCCAAGACAAGAATAGCCGGTGTGTGGTCGCCGTCGCTGGGCAAGTTCCAAAATTGAAGGTGTGTTCCAGTTCTTGTAGACTCAAAATCGAAATTGAAATCAAAGTCGACTGATTTTGGTGTGGGTTTTGATGCTGAGTATTGTTCTTGCAGCCTCGAAATCGAAGTCAAAATCAAAATCAATTATTTTTTGGTGGGTGTTGATGCTGTGATGTGCGATCTGTATGGGTTAAGGGCTGTAACGACCCGAATTTTTGACCCAATTTTTTTTTCTTAAATATAATATTATTATAGTTATTTTCTTTAATGCAATTCTTTTTTAAATACAATTATGCATGCAATATATACATGTATTTTTTTTAAATTTTTTCTACACACACATGCGTACATGCACACTCCTTCTCCTCCCTCACCTCAAACTCCTTCCGTCTCTCTGTCTCCTACTCAGTCTCTACTTCCTCCTTAACCCTAAAATCAAGCCAAATTCGTCCATTCCAAATCCCTTGAATCCAACTCCATTAAATTCACTCTTATCCTCTTTCACCAAAATTCTCCTATAAATACCCCACCCCCTTGACCCACGAAATTTACACCACAATATTCACCACGCCCCATCAGTACAAAAAAAGAGAGAAAAATCAGAGAAAACCAAGTTTCAATCTATGGAGTTTTAGAGAGAGAAAGAAAGAGAGAGAAAAAGTGAGTTTTGTACCAAGACCCGACCGAAATCCAATTCGATCGTTCCAAACTCTTCCCACAACTCCTAGCATCATCAAGTATCATCCAATTTGGTTCCAAAGTCTCCCGATCAAAGAACCCGCAGTCTTCTTCCTCAAAATTCAAGATTCGTTTTTGAAATCAATTCTATCCGATTAAAGGTATTATAATCCATTCCAACCCCTTCTCCAAGTATATTACGTGTTTATATGCTTAACCCTATGTCCTAAACAAAAAAAAAATATATAGTTCAATGCGCATTTTCTGCCGTATTTATCAATTTGATATTATTTTTTAGCTTGACACTTTATATGTAATTATTTATGAAGAAGATGACCTTTCTGATATTTGTTTACAATTTTTCTGATATTAATATTATAAAAAACTACTTCCTTGATATTAATTTCTTACAATATAATATCAACTTAGTATAAAACGTATTAATTATATCAGTTTAATTTATCTCGTAGATTAAGTTGGTTTTAAACGTTTCGAAACAACTTTGCGACCTCCCGAACACCATTTTTTACCCCCGAACTATTTTTCTTAGACTTTTCACACCTCAAAGATCATACCTTGTTAATTTCATAATTTATTTATTTATTTAGATATTTATTAATTATTTATTCGTTATCTTTCAAGATTTTATAAACGAAAAATATTTGCGACTTTCCAAACAATATTTTTAACACCCAGACTATTTTTCCTAGATTCCTCACACCTCAAAGATGTTATCTGGTTAATTTCATACTTTTTTTATTTAATTTACTATTTATTATTATTTTTACCGTGTTTTTCAATTAAAATTTCCTTACGACCTTATAAACCTTATTATAAATTCTAGAATAATTTATTTAGACTTTTTACCTTTCAAAGATGAAACGTTGTTAACCTCGACCTATCTTATTTATTAAATAATTTATTATCCATTTATTTTACTTTTAACAACTTTTATTCAATCTTTTTATTTAAAATAATCTCGCGACCCTCCGAACCCAACTTTTGACACTCAACTGGTTGCATAGGACCTTTAGGACTCTTATTAAGGTCATGATAAATATTCTAATATTTTTATCTAATTAATGTATTTAATTAATCTATTATCTTAGAATTAATTAATAAGAGCCCAGAAAATTTTTCCATTTAAATTACTTTAAAACTCTTACTTTATTATTGACATGGTGACCATACAAGATTAAGGGCAACGGCTCATCCATAAAAAGTTGCGTGATTTCATTATTTATTAATCGTTTTAATTATTATTGATTAATTGCATATTGTGCCGATACTTGATTTCAATGCTAGATTGGACCCTAGAGACATGGGGTGGTATTGCAAAATAGAATTCATCTAGACGATGCTAGATAATGGATAAACTGGAAAGTTTTTATTTTTAGATTGCCTGCAGGCGTGATTTTGAGATGTGATGAAAATGAAACTGGCGGGTGTCCAGTGATAAATTGATAGACTGGCGGGTGTCCAGTGATGAATTGATAGACTGGCGGGAGTCCAGTGGTGATTGTGATATGGTTTGTGAAGTGGTACATAAGATAATCGAACCCTAGTCGTGATTCAGGCATGATAAGCTTTCCCCTTATTGTAGTTATTGGGATGCATACTCGGTACATAACTTAGATGCATCTGCGACATCAAAGGGAAGTGATCTCATGGGACCGAGCATGGTTAGCGGTTGGGGAGGAAAGATCCCGCGGAGGAGATCTTAGATTACACGATAAGTTAATGGATAGTAATAAACTGGTTTATGTGGAACAAACTCTGTCTTGCTTTTTCGCACTACTATTATCCTGCTGCTTGCTAACTGTAAAGTAAGAGGGGTGGTTGGGTTGGATTATTCTACTGGGTGATTTATCACTCACGAATACGTCTGTATCTTGGCAAATCGTTTGCTTCGGCGATCAATTTGCCAGTGGGCACAGGATTCAATGGAGATGATTCAAAGATGGTGTAGTTCAATACGAAAAAAATATCAAGAACGAAGATTGAGTATGCTTCGGATTTGTATCAAGCCTAGAGTCAGCTCTGAAATTAATGTATTTTGAAATAGTAAATTTATCTTGTGACTGTAATAGCTAAACTTTATTTTGAAAAATTATATTTATTTAGCAAATTTTCTTAAGATTTTATTTTATATTGCTTCCGGAAAGTCGGGGCGTTACAAGGGCTGTAGTCTCAAGTTGAGGCGGTGGGTGTTGATGCTGGTATTGTCCTCACAGAAGTTTCGCAGTGGAAGAACATGAACAGTGGACTCACGAGTCAAGAATTTATGAATAAAAAATTGTTATTGGTATTTGAATAGGGAACTTGCCTAGGTTGTTGGAAAACTCATACATTTGCTGGCTAGCTAAACTAGTTTTTGACATAATTCCTAAGCATTTTGCCTAAAAAGTGATTAAGTCTGTTGGAGATGCCCTTATAACTCCTCTCACTCACTCTCTCTATCTTCTCTTCTCACACCAGATTCCCTAACGCCATGGCCATGCCTCTCTCTTCCTCTTGTCCTCCGCCATAGCAGTCCCTCTACACCAACTCCTCCACAGCATCTTGTCTTCTCAGACGCTCCTCCACAGCATCTTGTCTTCTCCTCCATAGCAGTTATTAGTCGAGGTACCTCCTCTCTCTCTCACCAAAACACACAAAGAGAGTGTGGGTTACGAGCCCCCCCCCCCCCAGCTCTGGGCCTAACACACACATAGTGTGGGTTGCTAGGGAAAATCGAAGAAGATTTAGGGTTTTGTAAAAATTGGGGCAGATTTAGGGTTTTGTTCCTAGACATTTTTTGGGCAGTTTGTTGCCTATACATGTAAAACCCACTAAAATTGGTTTCTGTTTGTTGAATTAGCCAAACATCAGATTTCTTGGATCTTATTTGAATAAAAACACTACCAAAATATATGTTAGTGGTCCAATTGGGAAATGAAATTAATTGGGTAGTTTATACTAATTGATAATGGGCATATTGAATTCAATATAGGTAGGAGTTTTAATGTTTTTATCTTTAATTGAAGAACACATCCGCAAGCCCAATTTTTTTGTAACAATGGTTCTTGAAATTTGATTTTGCTTGACTATTTTTTTTGTTTTGATTTTTTTTTTACTATAGGGAAACTTAGGTTTCCATTGTTGTTGAAATAGAGAAGAGGTGAATCGGATGTCATGGAGGGAAAGAGAGGAAGGGATGAAGAGAGGAAGACATGGGGGTAGTTTTGATATTTTAGCAAGTAATCTTTTTGAAATTAGTGGGTTCTGTTAAGTTTGTATCAAAAAGAAAATGGAAGGGGGTGTTTTTACATATCGTTCATCATATACTTTATTTCCAGAGTCAGATCGAGCGGAGGCCTGGGTTTGCATTTCTTACGTCTTTAGGATTGCCATGTGGTGGCTAGAGGGTGATCCTTGAAGGGAAATATACCAAAATTTATGAATTGGTCACATGTGTGTTAAAATACTTGGATGATTTATTTCAATACTTGGATGAGACACAAGTCAAAAAAGTTAGTATGCTACCATTTGAAAGACTGAAATGGCTTCCAATTCAAGAAGATGGTGATTGTGGCGTGCACACCGCCAAGTACTTTAATTTGGAGCAATTTATTGAAGACGAATTGATTATGGTAACAAACTAGTTTTACATATAATGTCATTTCTACTGGTTTATATACCCAGCACTTGTTCCTAATTATTGGTTTAATTTCTTAATTGTAGCTGAAGTTCAGGTCTGCAGAGGGTAGGATTGGCTTAGTTTTGGACTTGATCATGTTTGAATGAAACAATGTCAAGGAAAAGATTATGGAGAAGGCTAAAAAGAAATATCCCAACACTAAAAAGAAAAAGTGATGATATTGTGGAGGAAAAACTGCCCATATATTGCTGCTGATTGTGTAATATTTTGGATGTAAATGAAGCTACCTTTCTGTTAACATGGCTGTTGCCTTTTGGATGTATATATTGTGGCTCATAGATTGCTACTAATGATATTGTGGCTCATGTAGATTGCTGCCTTTTGATATTCAGAATTGCTAAAAACTTACGATATGTATTCAATGTCTTCGAAGCATTTCTTTGTTTTGATGAATTTTGAGAAATTTTATGTATGCTTCTTGTTAATGGAGGGATACCCTACCATTTTAGTGGTCATGTCATAAAACTAGAGGTGATTACCATGTCAAAGAACATACTTACCACGAATACAGGATGTACATAACTAAAACTGGATATGTCAGAACCGTTGCCGGGAATTGTTGAACATCCTTCAAAGTTGCTGCCTAGGATCTGGGCCTGAACACTATTTGGATTTGTTAACCATCCAGCGGTCTGTATAGTTTAAAAGTTATAATAATTAATGAATGGACAAATGGATAATAGTCTATTACATGGCTACATAATAAGAGACTTACCAAATTAGGTTCGACACTAGATTCACAACCATTGACAGTGAATGATTGTGGATAATATGCAGATGAGTCTCGCCCAGTAAAAGATTGTGGGTAATATGTAGATGAGTCTCACCCAGTGAATGATTGTAGGTGAACATTATCCTTTCGGACACTAAAGTCTTTCACTTTGGCATATGTATTATAGAATCTTTCTCCATCCTCATCCGAATTGAATATCATTTCATAAACATCTTCTTCCGTTAATGCATCCAACCGATAATCGTCAAATCTGTCGTCATCACCATATCTGTCATCATCACTAGCGTCATCACTAATGTCTATCACTACATTCTTCCCTTTAAAATTGTCATCCATCTATCTGAATCTGGTAAAATACGACCATAATCCGTGGTAAGTGTTTTTATATATAGTGGTAAAAAAATGCGACATATTATGGAGATAATTCTGAATATGGTCAAATACGACCATAGTTTGTGGTAAGTATTTTCATATATCGTGGTAATCAATTGATATACATTATGGTCATTTTTATCTTGACAAACCAACAACAAACCGAAAACATAATCATTGACCTTTTGCTAAAAAAAATAAAATTATGTTCAATATCTAAGAATCACAACTTAAATAAGACTTCATAATGTGGATAAACTTACTTGGTCAAATTCTTCAATTTATTATTTTTGAAAGTTAGAGAGTTCTTCAATATTTATTTCCTGAGACAAGAAGAAATATGTGTGGAAAAGTGAAAAATCAGATGGATAAATTTGAGGAGTTTAAGGTAGGTAGGGAGGAATTTCGTATCTTTAGTGGCATAATGTGGGGGTAGGTAAGCATTTATTGCACAAGTTCGAAAGTAAGTGAATCCTTTTCGAAAGGTAAGTACTAGCAAGAATTGTGGTATGTACACATATACCATGAAGTAACAGCCGAATATTGTGATGGTAACAAAAATCAGATGGCGTGGTATACATAGCCTAATTTTGTGGTAGGTATGACATTGATGACAGGTAGATATGTATTTATGTAACATAACTAATGCACCATAATAAGGGTAGTTAATAAGGTAACTACCACAACAAATGTGTTGTTACTTAGTTCTACTTAATTTGTATTACCTTGTAATTAAAGCATAATATCTTAATGATTAATGAAACTAAATAATGTATTGAATGGGTCATTAGAGATCAATAGTTAGTGGTTACTCTTACATTAGCCAATTGTATCAATCACTTATTCATTGCAACTAAGATTACTGTTAACTAATATTTCTACTAATAACATTGATCACTATTAACCTACTTTAACCAATTCATTTTAGCCAAGTATATTAATACACAATCATCACTATATCATCACTTATTGAATATGATCAATCAATTAAGCTCTCAGTCAAATGATTCTGACTACCATATAGTTGATTATAGAGATTAATCGTCACCCTACCACCAATTAAATAGTCTAATGTCAATTATAATTGCTAATTGTTATAATATCACGTTAAACGATTGCATACATCATTTCAAATAAATTATTTAAATATAATTAGGAGATTATTACAATTATATGGTTTATATTTATTATTTTTAAAAATTTGTTATAAGAAACATATATACACAAAGTAAAAATTTAATGGAATATATTAACAACATTAATTGTAAATTATTCAAAACAATAAATGAATAAATATTTCTCAATAATATTTGTAAAATACCTTTTAATTAAAAATAATTTAATGAAATATATTAAAAACATGAATCTAAAATCAAGGCAATTTTTTGGCTTAAATATTTAGTTTCAAAAATTTGTTATAAAAAATTTGTTTACAAATTAAAGATTATTAAATTAAAATTATATTTTCACCCAATATTTGATAGTCTATTACACAAATGATTAGGAAAATGACAAATAGTAGGGTGAATATGACAAAAAGTGGTGTGAACTTATAAATTTTCAATTATTCAAAAAATTCTTGCAAAAAGAAACATTTTTCCATCAAAAAAATTTATTTTCCCGCCAAACAGGCTACCCAGAGAACAAGTTAGAGAGAGAAAGGGTAAAAACGTTGAATTGTAGTCTTTTATTGTGATAAGTATACAATATTTTGTGGTAAGTGTCAACATAAATTATGGTAAGTATAATGACGTTTTTTTAAAAAAAAAAAGGCAAAATCACCCTACTTTTTGGGAGTGGTTTTGATCTAAGGGTTGAGATTCACCCAAAACCTGATCTAAAGGCTCATATTAAATGAGGGCATCATAGAAAAATTGGTTTGTTTGAGATATCCGTAATTCAAACTAATGTTTTGAAATTCGGAACTCGAAGCAGAGCGGGTTATTGGTTCAGCCGCAATTAAACGGGATTAAAATTGTGATATCATAAATATGTTTATTATATTATATAACTATATATTGGAAATTAAATATTAATTTAAAAATATACTTTAGAAAATAAAAATCCTCTAAAATAAGTTACAGTATCAAGTAAAAATTCATTGTTTGACTTTATATTATGTGATTCTACACCTTATTTATTATCATTTTTTTATTTTGAACGGCATTTATTCATGCACTGTTTTTCTAAGGTTCTTATTTTTTGTTTTGCCAAACAGGTCATTCTCTCTCAATACAACAGCTTTAATTAAAAAAAATAAGTGTTTATCTTTTTTTAAAAATAAATGCTTATTTTTTTTAACGAAACGGGGCCTCGTTCTACGGTTTATCCATTCTTAATATTGTTAAGATTTTATTTCACATTGCTCATCTCATATATCCAAGCTTGGTTACTATATTTTAGAGCTAACTTCATCTATAGCCAATTAGTTTTATGTCTAAACCCTAAAAAAAAAACCTTCGCATTTGGTAGAAGTGACATTTCTGAAACCTCAGGGGAAGTCCGTGCATTTGTCAGATACCTCAGGGGAGGCCAGTGAAATTTACCGGTTCTTAAATTGTTTACGTAGTCAGAGTCGGACGAACCGAAGGAGGAACGAAAACCCTAGCCGTGGTGTATATATACCAGTTAATTGTACGAAGGAAGAAGAAGAATGATGGTAAGGTTCATAAAGAATGGTATTCGGTACAACACTGAAATCAAGGGGGAAGAAGAAGAAGAAAGATGGTAAGGTTCATAAAGAATGGCATTCTGTACAACACTGAAATCAAGGAGGGAGTTACCAACATTGAGGAGGAAAATACCAAAAGCCAGGATGAAGATGAGGAGGAGGAGGAAGACGAAGACGATGAAGAGGAAGATAATGATGACGGAGATGATAGGTGCTTGGCAGCCTTGTCGGGCACACATGCAGACACTGCACAGTCTGCGCAGAACTAATGGAGGCTTCCAAAAGATTAAGTTCCAGAGACATGCGTGAGCAGGTGCGCAAAAGGCGCAAGAGAAAGTACTCTCCTGTTGCCCTGATGCACCCCGGACCCTTGTTAGCGGCAGAGTATGATGCACAAATTCAGGACAAATGGTTACTCGCAATGGTACAGCCAACGAGAGAATTGAGCTCTCTTGTGCATAACCTTGAGGCCAGGGCAGAAGATGATGCTATTGCTCAGGGTATCCGAAAGAGTTTCATCATCTTCGAGGTAGATGCTGGCGCTAAAGATGGCAGGCGGCTATGTCTTCGTTGCAACTTGAAGGTTTTCCCTGCTATTGTCGTCATTGAACCCAGTACAGGATTTGACATGTGCTTAATTAGTGGAGTGCGCTTAATGGGTGGAAGGGACGACGTATGCGCTTCTGGATATTCTAACTTCGTTTTCTGCAGCGAGACTCGAAAGAACATTTTCTAAAGATTTGCAGCAACCTCTTCAAGGAAAATCTGCAACCTGACAAGGCTGTCACATTGTAGGGGTTTGGAGCTAGCATTGCTTTTTACTTCCGGCTTGTGGCGTTAATGTTTGTTTCCTTACTGTTTGAACTGGGAATGACCGTTACTAGTGTCACATCGGAGGTTTGTTTTTCTTGTAGTGGCTGATGGTTTCAGTAAATTGGTGATGTTTTTGAAATAGCTTAATTTGATGTTATAATTTATTTTACATCACTTATCTCAGTCATATTCCAAGCTCGGTGAATATCTATTCTAGAAGTTGTTTCACCTATAGTCAATTGGTTTTAGGTTGGAACCCTTTAAAAAATCTAATAGTAAATACTATGATCAAAAGGGAAGCCAATACATGGCGTTTGAATTCGATTATAGAACCTGAGTACTTTTGCCGGAGTTGCACCGTTGCTGGAGATATGTGGCAATTGCAAAGGCGGGGGAGTTGAGGTGTCGTGGAACTGTGGAAGAAAGGGAGAAGGGGAGTACGGGAGTTCTGATTTTCCTACCTAGAATTCTAATCAGAAAGCGGAACATTGTTCTTGGAATCTAGACGGGTCGCCCGATTGCGGGTTCGGCCACTGGTAATTCCGGATCTATCCGGGTTTTACCTTCAAACTGTTTTATGGGGTATCCGGACTGGAGACATGACGGCTGGTCGACGATTCAACCGATTCGACCGGCTGTGTGGACTTGGGTAATCCAAACACAAAGGGTGGGACCTCCCACCTAGGATGGTAAACGAACCGAATGACTCAAAGAATTCGTTGTTCAAATTTGGTTTGAAAACTTTAACGAGCTTCAAAAACATGTTCAAGCTAAAATCAGGCAATAAAAACATGTCCATGTTGTGGGTATCAGCCTGAATGTATTTAAGATGCATTTTTAGTCATCAGGCTTTGAACCTTTAAGAGGTCAGAGCAATACCTCAACTTTGTAATTTGCTACACGACATTTATTTTTTAGGAACTAATTAATTACCTAAAACAATGAAGCACCCAACTTAGCTTCCAAAGCAACTAAAACAAAACAAAAATCAATTACACAGAAGCAAAGAAATTGACAGAGGCCCAACATTTCCTATGTTTAAACCCCAACCCTATCTGCAATAGCCGGCACTTGAACAGGGAACACCACATTGTCATATAGGATACTCGCAAGTGCCGATCCGATCAATGGTCCGACCCAATAGACTGCATGGTTCTTGAAACTGCCACCGACAAGAGCAGACCCAAATGAGGTAGCCGGGTTCATCGACCCACCAGTAAATGGCCCGGATGCCAGTACATTTGCTCCTGAAACGAACCCGATTGCCAATGGTCCAATGGCTCCCAGTGGACCACGTCTCGGGTCACCGGCTGCATAGACAGTGTACACCAAAGCAAATGTCATCACCCCTTCCAACACGGATGCTCCAAACCCGGTCATCTCTTGTGGAATCCCGTGGGTTGGAACGTGCTGCAATGTGCAAAATTTTTGGTTAAGAACAACATGGTTATAATCAATTAACTTTGGCTATCAGAAATGATCAGATGGGACATTCCTTCTATTTTATATCCATCTTTCTTTAGTTTTTAACGTTGTAATAAAGAGATGAAAGTTAACAAAAACAACAACAATGGGACAAATTTCCTAAATGCTTCTTCTTAGGATTTCATTGGTGCCAAGAGATACCATAATAGTGGTATGCTACGAGTCTGCCTTAGCACCAGGTAAGTTTAGACTCTATACATTGTGTTACCACTTAGCAGAGTCCTGTGTTTTTAATATGCAGTCGCTATTCGTAATAACGTCTGCTCTATTTTCTTTGTGCACGTAATTGCTCAGAACACCATCTCTAAAAAAAGCAACTTTTTTCCATTTCATACCTGTGAGACTGTGGTTACTTTCAAGAGAAGACAAGCCATAACAGAGGCAATCAACTGCGAAATCCAGTAGAAAATAGCCACCGGGACGCTGATGTGGCCCCCAACCGCCATCCCAAACGTGACAGCCGGATTCACGTGGCCACCGGAAATATTGGCCGAAATGTATACGGCCACTGCCAATGAAAATGCGTTTGCAATGGCATTCACAATCAGGCTAGATGGATCAATTGCAGCGTCTGGCACCATTTTCCCTGCAACATCCATCCCAAACACTTTCACTATTTTGCTAATCAAATAGTATTCTTCTATTGTTCGATCACTACTTCGAAGTTACGGAATTAGAGTGTGTTTGGTCCAAAAAATCTGTTTTATTCGACTGTCTTTTCGGTCATTTTTTCTGATTTTTTTGGGTCAAATTCACGTCACGTTTGTTAGATAAATTATTTGTATTGACGAACAAAATGTAAAAGTAGAAATTTATATCGGAAAGTCCCAAACAATTTACTAAAGGCGGAAAAAGTTTGAAAAAAACTGAATTTTCACGCGTTTAGGTTCATTTTATCTCGACCTTTTAAACTTGAAGTACTAATGTACTATATTTTTTCAATTCCTCCCGTTTAGGCGATGATTAATCACAAATTTTTTTTACGAGAAACTAAACTAATAATCGGTAAACAGCCTTTTTTTTTTATCAAAATGAAGTTAAGCAAAACGCATTCCAATATCTGGACTAAAGAGCACTCACTTGAAGACATAACGGACCCAACGGTGGCAAAGACGAATATGAACGTGGAGATGAACTCGGCAAGGTAGGACCTGAGAGCGTCTGGCGTCACCGAGTGCTCCAAACGGGACGTCAGCGACGCCATTGACGAATAATAAGGAGTAGAACAAGACAGGGCTTTCAACGTATCGGAGAATCCGCTCATCAGAAAGATATGGACAAGAAAATTAGCGTTTGTGTGCATATATATACAGAGTTCGAACAAACAGGGGTTGCGACGGTTCAAGAATAAAGGCGTGAAGTTTCAAATCTTAACCGTCTATCCACGTGGCTGTTTTTTATTGGTCTGTTTCGGTGCTCTTCAGTTTTGTGCCGTTAATTTAATTGGATTTCCCGCGTTGGGCTTGTAATTTCGGGTTTTGACCCAATATTCGTCGTGGGTTTGGGCCTAACTTGATAAAGAAATGTTGTTCGCAGATCCGAACCGGTGGAGAGGTATGTCGGGAACGGTTCGATATGTGTGCGCCACCATCCAGAGTTTGTCGGGACTGATGTGATCGGACAGTTCTAAACACATTTGTATTTGAAAATTATGCACTTTCTTTCTATTGTCGTAGTATTGCCCTCTGCCTTCGAATCTATGCTCCTGCTCTTCAACCTTCACTCTTACAAATTTCAATGATACGGAAAATTTTCAAAATGCACATTCATGCTCTCGCTTCTGCTCATGCACACACATTAAGTCTTTTGTCACTTAAGTTTGTCCCAATTTTGAGAAATTATTCAGTGTACACCATTGTGTAGTGCCCAAGACTCTTTTTATACGTAGATTAGGATGGAGTCATGGAGCCTACACCCTCTCTTGGACCCTACACCAACATTCCATAGAAAGATTTTCAAGGAAGAAAACAAAGAGAGGATGCGAATAGTATCTGTCAAACACTATGGTGAATTGGTGATGTTGAGAAGTCAGGGGCGGAGGTATGTAGGGCCCGGAGGCTCCGGCCCCGGCTCCCTGAGCGTCCGAGTTTTAAACAATATATAAATGTATATAAAAAAAATGTAACACATGCATGCATGTATATCCCCTCCCTCCCTCCCTCTCCACCACCCCTCTCTCGGCTTTTTCTCTCTCTCCACCACCCCTCTCCTCCAACCCCACGCTGCCACCACCTCCTTCCACTTGCCTAGCCACCAGCCTTTAACCCCAGAAGCCATCCAAAAGTCAAGTTCACTCACCTCCCTGCTCACCCAAGAGCCATGTTCATCCCCCTTTGGAATCCGAAAATTTCTTCTAATCCACTAACCTCCGAGCATTAACACCACTGCGCCACCTCCTGCTTGTCCCTGCTACACTTGGCACGACCCCTACAACCCTAATCTGACCCTTGGATCACCACCATTAATGCCACCTTAACACCTCCACATCCAAATTCCCTATAAATACCCACCCCCACCTCCATTGGAGCACACACCTCTCTTCTCCACTCCCTACCATTACTAAAACTCGAAGGAAATCAGAAAAGAAAGCTTCAGTTCAATGGATTTCTAGAGAGAGAAAGAAAGAGAGAGGAAAGTGGGTTTACTAGGTGCACTCAACCGAAACCCTAATTGACCATACATATCAACTCCTACGACCTATAGTATCACCAAACAATCACCAATTCAATCCCAAAGTCCCTCCATCACCGTAACCGAAGTCATCTCCTTCAATTCTCCAAAATTCGTTTTCAATCCAATTCGACAAAATCAAGGTATTATAATCCTTTCCATTAATTCCTCAAGTATATTTATATGTTTTTAGGCCTAGCACATAGCTCCATAGGGTCCTATGCATCAAAAGCATGCAAGAAAACAAAAACAAAAAAAAATCAAAAACTGTGTTGCACCTTGCGGCCGCAACCTTCGGGCCGCAAGAACCAGGTGAAACCTTGTGTCCGCACTCCCCACCGCAAACTCCCCTCGGTTTGTTTAAAAATGGTCCAAAATGATTTTGCGACCTCCCAAACAATATTTTTGGCACCCGGGATATTTTTTCTAGACTCCTCGTATCTCAAAAATGATATCTTGTTAATATCAATAATTTATTATTATTATCTAATTAATTAATTATTTCACAGAGTTTTAATAATAATAAAAAACTTGCGACCTTATAACTCATGTTATTTTTGTCAAATAATTTTAATTAAGACTCTCCATAATCCTAAGATCAAATCTTGTTGAAATCTACATATATTATTTAACAGATTATTTATGGTCTAATTATTTTAATTTCGATAGTCTTTGATAATATATTTATTTAGAAAAAATCCGCGAACCTCCAAACCCCAAATTTTGATAACCCGAACATGATGCTTAGGATCATAGGACCCTATTAAGGTCATGATCATTATTACAAAATTTTATTCTAATTGATGTATTTAAAATTTCTCATATCTTAATATTAGATTAAATCAAGTATATACCATTTAATCTTTTCTTTTGTGATAAAACTCATTATTCTAACCAATTCCTTTTCTTTTAAGCCTCAATAAATAAAAGTAAAATACACCACGGATCAAGTGAGGGATCCCTCACTTCGTTAAAATGCGGGACTTTCATTTCCCGATTAAATTTTGAAAATCCAAACCGTTCAATGTGTGCAGAACGTGATTTTAAGGGTTCCCGCGAGAAATCAGCAAAAAAAATTACCGGGAAGGGCTTCATCCGAGCAGTTTTTTTTGAACCGTTCAATGAAAACTGCTCGGATGAAGCCATTCCCAGTCATTTTTTTTGCTAATTTCTCGCGGGGACCCTTAAAATCACGTTCTGATCACTTTGAGCGGCTTGGATCATCGAAATTCAATCGGGAAGGGGAGTCCCGCATTTTATTAAAATGCGGGATCCCTCACCGGAACCTAACTGAAGTAAAATAAGTAGAACCTTAGCGACATAATGATCAAATATTAATATTTTATTAGTAACATTAAGTTTATTTTTCTACTAAAGATTTTACTTTATCGTTTTTACAACTTTATAGTTATAATCATCTTATTATTATATTTTTTCATAATCAAACTTGTAAAATTCGATATTTGTTTCCATACAAGATTAAGGACAACGGCCTATCCATAAAATGTTATGTGATTTACTGTTCGATATTATCATGTTGCTATTCCAATATTCCGCATCTTATTTTATATTGTTCGATTCATGAACTTACATGTTAGATCGAACTTAGCGATATGGGTTGGTATACGCCAGAAATTACCTAGACGTTATTAGGTAAAGGAAAACTTGGAAAGTTTCAGGAATAGAGGTTGCCTGCAGGCAGATGTTGAGTGGTGATGTGATTTGAAATAGGTGCTAACAGGTGTAATACCTCTAATCTTAATTATAATTAGAGTTTGATTATGTGCTATGTTTTGAGTCAATTATGTGAGTTAGGAGTCTATTTTACTTGTTAAATGAATTATGGCACATGATAGGCCATGTACCCACACACACATGATAATCTTTCTTGAAGTCTGATAAAATAAAAGAGGCGAGAGGTTCTAAACTTCTACGTTGTTCCTACCTTGTATCTATCTTTAACGGAGAGAGAGAGAGAGAGAGAGAGAGAGAGAGAGAGAGAGAGAGAGAGAGAGAGAGAGAAGCGGTGAAGAGAAGAAAAAGGGGGAAATTAGGGAAAAACCTGTTGACTTTGAATTGAAGACTTGTGTCATGACCCGAAATTCGGGCCAATATTTTTTTTGAATAAAATTAAATATTTTATTGAAGTATATTTTTTTTGTAATTATAATTGATTTTGTTAATTGATAGATCTAAACCTAGACTTTCTAGGAAAAACCCTAATCCTACTTCATAATCCTAAAAAATTTAGGATAAGATTAGATTGGATTGTGTTAGATATGATTAGGATAAGATTAGATTGGATTTTGGATTTTATTAGATTTGATTAGATTGGATTTTATTAAGATATGAATGGATAAGATTGGACTAGATTAGATTTTATTAGATATTATTTAGATTTTGTTAGATATTATATAGATTTTATTGGATATTATATAAGATATTGTTAGAGATATTAAGATTTGATTGGATTTTATTAGATATTATAAAGATTTTGTAGGTTTTATTGGATATTATAAGATTTTATAAAATTTGATTAGATATTATTAGATATAGTTGGATTTTCTTAGATTATATAAGATTTGATTTAAATATTATTAGATTTGATTTAGATTTTATTGGATGTGATCAAGATACACTAAGATTCTATTAGCCTCCTATAAATAGGCCTCCCTTCTACCTACAACATCACGCCTCTTCTCATTCCAATTTTAGCTGAGAGAGAGAGAGAGAGAGAGAGAGAGAGAGGAGAAAGAAACTTGAGAGTTTATTTTATAAATAGTTATAGATGTTTTGAAGGGTGGATATTGGTGGAAAAATATTTTTAAGGCATTGATTCGTGGACAAAACGGCCGGTTATATTTGAGATAATCCGAGGAGTATACGATATGCTTCCTACTTCCGGAATCTTTTCTTCACTCTCACCTTTATACTCATTTTGATTATCTCGTGATTTTCGTTCAATCCTATGGAATATTGTTGAAAAGTGGAATAATTGGTATTGAATATGATGTTGTTGATTGAGTACTATGGAATTGTTTCGTACATGGATCGAGTGAACTCATGCACCAATAGCCTATCCAATAGCCAGAATGGGTCGAGGATGACCCGGTGAGGAAGGAGTTGGGGGAGGATCACAGGTCAGGTACTGAGGAGGACATGATATAAGGTTCTTTGTGATTGTTGCTTCGACTTGGTCGATTATCGTTTCTTGATTCCACATATGAGCTTTGTTATTCTGTTGTATCGTATGCTTCCCAGATAATATCTTTTTCAAGAGTGGAGCCGAATTAGTGGAAATTGAATCAGAGCATTTAAGGATTAATTTGGAGAGGTTTTGGAAGAGTTGATAATTTTGGAGCATCTAGAAGATTATTTAGAAGGCGGCTTAAGTTTATTTTGGTGATGTAATTTATTTATGGAGAAAATAGGGGCCTAGAAGTGTTTGAAATACAGTGTATTTTGGAGTTTATTTTTAAAAAATAGCGGGGCGTTACAACTTGACTTGGTAATTTATGCTTCTCCTCCTTGATCACATGTTAGGGTAGTTGAATTCCATGTCTAAGTGATGAATTTTATGGGTCTTAGTTTAATCACAAGTTGAATTAGGTAGAACTCCTGAAGAAGCTCAAGAACCCTAATTGAATCCCTTGAATTTCATGTTTAGATCTTACTTTGATCCATGAATTTGATGTTTCTAGAATAGCTCTACTGTATCTACATGTTTAAGTATGTTTTGTGAAGTTCTAGAGTTGGTTTTGATGTGCATTGAAGGGTTTTAGGGTTGAAAATTGAAGGAGGAATAAGATGAATTTTTCTGGAAAATCTGCAGAATTGAATCTGCCTTGTTCTTGGGGAATTTTTCTCACCAACTTCCCGACCTTAATATTTTTTGATATTTTTATTGAAGATGCCTATATGTGTCTACTTTACTGTGCAAAATTTTCAGAATCTAACTAAAAATGTGGAATGAGATAAAATTCATTAACCGACCTGCTGTTCTAGTATCTGCAGTGCTGACAGCATCGTCGCACTTTACGGAAACGGTCATATTTTTCAGCTCGGGCAATGAAATTGCGATCCGATTTCTGATTTTGAAACTAGACTCATAGACCTAAAAAAATGCATGAAGATTGTCTCTTAGTTATGCTGCGCAAAGACAGATTTTAAGTTGAAGTTAGAACTGCAACTGTTTTCACTAGGCTAGGTATCTAACTTCTTCAATTGTTCTCAAATGTGTTTAGGACCTCATTTAAGTTATATTTATGCATGTTTAACAGTTTCTCATTGTGTTTCCATTGCCTAATTATTTTAGGAGGTTTGGGTGACACGTAGATACGAGGTGAGTGATTTAATACTTAAATTACATGATTTTGAACTTGTTTTCTTTAACGAACTTATTTGAACAAATTTTATGAATTGTGTACTCCATGGAATAGTAATGGAAGGTGGACCTATTTGTGAAATATTTGCAAATCTATTTAATGGCATTCCCAACGTCCGGTCTTGCTAGGGGACGGCTTAATGGCTAGCAAGGGTGTTTGAGGTTGGTGTGTGTTTTGGGATAATGCGTAGACGTCTGGCTTATCCACTACCGGAGACGCCTGGTAGCTTTTGAATTTTGAATAGCGGAATGTGCATTATATTTGGCCTATGGATTTGAGTTCTTGTTTTGAAATTCTATCAAATTATTTTGCATTGTCCATGGAAGGCATGTGAGTTATGTATTAATCATTCACACGAGCTTTGGCTTATGTATTTTTTTTTCCATCTTTCAAGAAGCGACGCGTAGGGTGGCGTGGTGTTTTACTTTTGGGATGTGTCGTATTTCTTTTTGGAAACTTGTATAGAGGAAATTATGTTTGTGGACACTTAACTTTATACATGGTTTGTTAGCTTTTGAGTTTGTAGTTTGTAAGTAAGCACAGCTCTGATAGGTTTACTTTTGGTTTGTAAAATCTATGTAAAACTTTGGTTTGTTATCAATAAAAAGCTGGCTTTTGCTTCCGCTATTAAGTTTTAGTCCTTTTTGATTATCACTTGTTTATGTGATATTTGATTTAAGATTTGGCCTTAGTGAGAAATCACTGGCATTTGTCATGATTAAGACCTCAAGGGGCGGGTCAGGGTCGTGACAACAGGGGCCTGGTCTTTGAGATGGGTGCTAACAGGGGCCCAGTCTCCAAACTGGCGGGAAATCCAATGATGATTATGAAGTGATGTAGGTGAACCCTAGTTATGTTATGGCATGATAAGCTATCCCTTTTGTTTTTGTAGTGAGAGGGATGCACGCTTAGTATATAACTTAGGTGTAATCTGCGGTAGCAAAAAGGAAGTGACCTCATGGGACAGGGCATGACTAGTGGTTAGGGAGGAAAAGATCTTATGGAGAAGATCTTAGATCACACATCAGATTAAAAGATAGTAAGAAACAAATTATTTGTTATTCTGTTGTTTATTCCTTGCATTAATATTCTATTGACTATTTGCTAGCTATAAAATAAAGGGATAAATGGGTAGGATTATTTTACTGGGTGAATCTTGTCACTCACAGTACAGAGTACCCGGCCTTGTGCTAGATTTTGCAGAAAATCAAGAAGGCACACAGAATCTCGAAGACGAGCAGTACTATCCAGAAGAGAATCCGGTCATGGAGACCGAGCTAGAGTTCGCCTGGGACCCGTGCCAAAACTAGAAGATGGCTTTGCATTTTTTCATGACATGTTATTTTATTCTGAGACAGACTTAGTATTTTAATTTGGGTTTGTAATAACTAAAATTCCTTGTTGGATTTATCCGTTGTGGATTTTATGTGAAATCATATTAAGAAATTAATAAGAAATTCATTACGAAAATCGGGGTGTTACAAGTGTTTAAAGCACTTTGTTAGGGAAACATGGGATTTCACAAATAATAATTGTATGTTGTAGTGCCCCGATTTTGGGGGCATTAATTAGTGATTTCTTAGAAAAAGGTTAATTTAATTAGGAACGGGCACAAGTACGACACAAGCACGGATACTGCACAACACAAGCACGGGTACTGCACAGACACGACACGACGGATTTTATGTGAAATCATATTAAGAAATTAATAAGAAATTCATTACGAAAATCGGGGCGTTACAAGTGTTTAAAGCACTTTGTTAGGGAAACATGGGATTTCACAAATAATAATTGTATGTTGTAGTGCCCCGATTTTGGGGGCATTAATTAGTGATTTCTTAGAAAAAGGTTAATTTAATTAGGAATGGGCACAAGTACGACACAAGCATGGGTACTGCACAACACAAGCACGGATACTGCACAAACACAACATGACACAAGCACAGGTACCACACAGACACGACACGACACAAGCACAACGCACGTACCACTGGTGCTTCCAGGGGCGGCTCCATGAATTCTTGTCAGCGGTGACAAATAATGTGCAACATACTTCTCGGAGCACTGGCTTTCAATGGCAACATCCTTAGTCATAAGGATTCCCGAAATTCTTCAAGAGCTCTGGAATGTCATAACCAAGCATATCATCCACGGCTTGAATCATTTTAGACTTCAGTTTCTCAAACTTATCGATGTTGTAAGCACTCAAAACCTCTCGGAAGTGTTCTATGTTTGGAAAATCGCCTGCTGGTAGATGGAACTCTCTCTGGACCTATTTGAACAAAATTCATGATGCAAGTATGAGTGAGTGAGTACATCAATCAGAGAGAGAGAGAGAGAGAGAGAGAGAGAGAGATAGATAGATGGACCTTTGCAAACACATCCTCAAGATTATCAATAAGCTATTGTTGAGTCTTAGCTTTACCCATTAAGGATGACATTTTCTTTTAAAGTTATATACTACAACAAAAATTACATTTTACAGCGTTAGAAAAATGCTATTGAATGTCATAGATAGCGTTCTTTGGAACGCTGTATTAGCCGATGCTATTAAAAGTCAAGACTTTTAATAGCATTTTTTGCACGCTGTCTTAGATAAATTTTCAATAGCGTTTTTTGAACGTTGTCTTTGATAAACTTTTAATAGCGTTTTAATTACATTCAGCTCCAATTGTAAAACAATTATTAGAAAAGCACGAATATAATCTAAAACTTCAATGTTGCCAATGTAATTAACCAAAATTCATTCAATCGGGCAAGTATTCATTACACCAGCTTTCGAAACACTCGAAAACACAAATTACATGAAAGGGTTGCAAGAATTACAATAGATTCATATAGTACCCAAATGTCCAATGTTACCAAAGGTAGCCATAAACAAGCTAACCAACATATTACTTGAGAATTTTCTATGTTGCAAGCTTGTTGAAATTGATGCAATCTTCGAGCAATTTGGTCTCTCTTTCCTCCCAAAGCCAAACACGTGGAATTGATGCAATCTTCTTGATTCCCTGTGGTACAAAATTTTGAATCAATAGATGGGTGTAGAATAAGCTCATGATTCGCGAAAGTATTTATACTATAAAAGCACAAGCAACATTAAATAAGTGGATCACTATGGTGTGTGTATGAATAGCAGAGGTGTAACTCCTACTCTTCATGCACAAAATGGAGAAAAGTAGACTGAAAAAGTAAATCATAGTCTCCTACACATATCAGATGGAGGCACACTTGGAACCAAAAACAACATAACAGGTGGAGGCACACTTAGAACCAAAACCATTCTGAAATATGGACACGATATCAACAAACTTCTTAGTATACTTATAGTACACAGCAAAACCATTCCAGAATGACACCCCACCCCACAAACATCACAGTTGGTACCCCCAATGGTAGAAAATATAGACACATGCATGAATTTTAGCAGCCCTAGCGCGTTTCACAAATTCATTGATCTGCAAATAAAAATGGCCTGCTTAAATTCGATGATATAATACTATGAATCGACTCATTGGCATGCACTTGCATACATTCACACAAATTAAAACAAAAATAATACTTTTTTAACCCGTGTTTGTGTCATGCTTATGCCCATTCTTTGTCTTAGAATTTTTGGGCATTTTTTCTTTTTGTCCTTTATTCATATTTTTCGCATTTGTTATGTAAAGACCCGGTATTTTTAATAAATAATTATTATTATCAAAACAAAAATATTATTTATGCTCGTTAGTTATTTAATTTGAAAAATTATTTGTGTCGTCACACCAAATTTTATTCCGTAATCATCTATGTTTGCGCATGTTCGGCGAGTAATTGTCCGAGTGTGTGCACGTGTGGCACCAGAGCATTTTTCTTTTTCTCAACCCCTCCCCATTTTTATATTTCGGCTAAGTACAAATCCCCCCATTTCCCTCAAATGTAGACAACACATAATACAACACATAATTTCCCATGAGTTAATCTATTCTAATATATAAAGGGAGAGCACCACTTTGGTGTCTCCCTTTTTTGTCATGTTTTTTCATTTCCAAAAATACCCATCTAAAAATTCACCCCTCTTCCAATTCACAGCAGTTAACTATGGGCAAAAGGGTAAGTCTGCACTTCAACTGCTCCCCACGATGTCAACTCAGCCAGAACTCCCCTCTTCTTCTCTTCCATCCCTCTTCTATTTCCTTCACGTTTCTTCTTCACAAGCTGTAACTGTCAAAAAGTTTCCGGCAAATCTCTGCAAATCACCCACCTTTCCACCATCTAAGGTTTGTCCACTCTCAATCTTCTCTCCCTTATTTGTGTGCTAGAGTGACTTTCCTTTTCCCCCATTAGTAGATGAAAGAGTTCTTTCTTTTTCCAACTCCTGTTTCTATAATTCACGTGGCCATCATGCATCAGGATAGGTAGTGTGTAAGGAAAACCTGAAAAGAGCTACGTGGGAAAGAAAGTAGGATGAGCAGTGATCCCTTCTGTTTAGACATCATGCAATTCGTTCTTTTTTCCCCTTTTTTGTGCGGTCGGTGCTAAGGGTGTAACTCGGCATCTTCATAATTCTGGTTCAAAGATCAAAAGAAAATTTAACTTCCATTTTGAAAATCAAAGTCTATAATTGTAGTTTTAACACTTTTAATGCTTCCAAGCACAATGGTGGAGGAAACATATATTTGGTCGAATATTAGAACAACCTAACTGCTGACTTGCACATCACTGACGCACGGCGTATTGCATGCAAACTAGAGGCCGGGGCACACGCAATGCGTGTGCAAGTCGGATTTTCACAACGTTTTTTGTAAAAATGCTTCCCACTTATTGTTTGATCAAATTTTTACAAATGTTGTGAAAATCCAACTTGCACACGCATCGCGTGTGCCCCGGCCTCTAGTATCCCTTATGCAAATCCTAACCCTTTGATATATCCCTCCCCATTTTCTTCTTTTTATTCCCAGCAAACACACACACACGGCAGAGAGAGAGAGGAAAAGAAGAAGAAGAACCGCCATCACCGACACCGCTCCTCACCACCCGAACACCACCACCTCCGGTCACCATCATCACCACCGTAGACCTCCTTCTCTCCAACCGAACTCCACCTCCTCCCTCCTCACCAACCAGAGCAGTCATCAACCGGAGCCGTCACCACCACCACCAAAATCACCTCTCACCACCAGCCGGCCGGGCACCATCACAACCGAGCTCCGTCGCCGTTCCAAACCGCCGCCAAAATCACTCCATAAATCGTTTCGCCGGACGATAGGTAGTTTTGAACTTACCTCCCTAAGTATATATCACGTGTCTATATTGATTTTAACTTTTCGGTATGATTGTATTCAAACCCGACGTCGCCAGTCGAGTCCCGCCGGTCGAGTCCGGCCGGACCCCCTGGTTTTTCCGACGTAACATAGCCACTGGATTTTGAAATTTTCTTGGACTAATTACAGTTTGATCTCCCGAGTTTGTTTATCTTATAAATCCAACCCTTGAGTATTGAAGTCTAATAATGTTAGCCCTCAAAAGTTAATTAGTTTCGGTTCAATCTTAATTTAATCGCATGATTAATTTATCGTATAATTAATTTTATCACATGATTAGTGTACCTAATGATTAACTTTATCGCATGATAGTGTACCGAGTAATTAATTTTATCTCATGATTCGTTGTGTCGAATAATTAGTTGTATCGCATGACATTGCATCTTGAGAACTTAGAACGGACATTAAGTTCACAGGGGATTGGTGTACGTGTAGAGAATATCACATAGACGATTTTAAGTTAAAGAAAATTGAAAAAGATAGAAGATGATATGATTGGCTGTTAGCCAGAGGAATGAGATTTTAGTGAGATTCTTGGAGGTTATCCACGGAGTCCAATTTGGGAGAAGAAAAATGAAGCCAGGGTATGGTAGTTGATTGTCGATTCAAAACCTTAGGATATGGCATTGCGTGATCACTCTTTTTGAATAGGAGATAAAAGGGTGATATGTATTATAGTACTAGGTTATGGTCTATATACTCCCAAGGTTACGGTTAGTTCTTTGTGGGCCCAATGGTTATGGTTAGTTCTCTGGGAAATTCATCCTTGTGAGGCGGCCGATGACTCTGACTAAGTAAATAACTTAGGCCGTTTCATCGGGGCTCCCGGTTAGGGCAAGCAAGGGAGAGCGGTATCACGAGTGGCCATAGTCCGAGTGGTTAACATGGGAGGATGTTTCTCATGGGTTGAGATTCTAGATTTCACTAAGTTAAAGGCTAGTAATTGAAATTGATCGCTTGCTACTTTAATTGTTCTTACTTTAACAGTATTGTACATGCCTTTGTTTGTAAGTTATGGGTTCGGGTGGGTTTTGGTTATTGAGCATCATCGCTCACGGTACTATGTTGCCCTGGTAACTCAAACGCCTGGTATTGAAGACGGAACAGAAGGGCATAGACAAGGAATGATTTGACGTTGACCAATGAAGATATCATCAAACTCTGGTTACACCCTTAGTTGCTCTGTAATTTCAATTAATTATTTTAATATTGTACAGTTAGAGAATTTGGCAAAATACTTTAAGGTTGATACGTTGTGATTTAATTGGAATTGACAAGGCTTTGGAATTTTAAATACTCCGAAATGGAAAAGTAATTGAAAGTCTCTTTTCAATTCTTTTTAATGTCTTTGAACTTTCGAGGCGTTACATGTTAGTTTTGCGATATTTGGATTATTGATTCGTCTCTACGAGAGGAATCGAAAAAGTGAAAAATTATAATTTTTTTATCCAAATTTTTTTGAAATGTCCAAGATAAAACTCAAAAAACCAGTTTTTTTTTTTTACTTTATCTTGGATGTACAAAAACTATTTGGGTTTTTCGATTCGTCTTGATGAAACGAATCAATAATTTACAAAAATTAAGTGCAAAATTAATAAACGCAAACAAAATTTGAACAAGAATAAAATAAGAAAAGTGCAATTTTTTTAATGAAACTCAGCCTTTGGTCTATGATCCTTTTGCTTTTGATACACAGCTCCGCCGAGCTCAAGACCAATCGAGTCGAATCATTCAATGCCATCCAATGTTTTCAAATTAGGATGCGTATCATATATCGTTTTTCCAATTATCTAAATAATATTGGGATACGTATCACATATCTTAAGCTACGTTTGTTGAAAGAGTAGGAGTTTCTATTGTTTAGTTGGATAAGATTTTTGAAAGATGGAGAATATTACGGACAAAAGAGGGGAATGAGACTATTTGTATCACATTTCAATTCAATTTTTTCTGTCTTGGTACAAAATGGCTAGAAGGCTTTAGTACAAAGATATTTTTATCCAAGATAAACTTTGATGTAATTTTAGAATTACATATTTGATTAATTCTCACAAAAAACTCTAGATATTTGACAAGAATATTCTAGAGCTCATGAGCTAGATATTTTGGAGTTTGTAATGGGTAGTGATATTAATGCCAAAATTATTCTTGTTGGTGTTAAAATTTCAGCTCATAAAAGTCTTGTACATGCACATGGTACAAACCTTTTGTGCACTAGAGTTTTGACACTAACAAAAATAGTTTTCGCATTATTATTTAAAAACTAGATAGTTATATCTTCTTCAATAATATCTTCCATCTTTGGGTTTTTTCAATTGGATTTGTTCGGACTTAATTTTCTTGTGCCAAAATATTCTCTTTGTCCTAATTTATTTGTACTAGTTCTATTATAACTGGATACAAAAACTGGTTATATATTTAAATTGGTAATAAATTTTATATCCAATATAAATCTTATTTGATAGATTTCGATTTGTTCTATAATAAATGTTTTTAAAATCACCTAAAACATTATAAATTATAAGATATAATCAATTGAAAAATGACACGAACTTCCAAAAAGAACAATTAAATTAGGACGGAGGTAGTATTAAATTTAGTTTATGTTTCAACAACGTTAATCATAATTAATATATAATTAAAAGTAGATACACCTAATAACATTAACAATTTAACAAACTGATGCAAAATCTCAAGTCTTTCAACTAGGGCCTATTACATTAAGGTTTTCTGTTCCCTTCGTTAGAGAAAGAAAAGTAAGACAAAACACAATCGAAGTATGGTTCTTTCTTCTATACAAGTCCTACATTGAGGTTGAATTTCTATCAAATTGTTTGGAAGATGCCATAAGTAGATCAAACGGCTTAGATTAATGCATTTGGGATTCCGCTCCTTGAAATATAGTCTGCCTTTTTTCCAATTTGTAATCGTACTATATGTACCGAATTAGGATACGCGTATAAATCGTAGGATATAGGTCATATCCTAGGATGTCAATACAAAAAGGATACCCTATATACCGAATTAGGATACGCATATAAATCATAGCATATAAGGTCGTATCCTAGGATGTCAATACAAAAAGGATACTGGGTGGGATACGTATCATTCTCTGAAGGAGACGATACAAATCATAGGATACGTATCATGTATCGTAGGTTTTTGACAACTATGATACCATCTACGAGGAGTAGATGGCCACGGTCGTGCTTCTACCTTCATTAATGATACTCACACAATAGAAATGCACAAATTCTATGCACAAATTTTTGTGTGGGTCCCATTATGGGTCCCACACTAATAATTCAAGCCGTTCATTAAATGTAAAATATCTTTTCAAGAGCCTCAGCAAAAAATCAGTTCAATCCGATATCTATAGTTGCTCGGTCTATCCATATAACTTTTTCATTATCCTAGAATCTGAATGAAAAATTAAATTATTGGATTGAGCATTTATAGGTATTGAATGGGCCCCACACTGGATCTGTGCATAGAATCTGTGCATAACTACTATGTGAGTAGCAGCGTTGTTCTACCTTCATTCACAGTGGTTCATGATCTAGATGTCGTTATTGCCGTCGACGCATATGGTTTGTTTGATTAGTAGATCGATCAGAGATGAGTTTCAGTACTAGAAATTTCATGAGATGCATTTTTTCGGGCTTGGATGCTATTATTAATCGTGGACTGTGTGATACTGCAGAATTTTGACAGTCTTAGCAACAATAGCTTCTTTGTAGCAACAATGGTTTTTCTTTTACTCAGTAGAGTTTCTTGGTGCTGAAGTTTATGTACATCAAACTATTCGAGCAAAGTTGTGTCTGAAGTTGTATTCCTAACGTTGCCTTTCGTTATTTTTTCCCCTGTTTAGAAAGAACAAAACCTTGATTCAAGATTGGTCGATGAATTTCCCAATGACTCCTCTTGGACCCTTCGAAAGATTTTTGGTTTGAGAAGTGTAGGTCAGAAGTTTATTCTATCCAAGATTGGTAATGGCTTAAGCACATTCCTTTGGTTGGATAATTGGCATACCCTTGGCCCTTTATTTCAGATATGGGAATCAAGTGGTCTTCAACCTTGGTAGGTCTCTTCATGCAACAGTTAGTTCTATTATTCATAATGGGACCTGGAGATGGCCTAGAATGAGGCTTCCTATTGTTCGAGAAATTGTGGCCTCCACAGATCCTAACCTCATCCCCCACGTTGATAGGGAGGACACTGTTACTTGGACTTTGTCTGCAAATGGTTCTTTCTCTGTTAGGTCAGCGTGGCAGGCACTTCGCACTAATGGGCCTGAGGTGTTTTGATTTAATATGGTTTGGCATAGATGGCACATTCCAAGATGGTCTTTTATTCAATGGCTTGCCCTTCTTGGTAAGTTGGCTACTAAGGACAAACTAAGAGCTTGGGGTCTGGTCAATAACACTTATTGTGTCCTTTGTCAGGGTGGTTTTGAGTCCCATTCACATTTATTTTTTGAATGCTCGTTTACTTCTGTTATCTAGGAGGTTATGAAAGCTAAGTGTGGTTTTGTTCTTCCTTCTCGTGATCTCATGGATGAGATTCATTGGGGTTTATCTCATTGTAAGGACTGCTCTATCCAATCTAGACTATTCAAGTTCTGCCTTGCTGCTTCAGTGTACTATATTTGGAAAGAGCGAAATAGTAGGATTTTTCAACAGATTGGCCATGAACCTGCTTCAGTAGTGCTTTTGATTCTGGAGGGGGTTAAGGCTAGTATGACCTCCTGGAGGCATGTTAGTAGGTCTGCTACTAACATTTGTTTGATTCTGGATTGGGGTTTAAATGTTGATCTCCTTTGTACAGTCTAGTTTTATTCTCTCTATTCTGATTTCTTTTCATAGGTTTTTTTTCCCTTCTACAGCTAGGGTTTGTCCTAGTGTAGTGAGGTGTTTCCCTTGTAAGGGTTCCTCCCCTTCAGGGATTTGGTTTGGTCCTGTTATATAAAATTGTTCCAAAAAAAAAAAAACCTTGATTCAATATTGTTCCCAGAAATAAAAAATTCTTACAGTTTCTTCAGTCATCAACTGGTGTTATGTATCTTAATGGATCTGTATCGAGGGACTTTCTCAAAGTAAAGGAACTACTAGGGCCAGACCACATATCGTATCTCGTATTAGAAAAAAGAAAAGATTCAAGGAGAGGAATGGGCAGTTAAATTCACAAAGCCACAATAGACAACCTCATCTACATCTAGAGAAACTTTTATGTATAACGGACGGGGATATCAGGGGTGGTGGTATCCCCTTCCGTTCGTTTTCACCTTTCCAGTCATTTTCTGATCACATTTGAATGATCGGTTTCGTTTATTTATTGTGAGCGAAAAATGACTAAAAATGTGAAAACAAACCAGAGGGGATACCTCCACCATGGTATCCCGTTATACATAAATGTTTTTCATACATCTAAAACGCCCAAACAAACTTCTTGGCCAAAAGAACGACTACATCATCTGTCATCATCGTCCTAGAGAGGCTTAGACCATGGAGGCTAACTGGCTAATTAAGGCCGTATCCTTCATACTAAATTTTTTGTTTTGGTGTTATTTTTGTCTTTTCTGAAATTCTACCAGATCCACGTTAAAATTTTTAGATTGGCCATTTGTCTCGACGAGCTGTGTTTGAAAAATATGAAATACGGATGAAAAGCAAAAAAGATCTTGAAAAGAAGAAAAAATACCCAAAAAAAAGTATTTTTTGTGTCATCCTATAAACTTTTTTCACCTTCGGTTCACATTTTTATATTTTTTTGATTTTTCTCGTCGAGACGAATGATTAATCTATAAATTAGGACAGAAATCTAAACAAAGGATTACGAAAAGGAAAATAATACCGAAATAAAATATCATAGCAAAATTTTAGGAAGACCTCCCAAACATAAGGGACTTGCATTAATAAAACCGAGAGAATTTCTCCCCAATGGAGCCTTAAACTCTGTATTCTCCTAGTCTCTAGACACAAAAGGAATCTGTATAAATTCCCAGTAATTAAATTTCTCATATGAGTAAAACCCAACACATGCACACCCTTGTTGAATTATATGGTTCTCTTTTATTATCTTGCACTATGGGCGTCGGCGGATCTAAGAGGCTTGCATCTCCAAACTGGCGTGGTCAACGCTTTGCACAGAGGGTGCTGAGGTACCGCTGCTGTCGTTGGCAGAGTTCATCTCTTGAACTGGGGGAGGGTTGACGATGGTCCTTGGCACAACAACGCCATCAGAGAGACGTCCGTTCATCTCCCGGTGTTCTTGGCACAAGGCACACGAGTGCATGCAGCAGTGCACCAGACACGGGCCACACGGTGAGCTCTGCACAATTAGCCGAAAGAATGAGCAAAAGTCTAACTGTAAGAAGAATAGGGCGCCCTTTTCGTTCCGTGGCAGAAAGTTCGGGCCAGTTGACAGCATTTCATTGATGTACATTGAAATAAAACTTTGGATCACAAACAGATCGAACTCTTACTTATTCAATGACAAAGCCTACTAGTATGGTCATGACCTATTAGTAAATGATACTGTATATATAATGTAAGACTGTGTCGCAAAAAGCAAAAGCACGAGGCTTCCTACATGTTTAGGTAATGCAGGTAAGTACGCGTCTAGTCTATTTGAGAGAGTTTGAGACATTAGATCCGCAATATTTTGAAGGGCTCAGCGTGTAAGACTAGCAAATTTTTATACATTCAATTTCCACCGAAGAGAAAACAATGGAGATTGAGTTATCTAAGTTCATAACAGGTTTTATCTAACACAAAACTCTAGAAACTGTAAAATGATGCAACAAAATCCTGGGGCTGGATCCGAGTATTGTGGTTTTTCGTTTTAAGGTTACAGTATATTGTGAGGTGGTCAATCAGCATATAGTTCCAATAGTGGTTGAAGAAAAAGAGGTATACCTTTTTCTTTTCTTTTCTTCTGATTGTAAGAAATAGAGGTTACCTTGAGATGATACTTCCTCTGCAGCCACTGCCTAAAGAGACCAGTGTAGAGGCCACATATCCCCCAGCTAAACAGTAAACCCTCACATATAAGAAGTGATGTGCTTGGGTCGAAGCCATAAAATGCTGCCGTTGCTGCTGCAAGTGCAATCCCACCTTCAATTACAACGGCGTGACACATGCATGGACCAATACAATTGGCATCATCTCTTATTCTCTGAACATTGCGTCCAAACAAAACACAAGGGCACAAAAGTCCTGTCCAGCCTGAAGAGGTGTGAAATAAGAAAGTAAACAGTAGAAGTCCTTGTTTAAAGCAGAAGGATAGAGACAGCAGATAGCTAGGATAAGCTTTAACATAGAAGAAGGGAAAGAAAATCAAGAACAGCTTAAATATGAAAGAGACGATGTAACACTAACAGTCTAACATGAATAAATGGGCTATTAAACAAACCTCACTTCAACAAATGTGTCTCTTGACCACTCCAATATGGAAACAGAAAACATGCTACATAGCTACTGATCCTAGCCATTCGAAGTTTGTGTAAACTAGTTTGCATTGATTAGACCAAAAGCAAAAATAGGGATGTTGTGTCACATGCTAGATACCTGTGATCTTAGATATGTAGAGTTTGAGCCACAATTCAAAAAAGGCTAGAGACAACTTCACTGTAGAACCACATCATTTTTCCACAAAACAAAGCTGTATCTTCTTCTTGACACTTCTATATCAATTCTTCCCTCCTTCCTTTGATCTCTTTCTGGTTTTCCTCTAATTGACGAACACAACTAGTGTAGTTCTTAATGACAGCTTGGGAGATGACCACCACGCTCTCAAAGACTCTTCTACCACTACAATTATCCATAGTGATGACTGGAAACTAGACATATAGAAATGCCCAATATCCACACTCACAAATGAGGTCTAGCTAATATGTCAGCTTAAATCACTTATGAAATTGCACAGGATAACCTGCCCCAGTTATTCCTTACTGTGGGATGGGAAGTAATGGAGGCCTAGGATTCAATAGCATTGCAAGCTTATGCCATTAACACCATAAAAAGTACAGCGAAAACAAGCTGACAACATTCACATCAACCAAATACAGTTTCCATTAGACTAGTTCAAAAATTTGGAAACTGAATCATACCAGAGTTCAGTACCTATCAGGCTACGACCACAAGATATCACTTATGCAAAATCTGGTAGTAATTAGTATTTCAATATCTGAAACCAGTATCAGCGTGGTCTACAGTGTTAATCTAAGACATGTATATTCCACCAGAAACTGAAGAAACAAGTTGGTTGTCAAACAAGGATCCAATAATACAAGTAACAATTTGATGATCAAGAAATAACTACTAAAGGTAGATCCAGTTGCCCAAGACCAGATCTGAAAACTTACAACTCTCGGTATCTTCAGCGCAACCAAAAATGCCAGTGGTCCAGGGTTCATCTTTAGGAAACACAAACCTTTCAGGTAAAGGCTGTCTACATTCACTGCACTTGCGATGAAGCTGCTTAACAAACCAGCACATTAGTATAAAACTCTATGGCGCACCGTAATGATGTAACATACAGTGCTTTCTCATGAGCAAAAGCGATTCAAATGTAAATAAATGAGTCACCAAGGTGATTCGCTAAAAAAAATATCTTGACAAGGTTTCCTCGATAAGTGTGCGAGTTTTCCAGGGTGTTGCAGCTTGGATTTTCAAGTTTTGCACAGTTAGCATCTTGTCAACTGTATTTTTCTTTCTTTTTACTGTTTTAGTTGCTGTTTTATTTTCTCTTAAAAATCAAGAGGCTGAGCGATAGGTTGAGTTTTCACGAGTAACACTTGTAGAAGAGTCCCCATGTTTAGTTGTTTATTCTTTGCAGCTCTCTCAACACATTTTTTTCCTGTCTTATCACTTTCATGTTTTTGTGAATAAAATTTTCTGTGCTGATCGGGGAAAAAAGAAAAGAATGCGAGTATTTCAAGAGGAATGCGAGTATTTCAAGAGTGGACCATTGTCCCCCATTATCATCTACTATCAAAACATCTAATAGTACTGCATTATGCAACATCATGGCGAAGAATTCCAAACAGGGTAATTTCTATTGAGTTGAACAAGTTCACTGAGAGCGTAAGCTGAAAACGTTAGGCTAAAGCAAAGGTATACAAATTACGAAGTGAGTAGCTACAATGCATCGTCATATAAAGAATACTACTCCCTCCGTCTCCCTATTTCTTACTGAAAACCGTGTAACTTTGACCTCAAAAAAAAATTCGGAATTAATTTTTAGATTTTTTTTTGCACCATTAAAAAATACTCATTGAGATCTTTTGAACAATGCAAAAATATTCGAAAAAATATTCCCATAAATATTTTTTTAAAGTCAAAATGCACGATTTTTCGTAGGGACATTTAAAATGAGACAGAGAGAGTAATTGTTTCTCCATCTACTACTTTTGAGAAAGAATAAGACAGAACAAATATGTACGTATTCTTAGGGCTTTTTTTTTTTTTTTGTGTGTGTGTGTGGCTTATTTGAAGTTGCGTGAAAAGATTTAACAAAAAAAAATAAAAAATTTAACTCCAGAGTGCTTCTATAGAACTATTAAGGAGAATTTAGAAATTTAATTGGTAATAGATAAGCTACTTTACAACTTACCTAACCAATAACTTTCATTTTAGCGTAAAAAAAGCTGAATCAAACACATGTATACAGTATACAGTAGTACAACTTATTTTAATTTTTTTTTTTTACGTAAATGCCAAGATAATTACTCCTACAATTTAAAAATCGGGGCTATATATCACGGTGTTTGCATGCGTGTCAAGCGTGAATGTCCAGTATACGTAGCCATAGATATATACACATTCACATATGCATATATAGAACAGAGAGAGAGAGAGAGAGAGAGAGAGAGAGACCTGAGGAACGTGAATGGCCTGATTAAGTTCACCAGGCCTAATCACCTCCGCTTGTTTTCTGGTCAGCTTCACATAACGCGCCTGCACACCGCCTTCTTCCATCTGATACACTCCGCAGTTTTTGATCAACCAAAAACACAATCGATCGATCGTCAAAAACAAAGCCGCTCCGAATTAGATCTAGCTAGCTCGTGAATCGAAATTCTTATCTCAACTTCAATAATCAAAAGGGAACTCGATCGTACCTTTCAAAAACAGAACCAAATGCAATCTCGACGGTGATCGATCACTATAACTCCACAGTAACAACAACAGAGGAAATTAATACTCCTGTGTGAGTTTTTAGAAGGTTTCTCTTTATATAGCCACAGGAGTGAGAGTCTCTGAAAATTTTCCACTGGAAGTCGCTGCTAAAGAGAGAGCTTGATTACCGTTTCCGGAGAAAACAACCGCCGTGGACCCCACTCGATTCAACGAACGAAAGAAGATAGTGGAGCCCACTTCATACGCGTAAATAAACTTTACTGGATGGTTTACTTACTCCCGCGTAAAAGAACCTCAGCCAATGGACTATTGCCAAGTCAGCAAAGGAAACTTCCCCGTTGTTTCCTAGTAAAATGTGAACCGTGCTACTGTACAGACAGCGCGCTTTTGGGCCCGTCTCGGGTCCAACAAAGATAATCGGAGCCGCTTATTTTGTTCAAAATATTTTGCTTTAGGTCCCCGTAAAAAATCAGCTCCAATCGATATCGTTAAGGGCATTTACGAAATGTCCTATTTTGCTTCAGAATTTAGGCTAGCAAATATGGACATTTCATAAACACCCTTCACGATATCGGATGGAGCTGATTTTTTACATGGACCCAAAACAAAATATTTTGAACAAAATTAGCGGTTCCGATTATCTTTGTTGGACCCGAGACTGGCTCAAAAGGGCGTTGTACGCGCTATTTGTACATTCCTTGCTATACCAATAGCATTTCTTGTAAAAGGTTTTGATGGAAATTTTTTTGGGGCAATAAGCACACCAACGGCTACGCGGGGCCCACTCCGGCCGTTGGTGGCTCCCGTTGGTGTGTTTCATCGGTTTCCGTAGCACTCTCCGAGAAAGAAAAGAGAGGGATGAGAGTAAGAAAAGTGGATTGAAAGAACTTATTCATTGAAAACCGCGGCGAGAGGGGTGATTCTAGAAACCTCCAAGCGAAAGAAGGCCAAATTTTCTGTTTTGCTCAAGAAGAAAGAATTTCCTCTTTCTTCTTTTTATTTTGTTTTGTTTTGTGTGTGCATAGTTTCAATTGCAAGTGGTAAATTTCCTATTTAATTTGCTCGATCGAGGTTATTATTTTTGCTACTTGTGCCGTAGTGTAATGCAAGTGGAGTATATGATTTACATTTTGAATTTAGTACATAAATTTTGTCTCTTATAGCAAAAAAAAAAAAAAACCAAACAAGAAAAGAAAAAAATAGTTTTTCCCCGAAAAATTTGGGAAGGTCATTTTCTCACTCTCCTCCGATTTACGACTCTTTTACTTTTATGATGCTAAGATGCCTTTACTCGACCATATACGTATTTGCATCCAATTTGCATTTGCTCAACTTGTATTTGGGTTTACATGGGCAGGCTGCAGGATGAAGCCAGTTCAACCTTCAATTTTCATTTTTGTTTTCTTGTTAAAAAGTACTCCTTCATTATTTACTTCATTGTGTTTTCATCAAAAAAGGCCATGGAGTTTTACCGTGTAACATGGAGAGGTTTAGATTGGATACTAAAGACGGACAAGACGAATGATCTGATCTGAATCTCAACCAATTACTTGATCAATGCAATGGTATAACAAATAAATCAACTCACTCCAATTTCATCAACCAACTATCTCTTTAGTATACGTACTGAGATTGGTGCCTAGCTGGATGCAATCAATCAATCAATCAAGAGGAATTTCTGATGAACATCCACAGAAAAATTTCACAAAAAGTTTAGGTGACTGGTCATTTCTTTAGAAGGTCAAAATGTTAATTTCAAATTCTAATCCAATGAACAACACTATCTAAAGAGGTTTGAGGACAGTCCGTCCAATAGATCTGATTAATGCCGGGAGAAAAGTCTCGTATAGACTGACCCTATAAGAGTTGGTCGCACCATGGAGTTTTTAATCTTACACTTAATTAGGAGGAAGAATACCGCTAAGCCGCAGACTCGACCACCGGCCCAATCCCATGGGTTTAAGACTCAGTGATGCATATATAGCAATATGCACCTAGGTTAAATAATCCTCTGATAAGACCGTCTGCTCCCGTTTTTAGAATTCTCGCTCTTGCGAATTTTAGTAAATCGGAATTTTTATAGACGCTCGCACTCCCTTTTTCTTTCCCGTCGAAGCAATATGTGACTTAAGTATGCACACTAGTATGAATCATATCAATAATAAGATACTACTGAGATTTCCCAATTAAAGGATTAAGGATATGCACGCAAGACACACACACACACAAAACTCCCAACAAGTATCAAAACAACATCCATTTACTTCTTGATCTGGTAGACAAAACAGAGATTATTAATTTTTGTGAAATTTCCTTTTCCATTTCGATCCGTCGGATTTTCTTCATGAAGGCCAATTCCTATACCAACCAGCCCATGCAGAGACCAAACCACTTATTCCAAGAGTCACAGCATGGTTACAAAATGGGTTTGGTTCAATATCTGCCACTGCAATCACCAAATCTGCTAAATTTGCAGCCACTGCCATCAACCTCATGACTCTCTCTCCTCTTATTTTCCCAATTTTATCGTCTCCTTCTGTTGATTTTTCTGTTGAACCAACAATTTCTCTCTCTGCCTCAATCCCCTCTCTGATGAGAATAAAATCCGAGATGATGAAGAATATGTAGCCAAAAGCCTCACCAAACGCCGAAATGAAGCTCATTTTCTTGGCCAAGTGTGGGTCCAAGACTCCAATTCTCGACACCCAAAGAAAGTGGTCAAAGAAGAAGTAGACCATCTCCCCTGCGTTGGAAAGGACGGAGAGAAACCGGAAGGTCGGCGTGGATCCCGGGTTCCGCCGGATGGCATTGAATCCGGTGAGGAACCGGCCGGTCCGGAAGGCTTTCCGGCTGAGGCCGGATGCCACTTCCCATTGCTTGGCGCGCTGGGCAAGTCCGGGTCGAGTTGACTCGGCATGCCAGTGGAAGAGCTTGGAGAGGTATTGGAAGGTCTTGACTAGCTTGTCAATGCCATCCCTCTTTGCCAGGAAGATGACCAGCTTGTCCACTGAGTCATTGCTCATGGTTTTGAGTTGGGAAAAAAAGGTATTGCTATGAAGCTTGTGAAGGGAATTTTGGCATTGGGGGGTAGGGTTTTGGTGTGTATGGGTTGGAAAAATGGAAGCAGAGCCACAAAATATTGAGAAGGTGTTCGGATAATATTAGGGGGATGTGTGGTTGGACCTTGTTGTTTCCCTCTTGTTTCCAATCAGTAGTTTTGTCTTGAGCAAGAAGAGTAGTCTTCTTGGCCACCTATGCATTTTTCTACCTTCTCTTAATAGTTTACTAGCTATGAATGAATGCTGCCAAAGGTGTATCTTCTTGAAATTAGTGGGCATCAGTACCCGAGAAACAAGAAGATAATAACTACGCGCGCGCACACAAATGTGTGTGTGAGAATGGGTATGCTGCCGAGTATCTCTCGGTAGAGCGCTCGTAGAGCGGTCGATACAACCGTTCATCTCGACAATCGACGGCTTGGATCTTAACCGAACAATAGACAGTTCAGATATGTATGCGATTAGATTCATTTCAAGCTGTCTGTGCCAAGATGAACGGTCGGATCAATCGCTCTACACGGTGTAAAGCGAGCATCCCCACTTTTCGTGTATGCATATGTGTGTATATATTCATGTGTGTGAATCAGATTGTGGGGACAGTTAATGCCACATCATCACCTCTGGGAAACAGTTTTTTTTTTCCCTTCTTTTTCTTGCCTTGCACCCTAAAGAAAATTAATTACCCCAAATCTAGCTGAGGGGTATCCAACCACGACTCTAGCTCCTCTCCAATCCTTCAAATAGATTGGAGAAGTACAATTTTAGACCAAAAAGGATTCTTTCGAGGCTCACCGCTGATTGGAAAATATTTGATGTGATTTCGGAACGCATATAACTTGCAAAATATAAGATTGCAAGACTTGATCAAAACCCGTTTCAGACATTTTTTGCAAGATAAACGTGTTTCAAAATTATATCAAACGGCACATGATCAACTTGATCTTTTAACATGCTTCATGCTTTTGACGGGTTCAAAATATGAACAGTACCAATCATTGTAGCGGCCTAGTGGGCTCAAAAAATCTTTAACCCAACACATGCACACTACAATGAAATTGGGAGGAGATTTAACCCGAAAGCAAGCATATCTAGGCAACCAAACACCCCTAAGAATGGGAAGACGGCCCAATTCCGACCCTTGTTTTCCCTCTCCATGGCCTCTCTGTAACCAAATCCTGCGAAACGCCTCTCTCTCTCCCAGAATCTTGGATTTCTCGCAGCAAATTCTCTCTAGAATGTCAACTTGCTTTCACATTTTGCATTCCGTTAAATTGCCAAAATGTACAGAGGAAAAAGAATACACTTTCTAACTGCTTCCATATTCTGAAAATCTCAGCTTATGCCTACTTTACATTGTTAACATATGAAAGTTATGGAGGAAGAAAAAATACATGCACGTAATATATTTAGCTGATTATGTTACCTATTTTGTCAAACTCAGTGAAAAACTTGACGGTAAGCGATTATTGTTCTAATTTCACCCGCCGCATCTTGCAGACAAGATTGGCCGTCGGAACATCGATCTGATTACCAGAATCTGTCGTGAGAAGATCCTTCAGCTGCTCTCTAGGGGTTGAAAGGCAGGTCTGGAATGTGGCGAGGATTGGAGGAATAGGCATCGAAAGTGCAGAAAGCACATTACTTAAGTAGTCGATATCAGCAGAGAGTTGTAGTGCACCACGATCTGTTATATACTGAATCCCCCGCAGCTGCTCCATGTAAAGAGCTGTTGCACCCTCCGCAACCTTTTTTGGGGAAAAAACAAGACAAAAAACAACTAGTTATCTTCACCTTAATGGATGCTACAAAGATAAATTGAAAGCTTGTTTTGCAATGCCTCCCCATTGTCGACACTTATCCGTTAAATGTATAATAATAAGATTCAACGCTATCCAATGAAGCGTAAGGTGGTTAACCTTGAACATCCATTCAGTTGCAAAGAATTGTGCTTCATCGACGTTTGCATCACTATTTGAAATGCCCTCAGCAAGTGGCTCTAACTGTTGGGGTAGCGTAAGAAGATATTCTCCAACGCTGGTCACATAGGACTGAGGGTATGCACTAAAGCTAGGAAGAGGGTGAGCGCTAGTTTCTTCGACTGAAGACCAGATTGGCAATCGAGACACGTCACTCAGCCGTTGCCGTACTTTGGAAATGAGTACATCATAAACAAGTTCATTCACCTTCTCCGCAAATGCTGCGACTCGCTGAGATGCGAGTGGAAGGGCATGAAATCGGGGATCCTTTGACTGCAAGACAAGGGTAAAGATGTATCAATAGACACAAAGTAGAATGCACAACGCAACACATATATAGGTAAGAGATACTCCCTCCGTCCCACTTTGTTCCGCCTGTTTCCTTTTTGGAACATCTCAAAAAATTGTCTATATCTCACAATCTATTACTCCCTCCGTCCCACTTTGTTCCGCCTGTTTCCTTTTTTGGACGTCCTAAAAAATTGTCTATATCTCACAATCTATAATATTTTATATATTCAATATGGATCTTGTTTGATAGATCTCAATTTATTTATTAAACAAAGTTTTCGAAATCATAAAAAACATTATAGATTGTGAGATATAGACAATTTTTTGAGTTGTTCCAAAAAGGAAACAGGCGGAACAAAGTGGGACGGAGGGACTAGGGAGTATGTTTTTTATGATTTCGAAAACTTTGTTTAATAAAATAAATTGAGATCTATCAAACAAGATCCATATTGAATATATAAAATATTATAGATTGTGATATATAGACAATTTTTTAGGACGTCCAAAAAAGGAAACAGGCGGAACAAAGTGGGACGGAGGGATTAACATTTAACATCACATGAAAAGCATAGCCAAAAACCGGTTGTTTGGGAGGAGAAAGGATGTTGGATCCAGGAAAGCTATTGAGGAGTTAATGACCGACACACAATAATAAATCACTGAGAGAGATTTTGAACATTTTTTTATTGAAAGTCAGAATAAAATATAGAAACGAATGAGAGAGATTTTGATCATTTGCAGTAAGAGTGGCATATAAGTTGCAAGTATGCCTTACAAGTGTTCAGCTCAAAATTAAGCACCATCAGACTTGGTTTTTGTTAGAGCTTGTCCCACATTCATTGATTATAACCTCCAAAACTAGTATATGAGCTTGGGCGGCCTCTCCACTCATCGCCAATTGGTCTTGAGTTGGATGCTTTAACAGTTTTCAAATTTTCTTAGGTTGCTATGGCTGAAGCACACCAAGCAATACGTATCTTGATATACTCACCATTATAAAAAGGCATGCAGCTATTATTTGGAAACAATAATTCATGCAAATTGGATCAACACGAAAATATGCTTGCAGTTTGTCACATCGTGATGAAATCCTCATTATAAGCAAATTTCCTGAAAACCTGAGGATCTCTATTACCTGAGAACCCGGAAGCTACTCAGGGACAAGCATCAGAAATTTGAATCTTTAACTATTATGGCATAACTTGGCAACTTTCAAACAATTCAGTAAAGAAAACTTAAGTGGAAAGGTGGGTTGTGGAAAAATTCCACCAGCAAGGAAAATTCTCAATGTTAACCAAATCACTCAGCCTAGATTTTTGAACTCGTTACTAAGTCCTGTTTCACACAATAACAGAGTTGTCTTCAACTTCTAAAGGATTTCACATAACCATATTTAAATATATACACCTACACTGCAATAGAGCTTGGGAGGAGGAATATACTTTGATGGATTCATTATTTAATTGGGAATCAAGTCATTGTTTTGGTATCGGAACTTCAATTCATGTACCTTTCAACTTTAAATCATGTGCTACCTATTTCAGCTACAGGACTACCCCCAAACAGGGACTCTCTGTATTCACGCAGGGTGGATTCAAGTTAACTTAATTACACTCTTCTAGTAGTACCCAGATGAATTCTTAATGATGGAGAAATGAGATCACCCTATCCCTTTCTCTCGTCACCAGAGAAATGAGAAGCAAACAAATAAATGAGGAGAACGTAAATACACAACTACTACTTTCACTTACCTGCTCCAAAAGACTGAAGAGTTTCCGGGCCTTTTCAGGAGCATCAAGAAGCCGTACAGTTGCCACATCCAAGGCAGCCAAAGACAATTCCGCACTCCCATCACCGCTGGTGGTGTGAGAACGGTTTTGGTCCAGACTAGACCCAAATACTGAAAGTGACAAGCTTGTGCTGAGTCTAGCAAGAGTAGCTCTCAATGAAGCTTCAAAGACTGAGGATCTGCTAGTTAAACAATCTGACACTGTAAGGATCTGCAGTGCACCTTGAACCATTGACCACTCCTCCTCGTTTGAGATCAAGTCAGCTTTACGAGAACCATGAGCTCCTTCCTTTTTGTCCAAAAATCCGGTTTCCTTCTTTGAACCAATGCCATCACCAGTAATATCCACTCCACATATAGCTCTAAGAGATTTTAATGTGTCTTGTAGGGTGGAAATGTACTGTAGCATTACATCATCAAGGCCAAGAATGAGCTCATCTGCTTCAGACCCCCCAGTAAAGCTGATGCACCTCTCTACAGCGGCTTCAAGAAGAAGAATGACCTGTGGAATAGATTCTTCCATTCTTCGAACTGTTTCACTAAGTTCAACTCCTTGGGCTCCAATGCCACGCGCAACAGCTCCCCTAAGATCTACTCCAGCGATCTCAGCTGATAGAATAAGACGCTCCATCTGTCCATACCTAGAGCACAGGTAAAGTTATAGACCAGAGGGAGAAACCAGGACACACTCAAGTCAATTAAAGAAACAGAAAAGAAGATACCAAAAAACTGAATGCATAATAAGATTAAAAAACATAAAAACAAACATTTTCAAGTGCATGGGGTTAATGACTTGACCCCGTAAAGAATGGCAACAAAGACTCCATGACCCCGTAAAGAATGGCAACAAAGACTCCATAAACGTCCAAGATCTAGCACTGAATAGCTGAAATGAACTCATACCAACTGAGTTAGCTAGGTGCGGCTCATAGTGTGATGTGCACAAAGCTCGAGCGTATCCTAGTTGCATTTATAGTCAAAACTGTAATCTTTGCACGAAAGCAAGTCTCCCCGGGCATAGATAAGGGGAATCACTACCTCCTGCAGCAGACTGGTTTGGGCAAGTCATATATCTCCACTTTCATGTTTCGACAGCATTTGCATAAACTATCTAAATCATCATGGCCCTAGTGCTGCCTATATGTGTTGATATAATTTTCTCAATTTAGATTCCCAGTCATGTTCAACGTCTTTTTACAGAAACTTCAGACAACTTTACTGATCATATCAAATGATTTGCTACAGTCAAAGCATCAAAACACAATTTCACAGAGTAGCCACTCAACAAACTTTCTTTAGCTGCTAGGCTGCATTTCTAGCATATGACCAACTTAAAGTAAACTTCCTAATGCAAAAGGAAACGTATCATATCCCAACTGACAATTTACTTGCATGCAAGCTAAATAAATCTATAAATACGTACATATAAATAAACAGATGTGCAAGTGTGGGTACCCACAGTGCCACACACACATGTGCATGTATACATACATATATACATGTGTAACGGCGGGTACATTGTACACACACTCATATATGTGTAACGTACATATACAAAAAATCATAAGAAGCTCTTCTGTATTAGCTAATAGCTATGATAAGAAAACATCAATGAGGACTAATAGAAAAGGGGGGGGAAATTCCAATAGAGGAATGCAGGCCTCTGGCATACATGTACTTACTTTTTCTTAAAAGATTCGTATGGGAAGTATACAGCCTTCAGTGTATCCACTAAAACATCGATATCAGATTCTGAAAACAGGTGTTGAATATTCCTCGCAAAAGCCCCCGTCATATTGTGTAGTTCAATCAGAGCTTCGAGATGCCTAGTCTGAACTTTAATACCCTTTGGCATATCCCCCGATAAGATATCCAGCACTCCTGGAAAACGGAAATGAAAACAATGGTCAGATTCAACATCAGAAAAACCGACTCCGAGTCTCAGGTTCCAGATCATTTAGAACAGATAACATTAAACAGATGAAAACAAAAGGTCCTATAAGGAAAACCAACAAAGACACCATTGTTCATCAACATCTTCCAACATGTTAACCCAGGAAAACAAAGGAGTGATGTTGGTCGTCCAACCATGCATGTAAAATCCAATTGGACTCAGACAGTGATCTTAAACATATGCAATAGAATATACTAAGAATCAAAAGGTGCAAACTAGAAGGAGCCAAGTTCAGCAGCATAACCCGTAAATAGCTTCATCACATTAAACCTGCAAAATTAGCCAGCCCCACAGACATTTACACTACCAGGTGTAAAGTAGGCTCAGTCACTTGGTACCTTGCCAGGGTAATGTACAATGCATCCAACGTGATTGAAGAATATACTACGTTGTCTATTGGTCCTAACATAATAAGAACGACAATGAATTTCTGAAAAACACCAAAGAGAGAATACCATTTGTTGTCCGCCAAGGGACCATATGAGATTGGAAAGAAATGAAAAGCTGATTCCTTAGGAAAAATAGGAAACATCTCCTCATCTTATAGATGAAACCTGAACACATAGTTCAACCCTAATTCTTTATTCTTGTCATGCATTAGTGAGAAAGGTGATATTATTCGATTTGTAATTCATCAGCTAATGATTTGGTATTCTTGTATTCGTAATTGATCAGGCAACGATTTATATTTGATAATCAACGAGTAACCACTTACGCAGCTATGTTCTATGACTGGTAGCAAAACATGGGTATAAAGTCCTGTTTTAAGATAATAGAATTGGTAGTTCAAATTGCTAACAGTTTCTGGAATGTTGTAGCACGTAGAATCCAACATTGCATATGGGTACTTAAATCCCCAAAAAACAAACACGTAAATAACTGCACTTCCATAAATGGTAGTAATAAGTAGAAGCAGGATGATTTAGAGTGCAATCCTTATGGCCATCAAATCAAGCAGAACAACAAATAATGTGTAACAGAAACCAGTGCTTCTCCGTAAGAACTCCTGAAGAAATCTAAAGTTCCACCTTTAGCCAATCCTCTTGTTTCGGGAACAACATCTCCAGTAGCAAGGTTAATACGGGATAAGAAACTTGCACCAACCGTTGCCATGGTCTCTATTAGAACCTTAGGGACAAGAGTCTTATAATCATCTGGAAAAGCAACCATACACCTGCAGATGAAAATTGCGATTAAGTTCTGCCGTAGAGAAAATGAAAATCTTAGCTTAATCTAGTTCGATGATTTTCTTCTCCATTGCTTTTTGCTCTCTAAGTGAATAAACAATCTTAGGTTGACACATTGTTTGGCATGTTTGCTCATAATCCGTATACCTAGGTCATGCAAGATTTAAGATTTACATATCTCTGCAGATAAAATGAAAACAGTTGGGATGCAAATCACATTTTCATCATGGTAAGCTAAATATAAGTACATACCCTAAGAATTGACATACCATAGTCAAGTATATTGTGCAAATATCACAGTTATTTCCCTCGCAACAGACCTCAAATTATGAATCAGATTTAACAGACATGGTTTGGCACATAATTATGCTGTTTATATGACAAGATGAACTTCCATTGTTGAATTTATGAAACAAGAACCCATACATGCATACATAGATATCAATCCCAGAACCCTGAGGGTCTTTTCAGTTTGCACAGTAAAGCCTGATATTTCATTTTCCTTTCTTCTCTTTCCTCTTTTCTTTTTTTCAATTCCTTCGCAAGGGAAGAAAACCGGCCCAGAAGCAGCTATTGGCCTTCTTACCAGTTCTCCTATATAAAAGGGTATTTTATAGAACAACGGAATCTTATTTCCCATATGTACACTTACCGTTTCAGTTTAATGGCTGCCCAAGTCAACAGCAGTATTAGCATGCAATCGTCCGGTTAAAAATCTTATAGCCTCTGTTTCTATCTCGCCAATGAGAGGAATATAAAAGCAGGAACTAAGATCTAAACTTACCACTTCCATTCTTGTTCCAAATAAAGCAGTAATTCATCATAAAAACTGGGCAGCCAACTGGAGAATGAAACTGTTGGCAAGCTCGACGAAAAACCATGACTATTGGATACCCTTTCAAGTTCGTTTTTCTCACTTCCAAGCTTAATAGCTCGTTGTTGTGAGCCATAGTCTTCCCATAGCTGCTTTATAGGTCTTAAGTGAACTTTGGTATAGTGCTGCTCTAAAGATTTGAACCTTCCAATTCGAATAAGAATTCCCCGCAAATCTTGAGCAACATCAACCTAGAATCAAGAACAGGGAATAGATATTTCAGGCAATTTACTCGTGTAAATGTCAAGAAAAAAAATGGTGAACTGAGCTGCTGAAGATTATCAGAACGCGGCCAATGGTTACACAAGACTCTTAAAAAAAATAAACCTTGCGATTTGATAAAGCATCCGTTAAACGAGGCTGAACCATTGTGTCCAGTCTATCCTCTAAGACTTCAAGCTGCTTCCTAACATTTGCAAATTCAGCAACCTGAAAAGGATGGGTTCCATCTTAGTCAACCCTAAATGTTATGGATAATGAACATAGTGCATTCAACATGATTTAGTTTAAATAAATAATTGCCTCGCCAACTGCAGACAAGCAATGCCTCATGTTTGCCAAGGTTTCTGCAGCACGAGGAAGGTCACCACTAGCAAAGACATCCTCAACGGTCGAACTTAGTTGGGTTAATCCAGCAGCATCCTGTTTATAGAAGAACACAACAACAACAAAAATGTACTTGAAGTGCACATGTCACATGGCAAGATGATAAACTTGAGAATTGTTACTGCCAATTAGTCTACCTGCAATGTTTCATAAGCGGCTTCCATTCTTCTCTTGACGGTATCCACTTTAGCTATGGTGGCAATAGATTCTGCTGAAGATCCCTCCGCCTGCAGACAGTAAACAATTCAAGTTAACGCCTCGCGTTCTATTCTCTTACGGAGATAAACCACGTTCCTAGTACAGTTCAATTAGTATGTCCAAGATGATAAACAACTGAAACGAATATAACTCCAATGGAAGCGGTACAACCTTTCAACATCCATTCTTCAAATAGTATCCTGTGTGTACATTATGTATGGGAGAAATTTATGTCATTGGGGAGGGAGGGAATCCAGATCTGCATATTCCAAATTACAATCTATTCTAATAGACTATATAAAGGGAGAGCACTAAATTGGTGTGGACTTTTTTCTGAGGCTGGCTCACACTTTGAATACCACAAATAGCCACAACCTTAACTGCCAACATATGTCAATAAGCAGTAAAATATTAGAGTACATAAGGTCAATTATGGTAACTAACTACAAGACACTATCTTCCCCATGTTTGACAGTTTTTTTCCTAAATTCGAGTGCCCTCAATTCTTAATTGCATAACTGCTTCCCCACCCTTTCCTTGAGCAGATAGAGGTATACTGGATTAATTAATAGATACAGAAAAAAAAAAATGCATTTGAATAGAGGAGGAATGAGATTACAAAGGAGAGAACTATTTGCTGGCAGTCTTCTGTAATGGAAGTAGTATTTGTTTGCAAGTTATGGGCATTCATAATTCATCGCATTAATCTCACCTATGTGTCCCCGGTAAGACTTGATCTCAACTATTTGATAGTAAATGTACGCTGTACGCAAGTTATCTGCGCATCAGGATAACTATTTATGCATGTGCGATTTGGATATTGTTTTGTTTCAGTTTGTTGGTGCCAAACATCACTTTTATAAATTTTGCACCGTGCCCTGACTTCTAGTAAGCTTAATGTCTAAATTTCAAACTGCAGATCACATCTCAAATCAGCTAATTTCATATCTACTTTACGGAGCATAACAATTCTTTTTTTTTTTTCCCACACTTATCGTCACAGCTTTGCATCAGTGGCATTGGATTTGCAATGTAGATACACATGTATAGCCAATTTGCTATAACCATTTGTACAAATTCAATCACATTTGTCGCAATTCAGAAAGAAAAACAAAAGTTAAGCACTGTAAACAATGGCGATGTGGTGAATACCTAAGCGGCTAATGTCTAAAATCTCAAACTGCAGATCACATGTATAATCAGCTATTCCATATCAATCTATCCATAGCATAACAATTCATCACACACACCCACCCCCCCCCCCCCCCCCCCCCCCCCCCCACACACACACACACACATTTATCATCACGGTTATTCATCAATGCCATTGGATTTGCAATGTGAACACACATGTACAGTAAGTCAATAACATAATTACTAGAACCATTGATTCAATTTCAATCACATGGTCACAAATTGATAAAACAGATGCGGCTCCGTTTACAGTGGTGATGCGGAGAGTACCTTTTTGAGGGTTTGGAGGATGGCGGCGACGGAGGCGCGGAGGGAGACGGCGTCGTCGCGGAGGCGGATGACGTCGCGGGTGGCACGGGGGACACGGAGGATGGCGGCGGCGCTCTGGTCCTCGAGGGAGGCGGCGATCTCCTCGGACGTCATCTGTAGCTTCATCTCCAGGTCCACGAGGTGCTTCTCCAGCGGGTCCTGCGGGTGACGGGCCTGGCAGGCCGCGTTGATCCATTTCTTGGCGTCGAACTTGTCGTCCGAGAAGGAACCCAGATCCACCATCATCTTCACAGATCACCGGTGATTGGGCAACTCCTCTCTCGGATCTGTGGGTGTGTTTTTTCCAGCTCAGTTAGTTATTGTAGGAGCAGTAGAGTATTTGTTTTCTTTGAACAAAAAAGTTCAGTTGGTAACCAAGGCTCTACGAGCCAAAGTTTCACCGCTCGTCCACGGACGTGCTCAATTTCACCGTTCGGCCTCGGCATGAAGTTGAGAATAGTAGAAGAGTGGTGAATTAGAGCGGTTGGGTAGACTTTTCGATATTAGGAGTAGTAATTACAGTTTAAAAATAAAATAGATTACAGTTTTAAATTTTAACCCGTACTGCATCTTTTATTTTTCACCCTTCAATTTTTAGGTTTTCTACTCCTACAGTAGTACCATTAGCGTTTAATAAGCCATATTGAATTATTTTTTGTCTTTATTAAAATTTTGAATTATTCAAAAAAATTAGTTATGAATGTAATTTTTTACTTTTATAATTTCTTTTGTCGAGAAGAATTAATAATACAAAAAAAAATTGACACAAAAAAATTAAATAAAAACAAAAAATAGTCCAAATGGCTTGTTAAGGCAAATAGGCCTAAGAGCATCCACATTGTAATAAGCAAATGAGTTTGAATAATCAAACTTAACAACAATGTTCAAAAAATACCCCACATTGTAATAAGCAAAGTTACAGTTTTTTAGTAAATAATCAAATTTCATCTATTCCATAACCAAACTTAACAACTTTTATCAATAACCAATCTCAAAACAAAAAAACTCAAAAACACCCCACATTGGAATCGTCTCATCGAGACGAATAATTTGGTGTGGTCGGGTGCGTAATTGAAATTTGTTTGTGATTGGACAAATGTGCATTTTGTATTGTGGGGGTTTTTTTGGTTAAGGATGCAAAAATAACCAATGTGAAGGTAGAGGTTGTTAAGTTTGATTATGAACTAAATGGATAATCAAATGCTGACGTGACACATTTTGATTATTGGTTTTGATTATTACCATTGCGGATGCTCTAAGGTCGATCTATAAATTTTGTTTTGTGGGGCGGTTCCGGGGACCCTTAAAAAAATCCCCCCAAGTTCACGATAGAATTTTGATTATCCGAGCCACTCAATGTAATCAGAATGTGATTTTAAGGGTAATTTAGAGAAATCAACAAAAAAAATTACCGGGAAGAGCTTCATCTGAACAGTTTTTTTATTGAACTTTATTGAACGGTCCAATAAAAAACTGCTCAAATCAAGCCCTTCCCTGTTGTTTTTTTTTTGCCAATTTCTCATGGACAACATTAAAATCACTTTCTGAACACATTGAGTGGCTCGGATCATCAAAATTTGATCGGGAATTATGAGAATAAGATTTGAAGGATTTTTTTAGAAATTTTTTTAAGGGTTCCCGGAACCGTCCCATTTTGCTAAATAGTAAAGAAATTGGTCAATACTTCAAGAAACCATGGTTCAAGGGGAGTTAGCACTACGCTTGACATCAATAAGCATTTAAAATTTAGGGGTTGTTTGAGAGCCTACTTTTTGACTTTTCATTTTCAGCTTTTTGGTTTTTTGGCTTTTTAAATTATTGCCGGAATGTATTTGAATACGGAGTATTTGGGAGATTTGTGCAGAATGTATTTTGAAATTGTAGTAGTGTTTGGTAGACGATTGTCGAAAATGAATTATGGATTGGATTTTTATCATGATTGTCGAAAAGCTCCTGGTGGCCAGAAATGGAAACGTGTTTACTGTGAGTTAGGCCTGTCAATGGGCCGGATCCGATCCGGATCCGACAGATCCGGATCCGGATCCGAATCCGATAAGACACAATCCGATCCGGATCCGATAAGACTCAAATCCGATAGTGAGAATCCGGATCCGAATCCGAAAAATTCGGATCCGGATCCGAAAATCCGAATCCGATCCGGAAACTTTTTTTACTTCAAAAATTTTAGCCAAAAAAAAATATTTTTTTCAAAAAAATACAATTTTTTTTTCAAAAAAAAATTATTTTCAGAAAAAAAAATTAAAATAATTAAAATAAAAAATAAAAATAAAAATACAACTTCTTAAACATTTTTTTTTTCAAAATAAAAATTTTACTATTTTTTTAAAAAAAATTAAAATTTTAAAAAAAAATAAAGTTCGGATTCGGATTGATAACGGATTTAATCCGATCCGATCCGGATCCGACCCGGATCCGTATTGAATTACCGGATCCGGATTATCGGATTATCGGATCGATGTTATCGGATTCGGATCCGGATCCGGATCGGATTTTTCGGATCGGATCCGGATCGAATCCGGTCCATTGACAGGCCTACTGTGAGTGATGGATTGGGTAAATGTCAAATAAAGGATTGGGTAGTCTGGTAATTATACATTGCCAAGAAAAAAGCTATTAATCCCAGAATGGGAAAAACACCTCTCTTGGCCTCTTTTTACGTTTTGCTCTCTAAACACAAAAATTGCAAACTTATTCTACCATAATGTGTTTTGAAAAGAGATAGCCAAACACCCAAAATGGAAAAATGAGATAAAGAAAAGTTGAAAAAGAGGGAATCAAACACCCCTTTAGAAGGGAAATAATTTTGTCACACCATTTTTTGATAATGCCACACTCTGCTGGTGTATTTTTGCACCAAAAAATACACTTGCAGGGTGTGACATTATCAAAAAAGGGTGTGACAAAATCACTACCCATATTAGAATTACTCTCTCTGTCTCTCTCTCAATTCATGTGTTTGGATGAGTTCATACAAATCTTAGCTTCAATTTTAATTGAACGTCAACGGTGTAGATCCCTAAACAATAGTAGATCCATTTGGCTGGATATCAAATTATCAGTAAAAAATAGAAATACTATCGATCTTTTTTTGGCCAAAAAATTTCAGGATGATCCTTGGATACAGCTCAGGAAATTGATTTAGCACCCTTGCGGTTAGAACGAATTTAAACTAACCGACTTCATTTTGACATGTCGAAGGGATGAGATTATCGGAGTTCCTTAATAAATCTTGCTACTTAATTGTTTGGTTTTTTGTTTTTGAAAATGTTACTTTCTATCACTTATTTGACTATTATTTTCAACGGTTTTGCTAATCTCTGTTCATTAGGCGAAGGATAATAAAAATATAATAACAAACAAGTTTGAATATTAATACACATTTTACGGATATCAATACAAATTTTTCGGGTATCGATATACTTTCTCCACATTATCATCCTAATGGGCAGAAGTTAGCATTTTCTTACTTTCAATGAGAAGAATAAACATTAAATTTAGAAGCTCAAAATATGTTGATTTCTTCCCCTCTATTTTTCATGAAATTATCTCGTTCAAACTTTCTTAAAAAAGTAGGAAAATGATTTTCACACTTTTTTTTTTGTTAATGGCTTCTTTTTTCTTTCTCTTTTTTTGTCTTTTTCTGAAATTTTGGTATGTGTTTTTTCACTAAAAGACAAAAAAAGAGTGCCCTCAACAAAGAAAGTAGTATGAAAACCATTTTCCAAGTCAAAATATAAAAATTCAAAAGTTACAACGATAAAAGATAAGTCACTTGTAAATAGGAAATAAGTTTTATTTTTTTTCCAGTTAGTTCATTAATATCTACCATACGGCATCTACAGAATCCAATTACAAAGTAAGCCATACAACGACAACTGATAACCAATTAAAACAAAGGAACATAAAACAACCGCCGGTCCTGAGATGACTCCGTTGAACTCCAAAGCGTAATTGAATACTCCAATATGGAGCCATTATATAAACAAGAGCCACTACTTGCATCACACCGAAAAATACATGGATCGACAAACATGAAGCACGTATTTAGACACCAGATGCCTCGGATGACGAAGCTCCATACCAAAGACATCAGAAAACCCGTGGAAATCAGTCGAACAGGGCCAAGCCTAATCTGAGACCGAAAGAGATGACTGGAAATGCAACGGCAGAGCCACCCCTAGAAGCCGCCACCTCCAAACTCCAACCAAACCCCCCAACCACCACCTAAAAAAAAAATACAAAAAAAATTAGAACTGCTGCACACCGCTAACCACACGCCACTAAAGTTCACTAAAAAATGTGGTCAGTAGTTATTTCATGCCCCTGGTGGTGCATCATGTCCTAACCCGCCACACATGCCTAAAGTTCCCGAAAAAATGTGGTCGGCAGTTATTTAATGCTCATGGTTGTGCCTCAAGTCCTAACCCACCACACATTGTTGTGCAGCCCAAACACAAATATGTGTGATGGGATATTTTTTGCTTAGTCCCATGACATTGTCTAGAGAGTGTGATGGCCGAAATTCAATTATAAATTACGAGGATAATGACGTTGAAATTTGGCTTTATTTGGTTGACAGTTTAGTTTAGTTTAGTTTTGGTAGTGGGCGGAGAGAGAAATAAGGTAATAATTAAAAAGTAGGTAATGATTGAAGAGAGATAAAGAGAAATATGAGAAAGTAATAATTAAAAAAATAAAATAATAATTAAAGAAAAAAATAAAATAATAATTAAAAAATAAAACTAAAACTAAACTAAATCGGCAAACGTACACTACCAAAGAGAAGCCAAAAAAACGAAAGCATCTATCCAGAACGTTCTTTTTCCTTCTGGGGCATTCTACACACCCAACATTCTCTCCGCCTATAAAACCCACGTCCCCCCGATTCCCTCCGCCACGCGTCACACACAATCTCTCAAAACCCTCCATAAACCTACTCTCTCTCTCTCTCTCTCACTACATTCGTGATCCCCAAGTTTCCCTAACCAATGGCCTCCTCCCTCGCCCTGAAGAAGCTCGTCTCCTCCAACCTCCTCCCCATGTCCCTCCGCGCCGCCCGCCAAGCCGCCCCGGCTTCCCAGCGCGCCTCTCGTCTCTTCAACACCAACGCCGTCCGCGAATTCGAGGAAGAGGACGACGACGATCGCAGCCTCGCCGACCGCCGCCGCTACAACGTGTATGGTCTCCGCCGCTCAGGTACAGTTATCAGTTCTCTCTACAATCCTTTTTCTCTCTCGCGATAGACACACGTAACTTACCTAAGAAAATATTGAACTGGCTTTCAGATGCGTTTGATCCGTTCGTTTCGACGAGGAGCCTCAACCAGATCCTGAATATGGTGGGCAAGCTCACGGACTTGGGATCAGGGCTCCGTCCTGAGTGGGATGCGAAGGAGACCGAGGACGGACTCTGCCTCCGGATGGACATGCCCGGCTTGGGGAAGGAGAACGTGAAGATCTCCGTGGAACAGAACGCTCTGGTCATCAAGGGCGAGAGCGAGGAGGAGCCCGAGAGCCGGAGGTTCAGCAGCAGGATTGATCTTCCGGAGAAGCTTTACAAGACGGATCAGATCAAGGCAGAGATGAAAAACGGCGTGCTGAAGGTTGTGCTGCCGAAGGTGAAGGAAGAGGAGAGGTCTGACGTGTTTCATGTCAAGGTCGAGTGAAGAAGGGCAGTGAATCTGGTGATGCAGGGGAGTTAGAACAGTATATTTGGTTTTTTTTGGTCTCTGTTATGTTTCCAAGAAAATGGTGAATTAACTTTTGAGTTGGCGTTTGTATGCGAAAATTGATGTGGCTATGAAGTTGTTTTTGGGTGTTAATGAGGTTCTTGCATTCAATTTTTAGATGGTAAATTGCTTTCTGTGATTGCGTTATGTTTTCATTTGGTATCGATCTGCCTCGCAACAGGACTTGTGGATTGAAATTTTATGAATTTTCGGTTAGTTCTGCTTAGGTTTTACTATGAATTTTTGTTATTCTGAAGGAAAGGATGGTAGTTATAACAATCCTAACGGGAATGGGGCTCTTCTATTTAGGAATTTTTGTGCTATAGTGGCTTAGAAATCAAGATGCACGGACTCGGAACAGGGGCGTTGATAAGTTTTGCTTACAATAGAAACTCATCTATTTTTAACCAGTAATTGAGTGAAATGGCGGGGCGGCAGGAACTGGTTTAAGGTGCAGTGGCGGTAGGAATTAGTTTAAAGTGCGCGTAAATTAGTGCAAGATTTCTTGTATTACGAAAAAAACAAAAAAAAACTTGCGTAATAAAATATTCAAAAGCCAATTTTAATTATGTTCTTGACGTTTGTCTTGTTATACAAGGTCATCCACAGTAGTATAATCAAAAGTTGACACATCAGCTTTTAATTATTCACTTAAAAGGTTACTAAGCTTAACAATGTTGAACTTCACAATGGTTGCTTCTAATCCATAACCAAAAAAAGGGTTCACCACAATTTCACTATCACTCTTCTTTTGTTTCTTGTCATTTACTTCCCTCAATTTACCCTTCTTCTTTTTTGCAAAAATATATCGATTCCCTCTCTTAGTTTTTGGAAAAAATCGATGACTTTCTTCCCTCATATTATGAATTTTTTGGGAAAGAAAATAGAAATGAAAAAGAAGAGTAAAATACTTTAATCTGGTGATGATAGGTTGAATTGTAGATAATCGAGAGATATGTGCTTCACTTTTTTAGGGAAAGAAAGAGAAATAGTTTGTGGATGAAATGAAAGAAGATATAGAGTAAGCGAAGAAGAGAAGAAAAAAATACCAATTAAAACACGTGTGTATACAAAATTTGAAACTAGTTAACTTATGCGGTGTGGAGTTTACAAATTTTAATTATTGAAAAAGGTTATTAGTTTTGGTTATCCAAAGCCCAAAATTTGATTATTTCTAAGAATGTTGCTAAGTTTGATTATACCATTATGAGCCATTTTTTACACCAACATTGTTAACTTTAAAAACAATTAACTTTTGATTATACCGCTGTGGATGACCTAATCAAAAATGGATAACAAAAAGTTGACACATCAACTTTTGATTATTCATTTAAGAGGTTGTTAAGCTTAACAATGTTGAGATCCACAATGGTCACTTTTAGTCCATAACTAAAATAAGGGATACACTACAGTTTCACTCTCTCTCTCCTTGTGTTTTCCACCATTGATCACTTCCTTTCATTACACTTTTTTTTTGGCAAAAATATATCGATTTTCTCCTTTGATTTTGGGAAAAAAATTGGTGACTTCCTTCCTTAATATTATGAATTTCGAAAAAAACTCATGCACTAAAAAAAAAAAACATATGTGTTCTTGAATTTGTAAAAAAATGTAAGGTTCTTTATGTATTCAACCACAGGGAGAGGAACGAAAAAAGAATTAAAAAAAAACGGAAAAAAAAGAAGTGAAATAGCTTAATGCGGCGACAAATGTTTTCCACCATTGATCACTTCCCTTTATTACGGTTTTTTTTTTGGCAAAAATATATCGATTTTCTCCCTTAATTTTGGAGAAAAAATTGGTTACTTCCTTCCCTCATATTATGAATTTGGAAAAAAAATCATGTACTAAAAAAAAAAAAACAGATGTGTTCTTGAATTTATAAAAGAATGCAAGGTTCTTCATGTACTCAACCACAAGGAGAGGAACGAAAAAGAATAAAATAAAAACGAAAAAGAAGTGAAATACCTTAATCCGGTGACAATGAGTTGAATTGTAAATGATTGAAAGATATGAGCTTCACTTTTGGAGGGAAAGAAAAAGAAAGAGTTTGTGGCTGAAGAAAATGAGATATAGAGCAAGCGAAGAAAATACCATTTGAAACACACGTGTACATAAATTTTAGAACCAGTTAACTTATGTGGTGTGAGATCCACAAATTTTGGTTATTGAAAAGAGTTGCTAATTTTGGTTATCCAAAGTCCAAAATTTGATTATTTCTAAGAATGTTGTTAAGTTTGATTATACCATTGTGAGCCATCTTTTACCCCAATATTGTTAACTTTAAAAATAATTTGCTTTTGATTATGCCACTGTGGATTGCCTAAGTTTCTGTTTTGCTAAGATTTTTATCTTTTGTTTTACGAGATACATGACTAGCTTGAGAAGGTTATTTGCAGCTAATTACCTTCAATTTATCTGGATGAGTACTTCGGCAGAGTGGTTGATATGTTTGGGGAGGGCCAGTAAGAATTTTGGAATAGGTGGAGTATTTGACCATTGGCTTGATCAAATGCTCATTCTCTCGATGAGAATGTGTTGGGTAGTGGCTATGATGATATGTGAAGAAATACCTCTGGTCAAATCAAGCAGTGCAAAAATAAAGATAGATGCTTCCGAATGTGCTAGAGGGTGAAAATTGCGGGTACCACATGGTGTTCGTTTGGCGCATTCGAATTGCTCATTGTGTTTTCGGACAATTTAGATTTAAAGAGAGAAAAAGTTGGGATGAGAGGAGAGAGAGAGTTTTAATCCGAACAGTCCAAAAATGTATTGGATAGCCCGAATGTGCCGAACGGGTACCACTTGAAATATACCCGCTCAGAAAAATTTCTCATGCTAAAGGCATGCATGGGTATTCCCAATAAAAAAGTTTGAATTTGACTTATCTCCAATTTAGTTTTGGATTGCAGAGGTGCGATCCAAACTATTGTAACCGTCGGATAGTATTTTTAATGATTCAAATTTGTTTTCTTATTCTTATTGGTAAAAGTTTTAACAAATTTGAACCATTGATTATTAAGATGAACGATTCAGGTTGAACCGTATATTCCGGACCCAAAGGTTTCGTTTTTCACTTTTATTTGGTTTTTTGTTTTCATCACGTCTAACAATTATTCACATCACAAATTGTAATGCCCCCAACCGGTCAGGTATGCCTTATGTCGAACGGTACAGGGTGTTTATTTTTTTATTTTTTATTTTTTCCTTTTTGCTACGCTTGTCGTAGTCTCTTCTTTTTTTTGGTTGAATGGACTTCCGACGTACCAAAAAACCAAAGGAACAATACAAGGTTCTCTTTCTTCCTTTCAATTTTGATAATACGGACGAGATATTTGTTGTGTGAATTAAAAAAGAAGTGAAAAACTAAAATATTCCTGATCATCGTGTAATATAGCTGCATATTACATAATTTCCATTTTACTTGCGTGGTGTACGTCAATAACAATAGTGGGAGTACGAATAGCAACAAAAAAAATAAGAATACAATAATCATTTTAAAGTTAAGAAACATATGATTCGATCCAAAACTGGTCAGCGAAGGGAGGGACAAAATTCTGGTATTGGGAACGTTAATGCGAATTCTACCTAAATAAGTTTTCTAAATGGAATGTCAACATTGGTGCTCATTTCATGCCAACATTGCCGTTTCCACATAACATACAAAATTCAGTAGGAATCTAAACATACACAAAAAGCACTGCTTTTCATTCACAACTCAAAATAAAATATTATTTTTCAAAAAAAAAAAAAAATTTCCGACATAACGCAATACAACAATGAGAAAACCACCTTCTTGATTTCTTCCTCAAGCCAAATGCAGTTCTTTTTTATTCTAGTGCAAGTAAGGACGAGCTCCATCGTTGGGTCTTTGGCTTCCAACATATCGACCAGGCCTAAACCCCAAAAGCGTGGAACCCCTATTCACTTCTCTCTCTCTCCTAGTTTTTTTTTTTATCAGCCTCTCTCTCCTAGTTCCTACATGCAAATTTAAGAAGGGCTGAAAAACACGAGAAAAACCCCTTTTTTTAATGGCTTTGTTTGCAGCTTATGGAAAGTAAGAGAAAAGAAAAAAAAGTTAAAATTAATCAAAGTCGGGGCTGAGGAAAGAGGAGAAAAAAGATGCCTGTTAAGGAGTATGCCCGTAAGTATATGGGTAGGGTTCGATTTTCGTAAGCAAACTTTCCCTTTCCAAGTTCCTTATAATAGAGTAGATTAGAATTAACGAATGTGGAAAAAACAATAAAGAATAATGCCCATTTGCACCTCCACATCAGAGGCTCGCATAAGCAGAGCAATCATTCTACCTCCACACCCAATTACACATCCACACTCATTATAAGGGTGGAGCCCTCACATACTACATATCGAGTCAAGGGCGGAAGTAGACCCATCATGGGTTGGGCTGTAACCCAGGTCCACTTTAGAAACCCTCCAAAAAAAATTATAAATATCTAGTTTTTACTAATAGCAGAGTCGCAATTTTGATCTGAAGGGGGCCGGCTTAATAGTTATAACTTTTTTATCGGAACGATACTTATTATATCATAAAGTGTTTGCTTTTCAACACATCAAATTTGTACATTGAAATAATTTTAACCTAATGTAGTTAAAATATACCAATCATTTTGCTTTTTTCTTTAAGCTATTTCAACAATCACGTGTTTATTTTTTATTTATGAAAAAATTGAGAATGTAAAATAACTTATTTTTTATCAAATTAAACAAAAATTATTAAGATTATAATTTATAAGTACCTACATGAATAATTATCGATAATATTCAAAATCAAGTATATAAAATACAAAAAAAATTAAAACTCTAGGTCGGGACCCCGGACCCCAATATAGCTTCACCCCTGGTTTTAATTTGGAAGCTCTAGAATATCTTCAGGAAGTATGTAGAGTTTTTTGTGAGAATTAATCACATGTGTAATTCCAGAATTATCTTTGAAAGTATCTTGTACTAGAGCTTTCCAATGTTTCCATGGAGTAGTAAAAATAGGAATAGGTTCTAACCATTTTGTACCAAGCCAAAACAAAATTGAGTTCAATATATTACAAACACTCTCTTTCCCCACTCTTGTATTTAATATTTTCCCTCCTCCAAAAATCTTGAACATATTTTAAGATACGTGATATGTATTTGATACGATTTATACAATTGAAAAAAAATTTGCCCACTTGAAATGTTTTTTTGATTAGCCCAAGATAAAATCAATTCCTGGTTCCGCCCTTGTATCCAGTACGTGTGGAACTCACACTCTATTGTGAGTAAGGGTGTGTAAGGGTGTAGAGTTAGAATTTTCCTAAGCAGAGATTGTTGGATAATGAAATTTTACCAAAGAGAATTTTGGTGGGACCCACACTGCTTGGGTGGGCCTTACAATAGTGAATAAATTCCATTAAAGATGAATGAGAAATTGTCTCATTATGAGAATTGGAAAAGCCAAACGACGTGAGTGCGCACCGTCACCAAACACCTAAATTAGACTGGGGCCGGAGCTCAGGATTCGTGGGCCCGCGACCTGTGGTTCGAGGTCTGTGGTCTATGGTCTAATCTAGATTGATTTGGAATTGATTGTGCTTTATTGGGTTTATACCATTCGCGTTTGGATGGACCAGAATCAGTTGTGCACGACTGATTAACGTTGGGTTGAATGCCTAGACTAAAACCCACAATTTGATTATGGAATCAATTGCTGGATTAATGGCTAGTTGTAGCAGTTTTCTCCAGAAATTGAATTCTTCATATTCAATTCCCTATATTGAAATATTGAATTGGCCCTATTGAATGGACATGCTCCCCCTATTGAATTTTTTGTATTCAATGAGAAGGCTCTTCCTCGTTTATATAAAGGAGTTCGGCTCCTTTGTTTCAAGACCAAGAAATCCAAAGAGTTTCTCCTTCTTCTTGAAATCCTTCTTCTTCTAGAGAGAGTACAAACACAAGTTGGTTCGACGGGCAGTCTACGGCGGTGCTCCGGCGGCTGAGTGGGAACCGAGTCAACCATGGAAGACAAACACCGACACAACCTACAGCACCGGTGAGGCGGCGAATTTGTCTTGAGGGCACCGTTGTACAAAACGGGTCTCGGTTTGCAAATTCTTGTTCCCTATTTACAATTTATGTTTATGTTTCATATTCTGTAATTCCAATTCATGTAATATTCTGTTCAATTGTAAATTTTCAAAAATTATTTGTTTTGGAAAATTAGTTTTGGCTATTTTGGCAACGGTTTCTGGATTTCCCATTATGAACAGTTTTTTTTATTTGGAAAAAGGGATTAACATAATTGGGAAGTTGGTCTCAAACAGAGACTTGTGCAATTTTTTGACTCTTATTAGTCAGTGGGTGTTTCCATTACAAAGTCAGTGCTTAGATAATTTTTTCCCATATGATAGTATTTGGATTTGCATAGACACTCCTCTGACTTGTTTTGTTAAGTATTATTGAAGATCAAAGGGTTTTCGTTCTATGAAACAGGTTATGATTATCTTCTGGGAATGGTGGAAATTTGATTTTTGTCCATTTGCATTCAAGAACAAAAGTGGTTTTATACGGTCTGGACATTTTATGAGTTTTCTGGATTTGTTAAATCTCTGTGCTCGGCATAGCAAAAATTGGTTTTCCATAGTGCATTATACAATTTTGCTCACGTAGTCCGTGCTTCGGAAAGTTGTAAATTTTTTGTTATTGCTAATTGTTTTGAAAATTCGCCACAACTCTACTGGCGGCTGTTCTTTTGATAACTTGATTGGCTGTTATAATTGGGTGCTTCAAGTTTGTGGAATCTTGTAAAGGCAAAACCCATTTTTTCGCAGCAAAAGGAAAGCAAAAAAAAAAAACCGTTACTCATTCTTATTGAAAGCAGTACTTGATATCTTGGGATAAGTTTTGGTTTGACCAGTTGACTAGGTTAATTGGTTTCAATTGTTCTGATTGTAGCATTTTAATGTCTTATTGTAACAGTTGTTGGTTCATATTACAAGGTTTGAGTTTTGAACCGTACTGCATATTAGATTATGTGGCTCCCAATTTGTAATGTTAACCAAATTGTTTAGAGAACAATCTATGTTATATCATATTCGGATTTGAACTTTGTACATGTGGGTGGAAGTTTTGGTGATTGATTTCACAGGTGATGTAGAACACGTGGAGGCCCATTTCCATGATCAGCTGGACCGAGCCAAGCCCCAAAAGTCCAAACGGTGTTTAATTTCAGATTACCCAAATTGGCTAAATTCGGACGAGCTCGGAATAGGCCCAAACTTGGTGGGCTGACTTATTTTCGCGCTCCGGTCAATACTCATAACCCTAAGTTGATGATCGATGGTGCTTTTCGGCCTAATTCCTTCGTTTAGGTCTTCAATTGCGTTATTTTGCCGTTTTAGGAAAAATTTGTTTCGTTAATAACTTTTAGACCGTAATTCCTTTTAAGTTGTTTTTTTTTTGGGAAAGTCTTGTTTTTCTTTCCCGTTTTCAGTTTTAGGAAAAGCCCCAAATTCTAGGACTTTTTATTCTCCAAGTTTATTTTTAGGGTTTCTAGGGTTCAGCCTATTTAAGGGTTTGTAACCTAGAGTTTATGCAGCTTTTTGATTAATAATATTCAGAGATTCTCTCTTTCTTTCTTGTGCGCAAGATTTGCTCGTTGCGACGAGTTGTTTATCTCGTTTGGACTAGTACGCTAACTAGTCTCTCGTAAATTCCGCTGCATCAACAGGATAGCGTCCGGATTGGTTATACGAATTGATGGGCCATAGCTTTCGAAGCTTGGTTATTTCACAGCTCATGGGTATTCATGGTTGTGAGCAAACTTTTTGCTTACATTGTTTTGCAAGGTTTTATTTGGATATACCATGTTACAGGGTTTAGCCCTTTATTGCATGGATATAAAACTTTGGACTTTTCAAAGTTATTGTTTATAACTCTTGAAATCAGGGGGAAAGTTTTGTCCACTACTGTGTTTCTTGGATCAGTAAAGGGTATTACGTTTTCAACATTTCCGTACTTGAATGATTGTGGGTCATAATTTTGTCATTTACTTTGTTGATTCAAATACCCATTATTTGTTCTTGCAATTTGTTTGCAAAACAGTTTGTGGTTTAATTGGGGAATTATTGCATGATATATTCAAATCCCTGTGGAGGTTTTCATATCCTAAGATACGGTTTTGGAAACTAAAGGCAGTGAGTCATTCATTGCTATTGCCTTGTTTGGTGATTAATTTGAATTGAAAGGGAATCCGGTTTTCTCCTTTTAAGTTTCATCTACTGGGTTTACGTGGATTTTCTTGTGTTCCATTTATGTCAATTGAATTTTGGAAAACAACAGGTTCTATTTTCTGGGAGAGCAGTTTAGATATTTGTTGTTTAATAATTAATTTTAAGCCATATGTGACTTAACTTTGTGTGGAAGTTTTTGGTAATTATTTCCACAGGATGCTATCACGAGATTATGGATGTGGTGTCACTTTGTTGTGGCATGGGTTAGCACGGTTTGATTCAGAGTGAGATAGAACTGTTGGTGGTAACCTTCGCAACTACGCGCAACCCACTTGATTGGCATTTAAATGAGTACGTGGACTGATGTCTTTGCTCGGTAACAGTGAAGAGTTTGCCCATGGGATCTATACTTTGATAGTTGGTCACATAATGACTTTTCAGTTTGTGACTAATCCTCGGAGCAGAAGGATTTGTCTATTTGTTGTTTAGGCAACAGTTTGATTTGAGGCTAATCTGGACTAACTTTTGTTAGTGAAGATTTTTGATAAATGTTACCACAGGGAGGATGATCTGAACTTGGTATGTTGGAGTCAACCTGTTGTGTGACATTGGAGTAATCTGTCTAGTAGATAGCTTGGCGAATGCTCAAAAGGGGGAATAAAAACCTGTCTGGTTTCGGCTTTGGTCAGTCGTGTGCGACTGGGCCTCAAAGTGGTGGGCTACGGCTTTAGTTAGTCGTGTGCGACTCGACTTCAAATCATTGGATCGTTTGGCCTCTGGAGTAGTCTACTTGACTTCGGCTTTGACACTGCTCGGCCTTGGTCTTGTGTTTGATCTGCTCGGTGTAGACAATTTTTGTACTCGGCTTTGTTGGGCCAAGTGTTTTCAGAAATATGTCTGAATAAGAAAATTCTTGTGTTGGTGCGCCAACCATGATTCCTACAGGAACAAATTCCTCTCATTTAGGAAATGAGCAGGATAGGCAAGTGATTGCCTTGTAAGGGTCCAAGTGACAGACTTTTATCAATGAGTTGAAAAAAGTACTGAGCATTGGATTTAGTCCACACCGAGGAGTGTGATATACAGTTGCCTTCGAATGTAGGGGTGTCTCCCAAAGGTAGCTGTACCTCCATCTAAAAATGAAAGATATGGGCCTTGCAGATGTGATACTGGATGTTAAAATCACCAGAACATTTGATAGATTTGCGCTATCTCAGTCTCATTATGTTGATAAGATTCTTGAGAAGTTCAGCAAGTTTGATATGAATATAGCAAGGACTCCTGTGGATGTGAATATCCACTTATCCAAGAATGTGGGGGTAGGCGTATCCCAGTTGAAGTATTCTCGGATAATAGGGAGTCTGATGTACTTGATGAGTTGTACAAGGCCTGGCATAACCTATTCAGTTAGCAGATTGAGTAGATACATGAGTAATCCAAGGGATGACCATTGGAAGGCGATAGTGAGAGTACTACGTTATTTGAGGTATACTCGTGATTTGGGACTACACTACACCACATATCCAGCAGTACTAGAAGGGTACTGTGATGCTAACTGGATATCAGATATGAAAGACTCGAAATCCACGAGTATATGTCTTCACATTTAGTGGTGCGGCTATCTCTTGGAAATCTTCAAAACAGACGTGTATAACACGGTCTACGTTGGAATCTGAATTCATTGCTTTAGATAAGGCAAGTGAAGAGGGAGAATGGCAACGCCAGGTTCTAGAAGATATTCCAAGATGGTCGAAACTTGTGCCAACAATTTGCATCCATTATGATAGTAAATTAGTGATTGGAAGGGTGTGTAACACGTATAATGGTAAGTCGTCATAGACACAATACCATTAGACGCTCTCAACTAGGGTTGTTACTGTTGACTGTGTAAAGTTAAAGGACAACATTGCGGATCCGCTAACCAAATGGTTAAACAAAGAGCTAGTTAAGAAAGCATCGAAAGGAATGAGGCTAAAGCCTACTATGCTCGTGTGTACCGTGAAGGAAACCCAACCTAGCTGACTGGAGATCCCAAGATCTAGATTCAATGGGACAACCTACTTGCGAGTAACGGAGAACGATCACTGTGGAGACATGCTCTCCTGCTCATTCCTATGGTGCGAAACAGTGATACCTGCAAAATGGAAACAGGTTAAACATTCCTTTTAATGACTCTTATGCGCTGGAATGCTAGGCGGGCGGGGTATAGCAGGATACCCTTTATAAGAAGGTCACCTATGTGAGTGTGAAGTGGGGCCGCCTCTTTGGGAATTTAGAAAGGCAAAATTCTTGAGAAAATACTTGCAGAACTAGGAAGGGGTGTCATGGCCAAAACAAACCCAACAGTGAGAACTAAAGCGTGTTTGGAGAAGTTTCGTGTGAGGCCTGTTGTCTTGGTTTACACAAAAGGCAGAACAGTTCAAGACATCATGTTCACTGGTCAGCCAGTAAATCCGATATGTTTTCACAAGGGAAGGTTCATAGCCAAAAGCTACCTATCCTATGCAGGATTTTTCCGTTTGTACTCTCTCTCATGTTAGCTTTGTCTTCCAAGTCGGTTTCTGCCAATTTCATTAATGTGGGGGATTGTTGAAAAATGAAATTTTACCAAAGAGAATTTTGGTGGGACCCACACCGCGTGAGGTGGGCACTACAATAGTGAATAAATTCCATTAAAGATGAAAGAGAAATTGTCTCATTATGGGAATTGGAAAGGCCAAATGACGTGCGTACGCGCCATCACCAAACACCTAAATTAGACTGGGGCCGGGGCCAGAGCTCAGGATTCGTGGGCCCGCGACCTGTGGTTCGAGGTCTGTGGTCTATGGTCTAATCTAGATTGATTTGGAATTGATTGTGCTTTATTGAGTTTATACCATTCGCGTTTGGATGGACCAAAATCAGTTGTGCGCGACTGATTAACTTTGGGTTGAATGCCTAGAATAAAACCCACAATTTGATTATGGAATCAATTGCTGGATTAATGGCTAGCTGTAGCAGTTTTCTCCAGAAATTGAATTCTTCATATTCAATATGAAATATTGAATTGGCCCTATTGAATGGGCATGCTCCCCCTATTGAATTTTTTGTATTCAATGAGAAGGCTCTTCCTCGTTTATATAAAGGAGTTCGGCTCCTTTGTTTCAAGACCAAGAAATCTAAAGAGTTTCTCCTTCTTCTTGAAATCCTTCTTCTTCTAGAGAGAGTACAAACACAAGTTGGTTCGATGAGCAGTCTACGGCGGTGCTCCGGCGGCTATGTGGGAACCGAGTCAACCCTGGGAGACAAACACCGACACAACCTCCAGCACCGGTGAGACGGCGAATTTGTCTTAAAGGCACCGTTGTACAAAACGGGTCTCGGTTTGCAAATTCTTGTTCCCTACTTACAATTTATGTTTATGTTTCATATTCTGTAATTCCAATTCATGTAATATTCTGTTCAATTGTAAATTTCCAAAAATTAGTAAAATCGATTACTGGTTTTCCACACTATCTTTTCCTACAGAGATCACCCCTGTCAGCATATTCTATTAATTCCTCTACCTAATTAACGGGAAGAGTGACAGTGAAAAATGCTTCATACTACAAGGGTGAAATTGACATGAAAAATAATACAAGGACCATTTTGAAACCTTCTATATTGTTCAGGGACCTGAAAAAAAAAGATAGATAAGCCATCTATCTATCCATCCATCTATACATACGCATGTATGTATAGTTTGTGCCCTAATTCTATCAACATTGAACGCGATCGAGAGGAAAGTCCTGAAGATCGCGTGTTTTGTCTGGAGGTGAGTATCCTTTGCCTTGGCGAACATGATTTTTGGTTCTTCACGTATATATGTACGTATAGTTGTTTGTTTCTTTGGTGATGGTTTCAATAATAATTTTTGTTTTTCGGGTTTAAGGCAAAAGGAGATATGGCTGTGGAATTAGCAAGGGGCTATGGGGAAACATTGCGTTTGCAATATTTGATCGCTGAAATAGGGGAAATTCTAGATGAAGCATATGCAGGATATGGATATTCTTTTTCATCTGACTCCGAATTTGATTTTTAATGGTCGTTGCCTTGGGTTAGCATTAAGGTAAGTAGTAGAAGCAATAGTTAGTTGTATTATTTTCCTAATGACTCTACATTATATTCTAATTTTGAATGAGTTAAACAACCTTTTCAGTCAACAATTTACAGGACTGCAACTTGCCTGGTGCCGAAATCTTGAAAAGTCTAGTGTTTTCAACTCTCGCTCTTGGACCTTATGATGAATAGTATGCTCTCTCTTGCTCTCTTGATTACTAATATGTTTTGTCATTTTTGTTTCCGGTTTTGCTCTATTTTCTTACTAGTTTAGTTTTAATTCATGTGAAATTTGTATCACCCAATGGCATTATGTTCGTTTGAAATTCGTATCATGATGGAGACATAGGGAACATTTGGGGTCTGCAGGATAATGGAGCCCCAAGATTAGTTATGTTGTGTTTGGTTTGAGGGGGATAAAGATTGAATAAACTTGGAATGAAGAGATCATGATTATTCTTTTTACAATTAGATGAGGAGGGAGAATAATCCGGAGGGTGGGGGACTTGCTAACCTTTGATGCCGAGATTGCAATCCCACTTCCATGGTATGAGGAAACCTGCAGTTTCAAATTTTCTCAGGATTAGCTAGTCCCCCATCTGTGGCTTTATAGGACTCAAACTCCCACTTAGTAATTGGTGTAAGGAATTATCCCTCCAGACCTCTTGGATTATTTTTGTCTTTAATCCAATTTTCAAAAGTGATTCTCTACTCTTTATCATGTCCTTTATCTCCCACCCGAATTAATTATAGCACAATTTTTCCGGTACCCCATACAATCCCATCTATTATCTCTAGGACACACATCTCCCCTCTATCCCCATCACTAATCCCATCTTTCCAATAATTCGGAAATCAAGCGTGGGATATTATGTAATCCGCTATGCGGGGTATGAAGTGTTAGTGGACAAATACACCATCCATGTCTACTCTAGCTTTGTGTTCCTAATTCCCATAAGCATCAAATTGTGAACCATGGGGTAACATAAATGCCCCTAATTTCCCCTCCCATATCTGCGAAACGTGCTTGGATAAATTTTTTTAACGTTTTCTTTCTATTTGTCAAAGAGACTAGAATTAGGCATGCACCACTTGCTAAGGCAAAAGATGCAAGAGGCGCAAGCCTGGAGCGCCTATGGTGTATATCTTTTACGGTTCCTGGCCCTGCCCTTTTTATGGCATGCAACCTCGGGTCTAAGTGCACGCCTAGGCTCACCTTTAACCACTCTGGGTATGGATTAGTTCCTTGTCTAGGAGTTGCTAACCAAACAATGGACTAGATGAGACTATTATGAACTAGTCCAATCCCATGAGAAATTATGGGGGACATGGGCTAAGCATTATGAGGGATTGGGGATTGGGAGGCAATGAGGGATTAGGGAACATGCGGTTCTACCAAATTTTGAGTCCTTTGTTGGTGGGATAGTGGGGGAGGACGTCGACTATTTTTTTAGTCCTCTATTTGGTCTGAGGGTTATTGCCTCGGGACAAAGCATAGGCCTTCCTGTTTGCCTAAAAATCATAGAGTTGGATTTTGTCTTAAAATTGATGAAACTTGTCAACTGCAACAGCATTGGATGGGACCAAAAGAAATCCTACGCTAGAGAAGATGATGATGAAGATTCCGACGAGGGATGTTTTGTTGCTAATGGCTATCGCAAAATGACAAAAGAAGAGCACGAGGATTACAACAATCAGATAAATGAGAACATGGTGATTAGTAAATGTGGCATATTATTTGTCGTCTATGTGTTTGTTTATTTTTCTAATTGATTATTGGTATTTTTCATTCGGTATGCTTAGTATAATTATATCATTCTGATGATTTAATCTACCTGTTGAGTTGATATTAACAGGGCTTTGACGTCATGGTTCCCACTGATGTAGCTGGGTGTGGTATACAAAAGCCATTCCGGTGGAGCTTTGAGGTGGACGAGCCTGTTTCGAACCATCTCAAATATTGCGCAGAATTGGCTGTTAAGTCCTATAACAAGAATTATGTAAGTACCTATCTGCGTCTGTCCTTTAAAGTTCTTTCGTGATTGCCACTTTTACTGTCTAAATTATCTTTTGTGTTATTGAGTGAATTTGTTGAAATTGTAGAAAACAACATTTGCGTTTGGCAAGCTCCTCAAGGCAAACAAGGAGACGTGTTGTTCGGTAAACTATATTACCTTTGAGGCCATGGATGGAAGCGGCGTACGTGAGACTTTCCAAGCTATCGTGCATGAGGAGGAACCTTTGAGTGGCTACAAAGTCTGTTTTTGCAGGATCAAACCAAAATCTTAAATACTCGAAGGTGTGATTTTTAGTCATCTTGTTCCTTTCTTTTCTGATCCAATATGATTTTTGCGTCGTATGAATTTGTCATGTGAAGGCATCGCTGTTCTTAGTGATGTGATAGTATGTTGAAGGTGTGAGTAATGAACTTCTTTATATTGAGAAGGATAAATTGTTTTATGTTTCTAGAAATTATTGTTCGCTATAGTGAACAATTTGATATTGACATTAGTTATCTTAGATTTTTACCCCATCTATTTTTTAGATGGGTAAAGAATAGATTCTAGGGCCCTGACTTGGTAAAAGTACAGATCATCATTTTTATGTAGTCGTACGCATTTCTTGTTGACAACTTCTAAGTATCTCACTTACCTTAATGATACTGTTGGGCAAAGAAAGACCAGTGAGTATGGGAAATGGGGCGAGTAAGCAGCCCACTGGAGATTTTTTATGAACAGAGCTAAGGGCCAGTCCGATATTCCATATCCAATTTAGTTCCCAACTTTGTTTACTTTTATTACTACTTGGTTCCTATTTCTTTGCCTATGCATTTGTATCTCATGTGAATTCATGATTATCGTACCACATTAAGGTTCACACACACACACACACACACATACACACACACACACACACACACACACACATATATATATATATATATATATATATATTTGTTTGTAGGATCTCTTCTGTGGCTCAGTCAATCAGTCTGCTTGCTTACTGGTTTGATGACATCCTATCCTGTCCTTATAAAATGTGGTTGTGGAAGTCTAATTTGAAGTTGTTTGGACCTATCAATGGAAGAATATCATTTGTTTGTTTTGACATATGGATTTGCTCTCTTATTGACTTTTGTGGATGAAAACACTGAATATTTTCTAGTTGTTTCATTTATGTGTGTGAGTCAACTACTTGTATGTGGGTTTCTTGATGAATCTATTTTGATACTGTATGACAAGACATGTGCAAAGCTGTGTTTGCCGGTGAAGTAGCCGTAATTCTTTTTCCAAGGGCTCACCTGAATGCCCTAGATTGCAGTATGTGATATTTCAGTTGGTTTAGTTTGGTGTGCGGTCCCTTTTCATTGGCCCAAAGCAAGGAGGGGCTAGTTGTAGCAGTTCCTGTATTGAAAACTTTCAGAACGTTATGTCACAGTGTGCTCTTATGGATTTGGAATTTGAAGGTAACCCCTTCACCTGGACCAACAATCAACTTGGTGAGGCCAACATGGTTTCTATGGAATGGCTTCATAAATTCCCTACACTAAAACTCAGATCACTACCCTCTTATTCTGAATTGTTGCGTCCCTTTAAAGAAAGTTCAAAAAATCTTTCAAAATTTGAGTCGATGTCATCCCAACTGTGAAGGTGTCATTTCATCATCGTGGCTCTCAATCCAATTAAGGGGTTCCCCATGTACAGGTTGTCAACGTAGTCTCCAACAATGGAGCAAAGCAGAATTTGGAAATAACAAGCGTAAGTTGGAAGATATATATATTTCTAAGTTGGAAGATCTTAAATTGCCAATTTACAGGCTTCTACTCCTTCTCAACTTTCTGGGTTGCTGCAACGACAGATCACAAGTGAAATTGAGCTTCTCCTTAACCGTGAAGAGATGTATTACCACCAGAGGTCAAGGATTAGGTGGTTGAATTACGGGAACAAGAATAGTACCGCTTCTATTACCACCAGAGGTCAAGGATTAGGTGGTTGAATTACGGGAACAAGAATAGTATCGCTTCTTCCATATTTTCCTACGGCGGATCAATTATTGATTTATGTTTGGTTATTTAAAATTTTTCAATGACGGGAGAAACCCATTAACATATACTCCCTCCGTCCCTTATTTATAGTCCGGTATTCTATTTTGGGCTGTCCCTTAATAAGTGTCCATTTTGTAAAGTTAGTGGGTAAAAGTTGATGAATTGTCTATTTTGTCCCTAAAAGTAGATTCCATTTTAAAAAGTAAGTGAGTAAAAGTGTAATGATGATGGGTAAGTAGGGAAAGTGGAGGAAAAAATTGATGTGAAAGGTATAATGATGATGTCTTTTTAATAAGTTGGAATTACGAAGCAAGACACTTAAAAAGGGACGGAGGGAGTAGTATATTGCTCAATTCAAAAAATCCCCTAATTAGGAGTATAACTTAAGATCAATGGAGACTATCTGTTCTCTATTTGTAATGGCCAATTTGGATGTGAAGTCATTTTAAGAAAGAAACGTGCAAAGTCATTGATTTTATTACTATGTTACTACACCGCTGAGGATATAGGAACTACTTTTTAAAATTTATTTCCAAATAAGGTAACGAACAGTGTATCATTAATTCCTTAGATTCTGACATTAGGATAATTTTAAGAGTTTATAAAATTGAAAAGTGTAAAGAAATGAGGGCATAACAATAACCTCTAGAATCATAACAATATATATTAGTAAGCTTCCAATAAGGGCGATCTTACCGTATTACGGTAAGGGCTTCCCCTTTTTTTCTCTTTCCCGACCAAATTTTGATGATCCGAGCTGCTCAATGTGTTTAGAACGTGATTTTAAGAGTACCCGCGAAAAATTAGCAAAAAAAATGACCGGAAAGGGATTAATTTGAGCAGTTTTTATTTGAACCGTTTAATAAAATACAAACAAAAACTGCTCGGATCAAGCCCTTTTCGATCTTTTTTTTTGCTAATTTCTAATGAGTAACCTTAAAATCACGTTCTGAACACATTGAGCGGCTCGGATCATCGCAAATTGGTCGGGAAAGGACATCCTTACCGTAATACGGTAAGGGCGCCCTTATTAGAAGTTTTGTATATATATATATATATTTTGCTACTCTTGTTATAGTCTCTTCGTTTTTTTTTAGTTGAATGGACTTCCTACCTACCAAAAAAAAGAAGAACAATACAGGGTTCTCTTTCTTCCTTTGAATTTCAATAATACGGACGAGATATTTGTTGTGTGAATTAAAAGAGAAGTGGAAAACTAAAATATTCCTGATCATCGTGTAATATAGTGGCATATTCCATAATTTTCATTTTACTTGCGTGGTGTCAATAACAATAGTGGTAGTACGAATAGCAACAACAACAAAAAAGGAATACAATAATCATTTTAAAGTTAAGAAACATATGATTCGAACCAAAAAATTGGTCAGTGAAGGGAGGGACAAAATTCTAGGGGAATGACTTTGGTGTCCCGGTCATTTTGGGGACACCGTAAATTTTGACATAACAAAATCATTATGAGCATAACCAAAATCCATTATGAGCATAACCAAAATCATTATGAGCATAACAGAACCATAGCAAGGCATAACTTGTTTGTTATGCCTTGGTTGGGTTTTGTTATGCCTTTGTTGATTTTTTGGATATTCCTTTGTTATGTCTTATTTGGGTTCTGTTATGCTTGTAATGGGTTTTAGTTATGCTCATAATGGTAAAGTTATGCAAAAAATTACGGTGTCCCCAAAATGACTGTGAACACTATAGCATCATCCAAATTCTAGTATTAGCAACGTTCCAAAGCGAATTCCACCTAAATAATTTTTCTAATTAAATGGATGATCTTATGGTGTCTCCGGTCATTTTGGGGACACCGTAATTTTTTACATAACTGACAATTACAAGCATAACCAAAATCAGTGATATGTATAATCAAGACCTTACAAAGACATAATCCCCAAAATCTCTAGAATTTTTGAGGATTTTTGGGGTTATGCCTTGGTTATACATATCACCGGTCTTGATTATGCTTGTAATGGTTGGTTATGCCAAAAATTACGGTGTCCCCAAATGACGGGTGGACATCATAGCATTTCCCTTTCTAAATAGGATGTCCATCTAGGAAAATACTTCGGTATCGGAAAATACTTTGATATCTCCTCCCCTTTTAGAGACACCGTAACTCCGATCCAATGGTTGAGGTTGTGTCACGCATGCAATTTTGACAAAAAATGACTGGTCAAACCAATCACCCAACAGGTCAACAAATTTGGTAGGAGTATAACAAAACGACTAAGGCTCCGTTCAGTTGCCAGAAATGTTGTACCGGAAAGTTATTCTCAAGAAAAGTTAAGTAAAGTGAAATAAAGGAAAAAGAAATCTATTTTCTTGTGAGTGTTCATTTGACAATTTTTTTTGCAGGAAAACTATACTGTAGTGGTTCATTTGCTAGGAAAAAACATTTATGAAAAACTTCTTTATTTTTAGGATGCTCCTAATGCCACGACACAATTGTTTAGTGCCACGACACAACTGTGCCATTTGTCCTTTTACCCTTGCAAGGAAAACGAGACTTGAATGCCTGCTTCTCTCTCTTTCTCTCTCCAGAGATCCACACCTCATCTTCTCTCTCTTCAATCTATCGATTTCTCTAGGAATTTGCTTCTGGGTAGGGCCGTAAACGAACCGAATCGAGTCGAACCTTGTTACGTTCAGCTCGGGTTCGTTAAGGTATGAGTTCGGCTCGGATTTGGCTCGAGTTCGATTCGAGCCTGAATAACTTGACTCGAGTTCGGCTTGTTAAAATTTTTCAAGGCTCGGTTCGGCTCGGTTGGGTTTCTTTAAGATACTAGTCTGACTCGAGTTCGATTCGAACTTGAACATCTTGGCTCGAGTTTGGCTCGTTAAACTCAAATGAATCGAGCCGAGCCGAATCTAAGCTTGAATTGAGCTCGTCAAGACTCAGGTTTGATTCTGCTCAGCTCATTAAATTCGAGCGAACCTAAACTCTCTCATTGATCGTATAGAATTTGGGAGAAAAATTAATATTGAATTATATGTACAACCTTAAAATTTTTTACATTTACAAATAGACCCCTATTGAATTATTAATTAAATTTAAATATAGATTCGCGAACCTAACCGAGCTGAATACCGTTAAGCTTAGGTTCGGCTCATTTACGGAACGAGCTTAGAATTGAGGTTCAGGTTCAGTTCGTTTAGCAGACGAATCGAACTCGAACGAACTCTTACCGAACCGAGCCTCGAACAGTTCGCGAATGACTCAGTTCATTTACAGCCCTACTTCTGGGTCATTGCCAGGTAATTTGAATTTAAGGATTGATTTGACTTCTTATTTTCAATTTTATCCTCGTTGTCCTCATCCTTCTAATAATAATAATAATAATAATTTGGGCTATTTTGCTGCCCTAAAACCCCGAGTTCATTAGCCAAGACGCCACTGTTTACGACTTTCGTTCATAACTTTTAATGTCTATCATGACTTGGAAGCTTAATAATCAAAAGGTTGTTGTGACTACTGCCAGAATTGAATCATGCAATTGTTTCACTTTTCATTCGTTTTATATTTGATTTTTTCTTAGCTCAGTACCCACAAGCTAGTGGATCCGGGGACTATACTGTGCAGTCCGTGCTGTACAGTGTGCTGCGTGGCTGTCAGCCCGGCCTTGCCGGCATCGGTCCGACGATTGGAGATGTCCACTGCGTAGAGCTTGTTGACTACTACAAGTCTACCAAAAATCAACTTGATTAAATATTGTTAAATGTCTCATCGGAATATATATAACTTGAAAAGAATGAATTCTAATGGATACAAAACACTGGATCAAAACCACTGAATTCATTTTTTTCAAGTTATATGTATTCCGATGAAATACTTAACAGTATTTGATCGAGTTAATTTTTGGTACACTTATAGTATTCGACGAGCTCTATGCAGTGAACGTCTCCGATCGTTGAACCGATGCCGGCGGCTGCGTAGCATGCTATGCAGCACGGAGCTGGACAGCATAGTCAAATGAATTACAACGAAATTCCAATCACTTAACGATGTAGAGATCTGGTAAAAACCTAGACGGGAATAGTTCGCTAGAGGAGAGAGAAGAGTAGAGAGATTTTAGCGAGAGCACAACCTAGAAGCAGTGTGGTTTCCACTCATTAGAGCCACACGGGTGCTTCTGATTCGACACCAAAGGAGCATCAGCTGTTTTATAATCTCTGAATTTCTTTTCTTTAGTGACAAAACATGATATAGTATGAAAAAAGAGGAGGGAGAGAGAGAGAGAGAGAGAAACATGATAGTATGAAAAAAGAGGAGAGAGAGAGTGATGGGCGGTGTGAGATGTAGAGAGGGAGAGATGGCCCACCCTAGTATGTACGCGTAGCAAAAGAGTGGTGCTACAGTTTCCGATGAGAGGAATCCCGAAGCCCCACCGGGTACACTCTGGCCACCGGACGGCCGATCCGAGCCGTCTAAAATTTTTTTAAAAAAAACAAGTGGTTTAGCGCAAAAATAAACGGCATCCGACCTTTGTAGGTAGCCGATCCAAGCACTCTATTTTTGACCAATCCAAACACTCCATTTTTGGCCGATCCAAACACAAAAATGAATTGTTTGGATCGGCCATCTACACACGTCGGATGCTGTTTATTCTTGGGGAAGCCCACTTGGTTTTTTTTTTTAGAATTTTTGGACGGCTCGGATCGACCGTCCGGTGGCCGGAGTGTGCTAGACGGGGCATCGGATTTCCGATCGGGATTTTGGGTTGGTAAGCTTAGACTTTCCGGTAGCAAAAGCAGAGCCTTGGTACAACATAAGCATCCTCCGTTAAGAAATTGACAGTGTAAGTGTAACAGTAATTAAAAAAAAATCTTGTACTTAAAATTTAGAGGTTTCATTAATATTTATGGAAGTTTGTAGATCTATCTGACATTGGACTGAAAGTCCATAGGCTTTTTCCCAAATTTTTTTTTAATATAAATAGAAATTGATATTCGCGTTTCTATTTTGATGCAGACGCTCTACTTTGTTTATAAAGTTACTAGTAATTTCACGTTAAAAGTGAAGCGTCTGCATCAAAAAAGAAAACGCAGATATTAATTCTCATATAATTTCATGAATAAAATAGAACGACTGCATTAAAAAAGAGAACACAAATATCAATTTTCATATAAATTCTCTTAAAAGATAAGGAGCAAACCGTTCCGACAAAATGGTCACTGACAGGAGGGACAAGATTCTGGTATTAGGAAGCTTCCAATGCAAATTAAGATTACATTAGTACTATATGATTTATGTAACCACTGTAATTTTCCTTCTTATTTTCCCTTCCATTTTCCCGCAAAAACTGATCGACGGTCCTAAACTCTCCCCCAAACCAATTTTAGGTCAAGGCTACGTAAAAAAGACTCTCCATCGGAGCTAACATTTTCTCTTCCGATCGAATCAGGTTTGTTATTCCTTCAATCTCTTGTGTATTTAAACGTGATTTCTCTCAAATATATTTCCCATTTCCATACATATATACGCACACAGATTTTATGTTTTGGTGCGTCGTACTATGGATTGTTGATTGTTTTTGTGCTTTATTCGATTCATCAGTTATCTCTCTACTTTACCCACAACGTTGTTATTGTCAGTTTATATGCCTTCGATTTCGTGGCTTCTTTGTGCGGTCAAATTTAGGGTTCTTGGGCGTTCTCGTGTGGTTCGAAATCGGAAGAATTATGTACCAAGTATGGCGGAAGTCAGATCCATTTTAAGAGCTCTATGGATTACTTTTGCTTTAATTTCGGTCCGACGTTTGAAGATTGATCTCATTTGAACAAAACCTCTTAGTTGCTATCAACTCCTTTAGGGCCAATCCCCACAGAGCTTTGCAAGTAGGCGGTGGGATTGGGCCCCGGGATTAGTCGAGGTGCGCATAAGCTAGCCTAGACACCTAAGTTATCAAAAAAATAATTTGGACAAACCCTGTCTTTTACTTTTTTGGGGTTTAAAGTGAGGAGAAGGGAATTGTGATTGGGGTTCTGTTTGGTGGCGTTTTGATCTATCATCAAATGACGGACCGAATTATGCCGGGGTTTGCCCAATTTATCAGAAAAAGGTGTTTTTTCCCTACTACTATGAAAATTGTTTCAATAGGTTGGTAGAGAAGAGTTATAGGAAACTATCCAAAAAGGGGGTTTTAAAAAAAAACAATTGAACCCAAGAATAAAAAGCTGGTGTTCCGTTTGACTTATTTTCTGACGTTGGACAGGTAGAATGGGGCAAAAGAAAAACGGTAATGGCCTTGCCTAAGAAGACGGAGGAAGCATTGTTGAGTTGAAATTTCTGATGACAGTGCGGAAGATACAACGGAGGTAGGAAAACTTAAATAGCAATTGTAGTAAATGTTGGCCTGATAGTCTGTTTGTGCTGTTTTAATCCTAAATCCTTTGTTTTCATACTGCTCGAAAGCTGGAAACCCGACATTAGGGTGCTTATCGAAGGTCATTTATGCTTGTTTATGTTATCCAGGTGCGTAACTATGGTTCAGTTTTGTTTTTGAGTGCAGGTGTTCTGATTTCATATCGGGGCATTTCAAGGATCTTTTAAAAGGTTGATATTGGAGGGGGGTTCAAGGCTGCCCACTAATTCATAGTCTTGGCCTCTCCAGCTTGCTCCTATTCTGATAAGTTTCGAACCAGGAAGGTCATGCTAACTTGGGTCTTATGAGAGTTTGAAACCTTGGTTGTGGTTAAGAAGATATTGTTATTACCCATGGCTGTGAGCTACTTATCGATCTCGGCAGTTTGCACACTGGTTAGCTTTGTCAGCCTCCAGTATTGGACACAACTGTCACTTCAGAAGCTAACTTCAGATGGGTTAATTGGTGAGGATTCTATGGAACGTGGGAATATGCGCTATACGTTACAGCTGCTGTTGGGTTCTCAAGCCACAATTGCCTTGTTGGCTACTTTTTCAATTAATGTATTTATCCTGCTCATTCTGGGGCTTAAGGTAAGTTTTGGTTTTCGGTTCCTGTTGATCTCTGCAATTTATTTTGGCATTTGGATGTAGGAGAATGAGTGGATAGGTCTCTATCCTCCTTAGAATGGTCTTTACCTGACATAAATTCAGATATGTTTCAGCTTCATTTCAAATCATCGTTGTGTTCTCCAATTGTTATCCTTTTCTCTCATGTTTATGCAGTACTTCTGAATTGTTTCTGCTTTAAGTTGGTTGGAACAAGAAGAACTTGCCAACAGGCCCTATTTATTGGTTTTAACAGAACCCTACAATAACCAAAAAAATTGCCAAATTTTGTGCTACCTAGCATGGCATCAGGTAAAGACATTTTTTTGGTTAGAAATTTAGAATAGCTGGAAGCCTGGAACTAATAAAACCTGGGAATTTTAGCCGTAACATTCCAAAAAGTGATAAATGATGATTAATAATTTTAGTTTAGGTCATCAAGAAATCAGCAACCTCTGAGTTCTCTGTCATTTGGGTAATCAATCCCATACAGTTGCCAAAAACTCAACCTTAAGGTCCGTGGTTCTTTAACATCAGAGAGATTTTCCCATAGCTTGATAATTATCATTTATCTTCATTCTGATATCAAATTGATGTAACCTAGATCTCAAAAATATACATTCTGAACATGTCATAAGTGTGTGCGTGTGACTGTTCTATCTTCCCATATATGGTGAGAGTTGTGAGACGGAACCCAAAAAATACCAAAGTTTCCTAGAACTCATCAAACCTTTGAGGTAGCAAATTCGCGTCCGGCTTTATTCCTAAAAGTAACTACCTCATTAAATATGAATATGCATTAGCATCATACCAAAGACCTTGTAATATGATTACTAATTAAACTGTCTAAACAAATCATGTTGATTTTGAGTCTTAACTCAACTAGGTGCAGCACAGAACCATATAAAAAGCCGCTGATTGGGACTGCAACGTTATTGTAGGGTACTTAGTGGTTGATGGATTTGCTTTGGTTTTGTCTACATTAGTTTTAGTTTAATTCGTGAAAGTAGTCTTCTACGGAGGCATCGTTGCTTGATTGATATGTTCGTTGTTCTATTCGTGCAGAGTATATTTTTTGTGGAGTTGCACTCATCTGAAATTCGAAAACTGGGGGAGAGACTTATTAACTATGTTATTTATAAGGTAAAGCTTGTTAATTTGTTGCAAAGATATGAAGTGCATTTACATATTTATGCTTTCGGCTTCTCATTTGTGTCACCGACAATGTTGTCGTGATCATACGTTATTGAGGCCCCGTTACACTAACAAAATAAGTACTTATTTTTAACCCAATAAGAACCCATGTTCCACTAACTTTTTGCCTTCTTATTTCTATATTCCAAAAACCCAAAATAATGAATTTATTACTTATCTGTACCATTTTTTGATCGCTTATATCTTTCAATTTATTATGAATTTCATGATTTTGCAAACTTTTTATAATAGAACTAATTGAGATCTATCAAACAAGATTCATATTGCATATTTTTTGAGTTCCATATTGAAAGATTTAAGCAATCAAAAATGGCACACGGAATAAGTTTTTATTTCTTAAGAACCCTTAGTGGAACAAGGGTTCTTATTTCCCCTTCCAAAAACCCAAAACAAGTACTTATTTTTTAAGGGGCCTTGGCGGAACGGGGCCTGAGCCTTTTGAGGTTGTCTGTCCATTTTATCATTATTACCAAGTTGTGCTGTGGTAGTTGATTTCCTTTCAGAATGTGTTATTTTTTCTCTATGTGATGCTTAAATGGAATTAATATTTTAGAAATCAAGAAGTGGTGTTGTGTGTGTATATTCTGTCATTTTTTGGGGCTACAGGCATTAATTCGGATAAGTTGCTTTTCATTCTCATCAATCAAAAGTTGGTATTCTTCTCTAATTGTTTGATGACTGTTGAGCAGGGGGCATTTCTTCCTTTGGTCATCCCACCAACGATATTTCAAGCCGTCCTATGGTCCACATGGCTTACCATCCTTTGTTCGTTAAAGGTTCTTGAATAGCATTTCAAGATGTAGGTTCGTTGTGTATGGAACTTAACTGGCTTATATCTTAACCCACCTTTGTTAATAATGTACAGATGTTCCAAGCTTTGGCAAGAGATCGACTTGAGCGCTTGAATGCATCTCCTTCTGCAACACCATGGACATATCTTCGTGTATATTCTGTATTATTGTTCGTTATAGCCAGCGACTTGCTCTGGTACTACTGAACACTCTAAGCTTGATAAGTACCCTTGCAAAAAATTTTGGGGTTTCAAGTTCCTTTGATTGTCCAAAATTTTTTCCTAGGTTAGAACTTTGAAAAGAGGAATGCATTGGGAAGAAACATTAGTTCTCTCAGAAATAAAATTTGTTTTATTTGGAAGGAAAAGTTGTCATGGTCAAGCAAAGGCTATTTTGAATATATAAGGCAGAAATAGTCCATAAACTTTTTAGGAAATTCACCGCTGTATGGCTGACCGGCGGTTACTAGCGATTCTAGCTTCATGCAGGCGAGTTGCAGCCTGCAATCCTGTACTTCGACAAATGATGAGAGGTTCTAAACTGCAGAAGCTACCGTTGCATGCATATCTCTGGATCAATTTTTAAAACTGCAGATGCTCAACTGACAAATGATGAGAGAGAGAGTACTTCGACAAATGATGAGAGGCTCTAACGATCACTTTTTTTAAACATATTTTTTCTCAATTATTTTCATCCACAAACAAATACTTATCCTTGATATATCAGTTGAGCAAACTGCTTATTTTATGGTCAACCAAGATTCCAGAATAAATGCAGGTAGGCAGAGACAATCTGCTGATTTCTCCAACTTCTCTTAACGGATACAAAAGTTATGAACCATTAGTTGAATTATTATATCTGGTCGACCCCAGGAGTTAATGTCCATGCTATTTGTTCTCTCACATCTTGATTTACTTTTATGTGTTGTTACTCTTCTCATTGGTCTTGTTTTTTGCTGCTTACAGGATAAACCTATGCCTACTGATATCTCCAACATTAGGATCATCTCTGTTTCTGTTGCTATTCTTTGAGCCTCTCAGTATTGCTTTTGAGACGTCACAGGTACTCTTGCCTGGAAGTGGTTTCAGTTTCATAGCGGATAGACATTCAGTAACAGATAGAAAATTTCTTTGTAGGCTGTCGTGATACATGGTTTCCAGTTGCTCGATATATGGATCCACCACACGTCAGGGAACGGTTCAATTTGCGAGAGATCCAAGCTCTTTGATATGTCAGCAGCAGGTAGTTTTGAAACTATTGTAGGTATACATGTCTTTTTTTGGTAATTGTATTTACTTTAATGAGGGTAGGAGTTCATAGGCTCCACGCAATTGTTATGTTGTGTTTGCTTCGTTCATAGCTTCCAAAAATTGGTGAAAGTATACTGCTATTATTTTTCTCCTTAGTCATGAAGTATATCATGATCTTTGAGGGGAGACATGTTTTCTGAAGCATGACACTGTAGATATATTTTGTTTCCCTTATTGTTTTTCTTAGAACATAAAGTCAGGAAAGGGAGAGTTTTGACGTGTAAAACCAACAAAACTTGGCTATCAGCTAACAAGTTCGGTTCCTATGTATGGTGTATGGACATTCACTGACCATTGAAAATTATCAGCCAAATTGAGGCGAACAGAATGGACAAAATCGGGCCGTTGCTTGGTGCAGTAAGTAAAGGTTAGGGATATCAGGCATAAGAATGCACGGTTGTGTCTTAGAGAGCCAGTTTGTTCCAATAATGCCAGTACTTATTCCTCTCGGCAATAATTTTTTTTTTCTCGGCACATCAAAAAAGATTTTATTAAGATCGATAGGGTACATCGAACAAAAGATTAAAATAAAAGTTAAAAGAACATCCAATAAAAGATTGGATGAGAAGCAGAAAAACACCTAAAATGAGTACATCTCAGATTCTAATTCTTCTGATTCCATCCAAAGCCCTTTTGAAGTCCTCCACTTGATAAAGCTTAATATCGAATTTCGCTTTGATCAAAATAGCGACTCTTGTCTTCACCAAGTCACAAATTTCCATAACCTCTAGCTCGGAGTTGTTGAACACCTTATCATTCCTTGCCAGCCAAATAGACCACATCACAGCATAAAGGCAAGCTTCCCAAATTGATTTCTCAAGGTTAGAGAAATTATTATCGAACCACCATTCAATAAGGCCAATGATTGAACCAGGGCTTACCCAAGAAATGTTCCACCACTTTAGAATTACTGCCCACACCCTCCATGAAAATCTACATAAAAGCATCAGGTGCTGAGGAGTTTCCTCTGCCATCAAGCATAGCGGACATAACTCCACCACTTTGTTCCAATAATGCCAGTCTGGAATAACACTCGGTAGTTGTAAGGACCTTCCATGTTAAGACAATAGGTTAGGGAGGAATGAAGAGAGTACTTATGGGCTGACCCTGCGGAGCTAGATTCATGGTCAACAAAGTGCACCTGTCTTCATTTTCTTCTTTTACACGTTTGATGCTTGTTTTTATTCTGAATTTGACCTTTTTTTAGTTGGTGTTCATCTTGGGAATGTAGAGTGATTTAAAAAACTTGCTAAGGTCAATGCTTTCCATGATTCTTGTAAATTGTCCTTTTTCTATTGTATTGTTATTGCTGCTGTTTCTGAATGTCATGGGTAGCTCTAATTCTTGTGGTGGACTGAATTTGCCTTTACTGATAAATATTGTGAGTTTGATGGCAGGTTCATTATTGGAATGGAAAGGATTACTTATCCGCAACTTGGGTTTTTTTCTGGACATGATGACGTTATTGATGGCACTTGGTCATTATGTGCATATTTGGTGGCTTCATGGCATGGCATTTCATCTTGTGGATATAGTTCTTTTCCTGAATATAAGGGTAAATCGGCCTCTTTTTTTTGTGTGGATATTTCGACGTTGATTGGACTTAATTATTTTCATTTGCCTATTTCATGGTGGTTTTAATTACTTCCTATAATGGAACAGGCTTTGTTAAGTGCAATTGTGAAACGCATCAGAGGATTTATTAGGCTAAGGATAGCTTTACGTGCCCTTCATGGGGCACTTCCTGATGCAACATCTGAAGAGATAAAAACATATGATGACGAATGCGCCATCTGTAGGGTAAGCTTATTAGCTTAGTTCATTCCTGATTCTCTGTTTGATTTTCATATTTATCTCCTAGTTCTGATGGGTTGGCAAACGATAGGAACCAATGGCAAAGGCTAAGAGACTGTCTTGTAATCATCTTTTCCATCTTGCGTGTTTGAGATCGTGGTATGAGCTATTTTGCTTCTTGGAAATGTTATTTTGCATGTGAAAATTCAATGTGGGTGCTGACATTGACACTTCAATGTTAGGTTGGATCAAGGTTTAACTGAGAATTATTCATGCCCCACTTGTCGAAAACCACTTCATGCGGGGAGACCAGAAGAGGAAGCGAATCCTCGCGCAGTAGATGTATCAACTGATGAGCAACTTGCTCGTCAAATAAGCACTGGACTTGATCGGCATAATCCTCCTGGTCATACCATGCCCACAGGAGTGTTCCCCAATCAGATGCAGAATCCTTTAGAAGGTGGTGCTTGGAGGTTAGTGTTCTTATGTCTAGTGCATGCATTCATCTAGGCTGATGCTTTTTGCATATGGCTGAAAAAGTGCCTCTTATATGGCATTAAAATTCATCAGTTTACTACAGTATTCAATCACATGCTCTTTAACTTTTGTCGTTTTTTAGATGGGTATAAGAGATTCCAACTCGGTATAAGAGATTCCAAAATAAAGTATCAAAGCTGATTACTAATCCAAGTTCAAAGTATTTGGTGGACTCTTCGAACCAAAAAAATAATACTGTAATTGTCAGCGAAGTTGTTTTTGTTTTTCTTCATCCTACAAATTCTCCTTGCATTACGGGTGCATAATGGGAAAAATGAAAAAAATTGTTTTTGATTGCTCCTGAGGAAATGAAACTAGAGATAGGGTAGAGGTAGGACAGTTATTGCATGAGCTTTACCCAGTGCTAGTTGTTGAGGGCATCTATATTGAAATGTTCGGAAGCAGAAATGATAAGAGTTCAGTTATTTAACCGATCGTGGATCTCTTATAGAACATGAAAGAAGAGAGGCAAGAAGTAAAAGTAAAAAATCAAATTTGCTTTTCTGGAAGAATTTCTGGCTATGCATAAGTTTATCTTGTTGGTATGTCTAGGCTGTTTTCTCAGCAATATAGAGTATCCTGGTGAGCTATTTTCCTTGGAAAAGTTCAGGGAAAAATCTCTGCTGTATTAAACGATATTAAGCAAGTTCAAGCACATACCACTGCATCCTCTGTTACTCTGGTTTCTACCTCGGCAATTCCTGTAAACACATCCTCTTTATTAAAGTTTCTTTTGTCCTTGTTGTTTTACATTTGTAGGGGTCCAGGACTGGATTCGGGTTGGTTGAACACTTGGTCCGGCCAAGGTATCGATGGAGCCGGTCCTTCCACAGGTATCAGGCCAGTTGGACTGGGGAGAGTCCAGATGATGATGAGGCATCTTGCAGCTGTAGGGGAAACCTATGCCCAAACTGCCCTTGAGGATTCTGCTTGGAGCCTTTGGCCTGTGAATCCATCTCAGGCTGGTACATCTGCTCCACCCATTCCTCCTGCTGGTACAGTGAGATACCCTGGCAGTGCTGGCGGTTTGCATATTAGGACTGCTTCGCGGACTGCAAATGATAACTTAGCTAACATCCTTGCCATGGCTGAAACGGTGAGGGAGGTGCTTCCCCACATGCCGGATGAACTAATTTTCCAGGTATAATTTGGATCAGTTTCTATTATTTTCTGCAAGTTGTGTTGTTTCTTGCCTTAAGCCTGTTAATCACAGTTAGTCTGTTTTGCTTTAGTGATGATTTTTTTTACCGGTATTTGGTATATAACGATTCAAGTATACTTATTGTTAGAGAAGCAATGATTATGGCAGATTAATGAATTAGGTGTTGAACTGCCAACCGTGTTTTGCTTTCATTTTTTTCTTTTATCCTATTATCCTGGTAAATTAGGACCGATTACAGAGGCCACTAAGAAAGCAAAGCTTACAGAGTTCAATATGATTCTCTCTGTCTGCTGCTCCGTTTGTTGCTACAATCGTTATAAATTCCCCCTAATTTATTTGACGATTGAATTATGAGACTAAAATGTGAAAATATTTTGCAGGATTTGCAGCGTACAAATTCAGTTACTGTGACTGTGAATAATCTGCTCCAAATGTGAGTTCCGATGACTTTTTCTTTTTCATTATGTGGTCTGAACTCCAAGTACCAGAAGAAGAGGCGGTTCCTATGTTTTGAAGGTTTTGAAGATATGGCGTATTCATCTCTTGCAGTTGAACCTCCATGCTGTCTTTTTTTTACCACTTGTTATACTATATGTTAAATATCAACATTCTTCTATCTCTGTATATAAAGGCAACCGAGTATGAAAAAGGGATGTATAATTATAGAATGTTGTGCGAATAATAGATTTGCCCAACATGCATTCATGGCTAAGTTTTTTTTGGGTCTGATTTTTGACACTTTTGCAAAATGTTACTGTATTCTTTTGGTCAAATTGGTACAAAGATGTGGTCTGTTCTTCATCCGATGAATGTATGGATGATACAAATGAAATCTTCTGTGGTGATGTCGAGTAATAAGGATTCTAAATATTCAAAAGATGGTATTGGTGCTTCTATATATTGAAGTCATGCATGTACTGAGATTCTCATAGAGTTCAAAGTCGGATTCGTGTGGGATTGATGGGGCTGCATTTTGATATTGTTTCACAACAATGTGCGTGTATACCATATGCATGTCCGTGTGGATCCCATGCGTTCGGATGTGGGTTCGATATGGCATTGCTCTTATTTTTTTTACCAACATTAATCTGACGGATAAAGGCGTTGGGACACCATGTGGCTACATTACAAATTAACGTTGTTAGCTTATTGGTGTGGAGAAGGAATGAAGTAAGGGAGCAATAACCTCTTGTTCTAAGGAACTTCTAATAAGAGGGCGTTGCTCGTTTCCTTTATTACCCCTTTCTGGCTCCCACTGGCCGGATGATAGAAATAGACCGACTACTGGAGGTGTCCCAAAGCACTCAATAATTTTTTTGGTGCTATTTGAAAACTTCTATTAATTTTTGTATTTTTTACAAATGCAAAAATAAATAAATAAATCCTGTGGGGGCTGTGCCCTTTCTGGTCCCTCAATAGCTCCGCCGTTGCTAAGGACCCAAGCAAAACCATATAAACCGGACTTCTAAGCTTAGTGCTGTTCTGAACTGCTCATAAAAAATGATCTGTTCGGTAGTGCAAGCTCTACTAATTAAAAATGAAATATTTTTACGATACGTGTTGAAGGATCAGTTGCGTATGCATTTGCCTCTCTTTTTTCGCTTCCCTGTGATATGGATGAAGCACTTCTAGGCGCAAGCTTGGCACACAGACAATGACATGGGTTTTGTATTTCAGACAAATACAAGCTGGAAAAAGGGAAAATGAGAACTGAAATATTAAGCATTCTGGATTGCTCTCTGTGGCTTTGTTGAGGCACAGCTAGCAATAGCATTCATGGTTTTTTGGCTCTACGAAAGAAAGTTCATTATTTCTCGTGCAATGTGCTTGTGATTAATGTGGAATTCTTCGCGAGTGCAGGGCCCCTTCCAACTTCGGTGGACAATCTTTGGATGGACAGTCGCAACAGCATCCATTTGCAATCCCAGATGGACCTGCCAACTTTGCCAATAGTCGATTTCCACGTTGCAGTTTTGTCCCTTTCTTGGCTCCTGGATCAGATGCGAACTACCGAGAAAAATTCGGCAGCAATCTAAACATGCCAGATTTTCAGTTGGTCTTCAAAACCAGAGTGAGGTTCTGTACATCATGTCCTGGTCTCGTATCATTTGCCTTCTTTCGCTATACATGTGTTTTGATAGTATTCTATTGTGCTTAATTTAGCTGGTTAAGAACTTGATGCCATGATTTATTTTGAAGTTTCTACTAGCTTTTTTCACTTCCAATGGTGTACCTTCAAAAGGAGAAGATTGTTTATGCCCTTCATCCGATATTAGGAGAATGTTTCTGCGTATATATACCTATGTGCTTTTCTTATATGATGATGATGAGTATCCTTTGATGATTCCTTTCTCTATCTGTTGATCTGTTTTGAATTTGGCACCTGATCGCTGTTAGGTGCTTCTAATTCTGCTTTCCTGTTTACGGGCATTGTCATGCTTGACGTTTCTTTTCCATTTTCAAATGGGACAGTGGATTTCTCGTCGCAGATATTCGTAATAATGAGGAACAAAGAAGACACAAGAATTGATGCCTTGAACCGAAAAAATGGGACTGTTTTGACCACTCAGATGCGTAAAACATTAGTAAGTACTATTGCCTATTATGAGAATGGACTGGTAACATCTTTTAAGAGATGTTTCAGTTGATTGGAAAAATACCTATTCCTTTTGCGTATTAGTACTTCATTGATTGAGAGTGCACGATTATGTCAGCAAACTTGCGATGGTAAAATATCTTGTTTTGTTGTGCTATATATTATGGTTGATAATCCCCTTTCTGTTTTTTCAACAGATTTTGCAAAAACCAGCTCCACCTTCTACAGAAATCGAGGACCGAGAAAAGAACAGCTCAACGGAAAAAATCAGCTTTAACGAAAATCGTTAAGTATTATTTCTCGATCCATAGGTACGAATCCAAAAATATTACTTACCGATTCGTTGAAGCTGATTTTTTACAGGGCCCCATAAAATAATATTTTAAAATTTATGAGTATTTTTCTGAATTTTGTGGGACCCAGAATAGGCCCCACATGAAATGTAGTGGAACAATGTAGTGTATGTAGGGATTGGGAAACGCTGTGGTGTGCTGTGTAGTGCGGCATCATAGCCGTCCAAAAGTGTTTTAATTTGAATCGTTAGTTGATGAGATCAACGGCTATGGACCGCCCTACAGCCGCACTACACAGGGGTGCACTACAACACCCCCGGATCCGTGTATGTAGCATTCCTTTAGAGTTTCTAAAAATTAGATATTTATATCTTCTTCAATAATATCTTCTATTTTTGGGTTTTGTCAATTAGAACTTGTTTCGACTTAACTTTCTTCTGCCAAAATACTAAATTTAAATAATAAAAAAAAACTATGCTTACATTTAAAAAGAAAGGAATTTAAAATACAAAATTTCAAGTTTCTCAACTAGGGCCTATACAAAAAAAAAAAAGGATTTGCCCAACATGCATTCGTGGCTAAGTTTGTTTTGGGTCTGATTTTTGACACTTTTGCTAAATGTTACTGTATTCTTTTGGTCAAATTGATACTACAAATTAAGATACGGTCTGTTCTTCATCTGATGAATGTATGGATGATAATACAAACGAAATCTTCAGTGGTGATGTTGAGTAATAAGGATTCTAAATATTCAAAAGATGGTGTTGGTGCTTCTATATATTGAGAAAGAGTACTGCTAGGTGTACCGACCATTTTTGGACCGAAACCGTACCGACGGCCGCGCGCGGCCGTCTCCGGCCACCGGACGGCCGATCCGAGCCGTCCAAAAATTTTAAAAAAAAAAACCGAGGGGCCCCACGCGGGAATTAACGTCATCCGATGTGTGTAGGGTGCTTGATCTAAACACCCTATTTTTCGTGTATACATATATACACGAAAAATAGGGTGTTTAGATCAAGCACCCTACACACATCGGATGACGTTAATTCCCGCGTGGGGCCCCTCGGTTTTTTTTTTTAAAATTTTTGGACGGCTCGGATCGGCCGTCCGGTGGCCGGAGACGGCCGCGCGCGGCCGTCGGTACGGTTTCGGTCCAAAAATGGTCGGTACACATAGGATTTTCGATTGAGAAATCATGCATGTACTGAGATTCTCATATATAGAGTTCAAAGTCGGATTCGTGTGGGATTGATGGGGCTGCATTTTGATATTGATGATTGTTGAGACATTTTGTCTCATGTTTGACTATGTACTTCACACACCGCGCAGTTTCGGTTCATTAAATAGAAAATCAATGGTGTGAAATTGTTTATTTTGGAGCACCTGATCAACGGTCTAAATTTAATAGAGCGAATGGGTGCTTTTCAAGTGAATGGGTAATTAAATGGACTAAACTCCTCAAGGGTATCTTTCGAACAAATGGGAACTGTGAATGGAACCAATTGTTCCAGGGGTGTGATGTTCAATGAAAGAGTGCAAGTACACTTTCAAAGTATGTGTTGTTTTGAAGAGGTGTAATCTTTCCAAAAGGGCACTTATGACTCTTACATAAATTCTTTTCACCCCAACGTCATTTACTCCACTCCACATAATCATCTCTCTCGCATAACAGTTTACGTGGAAAAGTCTTCAATACACACCCCTTTAAGATGTGTACTATATGCACCTATTGTATGGTTTATATTGTGTCCCCTCATAAAAAATTACTTGTAGGACCGATCATTCATAACATTTTATTTCCTATCGTAACTTTTATACTAAAAATTCGTAACTTTTCATCAATATGATTCGTAACTTTTTAGCAATAGATTCAGAACATTTTGGGAATCATAATATTTTGGTGTGTTTCAATGAGGGTGCATATGATACACACCCAAATAAGGGGTGTGTATTGTAGCACTTCCCTAGTTACGGTAGACAAAAGGATTTCTCGGAAGTCTTTCAATTTTGTTGGTTGCAATTCTTCACCCAAAGGCTTTGTTGAATCCTGAGGACGATTTTGCCTGAACCCAACAACAAACTCTATCGAGTGGGGGCAAATTTCGTTCTAAAGATAGTGTGTCTTTAGATACGCTTCAAAGTCTTTGATTCTCGTACAATGTGTGTGGATCCCATATACATCCGGATGTGGATTTGATATGGCATTGCTCTTATTTTTTTACCAGCAATATTGCAATATATGATGTTCTTGGTACTCTCTCTCTCTCTCTCACCGATTTGTAAATGGACTGGAGAAGAAATTGGCATCGGAGAAAGGAAACAACTTCGTTACAACCGCAAATGTCCTGTGAGTGAATGTGCATACATAACTTCGTCATTACACCTGCAAATATCTTGTGAGTGAACGTGCATGTGTTGTGCGTTTAGTTGTGGTTATAAAATTCTTGGAATATTGGAAAACCGTTCCAGCTAGCCAAACAGAAGCATAGAACGTTCTATGGCTTTTTGAGGTCCCCCATCATCACCTGTAAATTAAGATTATTACTTTAATTAGCTTGATTAGGGTGACATGCATTTGGTAATCCCAGTGGACAATGGTCCATGCTAGCTTCTGTTGTGTCTCATCTTCTAGGTTTGCTGCCGGTGACCCATTATTATGGGAGTGATTGCCTCATGGATTCTGCTTAAAAGATTACTCCAAAATTGCCGAAAGGACAACGCGCGGCGACCAAGAATGCTGGACTTTTACAAGACAAAATGGCCTGATTTTGGAGACTGTTTTCTCTGCTCTAATCCCTAAGCGTCTTTTTCAACCTATTTACAGTGGATCAACACTTATCTTAGTGAAGCTAAAGGAAATGGTGGTCAAAATTATCTTGAAAATAGGTCTGCAAACATCAGTAAAACCAACCGGGGATGGTGTTGTGCATCAATAGCATGATGGAGATGAGATTTGGACTGTTGGATTACCGAACGGACGGTCGGGATGTACACCGTCTTTCTCAGGACCCACTTCGGAGTCCTACACAAATGATCAAAGTTGCTCAATATTTTTAACACCCTTTTTTAAGGAACTCTGTAAAAAAAATCATCTCATTCGGATATCGATAAAGATTTGATCAATTTTACGCCAAATTTGCTCACAGAAATTTGAGCAAAAAATTGATGATGCCCTTACCGAATTGATAGCCCAAATCTGGTAAAAGAGCGAGTGCAATTTTGCTCACCCTCCTTAAAAGAGGATGAACATTACCCTCACTCTTATTGGTTGAAATGATGTAGATTCCATCAGTGCAATACACTTTTTGGTAAGCATGACATCACTTTGTGGTGAGATCCACACCATTTTAACTAATAGGGAGAAGAGTAATGTTCACCCTCTTTAGTGCAGGGTGAACAGAACTAGGAATCTCAATTTTTTAAATAAAAAACGGAAGTAAAAAGGCACAAATTTGCGGAAAATACTTGTAATTAGTATGTGTTCACAACTACTAATAATTTTGCTTCTTAAGTTTATTTATTTGTTCCTTAGAATTGTATAAAGGGCCCTTTCTTTTCGAGGTTTGGCTTCGGGCCTAAGCAAATCAGGCGTGCTTGTTCTCGTGGTCACAGCTTCATAAAAATTCGCTAAAAACAGATTTGTGGGGACTGAAAAGGCAGGTTTCAGCGAGGAAAAAAGTGAAGATAAAAATAAAATTGTAAAATAATCAAATGGTGTCCAGGTAAAAAATAAAATTGTAAAATAATCGAACGGTGACATTTTTACTTTTTCCATTTTGAAATCAGCGGGAATGAGGTTGGCGAGAAAAGATGAGCCAGAAACACGGAGCCACACGCACGCTAGAAATCTTGAAACTCAGAAATCTTGGGCCATTTTGACTTCTTCTTCTTGTCTGCGACAAATTTTCAAATCTTCCCCAAAACTTCACACCTAGCGGTGCTACGTTCACCGCTATGTTTACCGCTCCACATCTCACCGTTCGTCTGGGCAATCAATAGTCTGGATTTTTAAAAAACTAAACTCTTCCCTGGAAAAAAAATTTAGAATCCAAACCGTCTAAAACACTTTAGGACGGTGAGATTGAGAGCCGTTGGGAGTGCGGTAAAAGTCGAGCAGCGGGTGTAGACTTTCTGCTATTTGAATTACTAAATTCATTTCTATAGAAAGAATCAGATGCCCATATTTCGAGTTGTGTCATTCACACAGTAACAATGTGTATCCCGTGCTCTAGTATGAGTGGAAACCTGCTAATTTCCCTCCAGTTATTTGTATGACCATAAAACGTCGGATCGAGAAGTCCGACTCGACGAGTCGGGTCGTAAATTCAAAGCAACATAACGAGACAGAAGTGGTGATTGACAAAAACAATAAAAATGTGGCTCGAAAGTCCTCATACATATATATCCCCACGCACGATTTCTTATCTCCCTCAAGTGTAGCGTATGCTCACGTTCTGGTGACTTAAACTCGCGTCGCGACGTTGAGAGTTAATGCCATTGAAAAATCAAAATCACACACAGTTTTACTTGGTATAAACTCCCAAAATTGTTGGCTCGCTGTTTCTCGTATATGCATATACAGTGCGTGCGTACGTAATTTGATTGACATGTGCCGGTCCATGAACAAACAGTTTTCTTCTTCTTTTTATGGAAAACAAGCAGCTTCCAACAATTCATGCCTAGAAATTCTCTTGAGTCTCAGCAAATTCGGTCCACAACACGTTGACAAATACTATAATACGGTCAAGAAAGATTTAGTCAGATCGAAGATGTCTGCATATATTATATTTATAGGGTTTTTGTGATTCATACAGTATTATATTTTTATTATTATTACCGGATGTCCGAGTCAGCTTGCACACCTCAACTGATTTCTGGAGCCCGAAAGTTAATGACCGAACAGAACCCTTAATGGCCCCAAGATATGAAATTTTCGTCGTCCGTGAGATTCGAATATGCGACATGATGAAGGACAAATACTTATTAGCTTTGTCATGCCCGCTTGGCCGGATCGCTCGGGTTTATATACACATAAGATACTAATGTAGCTCTACATTGCTCCCCTTCTTTTCCCTGTAAGGGGTGCCGGAGTTTTGAGGGGACAAACCTTCAATTGTGAAGTGAAAGTTGAAGGGAGGAGAGACAAATTAAAGAAGGCCCCAACCCATCCCTACCTTGTTTTTTCCTAATTCATTCATAGGTCTCTCATCACTTCAAAACCAATTGAATGTCCTGTTTCGTCTACTATCACATAGCCTGAGTTTAATGCCTACACTGAACACTAGTAATTCCTTCAACTCTATACATAAGACTCACCCCTCCCAAACTTCAGTGTATTCTATGTGTGCTTGTTTGAGTCCTGTGATCATTGAAATTTTGAATCTCTAATCATATATCCTCATGATGTCTTTGATCACATCCTCTGTTTTCATCTTCTACTTGTGTATTTGTTCATCGCATGCATGCAATGCTCGACGTCTCGGGCTCACTGACAATGGAGGAGGTTTCGGCAAAAGACTTCTTTTTCCAAGCAAGGTTGGTTCAATGGCGTTGTGTGCTCTAGAGACTAGTTTCATCTTTTTGTTTTTGGAAAATGAGATGGCGAAATATAAATTGCGAAATTTGTATACATCATATGTGATATATCCCACACGGATACGTAAGATGCCGTAGTATATCTCGCATGCAGACAAATTAAAGGGGTTCAAACTTCATAAGATAATGAAGATAATACTAGTACTATCTTTCTTGAGTTTATGCATGGGGTCGCTTCGGCCTTCAGACTTCCCTTGCCTACTGCTTCTTCTTGCCTTCGAGTGCTTGTCAGCTAGATCCCCTGGCCAACCGAGCCATAATTTTTTTTTGGTGTTTTTCATTCATAATACTTGAAGCTAGCGAAAATCATTGCACAATCTGTTGGAGGGTATCGGTCATACGATACAATACAACCATATTATGTATAGAAACTTGATATGTGCAGAATGTGAGGCTTAATCATGGTTCTCTCATTTGAAATCGACACACCATGCCGATGCTTGGGATTATCAATTAGCATAAATGTCACTGTCATCGATCGATCAAAACAAAAAGGTGTCACTGTCACAATTTTTTGGTTTGTCAATTGTTACGTCATTTTCTTTTGATTTACGGAGTATCACCTTTTTTTTCTTGGTCAAGTCACAGGCATTCCCAAACATGGTAGTCAACATGGATTCAACTAAAAAGGGAGCAGAGTTTGGTGATAGCATTGGTTACAAGAGTACTCATGGTGGTGAAATGATCACTGAAAAGCCGAAGGGAATGAAATTCAGTGCAGAAGAAGAAGCAGCAGCAATTTCAGGTTCAATTCATATAAAGCCAATTGTTTCGGTTTCGGTTTCTAATTCAAATTGGCATGTTTCCCACAACAAAAATGGTCATCAGGACCAACATGTACCTGGGTTTTACTCTGATTATTCCCGACCAAGCACACACCCGCCTTCCCACAACTGATGTTTTTTGTCTCAGGTAAAATAACACTCTTGGTTCCGGTAGTTCTACCGAGATTTCCCTTTGGTCGATTGAACTTCTCGGGTTTATCGATCAATCGAAACTATACACTTCAATTTCTGCTTCGATCTGGCACTTCCGTCATCTTCCAAGTATTTCAAACGGGAAAAGAACGACGTGTGTGACCGACTGTGACGTCTCCAATTTATTGTGTTCCACTTTTGTCCCTCTAGTTTCGAATATGTCTCCTTTTCATTTGATGTACTAATGGGAGATGACAGAAGAACTGCATTATTGATATCGAAATAGAAGTGTATGGTACGAACTAACGAAATCAAAGCTTTGGAGATCAAACTGGAATCTTGTTGGAACTATAGGAACCAAAGTGTAATTTACCATATAGCCCCCACCATTTATTATGGCAATAGGGGCTGAGTTTTGTTTTTTTTTTTTCTTTTCTTGATCATCAATTGGGGCTGAACTTAGTCGTCCATTGTCGAGCATGACTGATCTGGATGGGACCAACACGCATGCTCCCCGGATTCATCATTTTGGGTTGCTATATCATCTATTTGTATTACCGTTTATTCCATTGGTATATGTAAACATGCAGGAAATAAGATCGAAGAGTCATCATCTCATATGGGCTTGCAAAAGGCTATAGAAATAGAGGTACATTAAACAATGCTACCCTCTACATCCTTCATATGGCATATTTAAGGCCCTTTTTTTTATTTTTTAAAGGATTTGGGTTGGCCACCAACTGATGCAACCGACCTCTTAGTGAAAATGATTGGCCTGTCTCTGACCGAACCAAGGAGGGGATTAGTCCTCGGGGATTAGTCGAAGCTAGTGTGCGTAAGTTAGCTCAAACACCACTGACCGTCGAACCAAGGAAAAATGACTAGGCAAAAATGATACGTGCATGACTACATTCATGTGTTTATTAATTATTCAGTTCCAATTGGCCCCATCCCCTTATCATGTGCATGGGTATACATCACTGTTTTTTGGCAAAACACATCTAACTGGTGCAAACTATGAGGGTGTACTAATGTATGTATCTATGTAGAAATTTCCTGTAGATCACTCCTAAGAAGTCGTATTGTCATTTACTATATGGAAAAATCTTTTTAACAGCGGAGCCGTGAATAGTTGTTTATGGAGCTAATCGTGACCGTCCAAACACACGGTCTGGATGTTAATGAAATTTTTCCGGGAAAAAGTTTAACTCTTCCTTGAAAAAATTTCATTTAAATCCGGACTGTCCAAAACCAAAATGGGCGACCGAAATCGCACGGAGTCGTAAATAACTTCTTCACGACTCTACCGTGAATAAGTTTCTCCCTTACTATATATCATCAAAAAGACCCAAAAAGCAAGTCGGTTTTATAAGTAGTATGGGCTTCACATGCATCCTTCCCCCCCATCTTGTATGTCCTAGTATTTTTCAAGTACTGACTCATGGTTTCAAATCAATCCAAACCTGTCACTAAGGTTAACAATTTTAAGTCAAGTACTGCATTAGTTTTTATTCATCTCAAATTGTGGTGACGCGTCAGAACTATATTGGAAGGATGAGACAAAAAGAGCAGAATACATGAGTGAATGATGATTAGATGGTATAGCGTGCAATCGTTTTATCATGTGAGTGAGTGATGCCATTGTCTGCCACATACTTACTTAGAGAAACATTTTCTCCGAGCCAAATTAAGAACAACACGTTATAAATTATTAGTAATTAATGACGGCTTTGTTTTTGTTTTGTGTTTTGCTATTGCTTAGTAGAATTCTTCAGAATTTGACAAAATCAGATTTTAAGGTGGGACAGAATTTGAGGCCTTAAAAGCAGAATAGTTTGATAAAAATTAGGAAAATAATTAGATTTATTGACATGTTTTGTTATGCCTCAATTGTGCAGGACCCAAGATGGCAAAATTCAGGAAGGGTAATACTTGAGCATGACCCCCATGGCATACAACAACAAGAAGAAGAGACACATTCTACCTACCATAACAGTGTCAATGAAGTTGTACAAGAGGTTGATTATGAGCCCGCACATATGAATATCCCAACTCATAACTAATAAGCTTTCATAAGCTAGCTGAATAGTGAGCACGGTCTACAATATTATATGTGTGTTATTCTGCAGAGTAAGATAAGACGCAACAACCGTGACGTTAATTTCTGGTTTATCGGTAGAATGTAGGGATTTAATTTGGCAAATGGCTATGTTAATTTGGAGTATCCATCTCTTGTTATGAAGGATTTTTCCACCTTTTCCGTTGGCTATTTGTCAATTTTCATCCTGTTTCGTACAATAAATCTATATGCCCGTAGGGAAATAGTCATTCTATATGGAACTCTGATTCAGATCTCCTCAATGATCAGACATGCCCTTGAATCTATTAACATTCGCTAAGACTATTTTTTCCTTGAATCCAAGTAACCCAATATTGTATCCCAAAGGTAAGCGCAAAACTATATATATATATATATATATATATATATATATATATATATATATATATGTGTGTGTGTGTGTGTGTGTGTGTGTGTGTGTGTGTGTAAGTTTTTGTTACCATATTACTCAAACATTTCAGCCATCAATCTAAAAGATTATTACTTGTTTCTAGAGCACCACTGTGTGCAGAGTCGGCCCTAGGCTAAGGCACAAGATCCAGTTGCCTTGGACCCTCTAAAAAGTGCAAAAATTAGGGCACCCAACTATTTTTAATACCCAACGTATTTGCTCAAAAATAAAAATTTTAGTACCTCGATCAACTAAAAGCCCAACAAGGAAAAATTGGGGCCCTGTAACGACTCGGAATTTTTAATGAATAAAAATTTCATTTATTTATCAGAATTTCTTTTAATTACTTAATATTATTTTTAATATTCCTTTTTAATCCGTCATAATTAGATTTTAGTCCTTTAAATTTCATTTCTTGATTAAAAGCCCTAAATGGCTAGTAAAGTTAATTTCCAACCAATTAGTTGGAGGAACCGGACTTCCAATTCACCTAGTTACATTTCCCTAACCCTAATTGGACCTTTTGACCATCTTTGAACCTTTTGAATCCCTCCCAAACCTAATTGAACTCTTAGACCTTTAGGGATAATCACTATACCCCATGAATGGTCATTCAAGCCCATACCTACCATCATTATTTCTTTAACCATTGGTTAATAAATGCTAGGGGAATTATTATCCCTTGGTTAATGGACTTTTGACTTACCAATGAATGTATGACTTGGACAAGACAAGTCATAGCCATCATGTTGCTTCTTTTGGAAGCAAGCCTAGCCATGCTATGCATGCACACCTAGGTTATAGCTTTAAACCTAATTATTTTAGGACAACTTTCCTAGATGTATGTATATATGTACTTATATATATATATATATATATATATATATATATATATATGTTTGTTTGTACATGGTACAAGAGAGAGAGCGAGAGGGGGGGGGGGGGGGGGGAAAGGAAGCCGAGAGAGAGAGAGAGAGGAGGAGAGAGAGAGGGGGGAAAGGAGGCCGAGAGAGACAGAGAGGCCGAAGGAGAGAGAGAGGGAGAGAGTGTGGTGTGCGCATGTGACTTTGTTCACTCCCACAACCTGCCCTTTATAGCCTTAAGCTTATTTGACAACTTGACAACCCATTCTAGTCTTCCTAAGTACAACCCTAGCCATCATTTATTCTTCCTTGCAAGTTAGCCCAACCTAGGACAAAACTAGACAAAAACCCTTCATGATAACCTAGGATTTGACCTAAAATTGGATTGACAAGTGAGGGAAGGCTATGACATTGATTGAAGGCTTGAAATGACAAGACAATGGAGCAAAATCCATGGGACAAAGAGAGGGAGAGAGGGCTGGCCAAGGGGGGAGGAGAGGGAGCCAAATTTTTGCTATAAATAGCACCCCCCATTCACCATTCAACTCACACATTCATCCTCCAACTTCCCTCTCTAAGAAAGCTTGTGTTCTTACTTGTTCTTACTTAGTTCTTCCTTGTTCTTGAAGCTCTTCTTGTGTTCTTCAAGAAACTCATCTTAAAACCCCTATTTCGATCCATAAAGTTTAGTATTTTTAGTTACAAAGAAGTTTCGAGATAAACCTTTCTCTTTCAAAGCTACCGGAAGCCAACCGTAGGAAGTTACTCCGCCTGACGTACACATTCTCTCCGTAGTCGCCACTACCGCCAAATAGAAAGGTAGAGTCCCTTTGTCCACCAACTCCAAGTATAACGTAGAACCATATGTTGGAAGTATAAGTAAAATTTCCGTATATAAGGTTATCTATCCCCTATAAGTTTGAAATGCATGAAAATTTGTAAACTTATTCTCGCTAATGGAAGTATGAACTTGTTGGAATAATCGACTTTTACTCTAGTAAACATGTGTTGTTTTGAATTTCTCACAAATGAAGAAAGAATGGTTTTTCAAAAGATAAGACTTTATTGTTGATAGAAATATTCGTATTTTGATATTTAGATGATTATGAGTATGTATTATGAATTGTTTGTATTACTTGTCTTGTTGTAAAGCATAAGTGATTTTCACTCCAAAGACGTCCGTACAAGTGGCATTATGCTTTAAGTTGTGATTTGAGCATGCTTAGTAATATAGAGTTGGATGATCTTGCTAGTTTAGTTTCACGATTTCAATGAATGATTTATGATTACGTATATGAAAAGTCCTACCGTGGAGTCATTGCATGAAAACGAGACACAAAAATCGAGAAAGTTAGAAACATGACACCTAGGGTGTGGTTAATGAAAAGGCGTGTTTTGGAAATGTGAAATATTTTGGAAACCGCAATGTGGCAGGACGTGGTAGCCCATTGTGTGGTGTGTGTTTTGTGTGCCAATGGGAACTCGGTGCGGCGAAACTATTGTGAGGATACTCGGGAGACCGGAACGGCGGAAACGAGGTTGGATGTGTGGCTTGGTTATCCGCGGAGAAGAACCAATGCAAAGTGTGCCAATGGAAAACCGGTGCGGCGGAACCATTGTGAGGATACTCGGGAGACTGGAACGGCAGAACCGAGGTTGAGTGTGTTAAAAATAAGTTTGGAAATGTTGATATGGTATGAAATGTGAAAAATGGTGACACGGTCTACGAGGAGTTACGTAGGAGAAACTCAGAAAATAATGGACACCAATGTTAGTTTGGATAATGAATGTGGATGTGTCATTGTTAACTGTTTTGTCGAATATGTATGAATTATGTGGAAATTATTGAATTTATGATCGTTGTTCGTAAGTTAAGGGTTAGTGGGTATGAATTGTTCTATGGAGCTTTTTTAGCTCACGATGTTACCTTTGGTGACTCTGACATATTATTGTCACGCCCCGCCCCGCAAACGGCACCCAAAGTGGGCCCGAGTCGACGTGACCAAGTGGCATTCCACACAGAAGACCAAACCACACATCACAACCTGTCAGAAATAAACACTCAGCGGAAGACTTATTACCTTAACATAAAAAGGAGTTAATGTATTGACCAACCAACCATGACATCGCACAACCAAGAAACAACATCTGCATTATAGCACTTTAAAAATTCTATACTTCAACACATCTATCAATGACTTATTTACAACTTGAATAAACCAACTTCATCATCAACCACCTACAACAAACTCGACCATTCACAACGTCCAAGGCTAACCTCAAATAGAACGCCAACCATCGACTAAACTTAATTACAACCTATACATTTAAAAAAACTTTAACTATCCTTAGTTACAACTCCTTACAAATTAAATTTTGTACCAGTTAAGGCACTTGACAACAACGTAACCAAAATCCCACCTGACGCTAGCAAAATACCTCAACACGACGACCGATAGTGGACCCACTCTAAGTAACTCGCTACCTGGCAGACCAAAAAGGAAAGCCAGAGTGTGTGAGATATAGAAATGCTCAACATAATACCACAATATCCGAAGGAATATCAACATGAATACACATCACCAATATAATTGAAATACTAGAATGTATGCAACAGTTATAACCAACATACCCACCCAACTGAGCAATAATAATTATTGCACAACAATATGAATGTAATCACATCATATGCAGTGACACATCTGCCATATCCCATGAACCTAAGATAAGGTATCCCACATACCATGCTCTCATCCACCGACAATTAGCCGGCATGGCATACGACATGGTATGCCTCACACGTTAACTTTCGACGGTTCAATCAACACCTATCAGCATGTATTTTCATCAAACACGCATATCAAAATCAAATCTCGTGTCTCACACACCATGCTCCCAACCATCGTCCATTGAACGATATAACTTACGACATGGTGTGTCTCATTCGGAATCATTCACAACATATCAAAAGCTAAACAACAATAGCATGATATACACCCCTTACTATAACATCTCATTAAAAATAATCATATCGAAAATTAATCACAAATAGTAAAATATACACTCACCACCACAGCAATATTATATGGAGAAGAATCATATCAAACACACTCACCTTTGCATCGATCGAGGTACGCCAAACTTAAGGTTTCGACCTCTCCAATTGATTAGGTTGACACCTAACCACAAGTTAACCATATCAGTTTATTGAACGCTTAAATGTCAAAACTAATTCCTAACAATAATCTATAATACCAACAATAAATTAAATATGCTTAACGAATACTAGCATGTTCATCTCAAAGGTTTAGAAGTGTCCCTAAACAAGCGTAACACTCAAACACCACATAACCTCTACATTTGGTTTGAAATCTACGACAAGCCTGTTGTGTTCTGCCTATAACTTTTTATAAGGTTAAAACCATATCATGAAACCACCACCATTAAAAAGTACACCTCCGATATATGAATTTTGATATAAAATTTATTAAAAACGGAGTCCGAACAACAAAGTTATGCTCATCCAAAATTACACAAAAATCTGTCTAAAATCACAGATTCTGTCCGTCTATTCTGTCCGTCTATCAATTTCAAATCAAAAATTGATTTAACTTGGTACAAAACAAGCGACAACCCCTGCATATTCCGAAAGGTATACAAGTCTAGTTTCAGAATCAACAACCCGTGGGCTAACCTGATACCCGAGCTAAAAGATATGACCATTTTCTCAAAATGTGTCAATGCAGCAATTACAAAACCCAGCAGTGTCACACAAACATGTAAAATCCACCAACACTATAATACGCATCTAATAAATCCCAAATTTGGTACACACCATTATCACTTGTCAAAGTTCATTCCTGATTTTTTTCCAGATTTTTCAAAATAAAGGAACATAATCAAAATCACTTCCAAACTCAGAAAATTCTATGCAGCGAAGCACAATTTCTAGCAGAACAGTCGGTATTTGAAAATTCATTAAAAATTGAATACTTAATACTTTTTAGTAATTCCAATGCCAAAACATCACCAACTTATCAATTTTTCATAATCATAAGGCCCTAGAATCAGGAGAATCGCTTAACTATAAAAAAAATTGATAAAAGACACAGCTCTGTAAGCTATCTGCTAAAAAATAGGATCCTAATCACAGTTAGGTTTATGATTTTTATCTTTTTCTACACCTCTCAGAAAATTATAAAAATTTACCACCGTATACTAGATACATAAATGAACATTCAGTAAAAATTAGAAAAATTCGCAAGCTTTCTAAGTACCTTGAATAATTTTATAAAGAACAACCCTGCACATGTCTTTCTCTTCTTCTTCTTCTCCTCTCTCTCTCTTTTTTTTTTTTTTTTGATCAGCAATTCATTTCATTAAAGGCCTAAAAATAAGCAAATATAGCGAATCCATCCGAATACAATGAAGAGGGAACTACAGCCAAACCATCCAAAAAATACACATGATAAACAAGGACAAAGAGACCACTAATGCCTAGATTCTAAGCCGAGTCACAGACTCACTACTCAGCTCCTCTAAGGGTCGGGTCACGAGAAGCTATCAATCTATCCATTCAGTCGCCTCGGGATGGCGTAACCCCCAAATCACAGACGAACAATAACAAACCGATGGAAACAGACAAGAAATCAAGCAGACCGGAAGCACAAACACCTTGGACTGACACCAATAAGCCGCCGGCCTACTCCGGTCAAAGGATGACGTCATACGCCGACAAAGAGGCATAGACGGGACCTCGGACCAGAGTGAAGGAGATTAAATCTCCGGCAAGCCCCCACTGCAACGCGGGGCTCCGGGTGAGGAGATTGAAATAGAAATCCACATGGGCTAAAATTTCAATCACACGCGACCACGGCGGCCGATGCCTGCAAACCCAAGTCTGCCTATTCAAGTCCCAGGGCTCTTCAAACTAGACGACACACTCAAGGGCCAAGCCCTGAGCCTTATACTACCGCCGTCAAATCCAGATCAACAGCCGCAGTACCCACCATATCAGCGGGAGGAGGACGCCGACGATCTCCGACGACGGCCAAACCACTAACACAGCACCACCACCACCGAAATCGAGAAAAAACCAGCAGTCGCTAACTAATTATTAACCCACCACCAAACCCACCAGATCTGAAAAAACAGACCGGTACAAGCCGATAGAACCGGAAAAACCGAAAAAAGCAAGGAAAAACCCAACCCTATCACCCTATTATTACCTCACCGCCGGCCACTATTCACCGAATCTGAGAGGACGAGTCGGAGACCAGTAGAAAACAGGCCCACCGACAACCGGCCAAAAGCCCGAGCACCGGAAGCATGAACGCCTGGATCACAACAGCCCACAGCCGAAACAGATCGAGAATAGATACACCAAGAAAACGGAGAGAAGAAGGAGAGGCGATGGAGAGAGGGGAGGAGGAGGCCCCCCCCCCCCCCCCCAAAGCTGAAAAAGATTTAGGCGAGTTCTTTTTAAAGAGAGAGAGAGAGATTGTATCCAAATCATTCTCTCTCTCTCTCTCTCTCTCTACGTAGAAACAAGATACGTATGGAGAAAGATAAATATCGTCAGGATATTTTGCTATATAAAGGCACAAGGAAATTTATCACACGTAAGCAGAACCACGCCTTAACTTATGCTCCAATCACAAATCACACACAGAACCCTCGTAAGTTTTATTGTTTACGATTTAAACCCATAAAATACATAGTTCAATTAAAAATAATTGAAATACCGAAATATCCGGGGCGGGTATTACAATTATATTGGTGGCGATGCCGGTATAATGTGTCAGATCTTATAAACAAACAGGGTGAACTCTCCCTTGTTTTGTTGTATTAAAGTATTTTGGTTAAGATTATAATGTAATATTGAGTCAGACTCCATTTAATTTTCAATGAAATTATCCTTTTAACGTTCCCAAAATTCGGGGCGTTACAGACCCCTTCTTCAAAATTTGCTTTAAACCCCTGAAATATCAGGGCAGACCTTGGCTACATGGTCTTCGGGGGCCTTTTCCACCATACATTGGTGTGGGTTTCACCACACGTAAGTGACGGTGCTCTAAGAATACTAAATAATCACTATTATTCCAATCAAATTCTTTTGGGATGGAATCCTCCCCAATCCCTTTTAAGTGACTTAACGGTCCTGTTTGGGTCATTTCTGGACTCTTTCCGGGTCCATTTTGATGATCGGGACTGCTTATATTTTAGAACTCGCCGAGAATATTAGACATGTCAAAAAATCATGCTAATCGAATATCATTTTGTGTATTTTCTAAACACATTTATCTCGAGAATAATGGGTTTAGAAATATTGCTGACACTGAATAAAAATGGATTTTTGTAGAGATGAATATGTTTCGAAAACACATCAAACAATATCCGATTAACATGATTTTGTGGCGTTCCTAATGTTTTTTATGAGGTCTAAAATATCAATGTTCCTGATCATTTAAAAAAACGGGAAAGGCTTCCAATTTTTTTCCTTGCATGTACCGGGACAGACTATGCAACACTTGCCCCAAACAGTAGGGCTTCATTCATTTGGACCATTAGCCCATACATCTATGAGATTATCCGGATTACCCCTTAAAAAATAATATTTATTTACAATTTTCAAGCTTAAAAATAATAGATTTATTGAAATCAAAAAAATACAATATGTATTTAGTTTTATAGATGAGATCTATCAAACTCTGCAAAAAAAATTGAAAAATTATTTTCGTAAACCTATTATTTTTAAGTCTGAAAATTGATCCTTAAAAAATAAGTATTTTTTTAAGAATCTGGAATGGGGCCTAAATTCTTTCCACCACCGGTGGAAAACTTCACTTTTTCACTACCACTTTTTTCGGTCCTACCGTGTATTTATTGTTGATCTTATAGACCCCACATAAGAGTATATCCATATAAAAAATAAACTTGAATGGCATCGATAGGAGTATCAAAAATTAAATTTTGCTTTATAAAATGGATAATTTATCTTTATTATTATTGACAGAAATCAGATCGTCCATTTTATAAACTAAAATCTAAATTTTGATATATCTATCGACTTCCAATCAAGTTGATTTTTTACATGGCAATATTATATTGTCTGTCTTAAAATATGAATGGCTCAGATCACAACAATAGACACTCGGTATGGCCCTTCTCAAACAATAAAAAAAAAAATTTACGGGATAAAATTTATTCTCAACATGTATTCCTCCCCTTCTCAAACAATAAAAAAAAAATTTTTTTTTTGAAGAAAATCCCGAAATTAACCCCAATTCGATTTCAAAGGTCACGTTCAAAAGTCGTATCGGTCAGGACCCCACATGACAACCCCATCTCTCCCTTTCACAAAACTAACTTCCCACCAAAAATAACCGAAAAAAACTCAGTCCAAAAAAACACACACGAACCCACGAACTCATCGTTCACAGACATGACGAAGAGATACCAAGTTTTGCAGAGAAAACTGCGAGAACTCGAATCCCTCATCGCCCGCCTCTCCTCCCCTTACCCGGCCATACCCTCCGGCCTCCTCGCGGACGACAGCGAGATCGCCCAGCAACTCGTCTTCTCGAGGAAGCTCTTGTCCGCGGAGATCGCTTCCCACCCTTCCAAGCCCCACCACTTGGCCCACATCTCCCGCCGCCTCAACCGACTCGACACCGTCTTTCGCCACTACCAGGACCACCGCGACCACGACGTAAATGATGATTTCGCCGTTAATGACGGTTTGGATGCGGCCTCCACGTGTTCGTGCACCGAGTCTTGTCTCAATGACGACGGGGAGGGGGAGGCCGACTTGGGGTCCGAATTGTGTGAAGAGCCGGAAGAAGAAATGTTTTACGAGGCGCCACCCGGGGTGGTGGAGGAAGAGGAGGCGAGTGTGGAGGAGGCAGGGAGGGTGGTACATGAGACTAGGACAGAGAAGGGGGGTGCAGAGAGGGAAGAGGAGGGAGATTGTGTTTGGGGGTATTTTGGGGTTTTGGGTGGTGGGTTGGTGGTTGGGGTTGCTATCGGGGTTGTTTTGACGGGTTTTGTGATGTTGAGGTTTTCTGGTTGTTTTCATTACATTCAACATCAAGGTTTTCTCATCCCAACATAAGGCAATGTGTCCCTTGTGGGTCCGATCCCTTATGTCTCGGACAAAATCCCTCCCCACATAGACATAGGAGTTTTCGGCACAGAGGATCCTGCCTCGTGGCTCATGTAGCAAGCAAAAAATTGGTTAGTAATTTGTGTTTTGTTTCCCCCTTTTCAATTGGTTTTTGTGTAGTTAAGTTAAATTTGGGTTTCACGGTTGTAGTATTGGTTTTCTTCCTCTTCCTACTTCAATCGTTGTGTTATTTCTTTTAAATTCCGCAAGAAATCGCTAGTATTTATGTTGATGGGGCAGAGAGATGATATAGAGTTGAAATACAATTCTTAATTTGTCAGTATCTTAAATGCATGAGTTTATCACAATTTATATGTTCGGATCAATTTGCGTGCACCTCGACTAATTTTGGGGACCAATTCCATGAACCACTCGCAGGAAGCCCAACTAACTGCATGAGTTACTTATTCGGTAACTCTAAAATAAAAATTAATTTACATGTGTCAATTGTCATCGTCAAATAGAGTAATAACAATTAACCTAATTATTTTTGCCTGTAAATTATGATGATGTATCGTTCTCGAAAACAAATTAATAGACCCTTTGAAATTCATTTTCAAATTCAATTTCCACTCGTTCAAACAACTGACCAACTGTATACGTATATTCAGAACCAGATTTTATGGAGTTTTCAGTGCTCATAAATCCTCTGCTATGAACAAGATCAATGGTATTGTTAATAACAGTGAATCCGTGATTGACATTAATTTGTGCAATTGACCGTTGTTAGAGGTGATAAAGGAGCCAAACAGGTAGTTGATCAAGCTTGGTTTGATAGCATAACGAGTTTCAAAAATATGTTTCAATTTAGCTTGTTTATATGACGAGCCAATCGCAAACAAGTTTTAATCAACACAAATACGAGCGGATCTTAAGTAGCTTGAATTTTTCATGCATAATAAGTCGAATGAGCCAAGTACTAGTAACTTGTTTAAGCTTGACTTGAAATCTTAACGAGCTTCAAAAAAATATTCAAGTTTGGTTTTGTTTATGTAACAAACCAATCTTGAACAAACTTTTACAGAACGAACACGAGCTCAAGTTCGAATAGCTTGATTTGTTTAGCCGCTTTAACCGTTGTTAGTTGAGACAAAATAAATACGGAGTATACGCTTGCCTCAATATCAAACAGAGACAAATCATGCGTGATTGCGGCAAAAGAGCATTCGAAGTACCTTACGCTGTGATTTATGGATCTTTAATAGTAGCTCAATAATTGTCAACTAATGTGGACTATTTCAATGTGCATCACCCTATAATATTAAGCTATGGCAGATCTTCAATTCAATTGCAAGACGTTTTCATGTCCCCGCATTGTCCATGACAAGGAAACTTCTCTTGACAATAATTACTTGAATTAATCATCTTCAATATGGGTCGATAAGGCATGGGAGAAGCAGAATTGATGTTCGTTCAATAAATTGAAATTTTAACTTTTTTGGTCATTATAAGAAGCGATGGTAAATGAGTTTTCGTAATTTCCTACTCTAGCTTAGGCAAACCAAATTAGAGAAACAGTGTTTAAAACTACACTAGATTTCGCGACAGGATTATTGTTAAACTACTGCTGTATTACTCTACCAACTTCATCGAATCTTAAGATCCCCAATCACAAGCTTTTTATAAATAGGAGTTGGTGTGAACACTGTGCCAGTACAGTCTAATAGTGCCAAAAGGCTTGAGCATGGAGTAGTATTTTAACACACATTTTAAATTTAGTATTTAGGTGATCCCACTCAGATATCCATATCCCCATGTGCACCTCCCTATTCCTGTCAAATCATTATCCAAATACTACCTCAATTTCAAAATGTATGTTTGATTTGTAAAACGGAGTGTTAAAAATAATATAATTTTTACAAAAAAAAATCAAAAAAAATTTAACAACTTACTAGATAATAATGAGTATTTTTAATTTGTGAAAAAATTTTGAATTTTTTTTTTAAAAATTGTATTATTTTTAAGTTTTACAGATCGGACAAGCATTTTCAAACGAAGGGAGTACGTGATTTCCTTTGTCCCACTCATTTCATACCGTTGCGGGGTCATTTCTGTCTTATTCGTAAAAAATTCCGCTCCCTACCTCTACCCTCTTGGTTCCCGGGAGGTTCTAAATACACGCTGGTTTAATCTCAATACACCCCCATCTTCCCTTGGCCCACGCACCATTTTGATCTCAGTCCCCCACTTCTAGGGCTGTTACGAACCCGACCGGACCGAAAAAGACCGAAAAAACCGACCGATCGGTTCGGTCTTCGGTCGGTCCAAGGGAGTTTTTTTTCGGTTCGGGGTGGTCCGAACCGAACCGAACCTAGGTCGGTTCGGTCTCGGTTTTCTGGAAATCTATACCGACCGAACCGAACCGAACCGAATGCGGACCGAACCGACCGAACCGAACCGAACCGACCGAGGACCGAACCGACCGAACCGAGCGCGAATATTATATATTTATATAATATATAAATATATTATATAAATTTATATAAATTGTTTTAATCTTCTGGCTCTTATTGTTTTGAATGGTTAACTTTTGGCTCTTACTTTTTTTTTTTTGGAATTTCATTGCTTGATTTATTTACGTTTTTGCAAAATTTTCCAATCGATTACTCTCTCTGTTCTAAATTACTTTAACTCCTCCAAGTTATATACACTAGTGTAGAAAATATTTCCATTCGATTGAAAAAAAAAAGAAGATGGTGGAAGAGTACTTGTAAAAGTTGTAATTGTTTGAGCATACTTGTTGTATGTTTTTTTTTTTTTTTCAATTGGTGTTTGAAAAAAAAAAAAAGGTACAAATTACGATGGCCCAAATGTGAAAAAATGGCCCAAACCTGGGTGATTGACTTAAGGTTGAAAATTGCCCAAATATGGGTGAGAAACATGTGAAAATGGCCCAAATATGGGTGAAAAAATAGTCTAAACATAGCCCGTAGTTTATTGTTAATTTTTAAAAACGGCCCAAATGGCCCAATTAAGGCCCATTTCGGGCGAACCGAACGCCCCGAAATCCCCGACCGAACCGAACTCACCCCGAACCGAACAGAACCGAAATTAATACCGGTCGGGATCGGTCTCCGAAATATATACCCCGAACCCGATCGGGGTGCGGCAAATCCACCCCGAACCGAACCGAACCGACCGAATAACACCCCTACCCACTTCTATAACTCTCACTTCGACGGGAGCAAGCAAAATTGATGTGAATTTAGAACCTCCCGCCGTTCCCTACCCGCCACGTGGCGCCTCATCTGTTTTCACCATGTAAATTTCCAACACTAACCCTACCAGCGTCATCCCCCCAAGTTCCCACCTTTTTTTATTACTCACCTTCCTTTCTTTCCCACTCCTCTCTCTCTCTCTCTGCAAATATATACTACTCCGTAATGCATTCCACATAATCTCTCTCTCTCTACCCGTTTTGAGCTGATCAACAATGACCCGCTACAGGAGAATCGAGATCATCGAGCCCTCCCAACCATCTCTCTTCATCAAACAAACCTCCATTTTCACCCCAACCTTCTTCCCCCACTGCTTCCCCTTCCAACATGACCACCTCGACTTCGCCCTCGATCTCCTCCGCCCCACCGCCAAACCCGCACTCATCGATTTCCACGACTTCGACACCATCACTGATCTCATACAGATCGATCGAACCCCGCATCACACCTCGACTCGGCGACTTGTCCATCACCGAGTCGGCTCCGAGTCTTACCTGCTGAGCCTCTGTGACCGAGTCTCCGCGCTGGAGCTGAGCTTCGATAAGCTGGTGGACGCTGAAAAACCCCACCACCGCGGAGATCGGAAGTACACTTGGACGGCCGAGGTCAACGACAAGCACGGGCTGGATCGGAAGTACAAGTGGACGGCCGAGATCAAGGGCGGAGAAAAGAAGAAGGAAAAGAAGGAGAAGGAGAAGAAGGATTCAATAAAGGGAGGTGGGGTCGAGAAGAAGTACAGGTGGTCGGCGGAGATCAAGGACAAGCACGAGGAGTCTCCGGTCAGCCGGAGGTACGTGTTTGAGGTGTCGACTGGAGATGGATCCGAGGGCAGCGAATCGGAGAAGAAAGAGAAAGAGAAGGATAAGAAGGTGAAGAAGAAGGAGTGTGGCAATGGAGGGGGACCCCGCGCTCGTGTGGTCGAGATCGAAGAGCCTTCTGACAATCATGGGGCCTTCGTTTTGAGGCAGGTCTGTTTCAATTCCTTTAATTAATTAATCGTTGTATTAATTGTTTGAAAACTTGTGATTGTGTTGTTGTTGTTGTTTGTATCTGCTTTTCAGTAGTTAAGGTGAATATATAATTTAGATTTCTTTATTTAAGAGCAGAAGCTATGGGGTACAGTATTAATTATCAAACTTGAGCTTCTAAAATACTTAGGATCTTTTTTTTTTCTTCTTTTTTTCGGGGGCAGGGGGTGGGGGTGTGTGTGTGTGGGGGATGCCTATGAAGGGTGTTTGGGAGGTGCATTTTTGCATTTTCATTATTGCATTTTGTTTGTTTAGCTACCCATTCCCAGATTTTGACAAAGGAAGCAAAAAGTGAGAATCACCTCCACCTCCTTTTCCCATTTTCGGTTAAATTACCAAAATGTCCACTTCTCCTCCATAATTCATTTTTACATCTTTTAACACAATATAATGAGGTTAAGGGCAACTTGGTAAAAAAAAATAATCTATAATTCATTTTCATCCTTCATCTACCAAACACTACTATTGTTCAAAATACATTCTGCACATATCTCTCAAACATTCTTTTATTCTTCAAAACATATTCTGACTATAATTTGAAAAGCCAAAAAGCTGAAAAATGAAAAGTCAGAAAGTAGATTTCCAAACACCCCGAAGAATGAATCCTCGTCGTTTGACTTTTTGGTTGAAAGCCCAGCGAGAAAAGACTTGTCTTTAGTAAGATTTTTGGGCTATTAGTTGAGGGTTTTTTTTGCATTTTTAACTTTTTGAGAACAGAAAAAGGGTTAAATAAGTGCGCTTTGCAAACTATTTGTATTGCTTTCGGTGCCTTTTTGACTAAAATGCTGGCAAACGGTGAGCTTTTGGTGGTCTTAGAAATGCCATTAATCCCTAAAAGTTGTTCTTTTTAGCATTATTAATTAACAGAACCCAGCTTATTTTGGAGAAGCTGCGCCATTTTTGTATGAGAAATGCCAGTAACCTCCAAAAGCTGATCTTTTTTAGCGTTAACAGAACCCAGCTATTTTGGAGAAGCTGTGCCATTTTGGTATGAGAAACGCCATTGATCTCCGAAAGCTGATATTTTTAGCGTTACCAGATAGAACCCAACTTATTTTGTAGAAGCTGTGTCAAGCCGATGGGTACTACTCAGAAAAGTCCCATGACTTGCTCTGCTGCAGCCACAACAAAACACTTGCATAAGTAGTTGAATTTTTTTTCTCAAAACTCTTCTTTCTGAAAGATAGTGGTGGTGGTGTGAGTGGTATGATAGGCTTTTGCGAAGAGGGGACGGGGTGCCGAGAAGTGGAAGGGGAAGAGGAAGGAGTTGTCGCCCCAAGATGCGGCGATGATGATACAAGTCAGCTTCAGGGCTTACCTGATCAGGAGGTCTCAGGCGCTTCGTGCACTCCGCGAGCTGGCAGTTGCCAAGGCCAAGTTGAAGGAGCTCAGGGCACTCTTCAACAACTTCTCATATCGTCGCCGCCTGTCCCATGACGCTGAGGAGCGTCAGAGGTTCTCTGAGAAGATCATTGTCCTGCTTCTCACTGTGGATGCCATTGAGGTAACTTGATGTCTGCAGTCTTTATCTGCTTCATTCAGTTACTTGCAGCTTTATAATCCGACTGTAACCTGCCTGTTTCTTAGTCCAATGACTTATCTTGTTCTATTCAGTGTTTTGTTATCAATACATAAACTGTTTCTTAGTTGAATGACTAATCTGGTCGTATTAAGTGTTCTGTTGCATATCAAGTGTTCAATGATTGATTTTAGATTTGTTAGTATCCTACATTGGCTTTTTTCAATGTGTGCAGGTTCATTGCGTTATGTGTTTTGGATGATTTTATGTCTTTGTCTGTCGGGCAATGATTTGGTGATTTGATCGGGTAGACTGGGTGGTTACTGTGACTTGATGGCAGCCTAGCATTGTCAATTACTTGATTTATCTGTTCCGATTGGAGTGGTTGCGGTTATTAGTGGCATACTCTTCTCCAACTTCATTAAATAACTATAATAACGATAGCAGAGTGAAGAAAACATATAGAGGAAATTCATGATCAGAATGAGTTCTTGCTTTTCTCATGCACAATGCATCAAGTTGTTGGCGGCTTAATAATAGCCAGATTTTACTTATTTTTTGGTCGGCTTAACAATAGCCAGATTCAACAATGTCAATTGCAAAGGGAACAAAACTTCATATCATTCAACAGCTTTTTCCTTGTTGGGTGAAGTTTGATCTTAACGTAGTACAGTTCTAGTTTCTGGATTGAAATTCAGAACCAGCGGTGTCCAATTAAGACACAGGTTAGATACTCATGTAAGTTGTGGTTGCTATGTTTTCTAGATGGCTAGCTATTGTTTCAACTTCAGAATATATGGGCAACTGACTGACGTTTGTTTGGTGAACATGGAATATGTTCTTCAAAAGTCTTTCTTCTTTGTGCTCCTAGCATGAAAGTAGCACAGTTCTCTATAACATTCATGACTCACTCATCTGCTTGTCTTAATTGGGGCAGTTCTATTTTAGTCTGACTACTTGGAATTAGGAATGGGCCATTTGTAAATTTCAGTGTTCTCATTTTCTGTCCTTTTGCCCGAATAGGGTGTTGATCATATGGTGCGGGCTGCAAAAAGATCGATGATTGATGAGCTGGAAGCAATGCTTGATGTGGTAGACCCCCAGCCTTCAGGTGGCAAATCGCTTTCGATGAGGAGGAGGACATTTGATATGCCCGATGGCGTCATCCAGAAGGAGCTTGCTGCTGGTGTGGCTGAGGTGGTTCACATGCTTGATCAAGAAAATGGTACGTTTGAGGCATGCTTGTAAGTGCCTGGAAAATGGGATTGTGGGGTTCCATGCTGTTGTAGTTTCTGAACTACTAGGAAGTTGCGGTCAAGTTATTTGTACCTCTCTCTAATTCGGGCTATTACGGGTAAAATTCGAAAGACTCAGGAAGAGAATATTTGTACTTGCTCCACTGAGAGGGGTAAGTTTCAACCCACTGAGAGGGGTGTTTGTGGTGCTTTTGGTTGTGTGCAAGGTTGAAAAACCTGTGTTTTTTTACTTGTGTTATCAGTGACTACTTGACATTCCCGGCTTTATTTGCTTCTTCCGTGCTTGAGATTGTTCATCCAATGTCTCTTAGATTATGTTGTCGAGAAGTGTTAGGGACAAAGAAAATTGACAAAGAAAATATCCTTAAAGTGTATATGAGTGCATCTGAGCCGTTCATGTACACTTTAAGGGTATTTTCTTTGCAATGTGCAGTGCATCTGAGTCATTCATGTACATTTTAAGAATATTTTCTTTGTCAATTTTCTTTATCCTTAGCACTCCTCGTGTTGTTTGGTACTCTGGGCAGGGAATCAGGGATATATGACTACCCTTAGTCGTCAACTCAGATCAACATAGGCCTTGAATTGGGCTCTAGGGAAAAGGCCCCAAACTTAACTTCGTTTCAGACCTCTAAAACCTGTTAATATACGACGATGGTGACGTATAGCTGGACTTCAGCCTCGTTTCCATTAGGAGTGTATATTTGTGGGCTGCACAAAAGTTTTCCAGAATTTTAAGCCCGAATGTTCAGCATCGCCTGCTGATTGAAGATCGATCAATTGGGACGGAGAACGGGTAGAATGACCATATAGACCTTTGAAAAGTACCTCCAAACTTTAGGTTTCCCCTTGAGTTTTTTTATAACTCAGATGTCTGGACCAGATTACGCGTATCTCCGTTAATGCTCGAGTTGCCATGAGTTGTTTTTTTTTTTTTTTTTGCCAAAATGATAACTGGTGATATTATAACGATGAAACCAATACATCAAGAGGAAACCTCATCCCTATACAGGGGATCGAGAAGCCAAACGGGAGGGGACTCGGTCCAAAGACTATACCCCACCCCAAATAAACCCTTACTAGCCAAAAGATGCGCAACTGAATTAAAGGACCTACGACTATAAGAGAAAATACAAGAAGCAAAACATCTACTCAAAGTCTGGATATCATCAATGATAATCTTTCACTTCTTGGTTCACCGTAACTGCACCATTGATCATATACACAACCACCTGAGAATCTCCTTCAACGAACACTTCCCTTAGACCTCGTTGTTTGGCCCAATTGGATTCCCCTTCGAAAAGCTAGTGCTTCAGCCACCAAAGGCCCTGTGCACCATTCCAGTTTGCCATTTGCCTCACCCCAAAACTGTCCCAAATCATTCCTGATAATTACCCCAAAAGCTCCATGCCCATATATCCCCTTTTCCAAGCTCCATCCACATTGAGTTGCCATGAGTTCATCGTAACTGATCTTTGTAATGCTTAAAATAATAAGAGATTTGGTTTGTATATTTCCCTTTAACTATTTGTTTGGGCCTAACTGGTTTCATTCTTCGAGCTGGGCCACTTGGGCCGCATTTATAAACGTAAGGCGAGTGCACCTGCAATACAGGAAGGATAAATAGAACAAGTAGAAAAAGGGCGATAGATTTTGATCATTTGAACTATCTGCTAGCGTGCGCTAGTTTACATATATAGAGCTGATAAACGAGTCAAACGACCGAATTGTTATACTTTGTTTGAAAATTTAACGAGTCCATGTATTCAAGTTTGACTTGTTTGTCAGGCAACTGAATTTCAGACGAGCTTTAATCGAGCTGATTTCAAGTAGTTTGAATTATTTTGACAAAACGAATTATACAAGCTCAATATATATCGGACTTGTTTAAGCTTGGTTTGAAAGCTAAACAAGACCGGGGCAGAGGTGCCTTGACGGCATGGGACAACCCCGGTTCAAAAAGAAATTATACTAACGGATGTCGATTAGGTACTTACCGATAGTCGAATGTAATTTTTTAAATAAATAATAAGAACAAATAGTGAGTTATAAAAATGAACGATTTTAATCATGAAAATAACATCTCAATAGCTGTCATTTAAATATCAAAAACAAAAGATACTTGAACGAAGCTTTTATTCTCTTTTTGAAACAAAATAAAGTTCATGATAAAACCAGAACGGATCCATTAAATAAACAACTGACGTACTGCGTCTATCTAGGATACAAAATTACTTTGCACACCCAGATGATCTGCTAGCAGCCTAGGCTGCCTAGCACCTTCTTCCATTCAATCCCATTTTACAAAGAGACAAAGAGTGTGAGTGTTAATTAAATTGTCTTTCAAAAACATCTCAAATTGCTAAAATTTTCAAAAACAAGGATTTAAAGCAAGAGTGAATCGTCCTACTGTTCATTATGTGACTATTTAGTAGGCTTCCATTGAACAGTGTCACCCCTGTACAAAATCCTAGCTTTGCCACTCTAAATGAGTTTTAAAATGATCAAATTTAATTGGTTTATGTAACGAACCGAATTACAAATTCGAATTCAAAAAACTTGGTTCGTTTAGTGGCTCTCTTTCTAAGCGAAGGAGCCTCAGAGCATGTACAGTTGTACACCAAGGAAAATGTATTTTAGCATCCAATAGTCCACTTTTTTCATTTTACCCACTCAAATCTCTTTCAACCCCTAACCAATCATCTCTATTATCATCTCTATCCTTACAAATATTATAAAATACTCCATTATTCAATTTTAGAACTATTCTCTCTCTCCACACCGTCGGGGAATCTGTCGTCAGCTGTGACAGGTGCTTCCCCTTCGCCAGCTTCGGCGCATTAGCCACTGTCTCTGGTGCAAGCGTGTAACGACCCGCCCCAGCTGACCTGTTAACTATTCGCCTAACTACGTGACTCAAAAGATTAACTTCAAGTTATACAGTAGCTGGTGGCGCGAATCCTTATATTCCACTTGACTTTCTCAAGTTTCCCCAATGTGGGATCTAACTTTCCCCGTTGCGCCCCAAGGTCCATCACTTCCACCCACCAAGCGACATGTGATAAGTCCTGCCTAAGCACATCAAGCTTGTCTCATGTGGGACTTGCCCAAGCATGACAAGTACCTCAAGCTCCTCACTTGTACGGGCCCACCTAAGCACGACAAGCACCTCAAGCTCCTCACTTGCGAGACCCGCCTCACACTTCCAATTGGTGTCGGCTATGATACCACCTGTAACAACCCGCCCAGTTGACCTGCTAATTATTTGCCTAATCACATGGCTCAAAAGGTAAACCTCAAGTTATACAGTAGCTGGTGGGCGAATCCTTATATTCCACTTGACTTTCTCAAGTTTCCCTGATGTGGGATCTAACAAGGCGGCGTCGCCAAATCCTTGAAAAGCTCCCTCGGCAACAGAACTTTGTTGATCGAGAAAATCGCCACAGTCTATTCGTCGATTAACGTCCCTATTATCGTTGCCGTCACGAGCTTCGTCTTCAACATCACTACCTCACCGTCGTTCTTGTACCGTGAAATCGAACTTGGACTTATTGGCTCTCTCGGTGGCCAGAGTGCTCTTGCGGAGGCGGTTGGCGACGTAGCCGGCTCGCTTGGTTTGGGCCAAGATCTAGGACTAGGAGACGGTGGTGGAGACCCTTGATTCGCTACTGGTTGAAGACGAGAGAGAGAGAGAGAGAGAGAGAGAGTGTGTGTGTGTGTGTGTGTGTGAGTGAGTGAGGAAGAGAGAGAAACAATTGTTTAATGAATGCTCATGAACAGTACCTCGGTAAAAATACCGAGCAATTGAAGCAAATCTATTTTACCTTTGTGTTTGACTATGCTGGTGTGGAGAATTTTTGTGGGTTTCCCTCTTTATTTTACCAGAAATGATTCGTGCACAGCAGCTGTGCACAGAGGCCTTTTTCTCCCGCCTCGAGTCGCGCAAAGATGATCGGAGCCGCTCATTTTGTTCAAAATATGTCGTTTAAGGTCTTTGTAAAAAATGAGCTTCGTTCGATATCGTTAGAGGCGTTAACAAAACACCCAAAATCACTTCAGAATTTAGGCTAAATTCTGAAGTGATTTTGGGTGTTTTGTTAATGCCTCTAACGATATCGAACGAAGCTCATTTTTAAAAGAGACCTTAAACGACATATTTTGAACAAAATGAGCGGCTCCGATCATCTTTGCGGGACCCGAGGTGGGAAAAAAAGACAGCTGCACGTAGCACAGCTCTTATTTTACCTAATATGCCCCATTTACCTAGACTTGTGCACATGCTCTCACAACATGGTGGTTGGCGTAACCTACATTAGGAAACTTGAGAACATGTACTTGCTGCTAATTTTAAAAAGTGTTTTGACAAAACGTGTATTGAGATTTGCCAATCAATTACCACCAACCCACGTTGCACACCTCATTTGGTTTGTTTATTGTTCTCAAGACTGGGTCAATCTCTATGTCTATGATTAGTTAAGATCGAAGCTTGCCTAACTAACTTTAAGGATTATGTTTTGGGGTCCAATCTCCACTGTTCCGAAAAATCTCTGCGCTTATGTGCCAAGGGGTTTTTCGGCTGGTGAATTGTGTAACTCTTTTTTCATGTTTTAAATTTAACGGCCAGAAAAATTTTCAGCACAAAGATATAGAAATTTTCGGCACAGAAAATCCTGCCTACTATAGTAAGTCTTATGTTTTATGTTGTTTCGAAGCATTCAAAGTCCACTGGGTGTTTTGAAAGGGACCCAACTGACGTGTGTCCGAGTCAAATTGTAACTTTATTCACCAGAACAATCTAAAGGTCAAAACTACAGTACCTAATAAGATTTCAAATGAGTCACTCCATAAAACAATAGCCTAATTAAACGGACCAAAAGAAGCTGTCCTTTTGTTTTTTATTAAACGGAGTCTCGGGTCAATTTGTGTATATCTCGGACTAATCTACAACTTTTTTCACAATCGTTTCACATGCTTAGAGCATTTTCAATCAAGCTTTAAATCTTTAAAATAGAGAATCAATTTACTCCAATCAAGCTCTATATTGGGTCTCTATTTTAGAGACCCAAATTTGATTCTCTATTATTACAGATGTTTCAAGCATATAGAGAATGATCTCTATATTTTTTTGCCTTTTTAAAATCACCATTTTATCCTTTTTATGCAGAGATGAAAATATAGATATAAAAGTAGAGATTTAGGATTGAAGTTGGAGTGAATAGTGAAAACCTCTAAACTTGCTTTTTGGATAAAAAAAAATTTATATTTTGATTCTCTATTAAGAGAATTGAGTTGGAGATGCTCTTACGGTCTTACCCGTGTCGGTGAGGTGTGCTCTATTTTCTTCTGAAATTGTACGAATGAAGAGTACTCTTCACAAAAATCCAATGCATCTAGAAAGGAAATCAATAGTACTACACTTTTCAATAATGCTCTTGCACGTGAAACTACAAGTTGATTATTTGGTGCAAAAATTAAACTCGAAACTTCTTCCATTCTAGTTTGTCTCCTAACTTAAACAATACTAAAGAAAGTTCAAATTAAGGAGCAAGCTTTCTTTTTCATTAGTTCTTCATTTTCTTTTAGTATTAACCAAACAAGCAAGAAAGATGGGGGCACTTTTTTCTACTTTCTACTAGAACATCTTCAGTTTTCAACCTATATATATTTGACCGGACAACAAATACAATTTTCTTTTTCTTTTCGGCAGTTGAGCAGCTATGTTGGGCCCGGACACCCTCCGAGTCTTCGAGTTTTTAAATTTTATAATATAATAAGTATATAAAAAAATATGTCTATTAATCCAGCCCCTGGATCAAAATTTTTGACTTAGTCACTGCCTTTCGGTAAACACTTCGAATGTAATTTGGTATTCGTAAGTTGGTCTATAAAACCTAAAGTAATCAGTATTGGATCCAATAAGTTGCTACATGAAATATTAACCAACTAGTGCTTGTCTGTGGCTATGACACTACGTACCCTGATAATGCCGTAGGCACAGGAATTTTTGTAATATATTTTTGTTTTTTTTATGCCAACGTTAGAAGCCCAGCAATGAGTAAAAAGAACCGATGATATTTTTGTACTCCCTCCGTTCCAAAATGACTGTCCTGTTCGGTCTCCAATGCAAAATTTAAATTGTTAATATCTTTCAATCTATAATATTTTTAAATATTTTAAAATTTTTGTATAATAGAACTAATTGAGATCTATCATACAAGATCCATATTGCACATAAAATTCATTATAGATTGAAAAATATTAACAATTTAAATTTTGCATTGGAGACCGAACGGGACAGTCATTTTGGAACGGAGGGAGTAATATATTTGTAAGAGCGTGGGTGTTTCTTAAAAGAGTTGGAGAGCACACATCAGCCATTAGATCAAATGAATCTAAGCTTTTTGGATCAACTTGTGTTTGTGTGGTCTCCACACCATTGTGTTTTATTAGGTAGATTTGAAATGCTTTCCCACCCATTTTTACCAACAAAAGGTCAACGCAGATTATTTAGTTTTTCTTAGTGCACAACAATCAATTTTTTTTCTTTTTTCTTTTTTTATAACCGGATGTCCGGACCAGCTTGCGCGTATCTCGACTAATTTCAGAGCAGGGTAACAACCGAGAATAATGCCTAGTGGCCCTAAAGTTTGAAATGTTTGACTTCTGTGGGAATAGATCATCTGTAACCTCATGGAGAAACACTTATTGCTTTATCACAAATACTTGGCTATGAGTAATTTTTTTATATATATCCGGCTATGAGTACATTCAATTAGATAACAAAGATCGATGTGTTAATTAACTTCGTATTAAGATACGAGAAAGCCTGCTTAATAGACATCTAATCTAGTTATCTAAAGGCATTTTTCATTTACAGTCTGAAGGCATTTTTATTTTTTTTGGGCTAATGCCGGGTGTCCGAAGGCATGTGTTTACTTCGTAGATTAAAGAGAATTTCGTGGCCAAAAGCAAACATGTCAAGTTGATCATGTCGTGGATGTCAATTTCTTAGACATATTATTAGGCTTTTGATTCTTTATCATCGAAGCTACAATTGTTTAAAACCATATGTCAAACTTACAATTCAAAATCGATTGGCTTAATTTGATTATTGCAGTACTTTTCAGATTATTATTTTCCCCTGAATTTGATTTCTTGGAAAACTTGTGGAGTTAGACATTTTGTGAATTAACTTATTATGTTCCAAAGGTTTTTCATTTTTAAGAGAAAAATATCAAAAGGGCGTTCTTAAAGTTTCAACTGGCGTCGAATCATGAACTCTATATACCATGACCCTATTTTAGCAAATGGCGCTAAATTGAAAACTTGGACCAATTTTCTCATGATCTTTCATATTCGAAGGTAAATAGACCTAACACAAAAGGTTAGGTTGGGAGGGGGGCCAGGTCAAGTCAGGAGAAGACGAAAGGTCGTTTCCGATGGAGCATACGAAAGGTTGAGTGACTTGTGTCTAGAGGGGCTTGGGTCCCTACACAATGAAATATTCATTTTAATTGTACTTGTTTTTTTTGGCTAATATAAAAAGTTTTATATGATTGGCCCTTACAAATTCCTTGGATGATTATATATGTTAAAAAAACTACATATAATTCTAAATTATCATCAATTTTTGGTCGCACGTGCAAAATAAAACGACGGCTATGTCTATAAACACAAACTTATTGTGATACACTTGTTCGGGCCCTCAATATATACAAATTATGCGTCCCCAACTTGTCCAGGTACATGAAATTGAATCTCATAATCATATTCAGCTGGAGAAATTAATAAAATTATACGGGTAGCTGCTAAATTGTGTGGGGAAAACTTGGGGCCCATTACTACAAACAATTGTACTATTTCCAAAAGTAGTGAGAAAATATATTTCGCGGATCTGAGGTGTGTGCTGCCCATAAAAAGTGCAACACTGTGCTGCCCCCGCGAGTGGGCCCCACTCCAGTCTAACGCTATTAATTGAAAACGTTTACTTTATAGATCTCGTCGAGTAGATAAGTATATCATCAAGTACTTGAACGGTAGGACAACACATGTATAATTTGAAAATCATTGGTTCCAGTGGGTTTGATCTAGTATTTTGGACCTATTCTTTTCAAGATAAAAGTGTTTCGATTAGGCACTTAATGATATTTAGTCTAGCCAATTTTGTATAATTATTGTACTTGACGAGCTCTACAAGTTGAACGTTTCTGATTATAAAGTGAAACCGGAGCAGGACTCCACTCGCAAGGGCAACACGCAGCCCAGATCGATATTTCGCGGCAACTCCCCAAAATTTCAATTTTTGGAATTACTCGATTTGCCAGCTCGACCGGGTCCCACTTCCCACACCCGCACGAGTTTCCACCACGGTCCATATTCATACCATACCATACCTATGTCCTGCAGCCGATAAAACCTGGACCACTAGCCCATTACACATCAAAATCTCCTCCTACCCCATCTTGTATTTTTTTTTTAAACATACGTTAACCTCGTTTAATTTTGAAGGACCGATCTCACCACTTATCTGCGGGGTTTCTTGTTAAATTCAAAAAAAAAAAAAACTCTATATTAACCGGTCTCAAAAAAATTGGGACTTGAGAGCGCCTAAAAAATTTGAACCTGATCAGACCTTATGAAAGAAAAAATATCTAAGTCTCAACCATTAACAACTAGTATACATCAATCCTTTGGAGTTCCCCCATCTAGCTTTTTTTTTTTTTAAATGGTCAATATCATATATCAAAGTCCGAAAGCATTATAAAAATCATCACAAGATAAATGAGTGAACCAAAATTATCACAACCTAAATATTGACACATATTACAAATGCAGGCGGACAAAAATGTCGAAGTTCCCCATCTTGTATCTGGCCCTACCCTCAACCCACTTGTACAACCCTATGGCTCTTATTTGTCGATCCAATTGTTTGGGGCTTCCTAGTGGTCCCCAAATTAGCCACTCTGGCATTTTCTACGGTAAATAGCATAAGTGGGTCCACATGGCATGGTAGAGGATGGTGTTAGCTTGTCGCATAATGTTTCAATATGTTAACCGTTTTCGCTTTCAATTATCGCTCTCACATTCAATTAGCGTTTTAGCAATTCAATTTTTAAACATTCTTACCCACTTGTACAACCCGATGGCTCTTATTTGTCAAATCCAATTGTGTGGGGCCTCCTAGTGGTCCCCAAATTAGCATTTTCTTCTAGTGCAAATAGTTCGTGGGTCCACGCGGCACGATCGAGGATGTTGTTAGTTTAGTCACGTAATGTTTCTATATGTTAACCGTTCTCGCTTTTTAATCATCGCTCTGCACACGCACATTCAACCAGCATTTTAGCAATCATTTTTTAAACATTCTTTACTCCCACGTTCGTGCTCCCGCTTACGCACACACGCACGAGTTATGCAAATGTGCCTTCGCCAGATCGGACGGGAGCGTCGCTGCGTCATCGATGAGCAGGCTGAGAGCAGCTAGCTAGATAGCTGTGTGCGAAAGTAACGTGAGCTTTCCCAGAAACCTACATGGCGGGCCCCATGTGTAACGTGGCCACGTAAGCCCTGACAAGACACCCAGGTGGTCAATTTCCACGTGTGTCGCGACTTCTTCAGAGATCTCCCCCGTGGGACCCAGTCGGTCCGTTTTGTCCGTTTTTATTATTAAAATACTCCCTCTGTCCCATAATATTTGTTCGGTCCGCAAAACGGAGACGTAAAAATAATACAATTTTTGTAAGAAAAGTTGGAAAAAAATTCAACAATTTACTAGATCTTGACGAGTTCTTTTAACTTATGAAAAAAATTTGAATTTTTTCTTGAAAGAAATACATTATTTTATAATCTCCGTTTTGCGGATCGGACAAATATTATTATGGGACAGAGGGAGTATTCAGTTCGTAAATGTAATAATGGTAGTTGGATCACGCGCCTCAGTACTTTCTGTGCAATCAGTTTACCTCCACGTCCACTTACACACCCAATTACACACCTACATTCATAATAGGGGTGAAGCTCACACACACTATACACCCAGTGTGTGTAGGACCCACCCTTGTTGTGAGTATGGGTATGTAAATGGATGTGTAGATGTGTGTGAAATTAGAATTTTCCTTTCTTGTGTATCTTCTCTTCTCTAAAGTTTTGAACAACAAAAATGCTACTTGCACAACCGTTGTGTTGATTGTGTGCGTAATTCTGACTGTCTAGATGTATTTGGACGGTCTAGATTTTATAAAAGCTCTTCCAAGGAAAAGTTTAACTTTTATGGAGAAGAGTTTGAGCGAATCCTGGCCATTTATTACAGCAATGGACGGCTAGAGATTGATACTATTAAAATCTGTATTTTTGGAAAATTTTAAGGTAAAAATAAGTTGTGGACAGTAGAAAGAAATAATGAAGACCTCCAAAATTTCAAAACCAACAAGCCCCAAAAGACACCATTTTAGTCATAACTGCGAACGATTACCTCTCCCATAATATCACTCAAGTTCGATTTCTCCCCTTCCTCCCCCGTCCTCTCTGCAGTAGGGCCCCGTTTTGTAAGTCCGTCTTAAGCCCCCATATTCTCGAGGCCGGTCATAGCTTTATTCTAAAGTTTCAGGTTCGAAATCTCCTAATTGTTGTCTACTCTTGTGGGAGCAAATTCATATGGAACTTTGCCTCGAGTCACGAGTATTCTAATTAGTGGCAACTCCTAGGTGTTATCAACTCTCTTAGGAGCTTATCAATCAGTCGAATTGCGCGTAAACTGTAAGCTAGCGAGTCGAAGTGTACGTAAATTGACGAGAATACTACTGTGAGTTTGTCAACACGACAAGTGTACGGGTGTCGAACACGCACGCATTGAATTTGGGAGAAAACTTTCGTAATGGGGAAATTACAGATGCTGTTTCCTGGTTCACCAACCGTATTTGCCTTCTCCATTAAGTTTCGGTTTAATAACCCTGGCAAAACCATCTATATAAACCCACCCCCCTCCTCCTTCCCTCCTCTTCTCTTGTCTCTCTCTCTTCATTTTCTCGCATTCAATAACCTCGCACGCATACCATCCCTCCTCGCTCCCTTCAATTTCTAGGGTTTTGTCTTCTATTGTCTCTGTTTCTCAATCCGAAATACAACCTACATTTTGCAGATTCGCTCTTGCATTTGATTTCTTCGTACATGCTTTGAGGGCTTTTCGGCATTCGAGCTCAAGAATTAGGTACGCGTTCGTCGATAAACGTTTGAAAATAATGTTCGTGTTTAGATTATGTTGGAAATTTGGGTTGTGTATTTGGTTATGTGGGATTCATTTTCGCGGCTCACGGCTTATTTATTTTACCACTTTGTACCTTCTCCTTAATTTGAAATCGGGGGTAGGGTAAGAATAAATTATTACTTGATGCTTTTGATAGAAAGGGTGGGATGACTATATATGTTTGTCTTTTTACCAATTTTCCATGTGTGGAATGTGCGAAGTTGAATCTAATCAGGCTTCCCTTTTTGCCTTTTTTGACCAAATGGGGTAAATTTGGCTAATCTCTTAGCTGGGTTCATTGAAAAGCTCAATTCAGATGGCAGGAATAAAACGAGAAATATTTTTTTTTCAACGGTAAGGGGTGTCCAGCTTACGCGCATCCCAACTAATTTCCTTCCTCGATCAAAGGCCTGGATGGGTTGATAGAAAAGCTCAATTCAGAAGGCGAGAATAAAACGAGAATCTTTTTTTTTTTCCCGATGGTAAGGGGTGTCTAGCTTACCTGCATCCCAACTAATTCCCTCCCCGGTCCGATCAAAGACAGGCCATCTAGGCCGGGAAGAAAGGATTTTTGGAAGAAATTGCTTTATCGCGGCCTGACCCAAGAATGAGAATTTCATGACTACGAATTAGGTATCCAATAATATATGCCTAAAGTAACTCTATTCAAATGTCTGGATTAATTCAAGAATCTTATTTTAGTAAATACTTTGTTAGAAATATAATTATTCATCGCTTTCTTTTTAATGGATTCAGCTAAAACCTTAAATTACTAAGGCGAGAGTGGGATAAGATTCCTACTTAGTTTGGATAATTGTTTGGGATTGGTATGTTTCATCTTCATCGGTTCTGTTTCGACCCTTTTTTTCCCAACCGCAAGACCACTCCTGTTTTCTTGATTATGATTTATCTGCCACAAAGCTACGTTTGAATGAGTTGATGGTGATAACTAATTAGGTCACTGTTTTCATCTTCAATTTATCGACTTCTTTTTTAATGGGTTTATTTGTCAGCTACTATTTTTCTTTAATATAGAATCAAAGGATTGTCTATCTTGTGAGGGTCCTAATTGCTCCCACTGTGCGAGTCAGATATTTGAAACAAGAGTAAAAAGTTCATTGGTTTTATTACAGATGGTCTCCAAAATTGAAAAGTTTTTTTTTTGTTTTGATAAGTATCAAAATTTGAGAAGTTGTACTTTTCATAGACTTGTTGTCTCCAAATATTTCTGGCTTATGATGGTGATGCAGAGGAACCCCATTGTGGAAAAAAAATTCCCTTTCTTTTATTCACTCTATTTGCTATCCATTAACATAGTGTAGGAAAATGTGTGTTCATAAATTTGTGGTTCCTATGGGATGTTGGATTAGCAACAGAAGTATGGTAGTGTCTTAAATTAAAATCTTCCTAAGACTATTTGCTTCTTTTTTTGTATTTTGAAATCATAGGATCTTTCATTGCTGCAAGTATTCTACTCCGCATAACTTATCTACTCTTATCATACAGCTCTGTTTAACTTTATTTTCTTAATCACATATCTGTGCAATGAGTTTTCGTTTCTGTATCTGAAAGTGACTCTAACTGGTATAAATCGTAGATTTTCAATCCCATGATGCATGCCACGATGAATTATATCTAGCTTATCATAGACCATATTAGGTGAAGATTGGTCGGTGATGTAGCTTGACAAGACAATAAGTAGAAATCCAATGGTAATGGTTGTCATAATCGCAAGTTCCCAGCCATCATCATTGATGAACCTTTTCTCTCGATCTTTATCTTTCACCGTTACGTGGTCATAAGCAGTGTGACACATTTATGATGCGAATGTCTGGGGTGGCGATGATTCATTTCCACATGAATTCAAATTTGGCATTCTCAAGCCTCTTTTTGGGACGGATTTATGTGATGAGGAGAAGACTGGATGACTAAATGAGAGAGCGTACAGCACGAGACGTCATGACAGTAGAAACATCTTTTCCATCCCTTCATATCAGCAAAAGATTCAAATAATTTTGTGCCTATCTAGACTATGGATACTGTTCTTGTGGTAATCACTAGTTGGGTCCCAAAGGAAGAGTGATATTTCCAAATTTTGTTGTCAGCTTATGTTGGTTTTTGTTCTGAAATATTAATACATTTCCGGGTTTTTGAACTATGGCCGTACCATGGCTCACAAGTAATTGCTCCAATGCTTTCTTTTGCAGAAATCCTTCTGTTGCTTGGTTTCAACACAATTGGCTAGTTAGATGAAGATTTACAAGTAAGACTGAACTATGGCTCTGTATGACATCTATTCCATTTTCTTTAACCTATCTAGATTCTTCAATTTGACATGGCCTGTATCATTAGTTTTCAGGATTCTTCTGCTTGATGGATCGCTCTCCAACAGCCAATGACAAGAAAACTCTGAAGAGGTGGTTTTTTATTGACAAGAGGGTTGGTTAAAGTTCTTTTTCTCAAGTTGGCTCTGGAAATCAATTCCTTTGCCGTTGATTGAACCAAGTTGAAACCGTTAGATAGTTTTCAAATTGATATCTTCCTCAACAAGCCGGACTCGATGGACATGAAATCTAATCACAATGCTCCTGTTCTCGCTGATCCTCCACCCATGACCTTGACCAAGTCAAGACTGGGCATCCATTCTAGCCTTTACCCGCCCCCTGGTGTAGTTTTTTCTCACAATCTTTTCCTATCAATCCCAAGGAGGAAACCTCATATAGTCGATGATGTGCGGTCCAGCTCTTGGCTGGATGCGATGAAATCCTCATCTCCTACCCACAGGAAGAAAGCTAAAGAATCTAGCACTGAGCTGGCATCAACTGATACTGATTTTTATCACAGCTGGATGGTAAGTTTTCCCTCCATGTTTGGTAAATGTTTAGATGCTTGCTTATATGAAATATTTAGACCAATTATTTGTCCACCAATTGTGGTGCTGCAGCTGAAGTATCCCTCAGCACTTACATCTTTTGAGCAAATTACAAATTACGGGAAGGGCAAGAGGATTGCATTGTTTTTGGACTATGACGGGACTCTTTCCCCTATCGTAGACAACCCAGACCATGCCTTTATGTCTGATACTGTGAGAATCTATTCTTCTAACTTTGTTCAACTTGTAAAAACACATTAGCAATACATTCATATGTTTGATGCTTTGTAACTTGGTCACAGATGCGTGATGCTGTGAGGAATGTTGCAAACTATTTCCCAACAGCAATCATTAGCGGCAGAAGCCGTGACAAGGTAAGGTTATCTGTTTCAATACTAACGTCTTGGTGTCATTTGAATGGCTTCTGTTGCAGTAATACGCTCATTTTTGTGTGCATGTTTGTGTCAGTGCGTGTGTGTGCATATATGCTCAGCTATATTCTTGGGTTATCTTTGATCTGTACTGAACTTTGGGCTGCTCTCCCGTGCGTGCAGGTGTATGATTTTGTTGGACTAACAGAACTCTACTATGCTGGAAGTCATGGGATGGACATTGTGGGCCCTGTTCGGCCTATGTCGAATGACCATCTAAACTGTATTAGGTCCACTGACAAGCAGGTAATTGGCTTGGACTCCTGTCTTTCTTGCACACTTATATTCCCCTTCAACCATCTGTTTCTCTTTAAACTATTATTTTTTTTGGGTTTCATGACCTTTTGTTCTTGTGTTCATAGGGTAAAGAAGTTAACCTATTCCAGCCTGCTAGTAAATTCTTACCTATGATCGAGGAGGTGGGTAACCTTCATATTGCACTCATATAGTCCACAATACTTTATACTAGCATATGAGGTTTGGTTTTTCTGTCTACATTCAAAAAATGTTCTGATTTACCATGCTTGATCAGGTTTTTAGATCCCTTGTCGAGTCGACTAAGGACATTAAAGGAGCAAATGTGGAGAACAACAAGTTTTGTGTCTCTGTGCACTATCGTAATGTGGATGAGAAGGTAAGGGTTTCTATACACACCAGAGTGGAATCAGACATTTCAAGAGCACTTCTTTTTTCCACAGCAACCATGGATCTTGTATTTATGTTCTTCGAATTCTTGCAGTATTGGACAATAATTGCACTATGTGTCCAGAAAACACTAAAAGACTACCCTCATCTGCGATTGACACATGGGCGGAAGGTTTGTCTAAAGAAAGCTAGCAGACTCATTTAATTTCAACGTTGATTACTCTTGCCTCTTTTTCCTACTAAAATTTTGCCCTGATTGTCACTATTTCAGGTTTTAGAGGTTCGGCCTGTGCTCAATTGGGATAAGGGTAAAGCCGTCGAGTTCTTACTTGAATCACTGGGTAAGTAACTAACTGGCTTTCTCTGTCGGTTTACGGGGAATGATGATATCTATTTCCAGTAATTGAACAACAAATGAATTTTTATGTAGGCTTAAGTAACTGTGATGATGTGCTCCCAATTTATGTTGGAGATGATCGGACTGATGAAGATGCATTTAAGGTAAAGCTGGACTAACCCCAAATACCATCATCAGTTTTTGGGTCGGATAATCACATAGGCCATTCTTTTTTAAACATCTAACAAACCAGTATATGATTGCCTATTTACCAGGTTCTGAGAGAGGGAAATCGTGGTTATGGAATCTTGGTGTCATCTTTCCCCAAGGAAAGCAATGCATTTTACTCGCTCAGGGACACATCAGAGGTACTAATTATTTTTCATGACTGAAAGATGGTTCAATGTGGGATTTTGGAATGGAACTCGTGAAGTTCCAAATCTGGGGAAACTGGTGTGGCTTCTTTTGTTTTTATACAATGGTTTTCCCCGAAAGAAAAGGAAAAGAAAAACGCATCGAGTGTTTGTTTCTTCATCTCGGATGAAAGCCATTTAACAGTGTGTTGCCATGGGACTAGTAAGTTCATATTTCACACAGGGCAGCATTCTGACTGCCCTTTTTAACAATTTTATTCACACTTACAATTTGAGGCAGAACTCTTCCCTTATGTTTGTCCGTTCTAATAGAAAAAAGCATTGAGTGTTTGTTTCTTCATCTCGGATGAAAGCCATTTAACAGTGTGTTGTCATGGGACTAGTAGTTCATATTTCACATGGGGCAGCATTCTGACTGCCCTTTTTAACAATTTTATTTCACACTTATGATTCAAGGCAGAACTCTGCCTTTATGTTTGTCTGTTCTTTTCCCATTTCCAATTTGTAGTCGGGAGATTTCTATTATTTATATTTATGCAGGTCCTGGAGTTTCTCAAGTCACTGGTAGGATGGAAGAAGTTATAAATACAATACAAGGAAGACTATACTCTGATTTAGCAAGTAGGACAATACATGTTTTGGTCTATACTAAATTACAGAGGCTCCAACTGCAGAAGTGCATCCGAGAGTTTCTTTTCTTTTTTTTCCCCTCTCTGTAAATCCTGCTGGGAGTTTATCCTTACACCATGCCAAATCATTCGAATTCCTTTTTTCTTAACCCTAGTTTTGGTCGCGGTGGTATGTAAAGAAATGCACTCATTCGTTAATTGATTATTTTAAAGCAAATTTTGCATATTATATATAGTATCTTGATCCCCTTTCTGTGAGAGATGGTACTTGTGTTGGATCATACATCTAGTGGCAAAATGGAGAGTTGACTGGAACAATTCTGCAATCCATTGTGGCATTGTCCATGGATCTAGTCAGAGTTGCCTGTCTTCTTTCTGTATTCTTTCCTCCTGGGCAGAAACTATCATCTGCTATATTTTAGATCACCAAAGATCTAGCAGAACGTAGGATTAGATCTACAATCATGTGGAAAATATGGAAGTTTCACTTCCTTACCTTGAATGGATGCAACAAAGAAGGGGGAAAAGAAGGAGATAGAAAAGAGATCGTGAGCGTAACGTTACTATCTTGCCATGAGATTTAAGGGTTTGCTCATTTCTAAAGTTTGTTTGATTCCTCTAGTCAGTAACTCTTGGAGTCACCTTACACACGTCTGTGAAGGATTGTAGGGATTAATCCGAGGTGCGCGTAAGCTGGCTCGGGAAAACATCGCATCATCATTAAGCAAATAGCTACAAATTGTTTGGTCGGCCATTATTGTCTCGAACGGAATCTTGAATGTTTATATCTGACGTCCACATGTTTTTTGTTTTTGGATGGAAAAAGAAGATGACCCCCAAATCCTTGCTGAGTCAGTAGTGAGGGTGTTTTGTCAAGTTCTAGACTTTAGAAAGTTGGTTCACGCCTTTAGAAGTTTGTTTTGGCCTAAATATTTAATTTGACACAAGATTTGTCCCCAAAAAGATTGGGGGAAAACGTGAGGCAGGGCCGGTTTGGGGCCATTCAATCATGTTGCTCTGTTGAGATAATATTCAAGTTTTCTATGGCGCACATCAGGGTTGGGGACCATCTAATATTGTGTACACCCTCCATCCCAATTTGTTTGTCATGTCCCTCCCAAAAAGTGTCACTTTCGGTCTACTCAGATAGAAAAGTAAAGCTCATGTGGAAGCTTCGTTCACAAGTGGGGTTCGAGATTAGGAAGGTCCCCCAATGGAGACAATTCCAAAAATACTGGATCGCTGTCCGGGAGCCATAGCTCACTTCGCCGTTTTCGATTTCCCATAGAACCTCCGGAGCTTTCCTGGCCACTATAATTTTGGTTTTTTATCTTCTTTGTCTGAAAATAGGTTTGATTTGCGGCTTGGTGAGTAGTTAGCTCCTTTGGAGTGCCTTTGAGTTGTCAGGGAGGGCTTATGATTTTGAGATCAGACTAGCCAATTGACTTTTGTCCTGCTGGACCGGGATGGAGCTTTTCACTCTCCCGTTATTCCATCAACTTTTTAAACATGTTTTATAGCGGGATAAAACCCATTCAATCTTTACTTTACCTTCCGTTGGGACCCTTTGTGCCGTCTGGCACTATTGACTGTCCAATTTCAAAATTAATAGATCAGATTATGTAAATCTCCAAATCAATGGATCAGATTTGGTTTCCTTAATAAGTTGGAAACCCGAGATTGGACAAATAAATCGGGACGGAAGGGATATGTTTTAGTGTTGTTTGAGAAAATGGAGTTTTAGATTAGTATTTGCTAATTGTTATTCTTGTTTTTTCTTCTTTTTGGGTGCTTGAACCACACCTAGATATCTCGTAACTTACGAGAAAAAAAGTTTAAGTAATTTTATCAAAAATACATCGAATTTTTAGGTTTCGTTTTGCGATCCGAACAATCTTGGAATGGATGGAGTAATAGATAGAAATGCGTCATTGGTTTCCTCCCTAGCTAGATTTAGCTAATTTGCTTATGGTTATATTTTCTAAAGTTCAGTGCGGATTTTTGCTTTTAGTAATCCCTTTCCCCTCCTTGTTGAGGGTGTTCATATACTCTTTCAGCTGAGTTTCTGATTTTGTAATAATTTCCATTCTAAAAAAAAAAGGATAGAAAGTGAGCCACGAAGAGAGAGTAGGAAATAGGAAATGATTAAAAAAATAAAAATAAAAATTGTCCATTTATTACTGTATCTGTGAAAGAGCGACAATAAGAATTTGGACCCAGTAAACACGGTGCAAGTAAATTTCCATGTGGAATGAAATAATAGTGCAGTATAAAAAGAAATTCCGATTGAATCTGGTCAACTACTGCTTCATATGACAAATCGAAATCCAATAGGACCGTAGTATGTTTAAAAATGAGATCCACTAACACTTTTTAAAAAAGTGCGGTTTTGCCCTTATTTAAATTTTTTTCACGTTTGTTCGTTTTGCGCCAATTTTTTTTGACTTTTTGATTTGTCTCGTTGAAACGAATCGGAAAAGTAAAAAAAAAAATACTTTTACCCAAATATTTTGAATAAAATGCCACTTTTAAGTAGAAAAGGTAAAAAAAAAGTTGACTTTTTTTACTTAAAAGTGGTCCTTATTCAAAATATTTTGATAGAAGTAAAAAAAATTTACTTTTCCGATTCATCTCGTTGAGACGAATCAAAAAGTCAAAAAAATTTGACGCAAAATAAACAAATGCAAAAAAAAAAATCAAATAAGGACAAACCTAATTCCACCGTCCAGGGGCCTTGAAAGGTCTATTGAGATGTCGCCTAGGAAGGGAAAAGGGAAAGTAATTGTAATTGTGATTTTCTGTATCAAAACGTGAGGCCACGAAAAGCCCATGAAAACTTTTGGGAATATTTTTTCTCAATTTCTTTTTCACGGACCACAGACTCAAAAACAAATCAAAAGAGACCAAAAAAAAAAAAAAAAGGGCTCTGCGGCCTTCGATTGTCATCAGATGATTCACGTGTAAAGATTGTTTTGCAATTAATAATCCTTTCAAAATTATTGATCGCTGACAATAATTTTAATTTGAGTAAAAATATTTTCTTGGTTTGAGCTCTCTAGTGAGAAATTCACATCTAACCATAAAGTTTTGAAACTTTTTTTTTTCTTTCTTTTTTTTTTATATCAACCGTCAAGCATCACATATCATTAAAAAAGACCCACCGGCATTTACAAAAGAATCTAACCAAAGCTATAGAGAATACAAATAATGTGCATCCCTGCCAACAAGTATAGAAATTACATCAAAAGGCTATCTAATTACTTCTAACAAGACACAACACACACTGCACAAGCGGAACCGTTTAATTATTTCTATCAAGACACAACGCATACTGCACAAGCGAAACAGACACTTCGTGTCAGTCAATAGACAGTCAACAACAGCGCCGAAGAGATCAAATTACCTTGTGATGATCAAATTGCCACGTATTCTTCCAGTGTTTAGGGGGACCAGGACCCGGTTGATCGGATCTCTTATCGTGCAATAAACGTTGAGTTCTACAATTTTCAATTGTCACGCATGGGAGTATGGGATTTCCGATGTTAAAATAAAAATACTTATTTATTATTTAATACGCATGGTACTTTCGGTGCCTTGAGAAGTAGGAGTATCATTTGCGTAAATTTCATAGTTTGACTTTTTGAAAACAACGTGCTCAAAAATATTAAGCTTTACGAAATAGATTATTCTCTCATAATACATCACTTTTAAGTCAGAAAATAAGTGCTTATTTAAAAAATAAATACTCATTTTCCTTAGCAGAACGAGGCCACTGCTAGATAGACATGGACTTCTAGCTCAATGGTCTCGTAATGGCGTGTATGTGCTAGGAGGTTCTAGGTTTGCGTTGATAGAGCAGTGTCGACGCCCATTACTTTGAAATTTTTTTTTTTTTTGCCATATTGTATAGTTAGCGGGGGCTAGTGAGGTGATAGGTTATCACAAGGGGGTCCTCATAGCCCTGCCCCCTGTGGGACTCGAACCCTAATCACTACTTGGGAAGGAAGTGAGCAATCCACTTCACTAGAAATTGTTCTCTTACTTTGTAATTCACTAACAATATTTGTGGCAAAACAAATACAAAGAAGAAAAAGAAAAACTTGATGGACATATGGCCTTAATTAATTAAAAAGAAGGAACCAGAAGGGTTTCACCGAGTGGGCACGAGAAAACAAATAATAACTTGTCATTCGTAAGATCGCATGTTTGTTTTTCACAGAACCCAAATATTTCAAACCTTAGGATCACTGAAGAGTTTTTTCCGGCGACTAACTTTTAAGACCCCAAAATTAGTTGGAGTGCTCGTAAGCTGACCCGGATACGGACGCGGGGGCTCTGCTGCCCAGGGTGGGCAGCAGCCCCTGCCCACACTCACACACGGCACCGTTTCATCAAAGAAAAAAAAAACTCTTCCGCTTGCAATCCTATGGAGCAGAAACGTGATTATGAGAGCCTTAGAGTTAAAATTTAATTATGTCTCTTTAGAATAATATGATCAGAATAATAAGATCTTCATGTCAATTCAAACGGATTGAAAATTGGAGCACTTAATTTTTTAATCATATTTTTTAATATATAAACTGTCTAAAAAAATTAAGTGTGCCACTTTTTAATTCGTTTGAACAAGTACGAATATCTTATTATTCTAATCATATTATTTTAAAGAGATATAATTAACTTTTGTCTATAGGACTCTCATAATCACGTTTCTGATCTACATGATCCTAAATAAAGAGCAGATACTTAATTATGAGAGTCCTAGAGACAAAAATTAATTATGATGCTTTAGAATAATATAATTAGAATAATAAGATATTCGTACTTGTTCAAACGAATTAAAAAGTGGCACACTTAATTTTTTAGACCGTTTATATATTAAAAAATATGATTAAAAAATTAAGTGCTCCAATTTTCAATCCGTTTGAATTGACATGAAGATCTTATTATTCTGATCATATTATTCTAAAGAGACATAATTAAATTTTAACTCTAAAGCTCTCATAATCACATTTCTGTTCCATAGAATTGCAAGCGGAAGAGTTTATTTTTTTTTTCCATTTGATAAAATGGTGCAGTGTGTGAGTGTGAGTAGGGGCTGCTGCCCACCCCTGGGCAGCAGAGCCCCCGCGTCCCCCGGATACATATGGCTGGATTCTTGAAAACAGTACAAATGTAGCAAGTTCACAATTTAATGAGGACCGCAGAGTACAGCTACTATATACATACCAATGAATGCGTCCTATGGGCATATGTGGGCCAATATTTAATACGTATGTTTTTTTTGTTAATTTTATTCGAGTAGAAAAAATCAAAGTGCGAAATCACTTTTCACAGAATGTAAAGTAGGAGTAATTCTTAAAGTTTTTGATAAGCACCGGAGAATGTAATGTAGAGTGCGCTAGTGTCTAGTTTTAGTTCAATTTAATTGATAATTAGTTGTTATTAACAATGTTTGCTTGTAGAGTGTGCTGGTTTTGTTTTGTAGGAGAATCATCAAATAAAAGAGCTTTAAGGCCTAAGGCATGTCATGGCCTGAAGATGACCTAACAGCCAAGGCAGAGCCAAGGCAAGGCGAGACCAAGGCCAAGGCAAAGCAAGACCAAGGCCAAGGCCAAGGCAAGATCAAAGCAGTGAGCAAGGCCAATTGCTGGAGTTATCAACCTCGGCATCGATGGGATAAACCACGTTACATCGATGCCGAGCCTTTTAGCACCAGTTCTCTATCTACCTCGGCATCGATGGGAAGTAATGCGTTACATCGATGCCGAAGACCTTAGCACTGCAGCTTAACCCTATTGCCATCGATGCCGAGGGCCCTAGGGGCGAATCTCGCGGTATATTCTGCGAGTGGATCTCCGGAGTAAAAAGGATTGTGACATCATTTTGTAAAAGAGACAAGTATAATAGATTGAGTAGTACAACTTTTAGATCTATAATAGATTTTGAATCTTTTTGCATTGTTCTTGAGTGTTCTTCATTTTCAGCTTTGAATATTTTAATTTCTGCCTCTATTTGTTAGTTTTTGATATTGTCGCTTTAATTAAAGTTGTTGCTTTACTCCCGATCTATCTTAATCTCTAATTTATTTCAAGTCTTGTTATTTCATTATGTTAAGTAGATTTTCGCTTGCTCCTATCTCAATAGATATGTGCGAGTAGTTTACCAAGGTTAGGTCATGGGGTGATTAACACCTCATGGCTCAAGTAGAATTGCGTTTTTCACCATAAAGTTTAAACCTTTGGTTTCGATCATTGACATGGGGTTCGGGTTTATTTGTCAAATCGCTAAAGTGTTAATCTCCTTGATCATGTGTAGGTAGGAGCATCGCCTACCTACCACACATGATACTTGGAGCTCTGACGCACGAGGCATTTGCTAAATAAATTCTAGAGCTAGCTTGGTAATCGAACCATTCTATTTTCCGATTCGGGAAGCTTAGTTGTGTATCCTGAACCGTGTAATCGGGTGAGAAATGCAGTTTAATTTGAGTCGTGAGTGTTAGTAATTCCTAGATCTAACCTGTCTTTTATCTTAGTTTATTTGTTTTTCAATTTACCCCCTTTTTATTTTCACTACGCACGTAAAACCAAGTTGGCTGTCTAAAAGCCGAAAGCCATAACTTGCATCTACAAATCCAGCAAAGCCGTATTAATTATTTCCTTGAGTACGATCCCGGATTTCCGAATTATCATGCTTCAACTGACGTATTAGGCCCTACGCTTGGGGCGTTATCTCTTACATCGGAGCAAAAGAAACAGTTTTATACTACTGTAGTTCATTCAGGATGCTCCACGGCTAAGGTAGATCGCAATTTAATTTGAACTGGAAGTGGCACATGGGAGCTAGCTAGGGAAACTTATTCATGTAGCGACCCGATCCGATGGCTATTGAATTCTGGAGGCTCCATGGCTAAGGTAGTTCATTCTGGAGGCTCCATGGCTATTGAATTCTCTGACATGGTTTAGCATTGGGCACAATTCATGTAGCGACCCGATCCGATGGCCATGGACATCCGTCGACATCAAACTACATGGGCCTTTACTAGTATGTGCAAAAAACATCATCCTCAGTAGCTCACCCATAGGGGGACTTCACAATTCAAATGACTCGTCCATCCCCATATTTTGGTCCCAGTTAGCACTTTTTGTCATCCCAAAAAATTATCCTACTTCAACACTAAATATGTAATAGAAGATGAATTTCCTCTTTCACCCTTTCATCTTTGAGTTAGTAGTACTATAAAAGTACGGGATCAATTCCACCTCCCTCATTTACGGGATCAATTCCACTCGATACTCATCCCTCCATACCCTTTTATACTCTCATTTTTTGTCCTCCGGGCTAAAACTATGATCCAAAACGTTACCTCTTAGAACATGCAAGAAACTGCTATAGAGCCTGCAAAATCTCTGTACCATCGAAGATTTTTAGATATGCGAAAAAAATTACTTTGTGTAAATTGTGAGGTTAAATTGTAAAATATATTTACCATTCAACTTTCATAAAAGTTTGCAACATTTTCACGCGTCTATCGATCTCCGATCATACTGAGATTTTGCAAGCTTATAGTTTTTTGCGTGTTCTACGAGGTGGACGGTTCGGATCATAATTTCAGACCCGAGATATGGACGAAGAAAAGAGAGTATAGAGGGATGGGGTATGGAGAGGAATTGATCCCCTCATTTTTACATAATCCAAAAATTCAACTGTTTTGATAAATTCAAAAAACCGGGTTCAAGATATATACTCCTACTTATTTGCCAACTCTCTCTCATTTACATAATCCAAAGTTCCCAACTGTTTTGATTAAAAAAAGAAAAGAGAGAGTTCCCAAACGGTCCTTAATTCCCCGCCTACCCTTCTCCCTCTAATCAAAATGTACGCCTCACATTCCTTCTCTCAATCTCTATATGTAACTAACCTGGACAGCAGATTTGCCCCACCCAATCAATATCTGACACATCACTTCCAATCTGACTCATCGACAGGTCCCATACAACCAGCCACGCACATTATGCAAATATCGACGCAACGTGTATGGGCCCAACGAGTGTGAGTATGTATGCATTTATTTGTGTGTAATGGAGTCCAAAATCTTCATTACTGGTCAACCAAAATGATACAATAATGATATAGGTATCACGGCCAGGAAGGAAAATTGTACCGACCGGCAGCGCCGGGTCTTCTCCGGCCACCGGACAGCCGATTCGAGCCGTCTAAAAATTCTAAAAAAAAAACCGAGGGGCCCTTAATCGGGAATCAATGGCATCCGAGGTGTGTAGGGTGCTTGATCCGAGCACTCATTTTTCGTGTATATATGCAATCAAGCACCCATTTTTCGTGTATATATGTATATACGTGTATATACACGAAAAAGAGGTGCTCGGATCAAGCACCCTACACACCTCGAATGCCGTTGATTTCCGCGCTGATCGGGCATCCGGTGGCCGGAAACAGCCCGACGCGACCAATCGATACGATTTTCCTCCCGGGCCGGTCGGTAGTCATAGTAGTACACTGATACAAAATGATATGGATGCTCGCTCTCCCTAGCTTTTCTGGGGCTTCCTTTTGTGGGTTCAGTTAAAACCACATTTAAAAAAGTAATGAGGAATTATTACTCCTTTTTAAAACTCACGAGGATAGAAATCATGTTAAAGAATACGTCATCGTAAAATATTTGGTTGGAGAAAAAATAATTTTTGATTCAGTGCGTCAACTTATTTTTTCAAGGTAGATTGTTTAAAAACTTGCCAGTATGAGATCAAGATAGTTTTTGGAATGCTTCGTATTCTTGACAAGCTTTATGATGTGAACCGACTCGATTGTGCCGGTAGGTCCAACAAAGAATCAAAAAAATTCGGAACTGGACAGTGTAGCCCTGTCCATTTCATATCAATGAAGTCTAATAAAGTTGCTTGAAAATGGAAGTAAATTTGAGTATACTAATGGACATTTAAGTGGCGAGGTAATTAATTAATTAATCCTACTTGTAAATCCATGTTTAATAAACTCAAATCCATCTCTCCCTTCTCTCTCCACAATCACGTGCCTATATAAACAAAGTGACCTCCTCATTTTACACTCCACCTCAATCCAACCAAAAAAAAAATGGACTCCAATTCTTCCCCCCCTGAAGACCTGGAAAGATCGGCCGCCTACACCCGGCTGCCGGACCACCCTCCCTCTCCGGCGGATCACAGCCGACCCTTCAAGGGTCTCGCCGGAATATTCCTCTCCATGCTCTTAATGTCGTCTTTGGTTGCTTTAATCGTCAATCAAGACCCGCGTCCCCGGTCCAACGTCAATGACGATCAAAGGGAGAGTACTTCTCCTTCAATGCCGGTGCCGGAGAGTTTAATGCCGCAGTCGAGGGGGGTGGCGCAGGGGGTGTCGGAGAAGGCAGTGCGAGAATTCTCCGGTAGCGGCCCGGTTTACCCTTGGACTAATGCTATGCTGGCTTGGCAGAGGACTTCTTACCATTTTCAGCCGGAAAAGAACTGGATGAATGGTAGGTAGTGCTCCACAATTTAACAAAAGTATTTTTAGTTTGACTATTATTTACCTGTCAGCCCCCTTTTCTCTCTTATATATTGCACATCAATCCCATTCGTTTGAACCTTTTTTTTTTTTTTTTTGGGTAGTAAATTAGAGGTAGTACTTTTGCATCTAGTAATAATTATGTGGAGACTAACCCAAATCTTATGGTTGTCTTTCATGGCTGCTTTGTGGGGATTGGCTAATTTCTACTTCAGATCCTGATGGTACGTCTCCTTCTTTGCCTCAGTGATTAATTAGTGTTTCCTTGGTGGGTAATTAGAAAATCAATACTTTGTGCTAAAATTCGGAAAGAGTTGCCAAGAGTAGGAATTAGTATTACCATTCTGGAAAATAGTATTCTCGCAGGTTCTTGATACGGATAATGTGTTAGTATTTAAGTAAACTTTTGGTACAAAATCTTATACAAAAAAACCTTTTGTGGTAATTTTATTTGCAAGGTCCTGTTCCGCTTAGGGAAAATAGTGCTATAATCTTAGCTTACTTGGTGCAAACTAAGCCACATCATTTATAATTCTACTTTACTAGTATATTTTATTATGTTTGTAAAATAAACTAGCGTACACATTTAATCTTCCTTATACTATCTTGTCGCTCTTTTTTTTTTTTTTTTCCAAATTACCATAATAGGAAAGTTCACTAAAAAAATTAATTTTTCTGGGCATACAGAACAAGTAACTTGGAGAAAGTATGGGGAAAATAGTGCTATAATCTTCCTTGGTGGTCTGATTGCTGCGTTTATTAATCACCATAAACACAAAAAGTGTCAAAATAGTAACTAGTTTGGTTGCTAGTAAATTAATCATCCAAGTCCACATCGTTTTGACGATGAAATTAAAGTCTTAGTCCGATTATTTTTTGATTTTCGGAAAATAAAAAGTGTTTTTATTGCTTTTTAATTGGTTGGATTTAATGGATGTGTTTTTTGATTGGCACTTTTCTGTCCTAATCTCCATGTCACAAACAGTTTGGCTCAATAGTGATTTGAAGTTTGGTCCACATTTGTTGGGGCTACTCTTTTTGTATGTTATTATTCCAAAACATACTTCCACTGCATTTAATTGCTATTATTTATAGATCGGTGAGATTTTGGTGAAACGTGATTTAAAATAGTAGTAGTATTGAATTTACATTAGGAGTGATTAAATCTCAACATCACGTGAAGTAAAAGATCAAAATAAAAATTGTTTGTTTGCACAAAAGGGCCCAATCGGGGATCTCATAATTATTATCCAAATCTTCCTGTGATTTTAAAATAATTTTTCTAGTCTCCTTGTAAAAACTCAGTTTTGGCCGTAACCACTTAATTCCAACTTTTAATTTTTTATTCAAAATTCAGAAAAAAAAATTGAAGGAAAATTAAACAATTAGATCAAGTACTTACTGTTATCCTATTAAATTCTATTGAGTTGATTTTTTTAATGAGGCGACTCGAAAAATTATTTGTATACGAACCCAAAATGGACCCTATGCAAGCATCGTTGCACATCAATTGGGGGATGATGTTGTGCAGTCAGATTGTGAATCTGACGGCTCCGATCTCATTTCAGAAATGCTAGCTCCTTGGATCCCGAAGTCCGCTGCACGTGGGATCTTCATTGCATATTTAGAGAGTTTTTTGTTTTTTGTTTTTCCCAATCTTTTAACGTTCTATTATCTATGGTCGTAATAAGGCAGCCACTCAAGTGTCGTGATTTATGTGGACGGGCCCATCATTTTTGTATTGTAAGTATTTGTGGAGATTCAATCCAATGCCGAACGGCTCGGATTCGTTCAGGATCCAAAGTGTGCACGGTCGGTTCACACCCGATCAGTGTCTTTAGGATTTCCGTGGGCCATCGGCATCTTCTATTTTTTGTTTATTTATTTTTCCCGGGGAAAACTGGAACGTGCACGTATGTTATAAAAAATAACTTCATTAATTTAAAAGAGACTGATATGATATATTACTACTTGTGTTATAAAATTACTAATTTCATGTGTTTCATAAGTCAAGATCTTACAGGAGAGACAAGGTATTTTTCTTCGCCTAACTTTTTAGCTTTTTCGTCTTTTCAAAAAATTTATTAACTTGTAGTGAACGGTTTAGAGAACATCGAGTAGGCTCGATGGCATAAATTGAGAACTATTTAATGATAAGGGATTGTTATTGGAGGACGCGTATTCCAAATTCCATTGGCATTTTAAGAAGTCAGATCTTACCGCAAGCTGACGAATAAAAATGTCCATTTTTGAAATTAGTTGAATTGAAATCAGAAACAACCTTCGATTCTGGGTTGCTCGATAAGCATGCGCTGGGTTGAGGTTTCTTCTAGCCAGCTGTTCTAGTTTCTACCATTCAACTAACGTGCACGATTGTGACTCTGACCGTAGGTTGCCCACCTAACTTAGACTTAAACCCCTCGGAGGGGAAACCAACAAAAGAGTTCACCCAATTTTCACAAACGCCACATGAGAAGAACTGTCCACTTTACTGTATTCCACGCGATTTGGAGACATTTCTCCCATTAGAGGCGGGTCACTTGTTCTACGGCCACCATTTGTCCGTCACGTGTGGTGCTCCGGATCATGAGGTCTAAATCTTTAATTGCAGACTCTGCGAGAATGTATAGTTGTGGAATAGTCCGGAGCACCATGCGGCGGTGGTCGTCCGGACTACTGAACAATTTCAGACGGCCACCAGATTCATTCCGTTGCCTATTTGCAGTCCTACACTCCTCCACAAGAACATTGTAGGTTTAAGAAATTCCGATTGCATCGATAGTCCCCTTCTATCTCTATTTATATGCTCAATTACAAGAATGTTACATATGTTCGTAGTTAGTAAGTTACAATGTTGTTCTATACTGAATTTGAACCTTAGATCTTTTCCGTCAACATTAAGGCTCCTCTCCATGACCGGGTAAAGTCTGCTTTGTCTGTCATTAATTTCTTCGTAAATTAAACAAGTGCCCCTCTAATGTACAATTGTGTACGGAGTCGCATGAATGTCGTACTTTTTGTCGTTGCTCTAACGAAAATTTGGCATTTGTCACTTCTACAAAATTTGCCCCAAAAATGATGGCGAGAATTCATGTGGTATAACAAGTGACAAAATTGCATGGTTGCAGGTCCATTGCATCACATGGGGTGGTACCACCTTTTCTACCAGTACAACCCCGATTCAGCAGTTTGGGGCAACATAACATGGGGCCATGCAGTATCAAGGGACCTGATCCACTGGCTCTACCTCCCCATCGCCATGGTCCCCGATCACTGGTTCGATTTGAACGGTGTTTGGACCGGGTCTGCTACCCTCCTCCCCGACGGTCAGATCATCATGTTGTACACCGGTGATACTGATAACGCCGTGCAGGTGCAAAACCTAGCGTATCCCGCCAACTTATCTGATCCCCTCCTCCTAGATTGGGTCAAGTATGAACAAAACCCGGTTATTGTTCCCCCACCCGGAATTGGACTAACGAATTTTCGGGACCCGAGCACAGCATGGTACGCCCAAGACGGCACATGGCGGGTCGCTATCGGGTCAAAGCTGAATAAAACGGGTATTTCCCTTGTGTACCAAACCACTAATTTTACTAGCTTCGAGCTTATGGATGGGGTAATGCATGCGGTTCCGGGTACGGGTATGTGGGAGTGCATAGATTTTTACCCGGTCTCAACAAACAGTACAATTGGGTTGGAGACGTCGGTTATTGGGCCGGATGTCAAGCACGTGCTCAAGGCAAGTTTGGATGATGATAAGAAGGATTTTTATGCACTCGGGACGTACGATCCAAGTAATAACACATGGACACCGGATGACCCGGAGATGGATGTGGGTATCGGGTTGCGGATGGACTATGGGAAATTTTACGCATCAAAAACATTCTATGACCAGACAAAGCAGAGGAGGATCTTGTGGGGTTGGATTGGGGAAACTGACAATGCAGGTGATGATCTTTTGAAGGGTTGGGCATGTGTTCAGGTATCACTCATCTATCATCGTACCAAAATGAGCAATTGATAATATCCCGTAGAAAAAGATCGGAACTAAATAGACGTACAGTATGATGTGACTGTTTATGGACAATTTTTATGGACAATGTTCTAAAAGTCGATAGGCTCTAGGCGGTGTCCAACGTTTAGAACACTGTTTATGGACCTCAAAATACACATCAAGATAAGTTTTTATTGGCAGTTCCCAAAGTTGCGCAAAAATCCCTTATCATCGCAATGTTCGGCCCTTTTCGTTTCGTTTCCCGCGGTAAACTTATTCACCACCCGCTAACAATGTCTGTCTCTCTAAGTTATATTGATGTTCGTCTTCTTAAGGTTAGAATCCTGCGTTCGTCCTGATAAACGTGGAAGATTTTAATTTCGTTGCAATAATATATGTGATCCGCAGGCCATTCCAAGGACTATAGAGTTTGACATGAAGACGGGAACTAACGTACTCCAATGGCCGGTGGAGGAAGTGAAGGAGTTGAGATTGAACGCAACTGAGTACCAAGGGGTGGAGCTTGAACCAGGTTCAGTTGTGCCACTCAACCTAACCTCTGCTACACAGGTAAACTAAACTTGCCTGATCATTTTTTGATTTCGAGAACTGGGGATGTCTGGACTGGTTTACGCGCAACTTGTCATATAGTTGTTATCCTCATTGTTTCACGTTTTAGTGATCCTAGTCGGTTTCGTTGGACTGAAATCGTGATCATACATGGTGACAGTTGGACATAAGTGCAACATTTGAAGTGGATGAGGCAGCATTAGAGGGGACATTCGAAGCAGACGTTGGCTACAATTGCAGCACTGCTGGTGCTTCCGTTAGAGGCGCTCTCGGACCTTTCGGACTCCTTGTCATCGCTGATGATTCTCTCTCCGAATTCACGGCCATTTATTTCTACATTGCCAAGGACACTGATGGCAGTTACACAACCTTCTTATGTTCCGACGAAATGAGGTCTCAGCTTCTTCCATCTCCGAACTAGATCAACAAATAGGATTACAAAACCTACCGCGAAACAAGTACTTACGATAATGTTTTTACTATACAGGTCATCGAACGCGAATGATATTAACAAGAGGATTTATGGGGGATCGGTCCCTGTGCTCGATGCTGAAACATTGTCCATGAGATCATTGGTATGTCACTCACCGGTCTTAGAAACTACTAATAAAGTTTACAAGTAGTTTTCAGATAAGATTTGTGTAATTTTGCCCAATATGTGTAGCTAAATTGTCAAGGACAAAATGCAGGTGGATCATTCGATTGTGGAGAGCTTTGCTCAAGGAGGGAGAACAGTGGTCACGTCGCGAATCTACCCGACCAAGGCAATCTATGGAGCAGCGCGAGCGTTTCTGTTCAACAACGCCACAGGAGCAAATGTCACAGCATCGGTCAAGATATGGACGCTGGACTCGGCCAACATTCAGCCATATCCATTAGATAATATGTACGAAGCTTAGGAAACTCATCTTTGTAGTAGTATTTCAAGTTATTGTCCTCCATTCTTCGTTCCGATCGGTTGTCAAATATCAAAGAAGTAGAAGGAAAAGGGCAGATTTTTGCAGCAACCGAGCAATATATTGTATCATCCAATTTTTTTTTCTGGAGGGCTGTCAGTCCATTTTGGGCATGTTGTATGGCAACATTAATTCATTGTATTCGATCTGAATAATAATTTATGAAATTTTGAGATTTTCCATTGGTTGTTTAATTGGCTCTGTCTAATTTCTTTCCCATTCAAGTAGTTTTCTTGTAATCTCTCCACGCCTTTAATCAGACTCAAGATGTCTTAAAATAATAATACTAATAATCGAACCAAAATTTTTTTGGGCCAAAATGATAATAGCTTAATTGGATATTAACTTAAGGTACACAAGATAAGTATCTAGAAGCAGCATCCATCCTTAATGAAATGACTAAAAAGCCACAAAAAAAAAATTAAAAATGGTAGCCTTGCCACTTGCCAGCCATGGATGAGGGTATCTTTACGGTGATAAATGAATAGTGTTCAAAAAGTCGCTACGCGGTAGGATGGACAGCTAATCGGTGATTAGTTGGCCTATAGCAATTAAAAATCGACGATTAATCGGTGCATATAAATTAGTCGGATAGGCCTTGCCGTGATTCTCCTATTTTTAGAACACTGTAAATGAGTAAATGACGTTGAGTTTGATGGAGCGATTGGGTTTTGTAACAGCATATTGTTTAGCAAAAAGGCCGATAGACTTCTTAAGTTCGCAAAGAATTGGGTTGGCCCAAGACGTTCGGCCCATTTTGATGGTATTGGATAGTCAAAGATAATATAGTAAACAAAAAACAAAAAGTCTTAACATAACAAACCTTTTTTTTTTTTTTTTGTGGGGGGGGGGGGGGGGGGGGGGGGGGGGGGGATAGGGATAACATGATCTAATTTTTGTAAAAGAGAGGAAAAATATTGGAACAAGGGTTCAATTGACCTCACATGCCAATGTGGGTAGAAAAGTTATTCAGTGGCTCCGTGCTGCCAGCATTAATGTTTCAAGAGTTGTTTCCACATCTCCTTTACAAAATGTGTGAATTCGATACGAGGATCTGGTGGTGAGAACACTAAACAATTTCTCACGTGGGTATGGTATATGACAACCGATTGCACTTGGCATTGGACTGCTGGCGGATTAGAAAACTCTTTTCCCATTGAAAAATGTAGTAACAAAATTTTGACTCTAGTGCAAGGAAGTGGTCCTTTGTGTGGTGCCCTAGGGAGAAGAACAAAATTGCGCACTGACTGACTGCAAACTGTCTTATTAGAGATTGAGTTTTTTCTTCAGGTCGTATTTCGCATGAGCTCCGATATCTACTCGACTCTAATGTACCCCAGTGATTTCGTTCTTATTATAAGAGACTTTGATCTTTTAAAAAAAAAATAAATAAATAAATCTCCACCTTTTGACAGGACCAAATGAAGCGAATCGTTTCTTAACCAATGGTCGTTTATGGCAATCTGTTGATACTTGATAGAGTAAACTAATCCTATTGTTTTTATCTAAGGTTTTGGTTTTTGTAAACAATTAATCCCTTAACTTTACAGATGTTTAGACATTTCCTGCCTTGTCTTTTTTGATTTTACCTAGGAGTAATCGAAAAGATTATCTCCCTAATTCCCATTTCCCAACGTTTCAACAAGTACTTGATCGATCAGTTAATCTTATGTGATTTTGGTTGCGGACGTGAGAGAGATTACATTCTCCGGACTCGACAAAAGTTTAAAACTTCTTGGTAAGTAGTACTTCCTCCGTTCCAAAATGACTGACTTTTTTGAGACTTTGTGTCATTTTCAAATGCTTTTATCTTTCGATCTTTCGATTTACAAAGTTTCATATGATTTTGAAAACTTTGTTTAATAGAACTAATTATAATCTAACAAACAAGATCCATATTGCATATTTTTTCACATTCACATTGAAATATATAAACAATTGAAAATGACACGCTTTCCGAAAAAAATCACTAATTTTGAAACGGAGGGAGTACTAATCTTTAAAAAATCCTACATTGTACCCAGTAGTTTAAGATTTTGTCACTGTGTCGAACCAATAATCTTGAGATTTTGTGTTGAACCCGATCTCACTGGCAACACCTTGACGTGTCCATGTTCTCTGGAGACAATACCGTATCTTTGTCGGACATTGACTAACAACACATTTTTAGTGGATTGAAAAAAGGGGGCAAAGCTCTCCACATGTTTGCTGCTTCTTCTTCTTCTCCTCCATGTGAAGTAGGTGGTTAAAACGAGAGTAAATTCTACACGGCCCCTTAGTGTAGAAAGGATGTGCGGCAAACAAATGTTGAGATGACACGTCATCATTAGGCCCATTTGAAACTTAACAGTTATTTTTTCTTTTCGCTCTTGGATCCTGTAAAGCAGAAATTTAATTATGAGTGCTTTAGAGACAAAAATTAATTATGATTCTTAAGGATAAAATGATAAAAAAAACAAAATCTTCGTACCGGTTCAAACGGATTGAAAATTGGAGCACTTAATTTTTTTCACCATACTTTTTAATATATAAACAATCTAAAAATATTAAGTGTTCGAATTTTCAATCCGTTAGAACCGGTGCGAAGATCTTATTTTTCTAATCATTTTATTCTAAAGAGTCATAACTAATTTTTGTCTTCATGACTCTCATTATTAAGTATCTGCTCTTTAATACACTGTAGAACAGAAATTTGATTATGAGAGCCATAGAGACAAAAATTAAGGATAAAATGGTCACAAAAAAAAAAATCGCATCGGTTCAAACGGATTGAAAATTGAAACAATTAATTTTTTCGCATTATCTTTTAATATATAAACCGTCTAAAAAAAATTAAGTGTTCCAATTTTCAATCTGTTTAAACCTCTGCGAAGATCTTAGTTTTTTGATCATCTTATCCTATAGGGTCGTAATTAATTTTTGTCTCTATTGCTCTTATAATTAAGTATCTGCTCTATAGGGTCTTAAATAAAGAGAAAATACTTAATAATGAGAGTCATGAAGACAAAAATTAGTTATGACCCTTTAGAATAAAATGATTGAAAAATAAGATCTTCGCATCGGTTTTAACGGATTGAAAATTTGAACACATAATATTTTTAGATTGTTTATATATTAAAAAATATGATGAAAAAAATTAAGTGCTCCAATTTTCAATCCGTTTGAACCGGTACAGAGATTTTGTTTTTTTATCATTTTATCCTTAAGAATCATAATTAATTTTTGTCTCTAAAGCACACATAATTAAGTTTCTGCTCTACAGGATCCAAGAGCGAAAAGAAAGAATAACTGTTTTAAGTTTCAAACTGGCCTAATGATGACGTGTCATCCCTACATTTGTTTGCCGCACATCCTTTCTACATGGAGGGGCCGTGTAGAATTTACTCTCGGTTAAAACAATTACGTTGTTTGGTTCAACTTTTTAAAAGTTATTTTTGATGTAATGAGTGGTAATGAGTAAAGAGAGATAGAAAAAAAAAGGTATTGAGAAACATGTAGAGAGAAAGATGAGATGAGATGAAAGTTGAACCAAACAAGGTAATTATTTTTTGCGAATAATACAATTTTCTCCAAAAAAAAAATTTACAGTAACAAAATTTCAACAAATTACTAGATATCAATGAATTTTTTTAATTTATAAAAAAAATTGAAAATTTTTTTTGAAACAAATGTACTACTATTTTTAAGTCTTTGTTTCGAGGACTAGACAAATATTTTGGAATGAATGATAAGAAGCATCACAACTCTGATTTTAGGCCCAATGAAGATGACATTACATATATAAGTAATTTTTACATATGGGGATAGGATTCTCTGGACGATTTTGTTCGGGTTGTTTTTCTGGTTCTTTCCAAATCCATTTTGACGACCGTGACCGTTGATACTTTAGACATTGTCGAGAACATTAGGTACCCAAAAATCGTGTTGATCGGATATCGTCTGACATATTCTCGAAACACATTTATCTCTAGGAAAATTAATTTTTATCCAGTGTTTCAATGTTTTCTAAATCCAATTTTCTTGAGATAAATTTGTTTGGGAAATATATGAAGAAATGATAGCCTATTAACATGAATTTCGACGTGTCATCTTCTTGACAAGGTCTTAAATATCAATGGTCCCAATAATCAAAATGGACTCGGTAATGGTTTGAAAACAACTCAGACAAGAGACTGGAGAGGATCCCATCTCTACATCTTACCTTAATTTTGTGAAATTTTTTTTTTTTGAAATTTTAATTTCTCGGAGGAAGAGATAGTGGAACTTACAATTGTACTACCTCCTTCTAAAGTAACTCATATAATTGTCTAAATTTTACAATCAAACAATATCCGTATTGGACATAAAAAATATTACTAGGAAATAAAAAGATACAGATAAATATTTGATAGGTCCCAAATTGAGAAAAAAAATCACCAATTTGGGACAGAGGGAGTAGTTGTAAAGCACGACTTTCTTTTTATCAATAGATCGTAGAAATTAAAAAAAAAAAACTGTTATCCATTTCTTTTGATCATTTTAGTTCATTGGGTCACATAGATCCTTATTTTATTTTTTTGGAAATCCTGTTAATATTGAATATGTTATGTTCAATCAAAGTATTTAAGCTAGTTTCTTTATTAAAATTAAAGGAACCTTTTAAGTATTTAAATAGCAGTAATAGTATAATACCAAAGAATCAAAATAGAAAAGGAAAACAGAGTGGGAATTGAATGAAAAGAACACAAAAAGTAAAAGGTGGACATAGCAAAAAAAAAAATGAAGTGCATAATTCGGGATTCTCGTAGGGAAATAGTAGGTGGGATCAATGGATTTATGGGAAGTGCTACAATACACATCTCTTATTTGGGTGTGTATCATATGCACATTTATTAAAATACATCAAAATGTTATGAATCCCAAAATGTTACGAATCTATTGTTAAAAAGTTACGAATCACACCTTAAAAGAGTGTGTATTGAAAACTTTCCCTGGATTTATTATTCAGTACTCTAAGGCCCCGTTCCGGAAACGGAAATAATTACTTATTTTTTAAGAAGGTAATTTCAAGCTTAAAAATCATGTATTTACATAAATAATTTTTCTATCAATATGGATCTTATTTGATAGATCTCATTGAGATCTTTTATACGGTGAAAAAAAAATTGAAAAATAATTTTTCATTTATATTATTTTTGAGTTTGAAAATGTGAAATAAGTACTTATTTTTTAAGAAGATGTTCTGGAACGGAGCCTTATAGCCCCACCGCACGGCGTTCTGCATTTCTTTTCTACCTCACATTTGTGTAGATCGGGACCCACATAAATGTGTGTTGAAGAAAGCTCTTGAGGCCCATGTGATTGTGCTCGGGGACGATGGGGAGCAAATGGAGGTACACAACTATTCAAACAAAACACCATTCACAATCCCCCATATATATAGATATATATGGAGCCCACAAGCACTAGCCTCCACATAATTCCTTACATACACGTAGGTCACACACACATTTAACACACGGGACCCACTTGTATGCGAAAGATGGTATTTAGTATTGTGTTCGGATGATTGTGCACCTAACATTTTTGCCTACGTATATGTGAGGAATTGCCGACGGTATTATGTTTAAATTGTTGTGTACATAGCATTGTTGGATAATTTTCCGGACCAATGACCGAGTGGGGCCGACAAGTGTTGCATGTGGAGGTTTTCAGGAAATCAGAACGTTGGAGAGACAGAAGGGCGATGAAATGGCGGAAACTCCGAAAATTTTAAATGAACAATTAGCTGTCTCTGTCTCATTTTCTACCGGCTATAGCCTGTTGGTAACAATTTTTGTTAATACGCAGAAAGTCTGTTGACACGGACATTTTGCACACATATCGTGCACAGATTATTGTGTGAGGTTCATTACGGATTTTATAAAAATGATTGAGCTGTTCATTAAATATAAAATATTTTTTCAAAGGCCATAGCTAAAAATCAGCTCAATCCGATACTTGTAGATGCTCAATCCAGTTATATAACTTTTCATTATCCTGAAATCCGAATGAAAAACTAGATGATTGGATCGAACACTTATAGGTATCGGATTGAGCTGATTTTTTTTGCGGAGGCCATTGAAAAAATATTTAACATTTAATGAATGACTTGAATTGTTTATATGGAACCCATAATAGACCCCACGCACTAATTGTGCACGATATGCGTACAAAATGTATGTGTGAATGGCAACTTTCATTAATATGTGCCCCAAGGTAGTACTGTAGTATATTAATGGGACCGGTTCCAGAGACACAAATTTAAACATAAGTTTTTTATGGGACCCATTTTGGAGACTAATGCAAATGATCGGAGCCGTTTAATTTGTTTAAAACGTATTTTTAAGAGCTCTTGTAAAAAGACAACGAATTCGGATATCGATAAGTGCTTAATCGGTTCATTCAGTTGGTTCCTGTCAAATTTTATATGATAAAATAGAATATACTGATCAAGCCCTTACCGTTATCAAAATGAGTTGATTTTTTATGAGAACTCTCGGAAACCTATTTTAAACGAATTGAACGGCTTCTATCATTTGCGTGCAACTCTGGTTAATTTTGTATGAAAACTTGTGTTCCCGTAACTGGTCCCTATGCTACATAAATTTTGAGTTTTAAAGGTGAAGAGGTATTTTGTTACGGAGCACTTGCAACGACATATATCTTTGATTCTTTGGTACCAAATTCTAAAAATTCCTTTGTTCTTTATATCTTTGATTCTTTTAGTACCAAATTATAAAAATTCCTTCGTTCTTTCTAAATTTTTGCTTTGGTATTATTATCTTTTCACAATTCGTGTTTAGCTTTAGAAGCACGACTTTCTTTTACATGTCCTATTATTTATGTCTTTCACTACGAATTTATTTTCTTTTCTTTATTTTTTGGTTAGATTTTCATCGATAAACAAAGGCAGTTTTTATTATTATTATGGATTTGTTGTTCACATAGCTCCTGGTAGTATACTCTAAACATACTTTAGATTATATAATTGATTACATTTGACTATTTGATGAATATGACAGCCTACATATGCTCTTTTTTAGCTAAGTTATAGCCTATACACTTATCCTTCTAGCATCATTATTTTCCTCATATTTCTCCCATTATGCAGCATTGCCAGGAAATGTTTAGGGGTGTTTTTAGTAAATAAGCCAGTTTATTTATTTATTTTTGTCTTTATTCAATTTTTTTCAAATTCTTTGGTTTTGCGTTAAAATTTTGTGAATAATTGGTTTGACTTGACGAGTGGAATCGGAAAAAAAAATTTATGGTCTAAACTTAAATTTTTTTAAATAAAGACACAAATCAGCCTTCTGAGTTTGGATAAATTTTTTTTTTTACTTTTCTAATTCTTCTTGTTGTAACGTACCAATCATCTACGAAAATTTAACACGAAACTAAAAAATGCAGAAAATTTTAAATAAAAACAAAAATAAGTGAAGTAGCTTAATATACATCTCTGGACATAATTGTGTCCGGAATTATTAGATTTATGTGAGCCTATGTGTTCTCAAAGCGCAGGCCCTCCTCTCTCTCTCCTAATGGGTCATCAACATCATGATCTCCCTTGGTCAGATCAAAAAGTCATCAAGTATATGGAGACCATCCTTCAAATCAAGATGCTCGCTTAGGCCAATGCGCTCACTTACAAGCCTATATGCTCGGTTAGTATGAAAAATATCCAGCAAATCGATATTCATCCATAACCTCATCTGCATTTTTATCTTTGGCTTAATCTATCATAACGGCTCCAGACATAATTGTATTCATAATTACGTTTTAAAGTAGCATCTGTAGCATTGCTGGCCTGAAAAATCAAACAAACGGGGATTACTTTAGATGCGACCCAAGGAGGATTCAGATAAATTTGTAGTTGGAGTATAAATTTATTTGGGGGCTTTAACTGGTTTGGCACATATCCGGTCGTAATCCGCGCATCGCGCCACGCAATTCCAGAAATCGGGCGACACCACCAAGTAAACTAGTCCACAGTCCACACTCGATTTCCTCGCAAACCAAACCCCACACAGCACACGAAGAGCCCCTCTCTCTCTCTCTCTCTCTCTCTCTCTCCCTCTCTCTAAACGGTGATGTGAACATCCCATAAACCCAACTCAACAAACATCCCTTAAACCCCAGAAAATCGGCGTTTAGAAAATCACCGCAAAAGCTTCGAAATGGCGTTGTTGGGGTCACCATGGATGCTGCGTTTGATCCACATTGCTCTGTTTTGTAGTCTCTGTTTCGCGGAAGACCCATATGCCAACTTCCAATTGGAGCTCTCTTACATCACTGCTTCCCCTTTGGGCGTCCCTCAACAGGTTCTTCTCTCTCTCTCTCTCTCTCTCTCTCTCTCTCTCTCTCTCTCTCAAAATGAGTTTATGAAAAACTTGATGAAATATTTGAAGTTTGTTTAGTCCGTCTCTATTTTTGCTCCGATTTGGGCATTTATTCCCGTCCTAGATCTACACACATTGTGCCGATACTTATCTTTTTTTTCTTTTGAAGTTCACATTCGGATTTGGGGACGCTGCCGTTCCTCAGGTACTGCAGCCACTGCCAAGCCATGAAATGGGTTTGAGGGGAGACTCCTTTGTGTTTGCTGAGGCCCGTTTGCCATAGCTCAATCTCTTGAGATTTATTAAATTTTTGGGCCCCTGATTCAAACAGTTAGTTATTCTGAAAATATTTTTTATGTGTTCTTGCAAAAAAAAAAATTAGCTCAATCCGATATCGGTTGAGCATTGCGAATTGTGAAAAAACAGTTAGAGATATCGGATTGAGTTAATTTTTCTTTATTAACCCATAAAAAATATTTTGATAATAATAAACGTTTAAATTATCTTTGTGGTACCTGAAATGGACTTTCAAAAAATAATAAATAATTAATATGAACTTAAGTGTTTTGTCCTATGAATTGTGAAAAAACCCCTAACGATATCGGATTGAGTTAATTTATTTTCCAAGAACACATAAAAATATTTTAAGAATAATGAGCGGTTTGAATCATTTTGTGGAACCCGAAATATGCCAAAAAATCATTAATCAGTAATGTGATTGAGTTATGACAAACGGGCCTTGGCAAACAAAAAGGAGTCTTACCCTCAAACCCATGAAACGGCACGCTTTCATGGCTTGGCAGTGGCTGCTGTCCTTGAGGGACGGCAGCGTCCCCAAGCATTTTGCTGACTAATTTTTTCTTTTTGGAATTCACATTTTGCCACTACAGAAGCCCAGGAAGTCTACCCACCGCACGAATTCACCGCTCCATCCAATACGGCACTGTTTGATGTCCAATAAATATGCATAATAATTGAAGATTTTGTGGCGTCCATCTTGGGTTCCATGAAGATGATTCAAACATCAATGGGCCCCAAAAAATCTTCAATCATCATGCCCATTTATTGAGCACCAAACAGGGATCCCACAAAATCATAAATCATCATGCTCATTTATTGGGCACCAAACAGGGACCAAACGGTGCCGTTTTGGATGGAGCGGTGAATTCGTGCAGTGGGGTAGACTTACTTCAGATGCCCTTTTATGTGGACCCACTTATTTTTCATATTCAGTGTTCTAAAAGTTGGCACGAGGTGGTCTGCCGCGTCCAAGGCGTTACATTAGGCGGCGGGATGTTGGGCAGGCGCTAGGCGGGATTAGTTGGTGATTAGTCGGTTGTAAGGCGCGACTAAGGGGGATTAGTTGGCTATCGGGGGCTAGTCGGTGGGTATATTTTGTTATTTTGCAATATTTTTCGAATTGGGGGATTGAAGATGTGCTAGTATAATGTATAGGGAGTCAATTGTTATTTTTCCAGAAAAGATATGTAATATGTAATGACTTCTTAGTTCTCTCACAATCAACCTCCCTAAATTGCAGCAACTCAAACCTCTGGTAATGTAAAAATTATGGCTAACAAGAAGGATCCGAACCAGTGTACGATGATGAAGAGTTGAGGACTAAAATTGAGTTTATGGGTGCAAAACTTAAACATGAATATATTTGGTTTTGATGGATGGATGGACAGATAGATGAATGTTTGATGTTTTCATTTTGGAATTTATTTGATGTTTTGTTCAACTTGCTGATGTTTGAGTTGTTGCGGACTTTTATGCAATTTTAGTGAATTTGTGGATGGTGGAGAAAACTTTGAAAATATTGTCTACATAGTTGGGTTGACTTCAAAAAATGTCAATTGGGGACCATACATTTCTCTGTGGTTAACTTTCCAATCTGGGTTTTTGTGGTCTCTACAATTTCCCTGTGTTTTTCTGTACTTTATGGATAGAAATTGGTAGTTTCTGTTGATTTAGGAAGTGGAGTTGCAATGTATGAAATTCGTAGTTTCATAGTGTTTTGTCTAAAGAAAAGTTATTCCAAATTCTAGATGTTATTACTATTTGTATTAGTGTATATCTAGTTGGATGAAAACGAACTTATCACAACTCAGCCTTTTGACAGCAAGCAGATGGAAAAGTAATTTCTTATTACTCAGTTGCCCTTTTTTGCAGGTTATTGCTGTTAATGGAACTTTTCCTGGTCCAACTCTTAATGTTACTACTAACGACAATGTTGTGGTTAATGTCAAGAACAAATTGGATGAAGATCTCCTCATTACTTGGTAGGTTTCAGCGATAACTCTGTTTTGATATCGGAATTCTGATTGCTTTTATGTAGGCGGAACTGTTTGCGCTGAGTACTTCTACGTGATTCGGGTTCTTTTGTTTTTGACAGGCCAGGGGTGCAAATGCGTCGTAATTCTTGGGAAGATGGGGTTTTGGGCACCAATTGCCCCATCCCTGCAGGGTGGAACTGGACCTACCAGTTTCAGGTTAAGGATCAGATCGGCAGCTTCTTTTATTTTCCGTCACTCAATCTTCAGAGAGCTGGTGGTGGGTTTGGATCTTTTATTATCACTAATCGGGATATCATCCCGCTGCCTTTCAAGACACCGGATGGGGATATCGTCATTATCATCGGTGATTGGTACATCCGAAGCCATACGGTTAGCGTTTATCATCTGATCAATCTTTTGTTGCTGGAATGCGATTCACCTAGTAAAGTGATCTGTTTGTTTATTAGGCACTGAGATTGGCCCTTGATGCTGGGAATGACCTTGGGATGCCGGACGGAGTCCTAATTAACGGGAAGGGACCATATCAGTATAATACCACACTTGTCCCAGATGGCGTTGACTATGAAACCATCAATGTTGACCCTGGTAAATGATTATTGCTTTCTTGTGGCATTTTGCTTCTATGAACTAATGTCATTCTAAAAACTTTACGCTGACCTTTTCTGTTGTCTTCATTTATCCTCTAAATGGGCCTCATGTTAATGTTTCGCCTAAGGCCTCGGAAAGCCTCGGGCCACCCCTGTTATTTGGCGAGTTTTTGCTAAATAGACTATCATGTGCTGTTGTGAAGTTGTTCATATATAGGAGTTCATAATGACCATCATAGCTCTCTGTGTGCCCTTAAGGCAACCAGATGCTAGCAGTTAGATATTGAAATAAATGATAGGAGTATCTATTTTGGTCGGTCATCATTTTATAAATGGCACCAGCATACTAATTCTAACTGAAAGACTTGTATTATAATCTGGTTTTGAATAGGCTTAATTGAGTTGTCAATGTCAAATTTTTTCACACCTGAACTTGAAGCTTATTACCTTTATTTTGTTAGAGAAGAACCAGCCATTTGATGATTAGGGTCACTGTTATAAATGTTTGTTTAGGTCTGCTCATTCTGCATTAACATCTTCCATGTGTTTGAATTTCTTTGATCTGAATCACCTATGCTGCAATTTCCTGCAGGAAAAACTTACCGAATTCGTGTGCACAATGTTGGGGTCTCAACTGCTTTAAACTTTCGGATCCAGAATCATAACTTGCTTCTAGCAGAAACGGAGGGATGCTACACAATGCAACAGAATTATACTAGCTTAGATATCTACGTTGGGCAGTCTTATTCATTTTTGGTTACCATGGATCAGAATGCAAGCAGCGACTACTACATTGTAGCAAGTGCTAGGTTTGTGAATCAGTCTATTTGGCAAAATGTTACTGGTGTTGCTATCTTGCACTATTCCAATTCACAAGGAAAGGCAGCTGGTCCCCTCCCTGATCCACCAAATGATGTTTATGATAAGTCATATGCAATGAACCAGGCAATGTCCATCAGGTTTGTTCCATGGATTCCTTTTATATTTTATTAAGTTTTACTTCCTTTCATTTGGAAACTTTCAACTGGCTAATTATTCAAACATTTTGAGTATCACATCGACTGACTTTGATATCCCCCGTAGAAGCCTTTCCTGAAAAGAAAAATTGGTGTCCGAAGAATATAGGTTGTGTTGACATGCAGTTGACTTCTTACCATTAGTTCTTATCATCTATCTACCTTGAATAATGCTTACTCCCTTGATTAGGCAAAACGGATCTGCAAGTGGAGCTCGCCCTAACCCTCAAGGTTCATTTCACTATGGTTCAATCAACATAACAGACACATACATACTAAGCAGCATGCCACCAGTGGTGATTAATGGGACGACCCGAACTACATTAAATGGGATTTCGTTTGTTAATCCTGATACACCAATTGGGTTGGCCGATCAGTACAAAGTCCAAGGTGCTTACAAGCTTGATTTCCCAAGCACGTCACTGACTGGACCGCCTCGAATCGACAGATCCGTCATTAATGCTACATACAAGGGTTTCATTGAAGTCGTATTGCAGAACAATGATACAGTGGTGCAGAGCTTTCACATATCCGGTTATGGATTTTTTGTGGTTGGGTATGTTTCTTTTCTTGCATACCATACGTAAGTTACTATTTCAAATCAATTGTGTGCATGATGATAACTATGTTACTACCACGGCAGGATGGCTTATGGGAATTGGACAGAAAACAGCAGGAATTCATACGATAAGTGGGATGCTATAATTCGCTCTACAACACAGGTTTGTGGATAGAGACTCCTACATACTTTTGCAAATTACTAGGACAAGGACAATCATCGTTCACCAGTTTAGGTGAATATGGCATTCCAATAATTACCAGATTCATTCCCAACCAAACACTAATTTAGAATCGTTATAGTGTTGCCTGTACACATTAGAATTTGTTTTTACATATTTGACTATTTTCCTTGTTTTTAAGTTAAACTGCAAATTGTGTGTCGTTCAGTTATTTCCACTTTTGGCATATGTATAGGTTTTTCCTGGGGCATGGACGGCAGTTCTGGTTTCTCTTGACAATGTCGGAGTGTGGAATCTCAGGACGGAGAATCTCGATAGATGGTATCTAGGCCAAGAGACATACATGAGGATTGTAAATCCAAAAGATGACAACACAACTGCATTGCCTGCGCCCGGCAATGTTCTTTACTGTGGTGCCCTAGCCTACTTGCAGACGTATTACAACTTAACCTCTCTCTCCGTAATCACTAAGTTACTGGTAATTGTCCTTAACTCATTTTATGTCCTTTGGATTTCAGGCCACAGAAAACGTCCTCTTCCGCATCAACTATCAGTGGACAACATAGACTGTATCTCATGTTGCTGGTGCTATTTTCTGCTGCCATCTCAGTTTTATGCTGAGTTTTCCTGCTATATAGTGAGAACATTTCAAAGTTTCCAACATTTGGGCAACTGTAGCTTGGCTTTGTTGTAGGTGGTTTGTTCCGTTAGGCTTGATTTGGTTTACAGTGTTTAGTTGTAAGTGTGTAGGTCTGGGGGAAAAAAAAAAAGTTAACCAAAATTTTTCGTGGTGTTCATTGACTTGACAGTTAATTCTGGGGGGTTTCGTTGTTTGTCGTGCAACAAGTGCATACTGATGATGGTTAACCAACCCGTTTCAAAGTTTCAATACCATTTGATTTGTACCCAACTCCTGTCGTTGTATCCGAACGGAAATTGTTTCGTTAATTCGAAAAATGGTGTTTGTTTTGGTACTCCCTCACGCCTCAACTCAGCAGATTAGTGGGCCATTTTTCAATGTTATTCGGTTTTACATAGTTCACATACTGGGATAATCTTGTTTGTGCCTAGCGTGATTTGAGACCAAGAGGAATATTGGCACCACTTAACATGGATTCTGGCTTTAATGTATCCGAATTCAAATTGAGATGCTTATGAGTGGTCAATAGTGTTAGAGTCCATGTCATGACCCGGAACTGCACAACTGGTTGTCCACGGTTATTATTTAGCCTAACCACGCGGCTTCAAAAGCTATAACATGGATCAGTTGGATGTAACATGTAGCTAATACTACTATATACGTTTACTTATGATACGAACCGTACTTTTGAAATTCCTTAATGTGTGATTGCGTTTACTGGTCGACCGGTGGCCTCACTGGTTGATTGGTACTTACCCCAATTGTCAGGTTGCTCAGCAGGAAATCCTAACCCATTATGAAACCACTGTCAAAAAAGCATTCGCAACAAGTAAAATCGTAACTCATCCCTTATCAAAATTCAAAGGAAAACACAACTGTACTTCATCACCCAGTGCATAACTCTGATTTCGGGTGCAATCTAATCTGCAAAAAACCTCCCGAATTCAACCAACAAAGAAGGCTGTTTCTCAAAAAGCGTGGCACCGTCCCTGTAGACCTCATCGATGTCTCTGTGCTCTTTCCCGTACTTAACCATAGTATCGAGGAACACTTTGTACATGCGATCATCCTCATCTTTCATTATCGTCCTGATTTTATTCAGGAAGTCAACAGAACCCTTCACTGCCGATATCCAATTGTGGCAGCCGCCATAATAGGTGTCCGAGGTGATCTCGTAAGCTTCAGGTAGAAAAGAGTTGAACCCCGGTACCAATTCTCTGTTGCATTCGAGTAGCTCCGCCATCTTAGCTATCGTAAAGCCAGTATCGGTGCTTTCACCCACGGTACCTCTCACAAGGGTCACGAAAGCGTTGTATTCTTCGGGGCGAAGCGTGTTCTTCAGCTTCTTGAGGTATTGTAAGGCCTCTGGTACCGTAACTTGGTGTGTGGCCTGTGGCGGCATGGTAAAAAGAATTGAGAATTAGACCTGATTTTTATGGACAGAGGGAATTAAGCTAGGATTTCCAGTTGTACAGAAAACCTTGTGATAACTGGTGTTATGAACTGAGAGAGGTCCCTAGTCAGCAATTGCCTAAGTGAGTTTGGTAGGTGAAATTACCTTTTTGTCCTCCCTACAAAAAAAATAACGGAGAGAGGTCAAAGTCCTAGGTCAAAGTCCTTGTTCAAGTGGAAATAGAATTCTTCTTGTCAATTATTCTAAAACTAGGAATAGGATAGAGAGGTTTTATTTTGGTCTTTTTATGATAATTGGATGTCCGGGCTAGTTTGCGTGCATCTCGTCTAATTTTCAGGACTGTGATATTAACGAACGGGCAAACCCTTTAATTGCCCCAAGCCCCAAGGTATGAAATATTTAGCGATCGTAGGATTCGAATATGGACAAACACTTTTTGTTTTTCTTATTCACACTAAACCAAACCGCTTCGGGTTGCTATCACGTATCCATGTTCAAATTGATTTGGTCGCATCCAATTCGTCAATCAAACTGTAATGTTTTAGCATTAGTATCAGAATTCGTCGAATTATTATTATTATTAATTTTTTTTTTGAGAATCATAATCCGTCGAACAGAATGGTGGAAATCATAATCTTGTATGGCAAAATCGAAAGGAAATCCAAGACTCTGATTAAATCGTTGTCGACATCATTCACAAGAGAATCACAACAAATAAAACACAACTAGTAATCCCCGATGAAATCATCGTCGAATTTCGAGACGCAACAAGAAAGCACAACAATAGTTCTTGATCATCCGTGAAAACCCTCGTTACCGCTTCGTTCGTTCAATCACATCCTCTACATTCATAAAACGACTTGATCTTTTTTTTTGAAGTCAACAGAACGCTTCACCCTGATCTGAAATCCCCCGCGCATCATCAGAGGGACGATTTTGTACCTTCTCGACATAAAATAGTTAAACTCTCTCTGCAATTCCCCGTTGCGTCTGAATAGCTCCATCACCTTTGTGACGACGAGGACGATGTCGGTCCTCTCGTCCTTGGTTTCTTGGATGAGAGACGTGAAAATCAGGTATTTCTTGGGCGAAACCGTGGTCTTCACCTTGTTGAGGAACTCGTCGGCATCCCTTTTTGTGACATGACTGGTTCGTTCCTTTGGCATGATTGATTTTCGAGAATGAGGATTTTAGAAAATAAGGAAGGATATTTATTACTCTTGTGGGGAAAAATTAAAAAACCTGGAACTTGTGGATGAAGCAATTAATTAAGGAAATAGAGGGTTGTTGTATTTATAGGGTTTGGGCCTCAGTTTCTTAAAAAAATACTAAGTACATGTGGGAAAAGGATTACGTGAGAGAGGGGTGAAGAGCTGATGAGTTTAATTGGGAATATATATAAGATTTTCCTGGTCGTTGGATATTTAATTTGTTTCCTTTTCCTTGGAGAAAAATCCAAGTCGGTGATTCTCAACGTATAGACTAGGGTAGTTCTCAACGTATAGACTAAGGTAGGTTCTAGGATTTCTATCGGGTCTACGCAGCGTGGGCTTACACAGTTAAGGGGGTGATTTGGCTTAATAATCTGTTTGTATTAGTTTTTTTAGTTTTTATTCAATTTTTTAAAAAAACTTTTCATAGTTTTGCATCAAATTTTTTTTTTTTTGAATTATTAGTTCATCTCTCGACGGGAAAAATTTTAGAAGTAAAGAACGATTTTCAAAATCAAAAATTGTTTGAATAAAGACAAAAGTAATCCAAAAGTTTTGAACTATTTTTGTCTTTATTCAAAAAAAATTGAGTTTTGAAAATAATATTTTATTTTTTAAATTTATCTCGTTGAAACAAATCAATAATTCACAGAAAATTAAAAAAAAAAATCAATGCAAAAAAACATTTAAATAACAAAGGATTATTAAAGCCATAATAGGTTGTTTGGCCTAATAAGCCAAATGGCTTAATTTTTTTGTTCTTATTCAAATATTTTTTGCATTTATTAGTTTTTGGTCAATTTTCTTGTGGATTATCGTTCGTCATGACGAGAGGAATCTAAAAAGTAAAAAATTACGATTGAAATCTAATTTTTTTGAATAAAAATAAAAATAAGCCAAGAAGCCAATTTTTTTGTCTTTATTCAAAAAAATTGAATTTCAATCATAATTTTTTACTTTTTAAAATTTTCTCATCATGACGTAGCAATAATTTACAAAAAATTAACTAAAAAGTAACAAATACAATTTTTTTAAATAAAGACAAAAAAATAAGTCATTCAGTTTACGGTCTTGCTATTGTCAGCCCACTGGGTTGACGATAAACACACTAAAAGACAAGAAAAACACGTATTTCTGTACACTTTTTATATCCTTTAATACACATTCACACACCTACTATCGTCAGCCCATTGGGCTGATTTTAGAATTTTCCATCGGCCTATTAGTCTGAACAACCAATATCCACGGACTATTGGGCTACGAGAAAGAAAGTCCAACTTATTCGTATGCAGTTGATTGGGTAAAGGAACGTTAATTACGTCACATTGTGGGCTCTAATTTGATTGGTGAATGGAAGATCCATCAGGCTGTGTGGGCCATCTTCCTGAAAAGGTTTCCCATCGTTGTTGGGCTTAAAAACGAAAGGCTACAAGTTAAAAACCTCTAGCATCCACAGTTGACTCTTAAAAAAAATGTTAAAAATGAGACCCAAAAATTGTGTGAGAGAGGTAGGTATAGAGGGGAAAAAAAAAAAGGGCGTCCATTTGACATTTTTAAGGATTTTCTTAGTGTCAAATATGGGCCTTTTTAAGGATGTACATTAAACATGGCATGAGCATCCACAGTGGAATAATCAAAAGTGCATAATCAAAAGTTATCACATCATTTTTTGGTTATTCATTTAAGAAATTGCTAAGATTAGCAATGTAGATGTCCACAATGGTATAATCAAAATTTAATAACCAAAACTTGCCACATCACCTTTTCAATTTATAAAAATTTAGAAATTGTGACATAGAAAACAATTTTTTCAAAATAGTTTTCAAACTAATAAAAACAAATTATTATAAAAGGAGAAAATAGTTTTTTGAAAATTTTGATTTACAAAAAAATTTTTGAATTTTTGTTTTTCAAAAGTACAGTTTTTGAAATAAATTGTTTTTGCAAAAAAAAAAAAAAGTTCTGGGAAAAACAATTTTAATAAATAAAACTGTTTTGAAAAAAACTATTTTTGCAAAAAAATAAAAACTGTATTTAAAAGTATTTTTCTTAGAAACATGTTGAAAATGGAAGATGGAGAAAGTTTTTGTGTAATGATGGTGTACTTAATTGAGAAAATATCAGGACAACTAAATTTGATTATTGGCAAAAGATTGCTAATTTTGATTATCTAATGATCAAAATTTGATGAGTTACTAAGAGGTTATTAAGTTTGGTTATTCCAATGTGACCTCTTTTTTGAGCAAATGTTGCTAAGCTTAATAACCTTTTGGTTTTGATTATACCACTATGGATGCTCTAAGAAGTTAAAATGGATATCTAATCATATGTTCTTAAAATACAATTAAGTTGTGAAAAATGGGATTTGAAACACTACCCAACCCATTTTTCACTTAGAAAATTAAAATTAGGGTATTCTGGTATTTTGTTAATTATATAGTATTTCGCTGCGATACAGATTTTATTTATAAAAAGAGAGCAATATTGCAGCGTCGATCTACAGATTTGTGTGCACAGATCCGGACACATGTGAGCCCTTCATTATTTTGTAAACTCTATGTGCATAGTGCATCCGATGGTTCCGAATACATCTATGTAAGTAAACATACTTACACAAACTTTTCTCAAAAAAAAAAAAAAAAATGCTCCCTAAAGATTTAGCTTTAATTGTGTGCAATTGCAGTTCAAGATAATTTTTAAATTTTTTTTTTCTTCATTCCACAGAAGTCTTTGAGACTAGGTTGCATATTTTGATTGGGGAAAGTTTATAATACATATCCCTTAAAATGATGTACCATATGTACCTATTTTATGGTTCACTTATAACATTTTAGTATGTTTCGTAACTTTTGTTATAGAATTCATAACCTTCCAGCAGTACGATTTGTAACATTTTCATTATGATCCATAACATTTTGGTGTATCTCGTAACCTTTATACGATTCATAACTTTTTAGCAATACGATTCGTAACATTTTCTCTATAATTCATAACATTTTGGGGAATGTATATGATACACACTCAAACAAGAGGTGCGTATTGTAGTCTTTTCCTTTTGTTTATGTCTTCGAACTTACGGTATGAGAGCGAGTGACGTCGATTTTGGTGATGATTTATCCATGTTCAATTTGATTTGGCTAACATGTAAGTATTAATTTCAATCAAACCGTGGCCGCAATGTTTTAGAAATCATAGACTTGTGCGTACATAGCAAAATAGGAAATCCTTAAGTTCTTGTGAAATCATTGTCGAAGTCATTCACAACAAATACCCCTTGCGGATTTTGAAAAAGAAAAAAAAAAACGTAGAAGCTAGCCTTGCGAAATTGTCATCGCGATCACGACTCAACAACAAAGCACAACCACAACGCGCATTTCTTGATTATCCAATGCATCACCCTGCTTTTTAAGGCGTAATCTATTTAATCTGCGCGCACAAGAGCGTAATCTATTTAATCCGCGTGCACAAGAACCCCTGTAAACGCTTTGTATGCGCAATTAATCATCCTCTTCATTCATAATCTTCTTGATTTTGTGTAGGAAGTCAGTCAACGGAACGCTTCGCTTCTCTCCACTCTGATCTGAAATCGTCCGGGCGTCATCAGAGGAACAATTCTGTACCCTTTCGGCAGAAAACGGTTGAACCCGCTTAGCAACCCTCCGTTGTGCTTGAACAGCTCTATCACCTTCCCTACCGTCGGTCCAACGTCGCTCCTCTTGTGCTTCGTTTCCTGGATCAGACTCATGAAAATTTGGTATTTCTCGGGGGAAACCGTGTTCTTCACCTTCTTGAGGTATCTTTTGGCCAACCTTAGTGTCATGAGTCTCATGACTCGTTTACGTACCCGAGGCATGGCTGACTTTCGGGAACGAGAACTGGTTATGTGAAGAGAGAGGAAATCGATAAGAAATCAAGAAAGGATTGATTACTGTTGTACGAAGAAACCCTGGATCGAACTGGCCGGTGTTGTGAACTCAGGAAGTAGAGAGAGGGCTTGAATTTACTATAATATGGTTTGGGATTTTGTTTCCTAATCCGTGCGGGAAATTAATGGATTGTGTAGGATGGATGACATGAGGGACTGGCGGCAAGTTGAGTTTTACCGGGTGTAGGATTTCTTCGTGTATATTCGACTTATATTTTCCTTGTCCTTCAAGCAAATTCGACGTATATTTTCCTTGCCCTTCAAGGAAATCGGAGAACGAGTGATTATTCAATGGTACCGGAATACAGTCACGTGGCGCTTTGGATTAGCAATATGCTCTTAGAGCTTGTTTGATAACTTAAATTCAACACTTAAAATTGAATCAATTAAGTAATAAGTGATTCAGTAGGTTTGATAACGACATTTTATATTGCTTAATAAATTAAGTGCTACTTAAAATGTAGGCTAAAAAATTAAAAAAAAATTAAGTAGCTTTGAATTAATTAATTTTGGCTAAATTTTTGTATATTTGCATTTAATCACCAAACCACTATCACTACCACTACCATACCGCCGCCGCCGCCACCACCACAATTGCACAACTATCACTCCACTGACAACACTCACTGCCACCATTACACCACCATCACTCCACCACCACCATTACACCACTATAGCCACCACTCCAACACCACCACCATCACCACCAACACACCACCACAATTACCATTCCACCATTACTATAAGTACATTGTGACCATTAGTAAATTAAGAGAGAATTAGAACTAAAATTAATTTATCATTTTTTAATTCAGTACTTAATATGTTTACTAAATAACTTTTCAGCTTTCAGTACTTAATTTTTCAACATTTAGTTTCAGTTTTTAGTTCTATTAAACATGCGTTTAATTGTAGAGAAATAGAAATAGAAATAGAAAGAAAACGTAAAGTAAAAGAAAAAAGAGAAAAAAAAAATAGCAAAAGGAAGAAAGCAAAATGTAAATTAAATAACAAGGCCCAGCAAAAGAACAACTATCATCTAAAATAGTTTCAGGCCCTATTAAGCTAAGATTCTTTTTTAAGTATATATATTTTATTTTACGAGACATGTCATTTTCTTTCAATAGATGACCTTTAATTCAAAAAAAAATGTAAGTACTTTTTTAGTTTGTGGAACACACCCTCAATATCCCATGTAGTCGGAGCAAGAACCAGATTTGAGCCTTCTAATAACTCTTTGACAATCTGACTTAACCCTATGATGCCACCGTTGAACGATGGTTTTGGCATATGCAGAGGATGTGGCTACATCCGCTCCCCAATTTTAGATAACTTTGGGCCTCCAATTTTTTCATGCTCTTATATTATACATATACATAAAATTAATAGGGAAATTTTTAATAAATATTAGGGCCAAACTTAAATGGAAACCCAAAGTAAAATGCTCCAAAAATGGCAGAAAAAGATGAGCTGAAATGAAAATTAGACCTGTATTTGGAAAAATCAATTTAGTTGTAGAAACAAGCAGTTTGACAAGAATGATATGAGTCAATGGGCTCTAGCCCACTTGACATTTCCTGGGCCAGAGTTCGAGCTCTGTTGTGGGCGTTTGAGATTTAGGGTTATGGATAGTTTCTTAAATCTTTTTTTTTTTTTGCTCAGCAAAACGGAGAAATTTTATTAACTCGAAATGGGTACGTCGAGAAGAGGATCACTAAGCATAAAAACTTAAGAGCAAAGGAAAACAAGAAAAAAGAAGAAGAGGACCATCCAACAGAGAGTTGGACCGCCCCACCCCTCTCCAAAGAACTTAAACTTTCACCTTCCTCATACCGTCAAAATAACCCTTAAAGTCCTCCACCGAGTGCACCTTAATATCAAACTTCACCTTAATCCACATTGCTACTTTAGTTTTAATTAACTCCCCAAGATCCTCCACTCGCCATGTAGCATTGTTAAACACAAGATCATTCCGGACCAACCATAAAGACCAAATTGGAGCATGTAACGTTATTTCCCACATATACCTCTCCAAGTTTTTTAAACCATTCCCTAGCCACCATGAAAATAAATCAACCAGAGAGGCTGTGCACACCCAACTAACATGCCACCAATCCAAAATCAATGACCACACAAGCCACGAGAATTGACAATGAAGGAAAAGATGCTTAGGCATTTCTAACAGAAAAGAGCAGTGGGGGCATATCACCGATTGGCCCTCAGGAATCAAGTTTCTAGAGAGGAGAACCGACCTTGATGCCACTCGATCTTGCAGTGCCAGCCACGCAAATATTTTCACTTTTGGGGGACAAATATTCTTCCAGATTGAACCCATCACCCGATTGCTTGAAGAACCCATTTGTTCCCATTTATTATAAATTGATTTCACGGAGAAGCAGTTATTAGATGCCCATCTCCAACACATCATATCACATTTGGATTGATCCAAAATCACTGCCTGCAAACGCATGAGTAAATCATCAAATTGTTGAGCTTCCCAATCTCTCAAACTTCTCTAGAATAACAAGTTCCATCTGCCACCACCACTTGCATCTTTTAAATCCCTGATCACCTTCTCTTTTTGAGTAGAGATTAGGTATAATCGAGGGAACTCCTCATTGAGGGTTGTGTCACCTAGCCAAACCTGATTCCAGAAGGAGATGTCCTGACCGGAATGAACAACTACTCTGAAGCCCTCCTGAAGAACTGATCCAATGACAGATGATGAGTCCCCGACTGAGCATATGTCTTTCCAAATAGTTGAAGACTTGCCAGAAGATGGCAACCGAGGTAACCAACACCTTTGCTCCAACTTGTATTTACTTTTAACCACCTTCACCCATAGTGAATCGCTATCTTTATAAAACCTCCACCACCACTTGGCTAGGAGAGCAAGGTTTTGAATCATCAAATTTTTTATTCCTAACCCTCCGAACTCTTTCTTTTTAGTAATCAACTCCCATTTGACCAGATGAAGCTTTCCCTTTTCCATCGTATCACCCCAAAAAAATTGTCTCTGGATCTTTTCCATACCTTTGCAACTGCCACCGGCATTTTAAACATGGACATAAAGTAGATAGGCAAACTGCTAAGGGAAGAATTCAGTAAAGTAAGTCTTCCTCCTGAAGTGTTGAATCTCCCACGCCACACACTAAGCCTCTTTTCCATTGTCTCCACCATTGGATCCCATGTTCTGATTCTGTTTGGATTAGCACCTAGCGGCAAACCCAGGTATTTAATTGGCAAATGATCGACTTTACATCCCATTACCCGAGCAAATGAGGTTACCTCCTGATTATTCATTTTAACTCCGCATAACGAGCTTTTGAAAAAAATTATCTTCAACCCTGACATGAGTTGAAAACACCGAAGGATTCTTTTGATGTTAGCCAACTCCTCCCCATCATTACTGCAAAAAAATAATCGTATCATCTGCAAATTGAAGATGTGACACAACAACCCCATTTGACCCATTCGCTCCAATTCTTGCTCCACCAATGATATTCCGCTCCTTTGCTATTTCTAGCAAAATATTGAGCCCTTCAACCACTATATTGAAAAGAAACGGAGATAAAGGATCCCCCTGCCGGAGTCCCTTCTGAATCTTGAATTCCTTTGATGCAGACCCGTTTATCAACACTGACATGAATATCGACGACAAACACTCATTAATCCAAACACACCATTTCTCCCCGAAGCCTACTTTTGCAAGTAAGTCTAGTAAAAATCTCCAGTTGACACAATCATAGGCTCTCTCGAAGTTAATTTTCAGGATCAATCCCCCTTGAGTACTATTTTTCCAACAGTGAATAACTTCGTTTGCTATAAGAACACCATCCAATATCTGTTTACCTTCAATAAACGCTGCTTGAGATTCACCAATAATTGAAGGTAAATGGCTTTTGAGTCTATTAGCTAGAACCTTTGATAACACCTTATACACCCATCCTACCATACTGATAGGTCGTAATTCTTTGAAAGATCTAGGACAATCAACCTTCGGAATTAAAGTTACAAAAGTTGAATTAATACCTCGCGTGAGTCTGCTATTAGCATGGAATTCCGAAAAAAATTGCAGTACTACATCCTTCATGAAGTCCCAGTCTTTTTTAACAAATGAAAAATTGAAACCATCCGGGCCCGGTGCCTTGATACTACTGCAATCCTTTAGGGCCGCATAAATCTCCCCTTTCTCAAAAACTTTACCTAGCTGGGTTGCAATGGTTGGAGTTAGAACTCTAGGACTGATAAGCACCCGATAATACAATTAAGGGTGCGCTAGTTGTCTAGTTTTAGTTATTTCTTTCGTTAATTTAGTAATTTTTAATTGTTTTTGCTTGTGAGATAGTGTAGCTTTGTTTTGTAGGAATTTGCCTTTTAACAGGTGTTTTTAAGGCCCAAGACATGTCAAGAGATGAAGGTGACCCGACGGCTTGCAAAGCAAGACAAAGCAGTGACCAAGACCAAGTGTTGAGACTAAGCTGCTCGGCATCGATGGGAAGGGAAAAGTTACATCGATGTCGAGATGATTATCCAGTTAGACAGTTAATGGGTTAGGCATCGATGGGAAGTAATACGTTACATCGATGCCGAAGTACTTAGTGACCAGTTCTCTACCTATCTCGGCATCGATGGGAAGTTAAATGTTACATCGATGCCGAGGCCTTTAGCACAGCAGCCTAAGCCTTTCTCCATCGATGCCGAGAGCTTTAGGAGGGCGTCTTCGGAGCATCTTGGAGAATATTTTGTGAGCGTACTTGGAGGATATAAAAGTCGTGATGTCACTTTGTACAAACAAGTAGATAGATTTGATTGAATCATTTTTTAGATCTAGATCTAGATTTTGAATTGTTCTTGGTTGTTCTTCAATTTTCCAGCTTTGAATATTTAAAACTCTGTCTTAATTAATTAGTTTTTGATATTGTCATCTTCATTAAAGTTGTAGTAAATCTTTCGATCTATCGTTTAATCTAATTTTCTTCTAGCGTTGTTATTTCGATTATGCTAAGTCGATTTTTGTTTGCTCTTATCTCAATAGATATGTGTGAGTAGTTTTTCAATGTTAGGTCATGGGGTGATTAGCACCTCATGGCTCAAGTAGAATTGCGTTTTTCACCATAAAGTTTAAACCTTTGGTTCGAGAATTGATGTGGGGTTCGGGTTTATTTATCAAATCGCTAAGGTGTTAATCTTTTTGATCAAGTGTAGGTAAGAGCACCACCGCCTACTTGCCACACATGATGCTTGGAGCTCTGATGCACGAGGTATTTGCTAAATAAATTCTAGAGCTAGCTTGGTAATCGAACCATCCTATTTTCCGGTTTGGGGACCTTAATTGTGTATCTTGAACCGCGTAATTGGGTGAGAAATGCAGTTTAACTTGAGTCGTGAGTGTTAGTAATTCCTAGACCCAACCTGCCTTTTATCTTAGTTTATTCTCTTTTCAATTTAGCCCCTTTTACTTTCCACTACACACGTAAAACCAAGTTGGCTGTCTAAAGCTGAAAACCCGAGCTTACATCTACAAATCCAACAAAGCTGTATTAATTATTTCCTTGGGTACGATCCCGGTCTTTCAGATGATCATACTTCAACTGACGTATTAAGCCCTACGCTTGGGGTGTTATTCCATATATCGAAGCGAACGAAGCAAGGGCAAACACCCCCCAGCACTGGTCTATACCTTTTCTCTTCTTTGAAATTGTTGCTAAAATGATCAGCAACAGCATCTTTAATTTCCATGGAATCTTCTAACACTGCCATTCACCTTAACGGAGCCCACCATATTCCTCCGATATCTATTATTAGCAATGGCTTGGAAGTACCGAGTGTTTTTATCTCCCAATTATTTCATCCAGTTTAATCTCGATTTTTGTCTCCACAAAGTTTCAGCCAGACGAGAGAGTCTCCAAAAATTTGTTTTAGCCTTGCATTTCATAGCTGTCTCCTCTATAATGAATGGTCTCTCCTCCACTAGGGAGATCAAATTGGTGTAATTCCGCTTCCTTATCTTGAATAGCTGTATTTACCTCCCCAAATTCCTCTTTGTTCCACATCTTAAGCTTGCCTTTAATGGCTCTCAGTTTTTGCAAAATAATAAATCCAGCCCATCCATTCACCTGCATAGACTCCCATATTTCCTTAGCAATAGCCATGCACCTCGGATTCGAAAGCCATATATCCATGAATTTAAAAGGTCTGGGACCTCAATCTCTTCCATTATCTATTAGCATAATAGGACAATGGTCAGAGATGGGTCTGTGAAGCCCCCATTGGAGAACTTTGAAGCTGTCTGGCCACTATTGAGAAAGCAAAAATCTGTCCAAACGACTAAGAATGGCATGGTCTTGGTAGTTCATCCACGTGAACTTCCTTCCTATCATTGGGATGTCAATTAGCTCCATAGAGTTACAAAAATCCGAAAAATCCCTCATTCCTCTCTCCATTCGTTGGCATCTTTCCTTTCGGTGATGGTTTTGATTTCGTTAAAATCATCACCCCCAAACACCAAGGAAAACGGGAGTTCCTCTTCAGACTTAGTAACTCATCCCACAGAACTCTCCTATAAATCACCTCATTAGGAGCATACACGTTCACCACACAACACATAAAAGAATTATTAATCACACCTTGCATAGCAATAAAAGACCTGTGGGATATGATGTTTTCTACTTTGAAAAAATTTCTACTCCAAATCGACAATAGTCCCCCAGAGTTCCCAATAGCATTGGACACAGCAAACTCAAAATCTCCACTACCCCACAATTTCTAAATAGTAAATCTATCAATACTTTCCAGTTTAGTTTCTTGAATGAAAAGCATGCTTGGTTTCCTTTTTTTAATTAGCTTAGAGACAAATCTTGCTTGACGATTTCCTAGTCATAAATTAATGGGTTGCCCCAAGCGTATGGCTGAAACCGATGTAGCACAATATCCGGTAAGTCCGGAGTCGAATCCACAGAGATGGTGATGTGTGCTGACTAAAAACTCGGGTTGTAATATTAAAAATTAGCTCTTAGGTAGCCACCCCTTGTCGATTTGATGAATTAACTACAACTAACAAATAACTTGCTCAAATGAATAAAAAGAGAGGCACGGTCATAGGGAATCCAGCGCTCGCTACTCAACCAGAATCCGCTTGCTTTTCAAGGTTCTAAAAACGGTTAAATTTAGGGAGAATTGGAAACTCCGAAAGATGCGAATCCTAAGGTTGTCGGTCCTGTACACAGCGGCGAACAGGTTTTGGTTCCTCATTTCCGCTCACATGAGTCTCGGCAATGCCTCGGATTCGTCCAACGGACGTAGTTTTCACCAACAAAATTTATTTAATTAAATTAATGTACCAAAAAATTGCGAGACGAATACTAATTGGGTCGCGACGCACCTTTATCCAGCGACCAAACTTCAGAAAAACTACTCACTCATTATTAAAAATAAAAGGAATAAAACCCTAGAATTAATCATGCTTCTAATACTGGAGAAAGAAAATAAACGAGAGATAATAACTAATTGAATACCAATGAACAACTTTAATTAAGAACATAAATTAAATCGAGTTACCAAAGTGCAAGTAATTGAACAAAACTTGAAAACTAAACACTATTGAATCTTGCGGCGTGCTCCTATTTCGTCCGAAACTTTTTTTCCACTGCAGCGGCCTTTTTCTCTTTTTCACGCAGGAGGCCGTCCTTTCACCAGTAGGGTTAAGTATTTAAATAGGGGTTGAAAAACCTTAATTACACAAAGGTCCTTTGGACTTCATGCAATAATAAATCAACCATTCGATTTTGAATCGTTTCGCATTTTAACCCCAAACTTCTTTAAAATCTTCTTTTTATCCAAAGTCTTGGACAACGGGCTCGAACAACCTATAAACAACAAAAGAACAAAATAAAAATCAATTAACCAAAATAAATGACTAACAAATGTAGTTTGGAGGGCCAAAATATGTATATTTTGGCACTTATCAAATCTCTTTTTTAAAAAACTCCCCAAACCCCTTATGTTCTACGAAATAATCAACATTAAAACAATAAAACCTAAAAACATCAACACTAGGGGAGAAACGAAGCTACCCTCCAGCTTCTCTCACCAGTGAGGCCGAGTATTCCTGAGCCTCTAATTCAATCATTCTACTAATAATTACATCATCATTAGGCCGAAATAACATACCTAACTAACCTCCAACCGCAATGGTAGCTTGGACCTCCCTGAAGACGGCAGAATCGCCTTGATTAGGAACATCGATGGAGTCCGGAGAACATGGCTCATGCTGCACCGAATTTGGATCAGCCTCTTCGCTTATACTCATCAGGTTTGACAGTTGTCTTCGTCTCTTCCTTCTACACCCAGCATCATTGAGATCCACCAACAAATTGATGGAGGGAATTTGAGAGATTCTCACCAGATTCGTTGGGCTTTTAGCTTCAGTTCTCCTCTGCCCTCTTTCAATTGCATTAGGGAGCTCACTCATCGGAATAACCCTAAGTTCTTTACCTCTATTAATTATCAGCTAAAAATCCTTCCATAGCTTTTCCACCGACAACAGTGGTCGATGGCCCACCACTAAATGGAGAGTCCCTAGCATTCTCCAAATTAATATGGACCGAGAGCCCATCACCACTGTCCAAGTCCATTGCCCCTTCCTGGGCCAAGTAAACCTCTTTAGTTAAAAGATTACTGTGGGCCAGAAGGCCCAAATCTGCCTCAGCCTTTTCCATAGCTTCCACCGAATCCTCAACTCTAGATTCAAAAACCTCTGAGCTATCAATATTGCATGCTCCATTAAGCATTAAATGCTCACCTGCAGCACTAAATGCTCCATCAATATTGCATGTTCCATCAAGCATTATATGCTCACTTGCAGCACTAAGCTTCGAGCCCCCACCTTCACCATCAGCTATCCCACCCGAAGGGTCCCACCCATCACCACCCACTCTAGTTCTAATAGGCACCTCTTTGCAAGCCACGTCATCATCATCATCTTTCTCTCTTCTGAAACCAGCTTTTTTAATTTTCATAGCCTGAGGGTAAAAAGTTTCAATCTCATCTTGATTAACGAAAGATGAGGTTTCATAGATCTTCGCATCATAACCCACTCCTTGAACCACAATATGAATCCATTTATCAATGGTAGAAATCACCTCCGTGGCCACCAATACCTTCCCTTCCGCAAAAGAAAGGTCTTTAAGTGTTGCCTCGTCAAGCATAATGAAAGATCCCCACATCTCAGCTATCATTTTAAATGTTTTTGCATTCCATACGTTTAACGGGACGCCTTTACAACTTAGCCACACAAATCTCTCTAAGCAAGCCGGTTCACCCCTCCATGGTTGTACACTAGAAAACCATAGCTTCATCCACGGCCTCATAATCATCTCGTCCCTAACTTCTTGGTTCTGGAAAGTAATAAGAACAGCTTTTCCGCCCAGGGGATGAAACTACGCCACTCTATCTGTTTCCAAACTGAAACTTACTTTCAGATTCAACATGGGTACAACTCTGTTCATGATTGCTACTGCACTCCTATGGAGCCACCCATTGCCACTCGGTTTGATGTTTAGCAAATTTTGATGACCGACCCCAGCTCTTGAGGATTCACCTTTTAGAGCTTGGGCAAAAGATCTGGTATTGCCAGCATGACTACCATGGACCACAGACCTATTATTCTCCAAACACACCTCCTTACCATGTCTTTCAATTGGATTCGCCACTTAGAAGTTTCCATTCTCCTTCATTGACGGAAGGTGGGGGTGTTTCACCTTAGATTTCTCTTCATTGATCCCAAAACTGGCTTCTTTAACAAAAAGCCTATCCTTCTCTATCCAAACTCCATTCATTCTTGCAATAGCCATGCTAGCTGCCGCATAGCAATCAAACCTTACAAAACCAAATTTATTGCCTGTACGTTTGCTTCTTTTCCGCGATATAAATGCATCCTTAACATCCCCAAACTTATTGAAAGCTCTCTTTAACCATAACTTGTCCTTGTGTTCAGGAATATTGTCAATAAACAGAGTGACAATTTCCTGACTCCTTTCCCTATTCATCTTCAGACCTCTGTGATGTCTAATCATTGGAATCCATCCTTCTTCTGCCCCCCGAAGTGTTCATGCATAGCTTTGGAGCTCGAGTAGCAAATGGTTTTGTTGGCCATGGTTGTTTTGGTACATAGTTCAGTTTCTCAAATCCTTTGTGGTGTAACTTACTAACACCTCTCTAATTCCGCTAATAGGTACGTAAATATGCCTATTTACGCTTCCTCACTTAGACTTGTTATGTCTATTTGATACGCTACTTGGGGTTTGATACTTATTAATTGTGTTTCAGGACTCACGAATGATTATTAACATTTTAGCAGTTAAATTCAATTCGTAGACCGTGACGCTCTTGGCTGAATGCCATGCATCAAGTGATTGGTCCTTCATTTCCACAATAAAAGAAGAAATTGCATTGAAGGAATGAATTTCGTGGGTGGAAGAAATCACGGCAGTGCCATGAAGGAGGACTCACTAATTACAATTGAGAGAGAAATGATTTGGTGATGCTATATCCCATATTGAGCTCTCGTGTCACCACTATTAAAGAAAAGGAAAAAGGGTTTTGATGTGCTGCTGCCATTGAGAGGATTTTTACAGCCGATCACTTTTTACCAATGTTATCAATACCATTTCGTACCGGCTGGTATCGGCCGGTACATACCGTTTTTGACAGAATTCTGTACCCTACACCTTTAATTCCGTTCCGGCTCAAATACCGGCCGGTACTGGACATACCGGTTAGTACCGGACTACTTTTAAATTTATTTTTTTCTTCAAGTACCGGACAATACCGGAAGGTACCGGGCAAATACGGGACGGTTTCGGACAAATACCGAATTGTTTATTTTTTATTTATTTTAAAAAAGTGTATATTATACTATAAATTCTTTTAAGTAGGAAAATAACACTAATAGTAATCAATCCGAAACGGTACCCGGTATTTGACCGGAACCGGTACCCTGACCGCAGTGCCGGCCCCGATATTTGGGTTGCCCAAGCCCGACCTTCCGCTTGGTTGCCCACTCAAAAATTCTAATCGCAAGAAAGATTTGCAGGAACCACGCAAGGAAAAATGCGTTTGGGCTCATTACGGGTCTCACAAAAATCTAGAAAAATATCTAAAATTTTTTGAATATTATTTTATGGGGCCCTGTAAAAAATCGGCTCTAAGGGATATCGATTGGTAAGTATTACTTTTGGATTCGTTGGGACGAAACTGCTCAATTCGCCTATATGTATTCAAAAGTAACACTTACTGATGTCTGTTGGAGCTGATTTTTTACAGAGCCCCATAAAATAATATTAAAAATTTTATGGATATTTTTCTAGATTTTTGTGGGACCTAGAATGGGCCCAAACGAGTTTTTTCTTGTGTGATCGTCTGCAAATCTTTATTGCGAATAACAGGGCTCGTTGCCCACTAGTGTTAAGTATAAAAAAAAGAAGACATACAAGCAACAAAAAAAAAGGACAAAAAAAAGATTATATTGTCCATTTAGCTTGAATTACATCATTCATCCCTTCTCGTTTTAGCTATAGCGTCCCTTTTCTTTTTTTCTTCTTATCTGATAGCCCTCCAAATTTTCTCTCTTAATAATTTGCCCTCTTAATTTCTTTTTATCTGTTATTTACCCCAGGTATGTAAAAACCTCTCTTTTACTCTCCTAATTTTCTCGAGTATCATAATTTTTTAAAGTAGGTGGAAACCATACATATTTACTTTCTTTTAAAAATTTGTACAATTTTTTTGGATGATGCCCCTAAATATATTTTTTGCTGGATTTCTATTTTTTTTTTGTATACGTACAATAATTTTTTTTTTTTTTGCTGCTCCTTGCCGGGGGGTTGCCCGAGCCGGCCAGCTTGCGGAGCTTACCCCCTGGCCGGCCCTGCCTGACCGGTACGGTATTCAGAACATTGCTTTTTACAGAAGAAAACGAAGAACGGCGGCTGCCGAAAAGAACAAACAACGGGTCTGCCGAGTGACGTTTCTTTTGGTTTGAAATATTGGTAGCAGCTTTTTACTTACATTGTTTCTTTTTCCAGAGCTCTTTTCCTTTAAGTTTTTGACGATTATTCAAGTACTCATATTACGGTAATTTGTTCGGATTTTATTTCTTTATTAAAGTTGCTCGTGGGTTCTTGTTACCTTGGTATTTTTCGTTTTTCTTTTAATCCGAGCAATTGACGCATGTTTCAAGTTAGGATTTCTTTCGTTTTTTATTTGATGTTGAGTGAGTAGTCGTAAAGGTAGGGTCCCGGAGTGATTAGCACACCATGGCTAGGTCGGACACGTTCTGCTCCTGTTTTGGAAAAATAATGCAAAATCAATTTTAGGTTATTAAAGAACATTCGTTAGACGAACCTAGACATTGTCGGAACCCATGTGAAGGGAGAATGAGGGTTCAAAACTCATTTTTCGCTGCGCATGGGTAAACGGCGACCGCAAAGATTCCCATCTTTCGGGGTAGCTTTTTCTCTCTAAAAACAAATGTTTTTAAGAACTCCGAACAGAGCAGATAAGTCCGGAACTGATTGCGAGTGCTATGAACCCTACGACCGTACCTCCTTTTAATTATTTGAAAAGTACAATCAATTTCTAGGTTTTAGTTAATCTCAATCAATCGACAAGAGGTGGCTACCTAAGAGCTCGTTTAAATTATAACAACCCGAGTTTTTAAGTCAGCACACATCACTGTCTTTATGGATTCGACTGTAGTCGTACTGGATATTGTGCTACGTCAGTTTTAACCCTATGCTTAGAAAAACCTATTATTTTAGGACTAAGAATCGGTCAAGCACCCGCTGATGTATATAATATTTCTAAAAATAAGAGATAAGAATGATCGATATGAATAGCTGACACAACCAGGTGAAGAATGGTTTAGAGTAAATTGCTTACTTTTTTTTTAAATCATAGATCAAGCTATTTCTTTACATAAGAGCATGCTTAAACAATTTAAAAAATATGAGACGCTATTTGGTTTTTTGTTTAAGTTGGAGAAATTAATTAAAATCTCTAAATGATGATTACTTGAAAATTTACTGTGCCAAGTGCCAACCTTACAAACTTTTTGAGACATGTCGAGCTTTCTAGTATTGATGGGAGGAGTTAAATTGCGCACTTTTACCGTTAGAAGTCATGTTTGAAGTATTATTACCCAAAGAAATAAGAAGGCCAAAGAAAGTGCTCAATTATTTGGTGATTGTTTTTCAAATGCTTGAATTGCTTATAGAGTATAGACTATGTCAATTATATTTGCCTCGGAACAAAGAAGCATTTTTTGCTAAGAAAAAAGTATTTATTAATCTTTATAAAGGATTACAAAGATTAAAAGGAGCTTTTAAAACTTAAAATTAATCAAATCTTGTTCAAGTTCGTCGAAAAAGGTTGAATGAATTTGCTATCTTATCCATTTAAACTTATATTAGTGGATAAGTAAGCTTAATTATGAGATCTTAATTGGATTACTACTTTTGGCTCTACACGTTGAGGGAATAGTGATGTTTAAGTAAATACCTTTTGAATTAACGAAACAATTATCCAAAATTTTTTATTTTATTTTTTATGACGTGTAGTATTTTTCTTTAAAGGTTTTTTTCCTTAAACCTTTCTGATTTTATTTGCAAAGAGCTCCATTTAAAAAGTTCGCATTAGCCCTGCATTGGACATGCATGCTACGTACATAGTTGCACAAGCCCAACCCGCAAAAGGGAGGAACTAAATTCATAGGGGGACTCCAAGCCCAACATTATTAATTGTATCTTTTGATACGATAAACATTTCAAAGTATATTTAAAAAACAACAACACAGCGTTTCTAGATGTGTCCAGAATTGTCGGGCACACGTATGTGAGCCCCTCATTATTTTGTTGATTTTATAAGCATCAGACGGTTCTGAATACATATGGTTTTGAATACATATGTTATAGGATTGGTGTCGGAGTCCGTGGATGAGAACTTCAGAAATCATAGACTTAAACGTAGCAAAATAGCAAGGAATTCCTAGATTAATTCTTGTGAAATCAATATCGTCAGAAATCATTCAAAACAAACCAAACACAACAACTAAACCTTACAAAATACTGGTCGAAATATACACGACAGAGACCAACAAAACAGAACAACGGTTCTGGATTAATTAATATACCCATTGCATCACTCTGTTCTTTCAGGGTGCAATTAATCTAAAAACCCCTATGTATGTGCTTTGAATCATATAATTTTGGCTTATCTACTTTCTTTTGTCTTTATAAAATACACGAAGTTTCAATTTTGTCCTTATAAAATTTTATGTGTCAATTTTGTCCTTGTATTGTCTGAGGAACTTCAATAACCTTTCCGTTAACTCATTAACTAAAACCACTAGCATGTCTAACAGTTGACTGGCGTGGCAGTGACATGGAAAACTACAGTCCACCATCACCCCTATTTGCTTTTCTCCTTCAATTTCCCTCTCTCTGTCTCACACAGCCAATACGTAGACGGTAGACCCAATCACACCACCCATTACTTTAGAAACATTTCTTCCTCCCTCCATCTTTCTGTTCAATGAATTAGTCCTAAGTCCTATCATATCGTAAAGGTGGGTATGGATACTCACTACTCTTTTTTCCTTCCCTTGTTCATGAAGAAATAAAATATTCAATTTCATATTTATTCTAGAGAGAGAATCAAAATGGATATTTTGGGTAATTGCGGTAGGTTTGCGAAGTGTTAATTGAAGAGAGAGAGAGAGAGAGAGAGAGAGTGATTAAACCCTGTCAGGTTTGCTAATCCACAAAGCATATTTTTCCAGATTTTGTGTTACAAAACATTAATTCAAGTTTTCCCTATAAAAATAACATCAGTTTTAAGCTTATTTCTATGTTTTTTCAATTGAGCTTGAATTCTAAACTCCTACCATTGCTACAATCATAAAACCACCTTTATTAGGGGAATGGGTGGAGAGATAGTGGTGGCCGTAGGTTACACAATTGGTAACCGATTGGCTGAATTTTGGTCAATGGTTCAATTATGGGTCATGGAATTTGGCCTTTATTTGTTATTTGTGTGAGAATTTTTAGTTTAGAGAGGGAGAGATGAGAACTACATTATGTTGAATTGAACTAAACCTTCCTCTCATTTCTTTGAAATTGGGTTTGTTTGTTTGTTTTATTTCCCCTTGATCTTTGACTTTGGAGAGGGAGAACATAGGCCAGCAGATGAGGAAGGAGGAAGTGAGATGAAAATGCTAAGATTTGGGATTGGTAAAATTGTAATTGCATTAGAGAGGTAGTTGTGGTGGACAGAGGTTGCCGTGGTTGTGGAGGTTGGATATTATATGGGGAGAAGGAGATTATTGGGGTTAAAATTTGTATTTTATAGAGATTAGCTCTTGACGTAATCATCATTTTATGACTTTCGCTGAGATAGTAAATTCATCTTCTTTCTTTTTTCAAATACCAGGGGGTGTTTTTAGTATTTTCACATTAACCATTAGCCACATAAGTAATTTCCGACGTGAAGCTAATGGAAGGGTAACATTGAGGTTTGTTAGAAAGTAAGAGGCCGTAATTGACATGTAAAATTTTACAAGGACGAAATTGAAACTTCGTGTATTTTATAAGGACCAAATAAATAGATAAGCCTATAATTTTCTTGAATTTTTTTTTTTTCCGGAATTCAACGGATCACTTCGCTTTTGATCTGAAATCTTCCGGTTGTCATTAGAGGGACGATTTTGTACCCTTTGGGCAGAAAACAGTTGAACCCACATAGCAATCCTCCATCGTGCTTGAACAACTCTATCACATTTTTTACTGTAGGTTCGACATCGCTCTTATTAGCCTTGGTTTCTTGGATGAGATCGAGTAACGAAAATTTGGTATTCATCGGGGGAAACCGTATCCTTCACTTTCTTGAGGTACTCTCTGGCCTCCCTTATTGTGACTTGACTAGTACGTGCCCGTGCCATGATTAATTACGATATGAGAGAACTGATTTTACGAAGGGAGCAAATTAAATAGGAAAAATTGAAAGGATTTGTTACAACTGTTGTCGTACGAAGAAGGCCCTAGAGCTGGAGTTCTGAAGTACTGAGGAAGTAGAGAGAGAGAGAGAGAGGGGCTTGAATTTATAGCGTTTGGATTCGAATATGGATTGGCCGGTTTCTTAATCCATACGGAAACGGATTGTCCTTCAAGAAATCAGAGTCTGAGAGCAATGGAAGCAACAGAAAGGAAGGAATTGATTTTTACGCACCTCTTTTATCTAAATGCATTCTTTATTTTGTTTTGTAGCGATATGGAATTACATAAATACCCTTTTCATGTGTGGAAGGAAAAAAAATGTATGAATGATAATTTTGTAACTCTATATGAATGAAGACAAAAAAAGAAAAGAAAGTGCACTCGAACAAAAGAAGGTGCGAAAATATATTTCCCAAAATAGAAAGAAATCGGAGTCGGATGATTCTGAAAGTAGGATAGGTAGATTTATTGGGTCGAGACAGTGGGCTTATAACACAGCTTCACAGTTGGTACTATCAAATTGAGTATTGGGCTGCTAGATAGTCCAACATCTTGGTATGAAAAATGATGGGCCATAACTAGTTCAAGTTTTTGGGGCTACAGTCTGGTCATAGAATCACATATCGGCCGCTATGTAGCATATCGATCGCTATGTAGCGGTTTTTCGGCCCTTCGATATCTCTACACCCAGGTATACCGCTGTTATTGAAAACTCACACATGCATTGGTCGATTGCCAATACGTATTGCTTTGTATCTTATTTTTTGCCCGCTCCACGATTGCTACGTGATTCCTACGGTCGGTTTAGGTGATTTGGCACTCAAATTAATTTTAAAAAAAATTTCACAACCTCTACATTTGATCCCCACTATATTTTATTCGGTCCTCCTGCTATAGCTATATTGGTAGTTTAGTACCAATACCGTTATACTGGGACTGCAACTACTACTACTATTTAAAACCTTCGTCTTGTCTCAAACATAGCTAGCCGATGATGGAACTTGGAGAGTTTTTGGGATAGGAGGAGAGAAGAACATAATAATTAGAAGTCACATGGAGTAAGAATTCGTTTTCACATGGTGTGTGACCATGAATGAATGATGCTAACTTCAACCACACTCAAACTTTTTCGGAAAACGCTCTAATGATTCACTACTGATCACTCTCCTCTCATGCCCCCCCAAAGTGCCTTTCTCCATGCCATGCGTATGCTCTCTCTCTCTCTCTCTCATGTGTTTTTCTGTGTCTGGAAGGGTAACTGACTTCCACGTCAAACCATATAAATTGGCAGTGCGCATTGACTTTGAAAAGTCATTTTTTTTGTCCTTAGGATTCCATTCTGCTAATCAATTCTAGTGGAGTATCTCTCTCTCTCTCTCTCCGAAGTTGAAGGGATGAATATATCCAGAAGACAAAGATCAATGAGTGTGTCGCTTCCGAAATTCAATCCTTGAACCAAAGCTTTGACTACTGCACGTACCACTTTCATTCCACACTATATACGTAGTAATGCATGTTATTTCAAACTCACCACAAAATCACTCTTTTTTGTATCCAAATCACAAGGACCACATATGCATGCATGTTCTAGGCCACAATGTCGACCACCACCGGCACATCCATGGCCGGGCTTGCTGATCAACTTCATCGGCATTGCTTATGAGTTCTTCAAGACTTGGAAAAATACATTCAAACTCACCATGCACCTCCTTTCGGTACGTTCCGATGACCATTTGAAACAACATGCAGCTAGCTATCTATATATATATATACCTGATTTACAAAGAGTAGAATTAATCCACTCAGATTGATATTGGTCATTGGTTTCTTCTTATAACATATTCAAGTCAGATTTATTCAGACTCTCTTTTCTATTCTTGTTGTCCTCAATATCCTTTCCTAGATCGAAGCTTTAGACTTGACTTTGAGGGATCACCCGAGGTGGTTAGGTTTCATTTTTATGCATGCTTCATTGGTTTTGTTGTGCTGTCAATACATTTTTGAGTTGAGGGTCTGAGCTGATGAAATTTACAATCTTGTTACATCTGTGAAGATTAAATAAATCTTGTCAAGACGCCAATCGGAAATCTGAAAAACCAAAGAAAACCGAATGAAAACAACCAAGAACCTCTCGAGCCTTAACCCCAAACAAGCAATTGGAGACTAAAACACCAAAACCAAACCAAACACACCAACCCAAAGTTATCCGCACACCAGGCCAAAGATAACTTATTCTCAACTGAATATGTTATATGTAAAGCAAAATTCTTATGTACAGTAGGAAATTCATTCAGAGTAATACAACAGTGAATTTTTTAGAAAATCATATACAAGCCCCGACAGATTTTTAAAACATTTGTATTAGAGAAAAATAATCACAAAATGTCATATTATTTTAAGCAAAAAATTTGATTAATTAGTCTATGATTATCGATTAGCCGTTATTGAATGGGTAGAGAATTTCAGTAGCCGTAGGCCTAGGCCTTAGAGTTTTCTCAAAAACTTTCCACATTAGAGCATATTGATTTTCTACAACTTTTCCTTTGTAAACCTTCTTCAGGCAGACTTAACTTTTAAGGAGAAGCAACTCCAGGACACATGCTTGAGGAGAGATATTCGATCAATGCTTTTAAAGCACCGCTAGCCACATGTGCTCCAAAGGCTTTCTTCACCATATATTAGTGTGGCCTGTGTGGCCAGCACACCAATGTGTAGCGAAGAAAGTTCCTGAACCGCCCCCACACGGTGCTCTCGAGGTAAGTAATAATTTTTCCATCTTTCGTAGGACCCCATTTTGTGACATTTGCTAAAACTTTTGGCTCCGCACAAAGCCATTGCTTCAAAGTGATGTTGCTTCTTCGGATTGAGTAGCGAAAAAGACATCATTTGTGGATAAAATACCTTTTTTTTTTTTATGTAGGCATTGCTATGATTGATCACAACTAAACTTGCCTTAGCAAAATGGGAAGTGGTCGTCAGCAGAGGCTTACTGAGTTTCATGTCCTTTCCTTTGTGATAGATGGATAATATAATCCTATGATAATACTAGAGATTTGCCGATTGTTAACCCAAGGGTTCCAGAATTAATCAAGGGATGCACAAACTTGTCTGAACATCTGGTTATCAAAAAAAGAATGATCCTACGTACTAGCTAATCCTTTTGCAAGTTTGCATTTTACAACCTGAGCGAATTCCAATTTTCGACCAACCATTGTCGTTGTTGATCATTTCTCTCTCTTTTGTAGTAGAACATGTTACCTCTCCCATCGGAGGATTGAATATGGGCAAATTGCCAAAAGTTAAGTCTATACTAGACATAGTCCTCTTGTAACTCGCGAAGACAAACACAGGTTTAATTTTATCGATCCAGTAGTTGCGTCTGATTCACAAAAAACAAGAAAATTAATGTTCTTCTCACAATTAGAGAATGTTACTTCCTTGCTGGTAAAAAAAAAAAAACGCGTTACAACGACATGAATTTTTCACTCTCTTACCCCTCTATCGATTGATGGTACGAACTTAAGGACTGAACAAATAAGAGGTTACTTACAACATGTAGCTTTATTAATAAGACTATTTTTTAAGATGAGATAATCCACAGGCTGACTCCATAAACAGCACATGTGGCTCCCACATCAATATATATATATATATATATATATATATATATATATATATATATATATATATATATATATATATATATATATATATATATATATATAGGCTACAAACAATATGAATACTGAATTACATAGATACACCAGCGTTCAGACTCATGAGCTCAAGAGTCGGGAGTACTTTACCAGATACTACTATTAACTTAATTAACTAAGACAGTTAAAGGTTAATTACCTTGCTTTAGTTTTATTATGTACATGAATCTGCATCATGATTTCCCAACTCTCTCTCCCAATATAAATGGACACCCTATGATATAATAAGTATGTACTGTTTGTTGTTTACTATGCACTTGTTCTTCTTCTTCTTCACTTCCACAGATCCATCTGACAACTGGAGTTTGATGTCGAGGCCGCATTCTCCGGGCCCATCTGGTCTTGTTTGTTGATCAACTCATGATCGGATGATGTTTGGAAGAAGCAGTTTTCCGCGTTGTTTGAGTTGTCATTCTCTTTCGGCGCCTCTTCTTGACTCAGCTGAGAGGCAACAAACTTGTCGAGAACCCGCCAGTCCGTCACCTGATCCACCGCCTGATCGCCGTAATAGTTCAAGTTTTGGTTATGGGCCTGTTGAATTTGTTCTTGTTGTCCGAACGCAGCCATAGGATTTGTTTGGAGCAGTAGTTTCGGGCCGTCTAAGAGCGGAAGCTGGAAGAAGTGGCCGTGATGAGGGGGATTTTGGTACGAAAAGTCGAGCTCTTTCTTGCAAGCATAAGAGTTGTGGGGGTGGTGGTAATTAGGCAAATAATTGGGATTAGGGTTTTCCTTTGGGGACTCTAGATCTGGCATGAATGAGACTTGATCGTCGTACCAAATCGGCGAATCGTGTTCACCCATTCTTCTCACCGTCGGTAGTCGCTTCTTGAACACTCGACACACCACCCAACCTTCTTCCTGCTCTCAACAAAAATGCCCGCGCTTTAGTATTTTTGTTTCTGATTAAATTTTATGTCGAACTCAAAGCCAATTGTTAGAAATTTATTGGGGTGGAATAAAGATTAATACTTGCCTGAGGGGTGCCGTTTTCATCGGTTTCAAGCCGGTACTCGTGCATGATCCAGTCCGATTTCAGTCCATTTGGGGCTCGGCCTTTGTAAAACACCAAGGTCTTCCTCATCCCTACCAAGTCATGCTTCGAGTAAATAGCCTTGTCTCTCCCTGTTGCTTTCCAAAACCCTGCCGTCGTAGCCCTATTCGTTCGAGTCCCCGTCGGATATTTCTTATCCTTGTGGCTGAAAAAATACCACTCGTTTTGCTCTTCTGTTCCTATTCTGCATAACTCTGTACATTTTTTCCCCCCCGTAAAATCACCAAAATCCAACACGAATAAGAAAACCGCGTATGTTGAATAAAACACTAATATATGGTAGGTAACAAAATATGTCCGATGTGGCAGCAACCACATCTTCTCAGTGGCCTGGATAACATCATTAAGTGGTGCTCGTTAGATAATATCCAGATGTGATACTGAATGTTAACGACGGTAAAAATTTTGTTTTATTGTACCTTGGAGATCCCATGGCTCTATTTTATAGAGGTCAACATCTTTAATGACATCTAGGTCAATCCTTCTGCTAGTAACCTTTCTCCTAAGGTAGTAATCAACAAGTTCTTCATCAGTTGGGTGGAAACGAAAACCAGGAGGAACATGTGAAAATGTGTTCATTGTTTTCCCCCCAACTAGAATCCAAGACCTGCAATTGGTTGAGCAAATTCAGCAATTGGATAAATCTCATCATCATGGAAAGAATAACTGATCGATCGATCGAGGTAAATCTCTCGAGTTTAAATAAGATTAAGGCAAACCAAATAGAGCTTTTTATGTCTTGGGATGAAATTGGAACCAGCTACATGAATCAGTTTATGACATCCTTTTATGTCTAAATGCTCAGGCTTAGATCAAACAAATATGGAGACGACATTAGCTAGCCACATAACACGTATGATCGATGGTGTTTCAAAAGTGAAGAAAATTCAAGCAAGAATGGCAACTAACACTGTGTTCTAACCTATTCTTTGAACCGTCTTAGGAAGAGAATGCCACGCACCCCGCAAATATGGAGGGAAGCTAATGTCTACACCGTGGAGGAGTTCAAGATTTTTTTAAATGGTATCCAAAAATTGAGATTGTAAGGTTCGTAGTTTTTTGGTGTGCCATTCAACTATCTGTTGGATGCGTGTGTATGTATTAGTGTATCTTTTGGTGTATCAAAGCTCTTGTGAGTTTTGAATCTTCCCTCGATGTACCCCCTTCAAGTAATATAAAAATGTTTCGTTTGCCAAGCAAAAAAAAAAAGCTTCCCTCTTAATTTTCTTTTCCCATTTTGGGTATACTTTTATTGGGTTATTTTGTTATCTTAATATTTCCTAATCCGTGTAATAAGAAAAAAAAAGTTCCTAGTTCTTCATTTTGTACTTAACTTGTTTGTTTTGGAATTGAGAAATGATATCAAAGGCCTAAAAAAATTGCTTTTTTTCTCTCAATTTTGAACTTTTTTTTTACTTCACATTTAGAGTCCATTCACCAAATCTAAAATTGATTAATGTACTATCTATGTAAGTAAAAACGAGAATCAAATTGAAGAATTGATTGGTCTCAACTTTAATTTCATTTATTTATTGCCAAAGGAATTGAGATCCGCAATGTGACCACATGTACATTAGCCAACCCAACATAGTCACCGTGGAACACTAGAACTCAATAATTTGCCTAACTGATTTGCTAATCTCAACTTCAGATGACGCAATTAATGGCATAATATTCAGCCTACTCAAGTCCAATCCGGCCAGTTCCATTTTGTACACTAATCCCAGTAACGCATTAAATAGAGAGGTCCCAACATTATACTAATTAATCACCTATTTCATTCCCAAACAATGTGAGATTGCTATTCTTAACAAAATAAAACATGGGGTCGGAAGACGAAGGTGGCTGTTTTGGCCACGGCTGTTTTTCAGGTGTTCGTGGGCAATTTTTTTCTCTTTGCTTTCTTCGATGTACCCTTATTGAGTTATCAATAATATTTTTGCCGATCCAAAAAATAAATAAATAAAACATGAAAACCAAAATGAAAGATAATCAACTAACCTAAAAAATGCCTCAATCCATATGATATTGGTCATTTACTCTTATGGAGAAAAATAAATAATGCTTTTCTTATTAGTCTTGAATTTCTTGATTGAGGGAAAATGTAACGGGGGCAAAAGTTAGATATGACTAGTGCATGAACCAACTTGTCATTTACAAAAAACTTCCAAACACATAAATAGATCCGGTTAAGGAGGTACAATTCCACATTGCTTGGATCTAAATGAGTGATCGCTTAATATAATGTTGGGACCTCTTAACCTACTAGCTTAAGATATTGGGTTGGATATGATATACTAGAACCAAAGTGAGTGCAGTAAGACTTTCGGTATTTGAGAATAAAACTGAAAAAGGAAAAGGAGGAAGAAGAAGAAGAAGAACGGTTTGGATTAAAGTTTTCTTCTTCTACAGATCATACCTATACTGAAACGATGTCGGCATGTTGTCCAAATGCAAAAAGGCATTGGTAAGGATCCACAATGGAGCAATATGTATTTTTTTTTTTGAAATGGCAAAATAAATTTTATTTATCTTTAAAATTGTTACAAAGACTAATGGAGTAACATGTTAATAAAGCCCAGGAAACATAATCATGTATGATGTACCTCACTTCATTCATTATTATCACTTTTCATGTGAATATTACTAATTTCAGCGAACAAAATGACTTTCGAATTATCTCATCATAAAATCACTTCACGCTGCTGTTACTAAATTCATCTAATTTACCACATTTTAACAAACAACTCATGCACTTCCGATTATAGTTCCCTGTTTGAAATGATTGTTTGTGATGATGACATGTAGTAATACAAATTTAAAAAAGTGGTTATATAGATAGTCCAAAACATGCCAAAAATATACTGCTGTAATACTAACATAATAGTCGAATTCAGCAAACACATCCTTAGCATACAAGAGATATAAACAAATACAAATTATAACTCTGACCATTTAATTTAGACCCTGAATTTTTTATAACTGAGGTGTCCGGGTCAACTTGTGTGTTCCTCAGCTAATCCCAGAGCTCAATCTCACCGCCTATTTATGATGAGTGTAATTAAAGTAGGCATAAAGCTCCGTATGAGCTTCATGTTTGTGTGTTCCATTCAACTTCGTGTTGGATGTATCATTTTTCTCTTTCCTTTGGCTCTCTCTATGCTTCAAGTTTCTCTCTTGAAGATAGGGTTTGGTTGTCTCGATGTACTATTTATCGAGTTCTAATAAAATCTTGTTACCTATAAAAAAAAGAAGCTCCGTATAAACTAGTGTCAAAAAAGTTGACAGCAGCTAATAGGTTTCGAACTTGAGATCTTATATGGAAACAAACCCTTTTAAGTCTAAGTGCCTTGAACATCATTCCAACTCCTTAGGGTACTTATTTGCACACACTAAATACGCTTATAACTCTGAAGGGATGAGATTTGAATGGGATGCATTTGTCAAAATCCCAAAAGCGAGTTGGAAATTAAAATTCAAAGAAGAAAGCATGGGTCCTCTGAGATGGCATATTATTTTTTCAAAGAATTGTAGTCACTCACTAGCGGTAGCAGCTAGACCCTTTGACATGGACGGAAAAGCTTGGAAATTAGTTACTACTTATATATAACCATGGAGTATATAACAGAAGCAGATCCAGAAAAAGAAGAAAAAAAAAACATAACAGAAGACAACAACCTTTGTAGAACAAAACAGTTGTCCAATAGATCATAGATCTGGACATGGAGACGGATGCATGGCTTCGAAAAATTGATCAACTTTGGAGAGAGAGAGAGAGAGAGAGAGAGAGAGAGAGAGAGAGAGAGCTCACAGATGAGGGGAGAAAAAAGATCCTGAGGTTTGCTAGCAACAGATCTGGGTGGAGTCAAGATCTTCACCAAGAAGCAAATAACCTCTTCTTCTTCTCCAAAGGTGCTGATGAGTTGAATTCTAGGGTTTGGGCAAACAAAAGAGGAGGCTGGCAAAACAGACGAACACCAAAACAAGAAAACATAGACAAAAAGAGTAAAAGTAGGAATATATGGCCTCGGGACTTGAACCCTCCAGCTGTTATGTTTGTCCTGTTTGTCTAATTGTCGGATCTGATCCCGAGGAGTGTGCGTTGTGAATAGAGAGGTGGAAAAGGGGGAAAGGCTAAGGAATGGGAGAACGGAAAAGAAAAGCGTTTATATAAACACCAGATGAAGAGAGAGAGAGAGAGAGAGAGAGAGAGAGAGAGAGAGAGAAACCCTAATGATGAGAGATTACATGCTTTCACTGTCAGCTAAATTGCTGGGAAAGTTTTTGGGCGGGAAAAAGGGAAGGCGTCCAAGAGAGAGAGAGAGAGAAGCAGCGTGGGGGAAACGGCCACCTCCACCACCCGCAACTGAAAGAGACAGTTAAAGTGGAGAATGTTTCTGTTTCAGATGTCAACTTTTTAACATATACGCATGTGTGCGTGTGGGAGAGGAAAAATTGCTCGTGGCAGACCTAGGTAGCTGCTGGGCCGACCAATGATCGATCCAAGTAAAATTTCATTTTTTTCACCACCGTTTATTATGGGCCTTATTGAGTATCTATTGTTGTGATTAGAACCGTTCATATTTTAAAACATGTAATCTAGTATTGCTATGCAAAAAATAAACTTGATCGAAAGTTGATAGATATATCAAATTTTGGATTTTAGTTTATAAAATAGACGATTTGATTTCTGTCAATAATAATAAAGATAAACTATCTATTTTACAAAGCAAAATTCAATTTTTGATACTCCTATCGATGTCCGATCAAGTTTATTTTTTTGCATGGATACATTATTATGTGAGGTCTACAAGATAAACGGTTCAGATCAACAATAAATACACGGTGGTAAAAAAGTGAAGTTTTCCACCGCCGGTGGAAAGAATTTAATCTCAAAAGGGAAATGATTTTCACTCTCTTTTTTAATAACTACATTCTAGTTCTTGTTTTTTAGTGAAAATTTATATATAAAAGTTTCAATAAAAGACAAAAAAAAAAAATAGAGTGTATTTGTTGAAAAAAGAAATATGAAAATCACTATATACCCAAGATAAAAACTTAAATGCGGCAGAAAAGTTGAAGTTATAATCGATGGCCAAAGGATAGAGGTTGATTATGTATATGCTATTAACAATACTGATTTAGATCGGACACGGAAATTTCTTTAAGGTCTGTCACATACAACATTTTTCATGTTAAGGTGCGAACATGTACTAGTACATTGTTTAAAATAAAATAAAAAAAAACAATGTACTACATCGTTGAGTCTGCTCACTGGAAAGGTATATATACTATAAATTTTTTTTTAACCTAATTCGAAAATAATAACTCTTAGATTGAAAGGCCCATCATACATGCATGGTCACTGAATATTTCTATGGGAAAGTTGCTCCATCTGATTTAACAATATATCCTAATGGATTTTATGGACCTACTTGACTTGAAGGCCTTCACTTCATCGTCTAAATGGAGACACAATTGATACAAGTTTATGCACTTTAATGAATGGGTAATGATTTTTGCATTCCCTTTCTTATAAATGTATTTCGAAGTTTTTTACTTAGTGCTTAATATTTCTTATATGTATGTGTGCGGGAGGAAAAATTGCTCGTGGCTAGCCGCTGGACCAATGTTCCAATTGCTTTCTCCGTCACACAATAGTATAAAATTTACATATTGATGACTATTGGGATAATTCAGGAGCAATAATCTCTTGTGTGTGAGAATGTAAAAGATAGTGTAAAAATTATAATCTCTAAAAAGAAAATATTAGTAAATTTAAAAATTAACTGGACTCTCGAATCATTCATCAAAACATTCGCACTAAAAAGAAAGAAAAGGATAGAATAAAATATGGAAAGGCATTTTTGGTTATGACGTAATGGAACAGTCTCCTCTCTAGTTAAAAATGATTAATTCTCTCTCTCTCTCTCTCTCTCTCTCTCTCTCTCTCTCTCTCTCTCTCTCTCTCTCTCTCTCTCTCTCTCTCTCTCTCTCTCTCTCTCTCTCTCTCTCTCTCTATATATATATATATATATATATATATATATATATATATGTGTGTGTGTGTGTGTGTGTGTGTGTGTATGGGGTAAGGTGGCCCTCCATGTAGGTTTATAGCACTTGGTCCTTTCCCATTTCTTGTTCATTACTGTAATGAATTGGGGACCATTGGACCGTTGGTACCCATTGCTTTGATGTTGCAAAGGAGGATGAGTGGTCCCCAATGACAAGTACTGTAGCAAAATGAAAAATTTGGTGTTCCTCATTATTACCCCTTAAATTTTTGTCCTATCTACATTAACATTAATTAAAACTTGTTAGGGGTTTCTAATTGGCTTCATTACAACTTTCATGGTTTCGATTAGAAAGAAGCTACCAGCAAAGTTTAGGAGGATTTCTAAATTCTAAATGTAGTGATTTTCTTAAATTAAGAATTTATAATGTTGTGGAAGAATAATTGTCACGCTTATTTTACCTTTTCGGTCTTCAATGTATTAGGTGTATGACATTTTGGTCTACAATATATCAATTGTATAGGCATTTTGTCTCCGATGTTTGCAATTGTGTTTAAATGGATCTAATTAAGACGACATTAGCTTTATATGTCGGTTAAAACGTAGGGCCATTCTAGATATTTTACTTTACATAACTTGTCCAAGATTATCTTATTTGCCTTTTTGATACCCAATGTATTGGGCAATTGTCATTTTGGTCCCTAATGCACCAATTTTAGACATTTCGTCTGCGACATTTCGAATTTGTGTCAATCAGGTCCGAACCCTGATTCTTCTGTCAAATGCAACGGCTTTTTAGGGAGCCAATCACATATAATTAGAGCTCCTAAAAGTACTCTTTTTTTTTATTCTCAATGCAAACACCTACATTGTATACCCTTCTAAAAATAATACTAAATAAATGTTTTTCTCTCTTCACACTTTCATCAACCAATTCACTTTTGAGCAACTTATTGTCCTAAAAGATGAAGTTGATGGTGGCGAGAAGAGAACATAACATAGTTTTTTTTCGTAAGACATTGACTAGAATTTCATGGACCACATGTTTATTATCGATACATTAGAGACCAATACGTCACTCAGAAATATGTTAGGGACGGACATGGTAAATAAGCCATTTTGGATGAAATTTATATGATAAAAAACTTCAAAATGCCCCTAGTTTAACTGACAAAAGCTAACGCTGTATGGGTTAGGGACTAATTAAACACAAATTCCAAACATCAAGGACCTCATGTCTACAATTAGCTCAATACTTTGAGTACAAAAAAGGTAAAGAAGCCCAAAACCTCATTGTCACTCTCTTTTTAATTGTATTTTTCGAGTTTCCGTTTGATTCACATCAAGTTTTTGGTTTATACATTTATCGCTTTGAATATGAAATATACACAACTATTCCCACCATATATATATATATATATATATATATATATATATATATATAGTTCATGAAAGATTAAAAAAAAAATTTAAATGAAATTTTGACAGAGCACAAAAGTTTCCAAACTAATTAACCTTTAATGTTCATATCACAAAATTGGCACCGTATTAAAAAGGTACTCCTAGCTAGTTATATATACTACTACTATATTTCCGTGACATCAATATTGAACGTACCGGATTTGTTCGTGACCGATACGTTTCCTCTCCACCACCGACTTTCATGATGATACATATGCCTTTTCAAATACATGCGTATATATCGTAAAAGTCGAATGTAACGGGGCCGTTTTTAGCCCCCCACCCCCCATGTTCATTTCGCCCTGTAAAGATACCAAGAAAGGGCATTCAAGGAATCATGATCAATCGCCCTTATATATGAAGGGTGGCTAGCTCTGGGTTTCATATTATCTGTGGAGTGTATGTACTTGAGAGGAGAAACCAAGCTTGTTGATCAAGTTGATTGTCTCATTTCTCTCTTTAGTGGTGACCTGAGATCGAGTTTTATGAGGAGCAGGCTTGGGATTCAGGGCTATGAAAAGCTTCTGAACCCCCCCAGTTGACTAACATACTAACACCCCGCTAACTCCTGCCGATGTATAACGTATGAACCAAAAAATATTGTACTTGGGAGATTTACTCTCTAATTAGGAGCGGAGCCAGGAATTTTAACTAGTAGAGTCAAAAATTATATTCATATACAATATATTTTTTCTACACACAAGTCCAAAAATAACTAAATTAAGAGATTAATTATAAGATGAAAATGCACTAATAATTCATTTTTGCTTCATAATTGGCCTCCAAAATACTTGTTATATTTGAAAAATAATAGGAGTACATGATAGTCTCATTTCTAGTACTATCAATTTTCGGAAAGAAGAAAGCGCTTGAAATTTCTATGCATTTAAAACAAGTTGGGGCAATTTAGGGTTTGTTCGTTTTTGGTACTCAAAATCCCAGCGCACAGTTCTCAATAAATTTTTTATATTTATCTCTCTCCATTTATTACTTTTAAAAATATTCCTCAAAATCTAAAAGAAACAGGGTCTTAGGCTCTTCGATCATGACACCGGTCCAAATCCGAACTCTAGCTACAATTGGCAAGACCAAAATCAGTCGCTAAAACTTTGGAGTGACACTTCTTCTTCGTTCAGAAAAATGGCTCTCGCACTAAAACTAATATGCCTGTGGCCGGGTTGGGTCTCTTCAAGGGAGAACTTTGTGAAGCTCAACACTAATGGAGCTCTTAACCCGACCTTGGGCACGGCATGCACAGGGGGTTCGTTGCGTGATCACTTCGGTAGATGGGTAGGAGGTTTTCACATAAATATAACAGCAAACTCGATCCCGATGGCGAAAGTTTGGGCTTTGCGAGATGAGCTAGCTCTCGCGACAACTGAAAACGTGAGGAATCTGGAAATTGAGATTGATGCTTTGGGTGTTATTCAACTTCTTAATGAGCATGACACGGTAAATCACCCCGAGCGCGTTCTACTTGATTGCTGGTCAGTACTTATTGGAGCATTTGAGGTGGTGTTTATCGAGCACATTTATCGCAAAGCAAATCATTGTGTGCAGTGGCGGAAGCAGGGTTTTAACCGGGGGGCCGGCTTAGTAGACATATATTTTTTATTGGAATGGTTTTTTAGGCTACATCAACTATCACGTGTTTATTTTTTACCATTTGTGAAAGAAATTGAGAAATAAGAATGTAAAATAATAGATATTTTTTCAAATTAAATCAAAATTATTGAGATTATAAGTAGCTATACACGAATAATTATCAATAATATTCAAAATCAGATACATATACAAAATAAAAATTTTAAAACTCAAACACTTGAAGATCTGGAGCCGGGAGCAAAGGACACACCATCGACATGAGATTATATATCTACCCTTGTATTCCTAATTGTATTGCTAATCTACTTTATGCGAATTTGGTAGGGGTTGCACACCCCTGGCTTGTAAGCTCTTGTAAAATTCTAATAGCAGAGACCATTTGCAGAGAACTACGCAGAAAAAAACGCGTTTAGCCCCATTTCGGGTCGCTCAGTTCACCCCTACGAATTCAAAAGTAATACTTACCAATATCTGCTGAAATTGATTTTTTACAGGACCCCATAAAATAATATTCAAAAATTTATGAATATTTTTCTAAATTTATTTTAGACCCAAAATTGAGCTAAACGTATTTGTCTCTGTGTGGTTCTCTATAAATTGTCTGTCCGGATAGCAGGAATGTTAATTTTACTCCTAGTTTTAATTGCGTCGGTGATTTACCAAAAAAAAGAAACAAATTAAAGAAACTACAGTGTCTCTCGGATGGGTGGTGGGGATTAAAATGGGTCCTACTTTTGTTAATAATGACGACTAGAAAGAATCATTGTTTTCCGTGCCAACCCTCCCTGGGTCTCCGTTTGGGTGATGACATGGCAGAGTTTTAGTGGTGGAACCGTAGAAGCAACCAATGGGCATGCGGCGGGATTAATACACCTCGGGCCCCACATACATTCGCATTATTACCGTCATCATTGCCACTGTCGTAAGTTTAAGAGCGTGTCCTATAGTATAACAAGCCCGGTCCAGTTTAGATTTTTTTGGGTACTGTTTCGGGTCCCACGCAAAAATCGGAATCGTAATGCTTTATTTGTTTAGTATTCTATTTTGTAGAGGTCGTTGAGACCTTTGACCATGTAAAAAATGACGTTCATTGGTTACCGATCGACTCCTGATCGGAACACATTTATCTGATAATAAGTGCACTTATCACACTGAATTGCACCCATTTGTTCAAGGCTATATAGATGTGTTCTAACAGGAAATCGATCGGTGACCAACAAACACAAGTATTTTAACGGTCGAAGGTCTTGACGAGTTCTACTAAAATGAACGATTTCAATTTTTGTTATGGGCCCGGAATAGCACACCCCCCCCCCCCCTTCCACCATGTTTCCTTATTCACAAAAACCTTATTCGTCCGTCAAACGGACCGTTTAAAGCATTACATGGTAGTGCCCCCCCCCCCTTATCCACCATGTTTCTTTATTCACAAAAATCTTATTCGTCCGTCAAACGGACCGTTTAAAGCATTACATGGTAGTTCTATCTGAATAATCACTCGTAGTTTTGGGTACATAAAATTTGGAAATTACAATGTACTTTGTAATAAGAAGTGTCGACTATGATTGAGTCTCGAACTGGGCATAGAATTTTTCTAAACTTTGTTAAGAACGTGATGACATTCTCATTGTTCTTACTAGTTTCGGTAACAATTTCAAAGGTTAATGAATTTTTTTTTGCGGTTAAAAAAAGAAAGTGTCAGACAATCGAGTAAAGGTTCCGGTATTGAATACATGTAGGCCTTATGGACCGGGATAGTGTACAAAACCCATCATTCTCTACAGTAAGAATGGAACTCCTCACCAGTTTTTTTTGTTGCCCACAGACAAACGAAAGGAACTAATGAGGAAGAGGAATAAAATAGAGAAATGATTTTTACACTTTGCCCCCAGACAAATGAAAGGAACTAATGAGGAAGAGGAATAAAATAGAGAAATGATTTTTACACTCTATTTTTTAGAAAACATATGGGTGTGATCTGTATGGATCGAGAAATAGATATATACTGTAACATCCCGCAACGGAAAGTTTGGAAAGAAATAAGGATTCGTGAGTACCTACTGTGTAACCCACGCGATTAATTTGGTAAGGATTAGCAAGTCAGCTGGTGCAGATCGTTACATTTGAACAATCTCATTTTTGATGCGAATTTTGCATGTAATTCTTATGTCATATAAATAATGATAGCTAGGACCGTAACCGGTAGGTTGCTGGTAACTTTAATCATCAGGATGTGTTAAATAGATGAATGAAGTACCACAACTTGGCTCATTAACCATGTCCATTGAAGTTTTATTTTATTTTAATCATCAGGATGTGTTAATTAATTGATGAATTACACCTTTTTGGTTGTGTTTTACTTGTTCACCCTAATCATGGTCTCCTTGAGTTAGCCTTAAGCTTCTTTGGAAATGGTGATATAATCATTAGAAAGGATAACTATTGATCTATACTTGTTGACCACCTATGAACTGATGGGATTAACCAACTTAACCAACTAAAGTTGGCTTTATGGATGATTAATTGTGTATCTGAACCTTTCATATCCTGCTCTATAAGGATAAATATTTTGTACATTCAGCTTAATTCTATAACTATAAGTAGTCTTGACACCTAATTTTGGTGATTTGATTAGGCCGAAATCTTGAAACCTACGGTTTTTTTTTTTTTTTTTAATACAGGGTGTCCCCAAGCCAGCTTGCACACACCACGTACGGGACTAAATCTCCAAAGATTTTTACGCATGGATGGCCCCAAGAGTTTTTTCACAGTTTAGGAGAGTCGAATTAACCTGGGACCTTGGGATGGTAAGCCCCTTTGTCCTGGCCGATCACCAACTGCACTACCCCTCGGGGTTTGAGAGAAACCTACGTTGGTGACTTGAAGGACCTTTAAACGATTTGGTTAGATTCAGTTCCCAATTTAATTACCCAAAGACATTAATTATGGTTTTACGTTGGGAAGATCATAAATTAATGTAGCCAGTCAACCTTAGTAATTATCAAGGCATGGAGAATTGGTATTCTTGAAATCAGGCATGGTGGTTTTTTGGGTGGGCCAAAAGGCATTCAAAATGAGTTGTTTGACTTCTTTAATTTGTGCACACACACACGTGCATCTAGAATTAATTGTATTATTACAGATGTGAAGAATAACACTAGCAACAATAACCCGTTTGGAATCACTTGCTATCAAACTGAACTGGGATAAAATCTGAGAACACATACATTTGAATGAATTTAAACAAGTTTGAGTGTGGAAACTGAAGTTGGAGAGAGAGAGGGAGCACATACAATCAATGTACGAATCCAAACAAGTTTGAGTGTGGAAACTGAAGTCGGAGAGAGAGAGAGAGCGCGCGCTTGTCGGTGGGTGGGTTTAGCATCGGTGGTTGCACCTAGGGGAGGCGATCTTCTCGAGGGGTTGCATCGGTGGTCCCCGACGGTGGAGTTGAGGTGCTTCCGGTGGCGGTGGCGGTGGTGGTGGTCGGCGCTACCGGTACTGGCCGCTAGGTGGTCATTGTTCCTCCTAGATCTCTCTCTGTCGCTCTGTACGTTAGGTCATGTCGACAAACTAAAACTCATGTACGTTTTAGTTTTGTTTTTTTAAAGTGTGTTGTGTCAACATTAATTAATTATTATGGCTGATTGTGGTAAATCTTTGTGTATGCAGCATTATTGCACTAACGACAAAAGGTTTGTTTATAACTTTGCAGTACTGCATGTATGTATGTTGTTGTTTTTACTTTTTGAAAAAAGGGAACACACACCAAGAAACAAATTACTATTATACAACAGTAGAAATTATCATTGGTTGTTTACGAGTCCCCTTCGACCCAGATTATAGTGGTAATAACAATTATGGCTGTAATTATATGAATGCGAAATGAGAACTAACAAAGGGTCATAGGAAGGCCGAGGAAAATCAACAAAATGATTAGGAATTAATAAATTACTCCAGTAATTAGATGTTCGTTGCAATTTTCTTGCTTATGTCACTGCAAATCACGATTACCGTTTTTTTTTTAATGCTTCTTGTTTCATTGGACAATTTTTATTTTGTTATTTTCGAAGAAATTAATTTATCAATATTTGGAAAGAAAAACAAAGACTATATGTACCAATGGCACAACAATGCCAGTTTTTGTTGTTACGAGGAAGAGTTGTAGCGATGAGTTTATCATACTTCAACAAATCTCAAAGGCCCGTTATATATCCATAATATGCCAGATTCGCATTTTTTGATATTGGGTTAAAAATTAGGCCCAGGATACATCCCAAGTTCAGTGCGCAAACTAATGTCTGGCCCAATGTTGGTTTGGCAGTAGAGGTGGGCGTCCACACATGCTGGACGATTTTCGGAAACATCTGTGTCCGTAGTATTTTTGTTTCAGGCCTAACAGTACGTCTAAAACTCTAATATTCGCGTTCGGTACAATGGTTACCTTAGGTGGCAGTATTAGTCTCGCAGTCTTACACTCTTAATTACTCCAGTTTTGAATAAAAACAGGCCAGTAGTATAATTTTACTGTTGAATAAGTTTTAACTCAACCTAGAGATTTTTTTAAGTGATAACAATCGCGAAAACATGTCCTTCAATAATTATGTCGTTACACTGAGACAGCGAGACAAGAGTCCGACTGTGTACACCAAAATACACAAAATGTGCACCGTGTTATGTGAAATCGACCTCGGAATTTCACACAGTTGATCAAAACTGCTTGATTTATTTAAATATTTTTTAAATATTCATGTAAAAAAAATAGCTCAATCAGATATCGGTAAGATTATGCAAAAAATTAATTAAGTTCTTACCGATATCAGACTGAGTTGATTTTCTACAGAAAACCCTTAAAACAATATTTTAAATAAACTGCACTGTTTGATCATTTGTGTAGAATTTTGAGATGAGTTCCATAGAATGTGACTGATGTGTATTTGGAGTACACCAAATGTTATACCCATAGTTTGATTGGAACCTTAAATGGCATTTACAGATACACAGTACTCTCCAAGTTTGATTTACTAAACTTTTTAACAAAACTAGAAACAAATACCTCCTTATCAACAAAAAAATAAAAAATTAATGCCAAGTTTAATGGAAGACCTTTACTGCATTAATCAACTCTGAGAAAATTCCTCATCAAAAGCAATTGCTCACTTCCTTCAACAAAGACCTTGCAAATAGTTTGATGCCCAAAATTAAAGACCAATTACATACCAAGAAAAAAAGGCACGCCAGTCCTAGGCAGCCACGTTTGACCTTGAATAAAATTCGCAACCGTGAACTGATTCGCCTCATTTCGATCGGTCATAACCCGATACCCCGCCCACCTCACTCTCCCCCGGGTCGAGGAACCCATACCCCGGTTCCCAAACTCCCTATAATCAACAGGAGGGTTAGTCAGAAGCCCAGGAGACGAACCTTGCCACGCCAACCACCCTTCCGGATGAATGGGCAGATCAAAATCGCAGTTCATAAAAATGGTCCGCGCGTGGTCCCCCCACGGCCGGCCCAAGTAAATCTTCGTGCGCCCAAAAGCCTCTCTTAGATCAGGCGCCGCAGTGACCCGGCAGTTTTGGAAAACGAGCCCAGTGGACAAGTTGGTGACGCCTCGCTTTGAGGCCGTGATTGTGATTTGGTTACCGGTGAAGGATTTTCTGGCGATGATGTTGGAGTTTTGGAAAATGGAGTTGCCATCCCCGCATATGAAATCCACGGTGCCGTAAACGTCACATTCTTTGAAAAACTGTCGGCCAGTACCTCGCAATAAAATGGTGTCTTGGTACCCGTCGAAGCCCACGCGGTAGAAGGCCGATTGTGGGGCTTCGATTGTGATCGCCGGGGCTGGTTGGTACCGGTACGTGTTCTGGAATGTTAGGTCCCGAGCCACGAAACCGTCCCCCCGAACCACTGCAAAAGTTTTAACAAGGATATGTTGTTAGGGAATATATTCGTTAGAGTGATGGGGTATTGTTTCAATAAACTCTTAATCACCTAATCAGGATAAATTTTACGTATTATTGTTAGGAATAAAATAAACGTCCTATGAATTGAAAAAAAAAAATCACCATATTCATTTTTAACAAAAAATTGTTTTTCCTTGTATCTTTTTCTGAAATTGATTCTTTATGTTATTACTTTTCTGATTTTTATCCTTAAATTAGAAGCTAGCGCACAAAGGCTGAAAAGCCTGCCTTTGTTGCTCACTGCTTTGTAGGCTCGAAAATCTCTCTTTCACCTCTCCTCCTTGTCTTCATTCTGATTGAGTCGCTTCTTCCTTGGAGCAAGTGCGTGTGTGTTGACGATTAAAGACCCCAAACCAATCTATATATTGTCCGGTCGCACCCTGAAAGTCTATTAACACAACATCATAGACAACGATGCGCGCAACATGATGATGTGTTATTATTTCAATGGTAGTAATTAAAAAGCATCTCATGCAACAGGAAAATGAACAAAGGTACGCGAGCATGTTTTGCACATTGTTGTTCTAGATGTTGTGTTAGTAGCAAAGCACTCCACCTTGTATTTGTCTCCGTATCTTGCACCCTTTTTTTGGGCTGTGTGTGTATTGAGTGCTCTTCTCGCCAAATCGCTAGCTATTCCTATGGCGTCGCCATCCTAATTCAAGGTGGAATGCTCGTTTTTGTAGTCTCGATGGCCACCTCCCTCCGTCACGTATATATTGTGCGTGCATCATTCACGGCTGTGACTAGGTCTCTAGTTGGAATGTACCCAAAAAGATCAAATCAAATAGTTTTTGGAATGAAATGGATCATGTGTCGATAGAGAGGAGAGGGAGACATACACACAGTTGTAGAATTCCATGCATTAAGGTCGCCTAAACCTCTGAAATTGCTACCAGTGATAATGGTCCTCCCTATGCCATCACCTGTGAACCTAATATTCTTCATTTTCTCATCAACAACTACTACTTCCCTATAAACCCCTGCCTTTATGTGAATGACGAATCGTCCGACGCCTTTCCTCCTGAGCGACGCATCAAGAGCAGCCTTGATAGTCGGAAAATTTCCCGACCCGTCTTGAGCCACTACGACCGGTGCCCTTCTACCCCTCCTCCTACCCGCCCTTCTCATGCCCGCCAGTACCCTTGGCCTTCTCCCTCTTCGACGTCTTCCTCTCAGCATCCGTTGCAGAAGACTTCTTTCGCCCTCAAGACTCGAAACATTTCTACTGGGAGTTGCGTCGTTGGAATCAGCAGACGATGCAAATTCAATAGCCAAAGCGGTAGCGATTGTGAATAACGCTAATAAAAATAGAAGTTTAATTGCATTTGATGTGCCCATTTTTTACCCCCGGCCTTATTTCTTGTATATATGTACTCTGCTTTGTTGTAAACAAGTTGATAGATACAAGTATACAACCCCTTGTGAGGGGTTGTATAACTATAGGGCTTAATGTTTTTTTTGGCTAAAAACATAGGTAAATTGAGAAGTAGTAGTGTCCGTAAAACAGTTTAACATGGCCTAGATTGGTATTAATGTGTTGCGTTAATGAAGGTTATTTGTTTTCTTATGTTGTTAATGAAGTCATGCTGCGTTATAAAAAGGGATTTTCATGCAATCAATGAAAACTTATTAAATTCACGCCGCTGATCGATAACTTTACAAGAACGCAGAGCACTTGAATTTCCATGCTTCTGCGGGGCTTCAAATTCCAATTTTCTTGAAATTCATTCCTTTATTAATTAGACAATTAAGGTTTAACACCACTGTTTTCATAGTAGAAAATTGCTTAAACATTGTTAATTAGCAATTTCTTAAATGGATAACTAAAACCTCAACATTGTTTAGCTTACCGTTCTTTTTTGAATGTTTCTTGTTTCATTGGACAATTTCTATTTTTTTTCTCGAACAAATTTATTAATATTTTGGAATGAAAAACTAAAGCTAAACGTAGCAATGGCACAACGACAACACCACTCAAAACCAATAAAAAAAAAAAACCAGGGAAGGAACGACGCCAGCTTCTCAAAGAGTTTATCATACTTCAACAAATCTCAAAGGCCCATTGTGTATAATATGCCAGATTTGCATTTTTCATATTTGGTTAAAAACTAGGCCCAGAATCTATCCCAAGTTCAGTGTGCAAACTAATGTGTTATTCGCAGTAGATGTGGGACTCCACAGTACATACTGGACGATTTTTGGAAACATCTTTGTTCGTAACATCTTTGTTCTGCTGCCTATCTAAAACTTTAATATTCGTGTCGGGTTCAGGGATTACCTTTGGTGGCAGTATTACTCTCGCAGTCTTAATTAATTTTGAATAATAACTGGCTAGTATAATTTTACTATTGAATTTTAGTCTTGCATCCTTAATAAACTTAGAAATTTTTTAAGTCATAACAATCGCGAAAACACATCCTTCCACAATTATGTCGTTGTACACCATTTGGTGTGCAAAAAATGTACACCGTGTTGTATGGAATTCACCTCGGAATTCTACACAAATGATTTAAACCGCTCAATTTAGTTAAAATATTTTTAAAAAAAATTATTGTAAAAAATTAGCTCAATTGGATATCAATTAGGTTGAGCAAAAAAATGATCTCAAGTCCTTACCAATAACAAACCGAACTAATTTTCTGTAGGAGACCCTTAAAAATAATATTTTAAACAAATTAAACTTTTTCGATTATTTGTGTGAAATCCCGAGACGAGTTCCATAAAATTTGGTGTACACCAAATCGTATACCCATAGTTTTATTGGAACTTTAAATGGTATTTACAGATACACTCTCCAAGTTTGATTTACCAACTCTTTAACAAAACTAGAAACAATACCTCCTTAATTATCAACAGAAAAGTCAAAATTAATGCCAAGTTTAATGGAAGACCTTTGCTACAATCAACAGTGAGAAAATTCCTCATCAAAAGCAATTGCTCAATTCCTTCCACAATGACCTTGCAAATAGCTCGATGTCCAAAATTAAAGACCAATTTAGCCTTATAGACCAAGGAAATAAGGCACGCCAGTCCTTGGCAGCCACGTGTGACCTTGAATAAAATTCGCGACCGTGAACTGATTCGCCTCATTTCGATCAGTCATAATAACCCGATACCTGCTCCACCTCCCCCGGGTCAAGGAACCCATACCCCTGTTCCCAAACTCCCTATAATAAACCTTGCCAAGCGACTCGGGCCTACCTGGCCAGTCCAACCACCCCTCCGGATGAATTGGCAGATCCAAGTCACAGTTCATAAAAATGGTCCTCGCCTGGTCCCCCCACGGCCGGCCCAAGTAAATCTCCTTGGACCCAAATTCCTTTCTTAAATCAGGCGCTGCAGTGACCCGGCAGTTTTGGAAAACGAGCCCAGTGGACAAGTTGGCGTCGTCTCGCTTTGAGGCCGTGATTGTGATTTGGTTACCAGTGGAGGAATTTCGGGCGATGATGTTGGAGTTTTGGAAAATTGCGGTGCCATCTCCGCATATAAAATCCACGGTGCCGTAAACGTCGCATTCTTTGAAAAACTGTTGGCCACTTCTGAATAAAATGGTGTCTTGGTACCCGTCGAACCCCACACGGTAGAATGCCGACCGCGGGGCGTCGATTGTGATCGCTGGGGCTTGCGCCTTCCGGTGTGTGTTCTGGAATGTTATGTCCCGAGCCACGAAACCGTCCCCCTGAACCACTGCAAAAGTTTTAACAAGGATATGTTGTTAGGGAATATGTTAGTTAGAGTGATGGGGTATGATCTTTTTGACTTATCATTTTGGTACATTTCGACCAAAGACCTAGTCACAGTTGTGAATGATACGCACGATATGCGACAAAGGGAGCTGGCCATCGGGATTACTAAAGAGATTGAATTATTTAAACCGCTAGTGTAAAACATTTGTTTTCTCCAAATCAATTACATTACGTCAGCATGTTCTATTAATTGAGACTACTGTTTTAATAACATGGCGCGATATAATTAATTTAGAGGAAACAAATGTTTACACCGCCAGTGTATATAACTTATTCTCATTATTAATACGAACATTCCACCTTGAATCATGACGGCGACACCTTAGGAATAGCTAGCGATTTGGTGAGAAGAGCGTTGAATACACACAAAGGCCAAAAGAAGGGTGCAAGATACAGAGATAAATGGAGGGTGGAGTTTGCTACTCACACAACATCTAGCTAGAACAACAATGTGCACAACATGCTCGAGTATCGATGCCGGTGTGAATTCATGAAAGATATAGTGATTATTTAAAATAGTGTTTGATTAGAAAATTTTGTGATCTCCTATTTTTAGTCTTGAATTATTTTATTTTCGTACTTAGGTTGATCTAATTTTTCTTTTACTATTTAGAATCTTGGTTAATAAGGCAGTAGTTTCTTAATTTGAATTTACCTTTTTAGTATTACAAGGATTGCTTATAAGTAAGGTTGTAAGAGTAAGGCTATCCACAGTAGTATAATCAAATGTCAATTGTTTTTAAAGTTAACAATGTTTGTGCAAAAGATGACTCATAATGGTATAATCAAACTTAGCAACATCCTTAAAAATAATCAAATTTTAGGTTTTGGATAACCAAAACTAGCAACATTTTTCAATAATCAAAATCATTTTTAAGCTTTGGATAATCAAATGCTGACGTGACACATTTTGGTTATTGATTTTGATTATTCCCATTGCGGATGCTCTAAGCCTTAGGGCTATGGAGTTTTTTTTTTTTTTTATTAATGAAATTATAAAGAGTGTTCTCCTTTTTGCCAACTTTTGGGTATTCTGTGTGAATTAACCAATTGTTATTGCCTTTATTCATGGGTATTCTCAGACTAAACAGATTTAAGGAAAAGTTGTCGCGATCTTGTCGCCCGATCTCCTTTTTTCAACACACTACGCTACATCAAGTACCTTTTGTTGTTCATTTTCCTGTTGCATGAGATGCTATTTAATTAACACAACCAATGAAATAATGACACATCATCATGTTGTGCACATCGTTGTGTATGATGTAGTGTTAATAGACTTTCAGGGTGCGACCTGACAATATAATTCGGTTCGGGGTCTTTGATCGTCAACACACAAACTGAACTGAAAGATCGCAAAATATGAGACAACAAGGAGCTAACCAAGCACTTGCTCGAAGGAAGAAGCGACTCAATCAAAATGAAGACAAGGAGGAGATGTCAGAGGTGAAAGAGAGATTTTCGAGCAACAAAAGCTGAAAAGCCGTTGTGCGCTAGCTTCTAATCTAAGGGTAAAAATGAGATAAGTATAAGAATATAAAGAATCAATCTCAGAAAAAGATACAAGAAAAAACAAATTTTGGTTAAAAATGAATATGGTGATTTTTTTTTTTTTAAATTCTTAGGACGTTTATTTGATTCCTAACAATAGTACGTAAAAATTATCATGATCATGTGATTAAGAGTTTACTGAAATGAACAAATCAAATAATATTTGGAATGCGATGGATCATGTGTCGATAGAGAGGAGAGGGAGACATACACACAGTTGCAGAATTCCAGGTACGAAGGCCTAATAAACTGTTGTGATTGTGTCCAGTGATAATGGTCCTCCCTATGCCATCACCTGTGAACCTAATATTCTTCATTCTCTCATCAACAACAACTATTTCATTATAAACCCCTGCCTTTATGTGAATGACGAATCGTCCGACGCCTTTCCTCGTGAGCGACGCATCAAGAGCAGCCTTGATAGTCGGGAAATTTCCCGACCCATCTTGAGCCACTACGACGGGTGCCCTCCTACCCTTCCTCCTACCCGCCCTTCTCATGCCCGCCTGTCCACTTGGCCTTCTCCCTCTTCGACGTCTTCCTCTCAGCATCCGTTGCAGAAGACTTCTTTCCCCCTCTGAACTCGAAACATTTCTACTGGGAGTTGCGTCGTTGGAATCAGCAGACGATGCAAATTCAATAGCCAAAGCGGTAGCGATTGTGAATAACGCTAATAGAAATAGAAGTTTAATTGCATTTAATGTGCCCATTTTTTACCCCCGGCCTTATTTCTTGTATACATATGTACTCTGCTTTGTTGTAAACAAGTTGATAGATACAAGTATACAACCCCTTGCGAGGGGTTGTATAACTATAGGGCTTAATGTTTTTTTTGGCTAAAAACATAGGTAAATTGAGAAGTAGTAGTGTCCGTAAAACAGTTTAACATGGCCTAGATTGGTATTAATGTGTTGCGTTAATGAAGGTTATTTGTTTTCTTATGTTGTTAATGAAGTCATGCTGCGTTATAAAAAGGGATTTTCATGCAATCAATGAAAGCTTATTAAATTCACGCCGCTGATCGATAAGTTTACAAGAACGCAGAGCACTTCTATTTCCATGCTTCTACATGCAGGGCTTCTAAATCCAATTTTCTTGACATTCATTCCCTTATTAATTACTAGATAGACAACTTTAAGGTCTAACACCACTGTTTTCATAGCAGAAAATTGCTCTAACCGATTTTCGAGTATCATCAACTTCAAGCTCCACCATTAAAGGCTTCAAGAGAGTAAACTGCTTGGCTCGGTTTCTCCTAAAAAAATTGTCTGTAGCGTAAGGACTTTAGTCAAGTTATTTTTGGTAATTGAATATTTAGTTGATGTACGGAAGATGGAAGAAGAGTGACATGTCTCGAAATCCGTATTTTTGACTTTTAAACCATTTAGACAATAGGGGAATCCCAACCTTATTGAGGGTTTTCATCCATATTCTAAGTTGAAATTGCATCGCAGTTAAGGAAATCTGATTTAATTTGTTCTACAAAATGTTTTTTTTATCGGTAAAAATCATAATTGTTAGAATAATTAGATTAACATTTCGAAAGTGGAGTTGAACTCCTAACTTTCTTTCTCCGACCACCTAAATGCACTATCTGTTCGATTGCCAACTTTTCAAGAGCAGTTTGTATACACTATACGCAAATATCCTGTATCCTCGCCATGGCCGGCCCAAGAATTTCTTAAATGATCAAGTCCTTCGATACTGTGGATATAAACTCCAATCTTTTACTACCTTGGATCAGTCCGGCTAGGACCGTCGCTACATTTTTTTTTTTCATTGTTGCGCTTCATCGAATAAGTGTAGTTCCAAAAGGTTTATTGCAGGACGATGCTATGGTGTCTACCCTCCATTTGGGGACACCATAATTTTTGGCATAATCTCACCATTACAAGCATTTTTTAGGAATTTTTTGGGTTATGCTTTGTAAGGCCTTAGTTATACATATCACTAGTTTTGGTTATGTTTGTAATTAATGGTGAGGTTATACTAAAAATTACGGTGTCCCCAAATGGAAGGTAGACACTATAGTTTTTTGGATGATGCTATGGTGTCCCCGGTCATTTTGAAGACACCGTAATTTTTGGCATAACTTTACCATTATGAATATAACTAAAACCCATTACAAGCATAACAGAATCCAAACAAGACATAACTAAGGAATATCCAAAAAACTAACCAAGGCATAATCAAACCCAACTAAGGCATAACAAACAAGTTATGCCTTGCTGTAGTTTTGATTATGCTTTGTTGTGGTTCTGTTATGCTTGTAATGGATTTTAGTTATACTCATAATGATTTTGTTATGCCAAAAGTTACGGTGTCCCCAAAATGATCGGAAACACCGAAGTCATTCCCTAGTTTTTCCCTTATTGCAACGTTTTCAATATGTAGAAGTGGAACTGTTCATTGAATTGATGATTTTAATTTGGGAATGACTTTGGTGTCCCCGGTCATTTTGGGGACACCGTAACTTTTGACATAACAAAACCATTATGAGTATAATCAAAACTCATTATGAGCATAACTAAAACCATTATGAACATAACACAACCATAGCAAGACATAACTTGTTTATTATGCCTTGGTTGGGTTTTGTTATGCCTTAGTTGGTTTTTTGGATATTCCTTGGTTATATCTTGTTAGGGTTCTGTTATGCTTATAATGGATTTTAGTTATACTCATAATGGTGAAGTTATGCCAAAAATTACGGTGTCCTCAAAATGATTGGGGACACCATAGCATCATCCTTTTAATTTCATGAGAATGGCTAGGGTGCACATTTGCATACGAAATGCACCCGTAGCATTTACCACTGAGAGGCGTAACATTTACCACTAAGAGACGTAACATTGGAGTAACATTTTACCAATAGGCGTAGCGGTGCATACCGTATGCATCTTTAACCATTGAGAGGCGTACAATTTACCACTGAGAGGCATAACACTTACCGCTGAGAGGCATAATCTTTTCAACATTCTTCCAACGTAAACGTAACATTTTTCAAAGGTACAGGATGTGTATTGGAGTTTTTTCCTTTAAGGGGTGCCCCTTCATGCACAATGTATAACCTGATTAGGATTGATTCACTCTCAGTAAATCGATGAAAGGGATCTATGTGATTGAAAATTTAAACTTCAATGTTCTAAACAAAACCGTGATTCCACCCATGAGGACAAGAAACCTTAAAATCATCTTGAAAATCGTATTACTTTTATTTCACTAACTTCGGAAAAACAGAAACTACCTACTGAGCTTATTATCTCAAAACAGAAAAACAAAATTATCTTCGAAGATGGCGCGATGATCCCGAATTCCTTACTACGTTCCATTGTTAGGAAAATCTGGCAATCCCCAATTCCACAGAAGGCTGGCCTACAAACCAGCGTTAAATGGCACGCCAGTGCTAGGCAGCCAAGTATGTCCCTGAATTAGATTCGCAACGGTGAATTGACTTGCCTCGTTCGAGTCCATAACTCGGTACCCTGGCCACTTCACTCTCCCTCCTGTTGACGAACCAATACCCCTGTTCCCGTATTCCCTGTAATAAACGGTGTTCGCGTCCGCCCCATCCGGCCTCTTCTCCCACGGCATCCACCCCTGTGCTTGAATCGGGACGTCCAAATCATTCTGAATATAGATCGTCCGGGCGAAGGACCTCCAGGGCCGGCCCAAGTAAATCTTGTGCGTCCCGATCACCTGGCTCAGTTCCGGCTCCGCCGTGACCCGGCAGTTGTGGAACACGAATCCCGTGGGTGAATTCGCTGAGTTGCGGCTGGATGCGGCGATGGTGATTGTGCGGCCAGGCGATCTCCTCAGGCGGAGGTTGCAGTCCTGGAAGATTGCTGCGGCGTCTCCGCAGATGAAGTCGACCGTGCCATAGATGTCGCACTCTTTGAAGAACTGTTGGCCTCGCATGGCGACGATGGTGTCCTGATACCCTTCGAAACCGCAACGGAAGAAAGCTGAATGCGGCGCAGATGATGTGATTGCCGGAGCCTGCTGCTTCTCAGGGCCTGCTGTGTTTCGGAATGTTATGTCGCGAGCCACGAACCCGTCACCCTTTATAACTGCAATGCCGAACATGAATTTAGTTTGGAGCCATTTTCAGCGAACAGGTTATTGGGATTCTCTCTTTTCAAAAATTTCAGCTGTTTGACAAGTTGAAAATCTTGACAAATATGAATCTTGGAGGCTAATTGTTCGCAATACAATAATGACACATGACATGAGTTTTTTTTCTCTCTGTTAGGTATTTAGTCCATTAGTTGGTCTAAAGTCTAATCATTCTTGTCCGGTAAGCAAGCAAGGAACCGGCTCCTCATGTCCCTTCGTCCCGTGCTCGCCACAACACTAGTTGTGATATACTCCTAGTAATTTGTTTATACCTCACTCGGTTCAGATTCAGTAAGACATATATGGTCTGATGTAGGCAAAAAAAATCGAGCACAAACTTCGAAGCATATAAAACTAATAAGAGAGAGATGACTTACTAACGGTCGCAGATTCTGATGTACCCCTATCTCCACTGATAGAAAGGCTACCAGTGATAATGGTCTTTCCCATACCATCGCCAGTGAACATAACGTTCTTCATTGCCTCAGTCACCACAACATGTTCGCTGTAAACGCCACTCTTAATGTGAATGACGAATCGCCCGTCACCTCCCCTCTTGAGTGACGCGTCAAGTGCCGCCTTGATGTTCGGAAAGTTTCCCGACCCGTCTTGAGCCACCACTGCCGCAGCGTTTCCGACCGGCTCTTCGGCTGCCAACCTCGGCCTCCGCTCTCGATGATGACGGGGCTTAAGCTTCCGCTCTCGATGATGTCTTCCCTTCCTATGATGTTTTCCTTTCAGCATTCGTTGTAAAAGACTTCTCTCGCCCCCTGGACTCGAGATGTTTTTACTGGGAATTCCCACATCGGAATCAGGTCCTGATTCTGATGCAATTTGGATAGCCAAAGTGGTGGCGATTGTGAACAGTGTTAGTAATAGCACAAGCTTCATTGCAATCGATAGACCCATGTTCTTTCTTGACTTAGCTCCTTGTGAAGGGGGTTTACACGCAGCTATAGATAGGGTGCAGTTTTTTGGCTCGTTTAAATTGAACTTAAATTTTGGGGAAATCACTGGCGATTGATAAATGACCATAAAGAGTTTAACATGTTCCAGCATGTGTGCTTTAATATTTGGCGTTTAAGGTTCTCTCTCGCGCTCATAGATTTGCTATAAGTTCATTTACGGTTAGGAAAGAGGATTTTATTGCAAGCATACTTAAGGTGGCATGCTTTCTCACTGTCATGCGGCTTTTTGGGTACGACGGTCAGACAGTGTATCGGTCAATTTACACTCACCTAGATTAATTCTATCTCCGATCAAAATAACTTATAATCTTTTGATAAAAATGACTTACTTTATCGCCATTGGCATGGCGCCGCTGTGTTGAATCACATGGGGTCCGCATAAAAAAGTTCTAATATAATTTTTGTTGTAGATAAAAATGAACCCCTCAAAATATAGCATGTATGAACCCCATTGTGGATGCAAAATACCAGATAATTTAGCCCATTTCGGAAAGCCACCACCATTTTGGTAAAGATAAATTTGAGAAAAAAATTCATTAATAGCACAATTGTAAATTTGACAAAGAAAATTACCTTTCGAAATTGAACTAAAATTTGAGTTTTACTTCATTTGAGTTTTACTTCATTTGAATAAACTTTTTGGCTAAGAGAAGTAGACCAAAGATGAGAGAAAGTTGGATGTGGGGAAAGAGACAATGGTACACTTGTCAGATGCTATAAAATGTCGTGGCAGTATAAATTCTTATCGTGACATTAGCAGCGTCCATATTAAAAATGGACAATCTTTTTCAAGACGGAAAGAGTAACTAATGGACACCCTCAAAACAATCCCCACATATAGGCGCAGAGTAAAATCTCTATTCTCTTTTCTGATCCACAGTAAAATCTCTATTCTCAATCCGGACCTTTCATTTTGTTGTGCCATTTTCGTTATAATTCGCCATTGCATTGTCATGTCATTCTGATTGAACTCTCTACACGCAAATACTATACACACCATTCGCCAACAAAAAAATATTTAAGGCTACACATCAGGAATAAATGGCACGCCGGCTTCCGGCAGCCACAACTCGCCGCGGATGAGCTTCCCAACACCGAATTCCTCCGCCTCAGTTTTGCTCCTAATATCGTGATACCCGCTCCACTTCACTCTCTCCTCGGTCGAAGACCCCGGCCCAAAATTACCATACTCCCCGTAATACAAAGTGCCCAAATTCCCCGTATCGTTCCCCCACTGGGACCACCCCACACCGGGGACAAAACCGTCAAGATAACTCCTCATATAAACCACGGGGGCATAATCCCTCCACGGCCTGCCCAAGTAAGCCACGAACGGCCTGGCCACCGGGCCGCCTCGATCCCCTGCGGGCAAAACCATGCACCGGTGGATCGAAAACCCGGTGTTCTGGTTCGGGTCCGTTCGGCCTTGGGCCGTTAAGACGATTTGGTTCCCGCTCAGTGGGGTCCGTCCGTAGATAATGCAGTTTTGGAATACTACCGCGGCGTTTCCAAAGATGAAATCGGTCGTGCCAGAGACGTGGGATTTGGCGTAGAATTGGCGTTGGGAGTGGACGCAGAGGGTGTCTTGGTATCCTTCGAAGCCGCACCGGTAGAAGACTGAGCGGTCGGACCGCGATAGGAGGGCAACGGCCTGGCCGCTTTGCGGGCCTGCCGTGTTGCGGAAGGTGATGCCCCGGGCTATGAATCCGTCGCCGGCCACCGCTGGAAGTTAATTAGAGAGTTAGCTAGCGAGTGAAAATAAGAAAAAGAAAAGTGGTGGAAGATAGCATAAAATTTATAAATTTTTCAATACGACATGCGAAGATCCTGTTATAGTGGCTTCCTTTTGGTTAAGATGTTAAACTCTTTTTTATGACTTTACAATCTTTCGAATTGTAAGAAAGGGAAAGGATCCAACCGAAAAATATCACTTTGTGTACTTTTCTCTCAATTTCTCACTAAACATTACTTGATCCAAATGAGTAATTCGGATAAACCTCACCAGCACTTAATTGTCGATTAATTCTTTTTTTTTTTTAAGAACACTGCCGATATGAATGGTTATGGCTCCAGGCAACCCACCCCTGCAGAGCCATCCTGCATTTTGTACACCTCTACTGAACTTCAAATACTTTGGGCATAAATTTCGGCATACCGTCGTTTTCAAAATTAAATTTTGCGCAAATTTTATCTAGAGGGTATTGTAGTACTCTAAAACCGCGACAGAACGAATGGCTTACAGAAAGTTGCAGAGTCAAAGGTGGAATAGCCTCCGGCATGGCTCCGGTTACCGGTGACAATAGTGCTCCTCCATCCGTCACCAATCAGCATGATATTCTCCATATCCAGGCCTACCTCAATGTTTTCATTATAAATCCCACTTTTTACGTAAATTACAAATCTTCCCCAATATCTCATATTGATCGATGCATCGATAGCCTCTTTGATTGTGACAAAATCTCCTAACCCATCTTGAGCCACCACGAAATCTGGAACTAGCCGTTTTGACTGCAAAAGCTTCCGATCGCCACTTGAAACCCAGCTAGGAAATCGTTCCCTATAGGTGATTTGACGACGAGCTGTTGTATTGTTGATTGCCAAACTGTTGCTTATCAACTTTGAAACATTGTTGTTCTTGAGGGAAAATACGTTATCGGTAACACCTAGCTCAGTGAACTCATTTTGACAGGTATCGAGATTCGTGAGGGCCGCACTAAGCCAGGTTTGTACGTCAAAGTCGTCACGATTCATGCTTTCGTCTAGGGTACGGTTAAGTTGGACAATGGTGCTCTCGTAAAGCTTCAAGCAATCCGTCCACGGGCCTCTTTTTCTATCGCTACAAGAAGCTAGCCCGAACCACTTGATATAGGTCAGTGCATTCAGCGACCATTCCAGGGCTAATTTTGTGGCCAAATCTCGAAAATCATTCTTTGACGTTGATACAGAGTGGTTTCCATCTTGGCCCAGATGATACTTGCATGGTTTAGGGTATGGTGTTTTGTCGCACCACCAGTTTAAGGCACCCCAATTTGCGCTTGAATGGATTGGAGAGAGGATGGAAGAAAAAATTATGAACAATTGAAATAGCCCAACCTTCATCACTATTGATGGACTTCGCCACAATTGTTGCAAATTAGATAGGCCAAATGACAATGGCTTGTGTGAAATGTAGTACACGTTTATATTAATGTAATATTTGACCAACACTTTAGAATTTGGCTTCTCTGCAGTCTGTCGTTGGACTGCAGAGTGTCGTCCGCGTAATCCAAACCGTCCAAAAGTATTTTTAACGGTTCAAATTTAACAAAATTCTTACAAGGAAGAGTGGAAGAGCTTTTTTAAAATCTGGACCGTCGTATGTAAAGATGAATGTTTACGATGAAATGGCAGAGGCCTCTGTGCAGTCCAACTGCGGAGAAGCCGGGTCCAACTTTTATGTTATTGGGGTGACTATCTAATTGGCTTTATTGTCTTCATTGAGAATAGAAATATAAGCAGAGATTACGCAAAATTGTTAGATCTATAAACGAGTCAAATGACCCAAAATTGTTTCAAACAGACCTAATCACCATAGATCTTTGTAATCTTCTAGTAATCTACAAACTACTTGTATAAATCAATTTAAACACCAACAAAGGCACAAATTTGGCTTCTCTTTCCTTTTGAAAGGGCTCCTATCCATAGTGATAGCGTAAATTTTCTCCCTCAAGTTGATCAAAAACAAAAATTCTCCCTCAAAATCCAAGTGCAATTTTTATTTTTACAGCGGCACTTTAGTGCGGTACTTTCTTTTTGATAACAAGATGTCCCGGGGCGGATCAAAAAAAAAAAAAAGATGTCCCGGTCAAGTTACGCACACCTCGACTAATTATGAGTCCCTGAAGTTAACAACCAGACACATGTTCAATGACCCAAGGTTTGCAAAGCTGGGCTTTCATGAAATTCAACCTTGTGACAAGCCTTTCAGTTTCTATCTGGAGGAACACAAGCACTACAACACGAAAGGGCTTTGGCGAGGAAATATGGCGAGGAAAATGTATTTTGTCGCTAAAAGTACATTATCTGTGAGGAAATTGAATTTCGTCGCGTTTTCTAGCATGGAAATCTTTTTCTTCGCCAAAAGACCTTTTCTAGCGAGGAAAAACAAATTTCCTCGCCAAAGTGGTACATTTGGTGAGAAAATCTATTTTCCTTTCCAAAAGGTTGCATTTGACAAGTAAATATTTTGCCACATTTTTTAGGACTCATTAATTTTTGATATATATGTCATTATTAATTATGTTCATATATATTTATATTTTATTGAAAAATTTATTTTGTAACTTTTCTTATTCTTATTAGCAATGAAAGATATGTTTCTCACTAATTCTATGCATTCCCTTTTTTCCAAATTAAATTAATTGTTAACAATGTTTGTTATTCAAATTGTCATAATATTTATTGTTTGAATAATTTTTTTTTAAAACACATGCTAAAACAATGTTATCCCATAGTAGTTGAATATCTTAAAGTGTAGGTATCGATGATTTATCCCATAGTAATAAAAACTCAACAAAAAAAATAAAGTTAAAAACATATTGAAGTGATTTTGTATTGAAAATATCTTCAAGTTAGATAAACACAAATCTATTTTCAAAATATCTACATTACTGCTATCTAGGAATAAACTATTTCACAAAGAATACACTATTTCATATCTATTGTGCATTCATGTTGTAAAGAATTCTTTTTTTGTAAATCGTACGTTAGTTGATTTGTATTCAATCCAACTTAAGTGATTCTAATGGCATTCCTTAATAACCAGATAAATATGTTAAACATTAATTTGAAATGCAATTTTGCAAGTATCATACATATTTTTATATATACATATACATATTGTGTGTGTGAGTGATATATATATGGATTGAAAAAAAAAATTTGTTAAAATTTTTTTAAAAAAAAAATGTATTGTCTTTAGTGCTTTTAGAATAATCTTATCTGAATATTTACAATTTTTTCATATTATTATAGAGATGATAAAAAAAAACTTTAAAAATTACTACAAATCTATAATATACTCTTTGTATTTGGCAAAAAAAAACAAAAGAAGAAAGTCAAACTCACTTTTAAACAACGACGTACAGTGATGCCTCTTGTCATTCATAATGTGATATTAAAACATATCTCAGGCTTATGATGACAAAAATCTCATTCCATAAAAGGTAGGATAATCCCATCAAAAAATTAGAATAATAACACATATTATTAGTCTTTCAAAAGTTGCTGCCATATACCAATATAGGCCTGTCAATGGGCCGGATCCGATCCAGATCCGGATCCGATAAGACACAATCCAATCCGGATCCGATAAGACTCAAATCCGATAGTGGTAATCCGGATCCGAATTCGAAAAATCCGGATCCGAATCCGAAAAATCCGGATCCGATCCGGAAACTTTTTTTACTTCAAAAATTTTAGCAAAAAAAAAATATTTTTTTCAAAAAAATACAATTTTTTTTTCAAAAAAAAATTATTTTCCGAAAAAAAATTTAAAATACAAAATAAAAATAAAAATACAACTTCTTAAACATTTTTTTTTTCAAAATAAAAATTTTACTATTTTTAAAAAAAAAATGAAGTTCGGATTCGGATTGATAACAGATTTAATCCGATCCGATCCGGATCCGTATTGAATTACCGGATTCGGATTATCGGATTATCGGATCGATGTTATCGGATTCGGATCCGGATCGGATTTTTCGGATCGGATCCGATCCATTGACAGGCCTATACCAATATAACATGTTTCAACCAAAAAATTATGCAAGTGGAGTGTAATGCAATTGTCCTCCCTTATATATTCCAATGTACATGGGGTAGGGTTCGATCTCCGTAAGCCTCATCCCCCTCGCCAAGTTCCTTATAGGATAGTGTAGATTAAAATTAACGAATTAAAAAAATCAAAAAAAATTATTGTGCTAGCAAAAAATTAAATTTGTTCAAATAAAGTTCAGACATTATAAGAGTACAAAACGTCGAAAGACCATAATTAATATTGAAGAAAGTAGTTTGGAGAGGTAAAAGATATGATAAAATAATGATATATACCTAAAAGTTCACTAATTTTACCAGAAAGCTAACGTGGTGCAGTTGGTAGGTGGACCGCAACTTATAGCTTTGGACCCCAGAGGTACAAGGGTTCGAATGATGGGGGCGGCAGGTGAATGAGGAGAAACTGATTTCTTTTGGGATGTCAATTTTTTTAGCGAGGAAAACAAATTTGTCGTCAAAACAACAATTAGCAAGGAAAATGTTCCTCGCCTTTTGCAAAAAAATGACAGAATTCACGAATGGTATTTGAGAGGAAAAACATTAGCGAGGAAAAAAATTCCTTGCTAATTTGTCAGAATAGGCAAGGATTTTTTTTTTCCTCGCAAATACCTTTTGCGACAAGGTTTAGGCAAGGAAAACTAGCAAGGAAATTTTTCCTCACTAATATATTTTGTGAGGAAATTAGGTGCTTTGGCGAGGAAACTGAATCCTCGCTATAGCCCTTTTCGTGTTGTAGTGAAGATTGAGAACTCATAATTATCGCAATAGACCCCAATTTTGAATTGTTAGACTCATAGCTGTAAGGATTGTTTTTTTTTTTTTTTTTATCCTCGCTGTAATGATTGTTTGCCCGTCAAAAAATAAGGGGTCATTCCTCTTGTCCTCATTTTTACGGTTTTATTCACAACAAAGTAAAGGATATTTATTAGCCATTTAATTTCATTTAAATTTGATTAAAATGTAGAAAAGCCTTTTTGACAAATCAATATTTAGATCTATGTCCAAATCATTTCCAATTAAACAATGGCATAATTCGACCGTACTTTCCGTCCCCAAATATTGGCTTTTTTTTGGTAAATACCTCGACTACAACTTTTGTTATGTCTATGAATTTGATATTGTACTGCGATAAGTTCAAAATGGAAGACATATTCTATAGATTATGACCACTTTTTTTCACAAATTTGGTCCTTCATTTTACTATTTACTATGTTGTATACTTTCTCTTTTTGAAAATGTAATAATAAGTCAGTGAAAGGATGCGTGGATCATACCTTTTGTTCCACTTTCCATTCCAGTGTTAATAGGAGCGGGCCTTAACAATTGAGAATTTAAATTTCATTCAAAATTTCTAAAACGTCCAAGACCCCTTAAAAAAAAGACGTTCTAGAATTTGTCCGAACCATACTACTCTCATAAATAAAAAGAAGAAAAAGTAGGTATTTAATTCAATGTTGTATAGTAAAGAGCTAGAACAAAACAATGTACATTTACAACTCATATCGATCATTATAACATTTTCAATATTCATAGGCCAGCAGTGAATGGCACCCCGGTTGCCGGCAACCACGTGTTGCCGGCAATCAAGTTCGCAACGGTGAACTGGGAAGCGGTACCCGCACTTGTTATAACATGATGACCCTTCCAATTCACCCTCCTCGTAGTCGAAGAAGCAGGCCCAAAATTCTTGTACTCCCCAAAGTAAAGCGTATCCTGGGCAAAATCGGTATTTTCCCACGCCAGCCAACCCGCCGGATTCACCAGACTTCCTAGGTAACTTTGAAGGAAAACAGTCCTAGAATACCGTTGCCACGGCCGGCCCAAGTACGTATTGTAAGAGCGGACCACCCGGGCAAAGCCGGGTGTAGCCACGACACGGGAACCCTGGATCGAAATGCCGGTGTTTTGATATGGGTCGATCCTGCCCTGGGCCGCGATCACGTTGGCTTGGCCCCAAAGGGGCTTTCTTACGTAAATAATGCAATTTTGGAATACCACGGCCGCGTTGCCGAATATGAAGTCTATTGTGCCGTAAATGTAGCACATTTTGAAGAATTGGCGCTGCGCTAGGACGAAGAGGGTGTCTTGGTACCCTTCGAATCCGCAAGCGTAGAAGACAGAGAAATCCGATGCTGATCGGACGGCGACTGCTTGACCGTTTTGCGGGCCAGCCCTGTTTCGGAATGTGATTCCCCGAGCCATGAAACCAGCGCCATCAATCCCTACAGAACGACATGATTGTAGATAATTTAAGTCACCGTAATATATTGTTACTATATTTATTTGAAATAAAAAGGGATTCATTTAATAAAAAAGATTGTCATTAAAAATAGAAAATAATAAAATATAAAACAAGCCCAATGCATTGACCTGCTAATTAAAAAAAACGTGTTGCGGTTGCTTTAAATGCCTCTTAACTTAATCAATGACTATGAGGATAATGTTACTCAAACTTATATCCCTGGATTGAAAAATCATTTTGGGTGATCCAACTAGCGTTGGGTATCCTTGACTTCCATTTTTTGTGGGTTAAGAAATGTGTAACGGTAATTAAAGAGTGTTTGTGCAACATGTGACGGTGCGGTATGTTTCAAATCATGTGTAGACATGCAATGTGACTAGCCGATGAAAAAGTCACCAAGACCTAAGTATGTACCACTCAATCCGTAACCAGAGCAAATTAAAGACAACATCTCAAAATAATTCCGGGGTTCAATCTCACTCTTCATGATTGGCTGGCCCCCCTATAAAGCTAGAGCAAAACTCATTTAAGGAAGGAGATAGCATGTTTGTTAATCCTGATCATGAGCATATTTAGCCGCAAAAGTTCTGAGTAAGTAACGTTTAGGTATAATGTAACTTAAAGTTAAGGACAATTAATGATCGATGTGTCTTTTAGCTTCACAGAATACCTAATCATTTTCAAGCATTCTCTTAGTCTTATCAACATAACGTACTTCTTACTATTTGAATTGTAGGTAATTCGGATCAAAAAAAATAAAAATTGTTTGTAATTGATTTAATGTAGATTGGAGTCATTTAACAGTCAAAGCAGAAATCAAGGAGAGAGAGCTGGCTTTAAATGGAGCTCCTGCCAACGAATAGTGTTATTGGTGCTCAGAATTAATCGAGATGTGTGTAAGCTGGCCAGAACACCTAGTTATTAGAGAGAGAGAGAGAGAGCGCGCGCGCTCTTACCAACAGTTGCACAGCTATATATTGTGTACCCTGAAGCAACACTTCGCTTGCCAGAAATTATTGTGTGCCTCATTCCGTCGCCTACCAAAGTAATCTTGTTCATATTTTTGTTGATCTGAATATACTCCCTATACACGCCCCTTTTCACATGTATTGTTATCCTCTCGTCGCGACGCCTCCTTGACACCGCCAAGTTTATCGCAGCCTGGATCGACCTAAAGTGGCCCGACCCATCTTGCGCCACGATGAAATTTGCCTGAGAACTCAACGGCGGAGACTCCAACAGTTTCCTCTCCCCGGCCGAAACCCAGCTCGGAAACTCCCCTTCAGTTTCTTGGCCGTCAAGCAACGCCCCGTTGATGGCCAACCCGTTGCTGATCAGCTCGGACACGTTGTTGGACACGACAGGAGAGATGAAATTCGAGACGTTGAGCTGATGCGACCCTGCCCGACAAGTATCGAGGTTCGTCAGGGCGGTGCTGAGCCACGTCTGGCAATCAGCATCTGTCCAATTCACGTTGGCGGCGGTGGCCTTTAGGCCTTGAAGGGTGTTGTTGAGTTGGAAAACGGTGTTGGAAATCAATCCGGAGCAGTCCAACCACGCGGCCAGCTTACGCTTGCTACTGCAACGTCGTCTGAGCTCATTCACGTGGATTTCCGCGTGAAGGGCTCGCTCCAGTGCCGCTTCCACCATCATCGTCCTGAAATCCGCTTCGCCTCTCGGGGCGTGGCGGCGGGGCCGGCCCAAGGAGATTTTGCACGGTTCTGGATGAGGAGTTTTGCTGCACCAGCGGTCGATGCCATTGGAAGCTTGGTTTGGTAGGGCTTGAGTGAGGAAAGAAGGGAGAGAAAATGATATGGGTATTATGAAAATTAATGCAAGGTTCAATGCCATTTGGTGTGTTGTTTTCTTTCTATTTTTGGGTATGATTTGGATGTTGTGTGGTATTAGGGGGGGATCGAATCTCTTCAAGGACTTTTCTTTTTATTCAAGTACAAGTGAGATGTGGTGGGTCGAAACTTAATTAGCACCACAGTTGGCTTTTTTGAAATGAGAGTGGTTAAATATTGCAAGATAACCCAAAGGCTTAGGCCCCGTTCCTCTAAAGGAAATAAGAGTTGTTTTGTAAAGCGAAAAATAAGTATTTATAAAAAGTCAGAGCTAGCTAGTCTCAGCGGAATGGGGCCTTAGTGGGCGAAACCCGAGACTTAGGGTTTTACTTCCTCCTAATGGGATTCCCGCAAGTGAACGGTGAGATTAGTCTCCAGGATTAATAGTCGAGGTGTGCGTAAGTTGTGCGGATACTTTGAGTTATGAAAAAAAAAATTAAATGCAAGATATGAAAAAGGTTGATGTCCTACTTAAATGATGGGCAAAGTCATTTTTTTTCATTTAGGATAACTTCTTTTATTATTCACAATTAGGGTAACTTAGATATGTCTAATTACTTGCCTAATACTGTTGGCAACATCGGGAGTTGTTCAACTAAAATTTGAATTTATTTTTGTTGAGTTTTCAATTTTTCAATATTTTGGGGTGTATATTACCGACGGATAAGGCGCACCAAAGTTTTAAATAAAAACCGTTACGTAGCGTATCAGCCATTATTATGTAACAAAATTTCACACTTTCAATACCGGATCCGTTATTTGCTTACATATAGACTTATATGTAACTACATGGCCAATACTGTTACATTTCCAGATGTCCTGACTTAAAACCATGTGGCGTACACATAACACAATCAAAATAAGAAAAAATGTGTTCGACTTGAAGTGACGGTTGAGTTTTCCCTACATATATATATGAGATCTAGCCGGTGTTGTGACTTCTAAGAGAGAAATGATGGATTAATTAATCAATACCGGTTCAAAGCAATTAATCGGGGATAATGAATGCATGCATGAGCCTAGCTCCTAGTTTTAAGATCACGCAAACCATTTTGTTCCATAGTATGTAACGTACGTGAGCTGCATGAAAGAATGATAATTATTTGTTTGAAAAATCAGTACGTCGTCAAATGCATCAATCAGATCAGAGAGTAGATCGCACTCCATTTTTGAGAAAGATAGTGTATTTCTTTGGACTTCTTAATTAATCAACTCAAAAAATCCTGTTTTGGGGAACTCGTTGGTTGACTGACTCTTCTTAAATTCCAGTCAAGAGACTGGTTATAGTTTAAACTAGTAATAATTTGGAGACAAATAGCATTGACTTCCCACATGGCCATGGGCGGTCCTAGGGGGTGAAGGAGTACTAATTTTCACGGTTACTTAAAAGAAAAATTTTATGAGACTGGTCCCCGCAAGTCCCGTGAGTGAAAATTTTCTATATGGGTAGTGGGTTAAAAATATGTAAAATTTCAAGTTATCAATCATTTTTTAAAGTTGCGTGTATAAGATTAAATGGTGTACACCACATGCACACAATATCGTTTTTTTTTTTTCGGAATTCGAAGTAGCTAAGTATATTTATATTTATTGATATGGAAATACACGGGTTTTGGTCCCCTACTAGACACAAATACTGCCTCCGTCACTGCACATGCACATGTGTGTGTATATGTGTGTGTGTGTGTATATATATATATATATAGTCCTCTTTTCCTAAGGACCACCTTAACTTAATAAAATAAGGACCTCCCTTTTCCGATAGAATTTCGATGATCCAAGCCGCTCAATGTGTTCAGAAAGTGATTTTAAAGATAGCTTAGAGAAATCAGCAAAAAAAAATGACCGGAAAGGCTTCATCGGAGCAATTTTTGTTTGTTTTTTATCGAACGGTTCAAATAAAAACTGCTCGAATGAAGCCTTTCCCGGTCATTTTTTTTGCTGATTCCTCGCAAGTACTCTTAAAATCACGTTCTGAACACATTGAGCGACTCGGATCATCGAAATTCGAACAGGAAATGGGAGGAATGGAGAGATCCTTATTTTAACTAAAATAAGGACCTCCTTATTTGAAAATGACTATGTGTGTGTGTGTGTGGGTGGGTGGGGGTGGGGGGCGTGGTACTGTGAGTGTTGTTCTTCTTATAGTAATATACAATTTCATGCCAACATCTCTATTATAAAATAGAAGGGTGTAGGAACAAGTTGTTGCAACGGTTCAGATTTGTTTGATCCAAGGGTTGAGATGCATTTTTTCACATTTTATGAAAGTATCCACATTTACCCATCATATTACATAAATGACATCTGTTGTCTAAGAGGAAAAAAAAATCAGAATTCAAATTTCACAGCTCTCTCTCTCTCTCTCTCTCTCTCTCTCTCTCTCTCTCTCTCTCTCTCTCTCTCTCTCTCTCTCTCTCTCTCTCTCTCTCTCTCTCTCTCTCTCTCTCTCTCTCTCTCTCTCTCTCTCCGTGTGTGTGAAAACAAAAAAGGGGAAAACAATTCTCCTTGCTTCCTTTCTACAAGACATTTCCTCCCCTATGGGTTGACTGTCTTTGGGGAAGGGGCTCCCCCCTTGGACTGCCGAGCACTGGGACCGTCCACCGTCCACTCCTCTTCGACAGTCAAATCCCTCAGGAGAAATCAAATCGGGAGAGGTATTTTTGGTTGCCCACCATGTATTTATTAAAATGCTCTCTTCTATTTTGTATACATTTCCTCCAAAATCTGGAGAGGTATTTTTTGTTGCCGACCACGTGTTTGTTAAATGCTCTTTTTTATTTTGTAGAGCTGTAGAGACTTTGTGGGGTTTTTTTTTCCCCCCTTTTGAACAGCGTTCTGCATAATTTCATGAGTTGTTAATTTCTTCACTACACTGTTTGCGTATTCGCTTACTACATATCAATAAAAAAAAAACTTTGCCGTTCAAAAAAAGAGAGGTTAATTTTCAGCAATTTGTAACTACCTAAAAATTGAAATAATGTTTTGAGCCACTATCAAGATTTAAAGAGTATTTCAATTCCAATCGGAGTGAGTAGTGCCGTAGGCACGGGTAAGCACTAGTTTTTTTAATGTTACATTAAAAGTGTGGAAGATTTACCTCTTAAATAGTACTTATATTGTGCAGCTGCTTAAGGGACGTTTGGTAACCTTTTCAATTTTCAATTTTTTTATTTTTAAGAAACTCGAATTAGAAACATAACAAAAACAAGAAACATGTTTGGTAATATTTGTGTTTCTCAAAAAAATTTTTGGAAAAACACCTTTTTGTAATTTTCATAGTTTACAAAAACTTTAAATAGTTTATGAAAAACAAAAAAATACAGAAAATGACGAACCTAGAAATGACGGTCCAGGACGTGTTTTGACAATTAAAACTTGCCAGAGACAAGTTAAGAACATTTGTTAATACTGAAAATGTCATTGACGGATATTAATTATCAAAACACGTCATTGGCCGTCATTTTCCATTTTTAATTATTATAGGTAGCCCAAAATAGAAAAAAAGGGCCCTCCAAGAAGCTCAAAAGGAGCTCTCTAAACTACCCCAATGAACTCTAACTCGATAAATTTACCTAGGTACTGTTCACACACCACTTCTTTTCCGATTGTTTTTTCTCTCTCCCTCATTTTTCTCATTTTTCTCTAATATGTTGTTTCATTGTGTTTTCATCTTTCTCTCTCTTCTCTCTCTTTTTCTCTCTCCCTCATTTTATTTTTGTTTGTAGTGAAAATAGAAAATATTTTATTGGATAGTTGACGAAATAGAGAGGTTGCTACAATTTTGAAAAGAAAGAATGCTAGCGAGTTATACAAAAATTTGAGCAGCGTTTATATTAGATAAACATAGCCATTGCTTTGCTTGCCCTAGAGCAAAAATCAGCATATACCAAATGAAGATTAGTTTATTAGTTAGATTTCTGGAGGAAGACGACAAAGATACGATATCAACTGTGAACTGTGTGGACTAGAATAGAATATCCCGAAAATCAGGGCGTTTTCCATAAAAACACTTCTGGCTTTTGTTTTTACGTTCAGGCCCTTGTAATTTCTAACTATCTACAGACTCCATTCAGACTTCAGAGCGAGGGAAACGAATCGAGAGAGAGAGAGAGAGAGAAAGATGTGCTACTGCTATACGAAGCCTACCGTGCGTGGGAATGGGAGGCCAGCCGTACGTGAGAATTGGAGGCCAGCCAGAACGGCCGCTTCTGACACTCGTATGTTTCCCCAACTGTTGTTGATTCTTTTACTCCCCTGCTAGGGCTTTAGGATTATCCATTGCCGATTATTTTAACTGTTAGGGTTTTAGGATATACGCATTTCAACTATCTTCGTAAACTTTGATTCATAGGGTATACGAAGAAGGTTGAGGACGGGAAGTCTCGTCTCTCCACACTCATCTTGTCTCAGGTACTCTCTCTCTCTCTCTCTCTCTCTCTCTCTCTCTCTCTCTCTCTCATACAGACCAACCGGGCGGTGGGGTGGAGAGAATATGAGTTGAAGTGAGTGCGGTAGGCAAGAAGCGCGTGAGGAAGCATTTCGTGCAGGGCGCCTATAAATAGAAGGAACAATTCTCTCTACCGGATCATTCTAGGTTTCAATTTGAATTTGAGATTCTGTGTACAACTACAAGTGTCCCTTAACTACATATGCATCGTATCATATATGTATTTATTACCATTTTGTATTACATTACAATAAAAAATAAAGAAGGGGGTTTTTAATGCGAGATTTAAAAACATATCTCTCTGCGGCACCGGTACTAAGTACTCTATGGTTCGTGTCTTTAGCAGGGCTATTAATAGAGATTAATCGTTTTTTTTTTCAGATGCATTGACATTCTCCTTTTTTCATTCTAGTAAGACAGCATATATACAATACACGATCTTATAATGATCGTAATCTACACTCGCGAGGACCTCCTAGAAATAGAAAAGCCATCCAGGAAGACACTAACCCATCAAGTAGCTCTCCGAGCCAGTACCGATTAAACTGGGAATAAATTGGGGTTTTAGGCCTAATTTTGTCCGGGAACCTTGGGGAGTTCTAGGGTTTTGTTCTTTGGGCTGTTAATTGTTGTTAACAGTTTCGTATACAGCCCGTGGAGTACGTTTAAACTTATGCCTGAGCAAAGAAACATAAATCTTCATGTTCTTGTATAATTTCTTGGTTGTTTCTTTTCTTTATTTCGTGTTTCTCATAACCATATGATGGAGTACCTATTTTTGCTAAGCATATCAAATATGGTTCCTGTTTTGTTCTGTTTCATATGGGTGGCATTGGAAAATGCAGGCTGCTGTGCAATTGTTTAGTTTGTTGAACTTCGTGCCAAAGAAAGGGGGAAGTCTTGATCGAGTAGCTGTTTCATTCACTGTTCTCGCTTTTGTCTCCATTTTAGTTGGAGAATTAGGTTGCTGACAAACAACTCTACTTTCCTTATTTACGTTACTTGCCATTTGCAGATATTTGTGCAACTTTTTGTGGAACTCACTGTTTTTTGGCCATGTGTTGTATTGAAGGCCGAAGATACAACAGAGTTAGCCTTCTGATGTGTTACCTTGCTGCATCGAATTTGGCAATCATGATATCGCTTGGTTCTGCGGGTAGAACTAAGTTCTTGATTGAGGTAATAAACATTCATTCTTTTTTTGGTGTGCTGGGTACATAAGAGCTCATTTGGTTGACGGGACTAATAGTGTAGGGATATATTATTCCACCTTTGATTAATAGTGATCGGATTAATAAGACCATGTCCCGTATTTTGTAGGATTATACATCCAAGAAATGTTTAATTCAGCGATGTAAATGTTTTAACCAGAAGCCTGATATTTAGTCGTGTTGATGTAAATGCAATGGGATACTCATATCTGGTCAAACAGACAAACAGGCCCGAAGGGTTGATGTAGGACATAATTGATACTAGGCTAAGGATGCTCAAAACACACACACAACAGAGGCTGTTTTTGGGGCCTTGAACAGTGGACGTGAATAGTGAAGGGGAGAGAAGAAGAAGGGTTTTAGGGAGATGGATCTAGGCCTCACACCTAGGTTACCAAAGGCATTACACCTAAGGCCTCTTTAGCATCACACCAAAGAAGGGGATTGCATCACACAATCATAGAAGCTTAAAGCTGAAATTTTCATTCATTCAATCATAATTCAAGCTCTAGAGATTACGTCGCTTATATAGACTCCATAACACTTGTGAATAACTGCTCCTATTCTAATAGGTCTAGGTACAATGAATGTGTGAATGCAAATTTATTCATATTCCCTAGATGGATAGATAGGATGAATGTGTTACATAATGGTTGAATGCATTAAATATGTGGTCGAACTTCCCTACATGAAAAGACAAAAGGCTCATGAAAATTCTAGCCTTTAATGTTCTAGTCAATGTCTGGTAAATATCCCAAGTAGGCCCCACATCATCCAGCATATGCCACATTAAGGCTTGGACCTTAGAACCATCCAATCCACGCCTTTTATAGATTCTTATTGGGTGCTGCCATTTTCTATCAAGGGTACTACTTTTAATCGAGTTATACTCCTTTTTTTTTTACCACATCTAAAATCTCTTCAATATGCTTGAAGTAAGAAAAAAGAAAGTTGCTAATCGCAAGCAAATTACAGGTCATCGGAGATACAAGTGAGTGGAAAAAGAACATGCTTCAACTTCTCACGAATGTACCTATTCTGCTTGGTAAGTTCCATATCGGTATGCTGACTTATCCTTGATGCATGCATATCAATAGCCTTCTTTAGATGGTCTTTGAATGTTCTCTTTTACAAATGTTGACAGGTTCGCTGCTACAAACACTCTCATCCGGTACAACAATTACTCTTACGGCTTACATGTATAGTCTTAAGAGAGCTTCCTGATGGCCTTTTATACCTTATATTACTCTGCATGTCTCCACATGTCAACAGCTGCTCTCTTTTGCTGGTTGTGCTTCCATTTTTTTTATGTAGGTTCCTTTCTGCTCATGAGATTTTGAAAACTGAGAAATACTGTTTAATACTTCCATTGCAATCGCTCTAATTAGCTTTCTGAGGTCTTTGTTTGGTACCGTGACGTATTCGAAAAATATTATGTTTGGCATATAAGGCACATTTGAGTAGTTTATGTTCTATATGGGTGTCTCTTATTCATTTAAATGTCCTCTGATTTGATTTTCTTTGCTCAGTTAGCACCCATAGCTCTGCTTTTCTTCTGGTGAGTCATTTCCTTCTGTATGAAGACAGAATTATTCTACCTTTAAGGCTATGTTTTAGTCATGGAGTTGTGGAGGTACTTATCAAAGGCATGAAAAAGTCACTGGGAAAGAAAGAAATTAATTTTTATTTTCTTTTTTTTGCTCGGCATTTTTATTTTCTTCACTTTATTATTTTTCTTCTTTATAGTTGTTAGTCGTTTCGACTTAACGAGCATTGCATACCGACATTTAACTACTTGACCTAGGATATATCTTGATGGTTTTTTGTTATAAAACTGATACGTCTCAATCAAGCCGCATCATTCCATATACACATAATGCAGGGAATCCTCATACGAAATCAAACGTACTTAATCCACATAGAAACACCTAAATGCTTTAATAGACGCCAATCTCACTTATACTCTGCGTCACCGTCCGCTTACTCTAAGATCTTTGCTTATGCTCAATAGTCAATACACACTGTATTACCATCTCTAATGCTATGCATGCTTATCACTCTCATGACTCATCGCAGGCCTTGATATGACCCCTCAATGAGGTTTAACACCAATATTGTCACTTTAGCTAGCCATGGACAGAAGTAGCATAGTTGTTTATCAGGGCCAACGCGTTACTAGTCAAATGTGCAATATTCACAATCCGTCCCCTCACTATGTTCTTCATGTTGCCATTCATGCCATTACCGGCAAACCCATCAGAGCACGTATCATCATCTGTCAAGGCAGCACTGACCCAAGTTTGTATGTCACTCATCATGAGCTCGAAATTCGAGCCTTTGATTTGACTCATCTCCCCAAATGATTTTCTTAGTAGGTCCACCGAGTCACCCATCTCCTCAATGCAGTCGCGCATTGCGCCAACCTCTCTGGGCTTCAAGCCGTGGGTTTGTGCTAGCTTTAACATCATGGCGGAAGTCGACCGGGTGTTGTCTAGGGTCACGGAGAGGGCTGTGTGCGCTAGAAGCTTAGGGCTTGTTTGGATGGCACTGGCATGGCTTGAGAGGGAAGTGACACAAAGTCTAGGGTAAGAAGTTGTGCTGCAAGATGTTCTGATGAACTCAGTGTTGGTTTGTCCGGCAGCTGAGGTTGAGGTAATGTAGGAAGTGAAAATGGATAAGAAGAGAAGGGTTGTGAGAAAATGGCAAGTTGATGAGCCTTCCATTTCTCTGTGTCTTTTGTCTCTCTATCTTTTCTGAGGATGAAGCTTTTGGGTTGATGAATTTGGATGGGAAAGATTTCAAATTTATAGACAGAGGCTCACTGGGATTGGTGCGTGGGATGATAGTGATGTATCCACTGGATTTATGCTTTTACATGCAGGAGACGTAAAGAAAAAGTAAAAGAAAAAACAGTGGACAACTGTTGGAGATATGTTTTGGGAAAATCGAAAGAAAGTATCTGGAGAATAAATTGACACTGTGTGTATCCACAAGGTGGCCCAGAGATTTGTATGTGGAAAGGGTTAGTGGGAATTAGACCACGTTTATGAAACCCAACAAGCGATAGTGATAAGATTGCCCAATAGTGCATTGCATTTGAATCCAAAAAACAGTCTCAATCCAAGTGAATTTTTGTAGGGTTAGGTACTAAATACTGAAGCCTAGAGAGAGCAACTTGTTGGTGTGCTAATTAGGCAAAGGCTATTGAGTCGGCTCCCACTTGTTTTGGGTGGAGCCAAACTTGTGCAAATGAAGAGTGAACAAAACCAACACGTGAGAAGCTGCCAACCTGGAAACGTTGTCTAGTATTGACTGCAAGTTGGGTTTGTCCTTAATTGGGGGAGGTTGGGCGGGGTTGGAAATGATTTTATGCCACAACAATTGATGATTGTGATGTGTGTTACGGCTCGAAACTAAGGCCGACCTTGCCATTGCCTGCCTTAAATTGATAATCACACTCTAAGATTTACCTTGGCGTTTGAATTTTGGAGACATCCAGTTCAAAATTAACTAGAGGTAGCTTAGGTGGAGAGGCTTCTAAATTATTCAGGCCAAACTTTCTGGGTTTAGAGAAGTGAGAGATGATGGACAGATGAACTATGGGGGGGGGGGGGGGGGGGGGGGGGTGTGTTGGCCTCGGTAGCACGTAGAGCTGATAAAGGGATGGATGAAAATAAGAGAGACTTCCGTAGAGAGTTGTCTTTCTTTCTGAGGCAACTTACAAGTTACGACTTCACTTGGACATTTAGGTTAGTTTTTTGGCAGGATCCAAGCAAAGATAGCGTCAGCTATGAGTCCTCTGGTTTACATTATCACTGCTATCATTATTGTAGCATTCCTAACCAATATGGTGCTCGTAACCAGTGAGCCCATGGAAAGAGGAATGAGGTCTTTTTAGTGGACTAAAGATCTCGTCGTGTCGCTATATTGGCTTCCACCATCCGGCCTAAGTCGACTTGTTTGTACGTGACCACAGTTCTTATTAATCTTTACTGCTGCCTCCGTCTCAATTTGTTAGTTCTTTTTGGAGTTCGTGCTCGTGCCTTTTTTTAATTGCTTGTGTCTTGTAATTTACAATGTTTTGTGTGATTTGAAAACATTGTTTAATAATTGAGATTTATCGAACAAGATCCATATTGTATTAGAAAAGTAGTATTACTATCAATTAGATAATCAAATTTTTATTCGATTAGGATAAGACGAAAGACCAACAAATATGGCCGGAGGGAGTATATAAATGTGCTGATTGGTGGTAGAACGTAGGTAGTAAGTACTCATTTTCTGAGTGGATTGGCATCTGACTAGGTTCAAATTCAATCTACAACTTGCTTAGAAAAAGGACACCAGATTTTCTTGATCCTTCCATGCAAATGGGGATGTCTTGTCCACACTTGGACATAATTGGTGGTTGCCCTATGTGTATACTCTTATCCAGGTTACCATACCTTTCTTTCTTTTTTACAAAGGGATGTCTGCGCCATTTTACATGCATCTCGACTAATTTCGAAGCCTTTAAGTTTACGATTGAGCAAACCCTCTAGTGGCTCTTAGATTTGAAATGTTTTGACTTTCATGAGATTAGGACAAGCACTTTAGAGCAACTCCAAGTTCTCCAACCAAGTTCTATAATGCTCCAAATCTCTGTAATGAGAGGAGATTTGTAATTTACTCATTCTTTTCTTTTACTTTTTGTACTTTATGGGAGAATCTTGGAAGGATTTATTGTCTTATTTAGATATTTGGTCTCCAAAATGGAGGTGAGGTCTCCACCAAAAGTAAATTTAAGAGACCAAATCTCTAAAAAAAAAAATGATAAGTCCTTCCAAGATTCTCTTATAAAGTATAAAAAGTTGAACAAATGAGGGAATAAATTACGAAATTTTCCCTCATTATATAGATTTGGAGCATTATAGAACTTGGTTGGAGTAGCTCTAATTGCTTTCGCATGCCCACTCGGCAAAACCCCTTAAGGTTTACCTCATCTTACTTTCAATTGTTGCACAAGGAACAATCGCTGCAAACCACTGCTAATATTCCTTAGGCTATATTTGCTTAACTCAACATAGTTGGTTTGAATCTTGCTTCCATAGAGTAGTTCAGAAGAGAGCGGAGTACAAATTCTCGTTGCAAAATCAAGTTCCCAAATGGAGTTAACAAGGCGTAATTGTGACACATCCGGTGTGGCATGCGGATTAGGAAACAAATAACCCTTTGATCCATTGGCAGCAATTATTATTCAACCACAAACCCTTTTGACACACACAATCACTTATTTTGCTGGGGCCCATAAAAGTTATTGATCCAAGAATGCTGTTTTAGGGTATAGTGTGTGTGGGTCCCAATGTAAATATGGGTGAATTTGTATAAATTTTTATAGCTGCAGAATGATTGCCATTGGCGGAGCCACATGGTGAGGTGTTGGGTACATGTCTCCCCCTTTGATCCATTGGCAGAGCCACATGGTGAGGCGGTGGTACGTGCTACCCCCACCCCAGTTTGAAGCCAATATTTTTTTTACGCCAAAGGTAATTCGGTTAAGGCACTTAAATTCATAATTTATACTTTATACATCTAACGCAAAGCTCGCATTTAAAAAATGAATGGTTGAGTCGCGATAATGATATTTTAATGCTTTCATTTGAAGACCACAAGAGAGCTAAACTATTCTTTTATTTTTTATTTTTTTTAACGAAAAAGGGCGCGCTACAAAAATTGCTATATGAACATACGCATAACCTTCATCTTTGCACTTTTATGAATAACAAACAACAACAAAAATGGACTGCTATTGAACAGTGCAACTCCTAATCTTAAATACTGACTCCGTTGTTGCTTACTTGCTTATCATGTTATTATTAGGGAATTGATAGTGACAAAACTTTTTTTGTTCGGGCCAAAATTCTTTTTGTTTCTGCCAAAACTCATGGTGTATTTTTCATTGCATGACTTAATTGTCTTCCATTACTCCACTTGTTTCACGAAAATGCCTCTTGAAATCCCTTTTCACAGTGGCGGCTCCAGGAATTTGTGATAGAGTGTTCAAAAATTACCTTAACACTAGCTGATGTATCAACCAATAATACATGTGCAAAACCTCATGTATTAATATAAATAGTGCAGACAAAAAAACATGACTTCTATTTTAAGAAAATTAATGTAACAACCCTGATTTTTAGTAAGTAAAAATTTCGTTAAAAATTTGAATTTTATTTTAATACTTGGATTCGTTTTCAAAAAATTCGTTTTGTATTTCTAAAAATCTGTCATAATTAGAATTTTAGTCTTTTAAAATTATATTTCTTGGCTAAATGTTCTACTTGGCAAGTATAGTTAGATTCTAACCAATTAGTTATAGGGATCTAACTACCAATTCATCTAGTTACTTTCTCCTAACCCTAGATGAGCCTTTTTGAACCTTTCAAATCATAGTGGAACCCTTTGGACCTTTAACCTTTACCCATTGGTCAATAAATGTAAAGGTAATCTTTGTCCATTGGACAATAGGCCTTTCATTAGAATATTTGATTAGTACAAAGATATAGTATTATATTGGTGTATTTTTCCATGTGCAAAAGACAAATATGCATTCTTTATTATTTGATATCATTTTTCCCATTACCCATTGAACATTAACCGCAAGGGAAATTATTATCCATTGGGTAATAAAATCAATCTTCCAACAAAGTACATGAATCTATTAAATAATTCCTCCATTGATTTTTCATGTGCCTATATGCCTTAAAATATTTAGGTAAATCTAATCCCTAGATTTCTAAAAATACTTTATTAATACTTAAGTACTAGTACTTTATGATTATTTTAATAAGGGAATTCTAGCTTTATATTCTATTAGATACTTGGTACATTTTTTTATATTTAAATATATGGATATGTGTACTTGTGAATCTTTTTATATAAAAGTCTTGATTTCCCAAAAGTACAATATCTATTAGTTTAATAGAAGCATGTGTCTAATTAGAATTTTTTATTGGGATATTGATTTTGAAAATCTAGTACTTGTACCCTTGGCCATTATTATTATTATATATATATATATAGTGTACTTGAGAGAGAGAGAGAGAGAGAGAGAGAGATGCCGAGAGAGGGAGAGAGAGATGCCGAGAGAGAGAGAGAGAAAGAGAGAGAGAGAGAGAGAGAGAGGGAGGAAGAAAGAGAGAAGAAAGAAAGAAAGATAGGGTTGTACCACCTTGATCTTCTTCATCTTTTCAAATCCTTGGGTGTATCTTATTCCTAGCCAAAATCTATCCTCTCATTGTCCTTCTATGTTTATTTAAACACCAAATCTTGTACAAACCCTCCTTTCCTCCACCAAATTTTCCAAAATCAAATCCAAAGTACCAAAACTAGTCATGCAAGCCCAGATAGCCCCACGGCCTAACTCATCAAGCTTTCAATCAAGCTTGACAAGTGAAAGAAATCAAAGATGTAGAGAGAGAGAGAGAGAGAGAGAGAGAGAGAGAGAGAGATTCAGTTGAGAGAGGGAGAGGAGGAGCCTTGGCCTATAAATAGCAAGTCATTCCAAGCTTAAACTCACACTTTCACTTCTTGCTCCAACTTCTCTCTAGAAAAACTTGTATTCTTTCTTTGTTCTTGTTTAGTTCTTCTTGTTCTTGAAGTTCTTCTTGTGTTCTTCAAGAAACTCGTCCTAAGCCGCCACTAAACCGCCACCCGACCACCCTCTCGATCCAAAAGTAGTAGTAGTAGTAGTCAAGACTTAGTTTCGAGAGAACCTTTCTCTTTTGAAACTACCGTAAGCATTCCGTAGAAAATTACTCCGCCCGATCACCGACGTACTTTCCGTAGCCGCTCTACCGCCAAGAAGTAAGGTAGAGTCCCATATACATTATATCTAAGTATATGTAGAGTCCCTCGTCCATTAAACCCCAGTATAGTGTAGAACCATATGTTGAGAAATAGGATGTCCCTACTTTTTAGTTCAAAGTATAATTTGAAGTATTTTTTATAGAAGATAAGGTTATCTATTGTTTATTATGTTTAGAATGCATGATGGTTAACAAACTCGTTTTGCTAATGGTGGTATGAACATGTTGAATAATTGATTTTTACTTCAATAAACATATGTTGTTTTGAATTTCCCTATAAAGGAAGAAAGAACGATTTTCGAAAGATAAAGACTTATCGTTGATAGAAGTATTCGTATTTTTATCTTTAGGATGTTTATGAGCATGATTACTAATATAGAATTGGATGATCTTGCTAGTTAAGTTTCAAGATTTCAATGAATGATATCGTATGTGAAAAGTCCTACCGCGGAGTCTATGCATAAGAACGAGACACGGAAATCAAGGAAGTAGAAACATGACGCCTAGAGTGTGTTAATGACAATGTGTGTTTTGAAAAGGAGAAAAAGTTTTGAAACCCCAATGTGGCCGGACTTGTCCATTGTGGGAATGTGTGTGTGTGTTCCAATGGGAATCCAGGAAAAGGGAAACCATTGTGAGGTTGTGTGTGTTCCAATGGAGATCCGAAAAAGCGGAACCATTGTGAGGTTGCGTGTGTTCCAATGAGAATCCGGTAAAAGCGGAACCATTGTGAGGTTGTGTGTGTTCCAATGGGATTCCGGATCAACGGAACCATTGTGAGGTTGTGTGCGTTTCCATGGGAACCCGGAGCAGCGGAACCATGGTGAGGAATGGCTTGGTTATCCGTGGAGAGGAGCCAATGCAATTGTGTGCCAATAGGAACCCAGGACGGCGGAACCATTGTGAGGATACTCGGGAACCCGGAACGGCGGAACCGAGGTTGGGTGTGTAAAAATGATTTTGGAAATATTGAACGGTATATGAAAATGAGACACAATTTACGATGAGTCGCGTAGGAAAAACTCAGAAAGTCATGAACACCAACACTAGGAAGATAGCGAATGTGGATGTGTCATTGTTATTCATTTATGCATGAGTTATGTGACAATCATGAGTTTGTGTGCTATATCTATGACCTGTTGTTTGTAAGTTATGGGTTAGCGGGTATGAGATTGTTCTGCTGAGCTTTTGTTGCTCATGGTGTTACTTTGGTGACCCTGACATATTATATCGGTGGCGACGCTGGTATAATGTGTCAGACCTTGTAGATGATCAAGATGAACAGTACACCTTGGAGGCTTTTGGAGCTGAGGAGCTGGCTAGGATGGAGGAGCAGGTGGAGCTGTAGTTAGGAACCCTAGAACCCTCTTCATTTGTGTAATTATTGAACTCTTGTGGGAGTTTTGTTATATTAATGAGCCAGATTCCATTTGATTTTATCAATAAAATATTTATTTAACGTATCCAAAATTTGGGGCGTTAACAATCAACTACAAGGCAAACTGAGAACTTAAAATAGGTACCATATTTTTTAACAAAAAAAATCATATTTTTTTTAGTTGTATTTCGTAGTCAATAGTGTTTTGAGAACTTTAGAGTTATTCTAGACGAGTTATCATATTTTTTGCCAACATTTAATCGGTGTATTAATCTACTAAAACCATTTTGAATGAAATTGTAGAGAGTATGTTGAGGCTGACCTTTTTCAAAAATATATTGTTCATTAATTAGGATGCCATGATGAGATTTTCTATCTTAATCTTAAATTCAAAGAAATATTATTCAAGCTAACGGGGAATGTATGTTATTGAATTTTTTAAAGCTTTGTCTTTAATTCTATAAGCTATCTAGATAAAAAAATAATAATAAAGTAGTTATTGTTACGAATGCAAAATTAACACATTAAGACCATTGACAATAGGGAGGGAGAGAGAACACATGCATAATACTTAAACTACTAGATTCTTCTTTTTCTCTTTCTTTTTTTCAATTAGGATTGTGAGTTTTATTTGAGATAATGTGTTAGGTGTTCAACTATGATTTTTTTGGATTGAGGGAATGTAATTGGGTTGTGATTGAGTGTTCAATTGTTTGAGTTAGGTGTTCAAGACTATGATTATTAATACTCGGTGTTCATTGATATTTGAATTAGGTGTTCAAAGAGAGGTTAGCTCATAATTTTTACATGTATTCTAAGAAAAAAAAATTGTTTGAATGTTCATGTGACCATTGGTGAATGTAGAGCCACCTCTGCCTTTTCAATTCCTCACTCTATTTCATCACGTTTGCACCCACTCATTGCTGGCCTGAAACGGTACCTGTTTTTTCCCACCAAATCCTTTCTAAAGGATTTTTGTGGTGGAATTGTAAAGCCAAAAACTTCCATGTTTCTGACAAGAAAAAAAAAACCGAAAATGCTAGGGGTACCCAAAAAATAGAGTACCAAAAATGTATGACAGCGTGTGGAAAAAAATGTGTAAATTCCTTGTCAAATTTTCAAATTTGGTCCTTCAGTATTCGGGATCCTAAATTCTGAATAAATCTTAAAAGATTGGAACAACCACTTACACATATCCAATTGAACTGATTTTTTGAAAGGGCACTCAAAAAATTATATTTAAATTAATGAATAATTTGGATTATTTGTGTGAGACCCTAAAGTAAACCTTGCATGCCGATACCCAATTTTACCCAAATCCCAGAGTCTATTGAAAGACCCAAAACAAAATCTTTTGAAAGAAAAAATTTACTATTGTATGATACAAAGATTAATCACAGATTAAATTACGTTTCTAGTCGAAAGTTAACACTAGTTAATTCTCTCCAAATTTCTTCCTGGTTTGAGTCCCTGTTTTTTCTCCTTTACATACGAACAAAATAAGAGAGAGATTAATCTCCAATACAAATATCCAAAAACCTCCCGTTGTCCCCTCTACTATGTCTTCGACCTTTCTCCTCCGGATTTCAAAGGGCATTTTCGTAAAGTAAGTAGTGTAGTGGATTACAATTAAGTCATGCAATAAAAGGAGTACCTTGAGTTTTTGACAGGAACAAAAAGAATTTTGGCATTATCAGCTCTCTATTATTATTCATCTCGTTTTACCCGAACATAGTGCCAATAATCTTGAGTAGTACATCTTAAAGTGTGGATCTCACACGTCTCTTCTTTTGCATCATTAAAATTATAAAAAAAATTCATTATTTTCAAAAATAAGCCAGGAATCAATTTGCTTCATGTCCAGCTTTTTATGATTTCTCTCTCTTTTTTTTAAACGAAGTACTCTCTTTGTTCCTTTTCAAGAGTCCCACTTCGTAAATTCAACTTTTTACGGAGATATTATCATTAATTTTTACCACTAATTTTTCAAAATGAAATCTACTTTAAGGGGTAAAATGGAAAAAAAAATACCAATTACCCATCTACCTAATAAAACACAAAGGTGTGGAGACCACACAAACACAAGTTGAAAAAAAGGCTAAGATTCATTTGATCCAATGGCTGATGTGTGGTCTCCAACTCTCTTAAGAAAATACCCTCACTCTTACAAATATATTACAAAAATCCATCGATTCTTTTTACCAACTGCTTGGCTTCTGGCGTTGGCATAAAAAAATATATATATATTACAAAAAATGTCCGTGCCTACGGCACTATGGTGCGTAGTGCCATAGGCACGGACAAGCACTAATTAACTTTACAAAATGAATACTTATTAAGAAACAACTTAAAATGAAATACTGAACTTTTAAAAAAGGGATGGAGGGGAGAAACTTTTTAAACATTTGTGAAGGACGAATCGTGAGAAATTGGGAATGACAAACTTGTTTTGGGATTAAGTGTCAAATGTGCTAAGTGTAATTACCTCAAATAATACTACTACAGTCGAGTGGCTTCAGGTCCACAAAAAGCCACCTTTCCTTATGGTACGCACCTTAGTTCCCCAGCAAACTTCTCTGAAAAGAAAAAAGTTTCTTCTAAGCATACTACTAAAATTATTCATAGAATGCTGACTTCTTCATACATTGGTGTGGAATTCGATCATCAATATTTGAAAGTTGAAAGATCATAGGGTTAATTTAGCGTGGGATTTGTTCCTCAAATTTTACGCCGCGTGGAGCCATTCATAGGTCTATAGATGTGTATTACTTCCTTCGTTCCACTTTAAAGGTTCCTTACGAAAATGTATTCCATGCCACGACAATCTCCCACAAGTTCCCACGGTACTCCATGACACTTGCCCCTATAAAACCAACTCTCCTCCACACCAACAAAATTTCACAACACAGAGAGGGAGAGGGAGCTAGCTACAGAGAGCAACATGGAAGGTTACACAAGCACAAAACCCTCAGTACTCTCATGCCATATTCTCACATTCCTCTTCACCACTATCATCCTCCTATCAATCTTACACAACGCGCCGCCAGTCTCCGCGGTCCACACCAAACTCGTGCATGGAGACAGTTCTCACCAGAATCTAAAGCACGCAACAAAGGCTGGACCTATTCCTGCCAAAAACAAGGGACCTACTTCTCATACTAAGAGTTCGCGGGTAAAATCCCCGACTACTACAAGCACTCATCAGTTACTCCCACCCGTAACCTACACAAACTTCATCAAAGCCTCATGCTCCGCCACCATGTACCCACCACTCTGCTTCCAAACCCTCTCCCCTCACGCCTCCGCGATCAAAACCAACCCTTGGGAGCTCAGCAACGACGCCTTGACAATCTCCATAAAATCCGCCCTTGCCGCCTCCACCACCGTCTCCAAACTTGCCCAACAGAGGGGCCTCGTGCACCGAGATGCCGCTGCAATCAAAGACTGCATGGGGAATATTGCGGGCAGCATTGGGTTGCTGAGGCAATCTCGCGAGGCGTTGAGGAGCATTGGCAAGAGCGATTCTATTGTGTTTGCCATGGATAGTATCAAGACTTGGGTTAGTGCCGCCATAACCGATGAGAGTAGCTGTACTGATGAGTTTTCTGGAGGGAAGGTGAGCGAAGGTGTGAAGAGAGAGGTTAGGAGTGGAATTGCGCGCTTTGCTAAGACTACTAGTAATGCTTTGGCTCTCATTAATCACCTCCACTATTAAGAAAATGCAGTATGATCGAGGAGAGAAGTTATTTGCCAGAAATTTCAAGGGAGATCAGTGCAATTTATGCTTATGAATTTTAATCTGCTGAAAGTATTTAACATACATGATGCACAATGACATTTAAAAAAAAAAAAACAGATACTACATCATTTTGATGGGTGTTTTGATTTTGAGGGAGAGTGAACAACATCATTCTCTGGAAGTTTGTACGAACCCGGTCCCCCCTGGTGGTTCCACCCTCTCTTCTCTCCCCCTTTCCTCCTCTCCTACTTCCATGATTGTGAGATAGTTGAGACTCTCTCAGAAAGAAGATTTCCATCCTCTCCATCATTTCTGAACTCGGGGGGTTTTGACTCTTGGATCTAATCAGCCTGCGCTACGAACTCCTGGGCTTTCCAACGGCAACGGTGAAGACGTCATCTTGGCTGCGACTGCGATGAGAAGGCGCTCAAGCTTGGTGCAAATCATGATTTTTTTCAACCATCGAGATGAGCAAATTTCTGAGTTCTTATATTTTAATTTTATTTTCTTGTATGTTATTCTTGTATGTTACCATTTCCTAAACGAAAAAATGAAGAAAGGGGACCTTTTGATTTCAAATGACAAGACATAAATCTAGCACATCATCCTGTACTTTTTGATAATCTTATATCAAATTTGTATAAGCGTTGCGATATTGCACATTTCGAACAATTAATCACCACGGTACGTCATTATCTCGTTGGCTTTTTTTAGTAATCCTAATTTTTGTTTTTGTTTTGGTGAGTTATAGTAATCCTATTTGGTATGGAGAATGACTCATTCATAGAGGAGCCATGCATGAATAAGTCATTTATGGAGCCGCACAATCACACCGGTCCGTTTCGGCAATCAATGGTTGAGATTGCTTTGCAATTTTGACACGTAAAAATTATTTCTTACCAGTCAAAATTGATTTTCAATCCGGACCGTCCAAAAACTCTTTAGACGCGCGCGATTGAGCTCTATAAAGCCTTCTTCACGGAAAGCTCCACAAATAAGATTTTATCGATGTAAGTTACAGGCGAAAACTAATCAAGAAGAGTCTAATATTGTTCCATGAATCCCAAGGGGTTGGCCAAATGGTTTTGGCCTGAGACTTAGATATTTCCTCCATCCTAAGATCTCAGGTTCGATTCTCCCTGACAACAACTCTTGGAGCCACCTCACCCCCACGCGTATGCATGTGAAACGGTTATGGGAGGGACTGTAAGAATTAGTCCAAGGTGCGTGCAAGCTGGCCCGGAACACCCTGCTTTACAAAAAAAATTTGTTCCATACGTTAATTAGAAGACACTATCTCGTTGAACGATTTTGGTTGTTTCTCCATACTTCAAAACCAATTATGTTAGAGATGAAAAAACAAGCAAAATCTATCCAATCGAGAACCCTAAGGGGTTTGGCCAAGTGGCATGACAAAGTAAATAAGTGTCACATGTTTGAATTTCACGGAAGTCAAATCTTCCAAACCTTAAGAGCACTGGAAAGTTTGTCCAGGATGTTAACTTCAAGACCTCGGAATTAATCGAGGTGCGAAAAAGTTGACAAAAAAAAAGTTTGAAAGGGATCGAGAGTCATATTCGCATGCCTCACGTGTGTATACTTTGCGTAAGCAGGAAATCAAGGAGAGTTTCGTGCGGTGGCTATATAACATGACACAAAGACTACACACACGGTTACGGCCAAAGCTGCAAAGTAATGCGGCCGCATCAATTTTCCGTCCCGTGCACAATTCATCAATGCAGTAGAGAATTAATCTGTGTTTGACAATTTTTGATTCGTAGTTTGAGACAGATAACCGAAACGTCAAAAGAAAGCTTCACTGTCTTCATAAAGATTAACCGGTCAGAGCGAGAGCGCATGTACGCGATAGGGTATTACAAAAATAACAATGTTATTGCACCGATTTAGTGGCATTTTGCTACCACCTCGAATCCAGATGATCATTGGATAAATCTATCTCATTTTCCGATAGCAATATCCGTTGGCAAAAAACGAAAGCGGCTGCGAGATTGCTACTTTTCCCGATGGCAATTCCGATTTACGGGTGGAGAACCAATTTATCTCGCCAGATTTTAAGATGAGGCTCGCATTCTTAACAAAACTTTGTCCTTTTGTTTGAAATGCTAGTGCCAATGCGAAACCACAATCTCAAACGCAATATTACCAGTCAGTTTATCATTGAAGGCTCATAGCAAACCAACAGTTTACAGATCATTTCATTTCTCGTGATTAGAAGCGGATGCGTAAAACATATTGATTTTCAGGCGCGGTTTTTCGCCACTATAACCAAATCTGTATAAAATTGGGAATCGTCAAATAACACGATAGGAAATAAGACAACATGAAATCGAGGCCCGAACTTCATGCCAACCAAAACCTCTTCCTCTTCAAACATCGTCGGAGGCGATTGAAAGCTTGTTTGTAAATATTCTAAACAAGTCCAGCCCATTGTAAAGAATTTGCTCGACATTCCTGACCTCAACCTGAACCAAGGTCTTGATTTTCCCGTTCAAGGTCCGGCCTGAGAACCCTCCCGCGCACCTCTGCACTTGACTTAGGGCGGCATTGGTCCAGGTCTCCACGTTGCTCCCGTGCCACGTGGACTCCTCACCATGGGGTGGGCCATCGCCATTGGCCAGACCGCCATGGGCCGGGCCCAAATGCTCCATCTCCCGGACGGATTGGCTAAGCCGGTCCACGCCATCGTCGACCTGGTCAATGCAGTCCTTCAAGGCCCCATACTCCATGGGTTTGAGCCCCTTGAGGTTGGCCAGTTTCAGCATGTTTGCCTTTGCGGACTCAGCCGTTACAAGGCTCACCGCCAGGGCGGCTCGGGCCACCTCGTGAAAGCTCTCGTTGATGGCATTGGCGTGGGGCAAGAGAGATCCGACACACACCTCCGGATAGTGGGTGAAAAAGCATATTTCGGAGACGAAATTTTCTTGGACGGTGGGTTCAGCTACCACGGTGCCGCCGGAAATGTACAAGAAGGAGAGGATTAGGGGAAGCAAATTTAGGGTTGGTTTTGTCATGATTTAGATGAGGATGAATTGGCTCAATGGAAAGGGGGATGAGGGATTGAGAGGTCTCCATGGCAACATTATATAGTGCAATGGCTCCTGCTTCAATTAGATAGGTGCGCACAAAATTGGCGCATACTTGACTTTGAGAGTTGTCATGTTCAAATTTTAGAAAGATGACAGGTGATTTTGTGATGTCCCTGACCTTTTACCTGGGCAATTCTTCATATTTAGGAACTAAAGAGATAAGTATCAAGCCAGGGAAATCCTATCTTTTGGGGGAACAAGTTTGACTATATGACAACTAGCCAAATGGATGGTGAAAAATATGCAGATCACATTGGCATGTGCCCTTGTGAATCCCGAAAGTCTCCCTCCTTTGAATACCTCTTTCTCTGTCCTCCGGATACGTTTGATCCATGTCATACCTTGCGAGAACTCTAGTATCGGGGCTTCTAAGCAAGTTATTTTCCAGTTCTATAAAGTTGTTTTTGGGTTAAAAATTATCATCATAATGTGTGTCAAACAGATTGACACAAAACTTCCTAGACAGAAAAAGTCTCAAGCCAATGCTTTACTTACGAGTTACGACGCATCAAACACCAGTGACTCATGCCTTAATAGATCCTTAATTCTACCATCCAGGGCCTTGCCGGAAAATCTATCCAGACAAGTGTTTTCACCCATGAGTGCAGCACTGACCCATGGTCTCCGCATTGCTCATGTGCCACAAAGTCCTTACCCAAGCCTTTTCCGGTACTTCAACTAACCCAGGTCTCCACATTGCTCATGTGCCTCAAGGTCCTTACCCTAAGCTTTTCCCGATGTACTTCAGCTACCGAACTGATCGGCTAATCCAGTCCACGCTATCCCCACCACATCCGAACAGATATGGTTTCCCTAGCCCCTTGGTATTACAACTTATGGCGGAAAAATGTGCTAATACATGTAAAACATTTTGGGACCCAAAAGTTTCACGCTTGAAAGACGAAAATTGGACATCTGAAACTTATAAGAATCAATTTCTCTTTAATTCAATTCCTTTGTAATTAATTAAAGGAACCTAGTTGCCATGTTGCTTTAGTGATCTTTTGAACGAGACATTTTGTGGACGTTTGTGTACTGAGAACTTTAGTATAGAAGATGATTTTGTATCAGTTTTCTAGTTTTCCACTCTTAAGGACAGGATTGTAAAACAAAACAGAACCAAACCAACAACAATTGAACTCCCTGCTTTATGGTAGTTGGGATTTTGCTGCAGCTAGAGTTATTATACTTAATTGCAGTCTAGTTTGCTAGATCACTAATTAGAGAGAGTATGTGAACCGGACATTACCAGCTTAAACAGTTCTTGGAAATTGTTCTTCAAATCAATCTGTTTTCAAGTTTTGGCAAATTGGTTCATTCTATGGATTTGACACCTGATCCAGCGAAACGGCTAAACAAGCCAAATTTCTCCCTCTTTTTCACACACCCACAAACGCAGATGGGAACCAATTCCAAACCCATTTCTAGACAAAACAAACCCTTTTCCAGCCCCACCCTCAAACCCCCCCGCCCCCCCCCCCCCCCCCCCCCCCCCTCTTCCCCGCTCTCTCACACACCCCCAACCCCCCGTGCACACCCACCGAACCCATAAGAATTGTCGATATCTGTAATTAGGAATTTTTCTTTTGTAAATCTCACCGGAAATCTACCAAATCTCTTCCCTTACATCACTCACTCTCACTGCCCAATAACTCAAAATCAAATTGGGATATCAGGGGGTGATGTGATGGGGTAATTAATTTCACGATGTCAAATTGGGAGTTCCCCAATTCATTACAAAATACCACATCAACGTTGGAGTTACCGGCGAAATCCCGTGTCGTCATCGTCGTCGGAGACTAGGTGATTTAATACCTCGTCGAGTACAACAAAAAAAATGAAAACTGGAGTTGGAATCGGTCGGGACAGTGTTTGAATTGTCAGAATCGGACAACTTCTTCTTGGCCAGACGGTGGCGCAGTCGGCACCATGTTTTCGTCGGAATTGATCAACAGAATTTGTTTTCATCATCGTCGAGTTCATCTGGGTCGTGGTGGTGGTGGTTTTGTGTTTTGTCGTGATGAGAGAGAGAGAGAGAGAGAGAGAGAGAGAGAGAGAGAGAGAGAGTAGGTGATTTAAGAATCCTCCATTTTGGAAACCAACAACAATATAGCTTCGCAAACTAATGTTTCCAATATTCAAAATAGCAAGTACCATTCCATAACGAATGCTCTACGCTTATTCACAATTTAACACAAATAAGCTGTGGTAAGATTATTACCTTTTAATTGGAGCCAGCAGTCTCAAGTCCTAGTGATGGCCTGACCTTCACCCAACTTGCTCATTTTGAACAGGTGAATGTTTCCGAGAAAATGGATATTGTGATATAGGATATACACCGCAGTTCAACTTGAGTCTATCAGTCCAATCCTCTTTCCACCATCATAATTCTCACTCTCTCTACATCCTCCAATCTCCCTGCATTTCTATAGATCCCCATCAAAAGCTCAAAATTATGTTCATTATCTGGCTCCAACTCAAAAAGATTTTGTGCAGCCACCTCTCCAATATCTACATTACCATGAACGTAGCAAGCATATAGCAATGCTCCCCATACAGTTGGACCAGCCTCAAACTCCATCCCATTTACCACAATTTCATAAGCCTCGTTAATAAACCCTGCTCTTCCATAAAGATTCACCATACAACCGTAGTGTTCCATGACTGGACTTATCCCATACCTCTCTCGCATCAGCGAAAATAACCTCTCACCATCTTTTACCAAACCCATATTACCACAAGCTGATAGCAAAGACACAAATGTGATATTGTCCGGCAAAGCACCAAGGGTCTCCATCCTACTGAAGTAAATAAGGGCTTTCGGGTCCTTGGAGTGAGCTGAAATTATTGAATTCCATGATACCACATCCATTTTAGGCATCTTCTCAAACAACCAACGCGCTTTATCCAAGTTGCCATGATTAGAGTACAAAACAATCAAAGCATTAGCAATTGACAGATCCCATTCAATGCCTCGCCTGAGTATCCATCCATGAACTTGAGCTCCAAGTTTCACTGAAGGCAAACTAGCGAGGATGGTGGATATGCCAACAGAGTCAGGTTTGTAACCATCTCGTATCATTAGGCGAAAAATCTCCAATGCTCCTTCCAAAACCCCGTGATGAATGTAACCCGTAAGCATCGAATTCCACGAAACCAAATCCCGCATTCCAATATTATCGAATACCCTTCGAGCCTTCACAATGTCGCCACACTTCGAGTACATGTCAACAAGAGCATTGAGCACAAACCCATTGGCCCAAAACCCATGACGAACTATCTGACGATGAACTTCTTCGCCAACCCGGATCGACCCAATTCCACTACAAGCTTTCAACACGCGAGGATAAGTGAACTGGTCCGGATCGACCCCTTCCTCCTCCATTTGGAAGTAAAGCGCCAGCGCATCCTCGTACTGACCCATTTCAGCATACCCGGAGATAAGCGAATTCCATGGAAAAGCGGAGGCGTTTCGCTCAGGCATTTTATCAAACACACGGTGGGCATCTTCGATTTGCCCGCTAGAAGCGTACAGCTTAAGGAGCTTCGATGATAGGCCGGCGTTTTTTCGCAAAAGCTTCTCGGGTATGAGGCGGCGGATGCGGAAACCGTGATCGAATGCCTGTAGCCGAAAACAAGTCTCTAAGATTGAAGAGAAGATTTGGGCGTCAAGTTGTATGCCCTTTTCGACGGATGATTCGAGCTCGACGACGACGGCGTTGAGGGCGTCGAGTTTGGACTGGGGATGGGGTTTTGGGTTGGTTAGGAGAGGAGTTGGAGATGATTTCGGAAATGGGAGCTGGGGTTGTGTGTTGTGAAGAAAGTGTTTTCGTTTCTGGTTTTGTTTTCGTTTTCGTTGTTTGAGACTGTTTGTTGTGACGTTGGGATGTTGGGGAGAGGGAAGGTTGCATGAAGAGAGGAGGGATATTGGTAGAGTGATGTCCATTAACAGAGGAGGATAGAAGAAGAGTGGCCAAATAACACGGAAATTGATGGAACCAAAATGGTATTATTTCACCTCCATCAACTAACTTCAGATGGATCTTTGTTCGGTTTTGAGTTTCGAGAAAAAAATTTGATATAATGCATGATAATTATTAGAGAAATGGATAAATTTATTAGTAATCATACATAGAATAAAAAGTTTTTTCTGAAAAACTTGTAAAAGAACGAACAAAGTTCCCCATCTGGCTTGGATCTAAGAACCATACCAAGAGCCTGCCAAGCACATGTAGACCGTCCATCTCGACAATCAATGGTTCGGATTGAATACAAACTTATCCAGGTAAGAGTTAAATTCTTCAAATTTGTTTTTTTAATCCAAATCGCTAAAAACACTTTTGAACGGTCCAAATACGCTCAATAAGATGCTTTACAGCATCTTGCTTGGCAACATCTCCGGTTCGCTCTGGCTTGCCGTTTTGCCCTTTTCAGACCCCCTCAAAAAAAGCTTGATTTGTGCTACACCGAACGCTGCTCATGGAAACAGACAGGGGGCACCGATTGGAGCCACCGATGGGCATGCGGGACCCACTCCAGATCCTACACGGATGATCCAAGCCGTTCAATAATTTTAAAATAAAAAACTGAATGGGCCCCTGAAAAATTAGCTCAATCCAATAAGCGTAGGTTCTCAAATCAATCTTCCATTTTTTTTCAAGAATCCAAAATTAGAATGAAAAAATAAAAGTGAATCAAGCACTTACACATATCGGATTGACCTGGTTTTCCATAGGCCCACTTGGTTTTTTATTTTAAAATTATTGAATTGCTCGGATCATCCTTGCGGGGCCTGAAGTGGGCCCCGCGTCCTGTCGGTGGCTCCAATCGGTGGCTCTCGTATGTTTCCTTAGACTTGGCTCTTTCTCAAAGAAGATTCATGAATTCTGGTGCCCTCTTGCAATTCTTTTTAAGTTTCAACCTCGCAACCATACTCAATTCTTTTAAGTTTCAACCTCGCGACCATACTCCCCGGAACCCCAATACTTCAAATACTAGTAACATTTTGTTGCTGCGCTTTTTATTGCACTATAAAATGCTGAAGGAAAGTATCCCCAGGGCTTAGGGAACCAGAGGCAGATTGAGAATCATGAGATGGTTAAATTTTATTTGCCATTGGCTTTTGAAATGCATCTGATACATGACTTAAAGTCTGAGGTTTGCTGTTTGGGGGGACAATAGAGATGTCTAGTTTAGTTCTACACATCCACGCTGGAATGAATTTATCTCATAACGGAAGTCATTGGATATCAGATGAGCTTTCTTCCTGTACAGACAGGCATGCACTAGGAGTTGGGCTACAACAACGTAACTTTTCATTACAACAAGCTATTCATCCGCACCAGTTGACGCGACAAATGGGGGAACAAAATTTATTTGCCTCTGGTATTGTTAGTGGCTAACCCATCAAACATCCCAAGTAAGTGGGGGGGGGGGGAAAATGGGCAACTGATAAACCAATAGTCCACATTGCAAGGTGCAAAAAGAGGGAAACAGCCGGCTGAATGCCATGATCTCTCAAAATCGGTTTTGTTCTTCGACCATTCAGCTTCTTTTTATTTAGTCGCCTGCTGCCATGTAACACCGATTTAAACCTGCAAAAAGGCTCCCCATATCATACATATATTGGTCCACTTCACCAAGTAAATGGACAAATAATCATGTATTCCCAGATGAAATACCCGCTCAACTTTGTGATGTTTACGTGTTCAAAACATAATTCCACGCACAAAGCACAGACAGCCATCAAGTTTAAAGCAATAAACAATTGAACAGTTATATTGTGGGGTCTTAGGTGAGGAAATGTAGGCAATCTCTGCTTCCTCTAAGTTTTCAATAATTCTAGCACCACACCCAAATACACACCAAAACACACACCCACACTCACATGAGTGGTGGGTCCCGCAAGCTCTAGTGCGTGCGGGACCCACCACTCATGTGAGTGTGGGTGTGTGTTTCAGTGTGGTGCTAGAATAACCCTTCAGTTATAATGCTTGTAGTTGAGAATCTGATAAACTACAAAAATGTGATCAAGAATATTAGTGTCTAAAAGATTAGTATAGGGCGTATAGCCAAATAGGGTGATTTCAAAAAATCCTCGATGTAGTCATATGATTCTTTGACAAAAATATTAAATCCTTACTGAAATATACTGGTTCAAAGAAAAAAGATTGGAGAAAAATACAATCATCAAGGGATAAGTGGTAAAGACCAAATCAGGGAAGCAGACAAGAAGGAAAAGGAGTCAGTGCAGTCAAAATCTCTCTTAATTTTGTGTGGAAGAGACCATAAAGAGTTGGCTAAACAGCATATGGCCAACTCGATTTGAAGGATAAAGGGAAAACTACCTTATACCCCCTTCGTGAAATGGTATTATTTGTCAGAACAATATATGTGTATCATTCATCTTTGGAGCAAATTAGTCAACGTGAACAAAATAACCCCAATCGGGATACTAAACTGTGGGGATAACATTGAGAGTACCTCCAATGAAGTAAAAATCTTGCGAACTCTTGTAAATATCTCATCTTCTGTTCCTACAGCGGGGATCTGCATTTATTGGATTCCATTACTCTACTATTACCAACTCTTTCAAACATCCAAATGACAATGCCAAAAGCAATAAGGAAGCCTCAACCAATTCTTAGTATTTTTGTAAGAAAAATAAGAACTGACCAAAAAACACACACTAGAAAGGAACATGACCCCAATAAATACCTAAAACATTAACTTTATAGCCACATAAGTCATCTAGAAGCACTGTTGATCAATCAAAATACCATAACAATGGAACCTTGAATTGTAGGTTTAACTGTCAGAGACCCAGAAAGCAATGAGCAAGATGTTCCTAGTCAGGAAAAGAGTACTCCATATGGTCAATACTCACTGAATGAATACCTTGTACAGTTTTCCTTTCTCAGAATAGTAGTTGATGACAGGAAGGTTTAAAGCATTAAAAACTTCAAGACGTTTCTTGACTGTATCAATATTATCATCAACTCGCCCCTAAATTCAAAGAGAAAATCACAGTTCAATAGGAAAGAACAGAGAGAAAATTAAAGGTTTCTAAGCAATAAACAAAATTTACAGAATAAAAACCTGATTACGACTCAGCACTCTCTTCACCATCTCTTCTTCAGGGCAATCAAAGAAAAGCACAATGTTCGGCTCTGCTCCAACCTGCATTCAATTTAAGCTACTAAGAGAAAGACTGAAACTTATCAATCTATTCAGTCGGACAGATGAGTTATCCTAGCCATTGTTCCAAACTATTCCATTTTTGAGCAGCTACTTGCATCTTCGCATTCGCAAATCCCAAAACATAGAGAAATGATCCAAACAGTTCCGAAAACATTAAGAGACAGATCAAGGAAGCAGTTTCCTTAATAAGGTATATGAGAGACACGCACCACACGTTCATATGTCCGGCGGTTCTCTTCAGTTCGTGGAAATCCATCAATAAGAAATTTGTCATTCTCACTTGATTCAACTTCCCTTTGGATCAGTTTGACTGTCAGTTCCGAAGGAACAATATTTCCTTCCTTGATTGTCTCAAGAATCATGGCACTGCAATTGCAAATTTAAATGTTAATACAGCACATCACAGTTTGAAAGCATATCATAAGTAAATGATGCTCAAGAGAAAATTGGGCATGCTTACCCATTCTCACTATTAGAAGATATTTCCTTCCGTAACAGATCTCCAGCACTCAAGTGAGTGAACCCAAAGGTCTCAACAATCTTCAAACACTGTGTACCTTTTCCACTACCAGGGCCTCCTGAAACCATTTATGGACGGGCATCATACTCTGCCTATGGCTGATTTTTTGATTGTAGAAGTTTCACAAAGGCATCGTTAATGGTGTGAACTGTGATTAACCATGAGAAAATCTTCATAAGTTTGATTACCCACTAAAACATTTAAAACAAAAGATGCGATGTTTACCTACAAATTTACCATTGAATAGCAAGTACATACACTGAAACCTGAAGACAAATATTGTACTAATTCATTGTAACTGGGAAACATGATAAAACGAGATTTTCTGGATGTTTCTATGCTATGGGAGAAAATATTTTTGAGGCCAAACCAAATGATGAATGACCTCTTTGAAAAGGCTCATACTGTTGGACAGCATAATGAATGATCGATGTGCTCACCTTTTTGAGATTTCTTTCCTTTGCATCCTGCTTTTGAGCATTATTAAGGCCATCACATCTCATGTGAGCACTAATAACATGAAGAGGGATGGCCCAAGAAAGTGAAGAAACTTTTGTGGGCAAAGATAATGGAACAGAACAAAAAGCAGTGAAGGCTAATCATTGAGGAATAGGGGAAGTAATTTGGAGCTATCTGTCTACAGCATCCAATAGGATTCTAAGACTTCTCTGGTGGTTAAATACTACTTCTCTGCTCATATATTATTCTTTCATTTGTCTTCTATCAGGTTAAACAAAATGCACGTTTATCTCAGTGGCAGTTTGAGAAGTTATAAACTTGTTGAGCATTATAGGAAGTGCATGGAAACGGATGATAGCATTTGTGTGCTATATCCATCAACAAGCATATGCAAATGATGACTGAAATTTAGTTGAACCAGCATCAGCACAATTCTCTTTGACAACTTAACATCAACTTAGAGCATGAGAGTAAGTGGTTCATTGAGATATGAGAATTCACATGCCTAAACTTGCATCAAAGTAAAGGTACAAGAACAAACACCGCACAATAACTTAAGTGGTTCTTCTGCTAAAGAGATTGAAAAGGAAAGTTCCTGCAAGAATGCAAAGTTGATTACCCAAGACAAAAGTTATGAATGTGGGTTTCTCTCTGTGGTGGTTTCGACCTTTTGCCTACATCCAAATAACATAATAACACAACATCAATAATCCTTCTGACATCAAAATTGAAAACTAGATTAGTAGAAACTGCTTATCAATTTGAATATCCCATGTAGGACATATTGATGTCAATGCAAACCATGACTCCAGATATAAGTTCAACCAGAAAACTCACATTACAAAGTAAAGTATTCGCAGATTGGAGGAATTGATTTTTTAATTTCTTGTACAAGTTGAAAAATCCAAGATGGGAAGGATATGACAAGGTTATCTGGGCATGGAACCCTCATCAGAGAGAAAATAAAGCCCTGAAGAGGGAAAATGACATTGGCAGAATCAAAGGCAATCAGGAAACCAGTGAGTAATCAGGTGTAATACAAATGAACTTGAAGCTATTTACTCCTATGGCAAGCAAAAGACTAAGAGAAGTTTTGTCATGTTATTAGAAAGAACATGCTCTGCCAGATGGTTAAACCAAGGACGTGCTAGTTTCCATAAGTACATATCGACTTGTGTAGCGAAATGTGACGGCAAAAGCATTGCCTTCCTCCTAGTTATACATCATTCTATTCCAGTAGGAATTAAACTTCTGATAGTTATTGCTAATATGCGAAATTTCTGGGGAAAAATATTAGCTCAAACAGTATCATTTAGAACGAAACCCCCTAATAAATTAACAGCAAGCAGTTAGATACCGATTTCTGTATTTCCGTACTGAATGCTTCCAAAATCTGCAATCCATTGGCTGGCTGTATCTATTATCAAAAGTAAATGCATAAGTGGTATATAAAGAGTTTAAAGAAGTATTCGAGTAATTGGCGTACAGCTGTAAGAAGTAAGAAGAGATATGAAAACTGAAAAGACTAATTATCAAAACTATAGCAAACTGTGCAACGGTTTGCAGCAGCAGCAGCATCGTGTTAATTAAATGAGTAAAATGTAATAAACACGCATATTAGTAGAAGCAGCTTCAATGGAATCCCTTCCCACTGTAATCTTCAAACTTCTCTCTTGAGTAGACCGTACATCAACCGGGCGCAGGGAAGGAGAACGGAGGTCCTATCAGAATTGACCAATTTATAAACCAGATTATGTTCCTTACCAAGTTACCAGTCTGATTAATTACGTTTTTGGGAACAGAATATCAACGAAAGGCATTCTGATTAGTGCACGTTTTCTATGCTTGGCTGCAGGAAGGTGACTGAATAATATACGTGATATTGACTATTGAGACAACGACAGCAGTGAATACCACCTGCAGCATTTATCGCCATGATTATATGGAAGGTAACTATTGCTCCTACTACCAAGTCCTAAATTTGTAGCTTTCTGGGTGACAACATGTATATTTGCATATCTTCCACGCGTATACACATTACATACAAAGGCAGACATGGACACAAATTCTTCACCGACGGTGGATACGCTCGCTGTGTCATATATCACTACTTCATTCCTTTCGCACTTTCAATCACCAAGAAACGAAATCGAAATCAGACGCAGTTATACCTAATGAAGCATCCAACGAAATCTATCCCAATTGACAATTAGCATGTTAAGGCCATGTTCCGCTTCTTAAAAAATAGGTACTTTATTTGTAATTTTTTAAGAACCCTTAGCGGAACCGGGCCTGCAACAACACTCAGCTGAGCGAACCTCAAGTCCGAGTCGCAACTTAAAGATTCAAGGCACGAGTCTCTTAGTATCTTTTTCCCAGACATTTTCTCAGCAACCAAACAGACAATAAGGAACACGTATGGATCTAGAGCTGACGTAGAGGGCGACGATCAGTTCTGTACCTGGTTAGAAAGAGACGCTTTCGACGATCGTATGAGGGAAGACAGTCGAGCTACGCGTCTCCACATCTCTCTCTCTCTCTCTCTCTCTCTCTGATCGTTTTGTTTGGTTTGGTTCACATCCGATGTTCATTGAGACGTTCCGTCGAGCTTTTTCAGTGTCATATCATATGACTATTTACGAACTACTCCTGTCCGTACAGTCCAGAAAATAATACTCCCTACATCCGGTGTCCGAGCGCAAACTAGACAAACACAACAAAAAAAAAAAAGACATTACGAAAGAAGCATATTTTTTTCAAAAAAAAAATCTAATTTTATTTTACAATCTGATAGGACTCACTGCCATTTATTAATTTGTGAAAAAAATTTGATTTCTTAACGAAATAAATGCATTTTTTTAAAAACTTAAATTTGCACGCTGAATTAAAGACGGAGGGAATACTATTTGGGACAAAATAGTCTATGGGCTCGGTGGCCCAGATTTGTCTGAAAATGTGGCTACCCTAGGCCCAAAAAGTAATAACGAACGAACCTTTCCTGTGATCTCTCCAATAAGATAGAAAATTATAGTACATTACACTGATAAATATTCCACTAATTCCTCCACACGATGATGGACCGAGGGGCGAATGAGAATGGGCGACGTCCTGAAAGCGCTTTCCACACAGTTGACTGGGATTTTTTGTATTTGAAGGTAAGGCTTTTCCTCCTCTGTTTATCTTTTGGATTGGATTACAACTTGTGTAACTACCCACATATTTTTAGGAGAGTGAGTTACATCAGGATGAGGCGGAAACCATGGGGCACTGCCGTGCATCTATTGAGATAATCTAAACCGTTCATCTTGTAGAGCTCGCAAAATAATGTATTCACACAAAAAATCAATTTTTTCGGGCATTCGTAGGTATATCAAAAAATTGAAGTTTGATCTATAAAACGGACAGCCTGAATTCTGTCAATAGTTTTTAAGTTTGAACGTGCATGACCGTCCGTCCGTTAAAGAGGCTTTGACTAAGTTCCACAGCTTCTCTGGCCTTCAACCAAACCTCCGAAAGAATGCTAGTATAGTATCTTTTTCTCAGGAGTTAATGGAAGTTCCCTCAACTCCATCCTTCCTATTCCCCAAGCTTCCTTGCCAGTAAAATACCTAGGGGTTCCTCTCATTTCCTCTAAACTTTCTTATTCAGATTGTTATCAACTTAAGGACAAATTTTGCAGAGAATTCAGAATTGGTCCGATAAGCTTCTTTCCTTTGGGAGGAGATCTCAACTTATTCAGTCAGTTCTTTGGAGCATGCAAAACTATTCTATCTTTATCTTACCCCAGAGAATGCTCAAGGAGATTGATGGGAAGTGGAAGGGGGTCTGTCTCAGGCAATCAGGGGCTAAAGATCAATGGGATTGGTTTGTGTTCCTAAAGTCTAAAGAGGAAGGAGGCTTAGGTTTCAAACCTCTCAGGCTTTGGAATAAGGCTAGCATATGAATCTGTCTCTCTCTCTCTCTCTCTCTCTCTCTCTCTCTCTCTCTCTCTCTCTCTCTCTCTCTCTCTCTCTCTCTCCTGTTGGGAAGCTCTTTTGTTGCTACCGTTGATGTGCTCCAGGGTACATTTGGCAATTGAAGTGACTAAACAATATACCATATAAAAAAATGCCGTTCAAAGAAGAAAAAAAACTGTACACCAAGTCGCCTTACACATCTATAGAGAACTTCTAATTGCAAAACAGTTAGACTTGCAAGGATAATCGCACCGCCAACCATGGGCTTGTTGAACACTCAGGGAAGCCATGCAAAAATGATTCATGTTAGTTCCGATGAGGGTCCACTATAACCTATGTCGTACCAGCAAGAGAGATGACCACTTGTACTACCCAATGCCTCCAAATTGCTCTTGATCCTTTACAGTCTTACAGACATTAAAACCGAGAGGGAAACTTAAAAAAAGTGTGATATTGTGCAGTGGTGGTGGTGAAAAAGAATAAGCATTGTGAGTTTCAACACATAACAGAAGACCCTGATATTCTGTCAGTTTGTCTTAGGATGAAATCAAATACAGAAACAAAACTTCTCCCAGACAAACTTGTGAAATTTCACCCTAAAGCTATTGTCCACGAACTCCTATACGACCAAAAGGTCCAAAACTGACTAAAAAGAAAATAAAATCTATCCTGTCGAAAGATCATGTATGTATTCACAAACAGAACACGTGATCAAAATTAAATCTGCACGTTCCCCATTCTAATGAAATGGCTTTCTTCCATCTTCAAAACTGAGGCCATTTGCATGCCTACTTCACCCTAGTTGTGATCTCATTTTGTCCTTATCAGCTAGCTCGAAGATAGAGGCTCCATAAGAGCTGCTGGGCTTCGAGACTTGGAACTTCTCATCATTATCTGACATGTGGAAGCCAAGCTGAGCGCAGGGAGATCCAGTGGTGAAACAGGACCTTTCCGCTTAAGGAATCACACAAACTATCATGGAATGGACTGTTTGGAGGCATCTGGTGATTCCTGAGCGCTCTTTACAACAAAATCATAGTTGATCGAAGCCAGCTGAGACAAGTTCTGGGAACAAAGGAAAATACTAACACCGTTAATCATTTGAAGGGCAAAACTATTTCTTAAGGATAACTAATCATTTAAATAACCGCCTGTCACTTTCACTAAAATGAAAAGTGATACATAAACAGGTTGAAATCAATTCATTTCTGTGTGATCATTAGCTATTTTCTCCATTCTAACAGCAAATATCTAAGGGTAGCAAGTCTCACCTTAAATGAGAAATTGCTAAATGAGTAGAGCACATTAAGGTTTGGCGCACTGAAGTCTGCCAAATGTCCGCAATCATCCACCTGTTATCAAGACGCATAAGAGTTAAGAGAGGTAATTAGCTGAAGCAAGAAAATAAAGTGAAGTTGATCAAATCACAGGGAGACATACCAATGGACATGGAAAGGGCACGAATGAGTACAAAATCCAATTACATCATCTTTTCGTCAAATTAATTCAAGATATGGCCATATGCATATGCATGTCAGTATCTATTTTGTAATTGAAGCAATCAGATCTGAATTCGCAAAATCTTCAGCTCGAGCTACTTATTTTTTCAGATATTTGAATTTTGATCTGACTAACAAGTGTCACATGCAGAGAGATTCACAAAATGTAATAAAAAAAGCATACTTACATCTTCCTCGGGTGTGTAGCATGAACCACTGCTGCAAGAAATACTGCATGTGTCAGTCAGGTCATCAAAGTCACTGCCTCCTCCAACATTGTCATCTTCTGAATTCCAAATGTAGCGGCTCATAAAATAACTAGTATCATGCGCTTCAGCTGAAGGTATGAACATCGCCTGCGCATAACAAACAACCTCAGGGAACTGCAAATTTATTTCTTGTTGATTTCTTTCTGTCTAGAAAAACAAAGATTCAAAAGAAAGACCTTTTGCCTTGCAAGTGTGTCCCAGTTGATGTCCTTGAAGAAAGGATGTTGCTTTACCTGCAAAAATTAACTGATAGTCTTGCTATGTTTCATTGCCGTCTATAGTTTCAAAGAAGTCTTGATTGGTATGCAAAAAAGATATACCTCTCTGGCTCCTGTTGCCCCTAATCTTTGAACTGGGTTTTCAATCAGCAACCTGAAATAAAGGGGGGAAACAATATAGTTGAACATTTGACTTTGCATCCATAAAACCATTCACCGATATGTTCTAGCTCCTAAACGCATTCAGGACAATGAACTAATTATAATTCCTAAAGGACTTGAGCAACATGTAAAACTGAACTTTGGGAATGTGAGAAGGAAACAACCTAGTTTTCATGAGACACTAGACAGTTAACATGGAAATAGATCCACACTCATCCATTTATGTCACAAAACAAAGGGTTCTGAGAATTTTCCTTATTTCTTTTTTCAGACCTTGTTTTATTTGTAAAGCAACACAAGAGGGTTGTTCAAAATCGCCAGTACAAGTACAGAGCACGAGCAACACCATCTGCTAAATACACGTACATATGGTTTAAATGATACAAGACCAACTGAATCTCTAAGTGCAAAGTGAAATGAGGGGTATGTTGATGTATGTCATGTTGCCATTGTGGGAGGGATCTTTGTGTACACATTGCCGCTCCTAGCGAGTCTGCAACTGCTTTAAAACTAGGACCGCCAGTGCAATGTTGAATGCCATAAAAGACACAAGTTACGAACTCGATCCGACAAGTGGTATTCAAAAGAAACAAATCTATATGTGGCCAATAAAGATACAAAAGAATATCCGAATGGATAACATGGAATGTGAGAGTCAATGCAATGATACTGATTGAGGTCTACCAAAGAGAAAATAGAAAAGAACGCAATTTTAAGTTATCTCACCTTACTTACATTCAGGCTCCGTTTGTTTGGGCGTAAAATGTTTTCCGGTAAACTGTTTTACCTTTTTTCCGGTGTTTGGTTGTGGAAAAAATTAGAAAAACATTTTACATGTAAAACATTTTCCATCAATTGGATGAAAATGACTTACCCTTAAATCTTTCGTAAGTTATTTTCCGAAATGAACCCGCTGCCTTCTACTGCAATTCTCACTACTCAATTTTCTTGATCGTCTGTCCTGACCCACGTTCAATTCCAATATTCTCAGATCTCTTCACCGTTTAAGCCCTCCCCTCTCTCTCTCTCTACACTATTTTGTTGATTTCTGAAAATATTTTCAAGTGCCAACCAAACACCGTTTGTTTTCTGAAAAAACATTTTACATGGAAAATATTTTACATTGTAAAACATTTTGCATCGAAACAATGGAACCTCAATTTCTATCTCCACATACTTATACAGCACCAATTTGTTTGCAAAAGGAAACTATCAAAAACAAATATGACCAAGTAGTGATCAAATGGCATTTCAACCAATGACAGTGATGCATGATTGTCCCCCAAGCATTATCAAACAACAAAACTCGCAAAAATAGGTCCCTGAGGCTGAAATTGCATGTCATTTGATTTCAAGAATACGTTCATAGATGAATTTGCAAACTTACTTGTTAATTAAGTCATGTGCTTCAGAGCTCATTTCCTCTGGTATCCTAGGCCAGGGTATATATCTATTCATAATGTTGTCGAAAATTTGCTGCAATACAACATGATCCATCAGCTAAGATACTAGAGTCGTGTGCCAACCAAATCTAACATTTTTCATTTAAGCAGTCTGATATCAGAAAGAAAAGTACGTATGCATCATATACAGATTGACATCAAACTTAACTATTCTATCCGAAGGTTTAAGCATTGACCAAGTACTAAAAGTGCATAACATATTGTAGATGACACTTGACAGATTCTTAGAAAGAATAGCAACAGGTGCCCATGTAGGGGCTCTACTGTTTTAGCTTTCACACATCTAATGTCTTTACAAATTTCTACAGATCCACAATGTGTTGTGGTGGAAGATATAAAAGGAACAGGAATAGCCCTAGGCCCCTAGCACAACCAATTAACAATAAAAGTGATAAACAATTGATCCACTGTGGCTTATCAAAAAAAAAATTTGATCCACTGTGATCATGAATTCATTTTGCAAATTTTGAAACCCAAGGGGATATATCAGAGTATACCAACCAGATATGAATATGTAGGAAAAGACACCCATCAATAGCTTATATTATTCTCGTATCAGTTCCAAAAATCAATAATTGTCATTCTTGTTCAGGATTATAATGTCCCTACCAAAGAAGGCCAACAAATATGATGAAATACACTGAAGACATCTACCGCTGAAATGAGATCTTCGAAGAAGAAGAAAAATTAACATGTCATTGTTTTGGATCTTGGTGCAAATAAAATTTCCTTCTGCGAGGAATCAAATCTTGAACAAAGATAAATGTTGCTAGGTCTAATAATCTATACGGTATATGCTCTTTCTTGTTAACATTTAGGTGCTCCCATACTTCTGCATCTCATCGGGGTTATTAACTGATCAAACATCCCAAGACTTTATACTTGCCACCGCAGAGTAATTGCACAACTTGAAATTAGCATAGTGTTAAAATCTTTGACTAGCTTAAGTGGATGCCCATATTTTTTTGAAAAAAAGGACTAATCTACAAAACAAGAAGACCAACTTAATTGGACCAGAAAGTAAGAAACTTCAGAAGAAATCGTATTGCTATATGGAAAACTGAGAGAAACATTAGTGTAAAGTTTAGCAATATTATACAACAGGGAGAAAGGCAACCTTTACATCCAATTCTTCAAACCGTCTTACATTTTAAGTAAACCAACCAAGGTTATGAAACAGAATAACACATGAAGTCCGACTATAATTCATTTCATTTTTTACCAAACATAATGATAACAGCTGACTATTTGTGGGTGCAATTTCTGTTAGTAGATTCCAAAACACAATACAAAGATAAACTATTTAGAAGATAAACTTAGAACAAGTTGTTTGAGATGATATGAGCATGTGCAACGTGGGCCGACTGCCATGAGTTGCGACTATAAATAAGAGTGCCTGATCCATGTTGATAGTGCTAAAAGAAATAGGTTAGTCTAACAAGATTAAGGATTAAAGTGACAAGAAATGACATGACTGTTGAAATGGAATTCAGGATATGATTTCAAATAGAGCCAACTGGAGGGTAGATCCATATCTTCAACACCAAGTAACTAAGAAAAAGATTGAAGAGTTGAGTTGAGTTGAGTTTTAATCGACAATAACTACTAAAGTACATATGTTTCCACACTTGCTATATGTTCAAACTTGATGCAGAAAGAAGAAAGGTTACAGGGAAAATAGTCAAATTACAATGAGACAATTGCAAATGCCTATGGTGATAAGAACACATATAGTCCATCAAGAAGTCTATGGTATGTCCAGGTAACTTACCTGGGGATGATCGGCATTAAAAGGAGGGATTCCTACAAGGAGCTCGAAAAGAATAACACCCACAGACCACCAATCTGCTGTAGCACCTACAATAGGGATAACGCAAAGGTAGTACAACTCAGAATTAGGGATAAAAGAGGAGAAATAATAAGCACAATGGTGTACAGCATATGTAATAACCATTCAGCGAAAAAATTCCGAACCATGTCCTGTCCCAAGAAGTATCTCAGGTGCCAAATAATCAGGGGTGCCAACAACTGATTGTTTTTGGCGCTCTTCTCGTTTTATCGATGGCTGGGTTGCAGGCTTTGGTTCACCGATGCCAAGAAGAGTAGTGGTACTACTAACTGGTGGACCTGATAGGTCATCTGTACTGTTGATGAGACCTACCTTTGAGAGCCCAAAATCTGTCAACTGTAACCGAAGGGATTAGATTTATGAGAAGCGCCAAGTAGTTTCACAATTAGCATCGCAACATGGAGAGAACAACAACAAAACCCATTTAGTCCTCAATCATTGGGGGTATGAGCGGAGGAGGATTGGGGGTATGGGCGAAGGAGGATTGGAGACAGACCAAACCTTTAGCAATATGCACAAAGTGACTGAATTTAGAATACCACTGAAATAGTAGCCCCCTATACCTGTTTTGCTACGGAACCATGCCCCCGAATCAAAGCCAAATGGCATCAGAGAGGGCAGGCCTAGAAACCCAAATCAATTTATATGCACATTACCATGCTTCCTTCATTGAAAGTCCAGAGCATCGGTATGCACAGTAACATGGAGAGAAGTGAGAAGAAAATAAAAAGGATATCAAAGAGGATAACAAAAGTTTTCAAAGTTCACAGCTTTTTAAGGCCCAGAGATATTTTTTTCTGAAGCACTACTCTTCTTCCTCCCCTCTTTAAATGTTCTATTATGTGAGCCGTGAGGTACAAACCCATTAACTAAGTCATACATATCTGTCAAGCAGTTGAAGTTACAATTACAAATATATGATATTTGCTTGATTATTGCAACAAAACCCATTGTCGATGTTCTCTATCATATATGAAAGTTCACTGGGTCATGTACATATGTGAAAAACTTGTAGCTAAAAATATTGACCTTGATGTGACCATCTGGACCTATCAACAAGTTATCAGGCTTCAAGTCTCTATGAATGACATTTAAGGAATGCAAATATTCCAATGCGAGGACCTGCAAGTAATAGACCAACTATATTTAGCATTATTTAAAAAACTTGAATTGAGAAAAGGCTAGCAAAATGAAAAGGAAGAAAGTGGGCACTTCTAAGTTAGTTTTGAAAATGCAACCAATTTCTTACAAGTTCTGCAATATATACACGTGCCATGCCTTCATCTAAGCATCCTAGATTTCTCAGCAAAGAGTAAAGATCTCCTCCATTCAAGTACTCCATGACCAAGTAAAGATTTTCCCTACCTGTGAAGGAGTAGAAAAACCGGACCTGTTCACAGTAAACAACAAAAAGTTATTTTTACGTGCAAGGTTCAACTTGTGTTGAAAATTGTGGGGCCTACTCACCACAAAAGGATTGCGAACAGATATTAAGATGTCACGCTCAGCCAAAATGCTTTCAACTGCATTTTTACGAATCATATCAGCCTTCTTCAAAACCTGTAGAAATTCAAAAACATTCTAAATCATTACAAAGCAAATATGTGAATCTAGCTGCCACTACAACAACACTTTAAATCCATAAACGCACATAGACAAGCATCGCATGTAATAATTAAGATCTAAGCTAGGCAAACATGGAATTAACTCGAATAGACTGTTTTCAATTTTTGTAAAATGAGCAAGTGATGAGGGATAAAATCAGTAGGCTTTCTCCGACCAATGAAGAGAAAATACATATAAGAAGCCTCGAACACTGCTTGAACTTGTTCCTCGTTAAAGTTACAAACACAAAACCATCGCAACAATGACCATTTTGATATTCCTAATAATGCATCAATTTCAAGGGAGGGTGGTTTTTGTTTACCTTTATAGCAAACAGGTCACCGGTTGCCCATTTCCTGGCAAGGAAAACACGTCCAAATGCGCCTCTGCTGATTGGTTTTATTATTTCAAAATCTTCTATAGATGTTCTATCCTTAGAAGGATTGATAGGACTTGTTCGCAAACTACGGACCACATCATCTTCTACAGAACTGTCTTCATCACCAATTGTATGAGATGAATCCACTTTGTCATCTTCTATCTGCCCACAAAGATGCACATATTTTTCCCTGTGAAGTTTGAAACATGAATGAGGCAAAAATGAAGTAATTGGATGTCAAGCAATAAACCAACCTTTAAAAGAAATATAGTGCAGTAAAAAGCAGTTATATCTGGAATTCAGTGGCAATAATTTTGGATGTTCTGGCCAAACCACTAGAAACATTTTAGTGTACTGAACTCACTGCAATAGTTTCTCTATACGTCTTCCAAAGGTTTCAACAACAAGGGCATCCACTTTCCTGTCTTGGATGGCATATTTTAGGTCTTCTAGACGGTCAAGCAAATACTCCAAGGCACTGTAGTCAGTATTGTTTACATTGGCTACCAATCGAGCAATATCCACTAGCCTGTTTATCTGTCATTCCATGGTAAATTTAGCAACTTAACTTTAAAAGAAATTACCAAACAAGTTGTTCCTGAAATGTCAACATATGAAAAACCCCAAAATTCGAGAAAGAGGGAGAACAAATGCACATTTCTATGAGATGCACCAAGATATTAAAAGATATAGAGTGAACACTGAACAGAATGGAGAACAAGATCAAAAAAAGGAAAAACAGAATAGAGAATAACTAAGGAGCTAGGGAAATTAGAGGATCAGGTATATTACGAAGAAAAACATCAAGATTCCACCTTATTTAAAGCTATCAAACAGGCAAAGATTGTTCCATCCCATTCAATTTGTATGCAATCAACCCTAATGCAGTTGTGGATTCAAAACTGCACGACTGTGCGAGCGATCAACATTCATAACACATATCGGTCAGCGAAAAGTTTCATGCACAAAATGGCATCATTAGATAGTACGGACATACACATAAAAAAAGAAACAATTTACAAAGTACTGCTCAAAATTTGTGTGACCCTAGTTTAACTTTCTTTCACAGAAACAGAATACATAAATTCACGTTTCTCCAGCAAGAAAGAGATTTTGGCCCAGAAAAGGGCCGGAGGGAGCACAACCAAATACAATCAGAAAAGGGCAAGAAAATGAAACAAATTATCAGTACATACTTGTTGGTAATTTTCATGCTCCGATATTGTTCTCTGGCCAGTCAATAGCAATTCAATTTGGCTCGTTCTTGGGGTTAGTAAGGGCGATCGTGGCGTTAAGCTTCCTGACGATGAGGCTTTCTTACCTAGATCAGGTGCCAAAAGAGCACGAGTTTCACATGACTTGTCAGAAAAAATGGTCAGATCATCCACCGCACAAGCAGTATCAGCTTCAGGAACACAATCAAGCATTTCCTCAGAGCAGCGACGAGAGACGCTATGTCTCTGCTCGGAAAATTGTTCGTGCATGCTTGAATTAGATTCTCTTGCAACCTCATGACTTCCTTGTGCACCATCTGAGCTCTTTGGTGACCAGGAATCCAGTATCTTTTCAAGAGTTTCTGCAACTCGATCAAGCCGTACATTTACACTTAAACCTTTTAAGTCACATCTATCAGCAATTGTACAAATTCTGGAGTGCTCCTCCACATGTACAGTTGGTATTTCAACCTCACATATTCGACAAATAAATGAGTTATCATAGATCACATTGCGTTGATCCCCACAATATCCCCAGGTAACTTTTCTTACTTTTGATGATGTCTCTGAATTGTCACGTGTGCACAACGGAGTATCCAGATTTTCAGTACCATCATCAACACCAGCTGTTTCATCTTTACTGTGCAAGCGACCCAAATTATCCTTAGATGGGGTGTCAACAGAACCTGGGCCTTTACGGTTCTTTTCGGCTGCAGATGGAAGTTTCTTCCATGATGACATCCTATAGCTGCCAGTAGATGAAGAAACACTTTTGGCAGTACTAACCTCCCCAGTGTCACCTCCACTGGCATAATTTTCATTTACTTTATCTTCTTTGATGGTAGCTAAATTGCTTTGGTCCTGCCCGTGTGCTTTCTTGGTCTGTCTTTGAGCAACTTCCTTCCCCTCCATCAAGTTAATGAAATCTTGTTGTGGAGGCCCAAAGTATTGTTCTGGATATACACCAAGGTCACTGAGTTGGTGCAGACCCATAATGCGATCGTCTTCATAACCACTTTCTTTTCGTAATTGCACAAGCCGAGAGCATCGAGTAAGAATAAATAAAAGGCGGGTATATACTTGTCTAAGTGTGCCCACAGGTAGCTCTTGACGCCGGTCATCTAGCTTCTGAACAATGCCTTCACACTTCAACCAAAAGTCACTTGGCGACATTTTTGCACAAAGCCTGGCTATCACTAGCAGATCTTCGAAACTCTCTTTCCATTCAGGGTGTAAATCTGACTCTTTTTCGAGTATACCTACCAAATCTCCAGCAAAGATACCTAAATCCGAGTTAACCTCTTCCTTTAATCTATCAAATTTTGCTCTGATCATTACCATAATTTCCTGGAGGGAAAAGGTAAATATCTAAAATGAGCAGAGCTACTGACATATGAGCAAATAATTATATGAATTGTACAGAAAGTGAAAGGGCAATGTACATGAAATTGACAATGAAAAAGAAGGCACCTGACAGGGATATTGATTACCTCCATATGACCAAATGCACGAGACTTCCAGTAGGGAAAAGGTCGCACGCCTTTGGAATTGAGCTCATGAGAGAAGCTCTTAATATCTGGGGCTCGCTTTTTACGTCCGCTTGTTACACGTAGTATAGCCTGGAATCGCGGAGATTGGATTTCCTTGGCAAAAGCTGCATGCTGACCCTACAATAAGCACAACACCATAGAGCTGAGCTACCTAATTCCTCCAACTAACTTCAAAAGGAAAAAATACAATGACAGAGTATTACCATAAAACACAGTGAAATGAAAATGAAGTTACCTCCAATCCCAGATTGAATGGTGCTGAATCCCTTAATGATTTGGATAGATTCAGTTGGACCTTTCTACCTACAAATAATGAAAAACCATTTTCATGAACAGATTATGTACCACTGACAATAATTTTCTTTTCAGCACTGTTGTGTGCATATCACCAGTAACAGAGTTTTCACCTCTTTCCAAGTAGATGAAAGAAATGACATTAAAAGTCAGTTCTCCTGCCATTATTCTACTTTTTCTCCTCAAACCAAAAATACAAAAACACAATATATATATATATATATGCCTTCAGATACAAAACGGCATATACCACTGAAAATGATTTTTTTCCACACTATGCCGTGCATATCACAAGGAATGGAGTTTTGCATCTTTCTGAGTAGATGAGAAACAACTGACGATAAAAACTCATTTTCATCCACCATTCTACATTTTCTCCTCTAAAAAAATGAAAAAGATAAAGACCAAACCTATATAACCTTCTGATTCACAGCTGCATACTTGCATACAATACACCACAGAAGATGATTTCTTTCCACACTATTTGTAGGTATAATATATATCAGAAGTAATGGGATTTTTGCTTCTTTCCAAGTAGATGAAAGAAATGACATAATCTAATCATTTTCGTACCACTGTTATACCTTTTCCCCCTCAGACCTTGGGTAAATAAGAAAAAAATGACACCTTAACTACACCTTCTTAGACATCATTTTCTCCCAATTCACTTGTGTGTACATTGGTAATCAACAACATATAAAACTACACCCCGAAGGTTCGTGAAACATGATTCAGTCTAATTTGTGCTTCGCTAACTATTCGGGTTTCACGCTAAGTTATGGAAGATGTAAACCCAAGGTTATAAATGCATGCTATATACAGCCGATGTAACTTGTACACCATTCTTTATTCAATACAGAGTGGAAACTTGTGTGCGCGGTGAACATACTCAACTTCACAGTTTGGGAACCACATAAAGATTATCTTCGTTTCTTGCGTTCTTTGTTCCTTTTCTTGATTGTTCCCATGCATCATGCGTTTACTGGTTTGGCCGATTTTTTAACGCACCCATATGTAATCATGGAAAACCAGAGGCGAAAAAAGTATGCCGATAGAGAACAGACCTTGTTCCGTGGATGTGGCGTTGTTATTATGAGGAACTGACAAATTAGCCTTAGGGCACACACCATCCTTCCCCGTACCAGCATCGTTGCCGAGATTCGAAGGAGTGCCACCCGACGACGAGAACCGAAGGGGCGAAGGCAGGGGAGCCGACCGAGTCCGAATGTGATTCAACCCTAGCGAGGAAGCGAGCACTATCGACGCCTCTTCTTCGGATTCCGCTCCTTCTCCGTCACTTCCATCTTCTTCGTCGCTCCTGTCCGCGATCACGCTCTCACCGGGGCTCCTCCGGACCGGAATCGGCGGGATCTTCCTCAGCTTCACCCTCGGCGGCAGCGGCGAAGAATCCCTAGGGTTTGGACCCGACGAATCTTCTGGATTTTCCGGAACGTTCGGTCGAGTCGACATGGATGGGACCCCGGGATTTGATCATGAGTGGAAAGTAACAAATTCTAGTGTGAGAAAAAGACGGGATTCAAAGTTTGGTGAGAGTGAAGGTATGGCAGGGGATGAAGAGAGAGAGAGAGAGAGAGAGAGAGAGAGAGAGAAACCGAACGGATGTGGAAATATGGAAGATAATTGATGGATTCGGATAAAGAATCCTGGCTTTTAATGATTATCTTCTAGGTAGATAGAGAGATACGCAATGGAATGGAATGGATTGAAATAGATGCAGAGATATTGAGGATTGAATTTGGGGGAATTAGGTGTTGAGGATTGAGATGAGGGAGGGGAGGGGAGGGGGAGAGGAGAGAGATTTTCGCGGGAAAGGGGAGCGTTAATGGCTGACACGCAAGTGGGGTTTCAAACGAGGGATTCGGTTTCGAAAACAGACGTGCTCTGTGTCTCGACAGTGGTAGTTAAAAGGACGCGTGGGTTTTTCGAGGCGACAGTTATACTTTGCCGGCCAACTGTATCGCTGCCAAATGGAGCCCGGGTGTAAATTATTCGCTACATTTATTTTACAACCGCAAACACTTATACTCTCTCAGTTCCAAATTTTTTATTCGGTCCGCAAAATGAAGTGTTAAAAATAATGCAATTTTTTCAAGAAAAAATTCAAAATTTTTTCACAAATTAAAAATATTCATTGATATCTAGTAAATTGTTGAAAAACTTTTGATTTTTTCTTTTAAAAATTGTATTATTTTTAACACTTCATTTTGCGAACCGGACAAAAAATTTGGGACGAAGGGAGTACATATCTACTCATATTTATGTTGGAGCCTACATGCACTATACCTTCGGGGGTCGTTTGGACAAAAAAGCCAAAGTGGCTTTTTTTTTGTTCTTATTCAAAAAAAATTCGTATCACTTGGCTTATCATCATTTTTTTGAGGATTATTGCATCCTCGTGACAAGAGGAATCTAAAAACTAAAAAATTTTGATCGAAATTCAATTTTTTTTGAATAAAGACGAAAAAATTGACTTATTGGCTTATTTTCGTCTTTATGTGGCTTTATTTGGCTCATTTTTTGCGGGAAAGTCATTGCCTTCTCTACGAGAACAACCCCTCAGTATGTGTAAAATTCACTAAAAGAAACTTAATTTGACGTTAAAAAAAAACTTGTATTATTTTATGGTTGACGTTAAAAAAAAACTTAATTTGCAAAAATTGTATTATTTTTAACATTCCGTTTTACGGACCGGACAAAAAATTTGGGACGGAAGGAGTACATATCTACTCATATTTATGTTGGAGCCTACATACACTATACCTTCAGTATGTGTAAAATCCACTAAAAGATGTGAGTGTGTATAATGTGTTTGCATGTGTTTTTGTGGTTGTGGTTATATATCAAGTGTTATTCACTATCCCTCGGACACCGGAATGAACCAAACTCATTTTCATTAACCATTCATGTAGGGCTTTACACATTTTATGTAGGGGCCACGTAAACGTGCAATGAAAATAGAGTTTGGGACACCACGTGAGATACCGGGAGCATTCAATAAGTTTGCCCAAACTAAGGCTGACATGGCTTAATTTTGCTATTGGCCCCTTGTGTTTTATACCGTAAGATTTTTTGGAGGGTAAGTTAAAACTTTTAGAGGATTCGCAATGGGGTTTGATGTATTTGTGTGTTAAAATATTTGTTAAAATGTGTATTAAGATAAAAACGGGTCTCACAAGTATGTGTTAGACATTAATAATATAGAAGTGTGTTAGAACATTCACAATAAGTTTGGTAAATTTGTGTGATAAAATGTTTGTTAAGATAAAAGTGGGTCCCACAAGTGTGTATTAAAAGTAGTGGATATTTATATTTTATGGTTGAAGTTTGAATTATTGTTTGCTAGCATCTTTGCCAAACTTGGCACACATGCTAGCACACTACTAGATTTAGCACACTCTAGCACACAAACATTGTGACACAAAAAATACATTTTTATTTGCTAATTCTTAGCACACACAATTAACACACTAGTTAACAAACACATTACGAATGCTCTTATAAAGCAACCAATCAAGATCAACAAGAGGTCAAAACCTCAGTACAATCAGAGCCTACCTATCCAGTTAGGAAAAGTAAACTAAGAAACAAAGCAATTACATAGAACAGAAAATCCTAGAACTAAGGTTCTAGGATGTACGTAACAAGAAACTGATTTGCATTGCTATGCTTAACATACAGATTGATTTTGGTCCCGTTGCTTAATTTGTCTCAAATTTAACCTCAATATTTGAAAGTTGTTGGGAAGTTCGATGTGCGAAAGCATAATGATGGGTGGCGGTTAAGGATGGAAAACAAAATCGACCAATAGGTGTCCTACATAGAGGTGAAAGGTTCTAAATATTATTCGACTCTAGTCCGAACGTTTTAAGATAGCATTAGTAGAACAGGATTGAATTTAAAGGTATGTGAAATAAAACTCGATAGGGTTTTGGGTATGGCAAAATTGATCACGCGGTGGTTCTAATGTCATTTGTCTTGTGAAAGATCGTTGTTTCTTAAAGCTTATGCAGGGTTAAATGCTACCACACCAGCCTTGGTGGTTTGGGCCTAAACCGGGGTGAATGAGGCGTTCAAGAGCTCTAAGCATGGGTGATGCTAAGTGTCGCGGTTGTCGAATTCCAAAATTGAAGGCCAAGGAAGAAAGAGTGCATACCTATGAGTCCAACGGAGTGAACGGTATGAAGATTGGTGCACCAAGGTGCACACGGATTGTCGAAAGCAGAGACCCATTCTCTGTAGGGGTAATTAGTGTTCAGTGGGAAGAGGGGTATTTTATCCCCAAGTTACGGAGTAGTTTTTGTGAAATTCCTCTAAACATGAAACGGAGGAAGACAAATTCCTAATACATGGAAGGGCCATGTTAAATGACTATTACACCCCTTAGCCAACCCTCCCCCTTTCTTTCTCCCTCTAACTTTACTCTTTATCTCTCTGCTGGCTAGTCTGTTTCCCCAACCCCCCAACCCATCACCGCCGCCCATCACAGCCACCATATCCACCATTGTCGTCGCCACCCATCACCACCACATCGCTGAGCTCAACAATCCCAATATTCCCAAAACAAACGGCTCAAACCTTCATCAACCACCACCGCATCGTCGTCTTCGATTTGGACCGAGTCAACTCGTACGGTGATCCTAGTCGACCCACAAGAGAATGAGATCCAACTCGCTGAATCCCTCATGGCTTGCGTCGAGGCTATCCAACTCGAAAACCTTAAACTCGTCAATATTTTGGTGAAGGAAATCGATATTCGGCGGTGGTCGTGGTGCATACAATTGTTCTGTATTTTTTAATTTCAAATGAGTTTGCGATGGATTTACAGGAGGTGCAATGAAAAGGCTGGGGTTTTGCATAAACTTTAGTACTAATAAATTACATTTGCATGAGTTCAAGTCTGGGGGAAAAGGCTGGGTAGCACCGCTGGGTGCAATCCACTCAGATTGGAATGCATGGCCACTAGCGTAGAATCCAGAGAGAGGTGAAGAAAGTATCAGCACGAGTTAATAAACGATTTGAACTTATCCCAAACAAACAAAAGTCTTAAGTCGAGAAAAAAAAAACCAGTAATGGCGATAACGATGGTTGGGTTTCAGGGGATTTCTCTTCTTCTCTTCTTTAAAGTCTTCCTTCTTCTCTTTTACTTCCCACTTCTATATTAAAGAAAGTTGGTAGTAGTGGGGATTGCATGTTCCCTCTTTCTCTTTTAAGAATCTATACATATCTGTATTTTTTTTCAACAATTATGTATTTTTAAATTTCAAATGGATTTTGTGATGGATTTATAAGATAGTGTTCACGGGGTCTATACTAATATCTGACGCAGTCCTTTATATAAGTAATGACTTGTTCTTTATACCTCAAATAATAGTCAATTATTTGGGACAAAATTCTCTCACAAAATATGGCTTAGTCGATATTAAAAGAAAAAATGGTCTTTACTAATACCTAACGTAGTCCTTTATAATTAATAACTTGCTCGTTTATACCTCAAACAATAGTCAATTATTTGGGACAAAGTTCTCTCACAAAATATGGCTTAGTCGATGTTAACAGAAAGATTGGTCTTTACTAATACCTAACGTAGTCCTTTATAATTAATAACTTGCTCGTTTATAACTTAAACAATAGTCAATTATTTAGGACAAAATTCTCTCACAAAATATGGCTTAGTCGATATTAACAGAAAAATTGGTTTTTACTAATACCTAACGTAGTCCTTTATAATTAATAACTTGCTCGTTTATACCTCAAACAATAGTCAATTATTTGGGACAAAGTTCTCTCACAAAATATGACTTAGACGATGTTAACAGAAAAATTGGTCTTTATTAATACCTAACGCAGTCCTTTATAATTAATAACTTGCTTGTTTGTACCTCAAACAATAGTCAATTATTTGGATAAAGTTCTCTCACAAAATATGGCTTGGTCGATGTTAACAGAAAGATTGGTCTGTACTAATACCTAACATAGTCCTTTATAATTAATAACTTGCTCGTTTATACCTCAAACAATAGTCAATTATTTGGGACAAAGTTCTCAAAAAAATATGACTTCGTCTATAACAGAAAGATTGGTCTTTACTAATATCCATTGGAGTCCGTTATAATTAATGATTTGCTCATTTATACCTCAAATAATAGAGACAATAGAGACAAAGAGGTATGAAAATGGGTTTTCGATGTAGCAATGCTCGCAATCCATTTCAATCAAAAATCCCACATAATTAATGGGTTTTCGCTTGTGGGATCCCTAGCTATAGCAATGCTCACAACCCCAATTGACACCGCTACTATCTGCCAAATTTTGTTGCTCCCCATCAGCAAAATCATTTTGAAAAAGAAAAACCCATAAAACGAGGAGTGTATAGAGAGATAATCGTGTTTTGATCAAGATCAAGAGCTTTGATCCGTGGAAAAGATGGTCGTGACTTGTGGGTGGGGAGAGAGAAAGAAGAGAGCTTGAGAGGGCAAGAGAGGAACGAAGAGTGGATGTGAGGAAGTGAGTGGGAAATTAACATTGCTTCGTTTTCCTTTTTACTTCTGTATGATTATGGGTTCAATTCTTCGATGGGTTATGGCAATGGAGGTGTCTGGATTCTGAGAGTAGAGAGGGAATGAACACCATTGTGGATTCAGGAAAGCTAGGAGTGGTGGGATTTTGGATTACGGGTATTTTTTTCTTGATAAATTAGAAATACCAAGTCTTGGGAATTAATATTCTCCTTCCCATCACTTATTAATTTCAAAAAAGTAGTCCATCAGTTGAGACTTGTTTGCCCAACACCCACTGAACAGTAATTCCCCCTTCTCTGTATCTGTCCGCATAAGAAAAAAGGGAAAAGAAGAAAAAGAAAGAAGATGAAGCAGAGGAAGGTGCTCAGAAAAGAAGAAAGTAAAAGGAAAGTAGCAAGAAAGAAGCAAAGTGGGGATTATATGCCATTTAACTTCCTTAGGAAGTTGCTTGTTCCTTCTGAATTAAGATTACCAATTTCCAACAGATACTTGCAGTTTTTTAATTGAAAAGAATAAAGTAAAGTTAATTTACAAAGAACCACAACTGATTAGAAGGAAAAGAAAACAAATCAAAGAACCACAACTGTACGAAATAAAAAATAAAAAAAGAAAGAAGAAGAAGAAAAAGAAGCACAAGACTAAGGCAGCAAAAGAGTTTTTTTTAGCTCAGTTAGGATGCTTGTAAATTTGTAATCTTTGGTGGGAATAGGAATTTGATTGCGAGAAATCAAATTCTTGTAATTCAATAGTCCGAGTAATTCTATTCTTACATTGGATTAATTCTGTAATCTTCTCCATAAATAATTTATTTTGGATTTTTTTAAACTCAAAATTTTCCTTTAATTATGGGTAACCTGCTAATGACCTGTTTAGCAAATAAATTTTAAAGTACAAGTCGTAACTAGTATCATAAATATGTATTAGAAAACCAAAAATCGGCATACAAAAATCACAAATTGTCATAATTTAGACATACGATATACACTGTGTACCATAACTTCCCCCTAAACTTAAATAGACTTTTCGATCTACCCATACCGTAAAAATATCTCGACAGAATAACTTCCCTATGAAAGGCTGTTCTGTTCGACGGTTTCCACCCCATTCTGCACTACGCCCGTTTACTTCATAAAGCTCAAGTGCAACTATTTTCTCTCTAGAGCATTCTACTACTGTATTTGTTTGATCAGTTCCCGTAATATTGTCAATAATTTTCGTTTGGTTATCGAGGAAAAAAATGGCTGGAAAAGGACAAGGACCCGCGATCGGGATAGATCTCGGAACGACTTACTCCTGCGTGGCTGTTTGGCAGCATCAACGCATTGAGATTATAGCAAATGATCAAGGGAACAGGACGACGCCATCTTACGTTGCCTTCACAGATGCAGAACGTTTGACCGGCGATGCTGCGAAGAATCAAGTTGCCGTGAACGCAACTAACACTATTTTCGGTATGGTCTAAGCGCTAAAAAATTGTGCTGTTTTTATCCAAGTACAAGGAATTTCTTTTGTTGATTCTATTGCATGCTTCTATGCCTTGTGTGTTTTACAGTGTTGTTATTTCTTCATTAATCTGCCAAATAATCAGCGCTTTTTAATGCCCGCAACATCTTAGAGCCTCTAGTTATGCATGTCGTTTTACACGGATTATACTAGCTATTAGGGAGAAATCCTTTCCTGTCTTAATCTTGTGATTATTTGGAGGATAATAGATAAAAGTAGCATTGATATTCGCAAAAGTGTATTGATATTTGTGAAAGTGTATTAATATTTGTACTTCAATGATTAACGAAGAGTTGTACATTTAGGTGGAGAATTTGGGTCTGTACTGGGAGTGAAGTAGTGTAAACATGGAAGAGATTTGAGGCTGGTACAGAGAGTGGTTATGGAGTTTTGGTTCATGTGATCTAAAACCTTGCCTCAGACGCCCTTCCTACATCAGTACTATGTTGCGGAAACTAAGGATCAAACCAGAACACAAACACACACACAAACACAGAGACAAAGATTTACGTGGTTCCCCAAAATCGGGTACGTCCACGGGGTAAACCGGAGCAATTATTCAAACAAAGGAAGCTTTACAAGTGAGGTCTCTCACCTCACCACACTCTCTCATCTCTGACCTACATTTCTACTGCAAACAGACCTCACAATTTCCTTCAATGGTCTCTCACTCAAGAGAGATACAAACCCCAAGCAGAGGACTCCAATTTATAGCCAAAACCTGGAGCCCTATTCATGAGCCACGAGAGGCTCATTTACTGCAATCCCATGCCTGGGATTTTCAAGATTTAGGCAAATCTTTTGAAGTCTACAAAGGCTGCCAAGGCTGCCATCTTTGACCAATGAGAGAATTGGAGCCACACTTCAGCAGCCCATGTGCTGATTTCAACAATCTCCACCTTGACGACAATTCTCCAAAAAGTCCGATGCTGCCCCCAAATACAATCCAAAAACAGAACAAACAGACTCTCTACAAACTCGAACAAACAAAGAGAGACAAGAGAGCAAACTATAGAAGCAAACAACAGTGCTCTCAAAACAGAACAAACAAACAGACTGACTGCAGATAACAGATGCTCTTAACAAATTCAAAATACCGGAACAAACCAACAGAAGAGCCAGATTTCCGAAGTCTTCGAGTAAACTTCAGAACAGATTCGGACAAGTCGCGCGACAACTCAAAAGTCCCGGCAACAGATTCATATACAAATTCAGATGCTTGACCCACATCAAGCCAAATGCTCAACCTCGATTGAGCCAGGCGCCCCAGAGGCGCATGCACCCCGAAGGTGCTTAACATTGAATCAGGTGGACTGAGCTTGAACCACCATCAAACTCACTCCCAATAACTTCAGCGGACAGATCTGCAGTAGATTCAAAATCAAATTCCCCAATAACGGTGGCAGCTCCACCTTCAGCTTTACTCACACACACACAGTGCACACACTGCACTTTTCATACAACAAGGGGAAGTGATCCCCTGTGGTCACACCCACCCACTAAGGGTGCACCCCAACAATAATCACCCCCTACACCCGAGTGGGGTAATCGTTGAATTCGCAGCGTTGTCCGACTGCAATCCGCCACTCTAGCACCACAGCTATCCCCTGCTCACACCAGAGGCTCCACTCGCCAGATAATCTCACACATCACCTGCGAGGAGGCTAAAACAACCCAGCTAGATATCCGTGACTCATATCGGCAACACCGCCGATACATTGCACCCCCTCAACCGAGTGCTCCGCATCCAAACCCGGATGCTCCACATCCACGTTCGTCAATCCCGTTCTGCCCCTCTAGTCAAGCGCCTGTGTCACTGCTAGCCATCAGAAGTTTCACCACCCCCACACCGGAAGTGTATCTACCAACTGACCGAGTGTCTCCTTGCAAGACCAGATCTTCCGCGGCTGAACTCCGAACGCACCGTGCCCAATCACAGAGCACAAAATCCGATTGAACCAGACTGCTTCCGATCTCTGCAAGTCTGCTCCGCTAAGCGCTCGCACCGGCCTAGGAGCCCCCAATCCGAAAACGGAGCCCGCGGTTGCGTCCGGAACGTCGAGATAGTCAAAATCGACTAATCATACGCGAAAAACGGAGTCCGAATGGCCCCGAAATCGCAAAAAAAACAAATCTGGCAGTTTGACCATTGACCAGCCACTGTACCGCTGACTGGACTGCCATGTCAGCGTTGACCTGCTGACGTGGACAGTTGACCTCTGACGTGTCACCAAAATGGGACATTCCTGCTGACGTGGCACCGCCACGTGGTCGCTGACGTGGCTGCTGACTGGGCCGATGACTCATCGCCTAGTCAGCGTTGACCGCCCATGTGGCGTTGACCGGCACACGCTCTCCACACGCCAGCGTGTGCTCTCCGCGTGCCAGCGTGCGCTATCCATGCGCGGGCGCAGATCTGACGCGCTTCGCACGCCCCACCTTTGACCGGCGCGTGCTCGCTCCTCCGGCCACCTCCGACGACGTTCCGACCACCGTTGTGATCGTCTCAACAATCCGAATTTGGGTCTTTGATCAAAAAAAATTTCCGATCACTTTTCGGAACTGGGTTCTATCTGGACAGAACTCGCGGTGAACGCCGCCGTCGAACGGAGCGTTCTGCTTCTGTGGTGCTCGGTTCGCGACGGGCCTTGGTGCGTTGGAATCGTCTAGGAGAGACGCACGAGACTCAGTGATCAAACTGAGTTTTTGATCAGAATTCCGTGACTGTAATTTTCTGGACAGAAACGGAAAACAGAGCCGAAACAGAGTTTGTGTTCTTGGTAACCAAATGCTCTGATACCAATTGTTGCGGAAACTAAGGATCAAACCAGAACACAAACACACACACAAACACAGAGACAAAGATTTACGTGGTTCCCCAAAATCGGGTACGTCCACGGGGTAAACCGGAGCAATTATTCAAACAAAGGAAGCTTTACAAGTGAGGTCTCTCACCTCACCACACTCTCTCATCTCTGACCTACATTTCTACTGCAAACAGACCTCACAATTTCCTTCAATGGTCTCTCACTCAAGAGAGATACAAACCCCAAGCAGAGGACTCCAATTTATAGCCAAAACCTGGAGCCCTATTCATGAGCCACGAGAGGCTCATTTACTGCAATCCCATGCCTGGGATTTTCAAGATTTAGGCAAATCTTTTGAAGTCTACAAAGGCTGCCAAGGCTGCCATCTTTGACCAATGAGAGAATTGGAGCCACACTTCAGCAGCCCATGTGCTGATTTCAACATACTACACTACTACTGCTTCAGCTTGTTTGTAGCTGTATTGAATGTGATTTCCTTTTGTAACAGTGTCTAAACTAGCAGCATAAGTTCATACAATATAATTTTGTGTTTTGTATCTCTTGTTATACCCTTTTAGATATTTTACACATATTTCTACCTAGTTTGCCATTGGTTTTTGAAATTTTGGTTTTTTCCAGACGCGAAGCGTCTAATCGGAAGAAGGTACAACGACACCACAGTTCAGAGTGACATCAAACTATGGCCATTCAAGGTCACACCCGGTCAAGACGACAAACCAATGATTGGAGTAACATACAAGTATGAAGAGAAGCAATTCTCTGCCGAAGAAATCTCCTCAATGGTCCTCGTAAAAATGAGAGAAATTTCAGAGGATTACCTCGGCACCACCATCAAAAATGCCGTCATCACCGTTCCTGCCTACTTCAATGATTCTCAGAGACAAGCCACCAAAGACGCCGGCGCCATTGCTGGCCTCCACGTCATGCGGATAATCAACGAGCCAACTGCAGCCGCCATTGCTTATGGTCTCGATAACAAAACCAGTAGCACCGGTGAGAAAAAGGTGCTCATATTCGACCTTGGGGGCGGAACATTCGACGTCTCTGTATTAACCATGGAAGAGGGTAAGTTCGAGGTTAAAGCTACGGGTGGGGATACCCATTTGGGGGGTGAGGACTTCGATAACAGGATGGTGAACCATTTTGTTCGGGAATTCAAGAGGAAGCACAAGAAGGATATTAGTGGGAACCCAAGAGCTTTGAGGAGGTTGAGGACTTCTTGTGAAAGAGCAAAGAGGACTCTTTCATCGACAGCTCAAACTACGATTGAGATTGATGCGTTATACGAGGGCATTGATTTTTTCTCCGGGGTTACTCGGGCCAGGTTCGAGGAGCTGAACATTGATTTGTTCAAGAAGTGTATGGAGCCAGTGGAAGAGTGTTTGAGGGATGCGAAATTTGACAAGAGCAATGTCGACGAAGTGGTTCTTGTTGGTGGGTCCACTAGGATTCCAAAGGTCCGGCAATTGCTGCAGGATTTCTTCAATGAGAAGGAGCTTTGCAAAAGCATTAACCCTGATGAGGCTGTGGCTTATGGTGCTGCGGTTCAGGCAGCGATTTTGAGTGGTGAGTGGATTGACAAGGTTCAGGACTTAGTACTGGTGTTGGATGTCACTCCGCTTTCCCTTGGTTTGAATGACGGTAGTGGGGTTACGAATGTTTTCATTCCGAAAAACACCAAGATTCCTACGAAGAAAGAGCAGGATTGGCAAACTTGCTTGGATAACCAAACCAGTGCTTTGTTTCGAGTCTATGAGGGGGAAAGCACTCAATCCAGAGACAACAACTTGTTGGGCCAATTCAGAGTGACTGGATTTCCTCCGGCTCCTAGGGGCGTCCAGAGGTTCAATGTCTGTTTTGACATTGATGAGAATGGTATTCTGAATGTGTCTGCAGAGGACAAAACTATGGGACAGGTGCAGAAGATCACGATCACCAACGATAAGGGTAGGTTGTCTAAGGAGGAGATTGAGAAAATGGTGCAGGAGGCTGCGAAGTACAAGTTGGAAGACGAGGAGCAGAAGAAGAAAGACGAGGCGAAGAACGCGTTGGAGAATTACGCTTATAACATGAGGAGCGCTATTAACGATGAGAAGAATGGCGAGAAGATTCCTCGGGCTAACAAGAGGAAGATTAAAGCGGCGCTTGAGCAGGCAATTCAGTGGTTGGATGAGAACCAGCTCGCTGAGAGGGAGGAGTTTGAGGATAAAATGAAGGAGTTGGAGGGCATTTGCCACAATATTGTGGAGCTTGATTAAGATGTTCCAATCTTCAGCTTGAGGATTTCAGTAATGCCGATCAAAAAAAAGCTTTAGGATTTCAGTAATTCCTCTTTGTCCACTGCAAACTATGAACATGTAAAACCTTTCGGGTATTTCTTTTCTGTATTTTTGTGTTTTGGTTTTTTGGTTTCGCTTCAGGCAGAACTACATATTGCGTCTTTACTATGTCATTGCTTTCGGCTGCAACTTGAAGGTGAAAGTGTTCTGTGAAACCGTTGGACTTGATCTCTTTTTGGCTTTGCCAACAAAATTTTTGGATTACTACTCTTTCAGCAAAGGAGTCTGTGATGATTCTCTGGTGGGATTTCTACAAGCATATGAGCAACAAGTGAAGTAAAAAAGTGCTACAGAAACTGTTTCTTTCTTGGCTGACTACGAACTTCAGTGAAGCCATTATTCTAGGTAGTACTCAGTGGAACTAAACTGTTATAGAAAAGAAACGAATATGTAATCCTTCCATTCTCAAGAGTTTTTGCATCCACTTTTCTTAGTCAATATATAGAATCATTTCATTGCACATCGTTCATGCTCATAAGCCAGCTCAAATCAGAAGGAAAAAGAGTGAACCCAGAAGCAAGATTACTGTACAAGCTGAATTGTTGTGCTAGGTGGTGGTTGACGAGTATTGAATTCTAACAAAATATTAGAAGCATGAGCACAAAATATGCATATATAATCATACATTTATCAGCAAAGAACTTATACCAGCACTTGGGCATTCCAGACATCTTTCTCTCTCTCTCTCTCTCTCCACCCCCCCCCCCCCCCCCCCCCCCCCCCGTGTGCTAGTGTTCTGCAGTTTTGTGAAACTTACTTAATAAGGTTATAGTTTTGTGGGGGTTTTGAAGACAAGTGGTGTGGTTGAGAGAGATGAGGAGAGGACCAAAGGCTATGTGGTTGATTTCTTATCAGTGTCACTTCGTGCAATCTCTAAGGATCCAGAGGCTTATCTGTCTGCTTGTATATATGCTCAGGTACTTCAATGGTTGTATTTGTTTCCACTACTGCTACTTTTTTTTTTGTCTTTAAGATTATGAATTGGTTAGTGGTGTTTTAGAGTGTTTCTGTTTTGCCTGGTTTCACTTGCCTGATAACAGTTGATTGGTATTGTACAGTAAACACAGTGAGAATGAGAGCGATGGCAAGAGGATTGGTTAGTGAGAGGACATTTTTCCGACATATAAAACCTCCTCTATTGTATGAAGATATGATCTCATGAAAGTGGATGCAAAATGCTTCCCACAAAACATGGAATCTATGTGCGGAACTAGCTAGAGCGTGGAAAATCTATCTGCTGTGGAGCCTGGAGTTTTGACTTAAATGTAGAAAAATTCAAGGATTTAAATACCTTGAATTTTTTGTTCACTTGATGATAGCTTTTTACACTTTTTAGTCTTATGGTTACCAGTAAACATTGATGATTAGACATAGCTTTATTCGGCAGACTCACGGGATGATTTTTTAGATTAGTTTTGCACCAAATCCTACAACCGTTTTTCAAAGGACAGAGAGAGGGTGTTTTGCTTACCTCTATCTTACTTGGTTCTTGCTCTTCTCAAGCCTCTATCCACTACTGATACACTGCAATCTTCTTCACAGTACATATTCATTGCTAGTTTGCAACCTTGTTTTAGCATTTGCTAGTTAGACGTTGATCTGTCCACTTGGAGTGAGCTCGGTCTTGGTCCTTCCGCAGAACTTAAGCACCTGGAGAAAATGTTTTCTCTACGCAGGAGTGGGAATTCTAACAAATAGTTTTGTATCACTGCGGAGAGTTTTTTTGTGTATGTTTTCCTTGCCCTGAAGATTGACGCAAAAGATGAACATGGAGATCAGTCAGTCACTCAGAAACAGAATACAATTGAACTGTTGTCTTATCAAAGGTCACGGTGATGAGACTTGTGCCGTCAGATTCTAATCAGTGTACTGTTCAGTTTCACTTTACTTTAACTTGGGATCACGACCTAGCTCATACTGTGCTAGAGGTATGATTGTTCTCCATTATGTTTTCGTCATTTACATCTCAAAATTGCATGTTCAGTTATCTTCCTCAATCCTTAAGCTGTGCAATCCACCTGCTGTTTCGTGGCAGCTTCATATTGATGATTTTCGTTTTACTGACAATAGAGCAGCCAGAGAATGACAATAGCAGTGGCCTCAGTGGCCGGTTTATCCGTGTACTATTACATTGGCTTCAAGAATTCCTTTTTACCTGTGGTCTTATTTCATCTCCGTGTACTATTACATTGCCTGTAAACCTTGTGCTTATTATGCCCCTCGTCTTCTATTTCTTGCCTTTGGCATCTCATCACCCTGGTATTTGTTAGTTATGGGTGTTGCCAATGGATATGCAGAATCTTAAAATCCTGCAATTGTACCAGTTTAATTTCTCAGTGTGACAGTTATGGACCCTAACTTGGTCTAACGCCACTAAGCTTACCGGAAAAAAGGTGCAAGACATTTAGCTTGTTAGTCATTGATATTCTCTACTACTACAAGCTGTCCCTTTTGGGTAAAATGGTGGATAGGAGAATGTTGTTGCCTATTCTGAGTTGAGGGAGGAGAATTGTTGAAATTTTTTGGTATAGTCACACTTCATAGTCCTCGCCTTCGCATAAATCCCGGGATGAATGAAGATGTCTCCTATTTAAGCCCTTCTGTGTTTTTCTTTGACATGCTCTTTGACAGAGGAACAAGCTAATGTGATTTCTGCTTCCATTTTTTCTCTGGACTTGCCACCGCCAGTACTACTTATCCAATAGCTGCCATAATACCAGAAATTCCACTCTATCAAAGCAATCGGGCATGGCCGGTTTGCCTACTGTTTGCAGATGTGACGGGAAATTGTCTCTAAATTCCGCCTAAAATAACATCACTCGTGAGTAGTTTTTCAAAAGTGCTAAAAGTACTACAAGTGCTAAAGCACTTTAGAAGAAAAGGGAATTGATGATGCTTAATCTTTTTTGTTCTTGCTTAAACTCATTCATTGCATGACTTAATTGCCCTTCATTATACCACTTGCTTTACGAAAATACCCCTTCAAATCTCATAAGTGCAAGGCAACTGTTTTTCCAGTTCCACAAGTTCAACCAAAAATGAAAACTTACGAGCAAAACAAGAGCTAATTTTAGAAGACGAGCAAACCAAAATTAAACATCAAAAACTGTTTTGTAGTTCCATGTTTTCATCAATTCACGAGCAACCCATATAACAAATAAAAAATTGGTAGGAGGTCCACTATAGCATATTTGTAACCTACTAAGTCCACTTCTAAATTTCATAACCCTCTAATCCACTAATATAGTTATATAACCTAATAACTCCAATTTACTTAAAAAGAGATATTTTTCAAGACCAAAAATCCTCATAGATAACATATAGAGAGAGAAACTCTAGATCATAAAACAGATCTGAGCCTCCCCTCTCCCCCTCTCTCTCTCTCTCCTCCCCTCCCCTGGCGAACCGTCCGCCTCCAAACTCTCCACGCCGACGAGTTCTCCCTCACTCACCACGAACTGGATCGGGCCCCCTCTCTCTCTCTCTCTCTCTCTCTGATTACTCGTCGCCGCCGCAGTCCTGATCCTCCTCATTGTTGGAACATTTTTAAGAAAATAAATGTTAAATATTAATTCCTCTGTTATCATCCTCATTATTCTTCCATTACACAATTATGTTTATATTAAACCAAAATTGGTTACAAGATTTAAGGGAATTTATGATTGTTATTATGTCTATTAATACCTATTACATCTATATATAGAGGTACTCCATACAAGTGAGATGGTTATGGAAAATAGAGGAAGCATATGGAGAGTATACACAAAAAATGAAAGAGAGTTTCAGAGTATTCATAAACTATTTTTTATAGAGTTGGGCAACTCGGTTCGTGACTCGTTCAAACCTCTCGGTGGTCGTGAACATCGTATGAGGGATGCTTGTGAGCTCTTGGGTTTAATCTTGGGGCTAGTACACTCCGGTGGAACCTTCACGAGGGAAGGAATATTAGCCTTAAGACAGTGACTACACGACTCTCATTCTCACAGGCAACATCTTTCATACTTTCATTACTTGTATATTCTCTCATATCTACTTGTTGAGTTTTTATGTTTATGTGTACCTATATAATTCTTGTGATAAATAAATCTTTTGTGTATATAAATCCTAACAGTTAAGGTTAATATTTATCTCTCAATAAATTGGAACAGTGAAGTCATGTTTTTATTCTTGCTAGGAAAAAAAAAGTCAGTTTCTATTCTTACACGCGCGCATGGCTAGTGACTAGTACATGGATCTTGTATCTTGCTACACGTACACGTGTTATGTCGACAAGTACTGTTGTAAATCTGGTTTGTTACTATGTGAGGATTTGTATCATTTCTCTCTATATCAACCATGCATGATATTTGGTGCTTATCAAATCTTTTCTGTGCTACTACTCCATGGAAAAGAATATGTGGTTTTATTCATTTATTTTTGCTTTGTTCATAGATGAATCTGGCATTATGATTTCCACATTATGATGAGTTTGCAACTTTACATGTCATAATCAAAAGTAATTCTGTTCGAGTATTCGATAAAAGAAAATTTGGGAGTCGATGCTAAATTGTTGAGTTACTTGACTTGCTACTGCATAATTTTATTGCATCTCTATATATATTATTCGAGCTTCTTGGATTGTCAGTTTGGTTAGAATTTATTAGATACTGTAGAAAGCATGTATTTTGATGCTAGAATCCATTGGGTGCACAAATGTTGAACTCTGTTTTTGCTTTAGGTACAAAAAAAAAAGTTATGAGGCTTTTACTTATTTTCCTTAAGCATATATTTGTTTAAAAAAAGGTTTTGATTAAATTAAACAGGTTCTCCGATATTAAATCTGGTTTGCAATGATTGACAGTGAAAAGCGTGCATTTACGTTTTTGTAAATCAATTTGAAATTTTCAGAAAATAGTGAATTCCATTACTAAACTTTTCTGCACAGTATTTTCCACAATCTTAAGAAAAATTCTTTATGGGAAATTGGGAATAAGGTGTTTTCTAATTTTGATAAAACAGTTTTTGGAAGAATTTACATACCTGTTTGTGAGACTGGAAGTGGTTCACAACTCACTTCGGCCGCAAGAAGACCATCCACCTGTTCAAGAACTTCTATGTCGAGTAGATGAAGACCCTCAGGATCACCCTCCTCCACGTCCTCTGCCAATCAATGTCTTCTAACTCCCCCACCACCTCCTCCCCACCCACGTCGACACCGTCCACACCACCTCCTCCCCACCCATGTCGCCCTTGACCTCGCCTGTGCACTCCTATTACTGATTTAAAGTTGCTATCAGTCTGTGAATATATGGTTATATGCCATTTTGTTCTGGTTGTTATTTTGTCATGTGAATATGTATGGTATTATGTCATTTTGTTCGGTTATATATTCAAGTCTATTAGGCCGTTGCGCGAACCAATTCAATAACGTAAATTTATTAGTTTTATTAGTTTTCATGTATAAATTTATTAGTTTTATTTGTCAAAGGAACTAATAAAGTTATATGTTTTCTTGTTGAATTGGTTCACGCAGCGACCTCTCAAAAATACATATGGATATATCCATATGTGATTATATATGGTTATATGAAAATATTTGTGACCATATATACATATATATGGTTATAACGTTCTATATATATATATATATGACCTTGTATTGACATAAAAAAAATATTTCAATTTGCATAGAGAACATATAACATTGTATATGAGATTTTTGTCTTGTAAAACAAAAAAAGAGGAACTAATAACGTTTTATATTCTCTTATTGAATAGGTCCGTGCAGCGGCCTCTCAAAAGCACATATGGATGTATCCATATATTATCAGAAGCAAGTCGAAGAGGCCGTTGCGCGGACCAATTCAATAAGTGATGGACAATGGAGTATATAACGTTACATGTGAACTTCTATCACGTGTAATATGTGATTTTCCCAGGGTTAGACATATAATATTATATCTCATTTTTGAGATATATTAATGTTGTTTATGTTGTTTTGAATATGTATATATGTAGATGGTTATGACTATGCTATTCGGAGGTAGAAAATCAAAATTTTGAAGGATCCGATGAAGGTTTTGATGAAGAAAATGATAAAAAATGAAGCTCAACCCCCTTATGGCCTCATCAACATTCAACTTGGGATTCAAAGCGCGACTGGAAACAAGGATAATGGTGGCATGATATGTGAACATATAATGTTATTTTTTGAAATATATAATATTGTTGAAAAGATATGATGTTGTTTTGAGAACATATAATTTTATGTCATATTTTGTGAGACTTAGAGCTACAAAAGCTCAGATATAATGTTATATATTTTATTTTTTTGTGAGATTTAAAACTACAAAAGCTCACATATAATGTTATATGTTCTGTTCTATTTTTTAATAAGATTCAGAGCTGTAGAAGCTCAAATATAATGTTATATGTTCTATTTTTTTTTTTGCGATATTTAGATATTCAAAAACTCACATATAATTTTATATGTTTTGTATGGACCAGCATATAACGTTAAAGACTAAAAACAAGAAAAACCAAAAAAAAATGTTGCATGTTAGAAATTTTTTTGCCATACATATAATGTTGCATGTTAGGAAATTTTTATCACTCATATAACGTTAAAAAATCAATACAAGAAAAATAGAAAAAAACAAAAATAGAAATTTGTCACATATATAACGTTAAATGTTAAGTGTAGTGGGTTCAATAAAAAAATCGAGAAAAATGAAAAAATACGTTTTTTGTTACACATATAACGTTATATGTGGCGTGATGGCAGCGGCGACAATGGTGGTGGCGGCAGCGGCAGCTTGATTGCAACAAAAACGAAAAAAATGGAAAAAATACATTTTCGTGTTAGCCAAACAAGGCCCTTATTTCTTAGGTGGGGTATTTTTGTCATTAAAATTATTAGTGGACTTAATGGGTTATGAAACTTAGAAGGGAACTAGATGGGTTTGAAAACTGCTATAGTGGACTTATGCAAAATTAGGGCCAAAAAATTCAGTCCGATTCGGTTCAATTTTTGTACTATGTTCGGTTCGGTTTCATATTTTTAATACACACGATTACACTATTTCTTTTCCTTTTTTGCTCCACACAGTAAATAGCTACAAATGTTCCAAAGAAATAACAAGTAGTTAGAGGATAGGAAAATTTATAGATTGCCAAAGTAAAATTCAATATTGGGCAAATTTATCAAAACTAGTTGGGCACATACGATGCATGCGCAAGTTGAATTTTAACAAAATTCAACTAAACAATAAATGGGAAGCATTTCGCCATTTTTCGCCAAATTTTGACTTGCACACGTATCGCTTGTGCCTGGGCCTCACCACTACCTTGCAATTGCTTTACTCAAAGTATCTTATCTTGTGACATGGTCGAGTTCAATTCTTGACAAAGAGTGGGGTGCTATGTTCATTCTATTAGCTCTTAGTGGCATGATAACTATTCGAAACTACCGTGTAACTGATCATATTCTCTCTCTCTCTCTCTCTTCTTTTTCTCTTTTGATGGTCCCGTATAGCCATCCGTTTCAAGCTTAAGATATTGTATGACTTGCTCTACAGCGCCATACGCGAGATGCGGGGAGAAAAGTAGTACCCATGTAATCGCGTGATGATTTGGTTGTGTTTTACTTTTGGGCTAGGCTAACACGAGCCGGTGGTTCTAATGTCATTTGTCTTGTGAAAGGTCATTGTTTCTTTCTGCAAGGTCAATATGCTACCACACTAGCCTTGGTGGTTTGAGCCTAAGCCGGGGTGGGTGAAGTGTTCAAGAGCCCCAAGCATAGGTGTGGCGAAGTGTCGCGGTTGTCGAAGTCCAAAATTGAAGGCCAAGGAAGAAACAGCGCTTACCTACGAGTCCAACGGAGTGAATGGTACCAAGATTGGTGCACCGAGGTGCACACGGATTGCCGAAAGCAAAGACCCATTCTCTGTGTATCTGCAGGGCCAGCCCTGGGCTTTAGCCCAGATGCCGGCGCTTTAGGCCTCCGAAATTTTAGAAAAACGAGGGCCTCATTTTTCATTAAAAAAATAAATAAATATATTATATAAATAAATGTTCCGTGTTTCAACACATTGTCAATTCTAGCACAAGTGGTCTATGTGAGGTACGTGAAATTGGGATGAGAGATACTTGGTTCAACTCCTAGGGAGGATTTCTTTTGACAAAGGTTTTTTTCCCCTTATTTTTTTTTGGATCTAGGAATAAATAATATACAACTCTAAACCTTTTGCATTATAAATTAGTTATGTTTTAGTAGTTGTAGGTATTGCTCAAGAGCAAGAGATTCAAATCTTTTACACACCATCAATGTTTTGATAAGTTTTTTTTCCATCAATGTTTTGATAAGTTTTTTTTTCTTTCGTTTGTTTAATTTTATTTCTAACTTTTAATATCAAATTCACAAAATAAGCCACTTTTGCTTACAAATAAACCTAAATAATTTATTCTCATTCAACAAACTTTGATAAAAAAAAGTTAAAAATAGATAATTCTGTTATTGTTAAAGGTAGTATTCTTACAATTGAAGTTAATAACATGAATAGTAAGAGAAAATGCAGTGGATGACCGGCATAACAGAACTGCATTACGTTTGATTCTTTTTTTCAATGGTATGAAAAAATTATTTAGTTAAATTACAAAGCTAAACCATCATATTTAATCTTTTTACTCTATATTTAGCCACTTATATTGGCTTTTTTGTTAATAAATTCTAGGGCCTAATCTTTTAAATTCGCTTAATTTAGGCCTTCAAAATTTCAGGACTGGCCTTGTGTATCTATCCGCATGAGAAAAAGGGAAAAGAAGAAAAAGAAAGAAAAAAAGGGAAAAGAAGAAAAAGAAAGAAGATGAAGCAGAGGAAGGTGCTGAGAAAAGAAGAAAGTAAACGGAAAGTATCAAGAAAGAAGCAGAGTGGGGATTGTCTGCCATTTAACTTCCTTAGGAAGTTGCTTGTTCCTTCTAAATTAAGATTACCAATTTCCAACAGATACTTGCAGTTTTTTTTAATTGAAAAGAATAAAGTAAAGTTAATTTACGAAGAACCACAACTGATCAAAAGGAAAAGAAAAGAAAAACAATCAAAGAACTGCAACTGTACGAAATAAAAAAAATAAAAAAAAATAAAAAAGAAGAAAAAGAACCACAAGACTATGGCAGGAAAGAGTTTTTTTTTTTTTTGCTCAGTTAGGATGCTTGTAAATTTGTAATCTTTGGTGGGAATAGGAATTTGATTGCGAGAAATCAAATTCCTGTAATTCAATAGTCAGAGTAATTCTATTCTTACGTTGGATTAATTTTGTAATCTTCTTCAGGAATAATTTATTTTGAATTTTCCTTTGTGTGGATTGAGCCAGAAATTTAGGATTCTCGATCATATCCACCATTTCCTTTTCAAAGGGATCAGATTTCTACTTAGTTTCAGGAATCAAATCCTTTGTACCGAAATTCTTTGTACCGGTGCATTTTCGGCCATTAATTTAGGGAATCAAAATATTTTGGTACACTAATTTCTCGGTACAGAGGATCTCGGGCGTAGTTTGGGAGTATGATACCTAATAAAATATGTTGTTAGAAATCACATTTCTATTCTTGTTAATTCCAAACGTGGAAAACATCAAAATATGAGATCACATTCTGATTCCCCTAGAGGTACAAGATTAGGTTTTTGTTTGTGTTTTCTTCAACTAATCTTTTGCAAAGATCCATGAAGTGCATAAAAATAACATTGATGAGAGATGAATCAGAGAGTTCGTTTCGTTTATTCCATACGGCTGTAAAACGTGAAATCATTACCCTTCAAACTCTTCAAAGAGAGATCAGGAGAGTTCTGTTTGAAATGTTTGAAATGAAGGTAAAAAGTTTTCTTGGATTGAAAAAAAAAAAGAAGATTTGGTGACCTGTAATGCAGTAGGGCTGTAGTGCATGTTCCATGTCGTCCGTCTCCACAATCATCGATGGATTAGATTCCAAATAACCAATGTATATGATACCGATCAAAGTCTTTAAAGTCATTTGAAAAGTCATTAAGTCGATCAAATAGTCTTTTTAAGTTCCGAGGTGTCTTTTAAATTCTCAAGAAGTTTTCCTTTAATGACACCTAGAAATTTAAATACAACACCCAGGAACTTAAATAGACTCTTCGATCGACTCAATGACTTCTTGAATGACTTCAAAGACTTTGACTTAGAAACTAAGTTTAAATAGACTCTTCGATCGACGCATACCGTAAAAATATCTCGACAGAATAGCTTCCCTATAAAAGGCTGTTCTGTTCGACGGTTTCCACCCCTTATTCTACACTACACCCGTTTACTTCATAAAGCTCAAGTGCAACTATTTTCTCTCTAGAGCATTCTACTACTGTATTTGTTTGATCAGTTCCCGTAATATTGTCAATAGTTTTCGTTTGGTTATCGAGGAAAAAAAATGGCTGGAAAAGGACAAGGACCCGCGATCGGGATAGATCTCGGAACGACTTACTCCTGCGTGGCTCTTTGGCAGCATGAACGCATTGAGATTATAGCAAATGATCAAGGGAACAGGACGACACCATCTTACGTGGCCTTCACAGATACAGAGCATTTGACTGGCGATGCTGCGAAGAATCAAGTTGCCGTGAACGCAACTAACACTATTTTCGGTATGGTCTAAGCGCTAAAAAGTTGTGCTGTTTTTATCCAAGTGCAAGGATTTTCTTTTGTTGATTCTATTGCATGCTTCTATGCCTTGTGTTTTACAGTGTCGTTATTTCTTCATTAATCTGCCAAATAATCAGCGCTTTTTAATGCCCGCAACTTCTTAGAGCCTCTTAGTTATGCATGTCATTTTACACGGATTATAGCTATTAGGGAGAAATCCTTTCGTGTCTTAATCTCGTGATTATTTGAAGGATAATAGATAAAAGTAGCATTGATATTCGCAAAAGTGCATTGATATTTGTGAAAGTGTATTAATATTTATACTTTAATGATTAACGAAGAGTTGGACATTTAGGTGGAGAATTTGGGTCTGGACTGGGAGTGAAGTAGTGTAAACATGGAAGAGATTTGAGGCTGGTACAGAGAGTGGTTATGGAGTTTTGGTTCATGTGATCTAAAACCTTGCCTCAGACGCCCTTCCTACATCAGTACTACTGCTGCAGCCTGTTTGTAGCCTGTACGGAATGTGATTTCCTTTTGTAACAGTGTCTAAACTAGCAGCATAAATTCATACAATATAATTTTGTGTTTTGCATCTCTTTTCTACATTATTATACCCTTTCATATATTTAACACATATCTCTACCTAGTTTGCCATTGGTTTTTGAAATTTTGGTTTTTCCAGACGCGAAGCGTCTAATCGGAAGAAGGTACAACGACGCCACAGTTCAGGGTGACATCAAACTATGGCCATTCAAGGTCACACCCAGTCAAGACGACAAACCAATGATTGGAGTAATGTACAAGTATGAAGAGAAGCAATTCTCCGCCGAAGAAATTTCCTCAATGGTCCTCGTAAAAATGAGAGAAATCGCAGAGGATTACCTCGGCACCACCATAAAAAACGCCGTGGTCACCGTGCCGGCTAACTTCAACGATTCTCAGAGACAGGCCACCAAAGACGCCGGAGTCATTGCTGGCCTGAATGTCATGCGGATAATCAATGAGCCAACTGCAGCCGCCATTGCTTATGGTCTCGATAACAAAACCAGTAGCACCGGTGAGAAAAAGGTGCTCATATTCGATCTCGGGGGCGGAACATTCGACGTCTCTGTATTAACCATGGAAGAGGGTAAATTCGAGGTTAAAGCTGCTGGTGGGGATACCCATTTGGGGGGTGAGGACTTTGATAACAGAATGGTGAACCATTTCGTTAGGGAATTCAAGAGGAAGCACAAGAAGGATATTAGTGGGAACCCAAGAGCTTTGAGGAGGTTGAGGACTTCTTGTGAAAGAGCAAAGAGGATTCTTTCGACAACAGCTCTGACTACGATTGAGATTGATGCGTTATACGAGGGCATTGATTTTTTCTCCAGGGTTACTCGGGCCAGGTTTGAGGAGCTGAACATTGATTTGTTCAGGAAGTGTATGGAGCCAGTGGAGGAGTGTTTGAGGGATGCGAAAATTGACAAGAGCAATGTCGACGAAGTGGTTCTTGTTGGTGGGTCCACTAGGATTCCAAAGGTCCGGCAATTGCTGCAGGATTTCTTCAATGGGAAGGAGCTTTGCAAAAGCATTAACCCTGATGAGGCTGTGGCTTATGGTGCTGCGGTTCAGGCTGCGATTTTGAGTGGTGAGCGGAATGACAAGGTTCAGGATTTAGTACTGGTGTTGGATGTCACTCCGCTTTCCCTTGGTTTGGATGACTTTAGGGGGGTTATGGAGGTTTTCATTCCGAAAAACACCGCCATTCCGACGAAGAAAGAGCGATTTTGGTATACTAACAAAGATAACCAAACCAGTATGTCGTTTGAAGTGTATGAGGGGGAAAACACTCTATCCAGAGACAACAACTTGTTGGGCAAATTCAGCGTGAATGGAATTCCTCCAACTCCTAGGGGCGTCCAGCAGTTCAATGTCTGTTTTGATATTGATGCGAATGGTATTCTGAATGTGTCTGCAGAGGACAAAACTACCGGACAGATGCACAAGATCATGATCACCAACGAAAAGGGTAGGTTGTCGAAGGAGGAGATTGAGAAAATGGTGCAGGAGGCTGCGAAGTACAAGTCGGAAGACGAGGAGCACAAGAAGAAAAACGAGGCGAAGAACGCATTGGAGAATTACGCTTATAACATGAGGAATTCTCTTAACAATGAGAAGAATGGCGCGAAGATTCCTCAGGCTAACAAGAAGAAGATCGAAGCGGCACTTGAGCAGGCAATTCAGTGGTTGGATGAGAACCAGCTCGCTGAGAGGGAGGAGTTTGAGGATAAAATGAAGGAGTTGGAGGGCATTTGCAATCCTTAAATTGCAAAGATGTACCATGGTGCTGGTTCTGGTGGAAGCGATGCTGGACACAATATTGTGGAGCTTGATTAAGATGTTCCAATCTTCAGCTTTAGGATTTCAGTAATGCTGATAAAAAAAAAAGCTTTAGGATATCAGTAATTCCTCTTTGTCCACTGCAAACTATGAACATGTAGTATATTTCGGGTATTTCCTTTCTGTATTTTTCTGTTTTGTTTTTTTGCTTTTGCTTCGCGCAGAACTACATATTGCATCTTTACTATGTCATTGCCTGCGGCTGCAACTAGAAGGTGAAAGTGTTCTGTGAAATTGTTGACTTCGTCTCTTTTTGCCAACAAAATTTTGGGATTACTACTTTTTCCGCAAAGGAGTCTGTGATGGTTCTCTGGTGGGGTTTCTACGAGCATATGAGCAACAGCCAACAAGTAAACAAGTGATACAGAAACTGTTTCTTTCTTGGCTAACTACGAACTTTTTTGAAGACACTATTCTAGGTAGTACTCAGTGGAACTAAACTGTTAGAAAAGAAACGGATATGTAATTCTTCCATTCTTAAGAGTTTTTACATCCAATTTTCTTAGTCAAGATATAGAATCATTTCATTGCACATTGTTCATGCTCGTAAGCCAGCTCAAATCAGAAGGAAAAAGAGTGAACCCAGAAGCAAGATTACTGTACAAGCTGAATTGTAGTGCTAGGTGGTGGTTTACGAGTATTGAATATATTCTAACAAAATATTAGAAACATGAGCACAAAATATGCATATATAATCATACATTTATCAGCAAAGAACTTATACTCTCTCTCTCTCTCTCCCCCCTTTGTGCTAGTGTTCTGCAGTTTTGTGAAACTTACTTAATAAGGTTATAGTTTTGCGGGGGTTTTGAAGACAAGTGGTGTGGTTGAGAGAGATGAGGAGAGGACCAAAGGCTATGTGGTTGATTTCTTATCGGTGTCACTTCATTCAATCTCTAGGGATCCAGAGGCTTATCCGTCTGCTTGTATATATGCTCAGGTACTTCAATGGTTGTATTTGTTTCCGCTACTGCTACTTTTTTTTTTTTTTTTGTCTTTAAGATTATGAATTGGTTAGTTGTGTTTTAGAGTGTTTCTGTTTTGCCTGGTTTCACTTGCCTGATAACAGTTGATTGGTATTGTACAGTAAGCACAGTGAGAATGAGAGCGATGGCGAGAGGATTGGTTAGTGAGAGGACATTTTTCCGACATATAAAACCTCCTCTATTGTATGAAGATATGATCTCTTGAAAGTGGATGCAAAATGCTTCCCACAAAACATGGAATCTATGTGCGGAACTAGCTAGGGCGTGGAAAATCTATCTGCTGTGGAGCCTGGAGTTTTGACGTAGGTGTAGAAAAATTCAGGGATTTAAATATCTTGAATTTTTTGTTCGCTTGATGATAGCTTTTTACGCTTTTTAGTCTTATGGTTACCAGTAAACATTGATGATTAGATATAGCTTTATTCGGCAGACTCACGGGATGATTTTTTAGATTAGTTTTGCACCAAATCCTACAACCGTTTCTCGAAGGACAGAGAGAGGGTGTTTTGCTTACCTCTATCTTACTTGGTTCTTGCTCTTCTCAAGCCTCTATCCGCTACTGATACACTGCAATCTTCTTCACAGCACTTATTCATTTCTAGTTTGCAACCTTGTTTTAGCATTTGCTAGTTAGACGTTGATCTGTCCACTTGGAGTGAGCTCGGTCTTGGTCCTTCCGCAGAACTTAAGCACCTGGAGAAAGTGTTTTCCCCACGCAGGAGTGGGAATTCTAACAAATAGTTTTGTATCACTGCGGAGAGTTTTTTTTTATGTATGTTTTCCTTGCCCTGAAGATTGACGCAAAAGATGAAGATGGAGATCAGTCAGTCACTCAGATACGGAATACAATTGAACTGTTGTCTTATCAAAGGTCATGGCGATGAGACTTGTGCCGTCAGATTCTAATCAGTGTACTGTTCAGTTTCACTCTACTTTAACTTGGGATCACGACCTAGCTCATACTGTGCTAGAGGTATGATTGTTCTCCATTATGTTTTCATCATTTACATCTCAAAATTGCATGTTCAGTTATCTTCCTCGATCCTTAAGCTGTGCAATCCACCTGCTGTTTCGTGGCAGCTTCATATTGATGATTTTCGTTTTATTGACAATAGAGCAGCCGGAGAATGACAATAGCAGTGGCCTCAGTGGCCAGTTTATCCGTGTACTATCCCTGGCTTCAAGAATTCCTTTTTACCTGCGGACTTATTTCATCTCCTTTTTCAATATTTGGATGGCTTAGAAATTGTCTGTGAACCTTGTGCTTATTCTGCCCCTCATCTTCTATTTCTTGCCTCTTGGCATCTCATCACCCTGGTATTTGTTAGTTATGGGTGTTGCCAATGGATATGCAGAATCTTAAAATCCTGCAATTGTACCAGTTTTCTCAGTGTGACAGTTATGGACCTTAACTTGGTCTAACGCCGCCAAGCTTACCGGAAAAAAGGTGCAAGACATTTAGCGATTTAGCGTGTTAGTCATTGACATTCTCTACGACTACAAGCTATCCCTTTCGGGTAAAATGGTGGATAGGAGAAAGTTGTTGGCCTACTCTCTGAGTTGAGGGAGGAGAATTGTTGAAGAAAAAATGCAAATTCACGAGCAAAACAAGAGCTAATTTTAGAAGATGAGCAAACAAAAATTAAACATCAATAACTGTTTTCCAGTTCTATGTTTTCATCAATTCATGAGCAACCATGTAAGTAACAAACACGAGCTAATTTTAGAAGAGCCATTAACAAGTGATAATTAAAAAGAAAATAGCCGTGTATGAGAATGGAGTTCTCCTCCCTTTGTCCAAGAACGTAGGGCCAAAAATTCAGTCCGATTCGGTTCAATTTTTTGTACTATGTTCGGTTCGGTTTCATATTTTTAATACACACGATTACACTATTTCTTTTCCTTTTTTGCTCCACACAGTAAATAGCTACAAATGTTCCAAAGAATAAAATAACAAGTAGTTAGAGGACAGGAAAATTTATAGATTGCCAAAGTAAAACTCAATATTGGGCAAATTTATCAAAATTAGAGGCCGGGCACACACGATGTTTGTGCAAAACAATAAATGGGAAGCATTTCGTCATATTTTGACTTGCACACGTATTGCGTGTGTCTGGGCCTCACCACTACCTGAAAAATTAAAAAGAAGAGTGACGAAATAGAGTATCAAACCAAGCCAAGCTTTGTACGCTTTTTCTCTCTGTTGAAGAAGCTCTAAAGCTTAAGGGTGGAAGAAAACAAAAAAGAATGATAAAATAATCCTACGGATTTCAAGGAGCATTTTTGTAAAGTAAGTGGTGTAGTGGAGGGTAATTAAGTCATGCATTGAATGAGTTTTGGCATGAACAAAAAAGATTTTGATAGAAATAAAAGTGGTTTTGGCATTATCAGCACCCTCGGAGAAAGCCTAATTGAATGGGCTTTAGCTTGAGTTAAATTTAGGAAACTCCCCTCATTTTAGGTGATTGATGCATGGGATGTGTTGTCTAATGTGATTTCAACACCACTGGATGCTTGCAGTTTTTTAATTGAAAAAAGAATAAAGTAAAGTTAATTTACGAAGAACCACAACTAATCAAAATGAAAAGATAAAAAAAAAAAAAATCAAAGAACCACAGGACCAATGCAAGAAAGTGTTTTTTGGCTCAGTTTGGATGCCTGTAATTTTAGTGGGAATAGGAATTTGGTTGCAAGAATTAAATTCTAATAGTCGGAGTAATTCTATTCTTAAATCTTACGTTTCGATTAATTCTGTAATCTTCTCGAGGAATAATTTATTTTGGAAATTTTTTAAACACAACCATTTCCTTTTTGTATAGATTTAGCAAGGAATCTAGGCTTCTAACATCCACCATTTTCTTTTGGAAGGGATCAGATTTCTACTTAGTTTGGGGAATCAAATCCTCCGTACCGAGAAATCAGTGCATTTCGGCCATTAGGTCATACAACAATTTTAAAACATAACAAAAACTCACACAATCTAACGATCCAAAACATCTCGGTACATAGGTACACCAATTTCTCAGATCTCGGGTGTAGTTTGGAAATATGATTCCTAATTAAACATGTTATCATGAATCACACTTCTATTCTTGTTAATTCCAAAAATGGAAAACATTGAAATATGATACTCGCATTCCCATTCCACTGTGGTACAAGATTTAGGTTTTTATTTGTGTTTTCTTTTACTAATTTTTCTTTTGCAAAGATCCATGAAGTACATCTATCTATCAATATCCTACGCAAATATGTTTGAATCCCAAAAGCCACCAAACCCCTAATCCTTATTTTTTAGACTTTTGATTTTTTTATTTGTAAAAATGTAGAGAGAGAGAGAGAGAGAGAGAGAGAGGTACGTGGGAGAGGGAGAGAGTGGGAAGTGGGAGGGGCTATCCCCTGTACCAAATTGGTGTTCCAACTTTATGTACCATGCTTCTAAAATCTAAAAGAGGAGTGCTAGGTACCCCGAAAGAATATCCAGAAATTACTCCGAATTTGAAAATCAATGGTCCAGATTCACTTGAAGTCAATCTGGACCATCGATTTTCAAATTCGGAATAGTTTCTAGGTACTCTTTCGGGGTACATAAAATTTTCCAATCTAAAATCTAATTGATCTAATCTAATTCCTCCAAGTGTCAAAAATCTAATTAATTGGTTATAAAAAGGGTGTTGCTAATACCAAAGCTGTTTTTGTTTTTGTCGAAACTCTAGCGTTGTGTCCGTTCGATACACGAGAACGTTAAAAAAATACAATCATGATTTTTTTTTGGTCCTGTGCATTAAACGGGATACAACGCTAGTAAAAATTGGAAATAAAAGCAGAGTATATAACCTAAGCGAATTAAAAAACGGAATAAAATTAGCAAAGGCGGAATGGAAAACTGAAAGCATTGAAGAGAGATTGAGAGAGTTCGTTTCGTTTTCCTCTACGGCGCAAAACGTGAAATCATTACCCATCAAAACTCTTCAAAGAGAGAGGGAGAGTTCTGTTTGAAATGAAGGTAAAAACTAGGAGTAAAAAGTTTTCTTGGACCGAAAAAAAAAAATTAAGGCCCGGTTCGTTTTGGGGTCTTTTCGGATTTCAAAACCGCTAGGCACGGTATTCAATAAATACTCGTATAATCTGATTTGTTTGGTTCCCTGCCTATATACCAAACTAGGGTTTGACCCCGTTTAATGCACGGGAACACATACAATTATGTTTCTTCAAACCTACTCCTAATCACCCAATCTCAGTGTCCCTGTGTTCCCTATAAAAGGCTGTTCTATTCCACGGTTTCCAGTTCCACCCGTTTAAAAAGTCATAAAGCTCAAGTTCAACTATTTTCTCTCTAGAGCATTCTACTGTTTGTTTTATCAGTTCCCCGTAATTCTGTCAATAATTTTCGTTTGGTTATAGGCAAAAAAAATGGCTGGAAAAGGACAAGGACCGGCGATCGGGATAGAACTTGGAACGACTTACTCCTGCGTGGCCGTTTGGCAGCACGAACGCATTGAATTGTCATAGCAAATGATCAAGGGAACAGGACGATGCCGTCTTACGTTGCGTTCACCGATACACGTTTGACAGGCTACATGTTTGACAGGCAACGCTGCGAAGAATCAAGTCGCCGTGAACGCTACTAACACTGTTTTCGGTATGGTCTAAGCGCTAAGAATTCAATGGTTGATTCTATTGCATGCTTTTATGCCTAGTGTGTTTTACAGTTGTTATTTCTTCACTAATCTGCGAAATAGTCGGCGCTTTAATGCCCGCTACGTCTTAGTTATTCATGTCGTTTTAATGTACTTTCTTTCGAATAAAACTGCAAATTTCACTAGAAGTATATCTAACACATGCATGGTCTGTTCAAACCAAACAAAACACATAATAGACAAGCAGAGAAAAACTTCTCTATGGAAGTTTCCGTAAAGAAAGTTTACGGAAGTGAATCGCTTTCGTCCAAAAGTGTTTTAGATGGTCCAGATTTTAATGAAACTTTTTCGGGGAAAAGTTAATTAAGACCTGTCATAATTAAAAACAAATCTCAGCCATTGATTGCGCGAATAGACAGCTGAGATTGCGCCGCTCCATAAACACCCTATTCACGGAGCGGCCATGAAAAAGTCTATCTCATAGAAGTCTAATCTCTTCTTTTTGGGTTAACTTCACTGACTCATAATAGACTTATTTTTCTTACCTACTGTATCACCGTATTAAAGTAGTAGTAGTCCTTAATTTTAAGTAAATTTTGGAGGTTCAAGGCTCAAAACTTGTTTGCCTTTCCTAGTTTACGGCTTCAGATAAGCGTTAAATCTATGCCGTTTGTCCACTACTTCACTCCAAGGTTCGGACGTCAAATCTTTTGTACCGAAGAAATGAATGTCTGTACGAACCTTTGTTTCTGTCCAATTTCAACCACATGGTTGCACGAAAGGCTTCTCCCGGAAGAAGTTTTTTTTGCAATTCTGTGACTGACGTTACGCGGGTACATCCATGCATTTTGGGTACATGTCCACCCCAGGTGCAATCCTTATCCACTTAGATGTCTCTTTCCCTCAGTTAATAGTTACTACCATCAGATGAGGAAGGGACGAGGGTAGCAGGGCAAGAAAATTCACCAGTGTCAGAAATAATTCCATTGGGTGGTGTTGTTGGCTCTTACCTTTATCAATTGGAAATCATCACCATGGTCCATGGACATATTAATCTTCAGTTTGGCAATCAACAACTCACACAAAACATCTTCGTCCTAAGCATGCATATAAAGGGGTCAGGAAGTATAGAGGTGGGTTTCAATAAACAATCTCATCACCTCCATGGCCCCCAATCCCAGATGGCATCATTTGATTTTTTTTGGGGTGAACTGTAGATTTTATAAAGCTCAATCAAACAATTACAAAGTTCAAAGCAAGGACACAAAACTCCTACCCTAAGAAGCACGGACACGTCTAGCGGCCTCACGTATTCGTGTCGGACACGTTTTGGTCACGAACACGACACTCTCCAGACACTTATTGTGGAGACTCTAGGACATGTTGGCAACACTCTTGGAACATGCTAATGACACATTAAAATGTCTCCGATGTTCATGACATACCTCTATAATACAAATACACTTCACATTTGACGTGTCCCCAACGTGTCCGCGTCCTAATTTTATGAGAAATGACGTATCCAATATCCGTGCTGTGTCGCGTCTGTATCCCGTATGCGTGTCTGTGCTTCTTAGCTCCTAACTACACACAGCTGTACCAAAGCTAACTACACAAAACTGATCACTACAAGGAAAAAAAACATCAACAAAATTGCAGAGCAATGATCAAGGTCCAAAATCCTAGCAGCTGACACTCGCCACCTACTAGCAAGCAAGCGATTAGAATCACTGTTCTTGATCCCTCTCCAAGAACCCGTGCAAGCCCTGATATCCCCCTCAATCTGTCTGATAACACCACTAACATCTGTACTGTGCTGTTGAAAGACCTGAAAGTTTCTTGCCCTCCAAGTCGAACAAAGAGAGGCAGCCAGAGACAATCTATAGACAGTATGAGCCACTGATTTGCCAGCTTTATGAGAGAAGACCCAAGCTTTCTCCTCTTCAAGGCAAAGAAAACTTCTACCAGCACTTTACACCCCCCCCCCCCCCCACACACACACACACACAAAACTTCTACCAGCATTATAGATTGTTTTTTCAGGTTTTTTGAGTTTAATGATTAACGGAGGGTTGGACATTTCGGTGGTGAATTTGGGTATGGAGTGAAGTAGTGTACAGATGGAAGAGATTTAAGGCTGGCACAGAGAGTGGTTATAGAGTTTTGGTGCCATGCCTCAGACGCCCTTCCTACATCACTACTGCTTCAGCTTGTTTGTATAGCCTGTGGGGAAATGTGATTTCAACTTTTGTAACAGTGTCTAAACTAGAAGCAAAAATTCATGCGGTATAATTTTGTGTTTTATATCTCTTTTCTCCATTGTTTAACACAGATGTGATCTCTACCTAGTTTTTCATTCTTTTTTGAAATTTTGGTTTTTCCAGATGCGAAGCGTCTAATTGGTAGAAGATACAGCGATGCCATAGTTTAGAGTGACATCAAGCTATGGCCATTCAAGGTCACACCCGGTCCAAACGACAAACCAATGATTGGAGTAACATACAAGTACGAAGAGAAACAATTCTCCGCCGAAGAAATCTCCTCAATGGTCCTCATAAAAATGAGAGAAATCGCAGAGGATTACCTAGGCACCACCGTAGAAAACGCCGTGGTCACCGTGCCGGCCTACTTCAACGATTCTCAGAGACAGGCCACCAAAGACGCCGGAGTCATTGCCGGCCTGCACGTCATGCGGATAATCAACGAGCCAACTGCAGCCACCATTGCTTATGGTCTCGATAACAAAGGTAGTTGCACCGGTGAGAAAAAGGTGCTTGTGGAGGCTTCGGTCATGGTCTCGGTAATATAACCGGACCACCATCAACCGAGGCCTCATATTGACATGGGCCTGTGTATATCTTTCTGTTTACTCGCTCGGCGTCAAGTCTCCTGTTTACACTTCGGTTAGTTACCGAGGTGTGCATTCCGTTTGGGTCTCTTGGCAGAATGCAGCATAGCAGGAGGGGACCATGAGCGATACGTGGCGAAAAGGATCATCTGGGCCAGGCCTACCCATGTGCTTCGTAACCGTCTTATCCCGTGCATCATCTATGATGTCACCGAGGGCGGTTACCTAAGCGTGACCTCCACGCACTGGCTTGGAGCCCAAGTTAACCTAGGTCTATAAATACAAAGGGATACTCATCTTTGAGAGGTATGCCATCTTACCCTAACCCTAGACCTAAAAGCATCTCTCCTTACATCTAACTTGATCGTCGGAGGGTCACAAGGCTATTCCAGCCTTAGTGACTTGTTGCAGGATCAGCGGCGGAGGAACGGAGTAGCGGAAGTGAAGTACTAGTTCAGGCGAAGGTCCCTCCTCCTAAATCGAACCCCTACAGTGCTCATATTCGATCTCGGGGGCGGAACATTCGACGTCTCTGTATTAACCATCGAAGAGGGTAAACTTGAGGTTAAAGCCACGGGTGGGGATACCCATTTGGGGGGTGAGGACTTCGATAACGGAATGGTGAACCATTTTGTTCAGGAATTCAAGAGGAAGAACAAGAAGGATATTAGTGGGAACCCAAAAGCTTTGAGGAGGTTGAGGACTTCTTGTGAAAGAGCAAAGAGGACTCTTTCCTCGACAGCTCAAACTACGATTGAGATTGATGCGTTATATGAGGGCATTGATTTTTTCTCAAGGGTTACTCGGGCCAGGTTCGAGGAGCTGAACATTGATTTGTTTAGGAAGTGTATGGAGCCAGTGGATGAGTGTTTGAGGGATTCAAAAATCGACAAGAGCAATGTCGACGAAATCGTTCTTGTTGGTGGGTCCACTAGGATTCCAAAGGTCCGGCAATTGTTGCAGGATTTCTTCAATGGGAAGGAGCTTTGCAAAAGCATTAACCCTGATGAGGCTGTGGCTTATGGTGCTGCGGTTCAGGCTGCGATTTTAGGTGGTGAGCGGAATGAGAAGGTTCAGGATTTAGTGCTGGTGTTGGCTGTCACTCCGCTTTCCCTTGGTATGAATGACAATTGTGGGGTTACGAATGTTTTAATTCCAAAAAACACCAAGATTCCGACGAAGAAAGAGCAGGTTTGGGTTACTAGCATTGACAACCAAACCAGTGCTTTGTTTGAAGTCTATGAGGGGGAAAACACTCTATCCAGAGACAACAACTTGTTGGGCAAATTCACAATGAATGGAATTCTTCCGGCTCCTAGGGGCGTTCAGAAGTTCAATGTCTGTTTTGATATTGATGCGAATGGTATTCTAAATGTGTCTGCAGAGGACAAAACTACGGGTCAGATGCAGAAGATCACGATCACCTACGATAAGGGTAGGTTGTCGAACGAGGAGATTGAGAAAATGGTGCAGGAAGCTGCGAAGTACAAGTCGGAAGAAGAGGAGCACAAGAAGAAAAACAAGGTGAAGAACACGTTGGAGAATTACGCTTATAACATGAGGAACGCTATTAACGATGAGAAGAATGGCGTGAACATTCCTCGGGCTAACAAAAGGAAGATTGGAGCGGCGCTTGAGCGGGCAATTCGGTGGTTGGATGTGAACCAGCTTGCTGAGATGGAGGAGTTTGAGGATAAAATGAAGGAGTTGGAGGGCATTTGCAATCCTAAAATTGCGAAGATGCACCATGGTGCTGGTTCTGGTGGAAGCGATGCTGGACACAATATTGTGGAGCTTGATTAAGATGTTCCAATCTTCAGCTTGCGGGTTTCAGTAATTCCTCTGTGTCCACTGCAAACTATGAGCATGTAGTACCTTTCGGGTATTTCCTTTCTGTATTTTTCTGTTTTGGTTTTTTGGCTTTGCTTCACGCAGAACTATACATTGCGTCTTTACTATGTCATCGCCTGCAACTAGATGGCCATAAGTGTTCTGTGAAGCCGTTTAACTTAATCTGTTTTTGCCAACAAAACTTTGGGATTACTTTTCTTTTCACAAAGGAGTCTGTGATGGTTCTCTGGTGGCCGGGATTGCTACGAGCAAATGAGCAACAAGTAAACAAGTGCCACAGAAACTGTTTCTTTCTTCGCTAACTACGAACTACAGTGAAGACATTATTCTAGGTAGTACTCCGTGGAACTAAACTGTTGGAAAAAGAAACGGATATGTAATCCTTCCATTGCTGCATCATGCCACTCTAAAGTGTTTTTACATCCACTTTTCTTAGTCAAGATATAGAGTCAAATTTAATTGCACATCGTTCATGCTCGTAAGCCAGCTCAAATCAGAAGAAAAAAGAGTGAACCCAGAAGTAAGATTACTGTACAAGCTGAATTGTTGGCCACGTCTAGCACCATGGCTGAACTTTGGGCAATTAGGGATGGTCTTAACTTTGCTCTTATGGAAGATATGAAAATTTTGGAAGTGGAAACGGATGCTTTAGTTGCTATTCAACTTCTCTCAGCAAACAACATAGAGAATCGCTCTCTCATTAACATCATCTTTGATTGCAGGTCCCTCATGCGAAAGATTGAGAATGTCAAGATCATGCACATCTTCTAGTTCATGCAAGATGTGATCAGAAACAACTCGTGATCTAATGGTGTTCGGTACTGTCTTCCATAAATTGGAAGATATAAGTTGTGTGTTGTGTGCTTCGGACCATCCCATATGTACATGATATGTATATAGCATATATACACACAGCACTATTCTATTATTAGAAAGCAAAATGCTACTTTCTAGGGAAATTTTCAATTTTATTTGAAGAGAAGGAAGTAAAGTGGATTAACAAACAACCACAAGAATAAAACGAGGGAGAGTTTTTGTTCTTAAGAGCTATATATCAAGATTAGCTTTCTTTAGTTATGTTTTCGTCTGCTATTTTTTTTCATCGTGCAAATAATTTCTTATAGATATCCATAAAATACAGAAAATTGCACATAGTAGAATTCATGACATTAGGAAATTAAACACCGACCAAAATTATAACGGGAACGAAAAAGCTTTGTTTATTTGGCATTTTAGTTTAGTTTAGTTTTGGTAGTGGGTGGAGAGAGAAATAAAATAATGATTGGAGGGAGGGGTAATAAGTAGAGAGAGATAGAGAGAGATAACAAAGTAATAATTGGAGAAAAATGGTAATGATTGGAAAAAAAAATAGGATGATGATTGAAAAACAAAACTAAAATTAAACTAAAATGCCAAACAAAGACAAATCATTCGTAAGAGTTTGCTTTGTTTGGGATTTTAGGGAAAGGAAAATAATTATGAGGGAAAGTGGGAAGAAAGTGTAATACTTTTTTGTATGGCAAAAACTTTATATTCAACCCAAAAGTAAAGTGATTGCCCGATTCATACCCAATCAATGTGAGATTCTTTTCTTTGACATTTTCCTTCACGTGCAGGCCGTTTTGAAGTCTGTCACGTGTAAAACTTTTTGGATCTATTATTGTGTAGCCTTTTTCAGGTTTTGCTATCGTCGAGTGCAGATTGTGATTTTTTTTAACATTTGAGATGGAATGGGCCCGCTCTAACACCATATAAAAAATTTATATCCAACCCAAAAGATTTTTTTGATTTTATTCCCATTTTCTTCACGAATCAAAAAATGGAAGGAATTTTTGTTACTAATTTTTCCTTTTTTTTCCCCTCTGCCCTTAATCCGGACTCAAAGTATGGCCCAGCCTCTTAGCATGTGTGGACTGTGAAGCCCAATTAATCCGGGCTCAAAATTATGGCCCAACTCCATGTGGGCCTTACCCATCATTTTTTTTTAATCGGCGGCCTTACCCATCATCCACACCTATAGATCTAATGCAAAAACCCTAACCCTAATTGCAGATATATAAACTGCTTTCCAAATGGACGAGGGCTTGGATTTGCTTCTAGCTTTCGCGCCTCTTGTTTCTCATCTTCAGGTATCTTCACGTCCGAAATGAATTTCAATGGAATCGTTTCTTGTTTTTCTATTGTTAACGATGGTGGTTGTTTCAGTGGTTTTGTGAATCCGAAGACGTAATAAGGAAGAATGGCGTATGCAGCGATGAAGCCGACGAAGCCGGGTTTAGAGGAACCCCAGGAAGCAATTCACAAGATCAGGATCACTCTCTCCTCCAAGAATGTCAAGAATCTCGAGAAAGGTTTCTCTTTTTTTGTGTTTTTTTTCCTGGTTATGTGGAAATTCGTGCTTTATTTTGCCCTATTATTGGATGTGATTATGGATAATTATAATCAGTGAACTGAGTTAGGGTAGTACGATTTAGTGTTCTGTACTGATAAGAGCAGAGCATTTTGCTTTTTTCGAGCGCGGTTTTGCTATTTTCCAGAGGAAAAACTACCCCGTAATTGAGAATGCGTTTACCAGACTCATTCTAGTATGACTGGTGGCTCTTGACTCACTCCCACAGGGTTTGGGTGGCCATGAGTTCACGGGTTCAAGTCGTGCTAACAACACCCTCTCGAACTTGGTCCACTAGCCCTTGGTGGGGCGGTAGTTGCTGTGGCTCTTTGGTTCCTTCCAGGGCCAGCTATGGGTTGGAGTCCTTATGGTCACGCCCCAGGGAAGGTTGCTATGCCCAGTTGCCCCCTCCTCTACCCTTAGCAAAAAAAAAAAGAGCTTGTACCAGACTCATTCTAGTATGACTGGTCCTGGGTAAAAGTATAGCTGTATAGGTTAGATGGTAATTAGAATTGTTGTTTCGAACATAGAAATGTAATTTCTGGTTTCCAGGATTGGTATGGAGAAGTGGATATTATTTTGGGTTGTGGAAATGTGGTAATTAAAGGGGGTGTGCAAAAAACCCGAGGCCCGACGGACCCGACCCGAAGGGTTTCGGGCGGGACCGAACATGTGGTTCGGTCGAGATTGGGTTCATTTTTTGAAAAAAATCAGTTTTCGGTTCGGGGCTCGGGGTGCTGTTTTTCTTATCCTACCCGTCCAAAAGACGACCAATTCATATAGATTACTTTGGTTTTGATTGGACCCGACCCGAGCAAAAAAAATCGGGCACACGGACGGTTATTCCCACTCCTTCGGTTCGGGTTCGAGGCCGAACCCGACCCGTGCACACCCCTAGTAATTAACCTAATTTTTGGAAATTGGACTAGAACTCCCATGGGTGTTCTTAAAGGAAGCATTGGGCAGTTGTGATCCTTCATTACCAACATTTGGAGTCTCCTAAGGGTTTATATTTAGGAGAAACTCTTTTCCCTACTTGATAATTTTGGAATTTCTTTATATGGCTTAGAACAGAATTGCCTTTGTTGCGTTCTGATCTTGAGGAGTCATTATGCATTTTTGATATCTTGTACCTTTTTCTGGTTATGGATGTGCAGTGTGTGCTGATTTGGTTCGCGGTGCCAAGGACAAGAGACTGAGGGTGAAGGGACCGGTGAGAATGCCCACTAAGGTTCTACACATCACTACTAGGAAGGCCCCTTGCGGTGAAGGTACTGACATTTTTTCTGATTGAGTGGATAATCATATGTCTATCTGTATTTTGTTATCAGTTACATCATGCTGGTATTTTGGGTTGCTGAATATGAAACTGTTGCTTTAACATTCTCGTTGGAGACTTGGAGGTCGTGAATTTATTTTTACTTCTATTGTTTTCATTTTCTCAATAAGCTTAAGAAGATTGAAAATTGCGGATATTGTTCCCCGGTGCATATCATGCTTAATAACTGAAACAGGTCATGCAGTCTGTTGTCCATGTCGTCCAACCGTCCAATAAGGTGTGAAACAGGAGGCCTGGTACAGTGGTACGGGCTGATCGAAAAAAATAGGAGGCCTGGTACGGTCCAGACACTTGGTCAATGAAAGTGTCCAGGAAAGTGTCCTGGATCCTAACACTTTTGGTGAAACAGTTATCCTTTGGTAAAAACGGGAGCACCCAAGTCTTTGTCTTGGGTCATCTTGACAGCAAACCACCTCTGTACTCTGTAGATATTTCGTTTCCCATGACAGGTTACAGGAGCAAAATGTTACTTAAATAAGAGCAACTGACATTCTCATCCCCCACATTCGATTTGTTTTGACCTCGGTCCCTCATCACTTTCTACTTCCCTGATTTCTGTTTGGTTGGGTAGAACTGAAAGGCGTAGGAAGGAGATGTTTCCTAATATCAAACTGTCATTCGCTGAATAAATGAGATGATGTTTTGCAAAATGGGGTACCCAAGACTTTTTGGGCTGTTTGGAAACCTAAACACCATACCCCCTTTTTATCTTGCCTTATCTTTTTCCAGGATGGGAGGGATGCTCTCCCTCTCCTCCCTACAATCTCCCCTCACTTGTTTCAAGCGGTGTCTGTTCCATTTCTGTTCTCCCTCATCCTGGACTGTACCAAAGAGCATTGGTCTGTGCACCTTCGTTCATTTCCCTTATGCCTGTCGTCCTAAAGTTCACATCTTTACTTGGGCCTGAGGTGTAGACTCAACCCAATGTGCGATTCACAATGTATTTTAAGAATACAATCTTAAGTTTTGTGAAATTTAGACCTGTAAATCCTACCATGTCCAGTTGTCCAGAAACGCTTTGCCCCTGCTTTGTTGATGGTACCTTCCTTGTTATGTCTCCTGGGATTTGATGCTCTTGACTTTTGTGGAATTGAGTAGTGTAATCATAGCATGTCCAGCTTATTGGCTTCTGTTTGAGAAACTGAACTTAGAATTTGTATCCCACAGGAACTAATACTTGGGACAGATTTGAGCTCCGTGTCCACAAGCGAGTGATTGATCTGTTCAGCTCCCCAGATGTGGTTAAGCAGATTACCTCCATCACTATTGAACCTGGTGTTGAGGTCGAGGTTACAATTGCTGATTCTTAAACATGGTTTTTTGGGCCTGATTATAGTTTAGTCTGTGAACCTTTTCTCTGTTACCCAATATGGCATTGAGTTTTGTAGCAGAATTTCTTGTAAGATTTTGCAGTTACGATTCCGAAATTAAAAAGTCAGTTTGATGTGCGAGGTGGATCGACTTTTTTTTGTTTGTTTGTTAAATTTTCATTTACAAGAAATTTGAATGTGGGCCATTTTTTAACCTCTTTTGTTCTATTCATACCTATTCATTGTCTGCTGATGCATGGAAATTTCTCTTATGGATTCCTTTCTGGAGATTGGTCGGGAGTGCAGAAGTGTTTTAACTGTTCCTTTGCAAAGTCCGCACAGAATATTCATCAGGTTGCATCCTACAAATAAGAAAAGAAGGATCAAGGACTAAGATCTCCAAGAGATAAAGTTTATCGTTGAACACTGTTTTCCTTGGCATACGGTTAAGTTTGGAGATGTAAATCGGTAATGTGGCCATATTGGGTTATGATTGGAGTTTGCCCCCTTCTTATAAAAGGTAAATATATGGAAAAATTGTCAAAGATGTTAGATGAAAGAGTACAGAGTTCATTTGGGCGATTCTGATGAAGACGACGTTTGACAGGGATGGCTCATCCCAAAGGTCACAAAGGACTTCAGACCATGAAATTTTAGCGCTGTCCTTTCCTTGATGAGATATCTTTGATGATTCAGGGTTCTGGTCTCGCTGCCTCTGAGCTTTGTTAGCTTGTGAAACAAGTTAACACAACCTAGGATAAATGAATGGTGTGGTCTCGCTGCCTCCGAGCTTTGTTAGCTAGTGAAAATCAACCCCCCTATGGGTGTCATCAAAATTAGGGGTGGCAAATTGAACACAGATCCATTAACAAATTCAGACCCATCAACTAGAAAATAGACCCAACCCAACCCATTTATTAGTTGGGTAAGAATGGGTTCAAACCCAGCTAACCCATTATTAATTGGGTCATAATTGGGCATTAATTGAGTCAACTTAAATGACCCAATGGGCAAGGAAAGTAACCCACCAAATTTCATCTCTTAATTGGTCTCTTTTGCAATTGGGAAGTGAGGAGTACGCCCCCCCCCCTCTCTCTCTCTCTCCTCCCAACCCTCTCTCTCTCTCTCTCTCTCTCTCTCTCTCCTCCCAACCCAATCTCCAGGAGCTCTCTCTCTCTCTCCCCGCCCCCCCCCCCCAATCTTCACTCTCTCTCTCCCCGCCCCCACCCCAATCTCCAGCAGCATGGTCTTCTCTCTCTTTTATTCAATTATTTTGTGCTAAATCACACGCGTCCAAAAATATTTTGAATGGTCCGAATTAAAAAACAATTGTGACCGGTAATAATTATTTTGACCAGTCAAAATTGAAAACACATCTCATCCATTAATTACGCGAATGAACCCGTGAAATTGTGCTCCGCCGTGAATAAATTTCTCTCATGGTAGTCCCGCAAAGGGTTTGGATTAAAAAATTGACTTATTTTTTTGTCCTTATTCAAATTTTTTTTGCATTTTTTTTATTTTGTGTCATATTTTTGTGACTTATTAATTTGTTTTGATGAGAGGAATCGGAAAAGTAAAAAAATTTGATCGAAACTTATAATTTTCTGAATAAAGACAAAAAAAAAATCAATAAGACAAAAAAAATTACTTATTCTCGTCTTTTTGAAAAAATTTATGAGTTTCGATCATAATTTTTTTTTACTTTTCTAATTTTTCGATCATAATTTTTAGTATATATGTAATTGGGTTAATGGGCGGGTCGGGTTTGCTTTAAAATAAATGGGTCGGGTTGGGTATGGGTAATTAGACTCATAGTTAATGGGTCTAAATGGGTCAATGACCCATTAAAGACCCAACCCACTAACAACTTACCCAATTTGACCCAAACCCGCCCGTTTGCCACCCCTAATCAAAATTAATGTTGACGGTGCGGTGGCTGTGAATAAAGGTAGGGGCAGGGCAGGACTTGTTGCACGGGATACGAATGGTGTGGTTGTTGGGGCTGCTATGGAGTTGTCTAAAAGGGCCGCCTCAGTGCGTGTTATTGAAGCCGCGGGCTTTCGGTTTGCCCAATTGACAGCTCTTAACGACCTTACCTTGCATCATAGTGGAAGGTGACGCTAAACAAGTCTTTCAAGCGCTTAATGGTTATCTCAACCTATGCAGACTGCGACGTGATTATTCAAGACTGCATCATTTGTTCATTTTGTCATGTTAAGCGTGATTGTAACAAGGTAGTACATGAAGTGGCAAAAAAATCGGAGTAGTGATAGAGTGGCAACTTGAAGGGGTGATTTTCCCCACTGGTTGTCCACTCTAGCACTTTTCTGATGTTAGGGCCCATGGCCAGTGGTGGAGGGACATAGAGACAAGAGTGGGCAGCCAACCCCAATGGCTGCCAAATTTTTAGAGATAGGTATGATTTTTACCCCATTTTTACTAATTTGACCCCACTTTAAAATTTATTTTTGCCTCGGTCCATTTAAGGGTTTTGTACTTAAGAAAAAAGGAGTCAAAATAGAATCTCTACCCACAAAATTCTCAAACGTAGCACTAGTTTGTTCATTCCTCAAAACAAATCAAGAGTTTCATTAAGGATTTGAAACTGTAAAATAACAAGTTCAAAGTGTGTTTGACAAATTTGATCGAAGTGAACATAACATAGAAAACGTCAAATACAAAACGAAAATGGACCCTCTCCAGTATCTGTGTGGGACAGTTGCTGGAGTTGTATCTTACCGCTAAGATACTCTTGCATTGCGAGAAAATGACAGGTACTAGAGAAAAACTCAACCCATACGAAATACGGAAATAGAATGGCCTGCACATCCACACGAGAGCAGAGAGTGGAAATCCTAGGATTCCTTGAAATGGTATAGTGGTCAGAGTCTCTTCTCAGATCGTTTTGGAGTGGACAAGAGAGCAGATTCCTCAGGAACCATCCAACCACGTGTTCAACCTTACCTCTGCTTGGAAATTGCTAACTTCACACCACTGCAGCTATACTCAATGCTCATTGCCCGAAGCCTCCCACAATAAGGCTTGTGGAAATAGTTCAAGGGTTGCGGATTTAGCAATTTTCTATCCATTATTCAGATTCACAGATCAGAGAAGCCCATGCTCCAACAACCATCTAGTGGGAACCTACTTTATCCATTAACCACCATGTTTCTATAATAGAAAGCAGAATCACAAGCAAAACCCACAAAAGGCCTACTGAAAACTTCTCAGGATGAGTCTTTCAAAACATTACAAAATCCATTGAGGAATATATCAGATCAGACGGGGAAAAAAACATCTCCCTCTTGCTAATTGTAGTTTCACTCTTATTCATCCAAGAGGATTTTCAAGTTTTAAGGATTTAGGCTTCCCTAACTTGTCCTACGCAAAGCCGCCGTCTACGATTTAGAAAGCCATATCAACACCCAAATTTCCATTCAAAAGAAGGTGCAAAAAATTGTCACCATTTAACAAACCTAGCTAACATAGAGCTTTGGCCGCCTCAACTACAGCCTCCACCGTAAGTCCTAACTCCTTGTATATCTTATCCGCCGGGGCACTGGCTCCAAAATGGTCAATCCCAATAGCCTTTCCTTTGCTTCCCACCATCTTCTCCCACCCAAAAGTTGATCCTGCTTCAATACTAACCCTAGCAGAAACACTAGCCGGTAAAACACTGTCCTTGTACTCATCCGATTGCTCATCAAACAACTCCCAGCTCACCAACGACACGACACGAACAGTCTTTCCACCCTTTCTAAGCTCATCCCCAGCTTTCGCAGCAATTTCTAACTCCGAACCAGTACCGATCAAGATAACATCCGGTTTATTACCCACAGAATTGTCAGAAATTACATACCCACCCTTCTCTACTCCGGCAATTGATGTTGCAGGAAGGTTAGGTAGCTTCTGGCGGGATAAAGCAAGAACTGAGGGTCTCTTTCTGTTCATCACAGCAACTTTGTATGCACCAGCGGTCTCATTGCCATCGGCTGGCCGGAGCATTAGAATATTTGGCATCGCCCGGAAGCTAGACAAGTGCTCGATGGGTTGGTGCGTTGGCCCATCTTCTCCCAATCCGATTGAATCGTGAGTCATCACGTAGATAACTCTGGCTTCGCTTAAGGCAGAGAGCCTCATGGCCCCTCTCATGTAGTCTGTGAAGACAAAGAAAGTTGCGCAGTAGGGGATTAGGCCAGGGGAGTGGAGAGCGATGCCGTTGCAAATGGCACCCATGCCGTGCTCCCTAACTCCGAATCGAACATTACGTTCCTCCGGGGTTTCTTTTTGGAAGTTGCCAAACATTTTCAGTAGTGTCATGTTCGACGAAGCGAGATCGGCACTTCCGCCTAGAAGTCCAGGAAGGACTTTTGCTAAGGCATTAAGGCATTGCTGAGACAGATTCCGGGTGGCGTCTGCTGGGCTCTCTGGGGTGTAAGTCTGGCAACAAAACATAAATCAACTATCAGAAGAATCATTTTCACAACTTTTTTTTTTTTGATAAGTAGAAGAATCATTTTCACAACTATCTCGATCCGATAACAAAATAATCATGAATCTCCTATGTATCATCGACAGACCTAATTGATTAGCCACTCAACTTATTAAAAAAAATTCCAAATCATTCCCTTGTGGGTAAAATACTTCGCATATTAAACAGATCAAAAATCTATGTACAAAAGATAATTGTCGTGTCCTGCTGTACATCCATATATCTAACTTCTTAAAATTGCCACGTGACGTACCCTTGCCCTTGTTTCTCAGGATATATAGCACACAAAGCGTTAATGAGGAACATATACAAATGGAAACCTACTCACCGGAAGTGCCTTCTCCCAGCCAACAGGGAATTTGCCGTTGATGAGAGATTTCAATTCTGCCGCTTCTTGTTTGTATTTCTTTTCATACTCTGCAAACTTGGCATTCCATTCAGCTTCAAGAGCAGCGCCATCAGGAACATGGCGACTCCAGTGCCTGTCAATTGCAAGAAGCACATTGTCAGATATAAGTTAAAATTCTATGGGCCAAGCACATGTAGTCTTAATTACGATTACTTCTTAACATCCTCTGGCACATGGAATGGCTCATAAGGCCACCCAAGGTTCTTCCTCGTGGCATCAACCTCTTTAGCACCCAAGGCACTTCCGTGTGCACTGTACGAGTTTGCCTTGTTTGGTGACCCATAGCCAATGGTGGTTGTAATCTGTAAAGCCGATAGAAAAGAAACATCACAAAATCTAGAACTGAGAGTGAAAGAAGCTTCAAAGGTGTCATTATCATGTGGGAGACTAGACCTTGATTAAAGTGGGTTTGTCTTTGACAGCCTTTGCTTCTTTAATGGCGGCACGGATGTCATTGTATCCAGTATTTCCGTTCTTTACCCATATAACATGCCATCCAAGACCCTCAAAGCGCATCTCTACCGTCTCAGTAAATGCGATTTCTGTGTTGCCATCGATGGAAATGTGGTTATCATCATAGAAGGCAATCAGCTTGCCAAGTCCCCAGTGTCCAGCAAGGGAACAAGCTTCATTTGCAATTCCTTCCATTTGACAACCATCGCCGAGTATTGCATACCTAAAAAACTCCATTATCATTAAGTCACCTACTTATAAAGAGGATAAAGAAGCATAGAAAGTGACACGAAGAAAGAATACTGTGAAATAAGAGAAACAACCAACAATCCTAGAACTCAGCACTTAAGTAGACAACAGGGTACATAAGGAAAAGCATGTAAGAGATCTTACGTATAGTGATCGACAATCTCATTGTCAGGTTTGTTAAATCGAGCAGCCAAATGCTTCTCCGCCATGGCAAGACCAACAGCATTAGCTATACCCTGACCAAGAGGTCCTAAACAAGGAACCAGGAAGTGCATGCTATAAATCAGCATGTGAGAAAAAAGAACAATCACACGGGGTACTAATGCCAGGGGATTAAGTTGAACTTCAAGGGAAGTGAACTAACCAGTTGTGACTTCAACACCTGGGGTCTCAAAGTTCTCAGGGTGACCAGGTGTTTTGCTCCCCCATTGACGGAAAGATTTCAAGTCTTCCTCCTGATTTTTTTAATTTTGAACACAACATAATAAGCATCCATATATAACTTGGAGCAGTGATTAAAAAGTGTAAGGTGAAGGTGAGGCGACAAAGCCCAAAAAAGACAAGGCGACGAGCCGCGAGGCGAGGCGAGCATTTAAAAAAAGGAAAGATATACTACCTAAATGACCAATATTCAGTCCTTAACATCACCATATTGCATAATAACCAACAATCCAACATATGAAATACTAGTAAAAAAACACAAAATACGTTCATTCATAAAATATATATTGTTTGTGTGCCCACTGCCCACCAACAGTAAAATATATATATCCTATGAAGCACGGATACTCTATTTTGGCCTACGTATCACGTATCGTATCCGTATCTACGGACAATGATATTCTAGGATACTCTCCGGATACGTATCCGATACTCTTTTTAAAGTATCCTGCTTTTAGAATTATTTGTGCGTATCCCGATACATTTCGGATATGCTCCGGATACGTATCCGAACGTTTTGGATACGCACAGATACGTGTTGGATATGCTCGGATATGTTTTGGATACGCGGTAGGGTAAATATATTATTACTTAAAATATATGGGTTAAAATTGCAAGTAGGGACTATATTTTCCTTTTTCCCCCACCAATTGACACCAGAAACACACCGACGATATCTTCTCTCGCAACAACCTCGTAAGTCTCTCTCTCGTTTCTCATCTCTCTCTCTCGTTGTGTGTATTTATGTGTGTGTATATATATAGATATATATATAACTACATAGATACAGTTATATATATATATATATATATTGTGTAATGAAAAACTTCAATCATTAATGAAATTTTAGGAATTAAAAATTATATATAATATATTTTTTATTTACTTTATATTCAACGTATCCCCCAACGTATCGTATTCTTCTTTTTGAAAAAATCGCGTATCCGTATCCCGTATCCGTGCTTCTTAGTATTTATCGTGTGTGTGTGTAGTGTGTACTGTTAGTAGACTAGAACCAAACGAAGAGAAGAAAATGAGAGGGGGGAGAGAGAGGGGTTCTATCCCAGAGACATATCGTGTGTGTGTGTGTGTCGGGAGAACCAGAGGGAAAGAAGAGAGAGAGAGAGAGAGAGAGAGAGAGAGAGAGAGAGAGATGTTCGATCCTAGAGGGGTGAGATCGTATCTGATAGGAGCAAGAAGTAGATCTTTGAAGTGGATCTCTGAAGTCGATCATCAAAAAGAGAAGAAACGAGTTCTAAAGTTGATCTATTGTTCGATCAATCGACGTAACAGTAAGTATTTATTTTAATTTTGCCCTGACGACGTGAGGCGAGATTTTCTGGCACCTCACACCTAGTCGAGCCAAATCACGACTAGTTGTTCGCCTCTTTAAACCTCGCCTCACACCTCTGAGGTGATATAGGCTCGCCTCATGCGTAGTCGTGCCTAGGTGATCGCCTAGTCACGATTTTTTAATCGCTGACTTGGAGTTTCAACAGTGTGGTATAGAAGAATAGAAGTTGGGAAAAGCAAGTTAAAAAATATCAAGCGGTTGAGACACCTATTTCAGGCATTAACTCAAAATGGTGGAGATGACAAAGGTATTTTTTGGTTCCTTCTTGATAAGCAAATAGCTACTTCAAGGAATGCATGAAAAGCAAAGAGAAAGGTCTATATAAACAATATTCTGTCTTCCAAGACTTGTAAACTTCAAACAATATATTTTGTGGGTTACATCTCTATCTAAGTCCCTAACAATAGTGTTGATTTATTTACCTTGGCTATATGATTCACGAGGTGTAACAACATTTCTGTCTTTGCAATTTATGATCAATTGAATTGAAAACATACAATCTGATTCAACCTCCAGAACTCATTCACGAACCATAAAACCGCAGTTCATTCATGCTAACATTATCTCATTCCTACCTCCCGAGAATATTTGCAGCTAGAAATTGTACGAATATCAGCAAACTAAGAAGCTAAAAAGACACATGCAATCACTTAACCATTTCTTTGACATGCGATAGATCACCATTTACATGAGAAATTATGAAATAACCCACTGTAAGTAAAACCAAACCAAGCCTTTTTCAGTTTTTCCCATTCAATAGGAGCCAGCCACATGAATTTGTATGTGTTATTCCGCTCTACTAAGGCATAGTCTAATTGTTCAGAAAACTTATTTCTTCTACTGCAGACATTTAGCTACTCCCCCACCTTTTAGCACTACCATTTAACAGTATTTATTGCATCTATTGATATTTGTTGCATGACACCAAACCATCTTAGTCTCTTTTCTCTAACTGATCTTTGTGGCAACCTCTTGGAGCCGGGCCGCAAGAGAGAAATCTCTTGTGAATCACCTAGCCCCAGCGTGGATGGCCTAGTTTGATCGGACCTGGGAGGGGAATAGTAAGGGTGCGCGTAAGCTGGGCCCGGACACCCCTGACCATCGTACCCCCCCAAAAAAAGCTACTCTACCCATCCACGAATGTATTAACTAGGAATTCTATATTGGTCTCGCTCCGTATCCACCTTAACATTCTCATTTCCATAACACTCATCCATTTGGACCATTTGCATTTCACTATTCAGAACTTGCAAAACAAAAAATCAGAATGAAAGCAAACTCAAGACAAGACCTATAAAAAAGACAAACCCAATTCAAAAAAAACAAGTGAATATGCAACAAATTTACCTTAACACTGTCATAACCAGCAAGATGTAAAAGAGCATACTGCAACATACACCCGTGTCCAGCAGACAGCACAAACCGATCCCGATTGAACCAGTAAGGGTTCTTGGGGTTGTACCTCATCACCTCATCGTACAACACGTGTCCCACCGGGGCACAACCCATGGGCAGACCCGGGTGGCCGCTGGTCGCCTTCTCCACCGCGTCCACCGACAGGAACCGGATCGTGTTGACCGACTTATCGACCAATGCGGCCGCGGCGTCATCGGTCTTCTCCGCCGCCTCCACCGCCGCCGCCCTGACCGTGGCGGCTCGCGATCCCAGTCCCTTCCGTCCCGCGACGACGGTGGAAGAGAGGGAGATGGAGCCGGGTTTGGATCCGGACAGGGCGAGGCGATTGGATTGTTGGTGGGTTGAGATGGGGTTGGGTGAAGAGCGAGAGAGGAAGGATTGGGAGAGGGAGAGAGAGGAGGTGGAAGTAGCCATGGGTAGAGAGAGAGAGAGAGAGAAGCAGAGGAACGAGTCTTTTATCTGACTATATAAAGATTATATATATAGTCTCTACCTACTACCAACTTCTTGTAAATAATGAGTGTGAGGTTGCTTATACTGAGAGAGAGAGAGAGTGTGTGTGTGTGTGTGTGTGTGTGTGTGTGTGTGTTGGGGTGGGGTGAGGCAGAGTCCAACAGAATTTTGATTCAGGTGGGGGGGGGTTTTTCGGTAGGCACGAGGTCAAATGTAGGAAATTGGACGGTTAGATGGGATGGGAGTAGAGAATCGTGGCCGTTGGAGTTTCGGTAGGATTTAGGTGTCGTTTTTCCTCTCTGGGTCCCTCATTTTGTTTGGTAACTCGTTTTGGACCTTTTGGTAGTTGGTTTCTCCACCTGGCGGCCTTTTTTTTTTTTTCCGTCGTTACAAGAGAATAATTACGTACCAACACCACCGGAAACTAGTCCACAGTCACTAATCACCATGAAATTAATTCAATTAGGCTGATAATACTGGTAATCCAGAGCTGGAGTAGGAATGTGATTCTTGATAACAAATTCAACTAGATATCATATTCTCAAACTACGTAAGAATGTGATTTTTCTCGTACCGTAAAAATCTTAGCCAACTGTGCTTTTAGTGAGATGCATGAATTCTAAACAACTAAGCTAATCATATTTAGTTGACGTTTCTCCGCCTTCCTAAATAAGCCAATGGGTGAACGTCACTGTTCTTTTGAGGGCGACTCGCACCGAGTCTTTTTTTATGGGATTCCGTTAATTTTTACTTAAAAAACTACTTTATCCGCCTCTATTCTTTAGTCCTTTTTTAGGATTTCAAATAATTAAGGAAACACAATCATTACATTTTTGAAAACTTGTTTTTCTACCCTTCAATAATTACATTTTCTTACTTTTTTAGTATTATTAAGTAAAAAATGAATGGGTAAAAGTGGAAATTCTTTATCTATTACCCATTTAGTTTTCCTATGGAACACTCTTTTTTGGGACTGAAAAAAGTGCTAATTGGGACTAAAGAATGGGGACGGAGAGAGTTCTTTATCTATTACCGATTTAATGTGATGATTGAAATTGTTTGTTTGCACGTTTTATTTTTCAATTAGTACTATAAAATAAAATTAACTTAGTTGGATAATGTTAAGTATTTGATACGTATTCAAATTAAAATCGTAGTTTGAAATTCTTGACTAAATTTTTGAAACAAGACAAGTGTTTCTAAATCAAATGTTGAACGGAATGAGATTGAATTATGTTTTTGAAGAATTAGCTGAAAGACCAAATCGTACCACATAAAGAGTTCTAACCACCATCGAATCCGTGAAGCTTGGTTCGAGCTCCACACAAAGAAATAGCAGTAAGAAAATAGTAATTGACAATGATCTCTTTCATGCCAATCTTCATTAGCGTAAGCTTAGCTTCAGAGGTGAACACAAATTCTTATTTTGCAGGGATTGTCCTTGGATATCTTTGTGCTGTGTCACCAAACAAACGTAGTTTTTTCACTTTACCTTTCTTTTATTTTTGGTTCTCACAAAATTCGTTATCCAAACAAAGTTGGACGATTCCTTGTGAGAATTCGGAATTGACACGAAAAGCTTTGTTCATTTACTTCGTAATAGTATGCCCTTTGCCAGGGGTTAAACATGTGGTGTTTCGGCTCGATTTTGAGACAGTAAATTCTGGACTGTGGTAAATCTCGTCCGGACTATCGCTGCTACCGCAACTTTGATTTCGGCTCTCTGTTTCTCTGTATATCCCGTTCAGACAGTCACTACCTCCGTCTGGACAGGATACGCCGAGACAGTTCAATATCACTAACTGATGTGCACCTCTCGGAACTTCAAAAAAGAGAGCCATATTGGGCTTTCAGCCAATTGAACCCATCTTGGAGGCCTTGAGACTTAGAGTTGCAATCTGTGGAAGCTCTTTTTATCTGGCCCATCTCTTAATTGTTTACTGGATTTTAGTATTTGGACAATAGAAAAGCCCAAATAGAAAATATCACATGTAGGCCCAAGTTTTACTTCTAGTTGGTTTTGGAAATGGGTTGCTAGCGACAATTCCCAACAACTCTGGCCTTGTTCGGTTGCTAGTTTTGGGTATTTTAATTTTGATGGTGGGTGGAGAGAAAAATACGATAATGATTAGAGAGATGGTTAATGAGTAAAGAAAGAAATGAAAGTAATAATTGAAGAAATGAGATAATAATTGAAGAGAAAAATAGAGTAATAATTAAAAGACAAAATTAAAACAAAGTTAAAAAGAGAAACCAACAATCTATTTTTTAGTTTCACCGAATCCACAACACAGAGGTGTGCGTGCATGGTACAATTTTTTTTTATGACCGGATGCCCGGCTAACTTATGCACACCTTGGCTAATTTTGAAATTTTGAAGTTAATGACCGGACAAACCCCGAGTGACCTCAAGGTTTGGATTGTTAGTCCATCATAGAATTCGAATATGCGATCTTATAGAGAGCAAGCACTTATTTACTTTCACATGCCCATTTTGGCCAAACCCGTTGAGATTGTGTGTTGTGTGCTGTATGCATGGTAAAACTGTTGGAAGCGGGGGGGCTGCTGTCCCGGCTTTCCGGGCCCACTCCGGTCTCGCTCCGATAATCTAAAACGTTCACTTTGTAGAGCTCGTCGAGTAGAATAGCTATGTAAAAAATCAGCTTACTTGGATATCATTACTACTCGACGAGCTTTACAAAGTGAACGTTTTAGATTATCGGAGCGAGACCGGAGTGGGCCCGGAAAGCCGGGACAGCAGCACGCTGCTGCCCCCCCCGGGCAGCAGCCCCCCCCCCCCCCCCCCCCCCCCCCCCCCCCCGCCTCCAAAACTGTTAGAGGCCTTTAGGTTATTTCCCTCCTGTATATAAAGAGAGAGGTGGGTTTTCAGATTTGGAACGGCGATATTACCCAACTGCCCTCCATTTATTCTGGTATTTTCGCTTCAGTGGCTTTAACGTTTTATGGCCTTTTCAACCAAAACGATGTCGTTCTTCTATTTCTTTCTCCTGTTGAGATATGGTTCCCCTCCACATGCACAGCTCTCTATCTCTCTCTCTCTCTCTGCGCAGAGGACTCATCGAAAAATTGCGAAGCTTCACCGATGAAGACAGAATCACAAAGCCCTACCAGTAGAGGCCCGCAAGCGCATGCAAGTCCCTCGTAAGCAACTCGTGTCTGTGGCAGCAGCTTCTATGTCCGCCTTAAGCGATGGCAGAGTAGATTCTAAGGAAGCACAAAACTTATCATCGTAAACTTTCTTTGGGCTCAAAACTCTTCGATGTTCTTATTATTCTTCGATTGTAGTGTTTGATTTTGTTACGAGATTGTCCATTTGTTCGATTTAGGGTTCTTATTATACTTCAATTGTTTTGTTCAATGTAGGATTCTTGTGAGAAAATTAAATTCAAAGTGTTACTTTTATACATTAATTATCCATCTTAACTAATTAGTTTTCACCCTCTTTGTACAGATCCCGTTCATTGATTATCTTCATCTAGAGTGCCTAAGTTCGGTCTTGAGACAAAATGAGGTAGTCGAAAAGTGTTTATTTTTCCTACAACATGAATGATGTATTTAAGTGTTCTTATGTATTTGTCCCTCTCTCATTTTGGGTAGAAATATTTGTCCTCCTTTTTTTTTTCTTTTTTCTTTTTTTGTTTGGGTGTTAAATGTATATACAACATAATATGATGAAAATGTCTCATGCCACAACTTCTGTTATAATTTAGTGCTCGCATAATTTAGAAGGGCATAAAATAACTACTCATTGAAAGAGAGTTAAACATTTATTTTGGTTGTTGCGTGGAAATCTTAGGAATTCATTAGAAAGAATGTGCAACTTGGAAACAAAACATTAAGGATAATTGAACTCGTTATGTTATGTGTCCTTATAAAGTGATATTTTATTTTTTAATGTGTTTGTGGATGGTCTTAAACGAATGTACCAGATTTCTCTTTTTCGTTTGGTAGACAAACCCACCAAATTGAAGTTCTGGACTTATGATTACAAATGGGAGTCGATGGGACCATTGCATCAGTTAGAAGAGGCACTCATTTGGGAGCAAATATGGCTAAAATTTAGGATAGCAGCATCATAATTAAGAGGACGAAGCCACTAACAGATCGTTAGGTAGGTAGATCTTCAAAGAAAAGGAGAAAACTTTCCATTCCCCTTAAAAGAGCATGCCCGCATCAATTTGCTAAGCATTAGCAATTGACTAGGTGAGTTTGGTAGGTGAAATTACCCTCTTGTCATCCCTAACAAAAAAAAATTAATTTGCTAAGCATCCCTTATCTACTAATGAATAATTTAGGTTTTCACTTCGGTCTTTTTACCTCCCCTCAATATCTATTCAATAATTGATTGCATGTTTTAGTCTTTTAAGTAGGGTCGACGTGACTATCGTCGTCGTTATTTGTTGCTCTCTCTCTCTCTGAATATTGGATATTGTTTTCCTTTTCTTTTTTTGATTCTTTGTTTAAGGTTATGTTGGTTTTAAGTTTTCCGTCTTTCGTTTATTCTCTATGCAGTGCCGGCTATAAGATTTTTGGGACCTAAGACGAAATTGTGAGGGGGAAAAAATATTCTCACGAGGAAGGAATAGAGAGGCCCCTACAACTTGAATCATGTATCTGTTGAATAGCAAAATTAAGCTTTTCCATTGGGATATCTGAAGCCCTAATTTTGAGCCAAAATTCGGGGGCTTAAGTGAGCGGCCTCGTTCGGCTTAGCTCAAAGCCAGCCCTGTCTATATGGGTTTTATGAATTCGTGTGGACGTTAAACTGCATGGAATTTAGTAGTTCAAATTTCGTTATCTGATTCATAACGTCGTCAGTTGGGGGCAGGGCATATTCACTTGTTTTGGTTATTGATTCTTTCAGTAAGATATGTTAGTTATAAATCTTGTTATTCTGATAGGCTTTCAGAAGAGATCCATGATTTTTCATAGTTTGAAACCATGTCGACTTTGTGACGGCTACTTATCTCTTGCACTTGGTGGGAAAAACCATAGCTGGAATATTTGCTGCAGGAATATGAAGCGAAGCAATTGTTGAAGCAGACATTTGAGGTTCAAAATGAAAGCCTTCCATCCCAACCAAGATATGGTGACAAACTCACAATATTGCTTCGACTTAGTTATAGAGTACTTTAGCATTGTGTGCTGCATAATTTTGCTTCCACTTTTAATTTGCGGTTTTGATGAATTAAGTAATTCTTATAGATTTGGAGTGAAAGTGAAGAAATAACCGTACTTGTAAAAAACTGTACAACTGTACTTGTTTTGATACTTGTAAAAAACGGGGGGCTGCTGCCCCGGGTTTCCGGGCCCACACTGGTCTCGCTCTAATGATCGAAAACGTTCACTTTGTAGAACTCGTCGAGTAGAATAACCATCCAAAAAAATCAGCTTAATTGGATATCATTAAGTCTCTGATCGGAGCCCATATAACTCTCGGTCCATGGGTTACAGTGGATTTGATCCAGTGTTTCGGATCTATTCTTTTTAAGATAAAAAGGTTCCGATCAGGTACTTAATGATATCCAATTAAGCTGATTTTTTACAAAGTTATTCTACTCAACGAGCTCTACAAAGTGAACGTTTCCGATTATCGGAGCGAAACCGGGGTGGGCCCAAAAACCTGGGGCAGTAGCCCCCCGCTCCCGTAAAAAACTGTATACATTGCTTCGTTGATGAATTGTACACTTCTCGATATCTAAATTATTTTCGTGTTCCATTTTTATATACTAATGTATGTATGGAGTGTTATACAAGAAAATCAGCTATACAATTTTGCCATTTCAAGTATTTTGATAATATGTTAGGAGTGTTTCCATTGAACTATATAGTTTGGTAATGGGCCCAGCGCCCGCACCTTGCGCGCAGTCATCTCACTAGTGTTTTTTTTTTTTGAATATCATCTCACTAGTGTTAACTAAAGCTGATTCCATTGGTTCGAATCTTAAGAAGTGAATGAATCTCGACGATTCCATCCTCCAACCACACCTAAGGAATTGAAAACATTTCGCTTTGGGCTTTCAGGACCAACTCCTCTCTCTGCACACGGTTTTTTAAAAAAAAAAAAATCTCTTATTATTCTCACTTCTATATTTATCTTCCTCCATTTATTACCTTAATTTTTTTTCTTAAAATCCAAACCAAACAGAACCGAGCTTGTGTTTAACTGTGTGGACTCAAATGCACAAGATAATCGTACTACTTTCCTGTCTGTGCATGTAACATAATGGATTTATAAAGTAGAGCCGAATTTAATGTTCATGGCAGTCGTTGTTGTTGACCTTGGGAAGGCCTGATTCGATTTGGGTTGTTTTTGGACCTGTGAAGGCCTGATTCGAGTTGGATCACACTTTGCTAAGGTTAATATGGTAATTGGTGGAGTAAATATTTTCCATACGCACCCGATGTAACTTATACTCCTTTGCTTGATACATAGTGGAACTGTTGTGATGTTCTGTTTAGGAATCACGTAAAAATTTCCGTGTCTCGCGATCTTGTTTTTGTTCCTTGATTATTTTCGTGCGTTATGTGTTTAATGGTTTGATCGAATTCCCAACAGCTGCTCCTGTCTTAATACACGAGGTTGAATACATTATTGTATAGTAAATAGTTCAGAGTACAGTAGACACGGGAACAAAGCTTTAAGAACAAAAAAAAAAAACATTATTGCCTTACTTTTAAATCATTACTTTAAAAAAAAAAAAAATTTTATTGCCTTGCCTTAATAGTTCTGTGTTACTGACTTGTTTAGATGACATTTTGAAAAAAAAATATCAACTCAAAAAACACTCATTATTCTTACTTTTAATTATTAATCTTATTTTTGTCTTCTCTTCAATCATTATTCTTATTTTTTTATTTACTCATTACCCCTATTTTCAATCATTATTCTATTTTCTCTCTCCATTCATTACCCAAAAATCATCCAAACAAGCAGTAAACTTTTGTATTGAAGGGACGGGGAGAGATTAGTAAAAGCCAAACAAGTTGGGAAAACTCCGAGGGAAATGTCCTTTTTAGTCAAGTCCAATTGACATAAAGAGAAAAATCATACCCACTCAAACAGTATTGCTAATCACCAACAATCATAAAATTTCTCCCTTGATTCCTACTCCTATATTGTTGCTATTTGCATCCTTATTAGTATTAGGGCCAACCAATATTATTATTTGATTGACATGACATCTGTTGAATAATCTCGGGTTAGTCTGGTGGTCTTTGCCTGAGATTAATTTCGGGCTTTGCTCATTTTTAAGTTTTCAGGTTTAATTCTTTTTGTTAGCAATGCTCGGAGCTACCTCTATTCATGCGTAAATGTGTTAAAGGAATTAGTCTGACGTGTGTGCAAGTTAGCTCATGACATCCTGCTTAAAAAGAAATTAAAAAAAAAAAACATATGTTGAATCGGTGACCTCGTGATTTACAAAAGTGTGGTTCTTTCGGCCTGTTATCATGTTTTATGGTCTCTTTAATCTTTCAGATCAATCACAACTGGAGGATTAGTTTCAGCATGTGCTTTTGCTAATTCACACTTCTTTTGCAAATTAAAGGTGATTTATGCATGCAGCATTAGCACTAAGCACCACTAGTGTTAGTTTAAATTCTGCTTTGGTGTTAGTTTAAAGTTTAAATCTTTTCCATAAACAAGTTTTCCGATACATTTCTCCTCCCCTAATAAAATGCTATTTTGTCGTTCAAAAAAAATAAACTAGTTTTCCGGCTCCCGAAGAATGCTGTCGAGACAAAGGTGATTTATGCTTGTAACAGGGAATCGTAATAAATTTTGGTATTTTCGAAGTTTTTATTGAACAAAAAGTAACAACAATCATCAAAGCCTAGTAAAACTTGTTGGGAGGTTAGCTTTATTCTTTGAATCAGACCTTTTAATAGGCTGCTATTAGATTGCATTGTTTCGTAAGATAAATTGGTTCGATTTTGATCTTGTTCTTGGGTTCACCACAAATTGGAAGAAGCACATTGATGTAAGTGATGATTAAATGAACCAAGCTTGATTTTTATCATGACTGAGATTTTAGAGAGATGCGAAAGCCTACAGGGTCGCTTTCCATTGAAATTCGTGTTCAAGTGATACTTCGCTTTTTTGTCTTATTTTCTTGGTTTGTTCGTCTCTTTTGAACGTCTAAGAAAATTCCATTAATCATAAAGATCAAATGATGAAATTATTGCACTAGGAAAAGAAATGCATTGAGAGATATATTCGATAGTACGACGTCTCTTCTACCTCCAAGCCACTCATAATACTTTGGTGAGTCATTTAATACTTAAGGAAAATTCTCTTCATCGAGGCAAGAGAATAAACAACGCAAATGCCTGAGAATTGAACCGTTGAATTTGAGAGTGCGACTTTTTGGAAAAAAAAATAGTGACAAATTTTTCCTTCCACCCTCATATCGGATAATTATTCACTTGGAGAGTACGAAAATAAATCCTAGAACGATGAAAATATTTTTGGCAAATGAATAAGAGATACTCCTATTATATATTCACCCAACTACTTATTTTTAATTTAACTTCTCGTAAAGATGTCTTGTTTGAAAAGTACATAAGAAAGTGAGTAAACGCGTGAAGTGGGAAATAATGTACACTTAAAATTTTCTAATAATAGTAGTAAATAGAAGTACTTAATACTAAATTAAGCCATGTGAAATTAATGAAGTTTGACCTCGTATATAAACGCCAGTTTTAAGATTAGATTTATAAAAAGAGGGGTCACGCCCCACATAGGAATAGCCCGGGCCCACCTTCACCTGCCACCTTTTTCACCTCGCCGTCGTGTCACTGCAACGTCTTTCCCACGCGCCTCCGTTTTTGAAAGCATTGTACGGTGCTATTTCAGTATCGCCGGAAGCGTGTAAGAGGAACCAAAATTTTGTAAAAGCGGGGGGTTGGATTCTAACAACAGGATTTTGAAATTTCAAGATTTGTTTGGTTTAGATTTTAAGAGAGTTTTTTTTTTGTGTAGGAGAGAGATAAAAAGATAAATGAGATTAATAATTGACGAAAAAATTTATGAGAGACCATAAATAGAGGGAGGAATTGAGTTTTAAAACCCAAAACGAACACATTCTTAAAGTATTTATATTGTGTTTGGATGAGTTTTTGAAAATTTTTTTATGAGAGTAATGATTGGAAGTAGAGGTAATGAGTAGAGAGAAAAAAAAAAGAATAATAATTAAAGATAGGGATAATGAGTAGAGGGGAATGACTTCGGTGTCCCCGGTCATTTTGGGGACACCGTAACTTTTGGCATAACAAAACTATTATGAGTATAACCAAAACATATCATGAGCATAACAGAATCATAGCAAAGTATAACTTTTCTGTTATGCCCTGGTTGGGTTTGGTTATGCCTTGGTTGATTTTTTAGATATTCCTTGGTTATACCTTGTTTGGGTTTAGTTATGCTTGTAATGGGTTTTAGTTATGCTCATAATGGTGAAATTATGCCAAAAATTACGGTGTCACCAAAATAACCGGGGACACCATAACATCATTCCCTTGAAAGTAAGGATAATAAGTATTTTTTGAGTTGAAATTTTATTTTTCAAAAAGGAAAACGAACAAGAAATTAAATGTTTAAATAACACCCGATATGAAATAATAATTTTTACTCACTCCGTCCGGATTTAATAGTCTTTTTTTTGGAGTTTGTGTCATTTTTCAATCGATTATATCTTTTAATTTAAAATGTTTTATGTGATTTCGAAAACATTGTATTATAGAACTAATCGAGATTTATCAAACAAGATTCATATTCGATATGAAATTCATTACGGATTCAAAGATATAATCCGTTTTTTAGCTGGTTAGAATAGAACTAGGGACAATTAAATCCGGACGAAGGGAGTAACAAGCAAAATAAACAACTAAAAAAAATCGAAACATAGCAAGGTCCGTGGCTCCCATAAGAGCATCTCCAACCCATACTCCATTTCTTCATTTTGGAGGAAAAACATTCTCCAACCCATCCTCTAAAACTCTTCTCCATTTTGGAGGATGAATCTTGATCCTCTAAATATAGATGATGAAGGAAAAAATAAATCTCCTCCAAATATGTGTTGGAGTTGAAAAATAGAGTGTTGGATTGGAGTTGAGATAAATAATATAATCCTCTAAATCTACTTTTTAAATAAAATAGATTAATTTGATCTTCTCAAATAAAAATTTGGAGGGTGCTAGATTAGAGATGCTCTAAGCCCTCAAGTGCTCCGTCCCTGCTGAGTGTAAGCCGTTTGTCTAGCATTCTCCCAAAGTTCCCGCAACTTTGTCCCAAAAGACGCTCCGTTGAAGCGCGTGAATAATTGTCAGAGCACGCGTGTGTCATTTCTGATCCGTGTCCACCAAACAATACAAAAATTTTGAAAAACACAGACAGAGAGAAGGAAAGCCGGAACTGTTAGTCCGGTTAGTTGACAGATTTGTTTCCCGCATAATTGATTAATGTTTGATTTTTGATGTCGGACTGTAGAAAGTGATTTCTTGTCAATCTTTTAATTTCGGCATGATTAGTCGAGCTACGCGTACGTTGATCCAGATATTCTTGGGAAAAAAAGTCAAGAGACAAGTGAGCGCACTAAACGCCAAAGGCCTAAAGCAGAATTGATGATCTGGTGGTCTAGGGGCCCACCTCGAATTGCCCTAAGATTTGTTGTTCTTGCTTCTTCTGTTATTTGCAGTTGGGCCCCGCCTAGGTTCGCCTTTTCGGGCCCCATCCATCGCTCTCTCTCTCTCCAGCTGTTTCGATGGCCCCCCTCCTCCTCTCTCTCTCTCTCTCTCTCTCTCTCTCTCTGAGCTGGTCCTGTTTGATGGCTCCGCGATTGACTCGTTTATTATTGTTTTGAGATTTTCTAATCTTTGTTCGAACATGTAGACGATTTCCCCATCGTTCTCTCGAATTCTGGCATCGCCTGGCAGCGGTTTGACAATGCCTTATAAGAAAGTACTAAAATGTTGGCACAATTATCAGTATAAATTAGCAGAAACTACATAAATTGATTTTGGCACTCTAAAGTTTTGATAATCATGCTCTAACATTTGTCTTTTGGTATTCATGTTGTGTGTATTCTGAACGCTAAAGATGCATATTATAATGTGGTTATCAAGAAGAGGTGTGTAAAATCAATCATGGTAGCTATTAGCAATATATACATCGGGTGTATTAGCTAATGGACTTGCTAAAATAATTTTTTGTGGAATATAGATATTATTTGATAGATTTCGATAAGATCTTGTGAGCGGTGCAAAAAAATTATAAAATATTTTCATAAATATATTACTTTTTAAGTTTGAAAATTGCAAATAAGTTCTTATGTTTTAGGCCTCATTCCAATATTTTTTTAAGAAATAAGTACTTATTTTCAATTTTCAAGCTTAAAAATAATGTGCTTACAAAAATAAACTTTCAATTTTTTTCCATCGTTTAAAAGATATTTTAAACAAGATACATATTACATATTTTTAGATTTCAATAAACTCATTATTTTTAAGCTTAAAAATTGCCAAAAATAAATACTTATTTGAAAATAAGTACTCCCTCCGTTCCAAATTGGATGACAATTTTTGAAATCTGTGTCAATTTCAATTCCTTATATCTTTCAATATGAATCTCAAAAAATATGCAATATGGATCTTGTTTGATAATTCTCGATTAGTTCTATTATACAAAGTTTTCAAATTCGTGAAAAACATTATAGATTGAAAGATATAAGCAATAAAAAAATGGCACAAATTTCAAAAATTGTCATCCAATTTGGAACGGAGTGAGTACTTTTTTGAGATAAGGTCGCGTTCATCAGTTCATGGATCAAGTTGCCTATTGGTCTTTGACTTGGGAATTTGAGAACCACATGAAATAAGTGGTTGGCTTGGTTATCTTGGTTTGAGACTTGGGATTTGATTCCTTTTTAAAATTCAAGGCTCGATTCCTAGTAGCTCGTGGGACTATCTCACCTCACACGTAGGCGTATGAAAAGGATATCAGATGAGCCTTAGGGATTAGCCTTAGATGCACGGAAGTAATTGACCCAAGATACTCGCATTATCAAAAAAGGAAAAAGAAAAATTGAGAGAACCTCATACAAATATCAACCACACGAGGAAATCAAAGACGGAGCCACTTGAGGGCCTATGGGGGCCACGGCCTCTGTGTTGTTTTGATTTTTTTTTAAAATTTAATACTATTATTTTTAGTTGTTTATTTAGTTTGTTAAGAATTATATTTCATATTAGGTGTTATTTAAATGCTTTAAAAATGTGTTCGTTTTGCAGTCTCAAAATTCAATTCCTCTCTTTGCTCATGGTCTCTCATAAGTTTTTTCTTCAATTATTAATCTCGTTTCTCTTTCTATCTCTCTCCTACGAAAAAAAACTCCCTCAAAATCTAAACTAAACAAATCTTGAAATTTCAAAACCTTGTTGTTATAGTCCGGCCCCCGCGTTTTCATAATTATGGTTCCATCAGGAAATTATGACCAGCAATATCATGATATCAATCCAATTATGCTACGTACATACATGAAAATACAAACACAACGCTAAACACAATCTCTCACGTACATGTGGACCGCATCGTATATTTGCACCATTACACTCCATTTTTGTAGTAAAAAAGGAGTTTACATCTATGCTTGGGAAGAGGTGAGGGACCAGGGAAGTAGTGGTAGTACCAAGTACCAACAAGTGTTTTAAACCTCCCACCAATGTTTGGTCGGTCGAGTAACTGTTTTCCCACGAATCCGCAGTGAACGGAAATTTTTTCAGTGCTAAGCGGGTATCACGTGGTGCTCGCTCGGTGCATCCGAGCTATTTATTGTATTTTTAGACGGCTCAAATTTGGAGAAAGAAAATAGACGTACGACTACGATTCTCTCTTTTTGGTTCCTAGTAGGAGTAATAATCACATGCACGCACTGTGGACTTGATTCGTATCGCCAAAGGTCTAAAATATCTCACAGGGACTTCAAAGTCTTTCACCAACATGGCTATAGCACCGAAAAGTAACCGACGTACTGCCACTGCCACTACTTCAATGGAACGTACGCGGTTGAGTGTAGACATTATGGCAGTGTTTTCTTCTGAATTTGATAATTGGATATCTGGGTGAACTTGCAAACTTAATTAATTTCGAAACCGTAAAGTTAATGATTAAGAAAATTTTTCGGTGGTCTCAAAGTTTGCAATGTTTAGCTTTCGTAAGATTCGGACATTCAATCTAACATACAGGGGCGGTCTCCAGAAGGTGCAAGGGGGACCCAAGATGCTACACAACTCTAAATACTCCTGGATATTATTCTAACTTTTGGGTTAATTAGAAAAAATACTACGAAATTTGTCGCTACAAGTCCTTTGATTGAATTTTTTTTTAGGTTGTATATATGTAAAACTAAACGGTGGCTACACATATACGTAATATCATCTATTATTCGGGCTTCGCGAGTAATGATGTATTCTCTGAATTGTACAATTAGTCATACTATATTTTTTATATTGCTATGTAAAAGTTATGAAAAATGGTCCCTGCATCACAAGTTTGAGTCAAATTTGTTGCGGTGCTTTTCCCTTTGAGATGTATAGTACTCATTTTCTTCCAAAATGTATACTTCTGTATCCACTTTGGTGATTTCGTTGTTTGCAAGCTGAAAAATGTATCTCACAATATTCATTTTTGCTACTTTTTGGCGTACAATGAATTTATCTGATATTAATATTTAAAATGAGATTTTGCTGTTAATTTATGAATACACGTGATTTGATCCCCCATATTAAGAATAACCTGCAAATTTTGTTGCAAATTATAAAATGTTAAATTTAAATAAAAATAAATAATCATATCAATTGAGCTACTCCCTCTGTCCATTTTCCCTTTGTCCAGTTTTAAGCGTTTACTACGGGTCTGCATGTCATTTTCAATGACTTATATCTCTTGACAAATATTATGTTTTATATTTTTAAAATTATTGTCTTATATAAATAATTGAGATCTATCGAATTTTATATATATATATATATATATATATATGTAATTGAAAATAACACGCAAAATCGTAGTCGATATTTAAAAAGGGACAGAGAGAGTATAAAATTATGATTAAGCTGTACCAAAATAGTTAAAAATTAACTTTACAAAATGTCACTACTACATTAATTTTACTTCTCTCAACTTTAAGTACTCCTATAAATTTACAGAGGTGCTAGAGGTACAGCAAAAGTTGTACAAACAACTTACACAGATCCATTTTTGACCCGTTTCGGGTCTCACAAAAACGGGTCTCACAACAATGATCGGAGTCCCTCATTTTTTTCAAAATTTATTTTTTAGGGTATCTGTAAAAAATCATCTCAATCCGATATCGGTAATGGCGTTTACGAATCATCCAACTTTGCTTTAAAATTCGGCCCTTACTGATATCGGATTGAGATAATTTTTTGCAGGGCCTTAAAAAATAAATTTAAATAAAATAAACAACTCCGATCATCTTTATAAAACCCAAAATGAGTCAAAAATAGATATGTGCAAACTGTTTGTACAGCTTTTGTTATAGTCATATCATTCTGATAAATTTATCCTGACAAAAGAAAAAATGTGGTGGTGAGAAAAGAAGGTGTGTGTAATCTGAAAATCCCAATAATACCCCCGAATCCATTTCCCGCTCTAAACATGAAAAAATAGTCTGAGAACATCTGTCAGATGACGAGAAGGATATGATGATGGAGTTGAGTTTTGTTCACCCTTCATTTAAAAAAGTGAATATTTTTTTTTATTAGTTAAAATAATATGAATCTCATCATAAAGTGATGTCATATTTACCAAAAAATATATTATACGATAAACATGACATCACTTCATAATGAAATTCACACTATTTTAATTAATAAAAAAATAATATAATGTTCATTCTTTTGTAAAGAAGGCGAATAAAATTGCACTCATGAAGCTCCTCCTCCTCTTGTGCAACGCTCTGAGTCCCTAGGCCCCGCCCCACAGCTAGACTTTAAGAATCTATCTGTCCTCCATTACCCGCAAATCAATGGCATCGGCTCCCCACTCCCCTACTCCACGTACATTTTGATTAGTACTTCATACGTTCCATTTTTTTTTTCATAGTTCTATTTCAACCAGATAAAAAATAAATTATAACTTTTTAATTAGTAATGGTATTTGTATGTAATATAGATTTTGTTTAATAGATCTCACTGAGCTCTTTTAAACGATATTTTAAAAATCACCTAAAAAATTATAAATTGCAAAATATAATCAATTAAAAAGTAACACAAACTCCAAAAAAAATGACTAAAGAAAAAGAACGGAGGGAGTAGTAATAATAAAAAGCAGAATTGAAGAGATATTCGTAAAGAAACGAGAGTTTATGTGACATTTTCGCAATTAATTTTTTCTTTGATCAGGCAATTAATAGATTAAAGTCCATATTTTCACCAATTTTTAGACAGATTGTTCTCATTGCATGCATTGACTAGAAATTAGTAAAGAGTATCATTTCGAGAAAATAACTTGACCAATGTCATTAAGCTTGTGATCCACTAGTATAGCGGAAACACACCCTTATAATTGGAGAGAACATTTATTTAAAAACCGTGCTAGAGAGAGAAGAGGTGGTTCTAAACAACTCTAAGCAAACAATGTTTGGCTAAATGCAAAGAACCATTTGTATAAGCAAAAAGTAAGTTTTTTGAACAAACAAAACATAAAAAACAATTAAGAGTGTTTCTACTAACTTAAAAGCTGTGTACTATAAATTTTTTGTTTATTCTTATTAAAAAAATACATTTATTAGTTCTACGCCAAACTTTTACATATTGTTGCTTCATTTCGACGAGACAAATAAAAAAATAAAATATTATGACTTTTACCCAATTTTTAAAGAAAAATCCAACAAAAAGTCTAAAAAATCATGAGTTTTTTCTTGGATAATTCGGAAAATACTTGCGTAAAAGTCATACTAAATTTTTAGTTTTTCGATTCTTCTCATCGAGATGAATTAATACATAAAAGTTTGGCTCAAAACTAATAAACCAGAATTTTTTTAAATAAAGACTAAAAAAAATTGTTGTCCACAACTTTTTAGTTGACGGAAACACCCAAACCTTGTTCGTTTAAGGGTTTTGAATTTTGGATTATAATCATTATCATATTTCTCTTTAATCATTACTTTTATTTTCTCTTTATTTTTTTCTAATCATTACTCATATTTTCAATTATTACTTTATTCCTCTCTACACTAATTATCTATAAATTCAAAATCTCAAAACAAATGGGCTCCCAAAGTTAATCCAAACAACCTTTATTCGACTCAAAGAGAATGATTTTCTTGAGTTTGATCTTTAATTGAGATGAAAGCACTAATGCAAAAGAGCCATACTATTCACAAGGAAAATTTACAGAGAATCACGTTAGGAAAAACGTGTTTGAGCTCATTCGAATTCAAAAGTAATATTTATCAGTGTCTGTTGAAGATGATTTTTTACAGGTTCTTATAAAATAATATTTAAAAATTTATAAATATTTTTTTAGATTTTTGTAAAACTTAAAATGGACCCAAACGCATTTTTTTTTGCGTAATTTCCTGCAAATCTTTTTTCCAATTAGAATTTCCGAAATAGAAAATAAGCCAAAAAGGCCCTAACGAGTTTTGCAAAGGGACCCTATATATAGGTAGATATACCCTTTTTATATTGTGCGATTTATCTCCAACATCACTCTTTATTTAAAAAGCCTCACTTCCCCCAACACCTCCGACTCTCTTCTTCAGCTCCTGCCACAATGAGCCATGGCTGCGTCCGCCGTCATCCGGCGCCACCACTTCCTCTCCTACTCCTCACCCTCGCCGCAGCCTCCCTGCTTCTCCTCACCGCACCGGTAGCCGCCTGGCGCCCATGGCCCAACCAGAAACCCAACGCCACCGAACTCATCTTCGGAGCCTCCAAGAAGTACGAGGGCTCGTCCGAGTTCGTCAAGCTGAAGTACCACATGGGCCCCGTCCTGACGGCCGACATCTCCGTTCACACGATCTGGTACGGCACGTGGCGTAACCCCCAGAAGAAAATCATTCGCGAGTTCATCAACTCCATCTCCGCCGCCGATTCCAAGCACCCCTCCGTGTCCGGCTGGTGGAAGACCGTCCAGCTCTACACCGACCAGACCGGCTCCAACATCTCCCGGACCGTCCGGCTCGGCGAGGAAAAAAACGACCGGTTCTACTCCCACGGCAAGAGCCTCACGCGCCTGTCCATCCAGTCCGTCATAAAATCCGCCGTGACGGCCTCCACGCGCCCCCTCCCGATCAACCCCAAGAGCGGGCTCTACCTGCTGTTAACCTCCGACGACGTGTACGTCCAGGATTTCTGCCAGAACGTCTGCGGGTTCCACTACTTCACATTCCCGTCGATCGTGGGGTACACGCTCCCGTACGCGTGGGTGGGAAACTCGGCCAAGCTGTGCCCGGGGACGTGCGCGTACCCCTTCGCCGTGCCGGATTACATCCCCGGGATGAAGCCGCTGAGGTCGCCGAACGGCGACGTCGGCGTCGACGGGATGATAAGCATCATCGGCCACGAGGTCGCCGAGCTGGCGACGAACCCGCTGGTGAACGCCTGGTACGCCGGCGGGGACCCGATCTTCCCGGTGGAGATCGCCGATCTCTGCGAGGGCATTTACGGAACCGGCGGGGGCGGGTCGTACACGGGGCAGATGTTGAACGGCGCGGATGGCGCGACGTACAACATGAACGGGATAAGGAGGAGGTTCTTGGTCCAGTGGGTTTGGAACCATGTGGTGAATTACTGTTCTGGCCCTAACGCACTTGATCAGTGAATGTCACTCCTCCTGTCTAGCTAGTTGTACTCCCTACTATTTTTGCTCCATTGGGTTCTTCTGTCTTCTCTGTTTCGTTTTGGGGTTTTATCTGAATTTCGTTTCTTTTTTTTTCTTTTTTCTTTGTTCTGGAGGTTGGGGGGTTTTGTGAGCTGCTTGTTCATGGATAATTTTAATTAGTTTAAACTTAATTTGTGTTTTGTTTGTTTAAAACTGTAATAACTACTCTATTCCGTATACTATATTTGTATACAAGTTTATTAGTGAAACACTAGTATATACCAAATAAAAAAGAAAGTGCTCCGTAATAGTAGGTTAGTGTTTCCCGCCTTTATTGTTTCTTTTTTTTTTACCATCAGATGCGTTTGGGCCGGCTTAAACGCACTTCAATTTAATCTCTCCTCCGTTCGAGGTGGACCATCTGCTCTGGAATTATAGGATTGACAAGAAATTACTTTGTTGCAAGCTGACTCTAAGAATCGAATCTTAATGAATTATGTGAAGAACAAATCTACCGACCAATGAGACATATCTGGACTGGGCTCGGTTTCCCGCCTTTTAGAGTTGGGGTTGGTGGCTCTTGATGGGGAAATTTTATTGCCATTTCAGATATTTTTTTGGGCAGTTTTTTAAAGATTTCGGCTGAAGATGGGGGGTAAGGTAGTGTGGGTACTGGATGTCAAAAGGAGCTTCTGTGCGTCCGTGCTTGCCATATTTACGCAACCGTTCCCTCTCCGCGTCGGAAAATTTTTCAGTGCAGAGCGGGTATCATGTGGTGTCCGTTGGCGCATTCGAGCTATTCATTGCGTGTTTGAATTGCTCAAATTTGGAGAGAGAAAGTGTTGAGTGAGAGGAGAGAGAAGGTTTCAATTCGAGCCGTTCAAAAGTGTATCGGACGGCTCGGATGCTCCGAGCAGGTACTACATATGATATACCTGCTCGCACTGAAAAATCACTCCTCAGAGCAAGTTTATCAGTTCTTAAGTAAATGCTGGTAAACAGTATATTTTTTCATTTTACCTATTCACATATCTTTCAACACTACACTAATATTATCTATTTAACCTATTCTCTATTAAAATATTATTACTTTTATTTTATTTTTTTTCTGAGGAAAGAGAGGAAGAAGGAAAAAGAAAAATTAATAAAATATTATACACATGGTGAATAAAGCTTAAGTATATTTATCTATACGCTATTCATGGATGAATTTTACCTAGGTTTTTACCTAATCTGCTGCCATGCTTATTTGGGGATTTTGCTTAGGTAAGCTCTTCTGATAAACTTGCTCTCTGGGTCATTTACTAGTATTTTTTAAACGGTACAATCACACAGCCGTGGGTCCCTCTTGAAACATTATTCAATGCCCATAAGGGCATGGACACGTGGTGCCCCAAACTATTTTTAAAACACTCATTTGTGTGGTTCATATCACAAAATACGTAAAACTCATACAAATATGTGATAGAAAAGAATTGTGTTCCTGCCCCAGAGTATGTAAAGCCCACAATATAATTACTTATTTTTTAAATTAAAAGTGATATATAGTGAGATAATGATTTGTCTTGTAAATCGAAAAAATAAATACTCACTTCGTCCATTTTTTTTGTTTATTTTTGAATTACGTGACATTTTTTAATTACTTATATCTTTCAATCTATAATATTTTTAATAATTTTAAAAATTTGTATTATAAAACTAATCGAGGTTTATCAAGCAAGATCCATATTGCATATTTTTTAAGATCCACACTAAAAGATACAGACAAAAGACATAAAAGAAACAAACAATAGACAATGAAAATAGGATGGGAAAGCATTTAAAAATACAATAATTCTAGTGACACACCCAAACACATATCCACACTCCTATGAGTGATGGGCCCTATACACATACTATACTCTAGTGTGTGTATAAGACTCACCACTTATGTGAGTAGTGAGTGTGTATTTGAGTGTGAATTTGAGTGGTAGTAGCACCATTGTTAAAAATAAGAATCTTTGGGTCAAAGAGGGAGGGGGGAACTACATGTGAAAACAAAAGCCGGGTTTGTCTTGGGCTCAGTTCAATGAGCAGCATATTTGTACCTTCTAGATTTCCGTGGAGTTGCAGATATTATTATAGGCTTTGTTTGGAATTTAGAAAAAGTGAGCGAAAAGAAAAGAAAATTAAATTTTTTTTTCCTCTCTAATTATTTGGATTAGAGAGAAAGAGAAGAGAAAATAATAAAGAGTTCAAGTATTGTGAATAGTATCATTTTCCTTTTCTTTTTTTTTCCCACACTTTCCATCCCTTTCTCTTCCAAACAAAGCGTCTTGATCAATATGATCTTCAAATACTTTTATTTTGAATAAAAAAAAAGAACGAGCTCCAATACGAATGTGATGTTATCATATGTTTACTGATAATAATTGATCCACATAGTTTTTGACAAAATTAACGTTTTTGATGATATTAAAATTGATCATCATAATTTGTCCAAAAAGGGTCCATATATTCCCTCGAACATGATTGTTTGGGGATGCTCCTCTCGCTTTTACACTCCTCTCTAAAAATTCATTTGTCACTTTTGTACTTCCAGATATATACAACATAAAACTAAAATAAGACAAAACATTTTTTGCAAAACGAAAGGCCCATGCCATGACAATTTTCAACATCTTGAGTTTGAGTTGGGAGCTTTGAAAGTAATTTTATTTGGCCTCACAATAAGTTCTCTAGCTCCATTTCCTTTTTTGCCCTTTGAAGAATCTTAATATATAGTCTCAAAATATTGTTAGTTTTACCAAAAGACAAATCTTGAATTTTTACAATACCCCACAATCTTTTTTAAACTAATTTATAAGGGTTGAGCTCCTTTTTGGTCCATGAAAATGGCCTGGACCGTCTAGTTTTGTTTGTTTATGGGGCTTTCCTAGCCTCACTTTAATGATTGAAATAGTTCATACTCCCTCCGTCCTATAATGTTTGTTCGGTCCGCAAAACGAGGACTACAAAATAATGCATTTCTTTCAAGAAAAAATTCGAATTTTTTACATAAGTTAAAAAAGCTCATCGAGATCTAGTAAATTGTTGAATTTTTTTCCAACTTTTATTTCAAAAATAGTATTATTTTTACGTCTCCGTTTTGCGGACCGGACAAACATTATGGGACGGAGGGAGTATTTTGGAGCTCGTCAAGAACATTAAGCATGCCAAAAATTAACTTGATCGGGTATCATCTGATATTATTTCCTGTATACTTGTAACATTACATAACAAGAATACAACATTGAATCGAAACTCATTTAACCAAATTATCTTAAGATAAATACATTCCAAAATGATATCAAATGGTATCCGATCAACCTAATTTTTGATTTGACAATTTTTTTGACAAATAACGAAATGTTAATGATTTGAATCATTAAAATGGACGCAAGAAAGATCCATAAAAGGATAACTGGACGGTCAATCCATGAGCCATTTTCATGGACTGGAAGGATCCTCGGTTTGATTTGGGTTTTGAGAAAAAATTTTAGGTAGTGAATGGAGAAAGATGTGTAAAGAAACAAGAGTAATAACTAGGAAGAAAGCTTATTAAAAACCATGTGCGAGAACAATGGCGGAGCCAGGATTTTCGATAAGTGGGGTCGGAAATTTGAACTATGTGTACTGTGTAGCTCACTTTTCTAGTTGCTAATTAAAAGAAACAATTAGGATTAACAATAACAAAATGTAGCTTAGATTTACAATTGACCTCGAAGATTTTTCATACTTTGGAAACGATGAATGATAACCTCGTTTGCAATGGTTTCAAAAATATCTTTATCTATATACACAACCAAACTATCATGCATCCATTTGGTCCCGCGTACAATTTTGAAACCTACTCTTTACAATCTTCATAGCGGAAAATGCTCTCTCTATATCATGATAGTAGCAACCAGTAAAATAAGGGCCAAAGTAAGAAGCCTATAAACCGAGGAATATGCCATATCTCTTCAGGTCTCAACCATCTTCTGCGCAAGGTCACTAATTCCTTTCAAATTGAAAAACTACTCACTAGAACGCACATCCATGATGTAATTTTGCTAGTGAAGATTCTATTTTGACTCTTTATTTGACAAAAATAAATTTCTAAATGGTGTCAAATTAATAAAAACTATATCTATCTTTATAAAAATTTGACAGCTAGTAAGATTGGGTGCCCTCTATTGCCTCTATGTCCATCCGCCACTGCCCGAGAAATAAATTGGTTCAAGAGACCCAAAATGAAGAAGGTTTGACAAGCATAATTGCTAGCTAGCTTTCCAAAAGCTACTCCATTACTCTTGCAATCCCTCATTTCTACCGTAACGCATTACGATTTGATAGTTTTTACTAACTTTTAATGCTAGGTTAAAAAGTCTTGCACTTTTTACCCGTGACGTACCCTAATCAAAGTTTTATACGTACAAAATTGTCATATCAACACACAGAGGCTATCAAATCTGCCCTAAAATTTTTGGCATATCTCGAGGAACAGATCCTTTTCAACACTTCGCTTAGTTTTAGGTAGTAGGAGTAGTAAACTTTATTGGGATTCGCCCCTTGATGCTTATTATGTACTCTTTTCTTTTTTGTTATCCTTTTCTCTTTTTTTATTTGCTACTATATTTTCTTTTAGCTTTTTCTTAAGTTATCTAGATCTTGTTCAGTTTGAATTTTAAGAGAAATTTTTAAGATTAAAAAGAATAATGAGTGAGACCACCAAACAATCAAACATACTTTTTTTTCACGCTTCACTTTTTGTAAGTGACACGTTTTGACATGCACTCATTTATGTGTTTTGTGTCGGCAAACACACTCTAATACTAATAGGAGTAATTACTCCTATTTTGTGGGTTTGCAATATTGTTTTGTGTTTTCAGTCCCGGTGATCCAATATGCCTCACACCCCAACTCCTTTGGATTGAGGATTTTGAAGACAAAAGAAAAGAAATTGAGAGAGAGAGTATTTTCTCTCATATTTGGATGACCGAAGTGGTGGGAGAGTAGAAATTATAAGAGTCAGGAACCCTTCAAAGAGTCATTTTTGTTTCTTGCCACTTTTGGTAAGATTTGTGAGAAAAGAACGGTGAAGGATTTCAAATTTTTTTTTTTTTTTGTCTATTCAAATGAGATGGTGAGAAAATATATTAATCATTTTTTCCCTTTGCTCACTAGTGTGTGAAGCCACATACCTTTATTTTTCATTTCTCATGTAAGTAGCCAAAAGCTTTTAGTCCTGTGCTCCACGTGAAAGTGTGATGGTAAAAGTCTTTGAAGCACCACGAGGCGATACTCCAAGAGCAAGTAATACTTAAAGACACATTCACAATCACTTGGGTGCCATACATGCATGTCGTACTGGTGGGCCCCCAAGTGAATTATGAGTGGATGTGGTTTAGATTTTCGGGCCTCATCTGATTGTGAGTGTGAGTATATGTGTTTGTATTTGTGCATGGCACTAACATTATTATTTCTTCCAAGGGATTAGCAACTTTAGTTTTATCTAATTTGATTGTGCTCACATTTAGTGATTTGTTTGCTTTCACTAGTGGAATCTACAAGTCTAGCAATATTACGAAAAATGAAAAAATCTGAAAAAAGAAACTTGCCTTATTTAGGCCATAAACATAATTTTTTGAATCTTAGCTAATAATGATAAAGGAGAAGGCCGACTTAGATTTTGATTTCTGCTCGGTATTGGTAAATACTAGAGGACGGGTATACGCGATGCGTGTGTAAATTGGATTTTCACAATATTTTTGTAAAAATGCTTCTCACTTATTGTTTGATCAAATTTTCACAAATATTGTGAAAATTCGACTTGCACACGCATCGCGTATGCCCCGGCCTCTAGTAGGGCTTTAAAGGAGACCAATTTGTTCTATCAAATTTGGTTCCCCATTCACAGTCGAGGCACGAGAAGAGAGTGATTGGTGAGTCAAATTGTGCATATATAAGCATATATAGATGTGGATATAAAAGAGTACAAAACAATTTTTTTTGTTTTTGTAATCCTGTGCATCGAACGGGAGTGACGGCAGATATATTCGTGCATGTATCCGTTCGGCCAATTATCAAGTGGCAACAAAACTACATCTTAAAAAATGGCCCACAAAACTACATCTTCAGGTTACATGATCATGCCAAAAAATGAACGAAGAAAAATAGAAAACAATAAATCCAAAAGTAGGTAAATGAATGAGTATTGTAAAGAGCTATGGGTTGTAGACTTGTAGATGAAGGTACAAACTTATTCAAAGTTTTTGACATTTGACAGACTTCTTCGCAAAAATGGTTCCTCTGGCTTTCTCTTTCTCACGTGAGGTGTTATTTGGCAGTTTTTTTTTCTATGAAACTAATCGGTAAAGTTGAACTATTAAATGGACGGAGCAGTTGAAGGAAAAAAGGGGTGTTTTGAGGATATCTGGACGTGTAGTGGGGTGGTAACTATTTTTGGGAGTTTTTTTTTGTGCGTGTTAAAATGTCTAACTCTAATGTATTCTCACAATTAACTAATTTGTTTTGTGTTTTTTTTTTTCTCTTTAGAGGGTATTTTAGAAAAGAAGAATACATGACAGGGGAGACACCAAACTGGTGCGCCTCTTTATATATTAGAATAGATAGATTACTCCGTAGCAAAAAAATAGGCTTAAAGAAGTGAACAATATACCTAAGAATCTGAACACTGTTCCTTTGGAATTTTTGTTAGACATTTGCGTCATCTAGGAGTTGGAGTCGCGTTCACTGAGTAGTATTCTACTGGGAAAAAAAAAAAAAAAAAAGGAGGAAAAGAGATCTTAGGGTTCGGAACTAAAAGATATCACGCAATTCTAGGATGGTGGAGAGTGAAACTCATGAAAAGAATCAAACTTGGAATATCATTATGATAAAGATTAAAGGGGGCACCTAACCATTTCCATACCCTTTTTGGCTCCTGGTTATAAACGTAGCTTTTATTGGCTTTTCATGCAATTTTCACAAAAGTAAACAAATTTAGTACTCCTCCATAGAAGAACCACTTCAAATTTTACTTAAATAGATAGAAATGGTGATGTTTTGTAGAATTATTTTTGGTTCTATTCTAAAGTCTTTCTTAAATACTTTCTCGTTTTATATAAAGGGGCAATTATACTCTTCTCGTTAATTTGTAAGCATAAAAGCATTTTTCATACAATAATTTTGGCTCATGATCTTGCCACTTCTCTATTTGTTAATGCTACTCTCCTTTTTGTTTATATTATGGTGAATTTACTAAAACACCCTTGCACTTGAAAAGTGAGAAAAAGCTACTCCCCTTTTTGTTTCTATTATGGTGAATTTACTAAAACACCATTGCACTTTATGATGCTAATTTTTTTCTCACTTTTCAAGTGCAAGGGTGTTTTAGTAAATTTACCCTAATAAAAACAAAAAGGGGAGTGACATTAACAAACAGGGGAGTGGCAAAATCAGTTGTCATAATTTATCGGATATACTATTATGATTTATTTGAAGAATTGATTTTGCCACTTCCTTTTTTGTAAATGCCACCTCATTTCTCTCACAACCGGCGGAAATGCAGCAACGGCGCCTAAAGGGTTATTGGCCTTTTGACCAACATGTCCCTCAATTGTGTGCAGCTAGACAAAGAAAGACACTTTTTTTTTATATTTGTAATGCAAGGTGTCTCGGGTATCTTGCGTGCAATCAAACAAAATTCCTACAGCCCCTCATAGACTTTTCACACACCTACATAGAAGGTGAGGCTCCAAGAGTTACTGACAAGAATAATCGAACATGAGACTTTAGATGGGAGCAAATTTCTAAATCCCAGACTTAGGAAAAAAAAAACCTTTGTTATTGCTCATTTGCCTCACCAAACCCAACTTTGAGTGAAGCTCTCAATCCAACTTAAGTATGAAAAGGTTGGACCCAGCAAAGCCACTTGCCTCTACTTCTACTGCTGCACAATTTGGTTGACAGCTAGATGGATTGAGAGCTTCACTAAAATTTGGGCCATTAGCTATCAAACCTTCTTTCTGTCATAGGAGTATAATTTTTCTTAGCGAATTGATTCCTACATCCCCTTTTCATATTCATATTCTTTTTTTGTCTTTTAACATAAAAATACATACCATTTCAACACTGAAAAACACAAAAAAGGAATGTGTGTCAAAAAATGGAGTGTGAAAATCAATTCACTATTTCTATATCAAGCATCATGGGGAACATTTTGTGTCCATGGAAATTTTCACGTACAGCTCCGAATGTTATGTGATAGGTTAATACAGTGAAATTCATGTCCTTTAAAATATAACGGTGATCAATCCCTGTTCGGTTTTGGATTTTGATGGAGGCTTTTAAGAGTAATGAGTGAAGAGAGATAGATAGGAAAAATTTATTAGAGACCATGCTAAAGGGTTTTGAGATTCCAAAACGAACAAGGCCACGTAATTCTGCATGCTGTGCAACAGGTAAATAGGAGTAGCTCATAACTGTTTTTTGGGTCCAATTTTAAATACTTCTTTTCTTGAATCACTCTTTGAGACTATTTGGATTTTGGAAAACTTAGTCAAGGCTTAAGCTCGATAATTACATGATATTAGTGAGCCAGAAAGGAACATAATCCTGAAAAAAAAAAGTTTATCTTAGCAGTCCAAATCTTATACACAGTTAATCGAGGTCCTATAACTTTGTCAATCGTTTGCTTTTCTTAATTAAATCCAATTATGACAGCTTATATCGATCTGCCAACAAACCACCTCCACTGAAAAAGGAAATCCTCTTACAATGTATCACAATTAATTCAAAAAATAAGTACTTATTTTTCTTAGCGGGACGGGGCTCATCTTCTTACAGGAGAGGAAAGATCGACAACAATCAGATACCGTAAATTTTTCCCTTAACCAACTATGGCAAAAGAACAAACTGGAGCTAGTTCAGTTGGCCAGAACTTTTGTATCTTCTTATTAAGAGGTCAAGAAAGGAAAAATCAACAACAATCGGATACAGTGAATTTTCCCCTTAACCAACTATGGCAAAAGAGATGGTCCAAATAATGTCACAAGAAGATACTCCTACTACAAAACGTGAATGGTTAATTCACCAAAGCTTTTAAAAAAAAAGTGAAGTGATATGAAGTAATGAAAAAATAAGATTTATTTTCTTGTGTGTTCTCTTGACAAGGAATCTTGTAAGAATGCTAAAATTTCTTCTTTTTGGCGGGATCTATTTTGCATGAGAGTATTCTCCAGTGAGAAAATTAAAGTTGTAGGTCTCACAATTTTCTTGGTAACTGAACACACAGAAAGTTAAGGGAAAAGTTGATTTTTTTATTCTTTCCGTGCAACTAAACATGGCTTATGTTACATAATGCGCGGGTGAGAGCGCCTTTCAAAAACCTCTCAAACAATTAAAATTAGCGAGTGTGAGAATTGAAAGTGTGAGCAAATAGTGAGAATTGAAAGTGGGAGGAGCGTAGGCCATTTTGAAGGGTTATGCGATTAAGAGGCTGCACAAAAAACAGAACCATTAAGAAAAAGTGGAATTGCCTGTGAAGAGTGGGTGCAAATTGATCGGCATTAAAAGGGGAAGAGGGGGTTAAGGACAATAATTATCTGAGGGGGGGACCTCAGTGAAATGTCATCATGAAATAATTTTGATTCAAGTAGTGACTCAAAGCCAGCTTTTTCATTTGAATAGATTTTGAAGCTAGGGGACACAGGATTTTGAAGCAAGAACCAGTCCCTATTGCTCAAAGCTTTGAAATTTCTTTCCAAGTCTGGACCACTCTTTTTTTGTGGTTTGACATTTGTCCGGGCTAGTTTATGCGCATCTTGATTATTCTCCTCCCGGGTTTGGTCAAAGTCAGATCATTCATGCCGGGAGCAAGGGATTCGCAAGAGATTATTTTTTGCGGCCTGACTCCAAGAGGTTGCCAAGTCTCGAACTTAATATGTTTGAGTTTACGGCTTATCTCTGTTGCCAGCTACCCCTTGGGGTTCTGGACCACTTTATATTGTCAGAAAAAACTATATTCTGTAATGCCCAAAAATGAGCTTGACAAAGCCTCACAGTTAGTTTCCCATACCTAGTTATATGGCAAATTTTGGCAAACTATCCAGTCAAACCTTTGGAAGTGATTGTCACCCTCACTGTTATTTTAACCACACTTCTTTTGATCCTCTTGTCTGTAAATTTACAAGATTACCCCATCGTTTGTCTGTTTTATCACACATAGAATGGCAATATTGGAAGTTTACATTGCAGGAAGAGGAAACAAAGAGTACAAAATAACCTATGGGCACATGCTTCATTTCCTTTCCCTATCTCTTCTGCAAATCCAAGATTCGAACACTAGCTCTGTAGCAACTACGAGAACATGTCTGAGGGAAGTAACAAAATGAGAATTCACACCAAATTTCAAGAACCATGTCATTGAAAAGTTCTAAACTATATTAGTTTTAGCTCTCTTTCTCTTCAAAGTTCAAACTCTTCAAATTACCACATCAACAAAAGCTTTTGAAAATAATGATGAAGAATTCAATTAATCCTTAACGAAGTGGAACTTTTCAAATCCAAAAAAAGAAAGAGTTAAAGAATCAGAATCGAAGATCTCATCGGAGTGTGCACTAGTTCTACTTGCCACATACGCGAGGAAAATAAATATTTCGATAAAAACTTTTGCTTCTTCCGCTACAGATGCTCTAATAACATATCTGGTGGATATATGCACGAGTGGAACGCAATAAACTAATTGGGACCCCGTAACAAATGCATGCCAAAAGTTGCAACATAGATTTGAATTGAAAAGAGTTGGCAGAAATTAGATGCCCACGTATCCACCTACTATTGACTCAAACATCTTTGACTAAGCTAAAATGGGTTCTAAAAGAATATGAAGTTCTTAATGGCAACAATTTGATTGGAGAGTACCTAGTATTTTTTTTCCGAAAAGTCTAAAGCCACCGATGGCCACGTGGGGCCCACTCCGGGTCCTGGACGGATGATTCGAGCTGTTCAATAATTTTTTAAAAAAAAACCCGAGTGGGCTGATGAAAAATCAGCTTCATCCGATATATGTAGGTGCTCGATCCACTCTTCCATTTTTTTCACGAATCCGAATGAAAAAATGGAAGATTGGATCGAGCACCTACACATATCGGATAGAGCTGATTTTCCACCGTCGGTGGCTCCCATCGGTATGTGTAGCAGCATTCATTTTTTTCCCTTTCTTTATAGAATGTAAGAGTTATAACTGTATCCTCATAAAAAATCTGCAATACTGCAAAAAAAGTGTTCAGATGAACAAAACTGGTACACCTATCATTGCTGGATCAGTGAAAGTTGTAAAACTGTAAAGGCCATTATAGAAGGACTGGTGGTAACCTCAATCGGGCGATCTCCGTCCGAAGAGTGTCTAAAGTTGCACAATAAGTCCATCAGTTCTGTAGAATGAAATAAATGGCAGACTGACACCCTTTTACTATGGCAAATATAGGTACTCCACTAAATATGCTATCAGTCTCACCAGAAAATACTGAATGCAGTTTGCAGAGAAAGGTGCATTGTGCAAATAAATGTAAATCACAGAGACAGGAAGAAAACTGCTAGTGCAATGAAGATGGCTTTGCGTACATCCGCAGGCTCCTTCTGCACGTATCAATGAAGACGCATGAGCATGAGTATGAGTATGAATCTAGTCCAAATGGACAGATAAAAGCTGACTGTAACCTTCCTTTTTTGGGCTGGGCCGTTCCACCAGATTTTTTAGCCGAGGCCCAATCTCGTATGTGACGGGCGCGGCGATTGGCTTCGTGGCCACAACTGCCTTCCCAACTTTTGCAAACAATGAGCGAAAAAAGGTAAATTCAGTTAGTGTTCAAGGTATTAAACTCTTAGCACAGGCTGTTATGTGAAGGCCAGTTAATGTTCTGAACAAGCCAGGGAAGTAGTGAGATAATGGTTTCATAACTAGTATACCAGGAATAACACATTAATCCGGAACTACCCTATGCCAAAAGAAATCAACGCTGCATAATAACATGTCCACTGTGATAGAGCAGAATCTAGATTTTGATAAAATCGATATCAAATGGCGATTTAAGTACACTTGGTCTGAAGGTCATGCACAAGATAACTAAAAATGATGTACAGATGTCTTAACATGCATGGTCGGACGAAAGGTTTGGAGGAGGTGAAACGCGTCATAGATCATTTCTCTAACCACATAACACCCCCTTCCAACCCTCCCATACCCTGCAAACGATATTTGATGTGATAATTAAATGAGTCCTTGATTTCGTACCGAGGCAGAAAGAATAGTTATTGAACGGTCCATCTTCTAAAACTGTGGACTGTGCTGCAGGACAAAACATTTAATCCACATTACCAGTAGCAAAACAAAGTTTCAATCTTCCCGCTCAATTGTCTATTCATCAGGTTCCCAACATATAGATATAACCCCATGGCTTTGCTGCATATCATATTCGCGGAGAACCATGCACATTAGATAGTGTAGAAAAGATAAAAGGACATTTGAGATGGATCACATTTTACTGCACAAACTATAAGCAGAAATTCCTAGTCTCAGTAAAACTTACGAGACACAAATTCCATGGCTCTTAAGATGATGATGATCATTCCGCACCTGCCCTGTGAAATGACTGGTAAAACCATGCTTAAAATATTTAAGGACACACATGTATCGTTATTTAAAATGTAAAAATTGGCCTCCTGAATTTCTTGTTCCTCATGAAGCTTAAATAAGATAAAACTAAGCACATAACATTGAGTATGAACAAACACTTCTAACTAAAAGCAAATTTTTAAACCATACGATAAAGAAACAAATTTTACCACTCTGATCACAGACAGATACAGACATATAGCACCTTTTAATGAGCACTGACTACTTAATGCAAGTACAGAACTTAAGAACTTTGGTCCAAAGACTCCAAACATACAACTTCTTAGAAGGACCCTTCTATTCACAAAGCACTAAGTGTGCTGAAAATCTTCTGCCAAATTCTTATTTAATATCTTCAAGCAATTGCAGGCCTTCCCTCTACAGAACAAAAGTACTAACATGAAAAGGTACAGCTGTTAGTAAACTAATCCAGAGTTCCGTAGTAATTTACAGCAGATGAGTTCTTGCAAACCAGCAAAATTCGTGACAATCACTTTTGGCTTTTAAGTTTTTCATTTTGCAGGTACTTGGGAACTCCACAAGCAACGGTTCCAGCTATAAACAAGATGACTGTTGGGGTAAACGATGGGTACACGATGAAGAACTTATCCAATCTTCTGGTAGAAAGCCTGTGCATTCCAGAAAGATAAAAGGTTACACTCCATACATGAAATAGATGATCAAGACAGAAATGATTTTTTATTCTTGTCTTTCCGATATTGCATTTATTCATTGTGCACACGACGGGTGACTACAGTAGTCCTATACTCCTGTAGGTGTAGATACTAAGGTCAGGAGTCAGGACCAGCAAGATCGATCATATGTTCCTAACTGCATTACCAAACTTTAAGTATGCATGTTTACTGCAAAAACTTGAAGCAAAAAGCAGTATAGAGTATGTGCTTCCTAGCCAAGAGGAAATGATTTTGCCGATGGTCTGTCCTCCAAGAGCTTGAAGAAAATACTCCTAAAGTAGAAGGATGTCTTCACTTATGTTGCTAACATACGTATGCTTACAGAGTAAAAGTGTCTGCATTGGCGAGAATTCTATGCACTATGTCGTGATACACAGTTACATTAGCAAACAAGAGTTTTTAGATCAATTTCGCTCACTCGTTTCTAGACTTTTTGTGCAAATGAGCTGAGCTTTAGGGTGTTCAAGGCTTCAAGCTTAGCTTTCTCAAAGTTCAATGAGCTCGAGCTGGAATAGCCCAAATATTAAATGGTGTAGCTAGGATACTTTCGCTATACATTTGCCCTATAGGCCTTATAGTCCATTTGTGATATCCATATCCACAGGACATGTGAATTTGTTCCATTTTAAATTCACTGGTTCGAAATTTCTTGGCTGTCATTAATTCTTATGAAGTCAATTTATACTGTGTTGTGTCCCGACATTGTCTTAGATGCGACGTTTCGTCTCGACTGGGGACAGCATGAGTGTTGACCTCATCCGAGCAGTCCATGCTCGGTAATGGACAACTCAGATTTTACCTCGGCTAAACGGTTGAGATCTGTTCGGCCAAGGTGAAATCTAAGCTACTCATTACTAAGAATGGCCGGCTGGATGGGACTAACACCATGTCTTGAAAATGAACCAAAATGTACGCTTGGCTCAAATATTCATCCCCATTTTTAGTTCTAGTTAACACTTTTTGCTGTCCAAAAAATATTGTCCCACTTCCAAACCAAAAGGGTTATAGTTAATGAATATTCTATTTACTCTTCTACTTTTAAATCAGTAGTACTAAATTTAAAAAAATAATAATAATGATTGAAGGTTAGAATGGAAAAATATGATGATTAGACATGCAATAATTATGTTCCTTTTATATAGTTGGGATTCCCAAAAGGAACTAGAAAATGGGAACGGAGGGAGTATCATCGTTGAAGAGAATAAATGAAGGATTATTCTAAACTCTGCTGATCAAAGGGTGTAGGATAATATGGATAATAAATAAAAGATGCATTGATATTCGAAAAATATATATTAATATTTGTGAAAATGTATTAATATCCGTAAGATATGTATAAATATCCGAACTTATTTGAAATTATTAGGCTGCATTCTTTTGGATTTAAATTAAATCTGAAAATTGTCCTTATTTGAAATTTTTTGGCATTTTTTAGTTTTGCGCCAAATTTTTTTGGGTTATTAATTCGTCTCTACAAGAGAGAACGAAAAAGTAATTTTTTTTTTACTTTTCCAAGTATTTTGAGAAATAACCGCTTCTTAGCACAAAAAGTGGTTATTTTGTCATTTTTGTGCTAAGAAGTGGTTATTTATTAAAATATTTAGGTAAAAATGTCAAAATTTTACTTTTTCGATTCCCCTCGTTGAAACGAATCAATAACTCCAAAAAAATTGGCGCAAAACTAAAAAATACAAAAAAAAATTAAATAATAATAATTTTCAAATTTAAATTAAGTTCAAAAATAACATTATTATTCGCCTAGTGGACAGACGTGTTAGCAAGAACGAAAAAGAAAATGAACTCCACGACAATTGTGACCGAAAACGGAAAGGGACCCCAAACGACAATTGTGCTTTACTACGTTTGGGTTCCACTTGTACTCCGGTCAAAAAACAACGAATGCATCCAACAAGTTACCTGCAGCCAACAAAATTTTTGGCAACAATCGAACTTCACCCTTCATGAGCAGCCAATCTAGTGACCGAGTCAACTACGAGTCTGCCAGCAGCTATCGTGTTTCATTTCTCGCCTCAACTCTCTCTCTCTCTCTCCGGCCGACAGCCTTTACAGCCATGTAAATTAATCCTTTCTATCTCCGATTTATTAAAACCCCAACTACTCATCACTCGTTGATGGAAATCAATTTTCATGGCGATTCTTGTGCTCCCGCGCTTTCACTACCTGACCCACACCTCACCCAACCTTACCTACCGTCCTCGAACCAGGCTACGCGGTTCTTCCGTTGCCGTCGCGTCAATGCCGTCGAAACGCGAGAGGATGGAATCGAGTGGGGGACGGGACACCGGCGCCGCCGTTCTTTGGTTCAAGCACGACCTCCGCCTCGACGATCACCCCGGTCTCGCAGCCGCGTCCAGGTGTCGGACGGTTGTTCCGCTCTACGTGTTCGACCGCCGAATTCTCTCCCGTGAGCTCTCTCTCTCTCTCGCCATAAAAATCTACATCTGTATACGTATGTGTTACTGTGTCTGTGTATCATGTTGTTGAGAAATGGGCCAAATCTGGACGCACACGACACTGGAGCGAAGAACAGTCGAGGAAAGAAGGCGTGCATAGATTTTTATGTTGTTTCTCAGCGGCTCACACCAGTTTTCACTATACATTGAAAGAAGAAATAGTGGACATATTGGAAACAAAAAATGAAATAATGGACAGATTAGAAACAAAAAATATTGTACAGAATAGAATAAAAGGATTTACCCCCCCAAAAAAAGAAAAGAATAGAATAAAAGGAAGAATGGACAGATTACATCAGCTGTGTATAGCATAATATTTGTATCTTTATGCAACCAATTACCTTATTACCCATGTCCAGGTTTTGGGGTGCTGCCTTGGTCAAACCACGACATAATCAGCGAAGTGGCAATCTGAAGATGAATTAAGCTTCACAAACCGAACGATCTATTCAGACTATTCGTATATATGTACGAATTATTCTGTGTGTATATGCATATATGCATAAATTATTTATCAAGAAACTATGTCATATTTAGGTTGCTCTGATCAAACTCTCTCTGGCTGAATCCAATCAACTGGCAGCTCCCTTTACTCCATCAAATGATCAATCAATTGAGAATAGTTTGAATTTGTTCAATGAGTTTTCTTATAGTAAACTTCACTGTAGAATACGAGATAAAGTAAAGCTTACGTATTGTGGTGCACATGATGAGAACCTGATATAAACTTGTACTCCTAAAAGTTTGTTTGCTCAATCAGATGTTATTATAAAAAAATGGGATACTAAATATATGAGGAATATGGAAGCTTACCATTGGCTTTCCAGTTCATGGACGGGGTTGAGCTGTTGAGGTCGTATTTCTATCTAATGCCCTGATATGAGGTGCTAAAGCTTGGCTATTTCGTGAATGCTTTTGAGAGCGGGATGCACGTGAAGCTTTGAATAGCATGACCATATGGTTCTCTTGTAGCTCCTTATTCCAAAAGATGAATCATTGGCAAATTATTTAGCTTACCTGATCAATATTTGACACCTGGATAACAAAATTTTCCCACCTTGAGTTGTACTTATGCCTGTGGTTTGTATCATTTCTATGTCAACTTACGTATTTCAGAGATTTCTAAGTGCTTTGCAGAATTCTCAAAGTGTTTGAAATATTGACTGTAATCAAAATACATTTAATTTAATATATACCCATGGCAAATGCATTGGCTTAGACTTAGAGAAGCCTGAGAGTGATTCATATTTCGGTAATAATGCAATTATCAAGTTTTTTCTTTTATGTTGGGATATTGGAAATACCAAATCTTACCTAGCTTAAGGGAGAGGTGAAAGGGAGGAGTGGGGATTGCACCCTTGACCTCGAGAGTGGGGGTATATGCTCCCACCCAATAAGCCGACAAGTTGATTACTGGACCTTCTTGCCTTTCTGAAAAATTTAGCATATTAGGTGTGAGGTAAGTCCATGGTCAATGGGTTCAAATTACACGAAGTTCATTGTCGGGACTTGGGACCAGAATGAACAATGATAGGTGATATCAAGTGCATTAATTGTCTTATATGGTCTGAAAAGAGGATTACGTAACTTAGAGACCCTCTCATCGCATGAGAAGAAAGTTCATTTCTTGTCATGTTTACTGCAGGCTTTTCTGATGAAACGCTAGAAGTGCTTCTTCTTGCTTTGGATGATTTAAGAAAGTCATTGAAGGATCAGGGGTCTGATCTGGTGATCAGGTTGGGGACTGCAGAACATGTGTTGCAAGAACTTGTAAAAGAGGTTGTTACACATTAGGTGCGCTTACTGTGATAGTTTATTGTTCAGGCATGAAGAAAAAATCAAGCACTATCCACTCATTTTGCTACATTCATCGATAAGGAACAGGTTAAAGCCACCAAGATATTTGCTGAGGAGGAGGTAGAGTACGACTTATGTAGAATGCTGGATGTTGTTGGAAAGACCTTATCAACAATGTCTATCCCAGAGGGGAATCCGAGATTTGTGCTGTGGAACACTCCACTTTATGATATCAAGGTCAGTATTATCCTTTTCTGTTTTCGTTAGTTATTTTTTTGTCTGAATGAGTTAAAAGTCCTTGACATGTGATTCTTTGTGCTTATTTACGTTATCTAGAACTTGAAAGACCTGCCAGCATCCTACGATGAGTTCGAGAAACTAAAGTTTACAGCAATTTCACCTCTTTTGCCCCCAAAATTACCAAATTTAAAGGTCAAGTTGACATGGGGTGAGCTCTATGCCTTTAAAATTATGTACATATAGTGCCTTTTCAAATTATTTTTTGGTTTGTTGTTTTGCAAAGGTCTATGGTAAATGATTGTGATTGGACTTGGGAGAATAATAACAGCTTTATGAATCAGGTTCCATACCCACACTGGAGGATTTGAAGAAATTTATGAATGACTGTCTCGGCAAATCAAAAGATCATTGGACTTCAATCAATGGAATCTCAGCTGAAAGTTTGTTCCGTAGCAATAAGTTTGTGGCTTCAAGAAATCAAATTCAAGGGTTGGCGTTGTCAAAGACAGTGGACAGCAACCAAAGCAATTCTTATAACCGTTCCCGAAACAAGAGAAATGAATCTGTTTTTGTAACACAAAGAGGCAATGTCGTGGGAGGTGGGACAACTGTCGTGTTGAATGCATTGGCTGCATATTTGAGATACTTGGAGGGCACTGTCAGGGACGACTGGCAGGAGTATGTGGTTGACTCATTATTCTAAATTCTGTGTATCTTGTTACTTCTGAATTTTGGCTATTTGAATTGCCTTGTTTCTGATTTATTTTATCTTTCCTTTTTCATCTGTGTGCTCGTGTGTGTGTGCAAGCGCGCGAAGTTTTCTTGTCTTTGTTTGTTTGTTTGCACAAAGTGTAATAAAATGGATTAAAGCCCTTTGTTAGCCAACTAGTACCATAATAATCACTCTAAAAGTTACCATCATAACCTTGTGGTCTAATACTTCCACAGGGTACATGAAAAGTTACGCCATGCTGAAAGCCGTGAAGGAGCTTCATTTGGTACTCTTTTCGGGCCTGCCCTCTGCCTTGGCATCATATCCAGAAGGAGAGCACATTATGAAGCTATTAAATATGAGAAAGAAAGAAATGGTGGATTTCTGTCTCCCTTTGGATATTCAGCAGCCACTGTTGCTGCAGTTGCTGATACTGTTTGCTCGATGGAGGTAGATATATGTCATTGATGCATCCTTCTATTAAGTTCTTTCGTTGATTTATTGGTGCTTATTAATATTTCGACTGTATGACATGTTCAAATGGAACGCTAATTTAAGATTCAGCTGACTGTCATGGCAGTGGTATTGGCTTATGGCTTCAAAAAGTCAATTTGTGGATAAAGGAAGGTACACCATACGAATATGGAGATGGAAAGGCTTTCTAATTCAGGTGAGTGGTTGACACTACAAGCACACTTGTTAGTTTGCAGAAATATTTTTGAAAACTCAATACCTGCGTTTTCTGTAGCCTGCCTTTAAAAAATTGTTCTTTCTCCTAGTATACGGTTGCTGGTCACGAAGGTCCAGCTATTCTTCTTGTGCATGGTTTTGGTGCTTTCTTGGAACATTTCCGCGACAATATCAATCGTATAGCTGAAGGCGGCAACCGAGTTTGGGCCATTACGCTTCTGGGATTTGGCAGATCAGAGAAGCCGAATGTTGTGTACACTGAAGTTATGTGGGCTGAATTGCTCAAAGACTTCATTATTGAAGTTGTGGGGGAACCAGTGCATCTTGTTGGGAATTCAATGGGCGGTATGGATAATCTGTTAATTTACCAGTCTATCTTTTGTTTTTTGTATCATACCCAACCACCCGCAGACCATTCCTTTTCTGAGTTGTTTTTTTGGAACATTAATCTTATTAACTTGTCACTGAGGTACTGCTCTGTAAGCTATGTAATCTAATGTTGTATTCTTGGATCCCAGGCTATTTTGTTGCAATTGTTGCTGGTCTCTGGCCTGCTGTAGCGAAGTCTATTGTCCTTATTAATTCTGCTGGCAATGTTGTTCCTCAATATTCTTCCGTGCCTTTGTCGAAAGTAAGGGGACTTAAATGGTAGTGCACATGGAATACCTATCCAGCTTTTACATCAATCGTTTATAAATGTTTCTTAATCTTATTGGCAATTTATCTTCAATTATTTAACTTCTGTTCATGTATTTGCTTATGTATGACTGTCGTATTTAACTATGTCACAATATTCTTTTGCTGGAAATAATGCATTGTTATGTTGTCCTACTCTGGTTTCTTGGAAAGGATATGCTAGCAAAGCAAATTCTATGTTTTCAAGCATGTACTTTGTGCTCTTCTTTTTCTCTAGGAGCCAATTAGAGCCTTGCTGCCCTAGTGGGTATGAAGTAGCTGGATAGGGGTGGGTATGAAGTAGCTGGATAGGGAAAAAAAAGCTTGAACTCATTTTGTTAAGAGTTCAAGCTGGTCACTTGAACCATCAAAATAAATAAATAAAAGCTGGTCACTTGGGTATAAGGTTTCCCCATCTTAGGGTTGCTTCTAGCAATCCTTAAATGAAATCTAGACTAATGTTAACCTCTAGCTTTTTGACATTTTGTCATTATTTTGAAGAAGGGTAGAAGACTATTTTTTTGTCCAGTGCTCTATACATTGAACTCTTTTCAATCATTCAAATAAGTCTTTTGCTTCCTAGAAATGGCACTCTGATGATGTCTGTGTATGTTAAATACTTCAGGAAAGGCAAACTTCAGCAGCTGCTTGGTTGGGTGCTAGACTCCTACTATTCTACTTGAGGCTGAGTGTCAAGAATCTAATGACAAACTTGTACCCAACGGTATGCATTCCTCTAGTAACTATCACCAACTTTTGCTTCTGGTTGTTTAATGTTGAATTTAACTTAATTATTATGCTCTGCAGCAAGTAGAGCGAGCCGATGATTGGGTTATTAACGAAATGGTACGAGCTGTATCCTCATAAATGCAATCGACACTATTTTTGTGGTCAATCGCTAGATATTTTTTCACGCATTGAAAAAGATGGTTGATTTCCATTGCACTTCCTTAATGAGTACTCATAGTCACATGATCCTGGTGTGGTGGTAGTTCTTGAAAGCATATTCACCTTCAATCTTTCTATTCCTCTAAACTATCTTTTGGAAGGATTTGAGAACCGGGTTCTTGTTATACAGGTGAAATCTTTACATTCCACGGCAAATTGTGATTTCGCTCTTCATGATCATGAAGTTTCTTCTTTTTCTCATCCGTCATGTTCTCTCACTTATGTACTACTATCAGGGAAGGAAAGATCCACTCTACAACTCTCAAACGATATTGGCCTTGCTTAGAGAGCACTGCAAAGGAGTCACAATCAGGGAACTTGATGCTGGTAATTCTGATTCTTTCCTCATGGCCTTCATCACTTGCGATGGCATTTACTGCAAACTGTTGTTCACCTATTCTGGTTTGCTGATGCTGTTGTTGTCAATCCATCAGGCCATTGCCCACATGATGAGCGGCCGGAAGCAGTGAATTCTATTATTCAGGAATGGGTAGTTACTGTGGGAGCTAGAGTGCTATCTGGTGGCAGAACGTGATGAGGAAGTTGTTGGATGAACTTTCTCCGGCCCATCTTTGGCAACGAACCTTTTCGGCTCGGATTATGGTCTGTTTCTCCTGCTTCGGGAAATTGCAAGTTTCTTAGGAGTGGATCATCATCTACCATTTATGTGGGTTCTCTTTGATATACTGCTGCAATTGGATAATGTGTATCTAATTCTTTCTATACACCATATTTTCACCAATTTCACTTGACGACTATAACAGCACATACATTCTTCATACATGGAATGCCAATTTGAACTGTTTTTTCAGCTTTTATAGCATATGTCAAAACTCCCGCAGACAAACATGAGGTTCATCCACATTGGCAACACCCAATACCTACCTGGATATCCCCTTCTTTTTTGGCAGAATAAAAGAACTAAAGTATCCATGCAACACCAAAATTAGGGGATGGGAAAAACTTGCCAAAAATTGTTGCAACTAAAATGCAACAAATGTAGTAATAAAGATACAGGCCTCGACTCTAATAGCAAAATCGAGAAATTGAGAAGCAATCTTTTTCTGTCTTGTTTGTTTTTGAATGAGCAGTGCACTGTTGTAGCTCTCAGGTTTTCTGTCTTGTTTATTTTTGAATGAGCAGTGCACTGTTGTAGCTCTCAGGATGATCCCCAATGAGCCCCTACTAGCACAAACGACATTGCATGCTCTGCTAAACTATTTCAACTCAAAACGGTTACAAATGACTACTGAAAAGTTGCACTCATCAACTTAATCACCAGATGGCACCCGTATCTCAGCAACACCAATTGATATCTACCAACGCCAATGTCATGACTTGGCATCTGCTTTTTCCAGTTCTTCGAGCAGCAGCCACTGGCAGCAGTTGCTTCTGTTTCCATCCCATGTTTCCTATTCCATACAATCACTTGAACGGGCAGCAGCTTTTGCTAATCTTCCACCAGACCCATTTCACAATAAAGGGATGTAGTATCAGGAACTATTCCACCATCACGGTACCTTAGAATACCATCTCCCACAAGATCCTTCAACAAGAATGCGGGGTCTTTGGCTCCACCATGTTGCAAGAATCTTCTTCTAAAAGCAGATCCTTTGGCTGGTGATAGAGGATCATCCTTAAACATCTTGTGCCATATAGTCGCAGCAAAGCACTTGGCATACAAGTAGCTATAGTAACCTATATACATCAGAATGAAGTACCTCAGTACAACTGCAACTACGGAAAGATCATACAATTTGGTAATTGGTAGCTTCAAAAACAGCAGCCAACAGCTTACATGTGATATCATTAGGTCCTTTGATGAATATTGTGCAGGTGGCCCTCTTTTTGTATACGGGCGGTATTTTCTTAATGCCTTCTTTTTAATAGAATTGCTTACTTATCAAAAATAAATAAAAAATTAGGTCCTTTGATGAATATTGGGCCCTAAGAAATGGGACTGAAGCCACTTGCCATCGTGTAATGGTGGGTAGGGATTGATTATCTAGGTGTTTTTTTAATGTTAATGACCTATGAATAAGGGTAACAATGGTTAAGATTTAAGGATAAATACAGTACGAAATAAAGGCATAAGTTTCCAGGAATTTCTGGATGCCATCAACAAGCAGTTTTTAAGCTGAAAAGCGCTGGCAAATTAGGTTGGATGTCTACTGACCAAAGTATTGGGTCTTTAACATTGTCCCCCGAGGGAACTAGATCTTACTCTCAAGAAGCTGTAGGATCGAGAGCGACCTGAGTGAACTGTATCTTCTTTGTGTTAGTTGACCTAAGCCGCACTCTTACTGCTGGGGCGGGGCTCAGCCTACCCAGAATCAGACGATTCTAATTAGACATTTATCTGGATTTTTTCGCTTTGCTTCCTTTTCGTTTTTCCCTTTTCTAGGTCTTTTTATGGATTCCCTCTACCTCTTGTTCATTCACGTTCCAAAGAAGCTCCTCCTCCCCCTCTGATTTGTTCCCATTCTTTTATTCACAAAATGATTGGCATCGCAACTGAGTTGGGTGGCGATGGTGGTGGTTGGGTGATGCTGTGTTCGATTCTCGGCGTCTGGTTCCTCCAATCGTTTTTGGGAGTCCTTTGGAATCGCTTCACGGCAGTTGGCCTAGTTCGAACCCCTACCCTTCGATCCCGCCGTTCGCCTGGTTCGATCTCGGTCGTGATTCCCTTGTTCGGTTCTCCGGTTGGCGGGCTGTTGGACTCACTGACTTTTGCCCAACGGCAGGGGCTTCCTTAGGGTGTTCTCGCATCCGGCGTGGTTCCCGCCTCGGTCTTTGGCGGTGGACCTGGGTTTTGCTTAACGGCTTGGTTGTAGCTTCCGCGGTTGCAGGGGTTCGTTGGGTTCCGTTTTGCTTCATCATTGGGTGACCAGTGGTGGTTTGGTGGTGGACGGTGGTGGCTGATGGGTGGTGGGTGTTGTGCTTCCTGATCGGATGGGCGACGGTGGGCAGTGGTCTGATCTGCTGTGGTTGTGTTCGGGTGCGAAATGCAGCTCTGTCGGGTGGCCAGTGGTGGTTTGGTGGTTGGCGGAGTTTGTTGACCGGCGGTGGGGGTGGACAGTGATCTAGGGTACGGTTTGGTTTTCTTTTGGGCTAAGCTGTAATGTTTTATCTGGGCTTTTTGGCTCTTTGGGTGTTTGTGCTTCATTGTATTATTTGGGCTTTTGGCCCTTAAGGTGTTAAGGCTTCGGCCCTTTGGGTGTTTTTTCCAACTTTTGGTTGGAATCCTCTTTTCCTCTAATAAAATGTTTGCTTCGCCTTTCAAAAAAAAAAAAAAAGAAGCTCCTCCTCAGACTCAGACCCGTCATCTTAATTCTTGTGGTATCTATGGTCTTTCACGAATAGATTGAATAACCGACAATAGGGATTTATTGTGCAGTGCAAGGTCAAAATAGAACAAAAAGAGAGGGAAAAAAAACCCTCATATCTCATAAAATGTATCAGCGTTTGCCACTAGAAGAAATAATGGAGTCTCAACATCAAAAACTAAGGACCTAGGAAGCACTTGTTAACCTGAATTGTTGGATTCTCCCTACTTGGCAAGCCTAGGGAGAAGCACTAACATATTTCCAATCTACAGACCCATACCAGACAAACAATTCCAGTACAAAGCTAACCCAACAAACTATGGCCATCCACAGTTACTTATTTTGCCTAGATTGTGTTGACTTACGGTGTTGGACACCTAGCAGAGACATAAGATGCATGGTATGTCTACAAAAAGGGAAAAAAAAGATAATCCTTGAATGCGATGATACCTGCTCCATAATTTAGAAGATGATTAAAGCGGGTGTGCCAATGTGTACCCTCAACATGCTTCCAACTGGTATGTTGTCTTTTCAAATCTGCAACAGTAGCAATTGTATCGATGGGTGAGGACGGCTGTTCCCCGAAAAGTGTTTGGTCCATTATGGCATAAAAAACCTGATGAAAAGAAAATAATCAAGCCATTTGTCAAGGTTTGTGATCCTTTTTCTTCTTTTCTATCACACAAGGAAGCCAAGGAATTGTTTTTTACCCTTTAGTGCTTCAGAAAACAAACCTGGCGTTGCAACTCAGTTGCTGCAAACATCTTTTTGGCTCCCCGCATTGACTCTACCAGTTTCTCAGGTATTATTTCACCAGTGGAATAGTGTCGCGCAAAAGTCTTCAAGACGCGATAATCCCAAGCAAAGTATCTACCAAATGTGACAAAAACCATTTCAGGACAACGAACCCTCTGGTTTCAGATTCAAGTTACATGCATGTATGAAGGACTTACTCATATGCCATGTATCAAGTTTAACTAGAGGATGACAGCTATGTTCCATAGCTTATCACGGATTCTGAAGTATATTGAGACCTTCGAACCAAAACAACTAGCAAGTTTTCCCACAAAGATTATGCGTCTATGATAAGATTTGAGACTAAACCTCTTCCTTGAAAATATTCGCCGGCGCAGAGAAGAAAATAATTTGGTAATGACTAAGTTACATGACATTAGATTGCTAAAAAGAACACATTTCTGTCTAACCTACATTACGACAGTATCCAACATATATAAGCTTATGTTAAAAAAAAAAACATCCATAAGCTTTTCCAAACTGAAGAAATATCTTCATGTTTATCAGGACACAAAGTAAAAAGTCAACTACAATGCTGTGATTGCTGTCAAAAGGAAAAATACAAGAGACTCCTATAAGATACTTGAAGATATGTTGGTAACCATCCAAGATTATAAAGATCAAAAAAAAAAAACCATCCAAGATTATAAGGTTGTATGCATGTTCCTACTTCTATGATGGTCCCCTTCCACGTTGTCCATTTTCTGTACCTTTTCTAGCCTGATTGGCTCCTCATACTAGCCGTAATAATTGAAGACATCAGCTTCCTCCAGCAAATCAATGATAGTAGGGTACAATAACCAATGAAATCTCACTGAAAAGTGTTAATGAAGAAGAATATCAAACATTTAAAGAGACCCCATCCCGTGAGTGTATCGAGTGTACACAAGTTAAACTTCTCAGGCTACCTAACATGATCAGCATAGCACACTCAATTACTCATGTTAAACAAGATCAGCTAATTGAAGGTATCTAATCTTAGGTCCAATTCTCTACTTCCTGTCTCTCACTCTCTCTCAGTTGCTAAGGTGTTATTAGTTATTGAACCAAACTGCAGAAACTTGAGCTTCATTATGAGTATATTACCCATGGAAACATAATTTCTCTCTTACGTGCACAAACACATACACACTAAACACAAAGGAATCAGACCACCATCTACCATAATAATGCAGAGAAAGAAGATTGCACCACCAACTGAAAGATCGAGTGATGATCGGCCTTACTGTAACTTCTGACAAGATTTTAGTCATTATACCTCACCCAGTTTTCAGGTACAGAAACAGCTGATCATATTAAGGTAGAGACTGAAAGTTATTGAGCAATACTAGCATATTATAGAACAACTATGTAGAGAATCTCAAACAGCTAAACGGTGGACGTAGATGTTCAAAATCTACTCACTCAAAGAGGTTTGAAGGTGTTTCAGCCAAATCAATAGCCACCCTTGTACCTGAAAAGTGTTGGTAATCCTACAAGCACAATTAAGGGGGAAAAAAGACTTCAAATAGTGAAACAAGGAAAATGCCAACTGTTAACATAGCAGCAAGACATTAACGAAATACCGTTCGTGAGAGCAATGAGTGAAGAGCATGTCCAAATTCATGAAAAAGAGTTTCTACTTCCCAGTGATTAAGCCTCACAGTCACCGAATTACGTGAACCCGCAAAATTGCACACTAGCGCCACAACCTGCACCAGGATGTAGCAAGCAAGATTATAGAGAATAACTATGACAGTCGAATGCCATAGAAAGTAAGAATGACCAAAATTGTGAATCATTACAGCTTATAAAAGGTGCCAGAATCAGAAAATGATGTCTTTACTATTCTGGAAAAAAGCAAATCAAAATGAAGGAGAAGTAGATTGATCACGTACTGGTAGTTGGTATTCTGAATCAGAGATGTGGCGCCCCCCTTTAATGGCAAAATGAGCACAACCAGGATACTTGCCCGTTCTTGAGTTCAAATCAAGGTACAAGTACCCCAAGTCACCCTGAAATACAAGAATAATTCTTCAATAAAACGATAAGTAAAGATGTCAAATAGCAGACTTATTAAGCATTTCAGAAAAAAGGACAGAGAATGAAACATGTGGAACCATATAAAAAGTAACTGCAAGGGACGCTTGCAACACGACTACCTTGAGGATTTTAAAATTTTGTAACCGGTGTGGTTATGGAAAACCAGGTGGTAGAAAAATAGAGGATGTGGAAAACTAGGAAGCATATATTTTGTACTGCTACTGCATCAGAGAATTCACTACAAATGCCAGTGATCATTCTTTTTCTCGTACAAATCATTACTTAACACTAGACTTCACACTTCAACCGCAGTATACTTTCCAAATAATCAGGCATGAGGTGTGCCCCAGTCTGTCTCCAAAGACAAGTTGCTGGGATGCAAGGCCCTGAAACAGTGAGCATTCGATACCCTACTTCATTTCATAACAGGCTGGTCAGACTAATGCACCAATCACTGCAAATTCAACTAACGGGAATCAGTATTGTGACAGATTGGCTCTAAGTAATGAAGCATGATGCTTAAAATCGTGCTTCCAGCCTTAGACAAATTCCTTGTCAAAAGCTTTTTGTAAGTGAAAAGCTTTAACAGAAGATCAATATGGACTAACGGAAGAGAGGCCTTGTGTGGAAAAAAGAATTTTGCAAAAATTTTAGTATAGAATTGGACAATCAGAAGTGCGTTGTTCTAGAACATCATTGGATTTGTCTTCCTCCCATTCTTGTCCTCTTTTATTATGGGGTTATGTGACTTTTGGGAAAATTTCCTGCGTAGGATTGAGAAAGAACTCGAATCGGAAAAATAATGATGCAGGTCCCCATCAATTTCAAAAACAAGGCCTGACAGTAGATTACAGCTCAATCTAACCAAGAATTATCTTGACCATTAACAAAACTAAACTGAACAGCGGTTTATATCTCCAGATCAGATATGTGCAAACCCACAAGTTCCTGTATCAATTAAGCTAAACTGACATGGTTTATATCTCCAGATCAGTACGCATGATTGTAACCCACCATCTTTAAAAATCACATGCCAATATTACAGAAAGATCCAAAAAGGTCGACATCAGTGGTTCATAGCATGATTAACGGGTTATAAAGTTTAAAAGAAAGTCTCCATATTTACCTCTTCAGGGTGATAAAGGGACATTTTGAGCACATCTGGATGCCATGACTCCCCAGGTGCTAAAGGGACACTCTGAAATGTCACACCAAATAATAACTTAACCAGCACCTTTAAGCCCTCTATACATTGCGGCAAAGGAAAATATGATGCTACAACCTGCATAAAAGCAATCAAAAATAATTATTGCAGTTACCGAACCATTGAAGGATAACATAAAGGGAAAATTAGCCATAAGGACGGTAAAATTGTTTTCATTTAGGGGAAGGACGCCAGCAAAATAGTTTTTAGTGGAGGTCCTTCAACTTTGAGTTTTTTAGCCAGAAGGCCAAAACATGTTTAGACACTTTCATAGGATTTTAGGATTCACTTTCCTATTATAGGGTTTTAGTGGTTTAGGCACTTTGATAGGGTACCCTAGGGTTTTAGGCACATTTGTCCTTATGTTTGATTGCAAAAGGTGCTTGTCCTTGAGCTTAAAAAATAAATATGAGGGATTTTTGGCTAAGTCTCCCTAACATAAATGATTCAACAAATAGAGCAGAAAAAATCTTCTAAATATTGGAGGAAAACTAAATTTCAAAGGAAAACAAGCATATGACCACAAAAGGAACTGCAAGAATTACGTGAACAGAGAAAAAGAAGAAAACATGTGGATGCTGCTTACTAGAGAGTCCAAGTCGTAAGCAGAAGACTTCATCAACCCTGTGAAGTATGCTTCGTCCCACGGCTCTAGGTCACCATTTGTTTGGCCACTCTTCTCTCTTTTAAAATCCGAAATCCCCTTAAGTTCCTACGAGACAATAGCTGATCATTTAAGCACAATAAGTGTAACAAGTCTTCATCGGGCGAGTTAAGATAATACATGTGGTGAAGATAATACCTTATCAGCCGCGGGCCTGACCATTTCACTCATCTCAAGCAAAAAGGACATTACAACCTCGGGGGATGAAGCCATATTTGGATGCACGGCAAATTCAGAATAAGACTTGTAACCCATTATCTGCATACGCCTACAACAAAGCATGTTAAGGGCTCTCTACATTACAGCAAAAAGAGCACTTCCATCTAATGTAGCGCAGATAAATCTCTGGTGCATTCTCCTTCATAGGAAAGAATGTAAGAATATGGATGACTAGAATTTCTGCCAACAATAGTTCAAATTCCTGCTTCCCTTCACAGCTTGGATTTATTTCTGAGTCTAAAATCATGGGACCTCACTCACTGGTTATGGCAAAGTATGACAGGACATCAAAATATTGTTACATCACTTGAAATTTGCAAAGTTCAGTTAGAAAATGACAAATTTTAAGTTCATGTGCAGAGATGAGCATTAAGGACATTCTGTAGATACATATCTCATGGAAAAAGTACAACATAACAAAGACCAATAATCTCTTACAGGTGTTAAAAAAAATTCCATTGACAATTGACCATTTTACACTCATGGCAAACACACAGGACTTCATCCCGGGTAAAGCTGGATTTCTTCAAAGATATCACTTCAATTTCCTGAGATTTCTCCTCAAAGAGAGGACAAGCATCAAACCCTTTCAAGTATAGGGTCATAGTCCAAAAACCAACATCGAAGGGTTAGTAACAGACCCACCGAACATATATCACATCAAACCATCCGACACGTGATTAGAAAATGTCTTGCAAGAGTATACAATTTATTAGGAAGAGTACAAAACAGTAAATGAAGACAAATTTAACCTGAGCAATCTCGTGACGGGTAGCAATAAGCTTATCAAGAACACCAATGTTTGCTGATGGGACAGAATTTCCTTTCACATATGCCATCTTCCTAACCTGCCCCCCGTTCAAATGTAGTTTGATGAAATAAACTATGCTTGATTGAATTGCAATAAAATAAAAAAAAATGGAAAGTGAACAATAAGAATAACTTAAAAATCTCTTCTAAACTCTCAAATTAAGCCTAGGAGCCTCAAGTATACAAATACATGTTGACACAGTTCGTTGAACTTCATCCACAGGGTGTAGCAGTAAAATGGTAATTGAACTTTGCAGCAAGTATTCAAAGACCGCACGGGATGTTATCCATCAACAGCTCCACCTTTAAGTCAGATTGGAATTGCAGACTCCAGGACTCGACACTTATTAATCAATTGTTTCAGAAACAGAAACATCAAAGAGAGCAAATAAAGCTACCTCAGAATCTGATGCCCATTGTAGAACAGATGACAAAGTACTCGGCTCTGTTATGATCCGGAATCCTTTTTCCTTCATGTTACCTCTTGACTTTGATGATTCCCCAGATGCACTGGATGTGGAACGGTAAATGGGCTTAACAAGATGGTGCAACAATTTTGGAATACGTGATGCCGGAAATATATCCACATAACCTGGGTCAGTGGTGATATTTTCATTGAACCTGACCAAAAGGAGGCACACAAATATCATAATCAGTTATTCAGTTACATAGACCTTGTCCAATTAGATAATGAATGAGATTTCCTTTACCATTGAATAGCGGAGTATGACACTATACCTTTAAGTGAATGAAAGGGGATAAAACATAAGGGCTCTGTTTTTTCTTTTTTGAAATGAACATAAGGGCTATCTAAGTCACTTTAAAAAGTAAAACCAATATAAGGAACGGTATTTATACTGATGCAAATTGGTGGTTTGTATGTCAACATGAATGCTATTTTTTGACAGGAACTAAATAGGCTGGCGTGCAAAATATTTAAATATATGGGAAGGTCACCACAAGCTTAGAAGTTACAATAGTCAAACATCACTCAAATCAAGATTGCATATATATTTATATAGATATATATTTATTAACTATGGCCTCCTTTTAGTTTTGCTTGTCTACTGCGCCAAGAAATCGAGAAGAACTGGAATAACTCAGAAAGTGAATGGTGCTTTTCCAGAACATATCAGATAAGGGATGAATCACTGCCTGCTGAGACAATGCTAACACCCATATATATCATCAGAAGAATAAAGGGTAATTCATCAAAAAGACACATTACAACAAATATAAACAGTAGACAAGACCAAATAAAGATAAATTCACTTACTCCCTACACAAATGAGAACTGTCTATCTGCAGCTGATTAACTCGCTCCAGTTTATCTGCATGGCATTAAATGTAGGTTTAGTTGGGTGGAAAGAGAAAATGCCACCGTCAGAACTCAAAGCTAAAGGATGAAAGCACAAGTACCGGCACCGAGATGAATTCCACCCTTCTCAAAGTCAATGCGGAGCGAATGGGCTGCCCTTTGAGCTTCTTCACTAATCGACCTTCCATCTTTCCCTGCTTTTATCACCGCTTTATATAGTGCATGATTCGTATTAAGATACTGCATGCCATCAAAAATATTTCTTAATGTTATTTCGCCAAAAGAAAAACATATTAACGTGCATTGTTGGTTATTCCTAAAACAACAAAATTGCTTCGGTTAGCGTCTCATTGTGTTTCAATCGACGGAATGGAACTTGGTATTCCACTAACACAGACAGTTCACCCGCCCCTAAAATCCCGTTCCACTTGCCATGAAGAAGTGAAACAAAAAATCCGAATAAAATTCAGTCACCTCACATGTATATATTCGTTGATCCTCAGCGACGCCTTGTTGGCCTCCTCAACAAATTCCCTACGTAACAAAAAGTGTTCCTTTAACCACTAGTAACTTACATCCAACATAATTAAAAGCAAAAAAATGCAACAATGTAAGAACCTGTCCGGGTGGGTATGCCTACATAGTTCCGCGGAGTCGACAACTGAACAAACCTGCCGAAAGAAATATCACAATTACCATTTGCATTCAAAACTACACATCTAGAGAGAGAGAGAGAGAGAGAGAGAGAGAGAGAGAGAGTACTGTGTCTGATATTTCGTCCATGGCCCGTATAATTTCTCTAGACGATGGCATTCCAGAAACGTAATTGACAAGCTCACCAGACCTGACGAAGCAAAGCTTAGATATCAATAGTCAGCTAACAAAGTTATAAAACAATCTCCTATTCAATACATAATATATCTTATTCACCCAAAATAAGGACAAAAATTCCTATTCAGTCAGCATTGCTGAGAAAACAATGACAATTTGATAGTCTTGAGCATTGGAAAAACATATCTTCTCCTTTCTTTTCTGCCAATTTCTGAGCAACCAAAACGGAGTTACTGTGGGGAGTTAGGATTCGCTTACCGCTCTATTGCTTCGTCGACGAAACGACGAAAGCCGTTGGCGGTCTTGAGATGGTCGAAGCCGTAGAGACCGGTGTCCTTGATTAGCGGTGCGGTTGAGGTGTGGAAGCGGTGGGGGTTGGTCCAGAGACGGAGGTTCGATGTTTGTCGGCGTATTAGGGCCGCCATGGCTCGCTGATTGGGAGGCGGCTAGGTGGTGGTGTGGAAACCTGAAGCCTATGAGTTTAGACTGCGATTGTGGGTACCCGGTGGGGAGGTACGGGTCGGAACAGATTACGTGACTTTTATAGCTCGGGGCTTTGGAGGGTCCGAATATATCTAGAGCTTTGGTCAGGGTCGGATTAGCATGCGACCGTCTCACTCACGTTTCAAATCGTTTATGAAGTTATATTCGAAATTATATAAGTTCGTCGACCGAACATCATTTTGAACAATTCTAACACTTGCCCTACCAAGAGTTTTCGAGAAAAAATATAATATGTTATTTGCATCTATATTTTGAGTTTTTGTACTAGTACTATTTTACTTTTGAAATAAATAGTGATGAACATTTTTTTTTATACAATTATAATTATATGATAAGTTTGAATAGTGAGGTACCAGAGTAATTGAATAAGTTGATTGAAATATATGTGAAAATCTTTTCTTGGAAGTAATTTGCCAATTTACATTAACAAAACTTAATAGCGTCTTTCATTTGTTATAATTTCTTTTTATAACTTTCACCGTACAAGCTTGAAATTCTGTGTTTGTCCATAACTTTGGCGATTCCAAACACACGTCGTCCTTTATCTCTTTTGGAGTACGAGGAAATGAACTTAAAGAATAAGGGAAAGTAGGAAGGGGAGGAAGTGAGGAAAAAATTCATAATAGCATCATGCGCATCTTATCTTGTTTTAATCCTAACATATTAATGATGATCCCACTCTCTCCTATCTATTCTAATCTAATATCTAATATCTAATATCTAAAGTATAATATATATATATATATATATAATATCTAATATATAATGGGTGAGCACCATTTGATGTGGACAAATTTTGAAGCAGGCTCACATTTTCCCTTTCCCAAATTGCCACACGTAAATGAAATGTTTTACAATTAAAGTAACCTCTGTACCCAATAACTGAATGGACAACAATGTAAAAAAAAATCGACCCAAGTTATCCCACGTACAAACACACCTTGCAGTTACACACTGATCAGTTATTCATCACCTCCTGCAGACCAATCCCGAAATAGCGAAATCCCATTTTACTGACAAAAGCTTTGTATACATCTACAAATTGACTACAAAACATAATCTATGCTAGCTTACATGTGGAGTATATTTTATTTTAGTTTTTCTAATTTTTCTAACAATTTTTTCTAACTTGAGTCGTATGTTTTTTTAGTGGAGCATTCTACAGGTGCATCGCTATAAACTAGAGTCCGGAGCACACGCGATGCGTGTGCAAGTCGGATTTTAATAATTTTTGATCGAATTAAGTTTGATAAAAAAAATTTAAGCAAAAACTTGCTCCACAAGTTAGATCCCTATTCCAGTTCAAGTTATACGTACTTGTTTTCGGCAGCCTTTAATATGCTGCAGGGATGAAATCATTCACTACTAGTTCAGGAGAAAACCTCTGAAGATTAGGAGATCGAGCAGTTTGAGATTGATAAATCCATACGGTTACCAAAACAAAACCCCAAGTCTAATCACAATAGGAATGGGATTGATAATAATCTATAAAATCATCCCTCTCATCGTCTCACATAGCCATCTACAAATTCCGTCCTTTCGCATATTCATCTAGCATAAGAAAATTTTGTTTATTTTGTGGTCTAAAACAAGCAACAGAGAGAGAGAGAAGAAACCATGTATTCTTTGAAAAAGCCCGTAATGATTCGAGAGGTGTGGGCTCGAAACCTGGTAGAGGAATTGTTTTTGATTGATCAGATTATGCCCCATTACCCATACATTGCCATGGATACCGAATTCCCGGGTACAATCTTTTCTCCGGCGATTGAGAAACATCGACTCTCTCAGCTCTCTCCCGACCAAAACTACTCTGTCATGAAGGCGAACGTCGATGCCCTCAAGCTCATTCAACTAGGCCTCACCCTCTCCGACTCTGGTGGGAATCTCCCTGGAACCCATTGCTTCTACGTTTGGGAATTCAATTTCCGGGATTTCAACGTCGATGTCGATTCCTCCAACCCGGATTCTATCGCTCTGCTGAAACAACAAGGAATCGATTTCCAAAGGAACAAGAAATACGGCATTGACTCGGCGGAATTCAGGCGTCTGCTTCTGAGTTCGAGAATCCTTTCACCGATGGTACATTGGATCACCTTCCACGGCGCCTACGATTTCGGATTTCTGCTCAAGATTTTGACAAGGAGAAGGTTGCCAGAGGACCTCAGCATGTTCATGGGGTTGGTGAATACCTACTTTGGTGGGGCTGTGTACGACATGAAACACATGATGCAGAACTGTGATGGATTATATGGTGGGCTGGAGAGGGTGGCCAAAACCCTAGGAGTCGATCGTGTGGCTGGAAAGAGTCATCCAGCTGGTTCAGATAGTCTACTCATAATGCAAACATTGGTGAAGCTAATAGCGTTGTACTTTGGTGGAAAAGAGGGGAAACAAACTATTGAGTTTCGCTCCGCGTTGTATGGATTGATTTAACGTGAACGAGTAAGATTCTGTCTTTCTTTTTTCGGGTGTATATATCTATAGCCTTAGCGAATGTTTTTTAGAAGTCAAAACATTGCATATATTGCGGTCATAACAAAAGAAAGACGGATGTTAGGTTACTGTAAGGAGTCGAAAATTTTCAATTAGGTCAAATCCTTCCGGATCAAAAAAAGAAAAGAAAAAAAGGGGGGTCAAACCATTGACCATAGAGCTATAGATGCCCAGGGTCAAGTACTATTTCTCTTCATTCTTCAATCTACAATTTCGTTAGGAATGACTATTATGGATAGAATGTTGGAATTATTCTACAGTAATTCTGTTGAAGAAATTTTGGAATTATTAATGCGATACTCGATATGTTTCATTATTCTGGATATTGTAATTTTTCTATCATACTGTATATATACTAGTAGTAGTATTCAATTTGGTAGACGTTTCAATTATGGTACTATAATCGGAGTTAATTGATATTTCCTCTGTCTTATTTTTTTTTTGTCCTTTTTTGATATTCTTGTCAGCTTTCAATCGCTTATATTTTCCAATATGAATCTCCAAAAATATGTAATATGGATCTTGTTTGATAGTTCTCGATTAGGTCTGTAATACAAAATTTTCAAAATTATGAAAAATATTATAGATTGAGAGATATAAGCGTTTAAAGAACGATACGAATAACAAAAATGGACAACCAAAATAATACAAAATTATTCCACCGTTTAAACAAGAGATATGAGGGATTTTATATTGACTAAAGGCTGGGGCGTGTGCACGTCGAATTTTGTCAAAATTTGTGAAAATTCAATCAAATATCAAACGGAAGCTATTGTACAAATTTTAACTAAATCCGAGTTGCACACGCATCGAGTGTGCCCCGGTATCTTTAGATGAAAATCATGAGATATTTGAAACTAACAAAGCAATCGAACGATGGGTTACGAAATTGTTTACCTATTGAAGAAGAAGCAGAAGACAAATAATAATTAGATATACAGTCATACTACTCACACAATAATTGTGCACAGATTACAATATGTGGCTCACTCTGGGTCTCACACAAATGATCCGATCCGTTCATTAAATGTAAAACATTCTTTCAAAGGTTTCGCAAAAATCAGCTCAATCCGATGCCTATAAGTGCTTGATCCAATCATCTAACTTTTTTATTTAGGTTTTAAGATAATGAAAAATTAGATGATTGGATTGAGTTTCTGTAGGTATCGGATTGAGCTGATTTTTTGCGAGAACCCTTGCAAAAATATTTTACATTTAATTTTATAAACATGTCAGATTATTTATGTGGGATCCGAAGTGGATCCCACATCGTAATCTGTGCACGATTTGTGCAAAAAAATCTGTGTGAGTATCATTTCTGATATAGAAACAGAAGGGGGGAGAAAATGGACACGAGGTCTCAAGCATAAGGAACCATTGTGCTGCGGTTCCTCTTCTCCGAGTGGACCGTGTAGAAAAACTGCCAATGCAGCTAGCAGTAACTTATTGGAATTTGGAGGAGCAGTTACTAATCGGAAGATGAATTACATGTTTATCCTTGCATTAAGGAATTCAATAAGCTAATTCATTGTAAAAAAACAAGGAAATAGGGACTTTTAAGGAAATTTAAAATGTGAGCCAGCTTCAAAGGGAAGTCCTCACCAAATGGCGAAATCCCATTTTACTGGCAAAAGCTTTGTATTTATATAAAATAAAACAGCTCAGTATTTGAATCTTATGTACATAAATCTAACGGCCCAAACTATCCCTCATAAATCCTACAGCTGAGAAGAGTCCTAGGGCTGAAATATCTTATTTTCAATCTTCTCTAACATTTCTTATTCCAACTCTCTTTTGTTATGGAAAGATAGAAAGCAATAAAATTTCATTGCCCAAAAAAGAGTCAGATTTTGGAATAAGAAAGGGAAGTAATTTTTGAAACCTTAGCACTCTCTCTCTCTCTCCGAAACAAGGCGAAATCATCTTTAACTTTTTCTATCCCAACTCTATTTTGTTATGGAAAGATAGAAAATAATAAAATTTCATGTATAAAATTAGTGCAAGATAGATGTAAACTAAATATAAACTAAATAAAAAGGTAAGAAATACTTTTGTTTATCGGTTGATCAATTTCAAATTTTTTGGTGCGTGTATTTTTTTCAGTAAACTAAACAAAAGGGTAAAAAAATTCTTCCCATATAATTTATTTTCGTTGGCGGGGTGGTTAATAGTTTCGCAATTCATTTTAGTTGTGTTCAAAACGCATTGCGCCGTGCTTTCAGGCATGGGCAAACTCTAGTAGATCTACAAATTGACTCCAAAACATAATCTATGCTAGCTTACATGTTATATTTTGTTTTAGTTTTTCTAATTTTTGTAACATTTTTTTTTTAACTTGAGTCGTATGTTTTTTTAGTGGAACATTCTATAAGTGCATCGCTATAAATTAGAGGCTGGGGCACACGCGATGCGTGTGCAAGTCGGATTTTTACATTTTTTGATTAAATTTTTACAATTTCAAAATCCGACTTGCACATTCATCGCGTGTGTCCCGACCTCTAGTTTATAGCGATGCACCTATAAAGGAAGAACAACATTTTGGTGTCTCCTTTTTTGAAGCCCGGTCATATATTTTCGTTTTCCATAAATGCCCTCCAAAAAAAACATAATTCAAAATAGTTAACTGTGTGGAATTAACTGTTGGGTCTAGATGGTAAAATTACATCTGCCACAATTGCCTATCTCACGTTTCCACTCAAAATTTTGACAGAAGACTGCCACAAGTCAAGACCAGTCGCCATCGAGCCTGCTATCATCCTCTTTTTCTGATTATTGTTTGATCAAATTTATATCAAAATCAAAATTGCACACGTATTGCGTGTGCTTCGGCCTCTAGTCAACCGTTATGATTGAGTAAGGCTGGAGATCCATCAAGTCAGTGAATTTTGTGAATAGAACTAGATTATAATTTTTGTCCTGCTCGCTAACTTCTAACTAATAGAAGTATAACCTACCACAATTACAGTGGTATAGAAACACAGAAGTATGGCCTATTATAAGATGCTAATCATGCACAATGTTAAGTTAATAAGGGTATTTTGATAAAATTACAAACAATTAGGTCTTTTTTTAACGTGCATGTTAGCCCAGTCCAAAAGTAACCATAAGTAAAACATAACCAAATCTTCACGCGATTACACGGGTACTACAATTCTCCCCGCATCTCGCTTAAGGTGTTGCAGAACAAGTCACACAACATCTTAAGCTTGAAACGGGTGGCTATACCGGACCATTAAAAGAGAAGAAGACAGACACACACAGAGAGAGAGAGAGAGAGAGAGAGAGAGAATATGATCAGCTACACGGTGGTTTCGAATAGTTATCATGCCATTAAGAGCTAATAGAATGAATATAGCACCCCATGATACACTCTTTGCCAAGAATTGAACTCGACCATGCCACAAGATAAAATACTTTGAGTAAAACAATTATCGAATTTGTTTTAAAAACTTAAGTTTCACAAAGTGCATAGCCCAAATAAAATCAATTTTTAATTTGTTGACAAAATCTACAATATAAGGATGATAAACCCCAAGAAAATTGTCAACACCAAGAAAATCAATTATTTCCATTATTGGTAACTTCTCAAGATTAGGCCCATATGCATCTTGTTTTTCTAATAAAGAGTGTAAGTAATCTATCTCGGCATCCATTTCTTTAGTAGTGAGAAGTTCAAAACTCAGAAGATCGGAAGAGACAACGTTAGATTCCATAGGCACTAACTTCTCAATTATAGGTTCATAAGCATCTTGCTTAGCTAGTAAAGAGTATAAATAATCCACCTTCGCATCCATTTATTTAACGGTGAGAAATTTCTTTCTCGGATCATCACATAGAGGGGGATCCACATGAGGAGAACACTGGACATCAGGTTCATCAATAGGCTTATTACTCCATTCAGACTCTGAGAAGCTATCACAATCTAAACTAACAGTTTCAACAAAGATATGCGGCTTAATTTCCTCTACATGGTATCTGAGTTAGAATCCTCAAAATTTTCAGTCAATGATAAGCACCCAATAATACATATTCTTGATACTTAAGTCATTAATTTTATCGTATTTACGTTTATAAAGTTAGTGTTTTATTAGATATTGCACGTAATGTGTGTTTTTAGTATTTTTCAGGTAATTCATGTGAATAATGGCATTTAAACGCCAAGAAATGCTCCGGGTGCAACCAAGTACCCAAGGCCACATGTCACCCCATTGTGGTACTCGAAAAGTCATAAAAAGATGGTTTGGAGGTTGTTCGGGACACCCAAGGTTCAAGAGAATTGAAAGAGATATGAGGATTTTATCAAAGCAATTCATTTTCCAACCGAGGAAAAAATCATCATATCCTTTGATATACAAATCATTTTGGATCCAAACTACTTGGGTTAGAAAGTAGACTCAACAAGCTTTCTAACGGTCCAAAGAACACCCATTCGAGTTTTGGAGTGTTCGGAGCGAGCCCACGAAATTCAGCCTTGATGGCCTCGGTACCGATACCATAGCCGAGGAGGTATCGGTACCGAGTGGGTTAGCGGAAGCAGCTTAGTGATCTCGGTACCGATACCATATCAGAGGAGGTATTGGTACCAAAGGGCCTTCGTAGCTAAATTCTATGGCATCTTTGGGATATTCTGTGTGCGAAATGAGGGCTTGTATAAATACCTCATTATGTCACAAGTAGGGTATGGAATAGAGTAACAATATTAGATTGCACTTTTTAGATCTAGAGATTTTCTTTCTTGTTGCTTACTCTTGCTCTTATTCTTGTTCTTCATTGTTCTTCATTTTTTTAGTTAAAAACTTGCATTTTCTGCCTTAGTTAATCTTGTTTTGTTATTTTTGTCTTCATTAAAGTTGTAGCTACACTCCCGATCTATAGTAATCTCAAGTTTATTTCAAGTTTCATTGATTAAATATGTCAGCTAGATTTTGTCTTGCTTTTATCTCTCTAGATATGAGTGAGTAGTCTTATAGGCTTGGTTATGGGGTGATTAGCACCTCATGGCTTGAGTTGATATTGTTTTTCTCATCATAAAGCTTCAATCTTTGGTTCGAAAATTGTGTTAGTTCGGATTTGTTTGTCAAAATTGCTAAGGTGTTAACCTCCTTGATCATGTTTAGGCAAGAGTATGCTACTTGCCACACATGATGCTTGGGGCTCTGTCGCTCAAGGCGTTTGCCAAATGAATTCTAGAACTCGCTCGGTATTCGAACCACAATTCTTTTGGATTGAGAACCTTAGTTGTATATCTCAAACCGAGTAGTAAAATGAGAAAAGTGGTTTGACTTGAGTCGTGGGTGTCAGGATCTCCTAGACCTAGCCTTTCGTTTTATTCTAGTTTAATCTTCATTCAATTTAGCTGTTTATTTTTCACCGCTTAAAGTAAAACAAAGTTGGTTGTCTAAAGGTCTAAGCCGTAACAAATATTCCCTTGGGTACGATACCCGGTCTTCCGGATTATTATGTTTATATCGACGTATTAAACCCTACGCTTAGGGTGTTATTCCATTATATCGGAGACGACGAAGCAGTCAACTCACAAAATTGGAGTTTTTGGGCTAATTCATCAAGGTAATCCCAACCCTCATCAGCATTTTTATCCAAAAATTTATCATTGGACATAAAATCAACTTGATATGTCTTAGGATTTAAACCATGACAAAAGATAGTTAAAAGACTGCCAAGCTCACGATTAAAACTCGACCAAGAGAATACGGAACATTTAAATCGCTCCCAATATTGCGAAAAAGACTCATCATCTTGTTGATAGAAATGAGATAGTTCTTGTAAAAGCATATGAGTCTCATATGAAGGAGTAGAAATTTTGAAAAATTGTTCAGTAATCTCTTGTCATGTCGATCCTGGACTCAAAGAATAAAACCAATATTAAACACTATCACGCAAAGACACTGGGAATACTTATAAAAAAGCCCTTTCATCGCTAGCAAAAACTTTCTCAAAATCATCAACATGCGAAAATGAATTTTCTAAGGCCAAGCCATAAAATATAGGAAGTGAAACTGAACAATCAAATTATTTTGCATACCCTCCATAACACCTTGCAAAATGGGCCATAGTACCCCTTTGCTACACAGAGTAAATAGGCTAAATGGGCTATATCGCCGCCTCGTTCTCAAAGCAATTACGAAGAGTTAAGCCACCACCTCGGCTAATCAAAGCAAGCAACTAAAAGCAACTAAAGACAAACTCGATATTTAGTTTAGCTTCATTACGCCTTAAGTTATGATATGAAGATCGGTTAAAGGTATCCGCTACACTAAATATGAGCTACCAAACATAAACTACTAAACCTAAAGTAGAGCGGGATACTTATAGTGGTTTGTTGAACTGTAATGCCCCGATTTTCGGACACGTTAATTAAATCATTTTCAACTGATTTAATAATTCATAAAATTAATATATAAGAAATGAAATTTTATTAAACAGAGTTTAGCAGCGGAAACCTCAAATACCAGATTAAAACCTACTTAATTATCTTATAAGCAACAAAATGAAATAGAGTTTGACAAATGTGATAACACTTATGAAAATTTAAATAAAAGTACGTCAAATTAACAGAGCTTCTAAAGGTGTGGCCTCCAAGACTCAACAAACTCTCCTTCCTTAGCTGAGAGGTCTTTACTCTGATACGGATCGTCTTACAGCAGATTTTGCTCTTCGATCTCTTGATTACCTAGCATGAAACGCCAGCCCAACGGCACTATAATGAGTTTTGAAACTCAGTAAATAATCTCAACCCTACTAATTCCTTACCTTACAATTAACAGATCAATAATATAATAATTCACGTGAGGTACAGGATAATAGCACATTGTTCTTTTCTTTACTATCCATCAACTTACATGAAATCTAAGGATCCTCTCCACAAGGTTATTTCCTCCCACATCCACCAACTCTGACCGTCCCATGGAATAACTCTCCCATTATTTGTTCTGCACCAAGGTTCTAAGCGAATACTACTAAATTATGTACTTAGTCTGGATTCGCCTACAACCATAATAAGGAAACAGCTCACCATGACAACTTAACATTAGGGGTCGCACTATCTCATTGCCAGGATCCTTTAACGTCTCCCAACTCTACACACTGGGTACTTTACCATACCCCTAACCTACACACTGGGTACTGCACCGTATTCAGAGATCCTTTACCGTGTCTCAAAATACTATACCCGAAGTCCTTTACCGTCCTTCACACACACATTGGGTACTGTACCGCATTTAGGATCCTTTACCGTATCCCAAATCCTGTACCCGGAGTCCTTTACCGTCCTCTACACACTCTGAGTACTTTACCGTACTCGGGGTCCTTTATCGTTCCCCAACTCAACTAAAGGTATTTTACCGTACCAGGGTCCTTTACCGGCGTCCAACATCCTCAATCAACTTTACCATTTTTACCATTTACTTATCCACGTCTATGTGTTCACTATTCGAAACCACCCATGAACTTAAATCCATTCTAACACGTACAACATAATACAATCAATCAACAGCTCAATTCATAACATGATACATTTCAATGAGATAAAAAGTACATACCAAATAATATTGTGCGAATGAGTAAACACGTAGTGTATTATGATTGAACCGATGCATTTACGTTTATTCAATGAACGAGAAATTTCATTGAAACAAATAGATCAATAATTTTCTTAACATTTAAATATACATGTGTACGGGGTACAAATTCTTTGAAACTATAAAATATAATTATCTTCTTTCATAATTGTAGATTAAAATTTTTATTTTCATTTATTATGAATCAGTAAATCAAAGAAGATTTGTTATAGGCCGAAACATTACACTAGATAATTAGGAGGACTAAAGTGTTATTTTATCAAAAACATTTCAAAACCATCATATATATTCACCGTTCATGGCCGAAACAAAACAGGGGAATTCCGAATTTCGGTCGTGCGATGTTGGGATCGATTTCTTCTGCTCTGAAACATTGAACACCAATATGTAAATACTTAATATATTTAGGAGAAAGTAGAGGAGCGATTATTCTACCTTTAATCCAGACAAAACGATTCGGTGGAGTCCGGTGGGTTTTCGTTTGGCGGCGAAAGATCTGTATTCTAGCAGTAACTTTGGACTGGAATAACTTGACCAAACCTCTGCCGTTTTGGACGATTCTTGTGTCTAACACGAAGACCTTAAAATTCTCTACAATTTTTGTGAAGAAGTCTAAGCCTGAAAACCACTCTAAGTAGTAGAAAAATTAAAGTTTAGAAGGATCGCTAAATCTGCCTGGAAAACAAGATCCGAGAATTTTACAGAACTTTGAATGGCGATAACTCTATCAATTGTTGACCGTTTTGGACGATTCTTGGGTTGGAATCAAATCTCTTGACCCCCTCTAAAACATTTGTGAAGAAACTCAGGCCTAAAAATAACATCAACAAGGAAGAAATATGCCATGAACAGAGGTACGTGATTTGGACGAAAATGGAGTTTGGATTAAAGATTTGATGATATGAATGCATGGGATGATTTTCCCACCTTCTCACATACCAGATTCTTCTCCTTTTTCCCTTGCTGACTGCGTAGTGCATTTTCTCTCAGCCAAAAAAAAAAAATAGGACGAGGAGATGGGTTTGTTATTCGTAGAGAAATGGAAGGGAGATGGGAGTGTGAGACGATAAGAGTGGAGGTGATGGAGTGTGGAAGGGAAGTAAGAGAGAGGAATTCGGGAGAGATAAGGGAAAGGGAAAACAAATTTGCAGAACACTTTCACATTCTAGTTGCAGCCGAAGGGAATGACATAGTAAAGACGCAATATGTAGTTCTGCGTGAAGCGAAACCAAAAAACCAAAACAGAAAAATACAGAAAAGAAATACCCGAAAGGTTTTACATGTTCATAGTTTGCAGTGGACAAAGAGGAATTACTGAAATCCTAAAGCTTTTTTTTGATCGGCATTACTGAAATCCTCAAGCTGAAGATTGGAACATCTTAATCAAGCTCCACAATATTGTGGCAAATGCCCTCCAACTCCTTCATTTTATCCTCAAACTCCTCCCTCTCAGCGAGCTGGTTCTCATCCAACCACTGAATTGCCTGCTCAAGCGCCGCTTTAATCTTCCTCTTGTTAGCCCGAGAAATCTTCGCGCCATTCTTCTTATCGTTAATAGCGCTCCTCATGTTATAAGCGTAATTCTCCAACGCGTTCTTCGCCTTGTTTTTCTTCTTGTGCTCCTCGTCTTCCAACTTGTACTTCGCAGCCTCCTGCACCATTTTCTCAATCTCCTCCTTAGACAACCTACCCTTATCGTTGGTGATCGTCATCTTCTGCATCTGTCCCATAGTTTTGTCCTCTGCAGACACATTCAGAATACCATTCTCATCAATGTCAAAACAGACATTGAACTTCTGGACGCCCCTAGGAGCCGGAGGAAATCCAGTCACTGTGAATTGGCCCAACAAGTTGTTGTCTTTGGATAGCGTGCTTTCCCCCTCATAGACTCGAAACAAAGCATTGGTTTGGTTATCCTTGCTAGTTTGCCGAACCTGCTCTTTCTTCGTTGGAATCTTCGTGTTTTTTGGAATGAAAACCTTCGTAACCCCCCTAGAGTCATTCAAACCAAGGGAAAGCGGAATGACCTCCAACACCAGTACTAAATCCTGAACCTTCTCAATCCGCTCCCCACTCAAAATCGCTGCTTGAACCGCAGCACCATAAGCCACAGCCTCATCAGGGTTAATGTTTTTGCAAAGCTCCTTCCCATTGAAGAAATCCTGCAGCAATTGCCGGACCTTTGGAATCCTAGTGGACCCACCAACAAGAACGACTTCATCGACATTGCTCTTGTCAATTTTTGCATCCTTCAAACACTCCTCCACTGGCTCCATACACTTCCTGAACAAATCAATGTTCAGCTCCTCGAACCTGGCCCGAGAAACCCTCGAGAAAAAATCAATGCCCTCGTATAACGCATCAATCTCAATCGTCGTTTGAGCTGTCGACGAAAGAGTCCTCTTTGCCCTTTCACAAGAAGTCCTCAACCTCCTCAAAGCTCTTGGGTTCCCACTAATATCCTTCTCGTGCTTCCTCTTGAATTCCTGAACAAAATGGTTCACCATTCTGTTATCGAAATCCTCACCCCCCAAATGGGTATCCCCACCCGTAGCTTTAACCTCGAATTTACCCTCTTCCATGGTTAATACAGAGACGTCGAATGTTCCACCCCCGAGATCGAATATGAGCACCTTTTTCTCACCGGTGCTACTGGTTTTGTTATCGAGACCATAAGCAATGGCGGCTGCAGTTGGCTCATTGATTATCCGCATGACGTGGAGGCCGGCAATGGCCCCGGCTTCTTTGGTGGCTTGTCTTTGAGAATTGTTGAAGTGGGCAGGAACGGTGATGACGGCGTTTTTGATGGTGGTGCCGAGGTAATCCTCTGCGATTTCTCTCATTTTTACGAGGACCATTGAGGAGATTTCTTCGGCGGAGAATTGTTTCTCTTCATACTTGTATGTCACTCCAATCATTGGTTTGTCGTCTTGACCGGGTGTGACTTTGAATGGCCATGACTTGGTGTCACTCTGAACTGTGGCGTCGTTGTACCTTCTTCCGATTAGACGTTTCGCATCTGGAACAACCAAAATTCCAAAAACCAATAGCAAACTAGGTAGAGATATGTGTTAAATATATGAAAGGGTACAACAATGTAGAAAAGAGATACAAAACACAATTATATTGTACGAATTTATGCTGCTAGTTTAGACACTTTTACAAAAGGAAAACACATTCAATACAGGCTACAAACAAGCTGAAGCAGTAGTAGTGTAGTACTGATGTAGGAAGGGCGTCTGAGGCAAGGTTTTAGATCACATGAACCAAAACTCCATAACCACTCTCTGTACCGGCCTCAAATCTCTCCCATGTTTACACTACTTCACTCCCAGTCCAGACCCAAATTCTCCACCTAAATGTCCAACTCTTCGTTAATCATTAAAGTACAAATATTAATACACTTTCACAAATATCAATGCACTTTTGCGAATATCAATGCTACTTTTATCTATTATCCTCCAAATAATCACAAGATTAAGACAGGAAAGGATTTCTCCCTAATAGCTAGTATAATCTGTGTAAAACGACATGCATAACTAGAGGCTCTAAGATGTTGCGGGCATTAAAAAGCGCTGATTATTTGGCAGATTAATGAAGAAATAACAACACTGTAAAACACACAAGGCATAGAAGCATGCAATAGAATCAACAAAAGAAATTCCTTGTACTTGGATAAAAACAGCACAATTTTTTAGCGCTTAGACCATACCGAAAATAGTGTTAGTTGCGTTCACGGCAACTTGATTCTTCGCAGCATCGCCGGTCAAACGCTCTGTATCTGTGAAGGCAACGTAAGATGGCGTCGTCCTATTCCCTTGATCATTTGCTATAATCTCAATGCGTTGATGCTGCCAAACGGCCACGCAGGAGTAAGTCGTTCCAAGATCTATCCCGATCGCAGGTCCTTGTCCTTTTCCAGCCATTTTTTTCCTCGATAACCAAATGAAAATTATTGACAATATTACGGGAACTGATCAAACAAATACAATAGTAGAATGCTCAAGAGAGAAAATAGTTGCACTTGAGCTTTATGAAGTAAACGGGGTAGTGTAGAATGAGGGGTGGAAACCGTCGAACAGAACAGCCTTTTATAGGGAAGCTATTCTGTCGAGATATTTTTACGGCATGCGTTGATCGAAGAGTCTATTTGAGTTTGGGAAATGATTTTGTCACTCCCTTTTTTTGTTAACGCCACTTTCCCTGCAAGTGTATTTGGTGCAATACACTTGCAGGGAGGAGGCATTAACAAAAAGGAGAGTGACAAAATCAACAGCCTTGCGTTTCTAGGTCAAAGTCTTTGAAGTCATTCAAGAAGTCATTGAGTCGATCTAACAATCTATTTAAGTTCCTACGTGTTCTATTTAAATTCAAAATAAATTATTCCCGAAGAAGATTACAGAATTAATCCAATATAAGAATAGAATACTCCGACTATTGAATTACCGGAATTTGATTTCTCGCAATCAAATTCCTTTTCCCACCAAAGATTACAAATTTACAAGCATCCTAACTGAGCTAAAAAAAACTCTTTCCTGCCTTAGTTTTGTGCTTCTTTTTCTTCTTCTTTTTTTTTTTTTCATTTCGTAAAATTGCAGTTCTTTGATTTTTTTTTTTTTCTTTTCCTTTTGATCAGTTGTGGTTCTTCGTAAATTAACTTTACTTTATTCTTTTCAATTAAAAAACTGCAAGTATCTGTTGGAAATTGGTAATCTTAATTCAGAAGAAACAAGCAACTTCCTAATTAAGGAAGTTAAATGGCTTTTTGAATGACTTTGACCGCTATCATATACATTGGTAATTTGGAATCTAATTAATCCATCGATGATTGCAGAGATGGACGACTTGGAACGTGCACTACAACCCTACCTATAGTGTATCACCGCATTACAGGTCCCCAAATCCTTCTTCTTCTTTTTTTCAGTCCAAGAAATTTTTTTACCTTCGTTTCAAACAGAATTCTCCCTCTCTTTGAAGAGTTTGAAGGGTAATGATTTCACGTTGTACAGCCGTATGGAATAAACGAAACGAACTCTCTGATCCATCTCTCATCGATGTTTTTTTTATGCACTTCGTGGATCTTTGCAAAAGATTAGTAGAAGAAAACACAAACAAAAACCTAATCTTGTACCTCTAGGGGAATCAGAATGTGATCTCATATTTTGATGTTTTCCGCGTTTGGAATTAACAAGAATAGAAATGTGATTTCTAACAACATATTTAATTAGGTATCATACTCCCAAAACTACACCCGAGATCCTCTGTACCAAGAAATTGGTGTACCAAAATATTTTGATTCCCCAAAGTAATGGCCGAAAATGCACCAGTACAAAGAATTTCGGTACAAAGGATTTGATTCTTGAAACTAAGTAGAAATCTGATCCCTTTGAAAAGGAAATGGTGGATATGAGAATCCTAAATTTCTGGCTCAATCCACACAAAAAAGGAAAATTTTGAGTTTAAAAAAATTCAAAATAAATTATTCCCGAAGAAGATTACAGAATTACTCCAACGTAAGAATAGAATTACAGGAATTTGATTTCTCGCAATCAAATTCCTATTCTCACCAAAAATTACAAATTTACAAGCATCCTAACTGAGCTAAAAAAAAACTCTTTCCTGCCTTCTTCCTTAGGAAGTTGCTTGTTTCTTCTTAATTAAGATTACCAATTTCCAACAGATACTTGCAGTTTTTTAATTGAGAAAAGAATAAAGTAAATTTAATTTACGAAGGACCACAACTGATCAAAAGGAAAAAGAAAACAAATCAAAGAACCGCAACTGTACGAGTAAAAAAGAAGAAGAAAAAGAACCACAAGAGGTCATTCCATTTTTTAAAAAGTATCTTTTTCAAAAAGAAGGTAAATTTTAAAGTCAACAATCATGTATTTATGCAAATAATTTTTCTATCAATATGGATCTTATTTGATAGATCTCATTAAGATATTTTAAACGGTGCAAAAAATTTTGAAAATTTATTTTTCATTTTCGTTATATTTAAGTTTGAAATTACGTTCTTTTTAAAAAAAAAGATTTTTAAAAAAAAAGATTTTTGAAGAAAGCTTTTTTTTTATAAAAAGATTTTTAGAGAAAGCGGAACGTTCCCCTAGACAATCCCCACTTTGCTTCTTTCTTGATACTTTCCTTTTACTTTCTTCTTTTCCCAGCACCTCCCTCTGCTCATCTTCTTTCTTTTTCTTCTTTTCCCTTTTTCTTAGCCACGCCCATGCTTGAGTACTACTACTTGCACCGACGGTTTCCGCAGGGAAACCGTACCGACGGCCACGCGTGTACACGAAAAAAAAATGTTCGGATCAAGCACCTTACACACCTCGGATGCCGTTGATTCCCGCGTAGGCCCCCTCGTTTTTTTTTTTTAAAATTTTTGGACGGCTCGGATCGGCCGTCCGGTGGCCGTCGGTACGGTTTCCCTGCGGAAACCGTCGGTGCAGATATCTTTTCCGCCCATGCTTAGGGCTCTTGAACGTCTCACTCGCCCCGACTTAGGCCCAAACCACCGAGACAAATGACATTAGAACCACCGGCTCGTGTTAGCCCAACCCAAAAGTAAAACACAACCAAATATTCACGCGAATACATGTGTACTACTTTTCTCCCCGCATCTCGCTGAAGGCGCTGCAGAGCAAGTCATACAACATTTTAAGCTTGAAACGGGTGGCTATAGCAGACCATCAAAAGAGAAAAAGAAGAGAGAGAGAGAGAGAGAGAGAGAGAGAGAGAGAGAGAGAGAGAGAGAGAGAGAGAGAGAGAGAGAGAATATGATTAGCTACATGGTGGTTTCAAATAGTTATCATGTCATTAAGAGCTAATAGAATAAATATAGCACTCCATGCTACACCTTTTGCCAAGAATTGAACTCGACCATGCCATGAGATAAAAGACTTTGAGTAAAGCAATTGCCGAATTTGTTTTAAAAACTTAAGTTCCACCAAGTGCATAACCCAAACAAAATTAATTTTTAATTTGTTGACAAAATCTACAATATAAGGATGATAAACCCCAAGAAAATCGTCAACACGAAGAAAATCAATTAGTTCTATGATTGGTAACTTCTCAAGATTAGGCCCACATGCATCTTGTTTTTCTAACAAAGAATGTAAGTAATCTACCTCGACATCCATTTCCTTAGCAGTGAGAAGTTCAAGACTCAGAAGATCAGAAGAGACAACGTTAGATTCCATAGGCGCTAACTCCTCAAAGATAGGTTCATAAGCGTCTTGCTTAGCCAGTAAAGAGTATAAATAATCCACCTCTACATCCATTTCTTTAATGGTGAGAAATTTCTCTCTCGGATCATCACATAGAGGGGGATGCAAAGGGGGAGAACACTGGACATCAGGTTCATCAATAGGTTCATCACTCCATTCAAACTCTGAGGAGATGCCACAATCTAAACTAACAATTTCAACAAAGATATGCGACTTAATTTCCTCTTCCATGGCGCTACGGCGGCCCAGTGGATTTAGATCAAAGTTGCTCGGTATTGATACAAGCATTCCTTGTATCGATATCGAGGGCATTCGTAAAGGATTTTTAGGGCGTTTTTGAGATATTTTATGGGCAAATGAGAGCTTGTATAAATATCCCATTATGTCACAAATATCTAGAATACATACTTTTCTAGATCCTGAATAGATTTACTTTTCTTTTTGCTTACTCTTGCTATTGTTCTTGCTTTGATCTTCATTTTCTTAGCTTAATCCTGCATTTTCTATCTTAGATAATCTTAGTTTGTTATTGTTCCCTTCATTAAAGTTATAGTTACTACTTTTGATCTCTATAAATCTCAAGTTTATTTCGAATTTCGTTGATATGTTTTCCATAAAAGCTTTGTTGCTTCAATTTCTAGTATGAGTGAGTAGTTAAATAAGCTTGATCATGTGGTGATTAACACTCCATGGCTTAGATTGATCATGCTTTTCTCTTAATAAATCTTCATGCTTAGTTGAAAAATCAAGGTAGTTCGTATTTGGCCGAGCAAAAAAAAAGTAGTTCGTATTTGTCTATCAAAACTTGGTAGTGTTAACCTCTTTGATCTTGTGTAAGCAAGAGCATGCTACTTGCCACACATGATACTTAGAGCTATGTCATCCATTGCATTTGCTAGACGAATACTAGAACTCACTTGGTGTTTCGACTCCGTTTCTAGTTTAAAATGGTTTTAATGGCAAATCTTCCGGTTTGGGAGATCGTTGACGCATATCTCAAACCGAGTAATTCAAGAGAAAAGTTGATAGATTCGAGTTATGGGGGTGGTGATCCACTAAACCTAGCCTCTTAGTTTAAATAGTTTAAAACTCTAGTTTATCGCGTTTCTTTTCTCCGTTTCAAATCACACCTAAAGTTGGCCGTCTCAATGGCGCGATTCTTACATCTACAAATCCACGTGAGCTGTTTGGATCTTCCCTTGGGTACGATACCTGGTCTTCCGGATTATTATGCTTCTTTCGACGTTTTAGCCTTACGCTTGGGGTGTTGTTATTCATATTGAGTAGATGACGAAGCACCTCCCAAACTACGAACCCCTCCAAGCTCCCAAATTTCAGCGCTCAACATCGCCACACCACCAGCGACACCCGCCATAGGCACCTCTCCTACCGCGGAGAAACACCAACATCTCTCTCTTTCATGTCTGACTTTTTTATTTTGGCTGTGTTTTACGATAGAAAAAACGGGGATATTTATGGAACGCAGGGGAAGAAAGTCCTGGCGGCTGTTGGCAAAATATTGATGTCCTTGTTGCTTAATTAGACCCTATATTATGGACTCCTAGCCAAAGCTCTAATAATCAATGTATCCATATAATAAAGGGCAATTTTGGAATTATTTAAAAATGTGGATAAAAACATAACTGTTCGAAATGAATTGGATGGATACTTATATGGGATGAAATTTGAGGATAAATATTTAAAAACTCTTTTTTTCAAAACTACTCATTTCATTCATAGCAAAGGATATAAATAGGACTTGTTGGAACATCTCTCTAACATAGGAAAAATAAATTTTCTAGACTTGAACTTAATAAAAATAATTCACTACTAAAAACTAGCAAGACTTCTTAATAACTTAAAAGACACCTAGGAATATAACTAGACTCTTCGATTGACTCAATGACTTTTTGAATGACTTCAAGGACTTTGACCAGCATCATATATAGTACATTGTAATTTGGAATCTAAACCATCAATGATTGCAGAGACGGACGACTTGAATCGTGTACTGCAACCCTATAGTGTAACACTGCATTACAGGTCCCCAAATCCTTTTTTTTTTTCAGTCCAAGAAAACTTTTTACCTTCATTTCAAAAAGACCTCTCCCGGTCTCTTTGAAGAGTTTGAAGGTTAATGATTTCACGTTTTACAGCCGTATGGAATAAACAAAACGAACTCTCTGATTCATCTCTCATCAATGGTTTTTTTATGCACTTCATGGATCTTTGCAAAAGATTAGTGGAAGAAAACACAAACAAAAACCTAACATACTTAATTAACAAGAATAGAAATGTGATTCCTAACAACATATTTAATTAGGTATCATATTCCGAAGCTACGCCCGAGATCTTCTGTACTGAGAAATTGTTGCACCTATTTACCAAAATGTTTTGATTCCCCAAATTAATGGCCGAAAATGCACCAGTACACAGAATTTCAGTACAAAGGATTTGATTCCTCAAACTAATCCACCATTTTACCCAAAAGGGAGCTTGTAGTAGATAACATGAATGACTAACAAGCCAAATGTCGTGCACCATTTTTTCCAGGTAAGCTTAATGGCGAACATGTCTTTTAGCACAGTAGACCAAGTTAGGGTCCATAACTGTCACACTGAGAAGACTGGTACAATTTTAAGGATTTTACGATTCTACATATCCATTGCAACACCCATAACTAACAAATACCAGGGTGATGAGATTCCAAGTCCAAGAGGCAAGAAATAGAAGATGAGGGCCATAATAAGCACAAGGTTCACAGGCAATTTCTAGGCCGTCCAAATATAGAAAAAGGAGATGTAACAAGACCACAGGTAAAAAGGAATTCTTGAAGCCAAGGTAATAGTACACGGATAAACAGGCCACTGCTATTGTCATTCTCCGGCTGCTCTATGTCAGTAAAACGAAAATCGTCGATATGAAGCTGCCACGAAACAGCAAGTGGATCAAACAGCTTATGGATGGCCACTGTTATGATCACCTTCCATCTCTTCAGCATCCTCAAATCGTTCATCGTTGATTTCAAGTTGCTGTGAGAAAAGGAGAAAGATCAACCTCGAAGAAGATAACGGAACATGCAATTTTGAGATGTAAATGACGAAAACATAATGGACAAAAGTGTTGGAAGTTGAGATTGTTGGGCCAGGGATTTATTAAACAAATAATTGGAGATGCCCAAGGTACATTCTTATGGCTTGACAACTGGCATCCCAAGGGCCCTTTGTTTAAGCTCTTGGATGATAGAACTTTGGCTATGATGGGAAATCTCTTTTCATCAAAGCTAGCAATGTCATTATTAATGGTGAGTGGAATTGGCCTAGGCCAAGATCCACTTTTGGTTCAGCAGATTCAGAATTCAGCTATTAGCTCTATTCAACCTCAAAGGGATAGAAGTGATAAAGTTATCTGGTCTAGCTCTCCTACCGGTTGCTACACCACTAAACATACCTAGGAAGCAATTAGATACAGAGGTGAGAAGGTCCAGTGGGCTTTAATTGTGTGGGTTTCTAAGAATGTCTCAAAATGGGCTTTCATAATGTGGCTAGCCTGCTTAAAGAGGTTAGCTACTAAGTAAAGGCTTAGAAGATGGGGGTATGGAGATCAGTCCTGGCTGTGTTTTGTGTTCCCAATGTGATGAGACTCTGCAGCAACTGTTTTTTTTAATGTAGTTTTTCCCGCACCATTTGGGAAATCATTCTAGCCAGATTTCAAATCCAGAGGAGGGCTATGGTTTGGGACATGGAGGTTAATTGGGCTATTGGCTACTCAAGTGGTAAAACTCTAAAATCCTTGCTGTTCAAGCTTGCTCTAGCTGCAGGGGTTTATTACTTGTGGATTGAGAGGAACTCTAGTGTTTTTGGTGGCAGAGCAGAAGTTCTATTGAAATACTTGCTCGTATTGATGATAAAATAATGTGCTTTCCGATGCTCCGGGCTGTGAATGAAGCAAGCATTGTAATGTGCACATAAATTGATTTGGGTCTCTAGGCCAGCCCTATGATGCCTTTCGGCTTTGATTTGAGGGCATGGTTCATAGCAAAATATCCCTTTAGCTCCTCGGTTCTTGGAGGTATAGGGGGGCCACTATTCAGTGGTATTCTGAGAGCATCCACTTTATACATATATTGCCAAAGATTAGGTCTGTCTCCAATCCTCCCCCGCCCATACCCCCAATGATTGGGGACTGGACGGGTTCTGTTATTGTTGTTGTATTGATGCTGAGAGTGTGCACTTGGAAGCAATTCCCAAATTCTCTTGAGAACCAAAGGCTTTGCAGCCAATGGAACATCTCAAGTAGAGCTCCTGGGTTTGCTGCTTTCTATTTTTTCTTTTTGAAGTAGATGCTTATAGGTTCTGGATTCTGTTGAAAAGTTTCATTTGTATAGGTTCCTATATTGTGGGTTCACCCCTGTTTTTTGAGTTGGTGGGTCATAAAATGAGACACTTACCCAACCAAAAAAAATAAAAAATCATACCTCGAGCACAGTATGAGCTAGGTCGTGATCCCCATTTGAATGACCAATTGTGTTGGTGGGATCTTGAAAGAAATGCCAATCAGGTTCTTCTCCCTCTGCCAAAAGTCACACAACTATAAAATGCCATGCAATCCAATCAACTTACAAGAAGTACCAATTAATGTTGTAGAGGCCTGTACCTGCGCCCTCATCTTGCATCTGATCAGCACTGAAAATCCAGTTGTGTCCTTCCTCTTCCTCTAAAGAAAGCAGTGGAACAATTCAGAACACTTTGACACCAAAAGAATAATTTTGCAATGAATCCACCCGAGGGCAGAAGATTGATACTCACCTTCAACGGGTTCCGGATTCATTTCAGCACATTTGCAGAAAATTTCAAACAGTGTATCCACTGTCAAATAAACATTTAAGTCCAGGAAAAATGTTTTAATATGCGAACAAGCATGAAAAAAAGAGTGGCTTTCTGTGTTAAAGAACAAAACAATAAAAAAGTATGAGTGAAGCTGAACAGTACACTGATTAGAATCTGATGGCACAAGCCTCATCTCTGTGACCTTTGATAAGAGAACAGTTCCATTATCTTCTGTATCTGAGCCCTCTGACTGATCCCCATCTTCATCTCCTGTGTCAATCTTCAGGCAAGGAAAACATACATAAAAAAACTCTTTGCAATGGTACATAACATATTTTGTTAGATTTCCCACTCCTATTGCGATACACTTTGTCCAGCAGAGTCCAGGTGCTTAAGTTCTGCAGAAGGACCAAGAACAAGCTCGCTCCAAGTGGACAATTGACTTCTAACTAGGTGTACTTTGTGAGATGGTGGGAACCCAACACAAGTCCTTTTTTGCCTCAACAAAGAGAAATTTTAATTCCCTCGTGAATTACCAAAAAATTGTGGGCCTCAAAGTAAAAACGTCGTAGGAATGGAAAACATAAAGTTCTGGGCTAAAAATTACAATAAGCATACAGAACTAAGGAAATTGATAGAGAAACCATATTTTTTTTCTTCCTTCTATAGATGTGGGCCACATGGGCAATGGAGGTTACTGGTCGTGCATTCATTCTCATGGCTGCAATGTATTTTTAACAACCTTTTTAGTTGCTCCACAAATGCTACATGTTCCAACCTTGCTGAATTACGCATAAAACCATGTCCATCCTCTTCTTAATTATGTGCTCTAGTCAGTTCCTTAGTACCACCATCCATTTTTCTTCATGTATTATTTGAATCACCTTAGATTGCCATGTGTCCTTGTAATAACCAACTATATTATCTCCATGTATCACCTTGATCTTTTGGTATTAAGCTACGCAGCACCATCACAATGTTTGATGTTCATTTGGGGTCTAAATAGTTTGATAATCAGAAATAGCAAATGCTGAAACAAGGTTGCAAAGAATAAGTACTGCAAAGTTGACTGCAGTGTGTCGGAGTGGGTAGAGGCTTGGGAAGAGGTAGAACCAAGTGATGGAGGGGAAAACACCCACTTTCAGTCCTTCAAAAAACAGGCACATGATTTGGTGTAAACCTAATCTAAAAAATCATCCATCGTGAATGCGAGTCTGAAGAACAAAGCTTGTTTGTTACATCACCAACATTTATTGATAACCATAAGACTAAAAAGAACAAAAAAGCTAGTATTTCTCTGAATTTCAACAAGCGAACAACCATTATCATGGTATTTAAACCACTGAATCTTGCTACACCTACGGCAAAACTCGAGGCTCCACCCTTTCAGTTTTAGTAATTTCACTCTCCATCGTAAATCCAAAAGGATTATCTGTCCCATATGTCAGAATCAGAGCAGCAGACACAGCTTCCATGCCCTAATTATGCGTACACATACCATATTTTGCGGGAAGCATTTCGTAACCACTATAAAGAGCTCAAATCTTCATACAACAGAAGATAATTTATACGTAAAAATGTTGGCGAATACGTAAGAACAATGTTCTCTCGCAAATTCTCACTGTGTTTATTTTACAACAGCAATCGACCATTATCAGGCAACTGAAACCAGCAAAAGCCCTAATTATGTGTATACATTCCATATTTTGCGGGAAGCATTTCGTAACCACTTTAAAGAGCTCAATTCCTCATAAAACAGACGAGAATTTATAAGTAAAAAATGTTGGTGAAGAGGTAGGAACAATGTTCTCTCGCTAATAAATTCTCACTCTCAGAGTCTCACTGTGTTTATTTTACAACAAAAATCGACATCAGGCAACTGAAACCAGCAAAAGCCCTAAACTCTAAAACACCACTAACCAATTTCATAATCAGGAATTCAATTAAAGACCTAAAAAATAGCAATCGTAGAAACAAATTGAAGTATTGAAGTACCTGGGCGTAAATACAAGGAGACGGATAAGCCTCTGGATCCCTAGAGATTGCGTGAAGTGACACCGACAAGAAATCAACCCCGTAGCCTTTGGCCATGTCCACGTCGCTCAACCACAACACTTGCCTTCAATAAACCCCACACAACACCCCCGTTAACAAAAAGCCACAAGAAAAGCAGAACACAATCCAACAAACAAGAGAGAGAGAGAGAGAGAGAGTACTTGGAGGAGATGTAGAGAGTGCCGGGGGACTCGGGCGGACGGTTGGCGAGGACGACGGAGACGCCTTGCTGGACGTGGATGAGCTCCTCGCCGGCGTTGGAATCGAGGACTGGAACTCCGGGGCCGTCGCCGGCTCTCTCAGTGAAGAGTCTTAACCCCACCGCCATTTCTTCTTCTCCCGTAGTAATGGAATAAAACCTACCCTGATATATATATTGGTAAGAAGTACCGGCGCGGTACGCTTTTGGTCCTCTGTGTAAGGAAAAGTTTAGGGCGCCAAGTTTTATTACTTGCGTAATTACCAGTAGTAGTACTTAAATAAGTACTTTTTTTGGCCCTTTGTTTTTTTTGAGAGGCAAAAAAAATTATTAGCACAAGCATTCTATCTGTGCTATGCAAGAAAAAATTATACTCTATTATGTTATTTTACCCCTCATTATTTGTGATTTAGCAATAAATATAAAAAAAAAATTAACAAGAGAACGTTTGATCATGAAATGAAATTTGATAGTTTTTTTTTCTGACTTTTGGTATTTAGCAAAGTATAGGGAAAAACAAGAAGAGAATTTTAGTAGGAAAATGCCACATAAGAAAAGATAATTAAGAAGGGAGCTTGATTTTATTATTGAAAACTACATTTGCTTAGATACCCTATTTATTAATGCTACTACATGAAGCCGACCCGCTTCATGTTTGTGGTATTGAAAAATATCAAGCACATTGTCGTTAGACTTTCTAAAATTTATTTTGATTTTGCTCTGAACTTACTCTCTCTTTTTTACCAATGCCCAATGAACTTACCCTATAACAGTGGCGTAGCTATGATTTTGCCTTGAGGGGACCCATTTTCGGTGTCCATAAAAAGTTTGAACTTTGATGAGGTGAATTTTTGTCTAAAAAGAATTTGGAGACAGTTAATCACAATTTTCATAGCCAAATGATTGTATTTTCCCACTTTTCGTAGCTGTAGATAAATGGTTTTCACCTTCATGCTGTCATATGATTTGAGCAAAAGTAGGGATGGACATCATGCTGTTAGTTTGGGTCATTACGAGTTTAGGTTACATTTATTGCAGTTTAAATTGAGCCCGTTTATTTTGTGTTTTGTGCATTAATTTGTGTCATTGCGAGTTTATGAGAATTATTTGAATCTAAATTGAGCCTGTTTATTTGGTGGTAGAAAATACCAAACGCATGTAGGCGTAACAGATTTCATCATGGAAACGTCTAAATCATTGACTGTCTGCTCTTATTTAGACCGTTCCTCCAATGCATTACAAAAATGGAGACATTATACACATTGAACACTATTGAGCTGAGATTCTTTGTTCTAATGTAGATTCTCTGTTCAAATCGCTCCTCCAATGCATAGCAAAGCAGCATAAAAGTAGGAAAGCTGTATATCTCTATGTTTGGAAATATGTTTGAAACAACGCGGAACTATCCATCCATTCAATATTCGTATCAGAGATGATCAAACTCGATCAACTTTTTGTTGAACCGGGGGGAGTAGCTGTGCACCAGCCGTGAGGACAACTTATTGAAGCCATAAGAATTATTAATCGTGAAGCGAAAATCGTTAACCAGAATAAAGTGGGATTCATATATGTTTTGGCTGCTATGGTTTCTTTTGAAAAGCCACCAAATAAAATTCAGCCAACTCCACGCCACCTAAAAGAGCAACCTCAAATATTCCAGTTCGCTTCAGGACTGCGGACAGTACCCATGAAGCTGTGTTCCAATACCATCAAGCTCTACAACTGCACCGAAACCATCGACCGGATTTCTTCCAGCTAACTGTACCAATTGAAAAGGGAAAGAAATACAAAACCAAGCAACCACATTAAAGGGTGGTGACACATTACTTGTTAGAGTTTATCAAAGCTCTGGACTGTATTTCCTTCACCTTCACAAAAACCCATTGGCAGTAAACGTTATCGCATTCAGTATGTCATGCGAAACAAATAGTTTGCAACACTAGTTAAAAATGCGTATAACAGAGCAAATGTATTAAGTTGAACATCATCCAACAGAAAATAACCATTTAAATCCAAACATCAAAAAGTAGTTGTTCTGTCATCCATTCCTGAAACAAAATATGAAATATTCTAACCCTTACAAGTCACAAGTTCTCGAATTAACAAAAATTCCAAACTCGGGAAGACTAACTATCTTGCTGATTGAATCCATGCCTCGTGATGATCACTAAACTTTGCCAAGCAGGTAGCTGCTTAGACTAAGCCACAAGAGTGCTGGCAGTGGTTGACTCGCTGAAAATAAGAAGTTAGAGTTTAATCAATAAGCAAACATCAGCAGAACAATAAGTAGTTATACGAAACTATAATGTGAAACCTCAAACTCAATTGGAATGGAATCTATGATACAAATACATGATCTAAAGAGTAAAACCTTAAGCAAGAGGACCAAGTTTTATCATCTTATAGAAAGAGAGGATCAGTCCATAAAACAAGTAGCACTGCTTAGCTCAAGTGCAAAAAAAGCTCAAATGCCTTCACTTCGGATAAACAATGTGCCCAAGCCAGTACATGTTGAACGCAATTATGACTTGCATGGAGTACAAAAATCTAACACATCCATGCTAACCATGAAAAAACTTTCAAAGAGGAATATGGTTAATGAAATGAGGCAAGTCATTCTAGACAATTCACATAATACATTAATAAAATTCCTTAAACAAACACAAATCTAGCAACGGAGACAATTACCAATACATAACAATCAAATGAAGGCAGAAATAGACACAACATTACAAACAAGCCCCGAAAAACAGCTTGTCCCACGCCACATCAAATGAACTCAGGGTTACAAAGCCAGAATTCATGCAATGGAACAAAGAACTTACAAGGCAACAGTAATCCAACAAGAGATTACAAACGAAAAGCATGACCTTACGCTTTCCCCTTGAACTGGATTTGATTCTCACACATAGCTTAAGGGCTAAACTGCCGATAGCCCTTTTCATTCTGATACAAAAAAACTCTTTTTCCCTAGCATTGTCACGTTGGGACAAAAAGTACCCCAAATTATTGTTATGCAGCGTTAGGAAGCATGGAGTTAACTTCTTAAATTTCCCAATTGGTGACATTTCGTCCAACAATTTGAATTCCAAAATGTGGGTTATTTGAACTTAACTAACTAATCCATGGTAACAAAAAAGAAATCATTTCTATTCAAATGGAACAAAGATTATGCGATTGCCGGCAGATCACAACCTATCATTCTGAGCAATTGTTAAATAATTCCAAGATATCCAATGAGCTACAGTTGAAACCAGCAAAAGTGGAAAGGAAACCTACTATTTCCAGACTGGAGGGAGCTTCTTAGTTTTCTTGTAGTAGCGAGCAAGCCTGTGAATCCTGCTCTCCACCAGAATCAGCCTAAACTTGGAATCCTTAAATTTCCTGTTCCTCTCCAGATGCTTCCGAATTGCCACTGCCTTCTTAATCAGATGGTACAGATCCTCAGGAATTTCAGGTGCAAGGCCTAAACAAAACAACAACATAAAACACAATCAGCAGCAAAAAAAAAATAGATAACTACATTTTCTCACAGTACAAAGCAGAGAATTAAAACGCTACCATGAGCTTTGAGGATACGGAGGATCTTGCTTCCTGTGACGCTCTTGACCTGCGCAATTCCATGAGAGTCGCGAAGAATGACGCCAATCTGCGACGGTGTCATGCCTTTCTTCGCGAACTTGCAGATGTTCTCTTCCACCTACAAAATCAGCATAGCATCTTACGATACGCATGCATCTATTATCTAATCCAACACAATATAAAAGGAACACCTTTTTATTGTGTGTACATTAGTTTTGAGGCTGACTCACACCAGTTTTCCCACAGTATCCCTTTACCACCTAGAAAAACTGTTAAGGTGAAAAAAAAAATGTCATCCCACATTTCTTCTCCCCTCTTTTCTCCCAGATTCCATTCCAAATCAATCCCAATTCAAGATCTTTCTTTTTCTATCTTTCGCATAATACGATTTGCAACGGATCGTGTGTGCCCTGGCTTCTAGTATAGGTAAATGCACATGAATATATGTATAGACATAGAGAGAGAAGCTAGAGATTTGCACTGACATCTTGGGAGGAGATCTTGAGCCAGCTGGGGGGAGTTCTCTTGTAAGGGAGAGCCGAAGCGGAGATACCCTTCCTGGAAGTAGAGTGAAACAACGGGAACGGAGTGAGATACAGACGGGGAGAAAGTGGAGAGAGAATTTAGATACAGAGGGGAGAGAGAGAGAGACGGAGAGATACCCGCGGCTGTGCATGCGACCCATGGCGGCGGCTGAGGAGGGGTGCGGCTTGCTGCTGTGCTTAGTTTGTTATCGGTTCCACTGAGACGAAACCCTAGTTCCTAACCACAATTCGGTATTTGGGGCGGGGTTTAAATATGTGGAAGACGGCGATACCCCTGTGGGCGGGTTGGTTCGTTGTTGGGCCATCGGGGAAAGGATCTGGGCTGAGCCCATAGTTTAAGAGAAAAGCCCATATTAAAAGCCCAAGCTCCCATGAAATGCTGAAAAGAGTCTCCCTTTTGCAACGAAAAGGGAGCATACTGTAATTTATTAATTATAAACAATAATAAATAATTACTAATGAAAATTTTACGGAGAAACAAGTAACAACAATTTTATTTTTTCTCCCACAAAAACTGTTTAATTGACTCGACAATGGGACTTTGACTTCAAGAAAAAGGCAGTTGATAGTTCAATTCGAAACTTTGAAATACAATTCTTGACATAACTGCATTCAAAGGCGTTAGATGCGCGTGATCTCTCATACATCAAATGGCTCCAAACACAATTGTGTCCGAAAAATGTATTCCTAGACCTTTTTTGGTTTGAAAATGGGTTGGAGAAACAAGACGTATCCGAAAAATTTGAACCCATTGGCATTAACTTTGCTAAAAGCTCTTCTTTATTTATTTTAGCCATTAGTCCAGATTATTGATCACCATGACAACGAGTCAACGACAATGAAATGTAAACTCATTAATCGATACATAACCCAAATTTACCAGCTCTAGCTACCTATCATTAGAGTGCCAAGAGAAGTTTGAAACAGGTTCAAAGTTCTCTAACAAACTACAGCCTGTTTGGATGGGGATTGTGATATCCCTTTTAGCCTGTGGATCCAGCTTTAAGACCTCGTTTGGAAAGTAAAATGGAGAAGTATTAGCTAAGCCACAGATTCTATTGTATCCTCTAAATATTAGCTAAGCCACAGATTCTATTGAATCCTCTAATACTCCCAGAGGGATATTATTTATGGGGAGGTTCTAGGGTGTTATTACATAATACCTCCTCCCTCTTCCATTTCAACTACAAAACAACTCTATTCCCCATTTTATCCCTCATCCAAATCAAAAAACTATTTAATTCCCCGTCACATCAATGTGGATCCACTTTTCTTACATAATACCACTACTATCTTATCTCCCTTCATAACTAATATCCGCAATCATTATCCCACGTCCAAACGGGCCCTACAGGTACAATTAGAGGAGGCCGAACACATTCAACCAATGCAATGTAATGGTGACACATCACATGGTCAACATAGGATTGCTTAAGGGGGATATCGAGATCAAGAGAGAGAGAGATCGATCGAGGAAGATTTTAAATCGGTAGCATTAGCTTAAGTTAAGCTTAAAATCAAAGTTGATTTCAGCCTATAAGCACAAATTAAATAAATTCTTAGATGCCAAAAAAAGCTACTAAAATAATAGACTCCACAGCCAGTGAACCTGTACAAACCAAGGAGATCAAAGAAACAAAAGCCAGGTACTCAAGCACTTCTGAATAAATTGTCTCCTTGCTTTGCCAATCAGAGAAATAAAAAAAGCACTACTGAATAAAGGATGCTTCCAATGCTGGAAGATACGACGGACGGACGAGAACAAAGTGAGAGAAGCCAATACATACACACAATCGCTTTCAAACCCTAGGACAACACCAAAAAGTAGGCCTTTCAAATAGTGGAATCTGCAATCATTCATTCACAACACACAAGAAAGCTGAAAAATGAGACCAAAGATGGCAAAGGACAACACAATTAGAGTTGCCAGACAAATCACTACACTTGAAGAAAGATAACTACAGGCTTCTCCCTACGCGCACAAGAAAATTACAGCATCTGCTTCCAAAACACCTGCATGTGATAAAAATGATGCAAAAATTCGGTATTAGAGTCCAAAAGGAAGACAATAGACTGAACAGGGCCTTCATTTAATGAATCCACAAAGACAATGGAACGCAAGCAATTTGCTAAAGACATGGTATAAAAGATTCACGTTAACCTCAGAAACCAAAGTTTCAGATTTTTTGGTGTTTCAGATTTTTTGGTTAGTTCCGTGGTAACTTGTTTCCAGCCCACTCATCGCGGCTGAGTTCGAATCCCAGCAGTAGCCTTTTTTTTAAAAGTGTTTATTGGTCAAAAAATGAATGTATTGTTGGACTTTTGGAGCTACCAAGTATCACGCTTGAGTCTAAGAGGATACAAGGGAAAAACACAAGACCACTTGAACCAAACCATTTGTGTTGCTCAACTCAAACTGAAAAAATATATACACAGATATTGTCATTTTTGTTGTTTAATTGCCAAAGCATGTAGGGCCCCCCTCTTCACAATTTTGCCTAGGGCCCCCAAATACCTTGGGCCGGCCCTGTCTCTAGTCTATGATTTGCCCAACCAAAAGTTGCAAACCCACAATGAGTTAACATGACCAATTAATTAACTCCATGCAATCATTTTCTAATATATGACAAAATTCACATGAAAATTTTGTGTAACTTGAGTTTCTGAGCACCTGCTTTTCCCCAGCAAAGAAAAGACAATCCGATGGCAAGTTCTTCATCCCAACTTAACCTACTACACCCATCCTCAGGATTATGAAGCAAATGTGGATACGACTTCCTTGGAGCTAGGGATGGGCAGCGTAGTGTAAGGAATTTACAGAAGTTGCTTTTTCTCATGCATGTAATCATGTATTAAAGAAAAAACATGAGTTGTGTGGGAGCCGAAAGGCCAAGGCATACCGTCCAACGGCAGAATGCAAAATTCTACACCAACAAAAGGTAATAGTATTATGGAAGATTAGCCAACAAAGCTCAACAACAAAAAGTTTAGGAAACAGTGTCAGGGATGCATAAGCACCCCCTCCCATATCTCTTCGACCCTTCTTTCCATACTTTCAAAATCCCATACTTTCTTCTTAAAATATTTCAAAAGCGCTCTAACCCCAACCTAAGCACTTTATAAAGGTACATCACAGACATTACCACACCGTCCATGCATTAACATGTGTGCTAGATAGCTTAATGTACATAATTGAGTTTGTTGCATAACACCTTAAGCTTCTGGCTTGATCTAACATAGCATCAACACTCTGGTTTCTGGGAGGCCTTTGGGTCAAGTCTCTGTATTCACATTCTGTTTTTTCTGTATGTATGATATTCGCGTCTCTATGTGCAAGACAAGGTTGCACGTGAAAGAGGGTGTTGGATAGCATAAACGTTGGACACATTTGCTTAAAGCTGAAGCTTGTGGTAAGTTGACTATCTAACAACGTTGATATGGGGTATTGGGGTGATGGTCCAACAATAAACTAGTAAAAAGCCAAGTGTAATACATGAAAGAACTTGTTCCATCTTTACATGAACACACAAATTTAGTCTTGTCAAGGGCAACCTACTTTGTCACCAGTCAAAGCCACATTTTATGTTCTAGTACCTCCTTAGCTACGTCAAATGACATCTCGTCTAACGCGATGCAGCTTATTTACACTATAGAAGCTGTGTAATATACCAGGCACAATGACTATGACAACCGAAAAAGGCATGTACACACAAAACAAGGCCATACTGTTCCTTATTTGTAATTGGCACTCACTGCACATGATGAACAAATTACAGTGTACTTTTACCACTCATTAAAACAAATTTAAGTCACTATCTGTTCTTGCCTAAGCATATTCCCCAACATTCAACATGTTTAGTTTCCTAGAGGTATCCCCAACATTCAACATGTTTAGATTGCTAGAGGTACCCTTTCCTTAACAGGCATTACTAGTGCTACCATTCCACGTAAATTCCTACTGCACAGCAAACTCATAAATTGGGTTCTGAAGTAAAAATCGGCTGAGAAATATAACAAATTCCCCACATAACATCCCCAACAACATTCTAGCCACCACATAAATCACTATTTGGAAAATTATAATTAATTTTGGCAATCCTAAAACGGATATGAAGGTTATCTCGCATTGTGAGTTTCCTTGCAGTTTGTAGACGTTCAAAAAAGACTATTTGATTAAACTATTCAGTATTTGTTTCTGGCTTCATTTTGAGGGGAAAAATAAAATTTGTTTGGTGGACAATCTTTGAATCATTGTTTCGTCAAATTTTGTGGAAAAGAACTCAGTTTTGATATAACATCAGGGTAATCCCTCCATATTATCACCACAATCCAAATATAAAAGGACTGTATTTTCTGGTAGTAGTTTTTAGCACCAAATGAAGCGGCAAACTTACTAAATTTCCTTTAGTGTTATTCCCATTAGGCCATTCTACAATAATCCCCCAAACATTATTAAGCTTATACTAAAATGCAAACGAAGGACCTACCTCAAAGATCCACACATTCCAAGAAAAAGAAATCCGGACCTAGTTTTCCGCACCCGAGATTCTCTGAGAAATTGGTGTACCACTGTATCAAGATGTTTTGGGTCGTTAGATTGTGTGAATTTTTATTTCATGTTATAAAACTTTTAAGTGATCCAATGGCCGAAAAAGCACCTTGGTACAGATGATTTGATTCCAGTTGACCGCAAATACACATGCATGGTTCACAAGTACCAAAGAAAATCACAACAAACCACATTTCACACATAACCAGCAAAATCAAGCCCACGAAATTGAACAAACATCAAGCAACACAACAACGGAAAATGAAGAAATGAAGAAAACTATTCGTAATAATTTGTTGACTATGATCTATGGATTGCAATCAAACCCTAGAGAGAGAGAGAGAGAGAGAGAGAGAGAGAGAGAGAGAGAGAGAGAGAAGAGTTTCACTCACGCAATCACTTGGCGACCATCCGGGCAATGAACTCCTCGTACCGGATCTTCCCATCGGATCCAACATCCACCTCACGGATCCACTCGTCAAACTCCGCCGGATCCAGCTTCTCCCCGATACTAGTCAAAATATGCCTGAGATCCGCCACGACGACGAACCCGGTCCCGTCCTTGTCCAGGACCTTGAACGCGTCCCTCAGCTGCCGGTCGAAGGGCTCGGGCTTCAAGTGCTTGGACATGAGGTCGAGGAACCGGGGGAAGTCGAAGGGCGCGGCGAGCTTCTCCTCGGCGACGATCGACTTGAGCTGAGCCTGGGTCGGGTTGCCGCCGAGGGAGCGCATGAGGATCCCGAGCTCCGACGGCGCGATCTTGCCGTCGTTGTCGGTGTCGAAGAGGGTGAAGGCCTCCTTCATGGAGGACACCTGGTCGTCGCTCAGATCCTTCCCCATTGTTGTTTTTTTCGCTTCTCTGGTTTTTCTGTTTCTCTCTCTGCTTGTTTTCTCTGGTTGAAAAGTAACCGGAAGAGAGAAGAGTGAAATGAGGTTCGAATTCGATGGGACCAGAAAGTGTTGAAATCTTCAGCGCTGGGTTTGGGCTTGACGTTGGAAAGCTCGAAAGTGTTGGGCCTTAGCGCGGCCCAAACCAAGAATGAAAAAAGTTGGAAAAATGACGGCTAAATAATTGACGTATTTTAATAATTAATACACGTCAAAGTACATTTTCTTCATCAACAAATGTTCTCAGCATGTAGTTGGAAGATATTAATTATCAAAATACGTAATGGGCCGTCATTTTCCCAAAAAAGTTAGACTATGGGATTAGGCCCATACATTACTACAAAACACGACTGCTGTTGTTCACCCTTAGCGCAGCTGCGGGATTTAGGCCCATAATTCTTGGCCGGTCCTATTTTTTTTACATAGCTGGGGAGATCCTTTTCCAAATAAGTGCTTGGCTTACTAGGTCCCATACTAAAATAACTCACTCGCTCATGGCAATTAGTACCACTTTTAAGTAAAAAAGTAATTTTTTTTTACTCACAAGTAATTATTTCTCAAAATATTGGGTAGAAGCAAAAAAAATTACAATTTTTTTTTATTCATCTCGTCGAGGCTATTGATGCAAAATTAAAAAATAAAAAATAAAATTCAAATAAGAATAAAATGTTAACTTTAAAAAAAAGTTAAATAGAACTATCCCGGAGTAGTAATTTCTCAAAGTAATCATTTTTTACCGAACTGGCAGAGCTTTCATACGAGGGTAACGAGGAGAAACTTTTATGTATCTCCGGTATATAAGGTGGTTTGGTATCCTTCGGGAAAGTTTCTAATTTTTCGGCCATTTTCCGATCACATTTGGTTGATTGGCTCCGTTCATTTTGTAGAGTTCAGCGAGAACCTTAATCATACCAAAAATCTTGTTTATCGGACTTTCGTAGATACATGATCAGCACACGTGAAAATTGAAGGAAAACAAAACTGGGTAAAAAAACACACTGAATCGAAACCCAAGTTTGATCTTTTTGCAATTTTCACGTGTGCCGATCATGTATCTACTAAAGTCCAATGAACACAAATTTTGACCTGATTATGATTCTAGCCGAACTCTACATAATTAACGGAGCCGATCATCTAAATGTGATCAAAAAATGACGGAAAAATTAGAAATTCTACGGAAGGGATACCCACCGCTATTGTATACCAGGATACATAAAAGTTTCTCGGGTAACGAGGCAACTAGTTAACGGAAACCCTCAAATAAACGTGAACCTTGATTTTGGGTCATTTTCTTCTTTTATTTGGGTAATATTGAAATAAACAGATTGGTTGGTCGGTTTGTTCGTCCCACAATTGATTAGGGTTTGTTTATTTATATAAAGTCATAAGAAAGTAATTTCTCGTGAATTCTCTAGTTTCGACGTGAATGACATACCTTTTAGTTGGACAATGAGAAAATTAATTGAGATGCACGTAAACAGATTCAGACATTCTTGACCATAAAAAAAAAAAAACTATATCTAAGAAGTAAGAAGGGAAGACATGCAATTAACACGACTTCAGTTTCCCCTCCAGTGATAACGTGACTATCCAAGTGAAATAGGAAGCTTCCGCACATCTTCCTTGCCAAACAAAATTGGAGAAGAAGCTGCTGTCCAATCTAACCCCCGGTGTTCGTGATCATGGTAATGGCCCAACCATTTAAATGGTTAGCCCCAGGCTACAAACGAGCCAAAAATTTGAGTTTGAGCTCAGCTTGAGTCCTTAACGAGTCGAGCATAGTCATTTACTAAATGAGTTTCTTAAATCGAACCGAGCCTTCTTTAACAAATCGAGCTTTTTTTGAACGATAACGAGCCCGAACCGAACTTGCGAGCTGCTTGGTTTATATATAGCCCTACCCCGCAGACAGAGTACAAGCTTTATGTAAAGCTTTGCTGAAAATCTTCTGTGGAACAACCATTTGCCTTAAAAAAGTTTAAATTGGAGAAGAGTAAAATCGGACAGGTCAAACTTCAAATAATTAGCGAAATGAGAAGGCAATCGAATAAGGCTTCACAAGCTCGGCAAAAAACAGAAGAAAAAGTAGGCATTGGAAAGTTCAAAGAGGATGGTGCTAGGCCGCGAGCCATGATTCAAGGTCATTGAACTATTACTGCCATAATCATGGCCTCGGTGGGTGCTGGCCTGATCCTCCAAGTATTGTTCCGTCTTTCATCCTTTTCCTGTTCTGTGGCTCATTGGACAAAAGTGGCAGAGTAAAGGAAGAAGATTGGAATCACATCGAGCAAAATGGTCCATTAATTAAGATTTCATTGAGTCATGACTTCCTTTTTCACCAATTAGATTCCCAATGATCACATGAAGCGTCGAATAAAGTGGTTAACAAAAGATCAAAGAAACTTTTATCAGATCAGAAGGTCCAACGGAAAGACATGCCGAAAGGCATGATGTGGCTTAAAGACTCAAATCAAAAGCTAAGGGCCCAAGGCATATATACCCAATTCTTGGAGGGGAATATTATTTGGTTTGGGGTAATATTTTGGTTATACAAAGGTAGGTAAATTTTTGGGAGCCAACTTTTCCATTCTCATTTTGCATTTTGCTCTTGTAATTGTTTTGGAGCCAAATTATCAGCAACCCTGCTATACGTACCGATGGTTTCCGTAGAGAAAACCGTACCGACGGCTTCGCCGGGCCGTTTTCGGCCACCGGACGGCCGATCCGAGTTGTATACACGAAAAATAGAGTGTTAGATCAAGCGTCTTACGCACATCGGATGCCATTAATTCCCTCGTAGCCCCCTCGGGATTTTTTTTAAAATTTTGAGACGGCTCGGATCGGCCATCCGGTGGCTGAAAACGGCCGGTACGGTTTCCCTACAGAAACCGTCGGTACGTATAGGATTTCTGAATTATCAAAATGCACTCTCTCGCAATGCATTCTCAAAACTACACTTTAAGGCACAATTTCAAAATCAGCCATGGAAGAGCTTTTCCGTTCTCATTTTGGAAGAGCTTTTCCGTTCTCATTTTGGATTATCAATTGCTGAGAGAGATGAAAAGACCTAACTACCCCTGTTCGTATTAAACGTATAGAAATTGTTATTATCCTCATTTTAGGTACTTACAAACTGTTATTTTTCTCCTGTAGTTATAGTTACACTTAGGTTCTATTTGTTTGGGCATAAAATATTTTCCGTATTTTTCAATGTTTGGATGAAAATGACTTACTCTTACATCTTTAGTAAATTATTTTTTGAAATGAACTCATTGCCTTCTACTCTAATTCTCACTGCTCAATTTTCTCGATCGTCACTCCTCACCCACGTAAAACTCTCTCTCTCTCTCTCTCTCTCTCTCTCTCTCTCTCTCTCTCTCTCTCTCTCTCTCTCTCCTAAATTAAATTCCATCGTTAAGTCCTCTCTCTCTCTCTCTCCTAAATTAAATTCCATCGTTAAGTCCTCTCTTTCCCTCACTATTTTGTCAATTTCTGAAAATATTTTTCATATGTCAACCAAACACCGAAAAACAGAAGTTTAAAATTTGTTTTCTGAAAAAATATTTTACATTATAAACATTTTACATCAAAAACAAACGGGAGCCTTAATTCATATTAAACGTACGTATATAGTCACGTACTTTATTCTTCTCTTATCCACTACATCAATATAAGCTCAGGAGATCATAAAAATTTAACTTAAACTCAGAGCTCCGGTCATCTTCTCCGTTGAACTTTCATATAATTAATTATCATCAAGTAGGACTGTATCTATCTTTTTCTCCAAAAAAATCACGGACCGGGAGACCCTGCCAAGCAGGGGTGCTCGGCAGGGGTGCCGAGCGCATCTCGACTGTCCAAAAGTGTTTTGGACGGCCCGGATGCAAAGATACCGAATGAATTTAAAAAAAAAGAAAAGGAAAAGAAAAAGATGTTTCGATCTAAGCCGTCGATTTTGACATGAACAGCCGGATTGGCTGCTCGGCACCCACTCGGCAGGGGTGCTACATAAATAATATTACATGCAATTACAGTAATGTTGGCACCTATATATAGGTACAAGTTCTTTAATTTTAGCAAGGAAGATCGAGGAGTTGGGATTTCACCAACCTGCTAGCCACTCGATTAGTTTCTCTGACATTTTCTTCGCAAAAGGCCAAGATGCTCTTCAACATTCAATTTGTTACTTATTCCAGTCAAGACCACACTGTTTTCAGATAGAAAAATAGAACACAGGGTTCTCAAACAAACGACAAGAATGGAAGTTAATATTTTTTTTAATAACATGTCCGGGTCTGCTTACATGCGCCTCGACTAATCTTAGAGGTTAATTCTCTGCCCACTTATGGGGGGACCAATTAAAGCCAGAGCAAAATTCCATATGAAATGACGCCAAAGGAGTTGATAGCACCTGAGAAGTTTCAAACTTGAAAGCAAATGCCTAAGTCTTAGGCTTTAATCACTATGTCAAACTCTTGGGGTTAATATCAAGCTTGGACAACTAACTCAACTGACTCAAAGGTTGGGTTAATATACAACAGAAATGCTAGGGACAAAGAAATAATACCCCGAAACTATCCCGAAAAGATTAACTAGTGGTTGAGATTCACTTTGATATGTGTGACCCAATCATCAAAGTGATTCTCAACCACTTATTACTGTTTTCGGGGTACTTTCGGGATAAATTTTCTTTGTACCTAGCATTTCCCAATATACAATGAGATGATGAGTTCCACTATTTCGAGATGGAAGTTGAGATTGGATGAAAATTAAAATTGTGCATACTCTGTTAATATGTAACAAAAATAAAATAAAATAACGGCCATGAGATGGATTTTAGGAATTAAGTTCGAGGTACGTAAGTTGGTCCAGAACAACCTGCATTAAAAAAAAAAATAACGGTCAAACTGTTCAAGGTGGGACACAGTGGGGGCAACTATCCACATGGTGTGGAAACTATTCCTCGTGAGGTTCTGTTTTCAAATTAGGGTACTAGTTATAAAGACGCCAATTATTGGATACTTCCGAAGTATCATGTAGTATTGTCATCTCGTACTATCCGCAAATAAAATATCGCTATCATATAATACGGGTCACTTTCTTGTCTCTCAACTTATCAATCACCCAACAAAAGTGAATGATAATGCCTCTATTAAATAATCAGTAGCCACGTGAACGGTTTGGAGGACCACGCAGATAATGTCACATGGTACGCCAGGAGCGCTGAACAACTATCGGTAAAGGCATTCCATCTAAGTAGATGCCGATGTTCTGTTTTCTCTTTACCAGTCATCCATACTCCCACCTTTCTCTTGATTTTGAGTCATTTCCAAGCTGTGGAATTGTCATTTCTTAGTGGGCTCTCGGAAGCACTAACTAATTGGGACATGCAATAATGTGGTGTAGGGTCCAATATCTTATTGCCTTGTCTAAGTGAATCTGGTGCGGCATTCAGGAATAGCAGAAGCTGTCGTATTTCACTGAGTGGTTGTTTCTCTATCTTGTTTTTTTTCTTTTCAATAGATAGAAAGTAATTTAGCCATAAGATGTACATGTATGCGCGCAGATAAATATGTATGTTGACAACTACCCGAAAACTAGAGATGTACAAGAAATCAAGTTACGACACGAAGAAAGCCAACAAATTAACCACGATTTCATCCTTTTTTGCTTCTATGTTGGTTCGGCTCAAATAAATTAGTAATACTATTGTAGCAAGAAAGAGCTAATTATAAAAGCATGTCTTAAAGTAGAGTTGAAAAGGAATTTGAACAATAATGCATGGTTGGTAGATACCTTGTGCTCTGCTGAGGGATTGAAAAAGGCCCTAAAAGAGAATAGTTTTCCAAAAAAAATAAAAAACAAAAAGGATGGTCTAATCTTAAGAATATCATACTTTTAGCTAAAAAATATAATATCATAGAGAATTATTCATTTGTTACGACAGATCTAGTTGATCATAAACTTACTGATGTCATATTAATTTGAATTTCTACTGAGTAATTTCCTAGGTGCAAGATAAATAATTTGGAGCCACCCATATGAGTTTGAGGTAGACCAGGGCTTAGACCATTTATGGTCTGTTCTCTTGAGTTTGGGTTCCAAGAGTGAGATTGTGAGATTAAATAGAGTGGATTTCAGAACGGAAAAAAGCCCATTATTTTTTAAGAAGACAATTTCAAGATCAGAAATTATGAGCTTATTGAAATCTAAAATTATGTAATATGAATATTGTTTGATAGATCTTATCGAGATCTTTTATACGATGCAAAAAAAATTGAAAATTTATTTTTCATTTACATTATTTTTGAGTTTGAAAATGTGAAATAAGCTGCTTATTTTTTAAGAAGGTTTCTGGAACAGGACCTAATCACTAACGATGCCTATGAGCCGAAAAAAAAAGGGCCGAGTTGAAGGTGGGTGTTAGAAATCACGCAACCACAACACACACAGAACAGAGAATAATTAAGAAAACAACCCAAGCATAAAGGACAGAAGTTTTTACTTGGTTCTCCAGTAGTGTAGTACATTTACGACTCAATGCATTTTCACTACGTACCGTTTGAGAGAAAAAAAAGTCCATATTATATCGGCTACGTATAACACGATATCCGTGTTGAACCCCGACACATTAAAGGTGTGTTCCACTAACTAAAAAAAGTACTTACTTAAAAAATTAAGTACTTATTTTTTGAATTAAAAGTGATGTATCGTAAGAAACCTATTTCGTAAAATGAAAAATAAATACTTAAAAAATAAAATTTTTAAAAAACGGGACTTTAGAGTTGACCATCCAAACCGAATCTGACTTTACGAACCCAATTGCAAGCCCATTTACTTGCCAGCTGTGGCATGCAGCACATGTCTTGGCACTCCAAACAAACTTGGCAAGTCATAGGTCGGCCAAGATTTTGTTCTCACACCGTTGTCACTATACTATGCTACTATCTATGAAAGGATTAGGGCACCAAAATCTATGCAAACTTGTGCATGCCTAAAAAGCAACAACTAGTGAAACATGGAGCAATAGATCGAGCTTGTTTTTGTGAGTCCATTTGTTTTTCTCCATGGGAAAAGTGGAGCTCGAGATGGGTCCTGCGTGACATTTTGTGGGTTAAAAACGTACTATTTTGGGAACCAAAGCAATCCATGCTTTTTTTTTAGTTTTAATAAAAAAAAATTGCACATTCTCTTCTTTTATTGGAAGGATCAACCTATAGCTTGCGTCCATTTTAACCTTTTTGGTTTAAACGTATCTGAGTTTTAGATTCTTGTAGCCTTGACTGCTATCCACAAAGGAGTATTAATAAATTTTAGAATGTTGATTGAATCCATGTGGTATTGGGAAGGTGGACAACATTTTAAAATGTTTCTGATTTTGGATTGAAGATTAAGCCCAAGGTGCAATTACTTGTGAGGAGAAAAACAAAGATGTCACCGACCGATGCAAAGGTTTTGTTTTTATTTCTCTGAGTTTTGAATTACTCAAATTAATGGACCTTGTTTTATAGAATTAGTTGGGTCGTTTTATAGTTCGTAAATTAAAAGAAATATTTGAGAGTTTTTTTTATAAGCTTTAAGTGATGTAGTAATTGTCTGCTAGTCGAGTCACCTTATATTTAGTTATTACTTAACATTGACATTAAAAAGGAGGGGCGAATATGGAATAAATGAATAAAGGGGTGTCTGTGGCAACATCTAAGGTGGTTGTTTTAAATTTTAAAAATTTAGTGTATACCGTTTCTTAATAAGGAAAAAATAACTTCAAAATAACAATAAAAATCACTTGTTCAATAGGTTTTTCAAATAATTTTATTTCCCACAATTTTCCTTTACCATATATCCTCATTGCATAAATACGCACCCACAAGGACAAGGTCACAAGGGGCCTTCCTGCGCGCTCTATTCCGGCTTCGTTCCGAGCTTAAAAACAAATCTGAACTGTTTACTGTACATCTAGAGTTAAACGCTAGCAACAATTTTGGAAAAAAATCAAGTCAATTGACTCCATTCCGTTAAGATTTTTATTTTTTTAAGTACTTATTTCTAATTTTACGAGACAAGTCATTCTCTCACATTACATCACATTTTAATTCAAAAATAAGTACTTGTTTAAGTTAGTGGAACACACCCTAGCCTCAGCAACGATAGCTCTTTCAACGAATCAAATAATCTCGTCGTTTAATTTTTAAATTGTATTTATCGCTGAATTACTAAATAAAACATGATTTGTTCATTGTGTTACCGATGCCTGATTGATTTTATTTTTCTACAAGATTGTTGTACACATTAAAGTGTACAAAGTGAACAATTTGGATCATATTTTAGAACTCGGGGTGACTCACGAGGTCACAGCAGAACCCCCTGTCCCAACCATTACCATTATATGAGTCGGGGCACTCTCGTAATTGGGTAATTTTGAAACCAGTGTAGGAAACTGAGGGAAAATTTGGACAGGAATTGACTGGACAGGGCTGTGGTGTCAGTCTTCAGACACCCCACCCACTTTAAAGGGCAATTGCTTTCTCTTGCTGTAGAGAGTCCCCGAAAGGAGGGGGGGGGGGAGATAAAAAAAGTCTTCTAGCTGTAAAAAGCCCCAATACAACTGTTCCCCAAAAACCAATTTGGAATTTCCGAATTATCCCAAAAAAAAAAAAAAAAACCAATTTGGTCTTTAGTTAGAGAAATCTCTCTTTTTAGTAACTGCTGCATTCCCGTGCCCTCAGGACCACCGGATCTTGTCTGGAATGGACCGCTCTATCTAATGCGTTATGAATTTTTGTTGGTGGATTTGATAATTTAAATTACAACAACAAACTGGCCTGTTTCAGAACCGAAATAAAAACTTATTTATTGTCTAATAATAAAATGTGTTCCATAAAAGGGTGAAAAATACTTATTTTTTAAAAAGGTAATTTCAATCTTAAAAATCATGTGCTTACGCAAATAATTTTTCTATCACTATGGATTTTGTTTAATAGATCTCATTGAGATCTTTAATACGATGGAAAAAAATTGAAAAATTATTTTTCATTTACATTATTTTTGAGTTTAAAAATGTGAAAATAAACTGCTTATTTAAATTTTGTAGAACAAAGCTCCAAAATAAGAAGGTTTCTGGAACGAGCCCTGAATACTATAACTCTATTTACCCCTATTTACTCAAACTTGAAACCTTTTTTTTTATGGGCTCTAAAATAGGGATGGAGACAGGATTTTGAATTGAGGGATGCTAAAATTTGACAAAACAATTTGAACTCTGTGATAGAAATATCATAATGTTTGTCTGGTCCGTAAAACGATAACGTAAAAATAATACAATTTTTTCAAGAAAATTTTAAAATTTTTTCAACAATTCACTAAATATCGATGAGTTCTTTTAATTTATGAAAAAAGTTTGAAGTTTTTCTTGAAAGAAATGTTATTTTTGAGTCATCGTTTTGCGAACCGGACAAATATTTTGAGACGGAAGTAGTAGTATTTTAAAACCAATTGCATACGATCTTAAGGAATATGAAAACAGGACAAAAGAATTGGGCTATGATGCTCAACATACAGTTATCAAAAACCCCATTTATGTCGGCAATCGACGGCTCGAAATTAATCGAACAATAGACGATTCAAATTTGTATATGATTTGAATGCACTCATATTCGATTAGAGCCATCCATGCCGAAATGAACAGCCGGATTGACCACTCTGCACTCACTCACCAGGATCCCCGGGTCCGATATTTTCGTCTTTCTTTTATTCAACCATCCGCTTTGCTGCAAAATCAAAGACTTTGCAGAGACTGCTAATGTGCCAAAAACCGGCACTATTTGAAAGGCACTAGGGACCCCCAAAACATTTTGTTCTATCTGGACTCGGAAGAGATGCTATTACATGAGAGTGATACACATAATAAGTTAGTGTACCCCATCCTTTCACATGCACATTTTGTGAAACGGACTGACGAAATTGCATCGTTGGTACATAGATCGGCACACCGGACAGGTTTCACACAAATGATTCAAGTTGTTTATGACTTTCAAAATAATTTTCTTCAATAGACTTGTGAAAAGTTGACTCAATCAGATAACTCATTACTTAATTCATGCGCCAATCTGTGCACCATCGATGCACCCACAGAATTAGGTTTTGCTAACCACCATCAACCTTATATATTGTGAACACAGAATGACACTGATTCATGCGCCAACCTATGCATCATCGATGCACCCACAAAATTATGGTCTTGCTAACCACCATCAACTTTATAGTGAACATGGAATGGGTCCCAAGTCTAATGTCAAACAGTTTGAGACCGTTTGATGTGTCTACGATCATTTGCAATAATACTGCAAAACCATGATTGATTGGACAAAATCTTGTTAAGGCTTGGAGTTAAGGTATAAATCTAGGTGTGACCCCTGCTTATGATTTTCACTTGATGCAGCCTTGAAACCTATTCTAATACGTGAAGCAGCACAGTATCCCTCCAATTTAAAATGCGTGACCGACCAAGACTCACGCAATCAGATTACACTGCTTTTTAGCAACCAGTTAGTCCGGTTGGTTGATGTGTTTTTCCTCCACAAAATTGATTAGGAGTCGATTATTAATGTCATGCTGGAGTTACTGATTATGAAAATTTTACGTAATTTTAGTGTGGACGATCTATCTTTGACCAAATACCTAAATCATATCGAGAAATAATTAAAGTATGCGTAAACTAGCTCGAACAATTGTGAAAAAAATAGAAGAAGAAAGATTACACAAACCATGATTGATTGGTTTCCACCTGATTCAAGATAATCCATCCTTTCCCATTTAAGGTCCCATTCAGTTGTCAAGAAAAGTTGAGGTAAAGTAAAGGAAAAATGAAATTTATTTTTCTATGTGTTCTCTTAAAAATAAATTTTGCAGAAAAACAAGAATTCGTTCCTTTTGGCAAGATCTGTTTTGTAGCAAAGTATTTTCAGTGGGAGTGAAAAAGCTGAAACTGGAAGTCCTACAACTTTCCTAGTAACTGAACGCGCATAAAGTTGCAAGAAATTTTATTTTTCCATCATTCTCCATCATTTACGTGCAACTGAACAAGATCTAATAGTCTCTCATTTTATTATAATCGGATAAAAAATTAATTATATCTTTAAATTGGTAATGAGTTTTATATTCAATATGAATTTTATTTGATAGATATCGATTGATTTTATAAAGACAATATCTTTAAAATCACATAAAATATTATAAATTATAAAATATAATTAATCGAAATTTAGCACGAAGAAGAGTATAATAAAAATGTGACTGATGGAGTACTGAGATGTAGCTGAGAATGCATGAACCTTCATGCTCATTCCATCACTCATCCCATCCGAAGGTCAGTGTTTCATCTCAACAATTCAGGTTTTTCTGTTTCCTCTGCATTTCGCCACGTCAACTGGTCCCCAAGTAAATGACTACGTGGGACAATCAGGGCCGAATATCATCTTTGTCTTTTTCACTGAAGCACTCCTCAGTCCTCACCATCTTCTCGTTTTGAGAGAGAGAGAGAGAGAGAGAGAGCGAGCGAGAAGTGTCTGAAGGGTTACCATCACTTTTGTAGTCTTGTAGACGGCTTGATTCCAACCCTCGGTCTCTGTTCTACAAGTCAAAACAAAGACAAGAAAGAGAGAGAAAGAGAGCGAGAGAGAAAGAGAAGAAGAAGAAGAAGAAGAACAGAACCCAGAACCCAGAACCCAAAACCCAAAACCCAAAACCAGTTCTCAAATGGGCACCCCACCATTTCTTATCTCTCTCCTCCTCCTCTTCTCCCTCTCCCCTCCCCTCTCTGTTTCTGGAAACCCCGAGCTCACAGCACTGATGGAACTGAAGGCGAGTCTCGACCCACAAAACGCCAGGCTCTCCTCGTGGACCGTCTCAGGCGACCCGTGCGGCGGTTCATTCGAAGGCGTGTCCTGTAACGACAAGGGACAGGTGGTCACCCTTTCTCTGCAGGGGAAACGCCTCTCCGGCGAGCTATCGCCGGCGATCGGTGGGCTGAAGCACTTGACCGGTCTGTACCTGCATTACAACTCATTGCATGGGGAAATACCCGGAGAGATTTCGGCTTTGACTGAGCTCACTGATCTTTACCTCAATGTCAATAGTCTCTCTGGGGACATACCTCCTGAACTCGGAAACCTGGCTAGTTTACAAGGTTCGTGTAGTTATGTTCTCCACCCCCCTAGAAAGTCTACATACGCAACTCTGGACCACATTTCCGGACGTAACTGTGTCCAGAGCCGTTCGATTCATGTGGTCGAGAGTTGTGTCCGATAGATATATGTGTGCATGTGTATGAACGTCTGTGTATGTTCCGGTTTTTAGCTGAACTTGACACTTTTCTTCTCCTCTGTTAAAGGAAATGTTTTTACTCCAGTTTTTCCAAAGAGAGTTGATTTTTGTTAGCTTTTCCTCCTATGGTATTAGTAGCATCTCCCATCCTTGCCCTATTTTTCTACCCAAACACAAAATCGATCTGGGTGAAGACACTGAAAATCCGTCTCCAATGGCATACTCTTTTGCCTATCTTTTTGAGTTCAACCATTTTCCTTCCGCGGGGAAACCCAAATTCAAACTTACGGATTGCTCATTCAAATTTACGGATTGCTCCCTCCATTTTTTTCTAAATATTATTTCATCTATAAATTGTACTTGTCAAAAGAAAGCATATTTGGGTTCTCCCTGATTTACTTCGAGGGTCAAAATGGAAGAATATAACAGCAGACATGAAAAGTTTCAATCTAGTTCACAAAATCATTTCCTTCTGCATCTTTGTCCATATTGGTTACTGCAAAGTGTGGATGTAGCTCCTATATATCTATTAATGATTGAACTAAGCATCTCCAACCCTTGCGCATTTTTCAACCCAAATTTGGGCGAAATTTTGGGTCAAAAGCTCTACATGGGTATGTCTTCTCCAATGCTATACCCATCTTTTTACCCAAATCTAGTGTTTTTTAGGCTTTTCTACCAAAATCTGAATCAAAATGGCACATTGGTAAATATTAAGGAGTGAAAAGAAGTGTTGAGAAAAATGGGTATGGGTTTGGGTCTCCCCAAATTTGGGTAAGGAAAAGGGTAAATCTCAAAATGGGTGGGGAAATGGTTATGGCATTGGAGATGAGTTTTAAGTGTTTTTACCCAAATTTTGGGTTTGGGTAGGGAAATGGGTAAGGATTGTAGATGCTCTTAGCTCCTATTTATCTTTAACCATATTTGGTCTCTGCGGGCCAACTAAGTAGGTTTTGTTTTTGTTTACCTCTTTTTTTTTTTGGTTTCTGATACTAAACTGTACTGGTATTTTGCATTTGCTTTGTAGTTTTGCAGCTTTGTTATAACCAGTTCACTGGAAGCATACCCACACAGCTGGGATCTTTGAAGAAACTTACTGTTCTTGCTATGCAATCTAATCAATTTACTGGTGCGATCCCCGCAAGCTTAGGGGATTTGGGACTGTTAACAAGGCTGGACTTGAGTTTTAATCGTCTCTTTGGTTCGATTCCCACAAGGCTAGCTGATGCTCCTTTGCTGGAAGTCCTGGATGTCCAAAACAATACTCTTTCCGGCAATGTATCCCCTGGTACAAATGTTTTTATTATAACTCCTAATTCAGTTTCATGTGTAGCACTTTAAAGGTTGATTAAATTTTAAACCCGTTTTTTTCCCCACTGTGAAATTGATGCAGCTCTGAAGAGATTAGCTGAAGGATTTCAATACAAAAACAACCCAGGATTATGCGGGGTTGGATATTCGGCGTTGAGAGATTGCAGCACTTTGAGTGATGTGATTCCAAACATGCCTGAACCTTACGGAGCTGGCTCACCAGGTCTTGCAACTAGAGACATCCCGGAAACAGCAAATGTGAAGTTGAATTGCAGCCAAACTCGATGCTCAAACTCCTCTAAAACCCCAGAAGCTTCTGTTGTTGTTGTTACAGTAATTGTGGTAACTATTGCGCTTTCTGCTATGGGCATTCTGACTTTCTCACAATATCGTCGCCGGAAACAGAAGCTTGGGAGTTCGTGCAATATATCTGATAATCGTGTCAGTACGGACCAGTCTGTAGAGGGTTACAGGAAGAATGGATCCCCCCTTATCAGCCTTGAGTACTCAAATGGGTGGGACCCCTTGGCCGATGGTCGCAATTTGGGGGGTTTCTCCCAAGAGGCTTTGCAAAGCTTTAGGTTTAATTTAGAAGAGGTAGAGTCAGCTACTCAATACTTTGCTCGAAAAAATCTGTTGGGTAGGAGCAACTTTTCAGCAATCTACAAAGGGGTTTTAAGGGATGGATCCATTGTTGCTATCAAGAGCATCACCAAAAGTAGTTGCAAGTCGGAGGAAGCTGAGTTCTTGAAGGGACTGAACATTTTGACCTCATTGGGACATGAGAATTTAGTGAGGTTGAGAGGGTTTTGCAGTTCAAGAGGCCGAGGCGAGTGTTTTCTCATTTACGATTTCATACCGAATGGAAACTTGCTGTGTTATCTTGATCTAAAGGAGGGGGATAACCGGGTCCTAGAGTGGAACACCAGAGTTTCTATCATCAAAGGCATTGCCAAAGGTCAGTTATATTTTGCTGATCTAATTATTCAATGTTGAACCTGATCCCTTCGTTGCATGGCTTTTTGTTATTACTTGATTGAAATGCTAATTGATACCACTTCCAACATTCCCGTAATCCTTTTTTGTTGCTTCATTTTGATTCCCATTGCTTAGTAGCTTGAATTCCAAGAGTTCAGTGACCACATTTAGGTACCATCCGATCTGCACACACAGCTCCAACCACATCACAAATGGGACCCCACCTAGCACATGTGATTGGAATTGGACCGTGCAAGGAGCCACATCAGATGGTATCCAAATGTGGTTTCTATATCGTTACAGTTGTTTAGTACATTCTTAAACCAAGTGTTTGAAAGTGTATTACTTGAGCCAGCTCAAAAAAGAGAAAGTAGAGAAGAAAGAAACACGTTCTCAGAATCTCATGTAACACAGGATTCAAACACTTCGGATTCTGTTACATTTGTTTTTAACACAAATTTGTCTCTATGCCTGTAGTTCAAATTAACTTTGGAGGAAATTTTATTTACCAAATAAAAAGAACTTTGAAGGAAATTTATAGATTGCTGCTTCAAGATTCATTGTACAACTCACAATTGTTTTATATTTTATTGTTTTCTTTTTCTTTAATATTTTACACTGAGATTCATCCATCTCTGTTGGCAGGTATAGAGTATCTACACGGTTGCACAACCAGCAAACCTGCTGTAGTTCACCAAAACATATCAGCGGAGAAGGTTCTCATTGACATGAGATTCAAACCTTTGCTCTCTGATTCCGGCACGCACAAACTTCAGACAAACGACACTGTCTTCTCAGCTCTCAAGGCCTGTGCTGCAATGGGATATCTAGCACCTGAGTACACCGATACAGGTCGGTTCACTGAGAAAAGCGACATTTATGCTTTTGGTGTGCTTATCTTACAGATCTTGTCTGGGAAGAGGAAAATTACCAGCTCTGTAAGAGTTGCAGCTGAGTCATGTAGGCTCCCTGATTTTATTGACAAGAACCTCAATGGACGGTTCTCAGAATTTGAAGCTGCAAAGATTGCCAAGGTGTCTTTGATGTGCACCCATGAATCTCCTGAGAAGAGGCCATCTATGGAAGCAATAATTCAAGATCTGGCTGACTTCACTTGTTGTTCCTGATTTCTATGACTTATTCTTCGGCAATTTGCCTGAGATTATGCAGAAAAACGTAGGGATAGGCTGGATATAAGATTTCTACTAACGACTTATTGTTAATCACTTGATTGCACTCCTATCGAAAATTGCTGGATTTTCGATGTCCTTTTGCTGAGGACTAAGCTTTGTTGTGAATGTCCCTGTGGTTCAGTTCCTTGTAGCCTAGGCATGGGACTTTGTTGGAGATTTTCACCTGTAACCACTTGTACCGACTACATATTTGACGTTTGAACCGACTACATATTTGACGTTTGAACAGTGGTTTTTCCTCCATCAAAATCCTTAACATCATCTTAATTTACCGTGTCCGTAAAAACATGGTAGATCTTTGTGAATCTCAAAACGACGTGTTTGTTCCTTAACGGGTACATTATTTTGCTAACGCATCTTTGTATTCTCTAGTATTAGGTCATGGAGAATAGTCCCGGGTGCTTTAAAGATGTTATTTCATTGCCTTCTGAATGCTGGGTTGGAAAAGGTCTAGTTAGTTCGCGAGGAATGTAGATGTTTCAGTAGAGACATCTTCGAGCAATGGGGGGCCAATTTTGACTTTTTATCGAGTTGTACCCTCCGTGAATTCCTTCATTTGATGCCTAAAGCCAGAGAATTTGTTGATCACAGGCCTACAAGATGTGCTATTCACTTGTTTCGTTTCTTCAAACAAACACAGGCAGTCTTGTCTGGAGGCTTATCACCACTGTTTTCCTTGTATGTTTGTGCCTCGGATCCTACTGTGATTTCAGACAACTCCTTTGATCACATGTTTACAGTGCTGTACCTTGGAGAGCGAAAACTCTCGTGAGGAACTGGGCTTAAGGTTGGTGGAAAACAACATAGGGAGCAAGTACAGAAATTTAAGCTTTCATTCCAGAATGGGTTCTGCAAGTCATTGTTATGAGTAGAGAGACTGTGCTTCCCAGATGATGATTTCAAAATGCCTAGCGGCAAGACACACGACTTTTTCTTTCCGTAAGGAATGATTGAAGCATAGAGTGTTCGTCATCCAGAAAAGCCATTCGAAATAACGCTACAATAGTTCTTTCTCCGGGTGAGCCCGTTTTTAGCTCACGTCAACAATTGCCTAGTATATGTGGTCGGAGATCGGTTAGTAAACTCCATGTATCAATCGGGGTGAATTTCTCGATAGTCTGTGAGCCAAAAAACATTTACTTAGATTATTGTAGTTGACACATTTAAGACTTGCAATAACTATTTTCGAATTTTGTTCAACTCCTCTCAACCTCTCGGACTCGCCTGCGCAAGACAACCATGAATTTACCAAATGTACGTGAGCGGTCAGGGGGACATAGACCCGAGATAATAGTGTGTGTGGAGCCCACATGTATGTGAGAGGTTGTGTTTGGTGTTGTGTTTGGATTGTTGTGTGAGTATCATTTTTGTTGGAAAATAGCCAATGAGATTTATCCGCTTGAGGTTATGTTCGAAGACATCATAGAGGAAACCTCTTTGTATGGATGCATCGAGTAAAATTATGTTAGACCAACAAAGAATTAGTAAAAGGGAATGACTTCGGTGTCCCCGGTCATTTTGGGGACACCGTAACTTTTGGCATAACAAAACCACTATGAGCATAACTAAAATCTTTTATGAGCATAACCAAAACCATTATGAGCATAACAGAACCATAATAAGGCATAACTTGTTTGTTATGTCTTGGTTAGGTTTGGTTATGCCTTTGTTGGTTTTTTGGATATTATTTGATTATGCCTTGTTTGGATTATGTTATGCTTGTAAGGGGTTTTAATTATGCTCATAATGGTAAAGTTATGCCAAAAATTACGGTGTCCCCAAAATGACCGGAGACACCATAGCATCATCTTAGTAAAATATACTCATTTATGTTCTACCTATAAATTAAGGAAGAACCGTAAATTTCTTTCCTCATTGCAAACAATCCAACGTATCAATGAAACCGCATCTTTTATGGAAAAAAAGGAAAAAAAAAAAAAAAGAAAAAAGAAGAAGAAGAAGGTATAGTTGGACCAGAGAATGTTTAGGCTTTTGTCTACCTAATTCATTTCCCGAACTGAAAATTGGGCCGGGCTCAGCCCAGAGATGCGGATTTCCCCTATTTTTTTCTTTTATTCAAACAATTTCAAAATTTGATCATAATTTTTTATTTTTTTGATTCCTCTCGCCCTCCGAGAAGCGAGAAGAATTAACAATCTACAAAAGTTTAACGCAAAATTAACAAATATAATTTTTCTGAATAAAGACAAACTAATAAGTCACTTTGACTTTTATTGGTCCAAAACCACCATTTTCTTTTGATCAGCCATTTTTGAGTAGTACGTCTTTCAAAATAAATTGAGACTCTCTCTTGCCTAAATTTTTTGGTCTGTTTATACTTACTGCTGCTGATTTTTTTTTTTTCCTTAAATTTTACTACTACATTCAGTTTTTTAGATTAATTGTTTATCTCGCCGACAACAATCGGAAAAAAGTATTTGAACATATAAACCAAAATTGGGAAAAAAAGTTCGCAAATTTTTGTGTCTCCTAATAATCTAAGCAAAAGCCTGTATTTTCTTGTTTCTAATTTTTAACATCAATTTTTTCAAATGTGTTCTTTATACTTTTCTACTTCTTCTTTCGGGACGAACGTTGTGATTAATAATTTAAATAAATAAATAATACTAAATGACACCTTTGAAAACCGATCCCTTGGAAGGAGGTTGACCCGCGAAGGTGGCCTGTCTCCGTGGCCTTCAAACCTACACCGCGTGCGTCCTTTCTTCCTTCCAAACAAACCAATTCCTTCTTCTTCTTCTTCTTCTTCTTCTTCAGGAAGACACAGAGAGAGAGAGAGAGAGAGAGAGAGAGAGAGAGAGATGGGGAACGTATTCTGTGTGTTTTGTGGATGCGTAGGGCAATCGGGCGTCGGTGTGGTGGAGAGGTGGGGCCGGTTCGAGAAGCTTGCCGAACCGGGTTTCCACTTCTTCAACCCTCTCTCCGGCGAATGCCTCGCCGGTATTCTCTCCACCAGGATCAACTCTCTCGACGTACGCGTCGAGACCAAAACCAAGGTCTCTCTCTCTCTCTCTCTCTCTCTCTCTCTCTCTCTCTCTCTCTCTCTCGATCGACGTTCTTTTCAATTTCGTTTCCACTTAACTTCCTTGTCTCGAACAATCGTTGGATGAATGAATTCCGGAATTAGGTTATTATTAACGACGTGATCGTCGTTCTCGGTTAGGGGGTGAAAAACGAGCTGAACGAGCCGAGCAGTTAGTTGTTCAAACTTTTGGTTTCCAAAGTTAACAAGCTTACGAATCTTGTTTAAACTTAGCTTGATTACGAGACAAGCCGGTCTCGAACGATCTTGAATCAAGCCTGTCTTGAGGAGCTTGGCTTTTGTATGCATGATAAGCCGGACATGCCAAGTAGTAGCTTGTTTGAGCTTGGTTTGAAAGATTAATGAGCTTCAAAAGCATGTTCAAGCCTGGTTTGTTCGTGTGACAAACCGATCTTGAATGAGCTTTTAACGAATGTAAGAGAGCTCAAACTCGAGTAGCTTGGTTCGTTTATCAGCCATATTCTCGGTCAGATGACTCCTATTGCCTAGGATTGATTTTTCCGGTGGTATTTGTCTGGTAATTGATGATATGAATCTCTGATTGTTTAACCTGTCTACTGGCCGCCTCTGTGACCAACACTCTATGTAGGCCATTCTGGAAGTTCTTTGAAATCTTATGTTTGAGGCTGGGGGCTACATACCCTGTTCATTGGCATGATCTTGTTCTCGTCTGGATTTTTCTTTGTTTGCATTGCATTTGCTTGTATATTTTAAGAAGAATGGATGCAGTATCCTTCACAATACTGCTGGTTGTGGATGGGGAAACCCTGATGGAGGAGATTAGAGCATCTGAGTTTCTGTCTGTGTGTGTTTCGCTTGGTTGATTCTTTTACTTCCTGAAGTCATCACAGCCTGTTGGACTTGAAAATGCCTTACAATTAGTCAGCAGAAAGCCACGTGAATTCCATCATCATCTTTCACTTGTATTTATTTAGTTTAAGTCTTGCGTTTAGGTAATTAATCTAATTTCCACGATCTTTACCATCAACTGGTAGTTCCTCCTGTGATTGTTATATCCCCTTGAATATGGTTTTTAGCCATGCAGTTTGTACATCTCTTTCTACTTCCAGTTTGTATTTTGTCCAACCTTAACTTGATTCCGTTGTAGTTAAGGGCATCATCAGCAAATAATCGGAAGTTAGTGTCCTTAAATCGATTTACGATGCAGAAACTGCATGACTAATCATTCAGGAGGTGGTGTCCAATTCATTGATAGGGTTTGTTCTGTTAATGATGAAGATGATATGTTTTTTCCTTCAAGATACTTAGAGACCCTGAATTCAGCTCAATTTCTGTTACTATCAGCTGTTTACTTATGTTGTGTATCCAGTTGGAAAAGTACCTAAGAGTTTCATGTTGGTAGCAATAAGGCATGCTTATGTCATTGGCATAAGAAGCCATAAACATTTGTTTTAGGCATGACGCTTTTTGTTTTATCTATTAGAGAAGTACGCTTGTGAGCGATTGTTCCTTCTACAGGACAATGTCTTTGTGCAACTTCTTTGCTCAATTCAATACCGAGTTATTAAAGAAAACGCTGATGATGCATTTTATGAGTTGCAAAATCCCAAGGAACAGATTCAGGCTTACGTCTTTGATGGTAATTTTCATTAGTCTGGAAGACCTCTCTTCTTAAGTTTGGTTTCTTTTTCCTTTTCCTTTTCCTACTATCTAATGGTGCATCCATTAATATTCAGTGGTCCGAGCTCATGTTCCGAGAATGACTCTTGATGCGCTCTTTGAGCAAAAAGGTGATGTTGCTCGAGCTGTCTTGGAGGAGCTTGAGAAGGTAAACTGTTGCTGTTATTTGGTCACTGTGACGTTTGAATGTTGCTCTTTCATGATAAGTTATTTATAATGAAATATTCAATTTCTACAGACAGTTGTAGCTGCAATACTCATGTCGATTATTTGTTCAATCTTCCCCATTGGTTACTGAGACACTCATCTTTTGTCACTGCTTTAATTTGAAAGGCTAGATGCATAGTTTTATGCTCATATCTTGATCTCATCAATCTGCGCTGCACATTAAGCTTATGAGTTTCGTCTTGAATTGTGCAAGTAATTTTAGAAGCTGGTATCAACAACATATGGGTTGTTCGAAGACCCAGAGATATATCAACGTCAGCCGTTGACGAACTTTTGTGCTGAAATACGAAGTGGAAGGAAAACTAGTCTAAGCCCCACAGGCGACCATATACTTCCCTCTACAACTTGTCAGTAAAGACGCAACAACCAGGACTGAGATTCGCAGATGAATCTAACGATCTAAACTATTATATGGCAGGGACGTTTCATTTCTGTTGATATATTGTGGGGCAAACTTGTCTTCTTTATGCCAGCATCCTAATGAAACCTTGTACCCAGGAATTTAGGGGTGGTACCTCAAGCCAGTTTAGTTCCTATTCATATTTGTCTGCTTCTAATTTAGAACTACCTCGTTTTTGTTTATTTTGTGTTTTCAGTTTGATTTGGTTCCCTGGTGGGTTTGATGACTTTATATTGGCTAACCTGTTTAAGATATGGTGCTAGGTTCAGTTTTGATACACATTGTCTACTCACCTAGAAGATTCTGTTCTTTGTTTGCCAGTGTCAAGAGTCCAACATCTTAGAAGGAAGGTCTTCCGCGTATTAGATTAATTTCACACACGATGCCTTCTCTCTAAAGAGTAGTATGTTATTTGCAGGGAGACTGGATTCTGTTGTAATTGTTCTTAAAACCCCGTACAAATGTTTAGCGTTTTCATGTACGCATATCAGCTTTTCTTTTTGAATATGTTGAGATGGTTGCACTTTATGTTGGGTTTGTGAAGCTTGATTGGTACTGGAGTCAAGGCCCACAAGTCCTTGACTCTAGTAGCTATCGGGTTTCACTAACCCAACATTTAAAGCATACTCTTCTTACTTTGGGCACCACCGTGGCATGAAACATGTGTCCAGTTTGATTTTAATATCTGCCTGAAATTAAAAATCCTCTCTGTATCAAGGTTCCCCCTTTTCAGAATGGTAGTTAAAAAGTATATTCTGTGGATCAGGTGATGGGAGCATATGGATACAACATAGAACACATTCTGTTGGTTGATATTATACCTGACCCCTCTGTGCGCAAGGCAATGAATGAGATTAATGCAGGTTAGTACCTCTCACAAATTAGACTTTCGCATCAAAAGTTCTTGAAATTCAAGGTTTAAGTCTGATTTATTCTGGATATTATAGTATATAAATCAATGAGTAAATCCCAAATTTGGCTACTTTATCGTGTGCTTGTCAATCAAATAGATCTATAGGAGTGTGTGAAACTAAGAAATTTTTTGTTTAATTAATTTACTACAGCTCAAAGGCTTCAGCTTGCCAGTGTATACAAAGGGGAAGCAGAGAAAATTCTCCTAGTTAAAAAAGCAGAAGCCGATGCTGAAGCCAAGTACCTAGGCGGGGTTGGTGTTGCAAGGCAGAGGCAGGCGATAACAGACGGCTTGAGAGAGAACATACTGAACTTTTCTCACAAGGTGGGAGGCACCTCAGCTAAGGAGGTGATGGACCTCATCATGATCACCCAATACTTCGACACCATCAAGGACCTCGGCAACTCATCAAAGAACACCACTGTGTTTATACCACATGGTCCTGGTCACGTCAGGGACATTGGCGAGCAGATTCGCAACGGGATGATGGAAGGAGCTAGTGCTCAAATCAATGCTGCCGAGTAGTTTTTTTCCCCAAGATTATGGGCAGTATCCTTCTGAAAGTATCTTTCCGCTTATGGTATTTGCAAATGAGTTTGTTTTTTTGTTTACGGGATATATGTTAATAGTACGATGATCTTGGTGCTGGAACGCTGATACTTGGCCAATATGGCTCAACTGTTTAGAAGTAAGAATTTTTAAGGTTGTACAAAGATTTACCTGTGTATTTCTGATGCTTTAGATTTTTAATAAAGGAAGCAAGGTAATGAGTACAAATATAACAAATCTGGTCTCTAGATCTATCCTCTCTGGTGCGTTCCTGAACAATTGCAAGCATTGCGGCTCTGTTTGTTTGCCCATAAAATATTCTTGCCAATAACATTTTAGATGATTTCCAATGTTTGGTTGTTGAAAGCCCCCAAAATGATTTTCTTGGGGAAATCTTTTACCTCTTTGGCCATAAAATGATTTACTGTCCAATGGCCCGTAAGTTGTTTTCCGATATATACCCATCCGGGGGTTGAAGCCATGGTTCTACGGCATAATGCCCCTTGAGTTCCTTGACTTTTGGAGGTATATGGGAGATACCAGGCTACTATTTCAGTTGTAGACCTTTCTTAGAGCAATCACTTTATACATGTAGATTAAATGGGTATTGTTATTGTTGTGTATAAAGAATTTACATGTTGATTGAGTTGCGTTGACAAAGATTATATGAAACCAGGAGAGAGAGAGAGAGAGAGAGAGAGAGAGAGAGAGAGAGAGAGAGAGAGAGAGATCCAAGAACAGGTTTCTTGAGAGTTGAGAAAAGTTAAAAACTCCGCATCTCTCTCTTGTTTTCGCCTAGTAGTATGCCCTTCGAGGTAGGTGTGCTCCTCCACTGCTTTGGTAATGACCACTAACACTGCTACCACCCTGCATGCAGTAACAAGTTAATAATATTTGATTAGCAGCCGGCACATCCAGTGAACAGGTTGGGCTTGAAAGACCAACCTTCGACCATAAAAACATACTAATTAATTTTCAAATTTTCTGGGGGCGAGAACAATTGTAAAATCCGAAAGCTTTGATGACAAGCGGGAAAAACAAAAACGCTTTATTTTGGACTTGTTGGAGAAGTGCAATATGAGGACTTTGAGATCAAACATATCCACTGTGTATGTTTTCAATTACAAACCAAGACAAAAGAAGACTCCTTTGAATGTACAGTTTATCATATAATAAAATGGAAGCGAAGACCCAAAACTTGAGACCAGCCTCGCTACATTTAGCTATTGTTTCAGTGGACTTCACAAGTTCTGGTTTAGATTGCCCCAAATTCCTCAAAAGTCAACAATCAAGGACATGGGCTCTTTTGTTTGAGATTAGGCATACCTGTGCGCACATATGCTATGCAGTAGCAATGAAATTAAATGCCGCGTGAACATGTGCACATGGTTGGGTGGGTGTGGGGGTATGAGAGAGAGAGAGAGAGAGAGAGAGAGAGAGAGACCTCATATCCAACATAGGGGTAACTTGGAACATAGGAAGGTGGAAGAGAATATCCTACAAAAAAAACACAACACAACAATTTACTGGTCTGTGCGTGGTGAAAATGAAAGACAGCAACAAATGGAGCCAACACAATACCTGACCCATATGCAGAGTGACTACTGGCATGGAGATCCTGTTCACCACCTCTGTCAACAAGACAAGTACAATTATGTCAATCGAAGCAGCAAAATTAGAACTCAAAGTGGAACAATAAATTGCTAATCTAAAAAACCTTCTCAAGTATGGATCATGACTGTAATTTGGAACAGCAGATTCAGAATATACTGCATGTGTTCGACTTTGTCTTCCAACAGCAGGTTCAAGGTATCCAGCGGGAGGTTGGCCATAAGTTCCAACACCGGGTACAAGATACTCTACATGAGGTACACTGTATTTTACACGAACAGGTTCATGGTATCCTGTTTGAGGTTGGCTTTGTGTCACAACTGAACTTTCTTGGTATCCTGCAAGAGGTTGATAGTGCATTGTAAAAGGAGATTCAATGTACCCTGAAATTCTTTGGACTTGCTTCTGAGCAACAGGCTCAAGGTACCCAGCGTGTGGCTCCTGGAACAAAACCATCCCACACTTTCAAAGCAGAAAATGGAAAATTGAAACACTGATGAATGAGAAATAAGTATAACTTACCATATCGGCATAGGGCCTTTTAGATCCAGACATGGTGGTGGCGTAGGCATGACTCTGGTGACTAACAGAAGATGTATCTAATCCAGGTACACTTGGATTTCTGTATTTGATGGAATCTGCACCATAGTTTGACCCTTTCCTACCATGCAGATGTCTCTTTGGCTTCCTCGAATCATTGGTTTTCCTGCCCCCCTTGTTGCCTGCATATTCAGGTTAGAAAACTCAATTTTCAGAACCTCATATAAAAGCATCTAAATGGGTAGCTTACGTAATCCACTACAAGACTTGTACCCATTTGCCTCTTTAATCGCTTGTCATTATGACCATGGTCAGCTCCTGTCTTCCCACGGCCCTCAACCTGAGAGTGCAGACTCTTTCTCTTGCGACTTCTCTTTTCTAACTTGGATGATGGTCGAACAAATTGATCGTCAGTGACAGTCTGGTGTTTATTTGGTTTACCACTTCCATCAATTTCCGGCTTGCAAAGAGCCTTTCCCTTTTCTTCAGCCAGCATCTTTGCCTTCTTTTTTGCTTTTTTAGACTTTGCATGACCTTCCATCTTTGGAGATACAGCTTTGTTTTCTCTTCCACTCTCTTCTTTTGTTGATGGGCCTTCTGCGAATCCCGTAACCTTGAATCCACCACGAATACCTTGCTTTTGTAGCCGCCCCTTAGAATGAGGCATTGCAATGCTAGCCTTAACCTGAAGAAACTGTAGTAAGACCACTGTTTTCCTAAACAAATACAAGAGGAGAAAGCAAGGAAGAACACTTCACTACCTTCACATCTCCTTCTCCAATACAACCATTATTAATCCCTTCGATGCAAGCCAGGGCACTTTCTCTAGAAGAAAATGTTACAAAGCCATAATCCTTGCGTCTGGTGCCTAGATTCCGAGATAACTTAACTTTCACAACCTCACCAAACTGTTTGTAGTTTTCTTTTAGTTTCCGTTCATTCCAAGCATCAGTTAGGCCTTCCACATAGACAGTCTTAACCTAAAAGAAGGAAAATTTAGTAATTGCCATTAATACACTTCCAAGGATTAAACCAATTAAGTTGCAGAAATATGGTAGCAATTATATATTCTCCTACAAATGGCATAACCTTGTGCAGGCAAAACTACTACTAAATTTAATATCATCAAATTGTTTCCTTTACTTCAGCCACAAATTTAGTGTCATCAATTTGTAAGCTTAACTATCTTATGGAAGTATATTGCCATAATACCTCCCAATGTATCTATCCACTTGCACCACATTTTGTACATAGGTCTGCACAACAACACCACCACCACCACACTCCACCCCCCCCCCCCCCCCCCCCCCCCCCCCCGCCGAATACTTAAGGTACTTGCTCCTGACCGAAGTCACGGAAGGTGTCAAGGTTTGATATGGACTACACGGGCCCTTTCCAAACAGGTTAGATTTTTGGCAAGTCATTCTTGAAACCTTGAACCTTGTCACAGTGACTAGGGACAAAAATGGATTAGTGCAGGTTTTATGTGATCGATTATTGGTTAAACTCATTAAAAAGATGGAAACCTTCCCACAACGACATGATTTTATTTAACAAATAAAAGCCCCTCCTGTGAAGCGAAGTCCCACATCGCTTGGGTACCAAAGAAATATGAAGAATATAAGCGTCAGGGAACCCTCACTTCAATAGCTAGCTTTTGGGGTTGAGTTCTATCCAAGACCGTCTAACATTGTTTCAAAGCCGGATATGCCAAGGATGGGTAGGGTGCATGTCTCTGGCCTATACGCAGCAGGTGAGCACGCTGGGCGTGAGGGAGGGTGTGAAGTAGAGTCCCACATCGCTTGGGTACCAAAGTAATATGAAGAATATAAGCGTCAGGGCACTCTCACTCCAAAAGCTAGCTTTTGGGGATGAGTTCTACCCAAGACCGTGTACCATGGTATCAAAGCCAAGTATGCCAATGATGGGTAGGGTGCCGAGTGAGCACGTTTGGTGTGAGGGAGGGTGACATTGCTTGGGTACCAAAGTAATATGAAGAATATAGGAGTGTGGGCACCCTCACTTCAGTAGCTAGCTTTTGGGGTTGAGTTCTACCCAAGACCGTGTAACATCTCCCACTCTTGACTTGCACCCAAGCAAGTTTCAAGGCCAAAGGCACTAGCACAAGCTTTGCTAGCAAATATTTAGGAAATTATGACGTTCAGTAAGCAAAAGCAGACTCAGATTTCTAACCTGAGACAGAACTTCCTCGTTAGGATGCATTGGGGTTTGTGCAAAAGCAACCTTAGCACTTCTATCACGACCAAAGACTGCATCTGGTTTTCTTAGTCGTTGAAATGCTGCTAACGCATCTGAGTGGGTGCTGAACTCCAGAAGAGCAAATCCTCTGATCTTCCCTTCTTTCTGAGGGTCATTTGGCAAATGTATCTCCTCAATATCCTCAATCCCATAGCTTTTCAATGCTTCCAGTACCTTTCGAGGGAAAGGGGGCAATAATTTGGGTGAAAAAGAAATGACAACCACCAAAAGTAAATCCCTCAATACATGAAGACAACACAATTGCAAAGTATTACATGGAGTTCATGACCACATAAATAAGCCAGAAACATCATGACGTGCACATGAAAAGCAGTAGATAAATTCAAAGCTTACACGCTCTTTTGTCCATAATTTGCAAATGTTGCCCATGTAAAGTGTATCATTGTCCTGGCTCGCTGATATCTTAGCATGCTTGCCTCCAACCTTACCAACCGAAAAGACCATGTTATTGCTATCTCAAATTAACATACAGAGGAACACAGTCTTCATTATTACATTTCCGACATAAGAATAATAAAAGGAAGAATTTAAACCTGGATCCCGTCCTTAAATGCAGACAGAGCATCTTTGGCTTGCTCAACAGTTGCATATTTTATAAATGCATATCCTTTGCTCCGATTTGTAGTCGGATTCCTTGCTAACCTAACGGATCTTATTTCGCCAAACTTCCCAAAGACTTTGATCAGATCATCCTCAACAGCCCCTTTATCTAGCCTTCCAATAAAAATTTGTAAATTCTTTTCCTTTCTCCTCTCAATAAAATGATTATCGAAAAATACAGAAGTGTGTTCCTCATCTTCGTTGCCTACCATGTCATCTTCCTCACTATCCCTAGTATCATGCATTCCACCCACCTCATCCCCTGCTTTCCCATCCCCGCACTCATATATAACAAGAGCACTGTTTTTGTCACCAATTGCCTTAGCATCACCAATTTGAGCAGCAGCAATTCTTTTGTTACTCGAGTACAGTTCTGCAACTATAACAACTAGTTATCATCAACAATGAGCCTGAACATTGTAAACCAGGGAATTCCAGACAAAGTCACAAGGAGTGAAATAGAAATCTGAGAAACAGCATCACTAGCAAGCAAGCACAAACTTCGAATCCAGTAAGAGTTAAACTATAAAGCTAAACAGATAGGATTCACATGGACAACCAGCTAGTCTAGAAACGCTTGACTACTGTCTAAACCCCAAGAAGCTCCATTTGAATTAATAGGGACCAAAAAGCTCCGAGCAGGAGAGATGACAGGAAGTCTCCTGCTAAAACTTGTAACAAACAATAATAGCATTGTATCAATAACCGTAACAGTAACCCTCCTATACGTACTCTGTAGGTGGTAATCTTAACATTCTCTTTCACCCAGTGTTGTCAAAACCCTGCAAGTACTTGATACGTATGCAATAATTCAATTCATTTAGAGGTAAAATCGATCCGCATTCCTCAACATAAAAATACAGGTGAAGTTGATACGTATCTCTGACCATATCTTATCTTGTGTTTAAGAAAACATTCTTGCATGATCCATGATGCTGCGATTAATATGTAGCACGGACACTTCATCAGAGGTCACGTACCGGTGTCGAATGTTAGACTTGTCCCACATCGCTCATCTAAGCCACCCAAGCTTAGTTAATAAATTCTAGAGGTTACTCCACCTATTGCCAATTGGTTTTAGGATGGAACCCTCCAAGAAATCTAACATGGTATCAGAGCTAGGTCTTGGGTGGCCTCACCTCGCGTGGGAAAGTCTCAGTCATCTCTGTCGCCCAAGTCAGTTAGTCAGTCAGCTCCTGGTCTGTCACCTCCACGTGCATCCGAGCTGCACGTGAGGGGAAGTGTTAGACTTGTCCCACATCGTTCATCTAAGCCACCCAAGCTTGGTTAATAAATTCTAGAGGTTACTCCACCTATTGCCAATTGGTTTTAGGTTGGAACCCTCCAAGAAATCTAACATCGAACACTTGTCGGACACTGACACTCTCCGGACACGTGTCCGACACTCATTTCCAAGTGTCTTAGTTTTTTTATCAATGTTTTCCATTTGGACACTCCGGGGATACTTTAAAATGCTCCGAACACTCTCGGACACTTGGAAAACAAGTCGGAGTTGATAAAAAAAAATAGTAGGATCTAATTAAAACTTAGGGAAGTCATATTTCTTGGGTGACAGATGATGGTTTATTGGTAAAAAAGGCACACAAATGATCAAATGCTTTTAGTCGAAATACTTTTATGAATGATATGATGATGGTTATAAGGTAACGTATATGTGGTGTTGCGTATTTACAATTAGAACCGCAATTGTTTTACTTTTTCTTCATGTGATAGTATAAATTTATGCTTTTTAAAACGTGTCCCCTATCGTGTTGTGTCCTCCATTTTTTAAAAATTCACGTGTCAGAGTGTTTGTGTCGTATCCTTGTTGTGTCACGTGTCCCGGTGCTACATACGCAATACTCTTTCATATTAGAACATGTTATATGGGATAGCAAATTTTTATATCATCAAAGTTTTGGTCAATCTGCAATAGGTATGTTATATTGGTTATAACAATTGTGCATACCGATGCTCTGGACTAACTATCAATGAAGGAAGTATGGTAATGTGCACATAAATTGAATTGGGTCTCTAGGCCTACCCTCTCTAATGCTATTCGGCTTTGATTTGGGGGCATGGTTCCGCAGCAAAACAGGTATAGGGGGGACCACTGTTTCAGTGACAGTTTGAGAGCAGCCACTTTGTGCATATTGCCAAAGGTTAAATCTGTCTCCAATCCTCCCTGCCCAAACCCCCGATGATTGGGGACTATATGGGTTTTGTTGTTGTTGTTGTATATTGGTTATAACTGTTTTCAACCTTACATTTACATTTGTTAATGTTCATTTATACATATACTGGTACGATGCATAAGATGACAAAAAAAGATACACGCATACTTATCCCGTTTTGACAACCTTGCTTTCACCCATTATCTAATAATAATACAATACAATTGCAATAAGCTTAACTCAAACTTCCAAATAACCAGTCAACTGCTAGTAAGGAGTGATTCTATTACCTGGAATAGTAGCCAATTGAGTTCCAATTCCATCGTTATCGCCATCTCTTCCCTCATTCTGTTCACCCCCTGCTCCATTCTCCTCAGTTGCATTGTCACATCTCTCTGTTATGTCCGCTGCATATGCAGAGCCGGCCCAGGCACAAGGCCTGGGCCTTGGGCATCCCCAAGATGCCCAATTTTTGGGGCACCCTAATTTTTTTTAGTATTTGGGTTGGGTAGGACTCTTTTTAGGAAAGGCCCAGTTCAAATTTCAGAAGCAAGGAGTCTCTTGAGCATTGATACTGAGACATGAGGACTTCCTACTTATAAAAGATTCTTTGCCTTCGTTGTTTCCTTCAACTAGCAATGTGGGACTATAGGTGGGAGGCTTTGTTTTGTAACTTGTTTGTCCTACATCGACAGAGCAAAGGCTCAATTGGATTAAAATGTTTTGAAGGGAAATTTCTCATATATATATATATATATATATATATATATATATATATATATATATATATATATATATACACGGTTCAAGGGATACCCAAAAAAACACCTAAAAAAACACTCAAAATCTCAATCTCATAGTTCTCGATCAAATTTTTATGATCCGAACCGTTCAATGTGTACAGAATGTGATTTTCAGGGTGTTCACGAGAAATTAGCAAAAAAAATGACCGGAAAAGGCTTGATTTGAGCAGTTTTTATTTGAACCGTTCAATAAAAAATTGTTCGAAACTGTTCGGATCAAACCCTTCCCGGTCATTTTTTTTGTTGATTTCTTACGGGTACCCTTAAAATCACGTTCTGATCACATTGAGCGGCTCGGATCATCAAAATTTGATCGAGAACTATGAGGTATTTTTTTGGGTGTCCCTGAAACCGCCCCGTGTGTATATATATATATATATATATATATATATATATATATATATATATGTATGTATGTATTAGTCAAGGGGATTTAATACTATAGTTTTGGCTTTCTCTGACTGTTTTTTTTTTTTCTGTAAAAATTATCAAGCGTTTAGGGAACCATTCTTAAAACAAGCCTTGGGCATCCAAATACCTTGGGTTGGCCCTAAGCATATGCATTATCAATCTACTTGCAAGGAGTGATTCAACTACTAATAACGATACACATACTTATTGTGGTTTGACAACGTTGCTTTCACCCATTATCGATTTCGGTACATGCGAAATAAAATTAATTCAAACTTCAAACTAACCAGTGAACTGCTAGTATAAGGAGTGACTCTATTACCTGGAATAATAGCCAGTTGCACTCCACCATAATCGCCATCTCTTCCCTCAATCTGTTCACCCTCAGCTGCATTGTCACATTTCTCCGTTCCTTCAGCCGCGTATACATTATCATTCTTCTCGTGCCCGCCCTCTCTCTCAACACTCTCCACTCTCTCTCCACCCTCTACAAAGCTCTCAACCGTCACCTTTATTTGATCTCCCTTCACACCTTTCACGTCTCTCTCTTCCTCAACTGCTCCCTCCTTTACCATCGGTCCGAACCCAGGATTCGCGTCAACAAATCCTGGGTTGATTTTCCCGACGCCGGTCACCGCCTGTTCGCCTTCTCCGTCGTTGACCGCAGCAGACACCCCTTCTCGTTGATTGTTACAAGAACTGTCCTCCGTGGTGGCTTCCAATTCTTCGCCTTTGATTGCTAATTCTACGTTTTTTTCCTGATCGACCGGAGTCGATTCGACGACCGATTGTTTCGATTTTAGCGTCGATTTCTTTGCCTTCGCCGACGCCGGCGTCGACTTCTTACGAGTCGCCGAGCGAGGGGGCATGATCTCTCTCTCTCTCTCACACACACACACACACACACACAGAGTATAGTATAGATCGAACTGGAAAACGAACGAACAATGGCCATCCACAGTGGAAAACGAACGAACAATGGCTCGCTCTGATGGGCCTAAATTATTCTCGTGCTTGGGCCTCAGGGTCCTTGGGCCTAAACTTTTATATATATAGTTCATAAAAATTCGACTAAAAGAAAACAAAAATTGCTACGAATTTGAAATAGTGTGTTTATTGTTTGTAGTGTCATCTTATCTGAATTTTTTTGAATCTCAGTTCATATTTCTATGTTGTTCTGATTTCTCTAATTGAGACGAATGACTAATCTCGAAAAAAATTGACAAAACGAACAACAAAACATCACTTCTACCGACTATCTTTAAGAAAATCATTTTAGATGAACTGTGATGGGTTTGTAACGTGATTTTTCCTTCTTCTTTTTTCTTTAGCTAATATTGCAATTTTGGTCTTTCGTAATTGCTCTTGATTCTTGGCTAATACAGGATAAAAGTTACAAAAAATAGTATATCAGGATATTTCAAAAATGAAAATTATTTTTTAATATTTTGTTTATCCTCCCAGCTTTAAAAATTGGTCTAGGGTCCACTATGGAGAACTTGTAAGGCCATCAGTGGTATAATCAAAAGTCAATTGTTTTTAACGTTAACAATGTTGGTGCAAAAAAATGGCTCACAATGGTATAATAAAACTTAGCAACATCCTTAGAAATAATCAAATTTTAGGTTTTGGATAACCAAAACTAACAACCTTTTTCAATAATCAAAATTTATGAACCCCATATCAAATAAGTTAACTAGTTTCAAAGTTTGTATACACACGTGTTTCAACTGGTATTTTCTTCTTCTTTTCTTCGCCAACTCTATATCTTTTTTCAGTTCACCCACAAACTGTTTCTCTTTCTTTCCCTCCAAAAGTGAAACTCATATCTCTCAATCATCTAATATTGATCAACTCATCGTTGCTAGATTATGGTATTTCACTCTTCCTTTCCATTTCTATTTTTTCTCCCCAAAAAAAATTCATAATAGGAGGGAAGAAAGTCATCGATTTTTTCCCAAAATTAAAAGAGGAAATCGATATATTTTTGCCCAAAAAAACCATAAATGGAGGGAAGTGAATGGCGGGAAACACACACACACACAGAGAGAGAGAGAGAGAGAGAGAGAGAGAGAGAGAGAGAGAGATATTGAAATTGTAGTTGACCCCTTTATTTTGGTTATGGACTAAAAGTGACCATTGTTAAGCTTAGCAACCTCTTAAATGAATAATCAAAAGCTGATGTGTTAAGTTTTGGTTATCATTTTTTTATTATACCACTGTGGATGACCTAACCCAGTTAGTCCACTTCTAATATTTGTAATCCCTCTAGTCCACTAATATAGTTTAGTAAGGCCTTAAGTCCACTTCTTTCAAAAAAGAAATTAAACCATGACAAAAATACCCTTCTATATAAGCTGTCATATAAAGAGAAACCCTAGATCAAAAATAAATCTGGAGCACAGCCTCCTCTCTCCCTCTCTCTCTCCCCAATAACCTTATACGTCAAAGAATCCCCCTGTAAACCACATCCATCGCATTACGTTAAATGGGTTGATAGCTCTACCACCACCACCACTTCCGAAAGGGTTGCCACCATGAGCGGTGGGCGGATGCACGAGTGCTCGATATGCCACAAGTGTTTTCTGACAGGGCAAGCGTTGGGAGGGCACAAGCGCCGCCACTACGAAGGCGTAATTAGCGGAGGAAACAGCGGGGTGACGACGGCGACATCGTCGGAAGGTGCGGGGTCCATGATCAGCCACCGTGATTTCGACAGTAGCATATACTACTAATGCAATCGGAAGGGTTTTTGTCTTCTTCTAATGACAACAACAACAACCTCGACTCCGATCGCTTCCTCTCCAATTTCATCCTCCTTTTGAAAAAAATCACTCATCTTCAACACAACTTAATGCTTCATCTGTTCAGTTTTTCAAATATGTGAAAACAAGATTTTGAAAAACGTGTTTAAACAAGTCGAGAAATGCTTAGTGTAATTTTAATGAAGAATCGGGGAATTAGCTCTTTATCCGTTATAGTTAGGGTGGGTTTAGACAAAATTAATTATTCTATCAACTATTTGGTGTAATTGCTGTTTAGTGGATTATTTCAGCTTTTTGTTTATTTCTTGGAAATAATTAATCGTCATTATAGAAATTAAAGAAATTGAAAGAATATAAAAATATAGAGAAAAGTTGGAAAAAGTTTTGAAAAAATTGAACTTTTTCCCTCTTTAATAATAATTTTTTCGTTGAATCATAATTGTGTACTTTTTAGACGAAGAAGGTAACTTCATGGTTATATATATATATATTACACCCCCTTCGGATTGAGTGATTTCATTAGAAATGATTATAATTCCTCACCAAATCACTCATCTGGATAGAGTTAGAGGGGAAAGGGGGATAAAGATGAGTTTATATTGGTACCTTCCCTTAAAATGGTGGGAAAGAGTTACTCTTTCACACCATCCAAATGCATTGTTAAGGTAGCCATCATCATGCAATTCATCTTTAGGACATCTTGCTTCAGGTTGTCTGTGGTGAAACTATTATCATCTTATCCTTTTGCTTGTTGGTACTTATGTATGCAAGATGTACTTTGTTGTGCTAAAAATAAAATAACACAATAGATACGCAATCCCTGGAGATGGTCTAAACCATTGAGCTACCCTGGCAAGTAAGAAGACGTTATTTCAAATACATTTCTCTCCTCATTAGTGTACACGTATCAACACTTTCTTGCAGGAAATTGTGAGAAAAGTTGGATATTGGTGCATTGCAGACTGATTATGAAGACATGGCTATGGTTGGACTGGGAGCAATGCAAGATTTTGATAACGTACCTAGAACAGATTGGGACATATAAAATTATATGTGCACTTTTGTTAATGTATTATCAAATATGACGCAAGAATGCAGACTGTGACATATAAGTTTATATGTGCACTTTTTCAACATGTAGAGAACATATTTGGCATGATACAAAATTCGGATATACAAATATAATATTATATATGCTTGTGTTGGCAAAAAATACGGATATCAATAGATAACCTTATATGTCTTAAATTTATCTTCGTTTTTGATAACGTACAGATGACAGATTGAGACATATAAGATTATATGAGCACTTTTGTTGATGTAGTACCAAATATAAGACAAGAACGCAGATTGTGACAGATAACCTTATATGTTAAGATGTACCGAGTCCAAGAAAGGAAGGGCTCAAAATCAGGGGGGGGGGGGGGGGGGGGGGGGAAGAAATTTTTGTCACGTATAACATATATGTTAAGGGGTTCCCAAATATCCTCACAATGATTCTGCCGCATCGGATTCTCATTGACACACAAAACTTTGCATTGGCTTCTCTCCGCGGATAACCAAGCCTTATTACCAATGAGGCTACCACGTCCCGCCCCATTGGCAATGTTCACAATGGGCTACTCAGTCCGGCTACATTGCGGTTTTCGCAATCCACACGATGGGCTACTAAGTCCGGCCGCATCGCAATTTCTATACGTATAATGGGCTACCAAGTCTGGCCACATTGCGGTTTTCACAATCCACATGATGGGCTACCAAGTCCGGCCACATCGCGGTTTCCATACATACAATGGGCTACCAAGTCCGACCACATTGCGGTTTCAAACATGTCTTGTCATTAACACACCCTAGGTGTCATGTTTCTAACTTTCTCAATTTCTGTGTCCCGTTTTCATGCATAGACTCCACGGTAGGACTTTTCACGTAAGTGATCATAAATCATTCATTGTAATCTTGAAACTAAACTAGTAAGATTGTCCAATTATATGTTATTGATACCATGTCATTCTTCCTAACTCCACGTAGTCATATTCAAACACATAGTTCACAACATAAAGCATAGCGCCACATGTACGGACGCCTTTGGAGTAGAGACGACTTATGCTTTATCATGTAACAAACAAACAATCACGCATACATGCTCATAACCATCCTAAGATCAAAATACGAATACTTTCATGCATTTCGATATATAAACAATATACAATATACGTAGAGTAAGTAAGTAGAGGTATTCTACCGTTCTTCTTGGCGGTAGGTACAGCTACGGAAAAGTAAGTACGTCGGACGGAGTAACTTCATACGGTGAGCTTCCAGTAGCTTCGAAAGAAAAAGTTTTTCTCGAAACTAGTTCTTGACTAAACTACTTAAACTTTTTGAATCAAAAGGGTGGTCGAGTGGTGATTTAGTGGCGGCCTAGGATGAGTTTCTTAAAGAACACAAGAACTCAAGAACAACTCAAAAACAAGAAGAACAAAGAAAGAACTCAAGAGAGATAAGCTTGTCGCCTAGGTGGCGAGCGCCGATCGATGGTCTGTTGGCTATGGTGGTGGCGGCGGAGGTGGTGGGTGTGGTAGATATGTGATGGCAACAAAATCGAAAAAAATGAAAAAATATATTTTTTGCGTTAGCCAAATAAAACTCTTGTTTCTTTTACATAGGATAGTTTTGTCATTGAAATTATTAGTGGATTAGAAGGATTAAGAACTTTAGAAGTGGACTAGTGAGATTCGAAACATGCTATAGTGGACTTCTCAAAAATTCTCCCTAAAATAATCCTCTAAAATGGACATTCTAGATCTATATTTCGACTAGACAAGAAATTTTAATTTATTTCAAGTTGTTTTTTTTCCTGTATTTTTTTTCTTCTCCCTTGGATGGGATTAATGGGCCTTGCCGCTAGAACATGGGATTACTTACTGGTTTGCTCCAATCCAAATAGTCCCAGTTCCCTCGCAGGCAGGCTATTGCTTAGGGGAGGCCCAACCCAGTCGAGGCCCAATTTCTCTTTCTCAAAGTCACAGTAGGCTGTCAGATGGGCTTGAAATGGATTCGATATATATATATATATATCGGGGCGGTTCCGGGGACACCTAAAAAAACACCTAAAAAAACACCCCATAGTTCCGGATTAAATTTTGATGATCCGAGCCGCTCAATGTGATCAGAACGTGATTTTAAGGGTACCCGTGAGAAATCAGCAAAAAAAATGACCGGGAAGGACTTCATCCGAACAGTTTCGAACAGTTTTTTATTGAACGGTTCAAATAAAAACTGCTCAAATCAAACCTTTCCCGGTCATTTTTTTTGCTAATTTCTTGCGGGTACTCTTAAAATCACATTCTGCACACATTGAACGGTTTGGATCATAAAAATTTGATCGGGAACTATGAGATTGAGATTATGGGTGTTTTTTTAGGTGTTTTTTTAGGGTGTCCATTGAACCGTTCCGTATATATATAGAGTTAGGTTCCGGTGAGGGATCCCTCATTTTAATAAAATGAGGGACTCTCCTTCCCAATTGAATTTCGATGATCCGAGCCGCTCAAAGTGATCAGAACGTGATTTTAAGGGTCCCCGTGAGAAATCAGCAAAAAAAATGACCGGGAAGGGCTTCATCCGAGCAGTTTTCATTGAACGGTTCAAAAAAAACTGCTTGGATGATGCCCTTCCCGGTCATTTTTTTTACTAATTTCTCGCGGGGACCTTTAAAATTACGTTCTGCACACATTAAACGGTTCGGATTTTCAAAATTTGATTGGAAAATAAAAGTCCCTCATTTTAACAAAATGAGGGATCCCTCACTTGAAAATTCCTATATATATATATATATACATACATACACTAATAAAAAATAAGAAGAAGAAAAGGTAGCTAAATATTTACTCCTATTTGTTCTGTGACTTGGGCATGACGGCCTTGTTAGTTAGTTCGTTTTGGGGTTTCAAAATTTATGGGCGCGGTCTTCAATAAATTGTCTATTTATCTTTCTCCACTCATTAATTTCAAAAATCTCTATCAAAATTCAAACCGAACAGAAGATATAAACCCAAGATGTGTTTTGTGACCGGGAAATCGGTGTAGGCATTAGGAGGGGGTAGGATTTAAAAAGATCCACCCACCCTTAGACTAGTCATGGCATGGTAAATTTGACCCTTGGATACCTCGGGTAGTCCTAGTTGTGTGGATACAATTTTTATTTATTTATTAAAATTGCTCAAAATATTATAGTACCTCATTTTAGTAATCCAAAAGTGTGAGCTTTTTACGTGAAGAGTAAATGAAATCATTCACCTACACATGGTACAAAAGTTTTATTTTATACACTACAGTTTTGACATTAGCAACACTCATTACAAAATAAATAAACAAATAAATAAAAAGCTTCTTAGGCATTCCCTTATTGTAAAGAGTTCTTTACCATGTCTTCTTTTCCTGTTTAAAAAAGGAAAATAGTTAACATATTACACCAAGAATGAGCTTAATTCTTTGAAATCATTTCATATTTCGTAGTCCTCATAAATAATTCCAACTCACGACCTCTACAATTAAGGAGCTTTTTTTTTTTCCTGGTGGCCTTGAAGATTTCCCATTTAAAAATATTTTTTAACATCAGCGAAGATAAAACGCAAAACATAAACCTCCAAGGGGTTGGCAAAGTGATATTGGCGTGGGATTTACGTTTGCTCCCTTCTTAGGTCTCAAGTTCAATTCATTTTACCAACAACTCTTGGGGCCACCTCACGCTTAAACGTGAGAAATGACTGAGAGAGGAGCCGGAGGAATTAGTCCGAGGTGTGCACAAGCTGTCCCGAAACTACCAAACCATTAATTTAACCCTACTCCAAAACCTAGATAGAGAACACATCATCATTTTTATTGACTCCAGACCTACAAGCCGTTAGTCTGTGGGCCTATGGGAAAAAAGTAAATGACAATGAAATAGGAATTTGAATATTTTGTTTAGGTACGTTAGGTGACCGTCTCTATTCCCCGTAGAAATCGCAATGGTAGGGTTACACGGACATAAAGTAATTGTAATAATGTTTCTTTGTAAGTACCATTAATCGTAATGATTATATTAGATAGGAATAATGTTTTTTTGTTTTTTGTTCCCCTTTTTTATGTGAAGGACTCAATTTATATAATTAAAACAAAGAAATTTTATGTGAATGAAGTTGGGCATTCGGTGGGTCTTCCGAGGCAACCGAAGAGACGAGTCTCTCGTTCGCTCATTGTAAGTAGACGGTGCGGCTCAAAGGCCCCAACGGTTGTGACTCGTTAATGTTCTCATCATGTCTGGTTTATGGATGAATTAATCCCTGCAATCGTTCTAGCAGTTTTCTTTGTATTGATTCTGGGACCAACTCAAAAGTGACGTTTGGTTACCTATTCTAATCTCGTTTCTGTGGTCCACACAGGATTTTGATACATAACAGGCAAATATTCCGAGTGTTGTTCTTTGTGCGAGAGAGAGGCAGACGTAAGTTTGGTCTCCAAGGTGGTTTTCGATGGTGTTTTGGTTACCATGGTCTAGTCATTTTATCCAGGAAGACGGACGCCGATTGCCCCCTCAAAACCCTCGATGAGACGGCGAATTTGTTTTAAGGAGAGTGTTAATATTTTAGCACTGCTGGAATGACCATATTTGAGTTCCACATTCTAGGTGTCACTATTACATTTGTATAATATGCTCCACTAGATGACAAATGATGCACATTTTATCAGTACATTGGTGACACATCATATAATACCCAAAATGTGATACTCAGACTCAATTCACTTTTATCACATAGCAAATGGGAACATATCGAATACCTAGTCATAGGCTCATACAGTCCACATTATTATTGCCTTTTCACCCTATGGTTTTCTTTTTCTTTTTTTCCCCCCTCTTTGAGAGAGAATTAATCCTTGTTTTTGTTTACCTATGAACCAGTGAATGCTCAAGTTTAATTCCCAGGCACTAACATAAAGAGGTCCTTACATATAATTTTCGTAGCTTAAAGCAGGAGAAAGTAGCATGTGCCTTAACAAATACACATATTTTACACAGTCAGTCTATGGGTACAGAAAAATGGTACATATTTTGTACATAGATTTTTCGTGGGGCCTACTACGGGTCTCACACAAATAATCCAAGCCGTTCACTAAATGTAAAACATTTTTTCAAGAGCCCTCGCAAAAATTCAGCTCAATTCGATACTTATAGATGTTCGATCCAACCATCTAACTTTTTCATATCCTGAAATCTAAATGAAAAATTAGATGATTGGATTGAACACCTATAAGTATCGGATTGAGCTGAATTTTTGCAAGAGTCCTTAAAAAAATATTTTACATTTAATGATCGGCTCAAATCATTTGTGTGGGATCCGTAGTGGGCCCCACGAAAAATCTATGTACAAAATCTGTACATTTTTTTTGTACCCATAGACTTACTGTATTTACAGGCATCCGTGAATTACGTAAAGATGTAAGTTGACCCGACATCTGAGTCATGAAAAAAAAAACATGTAAGGATATATAGCGACACTCTAATTCTAGACTTCTATTAGCTAAATACTTGCTCATACTGAATCAAATCTCAGAGTAAACAAACCAAAGATGCAATGGTTTGGTGGAGAAAAAACAAGTAGAAGTGCCGAAAGCGCGCACCTAAAGTATACAACATGTGATCCAACAGTATACCATTTTGTATTTCTTAGGTAAACGGTATGACATTCAGAACTTGATTTATAGATATTGCACAAGATTTGTTCAGGATAAAATAAAGAACAAATTGATGGGTCCCAAGAATTAAGAAAGAGAGAAACTTTCAGATGAAAATGAAAGATATACAGGGAAAACATTGTGTATTCTCAGGAATGGAAAGAGATTGTTCTTTTGAGGCCAAAGTAAAGGGCAGAGAACTTAAAACACGCGCGCGCCCACACGACTTCAAATGAACAACATAACATTTGGTTTGCTTTTTTGATAATCAGGTATTCGGGTCAGCTTACGCGTACATTTAGCATAAGAAGAATCAAAAAGGGAAACCCAAGTTCAATACTTGCAAAATCTGTTCCCCATTGCTACGTTCATTACTTACACAGTATAGCCACATGAGTTTCAATTATATCTCACAATCTTTCCTTCAATGGTGTTCAAAATCCAAAAGCAATCAAGGGTTGAATAACAAGTAGGAAAGAGAATAGATGTAATAAATAAAGAAGATTAATTATGAGGGAGCATTGAAAAGGGTAAAGATTCTTGTATAAAGATAAAGGTGATGTCCTATACTAATAATTGTATCTCCCTTCAACTTTTACTAAAAAAAAAGACATGAGTGGAGTGAATAATAAAAAGCCATACCATACGAGTGAAAAAGGCTTTACCCCTCTAGTTGGTGAGCAGTCGGTATTAGTCCCCATTGCCGACAAGATCCGCTGCCAACTCTCCACCAAATGAGTTCCTAATGCCAAAATAAACGGGGGATTAACAACAAATAAAGTCCGCTACGTATCGTATCGGCTGTCACGTAACCGGATTTTCGGACCTCCGATACCGTTTTTACTTGCGTATCGGTCGATGCGGTCCAATATAGGCGGGTGCATAACCGTATCACCGATACCGTTACGTTTTCCGATACTGCGATTTAAAATCCTGCAACAAACACTACAGTCTACATGATTCTACTCTAGTACATAATTCACACAACCAAACATGGCTTAAGTTTTTATTTGCTTACCCAGTTGGCTTTTACTAAATAAGAGAGAAAGGCAGAATACAGAAGTTCGGATTTCAATCTGTTTTACAGTAGTACTGTGGTTATAGGAAAGAATGGAGATGGTTTCCAAGAAAATTTAGTAAGATTGGTATTCTTTTTTCTTCTTTTTTTTATAACCGGATATCCGGGCGAGCTTGCATATATCTCGACTAATTCCTGAGCACTGAATTCCCAAAAAAACATCCAGGGTCCCCAAGGTGTAAGATTGGTATTCTTAGCATGAAATAGTACGAAAGAATAGCAAAACAAGAACCACTATGTTACACCCATAACAGGAGTATTGGAAACTGACCAACTTCAGAACCCATATGCTATGCTGCTCTACCCATTACTGTATTTTTCACCACTGTTACTTTGTGCTCCCATCCCTTGTACCGTTCTTCTTTTCAATTTCTTTCCTTCTTTGAACCATGATTCAAAAAGTATAACAGATTTTGACTTTTTTTATCTGCTAGGTACTGCATTGCCTGAATAATTTTCCACAGCTATGCCCTTTAATATATAAATCAAAAGATACATGATTTGAGCATACTTCTTTTTAGCTTTTTCATGTGCTTTGTGTCCGGGTCAATTGGCTCCCCAACAATACCTCATTCCCGGGCTGATAGTGAAACCAATCCAATGTAACTCTTCTGCAAACGAACCAGCCATGTATAAATATAATCTTGATTTACGTCCCATGACGTATATCTATTGCCAAGCTCAAATGGGGGATTGTGCTCACATTTGATTGAGGAATTTAATTCTCATAGTCATAGGATAGGACAGATTTGAAATGGTTAAGCGTTTGGTTGAAATACTAACTCCAGCATATTTCTGATTTACCCAAAGAAACAGAAATACTAACTCCAGCAACTGAATTTATCCCAAAATGTTGTCTAAGCCTTAAATTTTTAAGATAATAGACCAAATTTTGTCACGAGATTAGGTGTCCCCGGACCGAGGATCCATATCCCACCTATTCCAGTCCAGCAATCAAACATTTACATTGCTAAAATATTGAACATCAAAGGTTTAGGGACTCAACAACCTCTCTACAAAGCCAATCCAGAGCCAAAAGGAGGATCATTGTATTAGTCAAGCTAGAAATCCCCAATATGTGTGTACATAATTACCCAAAAAAAAAGAACAAAAGAAATAAAAGCACTACCACTGGTGCCACCAACCTACTGAATTAGTCAAGAATGTCGCAGCAAAGTAGTACCTGGAAAATAAAAATCAGTTCACGTTAGTTACCCAATCCTTTCAGCCATATCATGTGATTCCTAATGCCGACAGCCGCTCTTGCTTACAGCTTGCTCAAGACCTTTTAGCAATCATGGCAACTCTAACAGATAATAGGCAACATGACATCCTTTCAACGGGGATCTATGTTCAACAGCGGGCCCAACCTGATAGAAAACAATAATGCAGATGTTTACTAATCAATTTACCCAAAGATCATGAGATTAGAACTTGGAAAAATAAACATATAACTCAAAGAAAGATCCTTTTAGTCCTTGGTTTTCTTTGACCATCACAACCTACATTCACTCTTCATGGTGGGGCTCCATTGGGTAGACAGACACTACTGAGATGTCTATAGTGCTGCAAGATCCGTTCTTGGATTTTTTTAAGTTGACCAAGGTGATAATCAAGACTGGTTCGTCATCATCTACATTCTACCCAACCAGTTCAAGAAAATTCTAATGAGGCAAAAAGGTACTTCAAAAAATTCTAAACAATGCTAATTTGGATCATTTTGGAAAGATCTTTTTTCAAGCAAACTTGAAGCATTCCAAATTCTACCAAGTAATTATTGTGGATACCACCAGTCAAAACACATGTTTGTCCCTTGCTCATTCTATCAAACAAATCAGGATAATAGCTATAGATTTCTTAAGCTGAAAAAAATGATATGCACAGATTCAAGGCTCACGGCCCCGTTTTCAGCACCACACTAAGGCTGCAACACACTAACAGATACTCTCAGAAACTGTCCCCACGGGGTATTTACATAATGTCAAGAACATGCATTGTTGTCCTTTCTTATGGGGAAGCATGTCAAAATTTCAAGAAATAAGCAGCTAGTAATCGGTCTACAGGTTTTCAGAAAGAGGAGAGCAACCAATAGCAACAGTGGCTCCTTTACATATTTAACTGATGCTGAGGAGTGAGGAGTCATTGAACTATAATTATGGCTTCAGGACAGACTTAAAGTTTGGCATTGTTGTACAAAGTCAAAGTGACTCCTCTCAGACTCCAACGTGCATTCCAATGCCTATTAGCACAAAACTTTTAATCTTAGGTGGACAACAAAGCGGTGTACCTCAGAATATCTGAGCAGAAAACTAAAATCTACAAGGGAATAGAATATAGATAGATGTGATAAGCATTTCAAGCAATGCAGATAGAATTCAGCCCTTGGCTTATTTACATTTACAAAGTTTTGCACGAAAAGTTTACATTTACAAAGTTTTGCACGAAAAGTAGAAAGCAGATTATCATCACAACAGTACAAAGAACAAATCTTCAAAAAAAGGTCCCATATATGGCACCTGGCTGAATGAACTACAGATTCTTATTAACGTCTAGTTGAAGATAGTCATACACTCCAACTCTAATGGTCACATCATGTGATACAAAAGAGAAGGTAATGGAATTAGGCATTTGGCATTTCCATGAGAAAACCAATCCATATCTATGCATTTGAACTGGAAGGCACAATATATAATTGCTAACTTTGGAACCATGATTTCCTATATGAGTAAGTCCAGCCCACCTTATCTCTGCAGTACCCATGATTTTATGACTCCTGAACAAAAAACAAAAATCAAGTGTTTAACCATTTTTGGTATACAGGCTGTGGCTCAATTTAAAAGCAGTGAATAAAAGAATGTAGTTGAAGACAAATGAAAATGTCATCAAAAAACATAATTCAAAAGCAACCTGCAGGAAAGGAACGATTGCCAGTTGCTAGTCATTACTGGACTTCTGGATGGTAATCTTATTACTATCTTCTACTACCTTTGATGTTTAGTACCCATGAGAAAGAACTAAACGCAAAATTCATACCAAAGTTTCATCTATATTTGACAAGACGAAAGCCTTTTAACAGACTTGGTAAATGGTCTGCCCAGATCCTAGACGTGAAAGAGACACAAGGTTTAAACAACAGAAGTCATAAATATTATTTATATCAATCACTCTAACAACCATGATTACAACATTCTTGATATTCTGTTCCTGGACCACTTTTTATCTTTAAAAACAAGAATGACAGTCTCCTCTACAAAATCAAGAACCTCCAATCATGCTATCGAACGATTCATCCGAATCATGAGGCCATTCTGTTTCTGCTAATACATAGCTCAATTCTACCTCCTTCTCTTCTAAAACCCTACCTAAAATCTTCCAATAAAACCATACAACAAGAACACCAAAAATGATAGGTTGAAAGAATACAATAAATCCTACACTTGGAAAATTCTACAGAAGTTCAAAAAAACAACAACATAACATTACACTGAGGGCGCATCAGCAAAGACATCACTGAGCATGTCATCGTCACCGCTTGCCATGGCAAACAATTCTGCATCCTTCTCTTCCTCACTTGAAAAATCCCGACTTTCAAGCTTCGAATGGGCAGAAACGAAAATCAACTTCTGAGCCCTATCAAGGCCCACCCTTGAGTTCCCTTGCACACAAACCCATCTCATAAAAGACCAATTGCACTTAAACCCGCATGAGGTTGCATGAAGGAAGAGAAGCCTAACAGCAACCTTCCCCAATGACTTGAACTCTTTTAAGCAAGTCTCCCACACTAACCTACTGCTCTTAGGGTTTGCCATTCTCATCTTTCCTGTCACAGGGTCCCGCTGTTTCACCTGAACTGCTTGCGCATACAGTGGGTCGAGCCCTTCTGATCTCCATTTCATAAGCTCCATCAACGCGATATGAGCTTCCTCCCTGGATACCAGCCGGGTTATAAGCCTATCCACATCTTTCTCTTGCTCATTTGTCAAGCACTTGAACGGGGGAAGGTATTTCCCGCTGGCATCCCTAGTCAAGTACTGTGGGTCAAGGATAAATGCGGCTGACCATGCCGGGTGGTAATTCTTCCTAAATCTCTTCTCAACAACATTAAAAACAGGACCTTCAGTTATCCGGAATTTGGCACACCAGTCCTTCATTTTTGCTCTCAACTCCTCCCAAAGTGGAAGGCATTGCCCTACTAATGGCCTCTCAGCCTCAATCTCTTCAGCCATGCCTTTGATCAGTTTCACTAGCGAATGAGCAGCATCCAACTCATTCCAAAACCCCACATCTTGAATCATTTCAGCCACCTCCCTTGCCAACGGATCCTCCACACATACCACCTTGTACGATTCATCCATCGTGACTAAATGTAGCACCCGACCACAGCTCATTATATCCTCCACCATTCCAACAACAGAAGCAAAGTTCTTTGAGCTATCACAATTACGCGGAGGAACCCTGATCAATCCGGGAAGCTCGGTATCTTCTGACCGATACCTCTGAAAACTGTTCCTCACCTGAGACTTGTAATTGAAAACATTAGCAACCTTCGAGCAATTATCAATAACAGACTTGAAAAGCGGAAGTTCTTTGATAAAATCCTTTCCCAAACTCATAAACCCTTGAAGCTGGCAAGACAAGTTAACCATCCAATGGTTTTGCATCTCCAAATTCCTCAATGCTTTACCACCATACTTATCAGCAACTATACCTACACATCTATGCACATCACCCCCACATACCCCAGTCGTACTCTCCCACAACACCTCCTCTGCATAATCCGGTGGCACAAAATTACTACCCATAAACACAGCCTTTTGGAACACGCTAGTCCCATTGGGAAGATTCGCACTAAACTTAACCAAATTCTCATCCCCATACCCACAACCCCTGCTCTTCCACCCATTTGAAGCTAACTGAAAGAACAAAGCCTCTCTAATCCTAGCTTCCGACTCCGTTTTTGCTTCGTCAAACTTCGAATCGAGCCTTGCACCCAAGAACTCCCGTCTAGATGACAACGGCGGTAATCCCACTTGGCCTAAAAAGTCCCTGAATCTAGGGTGCTCAAGGCTCGAAATCGAAACCGACCCGCAAGACTGGTAAACCCAATCAGCCAACAAACCAAAAGCAGAATCCACCTGACCCTTGCTTAAAATCGGACCGGGCGAAGATTTCGGGCTCTTTAGCTTCTTGACGCTGCTTTCCAGCAATGCCAAAGCACCCAAATCCTCTTTCCCACCGGACAGCACAAAATGCTGCTGATTAAACCCAGCAGGGGTAACAACGGCAACTGGGTTAGGGGCAATTTGGGTATTCCGTTTCTTGTGATTGTGAGAGGAAGAGGAAGGGGAAGCTAAGGGGGGTAGTTGCTGTGAAGGTGGGAGCGAAATGGCCTTGGAAACGGAGCCGAAGTTGGGGCAAGTACCTCGCTTGAGATGCTCCGAGGCGGTTCGGGACGGGTTCGAGGCGGAGAACGCGGCGTTGCACAGGATGCACTTGAGCTTCACTGCCTTGGGGAGGTTTGTGTCTGGGTTTTTAATTAAGACGGGCTCGAAGTGGGCCCAGTACCAGGCTCCCTTGCCTCGGATGGCCTTGGTTTTGACGGTCACCAGGCCTTCGTACCGCTTGTTCAACGATTTAACGGTGACCTCTTCGGTTGAGAAGGTTTCCGACGGGGTGGAGGCGGAGCTGGTGTTGGCCATTGGAGGTGGGAGTAAAGGGATGGCTGATTTGGGCATTTAACTGGGGGAAGAAGCCGGCGGCCGGAGTTTCATGCCGGACGGCGGCGATATGGTCGGAGTTGGGCGGTGGTGGGAGAGGTGTTTGTGGAATTGTTTAACTGAAATTGATGTTGGAGACTGAAGGCAGGAGAGAGAGGGGAGTGTTGGAAGAGTTATGAGAGGGAGACCTGGGGAGAGAGAAGGTGGGATGCTGATGATGCTTTTCTTCCCTTTCTTCTCCTTCCTATTTCAGTATTTTTGGTAGACAATGTTTATTTTACTCCATTTAGCATACATATTTTTAGGAGTATAATGTCCAGATTCGGACACAGTTGTGACCGAAATTGTCTAATGCAAGTGGGCCTCAAATATTTTCTGTATATTTATTGCCGTATTCTTATATAGAGACGATCGTGCATACAAAACGTCCTGATACATATGTGCTCTAAGCAGTTCGATACATATGAATTCTACCGAATATGCCCAAGATCCACTCACATCGAATGGCTCTATATACATTCGTATCCAGATCTATGTTCCAACATCAAGATTTTGATTGTTATATTTTTTTGTATTTTATATCTTTAGATTCAAGCAAAAAATAAATAAATATGCACAAAACAAATGAGCAACCAATTAAATTTGACACGTAATTTCACGTGCTGAAAAAGGCGCGTGTCGAGAATCAACCAATTACATTTTGAGATTTGTCAACAAGTGCCATTGCGCAATTGACTCGCCAAAAGTATGGTCAATTCTCAGGTCAAGTGTTACTGGCATAGTGGCATGTAGTAGTAGGTTTGTTTTTGTTTTTGTTTTTTTTTATCAGCCACTGACATGTACTCCTACTATTAAGAGTTTTCAGAGTAGTTTCTGCGTGCTGGGCGGGTACAGCCCAGCACAGCACACATGTTATCCCGTTGATAATTTCAATTGTTCAAACGTGTTTTGAAAGATTTGAATTTTAGAAGAAAAAAAAAAGATGAGAGCGAGGAAATGAATTTGGAGTGTCCAAACTAGAATCACTGACAGATACCACCATGCGGTACCCGCTTGGTACCCAAAATTTTCTCGTTTCGGTGTATGGATTTCAAAGCAAAACTATTCTACTCAAATACATAAAAATATGTTTACCATTTAGGCTTTGTGGTAAGTTGCCAGTTTTTGTTTTTCGTCCATGAAAAACAAGAAATGAGTTTTTGTTTATTTATTAAAATATAAAAACAAAAAACATGCTTTGTGACTGTAATAGTTTTTGTTTATGTATTTTTGGGGCTGCCGAAAGTGTTTTCAAAATAAATGATAACGCAGTTTGTGTTTCTAGAATTTCCGTAAAATAGTAGAATTGATTTTTATTTAATTTGTAAACGAAAAACAATTACACAAACATGTTTATGGTGCATGTTTCAAAAAAAACATAGGAAATAAAAACAAAAAACTGGATATAAATTTTTTTCCAAATAGTGAAACAACTTGTCTATTGTATATCACTAGTCTGAAGATAAAAAGTTTAATAAAAACACACCCTAATATAGTACTACTGTACAATATTTTTCCAGCTCAGAATAGAAAAGAAATTGATAAAATACCGCAGTAGGAGTTGGCATAAAATTAAATGCACGTTCATTAGATTTCCTTGTGTACTAGGTATCTAATTAAAAACTGAGATAAAATAATGGTGGCCTTTGTTGATCAAACAGAGGTACAGGGAAGGCATTGACTTCTGAAGTCTTATGCATTTACTCTGTCAATTTAAATTAAGGAGTACAATCTATTTTCAAGATTAGGTACAAACACATGGAGGGGGGAAAAAACTGTGTTCACTTAAGTGGGAAACAAGTGAAAAAATTTGGACAAAAAAAAAAAAAAAAGGAGCTCCGAATTGAACTACGTATGTCAGTAACCGGTACTAATAAGACTCGTTTTACAACTTCTAGATGGTACGGGCCGAAGAAATCGCAGGTTGTCATCCCCTCGCTTCTTGCCCTTGTGCAGGTTTGGTTGTGATCTTCTAGCTCATGGTAGGACAATTGAAATCTTGGGTGATTCATTTTCTTCAGGTTTCCGTCGTGAGTCTGAAACCTCTATGATCACACGTAGTGGACGTTGTTACAGTCGATCACCCCCTCTTCCGGCTCTTCCACACTTTCGTTAGTCTTGGCAAAGAAATAAAGTTACTAGTAAAAGAGAACCAACCCTTTTGAGGTCTATGGGGCCTTAGCTGCATTATTTCAAGCTTGACAAAAAAGTTGAAAATAATTCAGTGAATACACTACTGAAAATACAATATAAAATGCCTTTGTCGTGCAAAAGAATGATTAAATTTTGAAATTAGGTAAACGGTAATGGGAGATGCTGCCAAGCTGCCGGATCGGCGTGGACGGCTTGGATCTGATCCGAGTAGATAAAGATCTGAGCCGTCCGTTGCTCGGATTAAGATCCGAGTTATCAATTGTCGATATGAACGGCCAGATGAGTCGCTCGACATCACTGTCAAGCGAAGTGCTTGGCAGCATCCCGGGTTTTTTTGGTAGTATATAATATTGTCCTGTTACTCACACATAAATGACATGAAGAAGGCCTTTTTAAAAAGAGAGAAAAGTCGCCATGTGACCCAGTCAAGTTTTTGTTTGGTTGGTGTAAAGTAGTTCCCACTTTATACACACCAAAGTATTCCCAACATATATCTCTCGTCACTGTAGTAGTCAATTTTGGACGAGATGAAACGCACTAAATTTCCCTTAAATCTTTGGTATGGTATTTTCGTAGGTTTTTGTTCAATTTGTTTCGATGAAAATGTAGACCGAAATAAAAAATAATAATAATAATAATTACGTAAGACGACAGTAAGAATAAAAATACCAGTTGTTTGGAACTTTTTCATTTTTAATAATCTTTTTTTTTATATTTTTAAACTCCTCTCGTTGAGACGGGTGTAACCCAAAAAATAAACCATGAATCTAAAAAAATCCCAAAAAATAAACAAAAAATACCAGGGTTGAGTTTCCCCTAAGTTTATGGTATCTCGCTAAGACGGGTGATTAACCCAAAAAATAAACCTTGAATTAAAAAAAAATCCCAAAAAATAAGCAAAAAATACCAGGGTTGAGGTTCCCCTAAGTTTTTGGTATTTTGACTATATATTCTAGCTTATAAGAAAGAATCCAATTAGGAAAGTAGTATGCCCCTGTTGCCTACGGAGTCTTTTTCAATGTTGTGTCTTGTTTGGACCAAAATTTGGAAAAAAAAATTCAACTCAAAAAATAGTCATTACCTCTACTTTCAATCATTATTCTCTTCTCATTATTCCTATCTCTAATTATTATTCACGCTTCTCTTTTTATGTCTCTACATTCATTATTCCTGCTTCCAATCATTACTCTCATAAAAAAAATCAAAAATTTCTAAAGAAACTCACCCAAACACAGCATAAAAAATACACTGTGGTGTGGAAAACATGAGAATTTTAAGGTGAAAAAAAGAAAAAGGACAGATCCTTACCGTAGCTGTAGACATTTATATATTATTATTGCGAATTTCAATATCAGGGTGAAAGGAATGCAAGGGAAATGGTCACATGGCCCCTAACCTCATACCGTACTGATAATAGAGATTCCTCATTAATGAGGAGAACAAGTGGTTAACAATTTGACGTTGATGGGCAAACGATGCTTTGAGAATTTGGTGAAGTGGTTGGTTCCGAGTGTCCCAAATCTACCTTATTTGATCATTTATTTTACTCAGCCGAGTTGAATTAATGGACAAGGGGAAAAGAGACAAAAAGAAAAAAAAAAAAGAAAAGGAAGTGAGAAGCCGTCATCAATGTCCATGTTTTTCATTAAATATGAAGTATTTATATAGGTTAAAATACTAAGAATTAAATATTATAGCTAAAGGATTAAGATTGTTGTTTGATCGTTAATTTTCGGATTGAGCGCCAAATATTCTAAGCGTTGGGCCACCGGAGGGTTTCCGGGATCGTTAGCTTTAGAGCCTAAAATTAATCGAGATGTGCGCAAGCTGGCCCGAACAGCTGGTCATAATAAAAGGGAAAATGACGGCCCATGACGTGTTTCGATAATTAATATTCACCAAAACACGTCCTTGGCCGTCATTTTCCCTAAAAAAAAAGAGAGTACAACTAATGTCTTGATTGGATTCTTTCCTCCGAAATCCCACGGTTTCCACCCCCCTTGTGGACCCCAATGTGCATTCATAGCAGTAATTTAAATCGTTCATCTTGTAGCACCCGCAGAGTAATATATTCACGCAAAAAATTAGCTTAATCAGACATCGATAACTATATCAAAAATTAATTATTGGTTTATAAAATAAATTGGTCATGAACTTTTTAACTTTAATAAATTTATCGGACATCCATTATGTAAACCAAAATTTAATTTTTTATATACCTATCGATATCCAATTAAGCTGATTTTTTGAGGGTACATATCATTCTGCAGGCTTTACAAGATTAGCGTAACAAACGCACAATAGGACCCTCACAAAATGACAGTGGTGGAAAGCTTGGGGTTTCCTTCTGAGGTCAATAGAATTTAAACTCTCAGTTTTTTTTGGTTTGTTTGTTTTTGTAAGTTACTGTAATTTAAACTCTCAGTTCATACGTTATTACTATTGTTTTTACTTCTGTTTTCTCATTTCTCTCCTTGAATTATTTCACATATTCAATATCCAAATATCCAACAAATTTATTTTTTATTGTTGTAAAACGGACAGTAGAATTATTACCCAAAAAAGAGAATCAAAATGTTTGCCAAATGACAAAAGTTTGACACATAAAAAACACGTACAAACTACCTACCAGTATAATTGTTGATATGAGGAAAAGTCAAAAAAGAGTTCTTGTTTGGTTGCAAGATGATGGGAATCTCACCTAAAGCAATTAGGTTATTTTCTCCCCCCGAAAACGCTACGGGACCAAATAATTGTAGGGCCTACTCCGGGTCCCAAGTAAATGATTCAAACCATTAGATTATTTTAAAATATTCTTTCTAGTGATTGTATAATTTTAGGTCAATTGGATAAATGTAAGTTCGTGATCCATATGTCGAATGTTTCGTTCGGAACAAGATCCTAAACTCTTAAACAAAAAGTAATTATTTACGTGGAACCCGAAGTGAGCTCCGCAATTGATTTGTATCCCATCGGTTCCTAACTGTTGGTCCCCGTAGAAGGTCTCTTCCCCAAGGGATTATTTACCGGAAGTAAATTTTTTTGCTCGGTAGTATTAGTTGCTAATTTATACCTATATGGGGGTATTTTATTCGTATATATATGTATACACGTGTATCAAAACTCGTGTTATAGATCTACGCCTCAGTTTGAATTATTTATCAATTGTTATTTTTTATATAATTCAAGTGTTTGGGTCAACTTACGTACATCTCAATTAATCATAAGGGATCAATCCTCTTGGGAGTTAACTGTTTAATTGGTGCACCAAAGGCTTACAACTTTTACTTGATTGGTTGCAAGCCAATCGGGGGTGCTGTAGTGTGTGGTGTGATAGAACCGGCCGACCATCTTAGCAAGAACCGGCTCGAATTTAATCCGAGCTTCTATAAATTCGAGCTGTCCATTACCGAAAGGAACAGCCGGATCGGTGGGGGTGCACTACAGCACTAGTCCCGGATCCCTAGCGAAATGGCAACCATGTCTGCAAATCCAAAACATTTGTGGCCAAACAAATTAGGAATATGTAACTCCAAAAACACTTCATGCACTAGCCAAACAGGCCGTTTTCCCTATTTAGCAAAACAAGGGAATCCACTACGTCGTCGAAGGATGTCAGGAAATTTTTTTTTTTTTTTTGATCCGCAAGGATGTCAGGATTGATACTGCAAAAAATTAACTATTGCTAGTTGCCGTTTACATCTCGCTCTTACGGTCAGTTTGGACTAACTTTTAAGAGGGGTTTTTTTTTCCCCCTCTTTTTGTTACCTCTTAATTTTTACAAGATTTGGGTTAGATTTTTGCGTTGTACTTTCCGTCTCAATGAGATAAAAGTATAAAAACATAAATTTAAGTTGGAAAATTTTCATATAATAGGCGAAATAGATCCAAAAAAGGAGTCGAGAAGAAAAATACAATGTGATAATTTAGACCCAAATCTTGTACCGATTTGGAGAAAAAACAACAAAAAAATCGCGTTAAAAAGCCACTAAAAATTAGTTCAACCTCATCATTAATGTCTCTTGCCTACCTTCACACACACAAAAAAAAATTACTATACCATAAAAGAAAATTAGGAGCTGATGAAATTAGTGGGGAAAAAATCTAAAGAAAAGGGTTTAAACTGAAGGGTACGGTTGATCTCATCATACTGGAAACTATGGTGAATACTGAGTAGTATCTCAATTTTAACTGTCTGATGCTCATAATTCGTTCACAAATCATGTAATCGGATGATTACTTCCATTATTTGACTCATTAAAAGTTTGTTTTTAATCGTTTAGCTATCTAATCCAAAAAAAGCTTTAACTCCTTTTGAGGCTAGCTAATTAATTTGGTAAGTCTGGCTTGCTTAGTTTGTACTGCACACATACGTTGTGAAAAACGGGTACTTCCGTTCGGGTCCTGATCGGCTCTATTACAGTTCGTCAATAAAAGCTCGTTTCGGAAACAAACTAAACTTAAACACGTTTCAAGGCTCATTAAACTTCATTTCCAGTGTACCCAAAAAAAAAAAGGGCTCATTAAACTTTTAGTGTAAAGCTTGAACATCAAACAAAGGACTGTTTTGAACCCCAATCGGTGACAATGCGGAAACATAACTAGTAACAGCTTTTGATCCCAAAATTTTAGTCCCACCCGGCCAGCTCCCATCAAGGTGGTCCATCATCTCTCTCTGCCTCTTTGTTTTTTTCGACGACTGTCTCGTTTAGTTTACGCGCACCTCGATTAATTCTCTCATTTCCGATCAGGTCAAAAGCAAGTCATTCACATCGGAACTCGAAAATTTACAAAAAATTTCTTTTTTGCAATCTAACCCCGAAAAACGGACTGCACATTTGGGTTTTGTGGTCCATCTATCTGTCCCTCTCTTTCTCAATCATGGCAAGTATATGTAACCACAAGGCCTAGCTCATGGTCCATACTTTTGGTACACGGTCAACTTTGTCCACCACTATTATTTTTATGTGTACGTACACATGTTTTATATGTGCACCTAATACTTTATGCTACTACTACTACCTTGATATGATTAATTCTGGTGGGTTCCAACAATCGAATCCAATTGGTATTTATTACTTTAATTGTCTTAAGCTCCACTCATTCTTTCGAGACTTTTTAAAAAGAGATATTTCAAACGCCAATGAAAATGCCATCTTAATTGCAAACGTTTCATAGATTAGATCCGCCCAAAAAGAGATGGATTTTCTCGAATTTGGAAATCCTGTAGTGCAGTCCGCACTATAGAGCTGTAAGACGGCTGATCCGGCCGTCTATTTCGACGCCGACGGCTTGGATTTAATCCGAACTCCTATTGATCTGGACCATCTATTGAAATCCAAACCGTCTATTGCCGAAATGAACAGCCGGATCGGCTGCCCTACAGCCATGTCTAGGCTCTCAACTGCTTATCATGGGATTTGAAATCCTTCAGGAACATACTCTGGATAGAAAGAACAAATTTTGCTCAAAATTAGGCTTAATTCCTCCGTTTTATATTGCCTGTCTGTTTTTAGAATCGTATCATTAATGGGATAAAAAAACAACTCTTTTTTTGTTCCTCACTGATGTTTTTTATTTTTTTTTAGCACTTTTTATTTTTTGAAATTTTAGTTGAGATCTTAATTTTATTTTTCTTAAAAAAATTATGCATGAATATATTCCAATTCCCTTGGCCATGGACCTTCCATCATGGTCCGAATAACCAGCCTTTTTAATTGATCGGCAAAAGATAAATTTTATTAATCTCGATAAGGGTACATTGAGCATCCAATAGAACATTGAATGAAACACCAAAAGGGCCAAGCGCAAACACCAAATGGGCCAAGCTCGAAGCTCCGCGTAACTAGCCTTTGAGGCAATATGGATAGGGTACGTAAATAATGGAACGAGTTCGAAAATAAAAAATTAATATGAGACTCAGAGAGTACTGGATATTTTCACTATTTTATTTCTACTTGTTTATTGAAACTTGGAAGGAAATTGAGATCACCAAAATAAAATAAAATAAAATACTTGCAAGGAAATTCCATCTCTCTCTTCTTTATTTATAAATCCGACGAAATTCCATCTGTATGGGCCTCCATTCATCCTATCTTCTACGATTATATCCCTGAAGCCCATGGGCCGTTATCGATTATGAACTTGAGGCCCAAGAAAAGCACAAAAGCGTGCACCGCTCCCATTAACTTTACATACACGTGTCAACTTCTTACTATCGTTTCACGCTCTTTCTGTGCATCAAAACGTACTGTTAACAGAACCCTGCGGCGTTTAGGGTTTTAGGTGGCGATAAAACATCGAGTGGCTTCTCTCTCACAGGGTTTTAGCGGAAGCTCGGATTACCACTAGAGATGGCTTTCTGGGGTTCGTTTTCGATTACTTTTTCGAATTTCCAAAAAATGCTTTGGATTCTTTGTGTGTTTGATGTATAATTTTTTTTCTCGCAGGAGTTGAGGTAAAACCAAGCAAACCGTACACTCATCGATTCGATGATGAGAGCGGAGCAAAGCTTCACATATCTCAGGTAATTTAAATGTGGCTTCCGGATAATTGAGTTATGTGATGTGCGTGTGTTCTAGTTTGAAAATGATATTGATTTTTCAAGTTTGTTGTTCGTTGCGTTTCTAGTTTCTTTGTCAGTCAAGATTTCAGAGTTTGTCTCTTCGTAAGTATGTAGTGAAATTCTACAACATCGACCGTGAAGATAAACAGTGTTTCAGGAATCGAATTTTTGTTGTCTTTTGAGGGTTTTTTTTATCTGCATTTTTTTGAGGCAATTGCGAGCATAGTTGTATGTTATGAGATACGAATCCTACCGTCTCCTTCCAAAAACTATACGTATCCCACCCCGTATCCTTTTTGTACTCAAATCTTACGATATGATGGCGTATCCTACGATATATTTGCGTATCGCGATTTAGTATGCATCCTATGAGTTATTGAAAAAAAGTCATACCATATTTTAATAAGTGGAACACCACGTCTAATCTAATTATGGTGACGTCCAAACCATTGAAAGAAAACCAAAACTAAATCCGTTAGAGCTCAGACGGAAAAAATAACATATTTCGATCATGTTTTACTGTTTTACATGAATCAGATCAGGGCTCTTCTTCTCTTCCCTTGACCAAGGCATCAAAAAGCCTCAATGTGCTAGACCTCTCTTGGGAGACTTGGAATTTTCATCCTAAAAACATATTTTTCTATCTGAAACACTATTTTCCATCTATATAACAGAGTGTAATTAAGTATAACTAACTTTTTATTGTATATTAGCCTTTGTTAACGCATCTTACGTTACACGATATGTATCCCGATTTGATTCATGAAATGAAAAAAATGATACACAATATGTAGCCCGATTTGAAAACACTGATTATGAGGATAATATCTCATGCTAACTTTTTTAGGTTAATCAGTAGAAGAATAAGGGATACTACATAAATCCTGTGAGGGTCCGTAAGAACTAAATCAACTAATCAAGCCAAATAGACAACAACTAAAGAGAGAGCCCTGCATGGGGAAGAAATAAGCTAAGAAGGAAAGACTCCAAAAATGAAAAATTAACAATATATTCTTGTTTTTTGAAAGATTTGACCTTCTGAATCTAATTTGAGAGTGTACAAGGGTGGCCAACTAGGGTGGCCCTAGGTGGTTGGTTAGATCCCATGCTAACTTATTAAGCATTTGCCTAGCCAAAAAAAAAAAAAAAACTTATTAAGCATTTATTTTAGGGTAGTGATAATGCCAAAACCGTTTTTGTTAGTGCCAAAATTCCAGCGCATAAAAGTCTTGTACACTGCACATGGTACAAGTACTTTGTGCACTAGAGTTTCGGCACCAACAAAAACAGTTTTGGCATTATCATTTCCCTTATTTTAAACTTATTATGGATTTCTCTTTCAGATACTTGTGTTTTATTTCTCTCAACTTTTTATGATTATTTGGGTCTTGGAACAGTAGTTTGATGTATAGCCCATTTCTTATTGGTTTTGAGAACGTCGCCCATATCTTTAGCTCCTTCGAGGTTCTTTGCATTTGATATGAGATGAAGATTCATAATGTTGATTACATGATAAAGGACTCATGAGATTGGGGTTGGGGTCATGCGTGTGTGAATAGGAAAATTTGAGTCTATTCATATGCTGTAAGGTTGTGGCTCCTCATCTCACCCTTCATCCCACTCCACGTCTAACTATGATATTGCAATGGGATAGGAATGTGCTTGTAGTTTTTGTAGGTACTGTAGAATAGCTCCATCAAGTCAAAGTCTTCTTGATTGTTGTGTTCGGTAGAATTCAAAGACATTATGTACCATTTGGTGATTCAGGCAACGTTGGGCACCGGTTCATCCACAAAGAAGAGCATACTTCAGTGTAACGTGGGAGATAAAAAACCAGTTTACTTGTGCTCTTTGTTACCAGAGAAATTTGAGAACTGCCCGCTGAATCTTGAATTTGAAGAGGAAGATGAAGTAATCTTCTCAGTTATCGGCCCTCATAGTATTCATCTTTCTGGTTTCTTTCTAGCTGGCACCCCAGATTGTTGCAGAGATGACGATGAGTCGTATCCTTTGGATTTTTTTCTGAACTGGTTTTGCATGAATCAGAAGGGTTTTTTCAACTTATTCTTGGTGTCCTTATGAACAAAAGGCAACATTAAGCTGATTGACATACCCATGTGACTTTGTTGTTTGGATTTTGTAAGTTCTTTAACTCTGGTAGTGATTCTTATGGGGAAGATATTGCCGGGACTGAATCGGATGAGTCTACTGATTATGACATTGAAGATGAATATGATGACGACAACAACTTTATTGTTGAGGATTTGGATATGTACCCGCCCTCACCCGTCCCGAACAGTGGGGGTATTGTTCTGAAGCTTATTGAATCCTTTCTTATGAATCTGTATAGCCTACAAAATATTGAGTTTTCTTTTCGTTGCAATTTACCAATGCCATGCTTGTCAAACTAGCTCGATTATTCTGGTTCTGACGCAGGAAAACAAGGTAATTTACTGACGGCACGAAAATCTACTGCCTACAGTATAAATTAGAGTGGGGCCTGGGGTGTTTTTTCGATTTGGATATGTACCCGCCCTCACCCGTCCGAACAGTGGGGGTATTGTTCTGAAGCTTATTGAATCCTTTCTTATGAATCTGTATAGCCTACAAAATATTGAGTTTTCTTTTCGTTGCAATTTACCAATGCCATGCTTGTCAAACTAGCTCGATTATTCTGGTTCTGACACAGGAAAACAAGGTAAGTTACTGATGGCACGAAAATGTGCTGCCTACAGTATAAATTAGAGTGGGGCCTGGGGTGTTTTTTCTTCTTTTTTGGGTAGGGGGGGGGGGGGGGGGGGGTGGTGTGGTGGGGGGGAAGGGAAGGGAAGGGGAATGGTGTTGGAATTCTCAAAAAGGCCTTTGATTATCCTATTTGTACCCGTAATCGTATGCAAAAGAAAGGTATCAACTATCAAGCAATTAGAGCTGAAGAAAAATTCAAACCTTCCAATGGTGAATGGTGAAAAAGTTTTTGCAAATTGCATACAATAAAGATTGTTTTTTGTTTCTGGTAGCAGATTGTAGCGAGGTAAATAGCCTTATTTACTGATGCCTTGTTTGGTTGGGTTTTTGGAAAAAAAATTCCAACTTCAAAAACACTCATTACCCATACTTCTAATCATTACTCTCATTTCTCTCTCCACTCATTACCCTATCTCCAATTATTAATCTCATTTCTCTCTATCTCTCTCCACACATTACCTCTATCTCCAATTATTACCATAATTTCTCTCTCCACTCATTACCCCAAAAGCCAAACTCAAAAAATTTCAAATCTCCATCTGAACAAGGCATCAATAATTCAAGTTTCACATTCCTATTTAAGTTTCTAATCTAGTGTTCTTGAATCTTGGAGTTCGTAGGCTATTAATTTCTCCAAGTTTATCAGTGCAATGTGCTTTGTTAGCTGTTACAGCATAGAGAGCCTAATATTCCTCAATCTAAAATTTTGTTGGTGTTCAAATTTTCAGTGGTGATTGAGGAGATTTTGGATGATGAAAAACCTGCTGATGGGAATGGCATTGCTAAACGAGGAAAGAAGAAGGCCCAGTTTAGCACTTCTTATGACAATGGCGACTCTGAGAGACAACTTATTCTCAAGAGTGATACTGGTGCCTCAATCTTGGAAAGTGAAGACGAAGATGGCTTTCCAATTTCTTCGCCTCAAAAGAACAAAGCTGATGCTGGGAGTATTAAAGGGAAAGCAGGACAAAACAAAGATACAAGAACAGATGATGAATCCAAGAAGGGGACAAAAGGTGACCGTGCCTGTGTTGAAATCTTAAAAAGAAAGGTTGATGCTATTCTTCAAGTTGGTGAACAAAAAAGGTCAGCATCTGAATCATTATGGTCGCATTGATTTTTGACCTGCTAGGTGATAAGATTTTCACTATTATTTGTTTCGAGTACATTTGGAGCTTAATTACAAGTTGATTGCCTTGACAATTGCTGAGATTCTTTCATTTTATTGGTCCTAATCTCTTTTTAGCAGGGAAGCCAATGAGCAGTTGGGTTCTTCACTAGCAAGTGCTGAAGTAGTTCCTGAAGCTGACAAGAAGAAGAAAAAGAAGAAGAAAAAGAATGAGGAAAAGACTGGTGACGCTGGCAGCAAGAGTAATATACAGACTAAGGCTGCTACCACGGACATGGAGCAGGATCAACCAGTTCAGAAGGAACATGATGAGAAGTGAGTGCTTATTGATTTTGGAAGCTAATAATTATACCACTGTTCTACTGTGCATTGAACTTGTCGATCTGCATGCTTCTCTCATTGGTAATCTTACTCCGTTAAAAGTATTGCGAAAAAGTTAGAACAGAAAATAGAAGGAAAAGAAGAGGAGAGATAAAACTTGAAGCTATGCAGGGGTTTCATCATGTGGGAATTATCATATCTTCAAGCCTGCAGCAATGTTATCCAACTAAGAGTCTAAGACCCGTTATCAGAACCATTGATGCATGTTTTTCTTTTCCCTTTGTTTTTTTCTCACCTAAGATATTAGCTTCTTTCAGAGGCGATATTGCAGCTTTTGTGTAAGTGTCCGTAATTGTAAATTTGTAACTACATTGTACGCCTCTTTTTTTTTTTTGTCCTCATAGATATGACACTCTGCTCCTCCATTGAAAATGGAATGTCTCGTATCAGTTTGTAATTTGTATATTTACCACCGGATGCAATATGTAATATAGTCTCAACTACCTGCTCTACTCTTAGAGTACAAATGTAATCTGCACATAGCGTTAGTTACACTTTTGAGACTTTTTTCTATTGAGTGATTCTATTTAAACAGAACAATTCTTTCTAGCCCAAGGTTTCTCTTTACACTCATTTACCTCATCTTTAACCTAATTTTTTTCTGCCACTTACTTTTCAGCCAATGTCATTGCCCGGGAATTGCAAATAACAGTGCTCTCACTTTGACTATTCTTACAAAATCTTGAGAGTATAAATAACAGAGCATCAAATACCCTCTGCAATTTAAAGCTTCAAAGCTCTTTCATTATCTTATATCGTTTCGAGTTTGATTTATTGTATTTTTCGCGTCATGCCCTAATTTTCACTATTGGTTTGTGCTTGCAGTGCAATTAATTGCCAACTGTTCTGGGAAATTGTGGTTGATACTCTGATATATTGAGTTTAGCGTTAAGTTGAAGACAAGGTGCATGTAAGAGTGGATTAAATTTTTTACTTGGTCGTAGAAGAAAATTGGGGCCAAAAAGAATTTTTATGGATTCAAATAGAATCACTATTTCCTATTCGATCATAAAATGCAACATTTAAAATAGGGATACATTGCCTAAAAAGTGAGGAGAGAGGGGGAGGTAGATTTATTGGGAGAATATTCTTTGTAACTTTTACAAATAAGTGATTAGACGGCTACAACCTTCACATAAAAGATGATCGGACGGCTGAAGAGTTACTCATGTTTTGTATGCCTAGACATTTTCCGCTTTGTTTCATAACAAAGATTGATATATGCCTGTATTCATTGCTTAGATGGAGTAATTAGTTTTAGCATTGGTTCTAATTGTATTATGATGTTAATGCTAGATACAAGGTAGTAATTTTTGGTGGATATGTCAGGGACCTTGACATTGATGCTGACTCTAAGGCTGAGGAAAAGAAAAGGAAGAAGAAAAAGAGCAAGAAGCAGAGTAGCAATACAGATACCGACCTTAGCGTTCCAGAGAAGATTGTATCTACTAAAGAGGACATAGAGAAGGAAACTGGATCCAAGCCATTTCAAGTAAGGACCTTCCCCAACGGATTGGTCATTGAAGAGTTGGCAATGGGTAAGCCGGATGGGAAGAAAGCTTCTCCTGGGAAAAAGGTAAAGCTCTGTGACACTTCAGATGTAATCTACAAGATTGGATCTGTCAAAGGATGGTTTCCTTCTGAGATGCCATGTGGTCCATATTAACTACTCATCTAGTGTGTTAGAACTTAGAATGTGTGAGACACATGGTGCAAACGTGCAACTTCTTGGCAAACCAAAAATAGAAGGCACCTGTTACAACTTTGGTTTTAGTTGAGTCATACCTTTCTAGACTGGTGGAATTTGTTGTAAACTATTATGCTGCATTTTTTCCTATTACTAGATGGTACACAATCATACTAGGTCCGCTCATCCATGCACCATGCATTAGAACTTAGAAGTACCAACACTAGTACGGTTTTGGCTACATTTTTACCCAAAAGAGGAAAACAAGCTAAGAAGGAAATATGTGCATATAATCTTTGGTTTCCACTGCTATACTTGTGTTTGAGCATTTTTGTCAGTTATGACAGGAGTTTGTTTGTTTTCAGGTGAGCGTCCGTTATATTGGCAAGTTGAAAAAGAATGGTGAAATATTTGACTCTAATATTGGCAGAGCACCTTTTAAGTTCCGCCTAGGTGACTTTTATACTGAGTTTAAGCACATAGAGTCTGTGTTTGGATGTCATATTTATCGAGGGATTTGTAAAGGGAAAAGAAAATGAAAGGGCTTTCCGCCACATTTCCGAGCTGTGTTTCCCTTGGATTTTCTTTTCTTCCTAAAATTTCCTTCAAATCAAATATCCAAATGCAGCTTTGAGGAGCTTTTATCAATTGTGTTGAATTGTTTTGCTTTGTTGCCCCCAGGAGTAGGAGAAGTAATTAAGGGCTGGGATGTTGGGGTCAATGGTAATATATTTTACAATTCAAGAGACTTTTCATATATTGTTCCTTCATTTTATTTGCAAATTGAAATGAATTATGAATGACATTTTTATTCGTATCTAATCATCAGGCATGCGTGTTGGGGACAGAAGAAGACTCACAATTCCACCAGCCATGGGGTATGCAATTGCTTTTATTTCCTATGCTTACCTATACTTGTATAAGATGGACTAATTGAATACCACACCCACCTTTCATTTAGTTTACGGGTCAAACTGAATCATGTTTTTAGCTACTTAATTTCAATTTTTCACCACCCACGTCAATCATTTGTATTTTTAACCTCTTCATGCAAGTCTGCCCTTTTCAATCTTCATACTTCGACCTGCAAATGGACACTTTATACTGTTTATGTCTGACAAATTCAAATTATTGTTTTTCTAGCAAGTGGATTGGGGTCTCGCAATTCTTAGATGACACTCTTTGTTGACATAAAAGATTTAAAGCTTATTCTATAGAATGGAAAATTGGGCCTTTTATGAGATACTGTTTTGTTTCTCCGTGATGGCATTCATTCGTTTGCATGTATGATGCAGTTATGGGGCTAAAGGTGCTGGTCGAGCAATTCCACCCAATTCGTGGTTGGTTTTTGATGTTGAGTTGGTAGAAGTCCGTTGATCCTCTTCTAGCAAGTGAGGTAATTGCCCGTTCTTCTCGTCAATTGGGAGCATACAAGAGCAGTTGAAGGGGTATGATTCTCTGTATCCCAGTTTTGGAAATGGTTGTAAAAGAGTGGCCATATGAGAGAGAGGACTTGTTGCTGCTGCTTTCTTTTTTGTTTTGCAAAAAATGGAGCCTAAAACAAATTTGGGAGTTATTCACTTGAATCTATACAAAAGTTGTATTTTGGGGGATTGTTTTTCCATAATATCCGGGTTTGCAGATAAAGAATTACTCATTGCATGGTAGTCCGGTGTTAGGCACCATGTACTCCCATAGATTTAACGCGGTTCAAACCTCACTACTATAACTAACAATGTTGTTGACTTTCACCAACCAAAAGAATATGCTTTTCCTTTCTAGAAATTGGTTGGTAAGATCATATTTGATATGCCTTATTAGCTTGTCTAATTGCTATCTTGGAGCTTATTGAGTATAAGCCTTCTTTGATGGGTAAATGGACGAATCCTGATCATGGTGACAGCTTTTGATTTTGATAAGCGATCGTACTTTTCCCGTGAGGCGTGAGGGCATGGTTGTAGGTTGCTCTTTACCTAGGGAATATTTTGGTCATTGCTAACGAATCCTGATCATTTTTTTTTTTACGCCGACGAATCCTGATCATGGTGACAGCTTTTGATTTTGATGAGCGATCATACTTTTCCCATGAGGCGTGAGGGGCATGGTTGATGGTTGTAGGGTGCTCTTTTTACCTAATGCACCGACCCTGATTCGAGTCTTTGACCCTGGAAGATTATTGGGTGGTCCTGATAGTCGCATGTCTAAGCCTCTATAATCAAGCGTAACTTCGTATGAATGTGTGGTGAGTAAGAGAGTTGGTGTGGGATGTGGTCCTTCGAGCACCACCCAATAACTCTTGCTTAATGTTTAGAAGTATTTTCTCTTCCCCTCTTCCCATCGTGGCGATTGTTATGGGAAAAAAGACTCAACCCTTTCTGAGGTGTTTATGGAACGGGGTTCACTCATTTCGTCCTTTTTTAAAGCTTTCACTGGACTTGTCGGATCATGTCCACACTTGTGCCGAATCCCATGTGAAAGCCAAAATTTGGCATCAAGAATGGCAAAATCCTCTCTACCCCTTGTGTCAAAGTTAATGCCAAACTTTGGTAGTGCCATTCTTGGAGCCAAATTTGGCATGCCAAATTTGCCAAATCATCCAAGCTATTTGATTTGCATTAAAAAAGGAAATGAATTTAGTCCAATAATCTAGATTGGAACCGGTGCAGCTACGTTGATATTTTTTTGGCATTTTGAGCACACCAAAAAAGATTTTAACGTGATTTTGACACCGACAGATTGACTTGCTCTTATGTTTTTGAATTCTCACATCTGTTCTTATATAAACAGCTTTTATCTTCAAAAAAATTATATTATTTATTACTAGGTAATTAAATCATAGTCCTAAAACGGGTCTCCACTGAAGTTTTTTTTTTATTTATTATTAGCAAGTCTTTACTTAAGTTTCCATCTATGACATCAACATGGATTAAGTTCTCATCCCAAAATTGTGTAATTTACCAAATGGATGTTGCTAATGCTAAAACTATTTTTGTTTGCACCAAAAAATGTACTGCATAAAAGCCATGTACCTTGTCGGTACAAAACTTTTTGGGAAAAAAACTGAAATAGTCCTTGTAGTTAAGTATTTGTGTCAATTTGGTCACTGTAGTTGTAATTGGCTCGATTTACACTCTGTACTTTTCATTTTGTTCCAATTTGGTCCAATTACTAACTTCCACTAGTCTGCCGTTAGTCTTTTAAACAACAAAATCATATGGCTCCTTTTTTTTAGGGTTAAAATAGACTCGTTCGGCTAAATAAGCCAACTGACTTATTTTTTTTATCCTTATTCAAAATTTTTTCGTATTTGTTAGTTTTTCGTCAATTTTTTTGGGGTTATTGCATCGTCATGACGAGAGGAATCTAAAAAGTAAAAAATTATGATCGAAATCCAATTTTTTTTGAATAAGGACGAAAAAATTGCTTATTGGCTTATTTTTTTTCTTTATTCAAAAAAATTAGGTTTCGATCGTAATTTTTTACTTTTTAGATTCCTCTTGTTATGACGATACAATAATTCCCAAAAAAATGACGAAAAACTAACAAATATGAATTTTTTTTGAATAAGGACAAAAAAATAAGCCAGTTGACTTATTTAGCTGAATAGGGTTACTCATTCCAACTGGCTTATTTAGCTGAATAGGGTTACTCATTCCCCTCTTGCCCTAATATACCTCTGAACCAAAACACAGCTCATTCTTCCATTCTCCATTGATAAGGAGGCACTTGGGAAGAAATTTGGTTATAATTTTCTACAAAAAGTTGCCATCGAATTCAGCATTTTCATGATCAGCCATAAGGCATCATAACCGTTGATATTGTCTACATGTTCAACTTGTGGACAAATACTGAGATGCCTTATTTTTTCTGCATAGTACTGAAAATGCATATAGAACCATGTCCAAAAGTCACAATATGATATAGATCCAAAAGTCACAACATGATAAATAACCATGTCCAAAAGTCAGAATATTATATAAACTCAGTTCCAAATTTACCATGTCATAACCTAATACATAGACATAACAAACCACTCAACTAGGTTACAATAAACCTAACTTACCAGCCCAAGTGGTTACAAAAAATAGTACCCTGTCATTCCATTCATTTTCCTACACTTGGCCCATTCACTGATTCATAACTAGAAATGTTGAAAAATAAACCTAAGCCAATTTTTTCGTCTTTATTCAAAAAAAATTGAATTTCGATAATAATTTTTTTACTTTTTAGATTCTTCTCGTCATGACGATGCAATAACCCCCCAAAAACTGACGAAAAACTAGCAAATATGAAAAAAATTTGAATAAGGACAAAAAATAAGAAAGTTGACTTATTTAGCAGAACGGGTCTGTTTTAACCCCAAAAAAGGGGTCATATGATTTTGGTATTTAAAGGACTAACGGAAGTTAGTAATTGGACCGATTTGAAACAAAATGAAAAGTACAGAGTATAAATCGAGCCAATTATAACTACAGGGACCAAATTGACATAAACACTTAACTACAACGACTATTAGAGTTTTTTTCCCAAACTTTTTTATGCACTACAGTTTTGGCACAAACAAAAATAATTTTGGTTGTACACAAATTTTAAAGAACATAAAATTTGGATTGCACACAAATTTTAAAACGTAAAAGAAAACTCACAATCTAACGGCCCAAATACACTCCACACGAAGCACACCGTATTTTCAGCACAGAGGATCTCGGGTCAATGTTACCACCTGGATTCTAAGCGATTCTGAATTGTGAGGCGAGCATTTATCGACATGTATCAAGTGACAAAAACATCCACGAAATTGGGCAACAACTGGTATCTTTGAGTGCAGGTTTTCCAATCAAGAAGAATGGTAACTTTTCCAAACTTCGTGCAACTCTTAACAAACACAAATAGCATGCTAAAAACATGAATTAGAATAGACATAACACCATCTTCCACTAGGAGTCCTTTTCGATCATCAGAGTAATGGAGAACAAAATTCGCACTTGGCAACCAGAAGAGTGTAGTTCAAGATGAAATCTCAATCACAACACAAAGCTCAATATCACCTAGTATTCCTCCAGGAAACACCATACAAAAGAGCCGTAAAATAAGGTCCTCTCATAGCTTTAAAATTCCCCCAACAGATTAACATTCTATGCTAGCCACACTGACAAGTTCTACAAAACAAAATGCTTCTTAACACCGCAAATTTTTCAGCCAAGAGAAAGCAAAAAGGAAAGGGAGGATGGGGGAACCAGATTATAAAGCTTATTTAAGTACTTTTTAGTGAGAGTCTGGGAATTTAGTATGGCTCCACAGGCACGCGGTATTTTGCTCCTGCATAGATTGCTGCAGATCCCAATTCTTCTTCGATCCTAAGAAGCTGAGTGCAGAAAAAATGTAGGTCATGTTAACCTCGGTAATACCTCAGATAATATACGCCAAGACTAGCTACAACTAAGATAGAGAGATGAATGTGCATGAAAGTAAATAATCTTTCAGTAATAGCACAAATGTGACTTTGATAAAAAAAAATGAAAGGAAAATCTACAACGCCACTAAAACTAAGCCGTCAATGCCTATATAACTGGGACTAGGTTCAAGAACTTAACTGGGAAATCCGCACATGAGACTTAAACAAGGCAAGTCATTCATTCACACCAAATCTCTACTATTCTACGCTCAAAACAAGGCCAAAACTTCGTATAGAGAATATCAGTGGCATGTCTACTCAGGAAATCAAAACACATATGAAGACGGCCAAAGCATGGGCTGGTGGTAGGGATGCTTAGCAACAAAAAGTGCTCATTTTATCTATAGAAGCATCAACTACGAGAAAATGTTGTCTGAGTCTCCTAATGTCTAAACAATGCAATTTGTAAGCACATAAACGAGGAACAGATAATGGCTGCTTCATCAGTCATCTCCTCAGTATAGGCCCAAAGGCTATGAAATTCACCTGATTGTATTTAGCAAGTCGTTCTGATCTGCAAGGAGCTCCAGTCTTGATCTGACCCTGTTTCACACCAAACAACTGAAATCAGATACGATGAACTTGGGCCTAAAACCATATAGTGTGAAATTCTCTACAGCTTCCATCACCCTTTATTCTGTGTGTTCCAGAAATCAATGACATATTTCCAAGCAAACCATTAGAAGTTTGCAAGTTCATAGCCCAATTACCCCAATATCAGGACCCAAACTAGTACACTATAGTCCAAGTCCAGAAAACCAGGCAAATTGCCATGCAGTACACAAAACTGCAGAAAACTTAATGCCACCTTAAAGCTAAGTGTCACTGCATAGTGCTTGAAAATTCTCAAGGACTAAGCACAAGGAAGACAAGAAAATTTTCAAAACTTACCGTAGCCAAACCAACTGACAGGTCTGCAATAAAAGTATCCTCGGTCTCACCACTGCACTCGACAAACAACAAATAGATCAGTGATACTTTCTCAATAGAAAACGTGAATTAACCACAATCAGTCGAACCGGTTTTTGAGGGGGGGATACCATACCTTCGGTGGCTTGCCATAACACCCCAACCAGCATGTTTTGCCATTTTTACAGCTTCAATGCTTTCAGTAACAGAACCAATTTGATTAACCTGATAAAATATAAAAGTAACACATCGTGGCTTCTCTCTAAGATCTTTGCTATGAATTATTATTTTACAGTTAGTGACATGAAGCCAACTGCTGCCGAAGAATTTCATTGCGGGTTACACTGTAAAGGAACCGGATGCTAAAGCTTATGACAGACATGCTTCACACACGCATGCACACCCGCCAGCGCACACACGCATGCACTCACATACACATGATTAGGGAAAAAGGATAAAGAGAGCAGTGACCGTTACCTTCAAAAGGAGGGCATTGCAGCTCTTCTCCTTGATTGCTTTGCCTACACGCTGAACCACCCAAGAAGAAGAGATATGAAACACAAGTAAACTCTTGCAGTGCAGTGCTCAAGATATACCCAACTAAAATAACTTGCAACAAGTTAACGCCATATATCATAAACTTTACCTTGGGGTTTGTGACAAGTAGATCGTCACCAACAATTTGCACTTGCTCACCAACTTCATTGGTCATCTTGGCATAGTGTTCCCAGTCATCCTGATCAAATGGGTCCTCAATCGATACAATTGGGTAGTCAGCCACAAATGACTTGTATACATTCTTCAAACTGTCTCCCGATATCTTTTGTGATCCATCATTGTTCTGCAACATGAAAATCCAGTGGTTCAGCTTCTTAGAGTTACAGTGCATGACTATTTCAGCGAAGAACAGGACACATGTCAGAGTAGGTCCTCATAGTTTAGCAGCCAAACATCTTATAATTAGAAATAGGAGAACCTAATACTATTGTCATTCCAATCAAACTCGGTTCATAGAGTTTGATAAACACCTCTTCCTTGAAGTTCAAATCATATGTCTTATCCTTGAGATCATAGAACTCTGAGGCAGCAACATCCATTCCAATTACAACCTGCAAATAAAGCTAAGTAGTCAGATCAAGCCCAAAAGGATAACCTAGAATCACCTGTTGAGTAATTGAGAAAAAGCAGCTAATCATCAAAGATCAGAAAACTTGCTTTGCCAGTATATCCAGCTTTTGCTATAGCCGTCTTCAGCAGTTCAAGCCCCTCTTTGTTTTCCTGCAATCACATAACCGGGAAAATTACTGGAAACTCAACAAAGAAATGTATTATGCGAAATATACTCGTGGAATGGCTTCAATGTGTTGGTGGGAGTAGATAATTAGGCTTGCAATGGCTGCTTTAATTACTAGAACATGAAAGTGAGCTTGAGCTTAAGGGCTAACTGTGCAAGCATTAAATTAACCTACCACGGCTTGACTACTGTGCTGTGCGGTCTCCATTCAAAATATGGATTAAGTCATAAAAGGTAGTACAAGTTGGCTTTAGTAAACATGGAAGAACAAATGTCGTAGCTAGTTTGAAATCCTAATAGTTCATAATTTGAGGACTTACAGACCTGAATATTGGGAGCAAAGCCACCTTCATCACCAACATTAGTGGCATCTTGACCGTATTTTTTCTTAATTACAGCCTGGAAAAGCAGACATAAGAATCCAATCAGCCCAGGATAGAGCCATTTTCAGAGAACACAAATGAAAGAGGGAAAGCAGAAGACCTACCTTCAAGTGGTGATATACTTCTACACCCATCTTCATGGCTTCTTTGAAACAAGACGCCCCAACGGGAAGAATCATAAATTCCTGCATTGCCAATTTGTTGCCAGCATGTGAACCCCCATTGATGACATTGAATGCAGGAACAGGCAGCACCAAGTTTTTGTTCCCAGCAAGATTGGCGATGTGCTGCATAATAGACATAAGACAGGAATTAAGCACCATAAATATGGCTGAACAACGCAGAGCAGAATGGAAGTGACTGCTTAGAATAGAACATACCTTGTAAAGAGGAATCTTTTTCACCATAGCCCCAGCTTTACATACAGCAAGCGAAACAGCCAATATAGCATTTGCACCAAGCTGACATAGTTAAAAAAGGTGGAAAGATGAGATTAATTGAGCTTCTGATCATCAGCAGGGAAAAATAATATATTGATTCATAGCTATTGTTTATCTAGGCTCAAGAAACATCAAGAAACAAAAATGCATGGCACCTTTTGTTTGCACCATCCCCATTCGTTAACTGTTCCGTCAAGTTGTTGTACCATGAAGTTGTCAATTTGGGTCTGTTCTGTTGGGTCCTGTAAGATCATATAAAGTGTACCCAAAGCACAAACGATCAATTACTCCAGTACAAATTAATACTAAGAAATGAACACAGAAGCAACGTACCTTGCCAATCAATGCAGGTCCGATGATTGAGTTGACATTATCCACAGCCTGAACCATCAAAATTTAGGAACAACATAGTTAGTTCATAATCTCCATGACCAGCCACCAGATGATATTTCTACTATTCCGACAATAAAATCATAAAAATGCCAACTAATTATGCAAGCAATCAAAATCCCCATTGTGTCACATCAAATCAACCCTTTTCCATTAAGTTCAAAGACTCACAGAATACATGTATATTCTATAATCTAACTCAAGTTGGATATCCTAACAAGACAAATGAAGAATGATAAACTTAAAAACAAGAGAAATTTCTGGCAAGAAACCGTGTATTCACAGTTTACACACCTTCAGAACACCTTTTCCGAGGTAATCGGACCCCCCATCTCTCAATTCCAAAGCTTCGTATATACCTGACATTATCGTGGATGATAAGGAGGACAGTAAGTGCTCAATCCTATATGTTTTTTTCCAAAAAAAAAAAAAACATAAATCAACTTGTATAAACGTTATCGGACACTTCGAATTCACCTGTTGAAGCACCACTGGGAACTGCTGCCCTAGCGACAGTGCCATCATCGAGGGTAACGTCAACCTGAAATTCACCCCGGAATCAAGTAATATATCCACATAAAAAAACACATCCAGAGAACACTGGAGAAAAACAGCAGAAAATTTCGGTTCCAATGAACTTCGTGATTCGTGAGAAGCACAACAATCAATCTGGCCAAAACATTTGAAGCCATCTATCTATGTTGATCTCTCGTGTTACAGAGCTTGTTACAGACAATGTCAGAACTCATTTTCCTCCTCCCTCTTTCCCTCGTTTTCTCGCAAACCAAACGAGCATCGAAACAGAAAGATCGATGACTAATCATCGCATATCAACGGTTTTGACAGTTAAAAGAACGACACCATAACTTAACTAAGCCAATAACATTTGAATTCAGCCACCAATTGTGTTCTCTCGTGTTTACAGGGAAATCTCATCTCGAATTTTTCAATCCGTTTCCCTTATTAGGTCAGAACCAAACGAGAAAAGAACCGGATAGATCGTTTCAAAGACAAACTTATGCTTGATTTCGAGATCAAAGTTATGAACAAAGACTGGATAGAATCAAATCAAACTTACTTCCACAGTCGGATTCCCACGGCTGTCGAAGATCTGGCGGGCTTTGACGGCTTTGATCGTCACCATTGTTAGGTCAATCGCAAAACTCTTTCGATCGTTTTTCTGAAACTTTAAGAGTTTTCTGAGAAAATGAGGGAGAAAGTTGGTTGAGGCTTGAGAGTGGTACCAGTACATATAGTGAGAAAGTAGCTGAGTTCCTTATTTCACTTGCATTTTGATCTTGACCGTTGGATGGGGAGGTGAGGTGAGTGATTAACGGCTGTGATCGGTTTCTTGGGCATCACGAGACGCTCGTCGAGTTTTGGAAATTCGAATATTCGGTTCTGTGGAACTTTCTTTTTCCAACAGGGGAACCGTCTAATAAGGTGAGGCGGTTTCGTGCTAGAAAAGAGTTGGGCGCCCCCTAGTTTTGACCAATGTCAGACAACAATAGTTACTATTGTAATTTGAACCGTTTATTTTACAAAACACACAAATAATATTCTTAATTGGAAATCAGCTAGACGTCAATACTTATATGACAAATTAAATTTCTGTTTACAAAATAGACGGTTATGAACAGTTTAACTTAAAAAAATTAGTGACAGAATTAGGTAATCTGTTTTATAAACCAAAATTTAATTTTTCGATATAGCTATTTATGTCCGATCAAACTGATTTTTTTGAGTGAAGAAATTATTTTGTAGATCTTGTAAAATGAATGACTCAAATGACTGCGTAAAGGCCCACAATAAGCGGCGGAAAACCCCATGCTTTCCGCTTCATCCAAACAAAATTTATACTCTTGATAGGAATATCGAATATCAAAACAAAGATTATAGGAATATCGATGAATAGGTAACTTTTTTCTTTAATCAATACGCGTAATCTCTATAACGGTAATCAGAGATAGGTTAGAAGCTTAAAGTGTGGTGCGAAAGAGCAATTCTACAAATATACTCATTCCGTTCCGATTTATTTGTCTCTTTTCACTATTTAGAACCTCTTATAAAATTGTCTATATGTTTCAATTTATAATATTTTTATATGCAATATAGATCTTATTTGATAGATCTCAATTAGATCTAAAATATGATATTTTCAAAATTATGTTAAACATTATAGATTGTGAGATATAGACAATTTTTTAAAAGACACATATGTCGAAATTGGACAAACAAACTGGGACGGAGAGAGTAACTTTAAAACACTACTCTAGACACAACTATGTCCGAAACTGTTAGATATCCATACATTCACATATATCTAATGATTTTCTAGATGCAATTGTATTCAAAGTTGTGTTTTAAAGATATGTTCAGACTCTTTGGATGTGAAATTAGAAAACCCCCCCCCCCCCCAGTAAGTTTACAACAACTAATAAGAACATCCTCGGACTAAGAGCATCTTCAATGGGAGATATCAAATCATACATGGACATGTTAACGGTAACATTTTGACACAAAAATTCAATCCAACCCAACAGCTTTTTTTATGCCAATTCCTAAGTGGATTTGAAGGCAAGCCTTCTCATGCCAACTTTGACAACCTCCCTCCTCCGTGCCAAATTTCAAAAAATGACCATTTGTATTTTGACATAAGGGTTGAAGAGGGATAATTTGATGTCAAATAAATAGAATTTGACATAAGGGTTGGAGAGGAAGTTTTGATGTCAAATTGGAGATTCCAAAATGCCACATCAGCCTTCAAAAAAAAATTGACATCCCCAATTTGATGTCAAGGGTTGGAGATGCTCTAAGAATACAGCACCTTTGGGCATAGCCCAACCGATACGTTTGTGATTTTTATGGGCGAATCGGGTGTTTGAGAGTCAATTTTATTTGGAAAAATAACGGTCCAAGACGTGTTTTGATAATTAATATCCGCCAATGACATGTTGAGAACATTTGTTAATGCTGAAAATGTCATTGACGAGTAATAATTATCAAAAAACATTCTTTGCCGTCATTTCCCCATTTTATTTTCAATTTTGGAGACATAACGTTTTTTTTCTACTCCGTCAGAATTTTTTCAAATGTATATACACACAGGATGCATGCGAGTGGGCAAGGGTATTCCCAGTTTTAAAATTTTACTTAGGCGCGCAAAAAGTTGTATAGGCATGAACAGTGGCGTAAGCTGAAGACCTCTGGAGGCACTATGGAAACACCATCTTCAAAAAATATTTGTAACAAAATGATACGACAATAGTCAAAATACGAACTTTCTTCGTTAAAAATACTAGCAAAAGGTATTTTGTCTCGACGAGACGAATCAATGTCATAAAAATTTAATGCAAATTAACAAATACAAAAAGAATTTGAATAAAGACAAAAAAACAAAGGTCGTTTTGACTTATTAAGCCAAACTTAGAGCCTGTTTGATAAAACTGAAAACTGAATGTTAAATGCTGAAAAATTAAGTACTGAAAACTGAATGCTGAATTTTTTTAGCTGAAAAGTTGTTTGGTAAACATATTAAGTACTGAATTAAAAAAAAAGATAAATTAATTTTAGTTTCGATTCTCTCTTAATTTACTAATGGTCACAATGTACTTATAATAATGGTGGAATGGTGATTGTGGTGGTGGTGGTGGTGTATTGGTGGTGATGGAGTGGTGGTGGTGGTGGTTGTGGTTGTGGTTGTGGTGGTGTTGGAGTGCTGACGATAGTGGTGTAATGGTGGTGGTGGAGTGATGGTGATGTAATGGTGACAGTGAGTAGTGGTGGTGGAGTGATGGTGTAATAGTGACAGTGAATGGTGTCGGTGGATCGGAGTGATAGTTGTGCAATGGTGATATTGTGGTGGTGGTGGCGGCGGTGACGGTGTGGTCGTGGTGGTGGTAGTGTGGTAACGTTAGTGGTGGTGGTAGTGTGGTAATGGTAGTGGTGGTGATGGAGTGATAGGAGAGTGGCGGTGGTGGTGGCGAGAGTGGCGGTGGTGGTGGTGGTGGTATGATGATTAAATGCAAGTACACAAGAATTCAGCTAGAATTAAGTAGCTCAAAGCTACTCTTTTTTTTATTATAACTTTTTAGCCTACATTTTAAGTACCACTTAATTTGTTAAGCAATGTATAATGTCGTTATCAAACGTACTGAATCACTTATTACTTAATTGATTCAATTTTAAGTGCTGAATTTAAATTATTAAACAAGCCCTTAGCCTAAGGCACAATAGACCACAACGAGTTTTGCATGTTTTGAAAACTTTGCATGATAGTTTCATTGTCAATGCTTTCAAGTACGTCTCTCTCTATTTGTGCAATCATACTATATATCACTTGTCCATCGATCGCGTATTCGGTTGCGCCCACTAATTCTTCACATAATTCATAGCTGAAAAGCTAGTACTACTTCTTTTAAGGGTTGATGATTTTTCTATATAATACGTATGAGCTAGTTAGTACACTAGTTAGCATTCCTATCCTAGTAGGAAGGTTCTAACAAGATAGTACGGAACGTCAAAGGGATGGAAGCCCGCTTTTAATTCCTTTATTTACTTATCCTGCGATGCCCTTTCAACGGTAGCGGTCACAATCGGTAAAATTAATGTCAAAATTAAAAGCAAAAAGACTAATGGATAAGCTCGGTGTCTTCCGATCTCCACCATTTTCTGTGCAAGATCACTAAAAAATCTGAAATTTTGCACTGGTCCCACTGTAAATCCACCGCTGGCGTATGAACTCTTGAGGGGGACTGGCGGCCTTGTTTAGGCTTGTTCGGTTAGGAATTAGGGTTTTGAATTCAAAATAATTATCCTACTTCAACATTCACTCATTACCTCTATCTATAATCACTACTTTCATTTTTATCTCTCTCTAATTATTACCCCTATCTTCCTATCCTAATCATTACAATTCAAATCCAAAAATCTCAACCGAACAAGCAGGCTTCTATAACTTTTAGAAAAAGTTTTAATTTTGTCTATATTTGAATTTTTTTCGTGTTTGTTAGTTTTGCGTCAAATTTTTGTGACTTATCGATTCGTCTCAATGAGACCGAATTGGAAATATATATATATATATATATATATATATATATATATTTACTTTTACCCAATATTTTGAATAAAGACCACTTTTAAGTAAAAAAAATTTTTTTACTTAAAAGTGGTCTCTTATTCAAAATATTTGGGTATTTACTTTTTTTTTTACTTAAAAGTGGTCATTATTCAAAATATTTAGATAAAAGTAAAAAGTTTTAGTTTTCAGATTCGCCTTTACGAGACAAATAGAAAAACTAAAAAAATGAGGCACAAAACTAACAAACGCAAAAAAAAAAAATAATTAAAGACAAAAACAAAAAAGTGAAAAAAATTGTTAGTGGAACGACATCGACCAAAAGAGCCCCTCGATAACTTCAGGTACCAAATTTGCCATCATGTAACTCTGTTTATGGGCTGGCCCAGGGTACAGGCTGTTTTTTGATACAAAATTAATACTATAGTAGTAAAACTCTTTGGCTTATGATATGGACCTGCAAAGTGTGAAGCTAAGCTTGGTTTTAGGTTTGTGTGGAGCTGTTGGGTTGCTGAGATATACTACTATTTTCATATTTCTCTCTGTAATTTTTTCAGAAACATTGTATGTGGCCCTGTATCTAAGTAGTACCAGTACTTTATTCCACAAGCTGACAAGCCCTAACTAGAGTGGATGCTCTCTGGCCAGTGGCCTCTATACACCTATCTAAAAGACAATTGGAGTATTTTGTGACAAAGAGATAAGCCTTGTTTTGATAAGGAGCAATTAAACAATGAAGAAGGAATTAGGTATCTCTGCGAGTCTGCCGACAAATATCCTCTCTCTTCTTTTTCTTTCCATTTGATTGTACATCAACATTGATCTTTTTTCCTTTGCGTATTGGGCATTCCCGAAATACCACATGACATTGTCAGGTGATATCCCCGCAACTAAGAGATTGATCGTCATCATACCTTGTAGATCACTTCTTGTATTCTCTCAATTACCCAACAAAAATGAATAATAATGTCCCCACCTGACAATTTATTGTTACATAAACAGTTTAGAGTATTAGGTAACCTACGCCACATAATAATATTCCATATTACTCCTATTCGATGGTTGTAGCTCGTCAGTTGTTGAACATACCGAACGCTTATCCTTGTCACCAGAAAATTAAGAAAGAGAAAACATCATCGAGAAAAAGGAAAAAAAGAACGGGAAATAAGCCGAGAGAATAAAGATATTAGTTCATTGTAATTGACCTCCAATTCTTAATTTATAAAAAAAAAAAAATTCAAAATTTATTTGCACACAACCACGTACTTCATTGCTACAACAACAAATCCCAAAGGCTGCATTCAAAATCAGAAAAACAAGGGGTAACCCTCAGTACTCAAATCTTACTGCAAAACTGTCTTTAGAAATTAGACTAACAGAGATGTCCTCAACCTCTCTGCCTTCCAACCCTTATTGATCTTATCGATGAACTCTTCAACTCTTCTCCTCAGCTCATCGTCGTCGTCTCCGTCTTCAACATTCTCTTTCACTTCATCCACCGTAGCTTTCTCATGGTCACAAGCCTCGCTAACGCCTGTCGACAATGCATTGTGTTTGTCCGGTACTGAACGTGTAGTTTCTAGTCCTCCTTCTACTTCATCTCCTCTGCTTCTAAAATTAAATGTTGGGGTGGGAATTCCACACGAGTCTTGATCACCGAATTCCGAGCCGGGTTTCGACCCGCCGACGAGTAAAACGGCTATGATCAAATTGCAGAAACAGAAGACTACGAGAGAATTAGAAGCGGCTAGAGTGATCAACTCAATCGTGGAATTCAACATGGCTTTTTGTGGGTAGTAGTAGATATTAAGAGCAGAGAAAGTTCAATGAAACAAGAAGATGGGCTTGTGGGAAGCTTGACTCTGTGGAGAGCCTTTATATATATAAGTCTTGGTTGGTTGTGGAAAGGAGTGCTGTGAAAGCTTTTTGTGAAGGCAAATTCAAAGGCTAGATAATGAGGTTTGGTGTGAAAGCTACTTCAGGGTTGACACATCTTATAATTATAATAATAGTTTTGTTTAAGCAATGTGGGGGCTTCTCTTCATTATTCAATCAAAGCCTCCGTAACACCCAAAGCACTTCACATGGCCAATTCCGAGTAACTGCACGGATGGGTTAGTGGCCTGAGCTAGAGTTACATAATTCGCATGCAGACGTGGAAGTTTTTATAGCAAGAGGGGGTTAATTAGCGTTTTTGAAACACATACTAAACTACTGAAATCTGCAATAACGAGGATTGAGAAAGCAATGCGAGAATTAAGAACGATGACGCAGAATATTTTGAAGGATTGGATGACTAGCTAGCGGCATGAGTCTACATGTCTACAGTACGATGCAATTAGGGAAAATTTCAAAATGACATCTAAATTTTGCACCAAATGTCACAGAGACACCTGAACTTAAGTTTATTTCTATTAAACACTTGTACTAACAAAATCTCCAAATTTAGAAACCTGAACTTAAGTTTATTTCAATTAAACACTTGTACTAACAAAATCTCCAAATTTAGAAACCTGAACTTAAGTTTATTTCAATTAAACACCTGTACTAACAAAATCCCCAAATTTAGACCCCCGCCGTTATACTCCGTCCCAAAAATTGCTGACATGGCATCTCCAACCCGTTTAAGTTGCCTCATTGCACATGTTTTTAACAAGGGACGATGCACCCAAGCGAAACCCATAGGCAGACTTTAGGTCTAGGGTTGAAGTGAGGCAGATGGTGGAACAATAGGCAGACTTGTAGAGAGAGAAATGGAGGGAAATCAATTAGGTTAAGGTCATTTTCTCTCCAAACCATGTTTTTTTGCCCAAACCCAGTTCTTCTTTTTGCTCGGCATACTTCTAATGATGGGTTTCGCTTGGGTGCATCATCCCTTGTTGGAAACACTTGCAATGGGGCAACTTAAACGGGTTGGAGATGTCATATCAGCAATTTTTGGGACGGAGTATAACGGCGGGAATCTAAATTTGGGGATTTTGTTAGTACATGTGTTTAATTGAAATAAACTTAAGTTCATGTGTCTAAATTTGAGAATTTTGTTAATACAGGTGTTTAGTTGAAATAAACTTAAGTCCAGATGTCTCTGTGACATTTGATACAAAGTTCAGTTGCCATTTTGAAATTTTCTAATGCAATAATACTAGAGTAGAATAGAATGGGTAACAACTCCACCATTTTCTTAGAGGAAATGGTAATAATTCAGCTTATGGCGTATTCAACAAGTGTCCAACTACCAAATAAAGCTGATGATAGAATGGAAAAAAACAGAAACTACCAAATAAAGCTGATGATCGATCAAGAGAACAAAAACCACCAAACAAAGCTATCCTCCTGCGTATAAAAGGAAGAGGGAACATAGGAGTCGTCTTTAACTTGAGGGTCATGCTACGGTACACACATTCATACCATATACATCCATATAATCAAATCATTGAAAAGCATAATTAAATTATTAAGAGGCATAACAATTGAATGAAGTATTTGGTTACGTCTCTCAATGGTTTGATTATACGGATGCATATAGTACGGGGTGCGTACCATAGTATTTCCCTTAATAGGTTGGTTGCTAAACCCTGTTCCGCTTTCTTTTTAAACCTTCATTTTCAAAAAAAAAGTAATTTCAAGTTCCAATATACTGAAAATTTGCATCGTACACGTTTAAAAGATCTCAATGAGATCTATCAAACAAAATCCATATTGGTAAGAAAATTATTTGCGTAAACACATAATTTTCGAGCTTGAAATTATCTTCCTTTCCTAAAACTTCTTTTTTTCCGAAACTGCAATGGCAAAAAACATAATATTAAAGTTGAAGTTTCAAAAGGCTAGTCATTTAGGAACTACGATTAGGCTTACTAGAGTCATAATAATTGGGAATGAGCAGCGCTCCAAGCACAAAACTGTTTTTTTATGTTGGTTGAGATGATCAAAATATATTAAAGAACTAGGATCGCTTATCAAAGGCCACAAGAGAAGCTAAACCTGGCAGAATATAACACGAGGAAAAGCAAAAATTGGTTCTAAAACAAGGATATTGATTCTTTATTTTATATGGCACTCAAAATCTCAAAAAGTCTCGAGTTCAGCGAGTTAAGCACAACTAAGAAGACGATAAACTTGAGACCAACTGGGCTGACTCAGTTAGCGCGAATTAACAACCTTTGTAAGGCCATTAGTGTGTTCTAACCAAGGAGATAGAGAGACAACAATAAACAAATAGTAGCAACTTTCTGAAAACAAATTAACTACCTTGTTGGAGATTTTCAAAATAAAATAGTCGTCGTTTTTGGTTTTGTAAAATTCCTTGTTTCCTTAGAATGCTTATTTTCCTCTTTGTGAGCTTTGTCCCACATTGGTAAGCTGAGAGATGTTGGAGTGGTATATATTAGGAAACATTCCTAATATAAGTAACTAATGATCTAGTGTGGTACAGCCCTTTGGTGCTTCGCACCATACCGGCAGAGCCGGTACACACTCACACACGCACGCGCGCGCGTGGCGTGGGCTGTGGCGCTTTAGCGGCGCACTTTGCACTTAGCACGTCAGCGCTAGGCGCCTTATTGGCGCTCGATCCAACGGATTGGATCAAATCCGATTGGGTGTGAGTGAAACAGCACACCAGTTCGGTGTGACTGGGTGTGACTGATCGATCTAGACCGTAGGATCCGATCCAACGGTCAGATTAGATCGGGTGCATACCCATTCTCAATGGGTGCGTAGTGGCCTATAAATAGACCACTACTTAGCAGAATCCAGTGCTCAATATAATGTACACACATAATCCGAATTTCTCCCACATCTCTCTCTATATTTTCTAGCATTCATTCTGCGTTCTATTTTGCTGCAGAAATTAGAACACAGTGGTTCTCGGTTCTTGTATTCGTTTCAAGCAGATATTCTGTCCGTTTCGTTAGTGCAAACGAAAACGGAAAGAACTTCAAGTTCGGGCTTCGATTTATCTTGAAGGCAGGTTTGCTGTAACCCTTTGCATACCGGTATTGGTGGGGGCAAATACTGTCTTTAGGAAAGCGACATAGTCGTGACTCGAAGTGTATTTCAGCATTTGAGGAGGTTTCACCAAAGTTCAGAATTGCAGCGGCCAATTTTTCCAACAACTACCATCTCCATCACAATTAGTGGCAGAAGTAGGGGCCGGGCAAATACCGACCCCTTAGTATTAATTATTGATATCATTAGTGTAATAGTTTCATGGTATCCTTATAATTTTGAGTTGATTTAGTTAAACTCGGTTATTTTTTATAAACACAAAATAAGCATGCAAGTGTTGTAGTGGCCTTATGAACTAATAGAACAAAATGATTCATATACTTTAATTTATTGCATTGTGCTAGTATACTTTAATTTATGTGCAAATATTTTATATTGAAAAGCAAAAGCTCTACAACATAGTAAGCGTGCGTTTAGATTTTGAAAAAATAATTATTTAATCGGCCCCTCTTGAACCAAAATCTAACTCCATCACTGATCACAATGCCATACAAATGATACAGATTAACAAAACAATTGGTCAAAACACCAATAGATATTGCATGCAAAAGAAAGTAGTACTAGCATCTTTAATTTGAGTGAAGAATATAAGAATCAGAATGACCCGTTAGATTAGATTCATGACCCGTTAAAGATAAGAGCATTTGATTGTTAAATCAGGTTTTTTCTGTCGGCGTTAGGGCCAAAGAAAATTACTACTATTTTGGAAACAAATAGAATTACGAGCCGTAATTGTAAACAAGTTTAATGAGTTGTACAATAAAATTTACTTTTTCGCAATTTCTGTTATATTCATGCTAATCGAACAAATATCTTTTGTTTTGTTTTTTTTGTTTGTGCTTGTTGTTTTGTGTATTGAGTTTTTGTTTTGTTGTATTCGTACAATTATACTTGACAAAATATTAGGAAAGTGTCATTTTTTCCTATGGGATTATCTTCTTCTTTGGAATAAAAATCTGAGGAAAGTGTCATTTTTTCTCTTTCTTGCATTTTTTTATGAAGAAATTAATTAAATAAGCATTCAATTTAGAGGATTTATTGAGGTGTCCATCCTAATAGGTTTGAATATTTATGTTTTCATCCTCAAAATGTAGTGTTGCCCCATTACACTCCTAATTATATATACTTATTAATATAGATATTGTGTATTGAATATTTTGAAACCGTTATGCATAACCTTAATTTTTGGAATTTGGTTGAGGTGATAATATAATTTTCTAAAAAAATAGAGTATTCGAATTAGAGATCTCTCTCTCTCTCTCTCTCATGTTTCTGATGAGAGCCATGATGATCACAGCCGTGAGCCGTCGCACTGATCTTGCGTATGGTGAAAGCTTGTAGAGAAGTTACCTTCTTCCTCAGTTGGTAGAGCAGACGAACATTTTATTTGGTGAGAGTTAAAAAAAGGGTAAAAAAGAGTGAATGATATGATAATTTATCGCTATATAAATAATTAGGAGTATCAAGCAGGCAACACCACATACTATTCCGGAAACCGCTATATAATTAGTCCCCGTAGATATTATTCAATAGTTGTAGCTTGTCGGTAGTTGAAGATATTAGAAATGGGCTGTTCAAAAAAGAAGAAGAAGATATTAGATATGGAACGCTTATCCTTGTCAACAGAAAAGGAGAGAACAAAAATTCATCCTCGAGAAAAGAAAAAAAAAAGAAAGAAAGAAGGGAAATAAGCCGAGAAGATCCTTGTAAACTGTAAATGGAACTCCAATTCTTAACTTAAATAAAAATAAAATAAAATAAAATAAAAATATTTGCACACAGCCACTTCATTGCTACAACAACAAATCCCAAAGACTGCACTGAAATCCTGAAAAGCTAATTAAAGGGGGGGTAACCCACGTTCAAATCTTACTGCAAAGTACTGTGTTTTAGACTAACAGAGATGTCCTCAACTTCTCTGCCTTCCAACCCTCATTGATCTTATCAATGAATTCTTCAACTCTTCTCCTCAGCTCGTCGTCGTCATTCTCTTTCTCTTCATCTGCCGTAGCTTTCTCATCGTCAGTAGCCTCGCTAACGCCTGTCGACGATGCATTGTGTTTGTCCAGTAGTACTGAACATGTAGTTTCTAGTCCTCCTTCTGCTTCATTTCTGCTTCTAAAAGTAAATGGTGGGGGGGAAATTCCACTTGAGTACTCTTGATCACCGGATTCCGAGCCGGGCTTCGATCCGCCGACGAGTAAAACGGCTATGATCAAATTGCAGAAACAGAAGATTACGAGAGAATTAGAAGCGGCTAGAGTGATCAACTCAATTGTGGAATTCAACATGGCTAGAAAGAGCAGAGAAGTTCAATGAAACAAACAAGAAGAGGGGCTTATGGGAAGCTAATTACTCTGTGGAAAGCCTTTATATAAGTCTTGGTTGGTTGTGGAAAAGAGTGCTGGGAAAGCTTTTTGTGAAGGCAAATTCAAAGGCTGGATAATGAGGTGTGGTGTGAAAGCTACTTCAGAGTTGACACATTTTATGATAATAATACAGTATTTTAGTAGTTTTGTTTAAGCAATGTGGGGGCTTCTCTTCATTATTTAATCATAGCCTCCGTGACACCCAAAGCACTTCACATGCCCAATTCCGAGTTTCTTTTCTTTTCAGTTTTTTTCCAGCATTTTTTTTTTCCTCTATTGCTGGAGGGAGTTTGTATTTGGGATTCTCGTTAAAACACTTCCCGAGTTTTGGCTAGAGTCATATAATTCGCGTGCGAAAGTTTTACAGCAAAAATTGAGAAAGCAGTGCGAAAATTGAAGATGAGAGCGCAAGACACTTTTAAAGGATTGTGTGACTAGCTAACTAGCAGCATGAGTCTACGTGTTTTACAGTACACTAGAGTAGAATGGGTAACAACTCCAACATTTTCTTAGAGGAAATGGTAATAATTCAGCTTGTTAACGTACTCAACAAGTGTCCAACTACCAAATAAAGCTGATGATAGGGGGGAAAAAAAACAAAAACAGAAACTACCAAATAAAGCTGATGATCGAAAAAACAAAAAACTACCAAATAAAGCTATCCTCCTGCCTATAAAAGGAAGAGGGAAATTTGTTGACATAGGAGTCATCTTTAACTCGAAGGTTGGTTGCTAATTGCTATTATAAGTTGAAGTTTCAAGGCTAGTCATATTATGTATTTCGAATGAAAAATGCTTGGGACGTACAAATGTTTGCAGACGCATCCGACGGGTGTGATTTTTACGTGTGTTTAGAGTCATTCATTGTGTGTGGTACCACTTGAATCTATTCAAGGTTACCCGCTTTAAACTCTAGAGTCATAATAATTGGGAATGAGCAGAGCTCCAAGCACAAAACTGGTTGTTGTTGTTTTTTTTTTTTAGATGATCAAAATATATTTTAAAGAACTAAGATCGCTTATCAAAGGCCACAAGAGAAGCTAAATCAGGCAGAATACAGGATGAGGGAAGGCAAAAAAATGGTTCTAAAACAAGGATGTTGAATTTTTTTTTTTACATGGCAATCAGAACCCCAAGAAGTCTCGAGTTCAGCCGAGTTAAGCACAACGAAGAAGACGACAAACTTAAAGACCAACTGGATTGACTCAATTAGTGTGAATAACAACCCTTGTAAGGGCAAAAATGTGTTCTAACCAAGAGATAGAGAGACAACAATAAACAAATAGCAACTTTCTGAAAACAAACTACTAGCTATCTCCATCACAATTAGTGGCGGAAGTAGGGACAGGGCAGGGACCGGCCCCCCGAAGTTCTTAAATAGTTTCATCTAATTCTAATAATTTTGGGTTGATTTATTTAAATTCGGTTATTTTTCATAACCACAAAATAAACATGTGAGGCATAATATAATTTTAATGTACAAATATTTTATATTGAAAAGTAAAAGCTCTACAATAAATAGTAAACGTGCATTTAGATTTTAAAAATGATTACTTAATCGACTTTACTCGGATCAAAATTCGACTCCACCACCAGGGGTGGAGTTATGTTGAAGCCCGGGGGCCCCTGCCCCGGCTCCCCGAGCGTTTGAGTTTTAAAATTTTTATTTTATATATATATATATATCTGATTTTGAATATTATTGATAATTATTCGTGTATAATTACTTATAATCTTAATAATTTTTGTTCGATTTGATAAAAAATCGGTTATTTTACATTCTCATTTCTCAATTTCTTTCATAAATAAAAAATAACCACGTGATAGTTTATGTAGCCTAAAGAATCATTTCAATATACAAATGTAATGAATTAAAAAGCAAAAACTTTATGATATTCTTAAGAATATGTTTTGCTAAAAAAAATATGTCTACTAAGTTGGTCCGCGGAGTTAAAATCCTGGCTCCGTCACTGTCCACCACTAATCACAATGCCATGCAATAATACAGATTAACAAAACAATTGGTCAAACCACCAATAGATATTGAATGCAAAAGAAACTGAAGTAGCATCTTTGCGTGAAGAATATAAGAATCAGAATGACCCGTTAGATTATATTCATGGCCGTTAAAGATAAGAGTATTTTATTGTTAAATCAGGTGTTTTTTTTCCTGTGGGCATTAGAGCCAAAGAAAATTAATTTGAATACAAATAGAATTAGGCTCCATTCCGTGAAATTAGAAAAGTACAAAATCAAGCAAATTTTTGGGTGAATACAAATAGTTTTGGGACAAATTTTTGTAGGGCATTGATTCGTCTCAATGTGAGAAATTGGACAAAAAAAAATTATGACTTTTATCCAAATATTTCTGAGAATATCCAATATAAAGCCTCAAAACCTGACTTTTGGGCATACTTTTCCTATTCTCTCGATACGAACAATACTAAACAAAAATTTATCGCAAAACGGAAAAAATCCAAAAAAACCTTTAGCTCACCCTAAACTGGACTGGGCTCAAGCAGAAACTTCACTGGGTTTCAAATTTCTTTTTTTGGTTTGACAAACTACATAATAAGGGATAACGGTTTTTGAATCTTATCTCTTGATAAATCCTAACTATTGATTTGCTTCATAAATCTTACGGCTCTTCCTCTCTCTCTCTCAAACAATATTAATTACATAATTATTACTAATTAGATCTCACATTGTGTCGTGTCTTCAAGCACGGACACACCCTCGTATACATTAATGGGAGTATGTTACGTTAGCCCCAAAAAAGCCTTCTCCTCGTGAAACTCAAACCGAGGTCGTCAGACTCTTCACGGGGAAGTGAGAGAACCAACTCCACTAGTGCACTAGCTGACTAGCAGTGGTTTCTCTCACTGGGTTCATTAAAACTAGTAAAAAAACTGGTTTTGAGCACCTTAAGGCTTAAACTAGTAAAAATCTGGCATGTACAGAAGAGTTGAGTTGTTTGAGAGTTGACTGGGCTCAACTGAACCAACTACATGTGCATAAACATAGGTGGGCGTCGCCCCTCTTCTTTCTGTTCTATGCGAAATCCGATTACTCTTCTGGAGCTGAATTTTTGTTTGACATTTTTGTGAAAGGTACGTTGTTTCCGAAATATCTCTACATTAAACCTCGTTTATTTTTGCTCCTGCGATTGATTTGGGGAATCCGTATTTGAATTCGTGCATCTTGCTTGGTTTCTGGGACAATGGTGGAAACGGAAGAAACAATGCAGCTTTCATGTGTTTGCGTCGTTTTGGATTGCATTGTGTTGAAGCAAAGTTTCTAGCTTTTCTCCCTATTATGCGTTTAGTGTTGGTTCTGTGTGTGAGTGACAGTGTGTGTGTGTGTGAGAGAGAGAGAGAGAGAGAGAGAGAGAGAGAGAGAGATTGTGCGAGCGTTTCAATTTTGTTTCCCTGATTTCTTTGCGTTCACAATATCTAATTGGTTGGAATTTTTGTGGGCATCTTTTATTGTTTTTGTTTTTACAGTAATACACCACTAGATTTGGGGTGACTTACAGAATAAAGTCTCACATTGCTTGGGTCTGGAATGGCGATCGCTTAATATGGTGTTGGGATCTCTCCACATTAATTTTAAGCTTTTTACTGATTCGTTTGTAGATTCTTGGTGGAAGCAGTTATGGAAAGTACTACGAATCACTGTAGTTGTTTGGGAATGAAAGCTCAGAGCGAAACCGAAGGAACTTAAAGATCATACTCCTACTTATTTACAGTAGTTCCTAGTATACATAATATTATCTGTTGTAGGGAAAAGGGGTCATAGGAAAGGCAGTTTTCAGAATCCCCCATGTTTTATGTGTGAATACTGGAGAAGCCATGAATTTAGCTTCACATAAAGGAGATTCACCAATAGTTGCCTATCCAAGGACCCTTTCGTTGATTGTTGCTTCAGCTTGTGGACTAGTAGTCATTCTAGCTCTCGCTTCACTGCTTCTTGTTTCACAACCAGTTGGGTCTACCATTCGTGTATACTTCTATGGAATCGACCATTCGAGTAATTTTGATTCATTGTCTTGGGGCAACCCAACACTTCATGATTCGCCCAATGATGCCAATGAAGAGAGGACAAACATTGTGGCTCAACAAGGGGAAGAGGCCTCTGAAAATTCTACACTTTTCAATGTTACGGAGGATGTTGAAGACATTGGAACAACTCCCCCAGGTTTAGTATATAGTTCTGATGCTATGCAGCCAGGACTTGATGCTTCATCTTTATCTCCTGCACCTGTAAATCAGAGTGGTTCAGCTGATTCAGGTACCTCCAAATATTTTTATTTCCTCTGAATCATATTTCTAAACTCAATTATGTCAATTTTTACTTCGCATGGCTAAAACTAACTTGAGGTTTCCTTGATAAATATGTAGGTTGTGATTTGTATCATGGAAAATGGGTGTATGATTCATCTGGATCACTATACACGAATAACTCATGCCCCGTCCTGCCGCAAGAACATAACTGCCAGGGAAATGGGAGGCCTGACAAAGGCTATGAAAATTGGCAGTGGAAGCCTGCCAAGTGTGACCTCCCCCGATTTGATGCAAAGAAGTTTTTAGAGTTGATGAGGGGGAAGACATTAGCTTTCATCGGCGACTCACTTGCTCGGAACCAGATGCAGTCACTATTGTGTATCCTCTGGCAGGCAAGTATTGTGCATACTTTGGCAGATGGAGTTACCATTTGTGCATCCTTTGTGCGTCTTTAGCTTTCTAAAATGATGAAGTTCTATCAATGAACCTTGCTGCTATTAGTTGGTGTTTATTTTTTTTTAGTGGTGGCCAGTGCCTCAACAATATTGTGACAACGGATGTTTTTCTCCGAATTTGACTCTTCGTCTGTATGAGTCACAGAATTTCCATCCTGCTTGATAATAAGGCCAGATGCATGTTTGCTCTTGAGCAACTATGCCTCAAACTAGTGGGCCTTGGTTGCCTTTATGTTACTCTCTTATTGGTTATCCACAACAACAACAATAATAGAACCCATCTAGTCCCCAGTCATTGGGGGTTTGGACGGGGGGAGGATTGAAGACAGACCTAACCTTTGGCAATATATGCACAAAGTGACTGCTTTCAGAATACCATTGAAACAGTGGCCCCCCTATACCTCCAAGAACCGAGGAGCCGAAGGGACGTTTTGCTGTGGAACCATGCCCCCAAATCAAAGCAGGTAGGCATCAGAGAGGACATGCCTAGAGACCCAAATTAATTTTTGTGCACATTACCATGCTTTCTTCATTCATAGTCTAATTTTCAAAATATCATGTCTTAGATAGGAGCATTGTTTTTTTCTTTTCTATTGCTGTCAGTTTGAAAGATTTCGCTTATCTAGCCTCTTTCTTTCCCTTTTGACCATGAGGGTGGTCATGTAATTTGATTATTTTAGAAAGAGTTGGTCTTTTTAGAGGCAGAACTTTACGCAGAGTTGACGAATTTTGAATTCATAAGTTGATACAAAGATTCTTCGGCTTGGTTCAGTATAGCCTATGGCTGCATGTATGATAAGATTGATGTCAATCTTGAAAAACGTTCGTGCCTCTTCTGGTTGTATCACCCACTAGTATTCGTGGAATGAAGATACAGGATCAATGCATCACGCCTATCAAGTGATCAAGATCTTCCCCTTTTCATACTTTTTGTGTAGTTATTTGGCCTCTGGCCATCAAATGGAAAGGAGGCATAGTCTCTGTCCAACAGTCGGCCTGAAACTTAATCGACTAGCTATCAAGTTTGTATATTCCTTACATCTTATGATTATTTGATGGATGTTGGCAAATTTCCAGGTTGAAGTTCCGAAAAAACGAGGGAAAACAATGCATCGCTACTTTTTCAGATCAACGTCTACAATGATTGTCCGAATATGGTCCGAACGGCTGCTCCACCAAACGTCCAAGCCATTTGATATTGTTCCAGAGGGTGTGGTCAAGGTCTACCTCGATGCACCAGATGAGGTCATCATGAATCTCATCCCTAGTTTTGACGTGATTGTCCTTTCATCCAGCCACTGGTTCACGAAGCAATCCGTCTATATCTTGAACAACGAGATTGTGGGAGGACAGTTGTGGTGGCCGGACAAGTCTCGCCCTATGAAGGTAAACAACGTTGAGGCTTTTGGAATATCCGTGGAGACAATTCTCCATGCCCTGGTTACACATCCGAATTACACCGGTCTGACCATTGTTCGTTCCTATTCGCCCGATCATTACGAGGGTGGGGCCTGGAATACGGGAGGATCGTGCACAGGAAAAATAAAGCCTGCTTTAGATAGTGAAATAGTCGAAAATGGATATACGAATATAATGCACGAGAAACAGGTGATGGGTTTTAACCGTGCAATCCGGAAGAGGACGAACAGATCGAAACTGAAGTTGATGGACATTACGGAAGCCTTTGGGTATCGCCATGATGGGCATCCCGGTCCTTATAGGGATCCCGACCCGAACAAGAAAACCAAACGTGGGCCGGATGGGAAGCCCCCGCCGCAGGATTGCTTGCACTGGTGTACGCCAGGTCCAGTCGATACATGGAATGAGTTGATGCTTGAAATAATTAGGAGAGAATTTGAGGGTAGCCGTAGCCCCTATCCTTGAGAGTTTTTGGGTGATTTGAAAGGTGTATTTTGTCCACGAAAAGCATGGAAATTTATGGCTATGTTTAGCTTAGTCCTGTTTCTTTTAAGAGGGAGATACTAGTTCATAGAGAAAACAAAGAGTTTAACTTATACAGGAAAGTCACAACAAGCTTATTATCTTGTTGAATTATAGATTGCTAATTTTATTACCAGATATGTTAAAAAGTTCTTTATTCAGCTCCATCTGAGTGTCTAGTCTATCTTACATTTGTTCCAAGGTTCCTATTTCCATCAGAAATCTATTGGGTGCTTTTGGGGCGGTTGGTGCCTTAACTCCCCTTAGCACGACACAACTTTGTGAAGTCCTTCGCCAAATGCATAAAGCTCACACGAATATGAGATTTGGCGTACTGTTGGGGAAATCACTTAACCGTACCCCAAGACCACTGATTAATTTCTTGCATCCCACGTAAATTAAGTACTCCCTTTGTGATGGCTATATATAAGATGTCCGTCCATTGACCATATTGCTCTTAATTCCATCACATCAGTTAATTATATATTTGAAATGGTTAGTAGGCCGTACTTAATCTTCATTATGACTTCATAATTCTTTAGACTCTATTCTGATACAAGGAGTATATGGCAATTGAAGGATGAAGATGTCTAGGATCGATAATCAAACTAAACCAAACCAAATCAAGTGATTGATTCAAGTCGTAGCTACCAATCAATTGTTTTCTCCATTAAAGTCTATCAAGGACATTATGCTCCGTGAAATGCCCTAACATAACTCTATTTGTAATTAGATTCGTGTCAAAAAGATTCAAAAAATTTCCAACAAGGTTTTTTTATGTGCTGATCAAGGTATTGAATCTCGTACCGTACTAGCCGATACATTGACCAAATTAATCCATTACCCTACGCCTCTAATTTCGTTCTAGCTCAAATACTGATCGTTATTTGTAAGTACTTGCAATACTGTACGATATACCGGACTAATTTTAAATTTTGTGAAATAACAATAATTGCGATAAATTCAAAATAATACTGGATATCTCATCGGTATCGACACATACTGTATCTATACGAAAACTAATACTCTAACTGATACGGTATTCAAAACTTTGGTGCTGATTATCTATCACCTAATGCACAACTCGATAAGAAGAGTAGAAATAATCTATTCCATATAGTTAGGTTGAGTTCTGCTACAGATTTTTTGATTTTTTCTTGTTTTGTCCTTATCCAAACAAAATTTTGCGTTTCTTAGTTTTACATCTAATTTTTGTGGGATGAATTTAAAAAGTAAAAATATTACTTTCACCTAAATATTTTTTTGAAATATCCAATATAAAGCCAACAAAACCGGCTTCATACCTAAACTAACACAATCTGTTTTTTATGAGAGCTGTTAATCGCCCATCTCGTGTCAGGGCCCCCCGACACGGGCTCTCTCCATTTTCCCCTTTTACCCTCACTTTCACCTGCATTCTCTCTCTCTCACTTCAGTCTCACTAACCCTTATTTTATTTTTTGTTATAAAATTTTAAATTTCACGTATTTATTTTTAATAAATTATATATTTTTGAAATCTACTCAACGAAACCTATCAAACGAGCCTAATATTGATGGTGAAATAATGCAAAACTGGAAAACTATATTTTTGTGATAGTTTAAACTGTCTAAAAAGATTGAAAAACTATATCTCTTAGGGTTAATCAACGAGAGCCCTAAAGCCAAAATTTAATTATGACCATTTAGGATAAAATGATCAAAAAATAAAATCTTTCCACCGGTTCAAATGGATTGAAATTTGGAACATGTAATTTTTTAACCATATTATCTCTTTGTTTTTAATTTTTTGGGCCAAATATATTATCTCTTTATTTTTATTTTTTTTCCTTTATTTTTTTTAAACTTCTATATTTAAGTTTTCAAATAAATTATGTATGTTGAATCCACTTAAATTTACTTTATATTTTTTTGAACAGTTAATAATGCAAACTAAAATCAAACTTCATTTAATTATAATTGAGTATATAAAATCAATACATGAATATAAATAAATACACAAATTTAGTCAATATTTTTCGCCAAATTGTGGTCATCGTCCCGGCGAATCTATCTGCATTACTTCGTACCACAATTGGAGGCATACTTCATAAGGATGAGCCCCATCTGCGTGCTTCATCTGATGCATTTGGCCTCCACCATATGATGATGGGTGGTACAGGGTAATGAGAGTATAAAAAAATATGCACGAAGTGATTGCCATTAACATGACCAATAGCTATATGTTTGGGCGCTGCGAATAGAACTGGATGGGAGCTCAACGGTAAGTGAGTGAGAGAACTTGAAGCAATCATATCGAATGTATGCAGCATAACGTGTATGTTGATGCGATGACAAGTCCCAATAGTATAGAATCCATCTAATGATCCTCTGGTGTCGATGGTTGGAAGCAACGAAGTCTTTGTAGCACTTGGTATATATAATCACATTTTGGATAAAGCTGATCGTACGGCCCCCAATTTTGTTCAATCTCTTGCAAGTTTGAACCAATGGTCATAATTAAATCTTTTTTGAACCAACATAATTAAATCTTTTTTGAACCAACAGGCAATTTTGAATCAATGCTTAATTTTTTTAACTTTAGATGGTTTATATATTTCAAAATATAGTTAAAAAATTAAGTGTTCTAAATTTCAATCCGTTTGAACCGGTGGAAAGATTTTATTTTTTGATCATTTTATCCTAAATGGTCATAATTAAATTTTGACTCTACAACTCTCGTTGAATAGCCCTAAGAAAGTCTTAGAATCAAATATCTCTTAGGGCTAATTAACGAGAGTCATAAAGTTAAAATTTAATTATAACCATTTAGGATAAAATGATTGAAAAACTAAAATCTTTCCACCGGTTCAAATGAATTGAAATTTGGAACACTTAATTTTTTAAACCTTTTTAGACAGTTTATATATTTAAAAATATATTTAAAAAATTAAGTGTTCCAAATTTCAATCCGTTTGAACCGGTGGAAAGATTTTAGTTTTCTGATCATTTTATCCTAAATGGTCATAATTAAATTTTGACTCTAGTGCTCTCGTTGATTAGGCCCTAAGAGATATTTGATTCTACAAGTTCAAAAATTCATTATGATCATTGAAGATAAAATGATAAAAAAAATAAGATTTTTTCACTGATTCAACCGGATTAAAAATCGGAACACTAAAATAATTTTAAATAAATAAAAAAGAAAAAAGATACAGAGTACGTATAAACATTAGTATTTAAATAAAGAAAAAATAACAGAAAATAAGTTCGGATAATTTTGGGCCCAAGCGGTTTATTTTCGTAATAGGAGTGTACCCGTGTCGGGGGGTCTGACACACGAGGGGTGCGATTAATTAGGCCATCCACAGTGGTATAATTAAATGCCAATTGTTTTTAAAGTTAACAATGTTGGTGCAAAAGATTATGTACTCACAATGGTATAATCAAACTTAGCAACATCTTTAGAAATAATCAAATTTTGGGCTTTGAATAACCAAAACTAACAACCTTTTTCAATAATCAAAATTTGTGAATCCTACACCACATAAGTTAACTAGTTTCAAAATTTGTATACACATGTGTTTCAACTAGTATTTTCTTCTTCCATTCTTCGCCCACTTTTTTTTTTTTTTGGTTAAAAAAATAAAATTAAAGAATAAAATTTTTATGTAGCCAAGCTTTTTCGCTACTCTATATCTTTTTCACTTCACCAACAAACTATTTCTCTTTCTTTTCCTCCAAAAGTGAAACTCGTATCTCTCGATCATCTACAATTCAATTCATCGTCGCCGGATTAAGGTATTTCACTCTTCTTTCCTATTTCTACTACCTACCCCCGAAAAAAAAAAGGAAAAAATCATAATAGAAGGGAAGGAAATCACCGATATTTTTTTCCAAAATTAAGAGAAGGAATCGATATATTTTAACTCATAAAAAACATAAATTGAGGGAAATGAAGGACGGGAAACAGGGGGAGAGAAAATGAAATTGCAGTGGATCCCATATTTTGATTATGGACTAAAAGTGACCATAGTGAAGCTTAACATTGTTAAGCTTAGCAACTTTTTAAATGAATAATCAAAAGCTGAAGTGTCAACTTTTGGTTATCTTTTTTTTATTATACCAATGTGTGTGTGGATGGCCTTAGTAATTGCCTTTTTCAATAGTTAGAAGGGAAACGTTTCCCTGCTTTCATTCCATTCAAAATGTTTCGAAGGCCCTCGTTGTGTTGCCCCATTCACAAGCCGTGATTGGTGTCGTCTTCTCCATGGTTACTAATACTTAGTTTTTGCAGCATTATCATCCACGCTCGTTCCTTCATCGCGCCATTCCCTCTGTAGCTCTGCCATCGTATAATATGGACGTAGATCATCCAATGCAAACGCTATAATCCCTCCGACATATCCCCTAGGCAGCGAAAGATATCGCCGTAAATTCCTTCATCGTGGAAGCACTGATCAGGTTGGGTTTTGTGATTTCCTTTCATTTGATTTTCTCGCCTTCCATCGGTGTCCAACAAAATCAAGATGAAACGAAAAACGATAAATGAGGTTCATATACTGGACCGCTTTTAGGTGCTCGTTTGTTGTTTTTTTTGTTTTTCTTTTGGCTCATTTTTTGTTGCATGATACACGTTGATATTTCTGTATCCTGACGGGAAATTTAGGCTTGGGATTTTTTGTCCTGTATTTTTCCAAGCAGCCAAAGATGTGCTTTTTCTTAATTGTTTGCGTTTGCATTAGGTTGATTAGATTAATTGGACGTAATTATGGTTCGATTGCGTATGGAAGGAATGTTTTTGGTTCGTGTTGGTAATGGTAGGTTGAGGAATCCAAAAGTGAAAATTTAGTTGTTTTGCACGATTTTTACCTTGCAGTCCGAGACAGAACAATACCAGATAACTTGCATTGTTTTAGGTTACACATTCACGATACTCTCATGGCTAAGAAAATATCTAACATGCAAAGAAGAGTGATTTTTGTACGAATTCACTTTTGTTCCTTCTGCATTTATACGAGTGCAGAGATTTAAAGGCTTGTATCGTTGCACTGGGAGCAGAAATGTGTTCTGCAAAACTTTACTCGGTTAAGAAGCTCGAAGCAGATTTTGTTCTTCACATGTACCAAAAAGAGATACTAGGATATTTAGCTGCATACAATATCCCTATATCAGCATCACTGTGGCAAAATGTTCACACTTCACGGGGTTGATGTAGCACAGGAAACTTCCGCTAGGACTCATTTCATAGCTGTATAAATAGCACATTCGTTAACTTGATATACCTTTTCGACAAGTTATTTCTTACAGTATTTTGCAATATGTTGTGACCTAGGAGTGACAAATTTGCATAATCCATCAAACTTTGTCATTCTGCATATTATTAACAGTTTTTTGCAGTCTAAGGTTAGTTATGATTACTAAGGTCGTAGTATCTATTTTGGCTTTTCCCTGAATCAACTCTTGTGTTGTGCTTGTTTGGTGCATGTAGGTCAGGACTTTTAGAATATTGGTATCGGCAGATATAATTGCTGAAAGATGTCTGGTCGAAAGGATCCACTTTTGCAAGGGGAAACAACATGTGGCCCTCTTCTATATGAACTCCAGGTTTTCCTATATGGACCCTTAGTTATATATCTACTCAATCATTCATTTCTTGTTTCCTTTCTCTTCCTTCGAGAAATAAATTGTTGAAGCTTATTATCCTTAGCTTGACATTAATATATTATGTTCCTTGTTCGTTGGTATAATCAGGCAATATGGGATGAAGTCGGGGAGTCTGAAACTGAAAGGAATAAAATGTTGCTTGATATTGAACAAGAATGCTTAGAAGTATACAAAAGAATGGTAGATCAGGCAAACCGATGTAGAGCTCAGCTAAGACAAGCAATTGCAGATTATCAAGCAGAGATTGCGGCTATCTACTCCGCAATGGGAGAGAGACAAGTACAAATCCGGCAGGTTGATGGTAGCTCTTTCTCAATAAATATATGAAAGATTGGAATTTCATATATGTTACTGGTGAACTTTCCAACCACAAGTGTGCGTAGTTCAGGGCTTCAGGCTAAATGAATCTTCGAAAGTTTAAGTGCAGTTTCAAAAACTGTGAAAACTGATGATATCGGGCTCACTGTTAGATGGAAATAGGCATACTAACTATGAGCACAATCACTATTATGAGTGGTGAGTGTACAGTTCTCATAAGTTGCAGAGGGTTTAATGGAAAATCACCAAGACAAAGAAAATGTAGAGAACATGCAGTTAATATAAGCTAGTGCAATTACTAATCACTTATGAGTAAAGGAACTGCGCCCAGTTCAGTCTTCGTTATTGGGGCTTGTTAAGGGGTAGAGGAAGGTTGGGTATAGACCAAAGTGACACCTAACTCTTGCATTACATGCACAAAGTGGCTGCACCATATGAGAACAAAAAACAATCAAACGTGATGAACTTGCCGCCCTTGCCTGTTAATTGGCGCATGATTGTTTCGACATTGTAAAGACGAAAGAGTATACTCCAGAAGTCTAACAAGGTTTATTCTATGGACTAAAGATAGAAAAATGTCAAAAATGTTGAAGTTCAAAAAAAATAAAAATCAGAGACTGAAGAACGCAAGTAATCTCTCCTTTCAGTCCGATCATAATCCTTGTAGCTTGAAGGAAGAGCACACAGCTATTATTCTACAACTAGAGGAGATGCAGAAGAGGAAATGTGACAGAAGGAATCAAGTCAGAGAAGTTCTAGAGCAAATTCAGCAGATATCAAGTGAGATGCAATGTTTGTCTAGGTACACTCTGGCCAGCACAGTTGTGGATGAAACGGATTTGTCATTAAGAAAGCTCGAAGAATTGCAGGGAGAGCTGCAGGCACTTCAAAAGGAAAAGGTAATCATTGTTCATTTTGTTGTTGTCATTTCCTATGCAGTATAAATGCATTATCAATTTTAATTGCACTGTCAGATATTCTTGTGTTTCTTATATCAGTGTTTCTTTGCACATAGAGTGATCGGCTGAAGCACGTATTGGACCTCCTGAACACTTTGAAATCTTTGTGCTCGGTGCTTGGTATAGATTTCAAACAAACAGCTAATGAGGTTCATCCTAGTTTAGGTAATGATTGTGAAGGACCGAAGAACCCTAGTAAGGATTTTATTGTGCAGTTGGGAACTGCAATACAACAATTGAGAGAGGTTAAAATTAAAAGGATGCAGCAGGTAAATAGTGATTTGGATAAATTCCAGTTACTTTAAACTCATCTCCAATTTTTGTATCCTAAAAATATTCCGAACTGTGGCAGCTCCAAGATCTTGCAACTTCATTGTTGGAGCTTTGGAACTTGATGGACACACCAACTGAAGAGCAACAGAAGTTTCAGAATGTTACCTGTAATATAGCTGCTTCAGAACAAGAGATAACTGACCCCAACACGCTTTCTGTGGATTCAATTGATTCGGTGAGTTTTAATGATTTTGAACACAATTCATGCTTTGTGTTGGCTTCATCAATGTTGTGAGTTATGTGTGTTCTTTGTCTTCCTTTTTTTAGCATTGTTCCTCCTCCTTTTAACGAAGTTCCACTCTTTTGGCTCTCTATAGATTGGAAGGCGGTGTGTAGGGAATTCTCTTCATTTCTTTTTTTAGTTGTATTTTTCCTTTGGCGGGCAAACCTTTTCTCTTTTTTTCTTTTTCTTTTCTTTCTAATAGTTATTTTACTTGTTGCTGGTCATTAATAGACTTATGCATGTGATCACCAGAGACATTTTCCTTTGCCGTAACTGAAAGAAGTGTAAAATTATCATTTAGGTTGAGGCAGAAGTTTCTCGGCTGGAAGAACTGAAAGCGAGCAAAATGAAGGAACTTGTTTCGAGGAAGAGATTGGAGCTGGAGGAGATTTGTCAAAAGATGCATTTGATTCCAGAATCAAACAGTGCAGTGGAAATTGCTATTGAAGCTGTTGAGTCAGGTATAGCAATAGACTAATGATACTAATAGCTCCATGACTTCTTTCAATTTTATGCACCAAATTTTTGGATACAGGGGAGTTGGATCCTGCTTGTGTCCTTGAACAGATTGAACTTCAAATTGGTAAAGCTAAGGAGGAGGCTTATAGCAGGATAGAAATACTCGATAAGATTGAGAAATGGTTGGCTGCACGTGAGGAAGAGTGTTGGCTTGAGGAGTATAACATGGTTGGATATTTTCTTTTTCCTTTTATTTGCTATTTCTTTGCTTTACATGATATTTTTTCTTACTCTCATCTTGATGTTTTTTTAGGATGATAACCGGTACAATGCTGGAAGAGGTACTCATCTTAATTTGAAGCGTGCTGAGAAAGCTCGTTCTTTGGTTAATAAACTTCCAGGTACACCATGCATCCTGTATGCAGGCAGTCGATTTTCCCTATAACCCAAAAAAGGAAAAAAAAAAATGATGCTAGATTTCAGTAATGGGCCACATGTAGCCGCATGTCAAAGTTCTTTGTGACCAGATTATTATGTACTTGCTTCTCTCAGCTACATTGTCATATTAATTTTTTGTTTGTGTTGTTGAAGGAATGGCGGAGGCTTTGGCTTCAAAAACCACATTATGGGAAAACGAGAGAGGCGTCGAGTTCACCTATGATGGTGTAGGTGCTATATGTAACTGTTTTGTGTTATCCTCTTCATTTATTTTATTGTAACAGACTTGTCCAACGCTATTTCCTACTATGTACCTGTCCAGATTCGACTTCTTTCCATGATTGAAGAGTACACCAGTTCACGGCAGGAGAAAGAGCAAGAGCGTAAGAGGCAGAGGGTACGGACTTCTTCTTTTACTAATCATGGGCTCACTTGAGTGTATTATCCCTCTCGTATGTAGTTGTGGCTTGTGCACAAAACATTGATCTGTTCCAGGAGCAAAGGAGGCTTCAGGGGCAAACAATGGCAGAACAGGAAGTACTTTTTGGTTCAAAACCAAGTCTTCTCAAGATACAAAGTGGAAAGAGGAGTCCTAGATTGTCTTCTGGTGGAGGGAGCAATAGAGGACACTCCGCCGCAGGAACAATGCCGCAAACTCCCAAAGACGATTCTCTTCCGTCTATTAAAGGTACTCATAATACCCATGAAGCCAAAAAAGAACACGAGTGTGCACACAAAAAAACAGTTAATCATCCCAATGTTGATGCATTTGCAGCTTAATCAAACAGTGATTTTCTTCCTTTTACAATTTTTTCTTCTTTGGGGCTTGGATGGAAAATTATCAATATTTCAAGTTGCTCCTTTACAAAACTGACAGAAATAGCATACAACGGTTTTCCTCTAGCTTTAATTGGACCTTTCTTTAAGGGGCGGTGGTATTGGTCCCTGGAGTTAGTCACTCCATTAGGCGGATTCCAATTTTCAAAAAATGAAAAGCAATGGTTTCTGGTACTTCATATCAAAGAATACTTTCAGTTTGTGTTTCACTTCATCATCGTAGGCAGTTCTTTTGAATGCAGTTAATGCTCATGAAGTAGAGTCACCCATGAAGCGGAGACCCTTCTCGCCTATATCTTCCAAAGAACCATCCAAGTCCAACACAACGACAAACTTAGCAGAAGATTTCAGCAAGAAGTAGAATGAGACACCGTGAAAAACAATTCAAATAAACAATTCGAAATTCACCACGCCATTCGAGATAATTCCGGGTGCAGAGGAAGAGAAATAGGACTCCTAAAGCCATGGCAGTTCCAATGCAGACAGCCACGACGCATCACCTGGTCCGGTTGCTTGTGGTGGTAACCCTGCTGAAGATATTCGCAAAGAGAGTGAATACTCCTTTGAAGAAAGAAGAGCTGGCTTTTGTGCTTCCTAATACACATTCATTCAGAATCAGTAGTTCAGTACTCCAAATGTGACTTATCCACAGTTTTCGGCAAACTTCAATCCCCAAATTATTCAGTGTCGTGCATTAATTTTTTTTCCCCTCCTTATTCGATTGGTAGTCCAAAATTATTGGCTCCCGTAGTGTGTACATAAAAAAACTGAGGTTGGCAATGCCTAGTAAGGTGAAATTGTTATACTTTTAGTCAAGGTGAGCTACCTTATTATTGTTATTTCCTTTTTTGGATAAGCAGAAGTCCATGCCAGCTTGTATGCACCTCGACTAATTCAAGAGCCTTGAAGTTGACCAGTCAAACCTCTCGTGACGGTAGTTACCACCAATTATGGTCATACTTTCATTTTCCAAATTCGCCAGTCTACGTATATGTATTGTATATAAGTGCAAGCCCGGGTCTTCCTTGAGTTGATCTACCCCACGTTTGTTGTGGGTCTTGCCTGGCCACTCCACTTGGCCACTCCACCTACCTTCATGAGTGTGATTGCTGGGTCCAGCTCCGGTGTCTTGGTTCCACGCAGCTTTTTCTTTTTTCTTTTGTTGTATTTTGTATTCTTTCTAGTGGTATTTTATTTGTTGTATTTTGCTCTGTTGTACTTTTTCTGTATTAATATATCTGAGTTGATCTTATTTGTAAAAAAAAAAGGTGCAAGCCACTCCCAACAATGTCCAAAAGACCTATGCTTGTTTTTTGTTTGAAGTTCAACTAGAGTAGAATTGAATCTCCTTTCTCCTCCACATCACAACTAGAGTAGAATGGAATCTCCTTTCTCCTCCACATTAGACAGTATATTGTATGGTTTTTCCAAGTTATTTTCTGTTTTCCCTACTTATGAGGGAGATCAGAGGCTCATACCAGTTCACTACACCAGTTGTGAGTTCTTTTGATCTTAGTTTAACAACAAGAGCAAGAGAAAAAAACACACACAATTATTTTATTTTTTTTACACTGGTCTCACTCTTGGGCACCCAGGACAACTCCTAAGCGTCCAAGAGTGCTCCTGCTCACTAAAAACTTTGTTTACCATTAAGTTCTTCATTTTAGTTGATTTGGTAGATGTTGGGTGTGCATTGGTCCTTTCCAGAGCCCAATTAGTTTTATTTTATGTTTGCAAGGAAGCAATACTTGGATATTCAAGACTCGTTCTTGTTTGTTTGAGCCTGAAGCTAAGCAAACTTGCATAAATATTCTGTTAATCCATTTCTCCGTAATTGAATATTTTGTTTATTGTCAAAAGTGCTAAAGTTCTGTTTTGCAGGAGCTAAGTGGTCTTGGCCGCCCAAGAGTGTTTCCAGTAACTTTGTTTCATTTTTTGCATTTATTCATTTCGTATCGTGCCATCGTTGTATCACGTACACATGCACATGTATACACTCCTACTTGTTGTACCTGTAAATACGTGTTATCTTCTTTTTATGAAATAAAATATTTTTGATAAATCCCACAAATATTGAGTAGACACTGACCCCGTGTCGGGCGAGAAGAGTGCCATAAAACCCTTCTTCTCTTGTAACCTAGCTCTCAAACCCAAAAACAATATTTGGTTTTCGAGATTCAAAGAATCATTTTCAATTAAAATGGTTTCTTGAATGGCGAACCATAAATCCGGGGTGGCAGCTCTTTCATTTTTCAAAAACACTTTTTCGGGTCATCCGAGGTCTGGGGCTGTGGTAGCCCACACCACCACCCTTCTTCTGTCGATCTCCCCTTATACCTTTTTCTGGGTCCACTGTTGTCATATACTCGGGCATTTTCATACAGACTTGTGACCGATGATTTCCCCAAGAAGATTTATCTGGGGACTTCCCATTAATCGAGGCCGTTGATTTTGTCACTCTCTTTTTCTGTCACTCATGAATCAATTTTCTGTATATTATATCTACATAAGAGTATAACTAACTAGAAAGACAGCAACGATTCAAGATAAAAAATCCTTTGAGATGTAAACTAAATCAATGTTGTGAACGTCCACATTAGTAAAAAGGATCTTACAGTCGTTTATGTAGTCGGGCAACAAACCATAATCTCTCTCAGATAAAAGCTACATTATTAGAAAAAAAAATTCTAAATGCAATTTATTCAAACGCACACTGTCAAGTATCAGAAAGGATCAGAAGACACGATATTACGTAAAAATAATAATTAGAGTTCAGAGCAAGCTGTCGGTTCGAGCAGGCAATCTCTTGAAGAAATTGACGGGAACCGACGGTAACTTGCTTCTAAACCTAGGATGTCTAAGCATGTGTAATCCGGTGACTAGAGCAGCCACTTTGAATGGAGTCACGTATAGAACAACTGCTGCACAAAAACAGAAAGCTATGAATAGGCTGGTTGCTCTTGGATCTCTCCAACTCAAAAGCGATTCAAATCTCTCCCCTTGTGTAGCTAAGTCACCCACTGCGGATTGAATTCTCCCAGCCACACTTCTCAGCCTATCATACCTCATCCGTACAGCATCGCTTGGCCTAGAACTGGGAAACGTGTCAAACTCTTCATCGAGCTCATCCGGGTGCATTGCTTCCGCCCATGAAAGTTTAGTGTCCATGTGAGGCGGGTGCCTAGGTCGGAACCTATAGTTCCAAAGTCCAATGACGAACATGTAGAGGAAGAGAGTGGGGAGTATTAGCTCAGGATACCAGATTAGTATCAGAAAGAGAATGTGGACTAAAACTGTGGTGACAGGATTTTTCCAGTGACAAACATCCCCAAGCCATCTGCTCATTGAAATCACAACCGAAATTAGCGACATTACACGGAAGAAATTGGCTTTGCTTCTTCTCATGCTCCACATGTGGGAATCCACATCCAACATGTACTCCACCACCTCTTTCCTCAACGGCGGTTCAGCTCGGCCAAGCCTCACTGCCACTATATTCATGGCTTGATACCTCAAGTTTTCAACTTGGTTGACAGTGAAAGGATGTAAATAATGCATTTTCGGAAGCAAGGGGTGGCCATATATGTATATCATGTGAGCTAGTGATAGGCTAGTAAAGCGAATCGCTAGTTGGAGCTCACCCATTTTCCGTACCCCGGACGGATGCAGAACAAGAAGTGGGTAAGAGTGGGTATAAATCCGATTAGCTTCAAGGGTGGACAATCGAATTCGTACCTTTCCAATCCGTGAATCTCGGGTGGTGCTGGCGCCAGGTTTCTTCTCGAATATTCCCAAGTGGCAGTTGTCGAAAACTCCCAGAGTGATGACAGTGCAAGGGTCGTAGACTTCCCACGTGTACTGCTCGTTCCATTTAGGACCAAAGGCGTTGAGAATCGTTCTGGTCCGAACCCATTTCTGCCCATACTTGGCAACGACATAAGCGTCCGTGCTCCCTCGCCCGTCCTTCATCTTCATAGGCAGAAGCCCTTGCGCGCCTAATATCCCAACTTCCAATAATCCAACAGACTGCTTCCAGAGTTGTTGCGTCGTTGGGCGCTGGTCGCTTATGTACATAGTTGACTCATCTAGTACATGATATCCACCTTCGAGGCACGCTCTTATGTGTATCCTACTTGAGAGTTTGAACTCTTTCCTCCTGTCAGCTTCCAAAACACCAAATCCGAACCTCTCTAGGTTGAACCAGCTAGAATGAACCGGCCGGTGGTCAAGTCGCTTCTCAAAAATGTGAAGAGGTAAACTTATCCTCCCCAAGACATCGTCTTTTGAAGGGTGTACTCGGTCTTCAACCGTAAGGACCAGTTGCTCCTCAAAAGGCTCCGCGGCCACAAAAACCAAATCTTCATTCCAAAGGGGGTTCATGGTAGGAGTAGGGCATATCTTAGTTTTTAGCACCTGGTTCCCCACTTGTGCTTTCACAAAAACTTCAGGCATGCGGCTTTTGTCGATTGGAACAACATCTTGAGCTTCGATAACATTCACTCGGAGGTACCAAAGCTTCGGCGAAATGTAAACCTTGGAGCGAATGCTAGAGACGCCCTCTCCTTGAACAAAGGCAGCATCTGCGTGCCAAGCGTCTGAAAAAGCTTCATCTGCTTGTGTTCCCATCCAAACGGCGAGCATGATTTCCCCCTTCACCTTCCCTCCCCCGTGCCGTTCCTCCAATTTGTACCACTGAGGAGCCAGAGGACTGTCAGGTGGGACACGAGTCGGAACCTCATTCAAGTCGAAAACCACCCTCCCGATATAGTCATCTCTTCCCACCATCTCTTTATCCTTTACAAAAACTTCCAAGACCGAAGATTGAACTCGGTCTTTTGAAAATGCAAACACTTGGTTCCACTCTGGGTTCATCTTCTTCTCGAAATGCTTTGTCCTTCCTTTATAGTTCCCAAGCTTCACTTCTGCGTAAGGATCGCAGCTACTGGTGATGGAGCTAAGAGGAAGATCTTTAGCCTTCACAACTCGAATATAAAGGTAGAACATCTGTTCGACGAGATTGTAGGTGGTTGTGAACCTCTCTCCTCCACTCATCCACCCCTTTCCACCGTATCCTCCTCCCCTAGTAGGCCACCGCTCCCCAAGCTGGGGATTCGTGTCCTTCAATTCGTAGTCTTGACTTGGATGATGGCCTTGTGGATTGACTTGTTGATGCATCGTTAAGGGGACACCTTCTGGTCTTTTCCCAACGAATAGAACCAGTTGCTGCTGCACTTGGTTTTTAAACGCTCGTTGATTTGTCTCTACTTGAAGATTATCTTTGGTTGTTTCCTTCTCCCCTTCTTCTGCTGCTGCACTACGTCTAGAGTTACTGGGAACTGGATGTTTCTCTTACAGAAACCGTGGAAATTTCTTTTTCTGGCTCTTCTAAGACAGCTTTAGGAGGACTAACAACAGAAACTTTGGGTTTTGTAGTTCCTGATTGTGGTGGTTGTGATGGTGGAGGCAAAGAAAGAGGAGAATCGAGGTTGGATTCCGTTGAGAGATAGACTTTGAGGCCTATCTCACCTTTCACAAATGAGGAAAACCGCTTATTTTCAAGTTGGAAAGTTTGATAAACTTCTTCACCTTTCTTGACAATATCTGAGCAAGGAATTCTCACCCTTCCAAGAAAATTTATTCCTTTTTGGTTCCAAATGGGGTTGAGATTCTTGGGGACAGTTCATGTTCGACTAAACTGGTTTTTGAAATCAACTTGTACAAAAAGGACTAGCTGAGCCTTCGCCATCTTTGGGCATAAGGTCATGAGCATCAACTACTTCCACCACCAACTTCATGCCTCCTTATTCCTTCACTGCTGCAGGAAGCAACCGGGAAATGGGTACTCACAAGAAACCTTAAACTCGATTCGGAAGCAACCAGGGTTCCAATTTGGAAAGAAAAAGGAAAAGAATGGTTTGATGAGGAAGCTGTCTGTAATTTCTGCAGATTTGAGGAAGAGGGAAATGGAGGGAAGGCATCAAGTTTGTTTTAAAGTGAAAAAGTGTACATGAAAGTATGAAACCGTGTTGATCAATTTTCATAGTATGGAGGAATATGAAAGATTTACTCGATCCATTTGCTAGTTAAGTGAGTTATATTTTGTTGGTTCAGAAAATGAAAAGGAGATTTGAGTCATCCGTTTGTGTGTGTGTGCACGCGCTATATATTTTGCCCTTTTCCTTTGATGGTTTCTAAGGCTCATACGCTTCAGAAATTCAAGATATCAGGAGCTTGGTGTCCTTCATAACAATTTTTTTTTTTACAAAAGACATCTGAAAGTTCAGTATCTTATGCCTGGTTGCAGATAGATTTTAGAAAACCTATTTTTGAAAACAAAAGCATCGTCATTTTCATATCCTATATATTCATCTTTTAACGAAATGGTTTTTAATAACACCGAAACATCTTTTTGTTATTTTCTCAAAAATAATTCGAGTTGTCATCTTCCAAAAATAAAATCATCAGAAAATAAGTTTTGAAAACCTATAACCAAGAATAAATTTTCAATTGAAAACTTGAGATGCCTTGCTTGGATTCCCTGTGCTTTGGGGACATCTATTCTTGTGAGGCCAGCAACGCTGAATGTGTGAAATAAAGCAGCAGGTGAGAAGAAATGAGTTAAAAAATCACATATGGAAAGCTAAAGCAAAAGCTCAAGGGCTTGTGACCTGGGCGAAGAAGCTTACCTGTGCTTTATTCTGTTTCTATTTGAGAGAAACTTATTTCCGGAGTAGTCGCAAACAATCTATTTACGGAATCGTGCAATTTCAGTCGTCTGTTTTGGCAATTAATGGTTCGGATTTTTAAAAAATCTATTCGTGCAAATAGGCTTTTTAAAATCCAGACCGTCCAAAATATTGTTGGACGGTTGAGATTGACCTCCATAAACATTTCTCTTTCTATTTTAACCCTATTGATTGCTCTCCCTCTTTGCTCTCTGTTTATTGGCCAAATCAGTTCACTTCAGAGCCAATTTTATAGCGACTTCTAGCAACTTCTTAGGAGAAGTGATCTACAGAAGCTTTTTCATATTTATTCCTTAAAGGAATCCATTCTCACGGGGCAGTCCAGAAAAGCCGGTAAATCATGAAACCGATCCAAATCTAATTGATCCGTACATTTTGGATTGAATCTATGGATTAATAGTCCAGATACAGATTCACAAATTAAAAAATCATGAAATACGGTTTGGTACACGATTTTTTATTACCTATTGTAATAACAATAGTTTAATTTGCCACTGTTAACTCCATTCCAAGTCCGCATTGTTAACTCCATTCAAAGCATTCATCTACGCTCTAGGGAGTTTAGTCGGCCATTGGAAAGAGAGACATGAATGATGGTTTAATCTCCATGTTCAAACGAAGAATTTCCTTCTATCTTATCTTTTTCCACCGCTGTTACGGAGTGCAATTTTGTTCACCCTCTTTAAAAGATGGTGAACATTACTCTCATTCCTAATGGTTGAAATGGCGTAGATCCCATCACAAAATGATGTCATGTTCACCATACAATATACTTTTTGGTAAGCATGACATCACTTTGTGGTGGAATCCACATTATTTCAACCAATAAGAAGGGGGTAATATTCACTCTCTTAAGTGGAGGGTGAACAAAACTCACGCTATTGGTTGAAATGGTGTGGATCCCATCACAAAATGATGTCATGCCCACGGCCCGTTCTTAATTCCCCGTTCAAGTCCTCCCAAGCTGATTGCCGAGTCTGTAGGAATATATGACCTCGTTGGTTTTGGTATTTTGGATTTGTATTTGCAAGTACTGAGTGTAGAGAGAAATAGAGTAACGATTGAAAATAAGGATAAGGATAATGATTAGAGAGAGATAGAGATAGAGAGAAAAATGAAAGTAATAATAAAAGAGAAATAGAATAACAATTAAAATTCAAAATCCAAAACCCTTAAAAGAACGAGGTTGTATTAATCACATAAAGGTCCTTTGAACTTCGCGTAATAATTAGTTGACACTCCAACTTTGAGTAACTCTGCATTTTGACCCTACAATTCTTTTAAATCATGTTTTTATCCAAAATCGAACAACCTATAAACAAAATAAAAGCAAAATAAATATGAAGTAACAAAGACAAATGGCTAACAAGCGTAGTTTGGAGAGCCAAAATACCAATATTTTGGAACGTATCTGACCCCCCAACTTACACTTTGATAGTCCCTAGCAAACCAAAACAAATGCAACTAATGGAAATAAATTAAAATGGATAACTCTTTTAAACCCTTGGGCGGCCCCGATAGGATGAATGAAGTCTCGTGAGGGTTTTTAGCAGTGATCACCCACAAAACACCGTGGATCTCTCCACATGGAACCCACAAACCTACACGCATCTTATCAGTATCTCAAACCAAGAACACAAAATCATCACAAAGATATAACGGGCAATTCCAGTTCTACATGCTATCGAGTCATAAAAACAAGTCATGACACCTATCTTAGCTTGCGTGGATATAAGTAAAATGTCTTTGAAAGTTCTCTCTGAACCGAGTTTTGACTTCAATTCTCACCATGTCATGTACTCACAAAGAGAATCACTTAAAACAAGGTGCATATTTTTGAACTCTCAAGTGTGCGGTTAAAAGTTATGTAAATGGAAAGTAAAGTACTTCACACACAAGACACAAAAAGAACGCTTTATATGGTGGACACACGGTCTCATGAACAAACCACCAAGTATTGGAACTCTTCTCACCTCTATCAATCCACTTCCCATCACCCCAAAGATCAAATAGGACTTTAATTTCGGTCATAATGTTGGGTAAGAAAAAATAATTCGAGGTTAGGGTAAAACATCAATTGTTCAAGAATGGGGTAGAAACAATAATTCGGGCAATTTTAACAATGTGTGCCCCTCTTTTTTTCTCACTTTATTCATCTCTACACTTTCTCTCTTTTCCTACCTTTCAACACAATTCCACAATGAGGCTCCTTATTCCTTCTTTCAATCAACAAATTAGTGTCATTCCCTTCAACATTCAAACTTTATTTTTTTTTCTTTTTCCAATTTCAAGCCACGGAAAAGAAGAGCTGGTTTTGGTGCTTCCTGTAACGCATTCATTCAGAATTACTTGAGTTTGGGAATGTGGACTAATAAGATGAAATTGATTTACTTTTATTGATCAAGGTGGGCTAGTATTTTATTTCGATGATAGTTACCACCAATTTATGGTCTCTTAGATTCGCAAGTCTATACATGAAATTACAAATACAATCCCCTCCCTACAAAGTCCAAACTCAACCTATGCTTGTTTTTTGTTTTAAGTACAACTAGAGTTGAATGGAATCTCCTTTCTCCTGCACCTTTGACAGTATATTTGTATGGAAAATGCTAGCCACGGTCCTTAAGAAATGGATGAAAAGTGCATCGACATTCGGAAAAAAATGTTTTGATATTTATAAAAATCTATTAATATCTGTAAAATGTTTATTGAAATTCTAATTTGTTTGGTATTACATGCATACTATCTACCACCTAATAAATGGCAGTTAGCAATAGTAAATTTAATAACGGTCTTTTATACTATGTCAAAACAACAATAAGTATACAATTAATCACACACAAACAATAACAATACTACTGTAATTTTTGAACTATATATTTTATATGAAAGTATTTGGGTCAATTCATGCGCTTCTCGGTGAGTACTTTGAAGGAGGGCAAGAGGGTAATTTCACATACCAACTCACCTAGACAATTGCTGACTAGGGAGAGGCATAGTGGACCCTTTTAAACACACATACACACAATACCCAAACTCCTGAGAGGCATAGTGGACCCTTGAAGTACTGAATTAAACTAATTCTGTAGAAAACGAAAAATAAAAACAAAATCCAAATCTTTATTTTCGGTTGATGATAAAGAATTTTTTATTTTTTATTTTTAGTCATAGAGCCCCAAATGAACCGAGTAGCTCGTGAGCTCGGCTCAACTCGTTAACGTTTGGCCCTAGTTAGGGCCGAGCTCGATTTATAGGCTTGTTTAGTAAATGAGCTGAGTGGAGCTCGACTCTCAGCTCGTTCGACAATGCTCGGCTCATTAAGAGAGGCTTGACTCAATTAAAAATGCTCATTTAATAAATGACTAAACCCAACTCGTTAAGGTTCGAGCCGATCTTGAGCTAAATTTTTTGTATTCATTTACTAAGAGCATCTCCAATCCACCTCTATTTCTCCAAAATAGAGGATGGATGTGACACATTAAGAGGAGATTTTATAATTTATTCTCTTTTTTCTTCACTTTTTGTAATTTTTGGGAGAATTTTTGAGGGACCCACCGTCCTTTTTAGAGTTTGGTCCTCTAAAAGTAAATTTGGTCCTCTAAAAATGGAGGATCAAAAGTAAATTTGGAGTACAAAATTCCTCCAAAACTCTAAAAAGGACGATGGGTCCCTCAAAGATTCTTCCAAAAAGTACAAAAAGTGAAGGAAAAATGGAATAAATTACAAAATCTCCCCTCAATGTGTTACATCCATCCTTTATTTTGGATGGATTGGAGATGCTCTAAAAGGCTCGAGCTAGCCGAGCTCTGACGAAGCTCTGCAGTGGAGTTTTGCGCGGTGCGAAGGTTGCGAAGGTTCTTCTATCTTCAACCTCCCCAAAAAAAAAAACCTCTTCAAAAAAAAAAACCTCTTCAAAAAAAAAAACCTCCCAAAAAAGAGGTTCTTCTATCAACTCGCGGAAATCCTTCGACTGCTCTTCTTCCACAGATGCTGTAAACGAGCCAAGCACAGAGCTTTCGAAATCCCCCTAGGAAACTAGGGTTTCTGCAAATTAATGGCCGCCCACACCATTTCAGCACTAGCAATCCCACCTTGCTGTAGAAAAACCGACGATTATCCATTCCGTCATTCACTGAATCTCCATCCATACAACTTGGTCGTAAGTTCCCTAATCGGACGCAATCTCTCGCTCCGGACAACCAACGCCCGCCGCGGAGTCTTAAAGCACCGCCGTCCAGCCGTCGCAGCGGTCTCGCTTAGTCTCCCAACTGAGTAAGTTAACTTATAGAAAGTGAGGATTTGGAATGAAGGGATGGGTGTACTGTTTCATCCAAGGTATAATAATAAGTATTAAATAGTTTGGATATTGAAGGCTACCTGAAACTGTAGAGTAAAGTGGGTTTGAGGTAGAGTAACATTTTTCAGTTGAATCAATTGTGTGATTGTTTGGATGGATGATTTGAAATCACTCTTATAGATGGTTATTTCAAATCGGTAAAGGTCTCCAAGGAAAATGACTTCAAGAGAGTAATTTTGGAAGTTGTGGATGGGGAGAGCAAAGAAGAGAAATAAGGGAGGGAAAGTACGGGAGATATTATATGGAAAATGCTGAGGAGGAGGATCAAACATTTTTCCCTTCCTCTTTCCAAATTACGAATCAAACTTGGGAGGGACTTTTTTTAGTTTTTAACTTAGTTTCTTGTGTTTCTCCGATTTCCAAAAAAGCCCAAATTTGAGCTATTTTAATTAATGACAATATCAAATCACCTTATTTGAAAGCTGCATCTGTTCAGTTGGAGCCTAACCGATCATTTTGTTTGTCTGGGAAGATGTGTTGTTGACCCTGATTGGTGTGATTTTTGCAGGAAACCAGAGAGGGCTTCTTCTGAGAAACTGCCAAAGTTAGTTTATTAAAGTAGCAGTTATGATTGTACTCCGTTTTTGCTTGTCATGATTTGGGGGATAGTTGTGATTGGTGATGTTGGGTTCTTGATGGTGTTCAGATGGTCAGCAAGGGCGATTAGGGCGTTTGCGTTGGGGGAAGTAGAAGCTTACAAGCTTAAGTATCCAAAAAAAGGGACTGAATGTCTTTTGATGGGCATCTTGGCTGAGGGTTAGCAATTTTGTTTCTCTTTACGTTAATTTGAAAACTCGTCTGCTTGCATTGCATCCAGTACATGGTTTCCAGAGCTATTCCACATAATTTAAACTTTGCGTCCATGCAATTAATGCGTCCACGTTGCAGTTTAGTTTTTTTTTCTTTTCTTTTCTTTTTTGTATCTCAAATGTAGTTTTAAGGACCAAACTTACCTTAGCTTTGCATGTTCGTTATTTCGCCACCATGACACTTTGAAATTGAGAATGGTTGCCCAATGTGGTTCTCAATGGGTACTTCTTGTGGTTGGAATGACACTGGAGATTGGTGCTAAATGAAGCCTGGCGGTTCTTTGCACTTTACTGCAAGAAATGGAAGTGATAATCTTGAGGCAAAAGAAAATTTGTCATTCAAACTAATTGAGCGATTATTGGAATGAAATTTCAGCATGCCGCTTGTCAAATGCCTCCTTGCATGGGTTATGTTTTCTTATTTAAAGCAATGCAGTATATTTTTTCTCATTGCCTTGTTCATGTTGTCTTCTGGTTTCTTTGCAGGAAACAGTACCGCTGCAAAATATTTGAGGTCAAATGGAATAACATATTACAAGGTGCGAGAAGAAACTATTTATTTACTTGGAAAATCTGTCGAAGGCTATGAGTCTCCTTGGGAACCTCCATTGACTGATCCAGCTCAGAGAGCCATCGATTGGGCCATTGATGGGAAACTAAAATCAGGTCGTGTATCATACTCTTATGGATTTTATAATCTCCAAATCTCTGGATTGACATTATTGCTAGGGCTTCATTTGGGTTGGCTATATTGACTAATGGCTTGTGCTACTTGGTAGAATTTCAGGGCCCTTAGGTCTGTGGGCCAAGGCGTATGAGTCCTCTCAGTGCTAATTCTGCATTTAGCTGTCGTGACATGAAATCGAATCTAGTGAAATGGGCATACGTGATATAATTTTTTTGTTGTCTTAGTCAAGGAATATAATGTGTTCATTTACGTATAGAATATGTTGCAGATGAGGTTGCGAGAAAGTCGGAAAAATTTGTGGAGAACCTCAAAGGTGGAGGTTGAACAAATGATGTACTCCATTAACCAGAGGTCCAGAGTTAAAGATATCCCGATATTTTCTGTTGCTTTTACTCCATGGTAACAAAGTCCTATGTGTATGACTCGAGTTTCTTTTCAGGGGAAAGCACGGTCAGTTTTGCAGCATGTGTTAGTCAACCGTTGGAACGTTTATGGGCAGATGTCCATGCTACAACAGTACCTTATGGGTCTCATAGATACCCCAATAGGTCTTAGGAGGCTAGGTTTTTACTGCCAACAACAAGCGAGTAGGTAGTAAATGCCAATGTTGCTCGACAACTTTAGGTTCTAGAAATAGCCAAATAAAACATCAAAATGGGGAATATGGATAGAGTTTAAGAAACAAAGAAGGGAGCTAGATCCAAAGATCCAAATACATCTAACATCCACCTTATACTTGTACATTTCTATCATTCCCCTTTCAACTGTATCTTCATGTAGAAGGAACATTTGTGTTTGCAAGTACTGTTCCACAGGTACCTCAAGAGTTGCGGTATTCCAGGGATTTGCGAATCAGCTTTTAGTTCATTTTGCTTTTTCCACTGGCTGTTTTTTCCTCTCTGCTTTTCAACTTTTGGGAACACTTTGGTTGAGAATGGAAAACTTCGTTTGGAAGAAGATGGGCACATTAGGAGCCAAGTCCTACTATTTTGGTGCTCATCCCGTCTGACCTAGCTAGGTTGTATTCAAATGTCTAACCTTCCTGGCTCTGTACATGGGTTAAATCTTACGAGTTTCAATATTTCATAGGCTTTTAGTTTGTGAATTGCTTTTCATTTATCAATCAGCTGGTTCTCATTGAGGGTTCTAGCATTCCTTTCATCACCCCATTGTTCCAGTGTCGCAGGAATCATTCTTCGAAAAACCAGACTGATTTGCATAGGCCCTCTTTTCCTGCCCTCGCTATTTTATCTTTATGAAAGCTTGCTTACGGTAAACCAAACCGAACCAAACGAAGCCTCGCATGAATAATTTTCCTGTATTTTGCTTTGTCAAATGCTTTTCATTATGGCTTTTGGTGGTAATTTCTTTTGTTTATTTGGCATGAGTCCTTTATGGGATTCAGTTTCTGCTATTTTAGTTTAAGTTTCTTATTGGAATAATTTCGATGCTAGTTTTTGCTAATCCTAATCATTCCCAGTAGCTGTTGAAGTAATCCTGCAGAAGTTATCTGGACTTTGAAAGACTGGGCTTAGGTTATTGATGGAAAAATCCTTCTGTTAGTTACAATTCATGAAGCTCTAGACAAGGACAGAACCAGGATTTTCTATATGAGGGGGCTGGCCACAACATGAAAAATAAAATTTTGAAAATTTGATGTTGATGAATATAAATATAAAATATCTGAGTAACCAAATAATACCCATTACAAAACACAATATCTAGGTGATCTTAACAAACTAAAAACAACTAAGAGGTGAAAAAATAAAAGTTTCTCAATAGGTTATACCTCAAGCATGTGTCAAAATGGAATTTAATGATACCTTAGATCCGAAAGTCATCCATGATGAAGATGGAACTAACTGTTCCGGTAATTTCCTTCTCAATAAATATAACCAAAGCATTTGTGAAAAACTCATCCTCCATCCGAAGCATGTGTTCTAACAATATTTATAGTTGAAAATGCCGTTTCTGATCCACTATTTTTATTCAGTGGGGGCACCCGGTATAATTTTGATATTTAAACAAAAAAATACTTAGATAATTATGAAAATCCGAAACCACGCGGGGGCTGTGGCCCCCATTAGCCAAAGTGTGGTTCCGTCTTTGGCCCTAGACCTCCAGTTCTAAAATACACTGAGTAAGTGTCAAAACAACAAGGAGCAGAAAATTTCCACAGTTACTTTGGTTCTCACACTGCATGAAACTTGAAGATGCATAGCAAGATTCAGATTAACCTCAGTGCCATAGGATAATGTTGAACCATGTTTTCAGATTGCAGTATGGCCTAGGAGTAATGTTGTTGTGCTGTCTTCTGTGGAAAAATTGATTTTCTAAAGGGCAAACCCAATGCACAAGGCTCCCGCCACTGTGGGGTCTGGGGAAAAATTGTTTCTAGGTTGTTGGAATTGTTTGTGAATGATCTGTGTGCTCAGTTTGCAGAAACCTGATTTTTTTTCAAGATGAAATAATAGTTATATCAATGTTGTAGCCATGCAGTCGCGTGGATATGTGTCAATAATATTACTTTTAAGGGTTTTGTGACCACTTCTCTGGCTGCTATTGTAGTGTCTTTCTCGTGCCTTTGGTGTACTTGGTGGTTTTGTTCTCAGAGTTGGACTATGTTGACAACCTAATTTTCAAGGAAAAAGGTGTATTTTGAATGTAAAACTCCGTGGACCACATCTCTTGCTACTACAACCTTAAGACTCCCTTGGGTATTTGTAGACGAACTAAGGAGAAAAAACAAGAATGGCCCAACCCATAGTGGCACGTCTGCGGCTGCTTTTTCTTTCACGCTAATCTTTCAACTCTTTTGTGTGCAAGAAGCCAGTGCTGGTCACCACCCATTGAATTTAGGTGGACAAGGCTATCAAGCCCAACCAAAGGCTCTGCCTAGAGATCTCAATTGGCAATATCTGTTAGAAAACTGACAAATGCTCTAGGAGATTAACCCTTATTTTGTTTGATACCGTGGCAATTACTCTCTTTAATGGCTTTTTCCATAATATTGTATTCAACCACATTCATGGGTTTGGTGTCCAGTTTATGTAAGCTGAAAGAATTCCGCTTCCCCTTTTATTAAATATATCATTTACGTTGTCATAAATTGCAGGTGAAAGTGGGGAAATAACTTCAACACATTTGCTTCTTGGTATTTGGTCAGAAAAAGATTGTGCAGGTCATAAGATACTGGAAGCCCTTGGTTTTGATAATGAGAAGGCAAAAGAGCTTGCTAAATCTGTAAGTTCTGTTTTGAATAAGCAAGCAATAACCTATTAACCTTTCTGATCATAATAATGACACTATTCTTGTTTCATACAGATGAATGTTGATAAGTCTTGAGATTAAGTAGGAACTCGGACTGTGATATTGCCTTGGGACCTCGGAGCAGCTGCTGAAAGAGAATATGACTTTTGGCAAACTTCTTGCCGTTGGAGAAATTTTGCAATTGTTCCGTATGCATATGTGTTCTTCTTTGGCCTTGGTGTTTTGAACTATGATGGAATATGCGATTCTTTGTATAAACTATCTTTAAATGGTGCCAGCTTGCAGATGGTAATTGCTGGCGTTAGTTGATTTTCTAGCCAATGCGCTTAGGTCTCTTGCAACATACTCTTTTTATTGCTCTCAAAATACTGGTCAAATCTGTATGTACCTTTTAACAACTGTAACATTCTCTTGATAAAGGACATTGTAACAAAGCGTTAAATGGTTATATATTCTTCACGACACAAGCAGTAGGTTGGCACACTTTTTTTGTTTTTCTGTTTAAGAACAAAGTGAATGAACCAGATAGGGTAGCAGTAGTGCAAGTATTGGAACTTCAGGGTGAACGATCAAACAGCAAGGGAGATTGATCCTTGGTGTCCATAGTGCAATGTTTTCTGTTGAATCCGTACGGCATTGATTTGGGATTTGAATTGTATTTTGGGTTGCAGGACTCATTTTCTTCCAGTTGGATTTTCCAGGGTTTGGTATGTAACGAATAACGATGGAGTTCTGAAGCTGGTAATCCGAACAGATAGCTTGGACCTTGTGATGGAGCTTAAGTATTCCTATCTATCGGATACTACTTTGGCCCCTGTTTTCTTGGACTTTTTGGATCCATGCAATGTATTTCTACGGATGATCTTTGCGCTTCGCTTTGTTATAAATGAATTCTAAAATTTATTCATTAGTGTTTAACATTAACTGCAATGCAATTTTCAAAACACTGTGAAACTTAAATTCAAGAGTGCTTTTATAATTAAGTAAAGGCACATTCCATTCCCTCTATTTTTCTAGTAGTAGCTAAAGTGCTTACAAATGATGTTGAGAGGCACGTAAATGTTAGCTAAGAGCATCCGCAATGGTAATAATCAAAATCAAAATCAATAATCAAAATGTGTCACGTCAGCATTTGATTATCCATTTAGTTCGTAATCAAACTTAACAACTTTTACCTCCACATTAGTTATTTTTGCATTCCTAACCAAAAAAAAACCCACAGAACAAAATGCACATTTGTCCAATCACAAATGAATTTCAATTACGCACCCGACTACACCAAATTATTCCTCTCGATGAGACGATTTCAATGTGGGGTGTTTTTGAGTTATTGAGTTTGGTTATTAAGTTTGGTTATTGAGTTTTTGTTATTGATAAAAGTTGTTAAGTTTGGTTATGGAATGGGTGAAATTTGATTATTTACTAAAAGACTTGTAACTTTGTTTATTACAATGTGGGGTATTTTTTGAACATTGTTGTTAAGTTTGATTATCCAAACTTATTTGCTTATTATGCTCTAAGGGCCTAAGTCAACCCTATAATGCTGCAATGTTCTTAGTGATACTTGTGGGTTGGGGGGGGGGGGGGAAGTGTCTTTTATCTAACCACTGAAATTCGATGTTTTTCTCTTCAATTATTTTTCATAAATGAAAGATGAGATTAATTTAGTATTGTAATATTTATGTATAGTACAGGAAATATTCCAATGGTAGACTATATTTGGCAATTGTAACGTCCTTCGTAGAATACTTTTAGGCTCTGTTTGGAGCCTATGAAAAGTAGAAGAAAAGAAAGGAAAATAAAAAAATTTCCTTAGGAGTTGTTTGGTTCCTGTCTAAGGAAAAGGAAAAGAAAATACAAAGGAAAAGAAAGAAAAAGCTCTGGAGCATACCGAGGAAAAGAAAATACAAATGAAAAGCAGCTAACTTTTGCTAAAAAATTTCCTTTTCTTCCCATTTTCCTCTTGAAGCAAAACAAGAGAAAACCATTTTTCTCATAGTTTCTTTTCATTTTCTTTCTACAATCAAACAAGAAAAAAGAATTCATTTTCTTTCCATTTTCTCTCTTTCTTATTTTCCTTTCCTTTCCACAAGTTCCAAACAGAGCCTTACTTTTATTTTAGATGGTACTATTACTTCATCATGTGATTTAATCTGACTAGAAAATATAGTAATGTGACATCGCTCTATTACCATGACTAGACAAGTATGATATTTGGTCTCGTAACGTCAAGGAAGATAAATACTTCTGTTTTGAATTAAAGATAATGTATTGTGAAAAAATAACAACCTTAACGGAACGGGACAAATCACGTGCTAAAGGTACATTTTGCAACTAGATTGATGTCGTCTGGAGTGCAAAACTCAACTCGTCTGCGTAGGACAAAGATTCTAGTCATTTGAACCACTTCCCACCAGCATCACTTTCTTACAACTTTTTTACACTACCACTAGGGTGTAACAGCTGATCTATGTTTGAGCTCGATTTGTTTATTAAACTAGTCTAGTCTGGTTTGTCTACTAAACAAGCCTTCATAAGCAAGTCGAGCCCATACATACCAACCAAGCACAGGGGTGGAGCTATGTTGGGGCCAGTGGCGGATCTAGAAAATTCAGATAGATGAGTCATTTTTCGAGCATAAATTAATAAAAATACTCACAATCCAATACAAAGAAAACATTTGTTCAGAAAAATATAACCAGGATAAAAAAAATGAATGTTAGTGTTTCTACAGTTTTTCTAAATCATTTATTACATTTTTATTGGTGTTATTAGTAGAATTGTATGGGTTGGCTTTGAGGTAGTCCAACTATTTAAGTCTAGAATTGATGTGGTTCAACTCTCGGTAGGATTTGTGTGTGTATTTAAAGGGTTCACTCTAGCTCTTCCTAGTTTGGTAGGTGAAATTACCCTCTTGCCTCCCTAAAAATAAAAAACAAAAAACTCTCGGTAGGATCAAGTTTTGAAGAATTGCTTTTCCACTCGCGCAACCTTGTTTAGAAAAAGATAAAAACTGAATGGTGGTGGCAAGACCAAAGACTTTACCAACTGAACTAGACGACAGACTTACTAAATTTTTGGTAGTTTACGGAGTATATATTACTTCCTCTTTTGATTCACACAAAAAAAATTTCAATATTTTCAGCTGGGTCACGTGATTCGCCTGTGCCTACATTGGATCCGCCCCTGGTTGGGGCCCCAAGGGATCCCGGCTCCCCGAGCGTCCAAGTTTTGAAAATTTTATTTTGTACGTACCTAATTTTAAATATTATTGATAATTATTCGTGTATAGCTACTTATAATCTTAATAATTTTGGTTCAACTGGTTGGGGCCCTGGGGGACCCCGGCTCCCCGAGCGTCCGAGTTTTGAAAATTTTATTTTGTACATACCTGATTTTGAATATTATTGATAATTATTCGTGTATAGCTACTTATAATCTTAATAATTTTGGTTCGATTGGTTGGGGCCTCGGGGGACCCCGGCTCCTCGAGCGTCCGAGTTTTGAAAATTCTATTTTGTATGTACCTGATTTTGAATATTATTGGTAATTATTCGTGTATAGCTACTAATAATCTAAATAATTTTGGTTCGATTTGGAAAAAAAAAACTGCTATTTTACATTCTCAGTTCTTAATTTCTTTCATAAATAAAAAATAAGCTCGTGATAGTTGGTGTAGCATAAAGAATCATTTTAATGTACAAGTGTAATGAATTGGAAAGCAAAAACCTTATGCTATAATAAGTATACATTTCAATAAAAAAATATATGTACTCCGTTCCACTTAACTTTTTCTAAACGTTAGTAACATTTTGTCCTTATTTAAATTTTTTTCGCGCTTGTTTGTTTTGCGCCGATATTTTTCGACTTTTCGATTCAAAAGTTAAAAAAAAAAATTTACTTTTACCCAAATATTTTGATCAATGACCACTTTTAAGCTCAAAAAGTTGACTTTTGGAGCTCAAAAGTGGTCCTTATTCAAAATATTTGGGTAAAAGTGAAATTTATTTACTTTTCCAATTCAAATCAAAAAGTCCAAAAAAAAAAAATTTACGCAAAACTAAAAATTTAGAAAAAAATTCAAACACGGACAAAACAAGAAAAACTCAAAAAGCCCAGAGAAACTCAGCCGCCGATCCCCCGGGATTAAAATCCTGGCTTCGCCACTGACCAAGCATTTCAGAGCTGAGTTGCGCCGAGCTCTACAGTTTTTGAGCACAGCTTGTTGTTTATTACACGAGTCTAAAACTCGAATTTGAGTTCGACCCGATTAAAACAAGTTACGTACTTTTCAAAAGTTCATACATTGGAAAGAACCTTTTTTTAATAAGTAACATTGGAAAGAACTTGGAGGGTTGTAAGTGCAAATTTAAAAATGGAAAAAGAACAGAGCATTATCGTTTTCACTACAATACGGAACGGGTTATTTCAATCTCCTTTATGTTGATATATTTGATTTTGGGTATCATTTTGGGCTTCATAGTTGTATTTGGGTTACTGGGTACTTGTGGGCCTTTATGTTATATTTTTACCTGTATAGACCTTTTAGGTGTTCTGGGCTAGGCCCACTGGGTATTTTCTTTGTTGGCTTCTTGCCAACGAGGACTTCTCTTTTTTGTCCTCTTCCTTTTCTTATTTTTAATAATATTCTTCTTCGCCGTTCAAAAAAAAAAAAGGATATATTTGATTTTGATCTTTTGGCTAGGCAATCAACTTTTTTTGTTGATTATATGGCTTGATGAGACATGATACTTAACTTATGAGCTATCAACTGCTGTCGTGGGCTAGCAGTGGATTGACATTGCGCTAAAACGAGTTATTTGCTGATACTTTGCTTTTGCATGCTAAAGTCTAAACGTGGATATGGAATTCATGGTGAAGTTTTTGGCTCAAATATATAGCACTTGTCTATTTCACGGTCCCGATCTTAAGCGGATGTTTGTTTGCATACAGTTAAAATTAAGGCAAGAACGAATTTTTAGAAGTCAGGAAGTATAATTTTTTACAAGGTTTTTTTGTTTTTCTCCAATTTTAAGATGTTTGTGTGACGGGGCTCATAAGCGAAAAGTAGATTTTCCAAACACGACCTTCGAAACAAAAGGAATGCTATGAACCAGCAAGCGAACACCCCCCACGAACAACTCACACAACTGCTGACGTCAGCTCAAAAACAACGTCGTTTTGTTAAATAAATTAAAAAAAATTCAGGTCGTTGAAATAGGTTCCCCTTTCCCTTCCCTCCCCACATTCACGATCATAATTTAGAGACCGGAGTCCCCGCTGGAGTATGGATCGGGTTACAGAAGGAGGCCGGAGCCGGTGGAGGAGCCGTTGGAGTACGGGAGGAAGACTGAGTATGAATAACCCAATCCAGGGTTTGGATCCGGGTACAGGCGTAGGTCGGAGCCGTATCCGAATATGGGTGTACGAGTGAGTATAAGGAGCCAAGTTCAGAGGAGTACGGTCAGAGGCCTCAGAGGAGTGAGTACGAGGCACCGCCGCCACCGCAGTCGGAGAGGTATGGGGACGAAGAAAGTGGTGGCTATGGTGGGAGGCCGCCGCATAGGAGGAGTGAGTACGAGGCGCTGCTGCCACCAGAACCGAGGTATGGGGAGGAAGAAGGTGGGTATGGTGGGAGGCCAGAACGGAGGAGTGAGTACGAGGCGCCCCCACCACAGCCACCAAGTTAAGGGGAGGAAGAAGGTGGGAAAGGGAAAAGGCGATCTCTTCTCGAGACCTGAGGTTTTTTTTTATACACAAAACGACGTCGTTTTGAGCTGACGTCAGCGGTTGTGTGAATTATTGTACGAGAGAGACTGTGTGAGTAGCATTTTTGTTATCTTTTACTAGGTTACAAAACAAGGGGGCGACTATTCGCAACCCCGTATTTTCTCCCTTAACCCGTTAAAAATTTTCAAATAATTACAACATGACCCCTTAATGCAAAATGATCTACTTACCCTTATACCTATACATGAAATGACCTACATGCCCTTATGACCAAAACCCCTAAATTATGGTCTTGCCCCTTCCCTCTAAAAAATCACATTCTCGTTTAAAAAAAAAAACACATAGACCAGGGGACCTCATGTTCTTCATCTTCGGGCTTCTCCTGTTCATCTTCTCTTCTCCTCTCTCTCTAAATCATCATTCTTTTTTCTCCTCTCTCTCAAATTTTCCAATAGAGGAGGAGCAAGGGCCAAATATTGTATCAATGGAAGGTTCAAGTCCTTCCATTGATCCATTTTTTGACCCACTTGTAGGTTTGGATTTTGAAATTAAATCAAATTGTATTGGCAACCATATGATGGCAGAGGAGAAGAAAGATACTGTGATGGACATTATATCTTGGAAGCCGCGTGAGGAGGAAAATTTTTCCATTTACAATGGCCTCTGGTTTGTTGTTGTGGCGTCTGGGTTTTGTAAACCTAGTTTTTTGAGGGTTTATCGATGTTTCTGGTTCTAACAGAGTAAAGTAAGTAATTTCGGTAGCTAACCATTGTAAACTATTACCATACTCGACAGTTGGTTACCGAAATTGAGATACATTTTCAGCATTCAATTACCGAAATTTATGTTTCTTGTTTTTGTTGTATGCATTTTCGATATGTAGTTACCGAAATATAATCTTGCTTTCAACATCTATTTACCGAAATGTATGTATGATTTTCGTATATAATAGTTCGGCAGTTGTTTACCGAAAGTTGAACAAATTTTCGATATGTAATTACCGAAATATAATTTTTTTTTCAACAGCTATTTACCAAAATGTTATGTATGATTTTCGTATATATAGTTCGGCAGATGGTTACCGAATTTTGTACATATTTTCGACTTATTACCGAAAGTGATCTAATTGCTGTTATTGTATATATACATACATGTATGTATATACTCAAAGAGAGAGAGAGAGAGAGACTGGCGAACAAAGAGAGACTGATGAACAGAGAGAGAGAGAGAGAGAGACGACACCTTGACGGTGCGACTGCAGGAGTGGCGGTGGTACGGTGGTGGCTATGGAGGTGGGAGGCAGCAATGGGGGTGGGAGACGTAAATGGGGGGTGGGGGCTTAGGGTGGAAGTTAAAGTGTAATTTTTGAGAGGGGAAGAATATAATGGGAAGATCAGGTACATTTAATAGGTTATATGGAGATTTTCTTTGTTTTTACAATATTAAAAATGGGCTACGTGAAAAGTGGGTTAAGAGAGAAAATACAGGGCTGCAAACCCTTAAAATTATGGTAAAATAAAACAAATATGGCTTATCTACTTTTTTTGTCCTTATAAAATGTAGCAAGTTTTAAAATCGTCCCTATAAAATTTCACTTGTCAATTGCATCCTTATACTTTAAAGCAAATATCATTATTACCCTTCCGTCAACCCAATCACGGAAAAATAATGACGTGGCTAACTGTGGTGTCCATGTCACCGTTGTTGGTGTTCGCAAAAACAAAAAAGAATGAAGAAGATTAAACAAAAAACTTTCTCTTGCAAATTTCTCCTGTTGAATTTTATGCGAGCTTTCTTATAATCCATGTTAAAAAATACGGAGTAATACTTTTGTGTAATTCCTCTCTCCAACTCACATCTACATCTTAGCCTCAACTCAAGGGCAAAACCCATGACCGAAAGAATGAAAGAGGATCAAAACTAATTCATCGATCAAACCAGACTGAGTTTCTATGGCAGGAACTATTTGAACGCATTCTTCCGTAGATCACCCAATATCTGGGGTTTAGACGACAAATATCGCAATTTTGGTTTGTGAATATTGAACAATTACTATTTCTTTAAAATGTTAGAGAATGAATAATTTTCAATTTGAAGACCCACTTTCTTTCTTTTTGCTTGTTGGGGTAAATGAACCCACTTTCTATCTCTATGAACTCAAATTAAGGATCCATTGATTCATTGATGAGTTGTTTGCTTTTCGGATTGAAATTTTTGCTTGATTTTTTTTTGTATTGTTTAGATTTTCCTATTTATTAATTTTATTTGGGGCTTTTCGTTAAACAATACTTGTTAAGAGGGTTTGGGTCAAGGGTTTCATAAGTTTTCAAAATTCATATCCTATTCCCCAATTAAATTTGAGGTAAAAGTAAAATTCGAGTTTGTCAAGTTCAACAAATCATGTTTACAAAAAAAAATTCAACCAATTGATTTTGTAGCCACTTGTGCAGCCAAACCGATTCAATGTCCATCCAAGCGATATGGAAGACCAGTAATGGTGAGTGGTTCAACGATAGATAGAGAAGTAAGACATTTGTTGTGTGGGACGTGATGCTTTAGCATTTTGCTATGTGGAGAGGAGAAAAAACATGAAGTGGTTATTTATCTACCACCTTGCAAAGCTATGTCATTGATCAGAAATGAATCGGTGGGTTTGGGTGAAACGAATTTGGAAATTTGGAGTTTTTACTGGTGTGGGGCTATGAAGAAGGTGGAGAAGAAGATATATAAAATGGTCCACAATCCACATCAGCTTGCCTTCATCCACTTAGACATTTACCGTCCAAGTTTTGACAAAAAAATGTATCATTGAAATTGGTTACAAAGTACAAGGGCAAAATTGAAACAAAAAAAATTTTGAGGACGAAAACGAAATTGAGCCTATTTTGTCGGAACCAAACAAGTAGATAAGCCAGAGCATCCATAGTTGTATAAACAAAACTAAAAGGTTGCTAAAGTTAACAACATTTGCTCAAAAAAGAGCTCACATTGGAATAACCAAACTTAGCAACCTCTTAGCAACTCATCAAATTTTGGCCTTTGGATAATCAAAACTGGCAACCTTTTGCTAATAATTAAATTTAGTTGTCCACATATTTTTTCAATCAAGTACACAATCATTACACAAAAACCTTCGCTTTTTCCCATTTTCAACAATTTTTTAAGAAAAATACTTTTTATTTTTTTTGCAAAAACAGTTTTTTTTATTTATTAAAATTGCTCTTTTGAAAAAAATTCAAAAACTTTTTTTATTCAAAAACTGTTTTTTTTTAAATCAAAGGTTTCAAAAAACTATTTTCTCTTTTTCTAATAACCTACTTTTGTTAGTTTGAAAATTATTTTTAAAAAATTATATTTTCTATGTCACAATTTCTAAATTTTTATAAGTTGAAAATGTGATGTGACAAATTTTGGTTATTCAATTTTGATTGTACCATTGTGGACATTTACATTGCTAATCTTAACAACCCCTTAAATGGATAATCAAAAAATAATGTGACAACTTTTGATTATTCCACTGTGGATGATCTAAAATTATTTGGGCGTTGGTTAAAGGTGTGTATATATATATTTTTTTGATTGTGGTTAAAGGTGTATTTATATCCCAAAAAAATCTACCAATCATTATACATCCACAAACATTTACACCTCCGGTGTTTGTGGGACATTCCAAAAGTTGTGAGTGTGTGTAAAGTGTTTGTTGTGATTGTGTGTGGTTATATAATGAGTGATTTACTTATATATCCCTTCAACGTTGCACAAAAGTTCAACTTTAGTCCTTCAAGTTTCAATTTCAACAAACTGAACTTTCAAGTTGCAAATTGGTTTCAATGTCATCCCTCAGTTGGGTTCTGTTAAGAATTTGGATGGAAAATGGGCATGTGCCCATCACATGATCTTTCCCTAGGGGCATATTTGCACATTCCCCTCCCAACCTTAACCCTATCAATTTCCTACTCCTTTCTTAGTCCTTCTTCACTCCACTCCCTCACACTCCACGACATACACAAGCACCGGCTACTCCCACCTTTGACATGCAACCACCCACTGAAAAACCCAAACTAAAGAGCACCCCCATCTCCTCCACCTCAACTGCCCCCAATTGCCATCCAACTAGCCATGTACAGAGATGTGTCGACGGCCACCGTGTTAAGGCTGTATGAGCCAGAACGACGACGTCTATGGAACCGAGGAATTAGCGACAACAACAACAATGAGGAGGGAGCTGTACAAGGTGTTGTAAGCAAAGAGGAACACGTCGATGATGGAGATCAAGACGGCATGTAGGAGCCTAGCGAAGTTGGACCATCCAGACGTCGTCGTATGGCCGCGACTTCATCGAGCTTCACAACTCGTACAAGAGCCTAGTTTTTTTTGTTCACTTTTGTCTAATCTCAAATCAGCTTTCCTAGTGAAAATTGGTTCTAAATTTAGCACAATGAACTAAATTTAGGGAGAAATCGAGTTTTATTTCATAAATATGATATCTTGTTTTAGTTTTTTTTTGCAGTTATATTGCACAGGTGCTGGTTGATTTTTTGATTCCCAATTTTTTTTATTATACTGCCAAGGTAGAGTGGCTCTAGGTTTCTGAGTTTGATTCTTTAGAGTAGCATATTTGCCCCACATGATTGGAGTGCTAATTGGAATGGATTTGATTAGGAATGGAAGGGAATGGGTTTATTGAGGATTGGGATGGTGGAGGAGAAAGTGGAGAGAGAAGATGGTGGAAGTGAACCGGTGATGATGATGATGGTTAAGGGAGGGAGGGAATGGGCTAATATGTCCCTAGTGAAGGCTCACATGATGAACACATGGCGACTTTCCGTCCAAATTCTTAACGGAACCAACTGAGAGATGATATTGAAACCAATTTACAAATTGAAGTTTAAGTTTGTTGAAATTAAAACTTGAAAGATTAAGTTAAACTTTTGTGCAAAGTCGAAGGGATATATGAGTAAATCACTCTTATATAAGCATCCGCAATGGAAATAATCAAAATCGATAACCAAAATGTGCCACGTCAACATTTGATTATCCATTTAGTTCATAATCAAACTTAACAAACTTGATCTCCACATTGGTTGTTTTTGTATCCCTATAAAAAAAAACCCCCACAATACGCAATGCATCTATGTCCAACTGCAAACGAGTTTCAATCACGCACCCGACCACACCAAATTATTCGTCTCAATGAGACGATTCTAATGTGAGGTATTTTTTAATTTTTTAGTTTTGAATTTGGTTATTGGGTTTGGTTATTGAGTTTTGGATATTGTTAAAAGTTGTTAAGTTTGGTTATTCAAAGGTCAAAATTTAATGAGTTGATAAGAGGTTGCTAAGTTTGGTTATTACAATGTGAGTACTTTTTTGAGCAAACATTGCTAACTTTAGTAACCTTTTAGTTTTGATTATTATTGCGGATGCTGTAATAGTAATACAGTAATTGAAAAAGCTACTCCTGATAGAAACGGGTGGGTTCCAACCAGACACCGTTACATGAATCGGGTCGGAGGACCATATTCTTAATTAGGGTTGCATATTCTGCGTCTGGTTGCTACTCGTCTACTCGAATCAACAGAAGATTCATCCCGCCAGAACACTATGGAGGTAAACAGCGTTCTGCACTCCCCAAAACCCTAGTCCTCTCTCTCACCACTTGCAACTCTCTCTCCTCCCTCTACACAGCTCCAGACGCCGCATTAGCACAGCACCAAGAAGATGAGCTACGCAGCGTTCAAGATGATGCACTTGCCGACCGGCATCGAGAACTGCGCGTCGGGATTCATCACGCATTGCAGCGCCGACTCCGCCGCGCGGATGCCGACGATTCAGACCGACGATCTCGACGCCGACTGGCCTCCGGAGAACGCCGCCGGCCCCGTTCCCAACCTCGTCGTTACCGCCGGCAACGTTTTGGAAATTTACGTCGTTAGGGTTCAAGAAGAGGGCGGCAGGGAAGCCAGAGGCGCGGCGGAAGCCAAGCGCGGTGGCGTAATGGCGGGGATATCTGGGGCTTCGCTCGAGCTCGTTTGCCATTATAGGTATGCTCTTGAACAATGGAGGCGGATGAGCCTGGGCGGCCGTCCTACTTTCAGATTTTCTTTGTAATTGTAGTAGTTCTTTCGTCACATTCCGAAAACTAAATAGGATCGCCCAGCCGATTTTAAAAACGCAACGCTCGTACATTCAAGTTTCTTCATAAATGCATTTTACATCACGAAAGACAGGGTAATTGTGACTTTTAAATAGTGATGGAACACCAGGTTCTATAATTTTCTTTTGAAAGATATGGATGCACAATGTGCATTTATGTAGTTATATACAGTTATAGTTCTGTAATTGTATATGTTTATCAAAATATACACGATGCTAGTTTTGATAGTATTTTTTAATTTTTTTTTGAATGACATATTGACAATTTTTGTCGTAATGTTCAGCCAACTTTTTGTTGTAATATTCAGCCACCCAATATTCGTATTGTGTGTCCCTGCTTTTGAAAATTATCTTAGCTCATTGTAATAGAGTTTTCAGTCTAATTGTTCGGTTTTTTGTTTTGCTGTCGTTACCCGATTGGAAATTGGGGTTTCAGGTTGCATGGTAATGTTGAAACAATGGCAATATTATCTGCAGCAGGTGGTGAGGGTGGTAGGAAAAGAGATTCAATCATCTTAGCGTTTCAGGATGCAAAAATGTCGGTTCTAGAGTTTGATGACTCAATTCATGGACTTCGGACAAGGTAAGGTGGACTTATTGAAGGAGGGGTGAGTTTTGTTGTGAATAGTTGCATCCTAGTGTTTTTGTCCTCTATTCTTAAAACTGGTGAACCAATTTTGCACATTTATGCTTAGTCTGGTCGTTCTTTTGCTTTGCTGTTGCAATTTTGGTGTGGTGACCATAATGATTTTCGGGGTACTTTCAATGATTCCAACGCTTAATCCTGCCAACTGCACAAGCTGAATCATCAGCTTCTATTAGCAATTTATGTGTTTAATGACTTCTTCACGGTCCTTCTGTTCAGCTAGTGGCCATGGAGAAAACTAGTGGCGCCTTGTAATAAAGGGACTAATGTCTGTGCTGAGTAAAAAAATCAATGTTTCTAATTCGGTTAATTCTACCAACCTGCTACTGCTACTCAGGAAAGGAACTACTGATTCCTAGTAGATACAAAGACTACAGGCCAGAATATGTAGTTCGTAGTAGTAGGCTATTGGTCACTAAGAGCTATGGTTCCTAGTAGTAAGGCTACTTGCTACGGGAAAGATATGGTGCCTTGACTTAAGAGATCAAGAATATGTTTATATCACGGGTCCAACACATCATATGGACTTGATGGGTGGACCGTTTGAGGAAACGTTGCGCTGCGCATAGTAAAAGGATACAACAACAACAGAACAGAACAGAACCCATCTAGTCCCCAATCATTGGAGGTATAGCGGGGGATGATTGGAGACAAATCTAACCTTTGACAATATATGCACAAAGTGGCTGCTCTCATAATACCACTGAAACAATGGCCCCCCTAAACCTCCAAGAACCGAGGAGCTACAGGGACGTTTTGTTGTAGAACCATGCCCCCAAGTCAAAGCCAAATGGCATCAGAGAGGGCAGACCTAGAGACCCAAATCAATTTATGTGCACCTTACCATGCTTCCTTCATTACTAGACCTAAGTTATCATATGCTGGAGCAATTGCTTCCTGTCTAGCGCTGTCGCTACATGCTGAATTTGAGATACTATTACATTGATTTTGTGCAATTTTGGGTCCGAAAAAGTTTCATGTGGAAAGCTTAAAAGGCTTGGTACTTCACTTTCAGTTCTTTGTTCTTCTTAGAAGCACAAACATTTCTATGAAGGTGCTTGTTTGGCACTTCTGGCCCTGGGACTGAATTTAGGTAAACATGCTCCAACTTGCATGTTATTGCCCAGAACTTTGTCAAGGAAGTGGCTTTGTGGGGTATTTTCTACTGTTTTGTAAGATAACGGTACTGTATCATCATCAGATTTGTATATTTTAATTTTACCCTTAAAAAAACATCTGGTTTGGATGGTGTATAGGTCCTTGGAGAAATTGCCATCTGTTAGATTTTGATCTTTATCAAAGATATGGAATAAAGCGTATGTTCTCTAAGGGTTCCATTGGTCAACTTGGAGGTAGGGTGAGATCCTCTCAAAGAACTAGTTTAAGATCTATAGCATTTGGAAGAAAATGTAGCAAGCCTTTCGGACGCCCGAACAACGCTTTTTTTCTGGACCACCTTATTTTGGCTAGAAAAGTTATTAGTCTTCACTGTCTATGTGTAATAATATCATCCTACTTTCCTTGATTGGATCTCAATATGTGCTCCCTTTACCATCTCATTAATGCAGTAATAACCTCCTGTCCTCTTTACTCCATGTGTTGCTTCATATTTGTTTGGAAACCCTCGCTTTGGTTTCATTCAATTTGTCTATCATGTTGCTCTTTGCTGTCCAATATCCATTCTGTATTCATCTCTGATGACAAAGTTGTATGTTAGCTGTTAGCTACCGAAAAATGCAAGCGCACAAGGTTGGTGTTAATGAACTTCAATTGGCAGTTATCTCCAAGTCGAGATATCCAAATTCAGATTGAATCATGACTCATAGAGACATACGCTTGATTTGCATGAACCGCAGGACAGATCAGTATGTACCTCATGAAGGTGTATCTAGTAAGAGCGGCAGAGAAAACAAATCATTGGTGACAAACGCTAAGGGGCCTGAAGCTGTTCACTGAACTCATAGTCCTACTCCAAGGATAAGCTGAATCTAATTAGAGTAGGTAGTTGTAAATTGATTTCGAGCATGTAAAAAGTTAGTTCCTTCTGCTTTTCTACCATCTCATTAATTGTCATTAGGAATAAAACTATGACATGAAGTAGAAGAGAGATTTGCGTAGAAGTTAGAAAATTGAGCCTCTTGTCTCCGATAGATAGGGTACAAAAGTCTAGAAAGTCATGCAGGTTAGAGTACAGGATAAATATATGTAATTTGCAGCAATACAAGTGTATGCATTTGTATCAATGGAATTTTCTTTGCGCTGTTCTTTTATCAGGAAATCATGCTGAAACAAGTGCCAGGTTGAATTCAAAGTGGGGTGCTTAATTTCAAGTAGAATGACCATGATTGCTTATTTACCAGTAGTAGAGTGAGTTTGGGTTTGAGGTTCCAATGAGGATGGGTTGACCACCACCTACTTCTCTGATTATTATTTGTATTAGAGCTGTTTCATATGAAGGTTCTACTTCATGTTCGGTAGCACTAGCAGTAGCACATATAAATGCGTTAACCCTGCTATCTCCTGCTCTTTATGTGTTTCTGATACTTGATGCCTATTGACACTTGCTCATCCTATGATTTCAGCTCTATGCATTGTTTTGAGGGTCCAGATTGGCTTCATCTGAAAAGAGGAAGAGAATCTTTCACAAGAGGCCCATTGGTGAAGCCTGATCCTCAGGGAAGGTGTGCTGGGGTTCTTGTTTACGGTCTACAAATGATTATACTTAAGGCAGCTGAGGTCTCCTTTTCCTTCCATGCTGCCCTCTGGGTGTAGCTTTGTTTCCATTTGAATTTTATTTGGTTTTTCTCAAGTCAACTCTGTTTTTATGTTCAGCAAGTTGGCCTGAATTTTATTTCTGAAGGTGCCTCATGTGATGATTGATGAAATATGAATATGATATCTATAGTCTGTCTAGGACTTTGTCTGATACATTTTCCTCCCTCATTTCTTTCAAAATTCCTTAAGAATACACAACTTCTTGGCTGTGTGACTGTGTCCGCTCACAGTATTTCAGCCACATGACCTTTTTGAACCTCAAATAGTCAGCAGATGTTGAATTTTTCCTTGATGACCTGCTTGGGAATCATTAATCATCTTGCTATATGAGAAGGTGGACTTAAGGTTTCTCACTTTTTTGTTAACTCTCTCTATGTTTGTGCCTGCATACTGTCTGTGTATTGTACATTAGTTCTTATCCTAGCCATGGTAGTAAAATTGAGAATTGGAATCGCGGATCAAAATCAGTCCAATAATTGTAAGATTCTTCATTAACTGCAAAAATTGACGTTAAATGATGTATGAGAAACTACGTAAAAGTGATCTTGACAAAATATTCTTTTTGTTGTCATCATATGGGAAGATGTTTGGCTTGAATACGTGTTATTGTACACAAAAGCTGTTTGTCTCAGACTGACTTTTCCTAGCTTAGGCCACCTATATATTTTTGATTTACTTTGACGTCTGATGAACATGTTCACGCATGTATGCACCCGAAAGGATTTCACATGCACGGAAGTTAGCTTGCTTTTCAGTTAAACGTTGTCCGTTATATCTTTCTCTCTCGATTAAATTTCACGCTTGGAGATTTTGATTGTTAGGCTGGTTCTGGTTTGGTTTCTGAAGAGAATGCCTTGACTACCGGAGGTGCAGTCCCTGCTCGTGTTGAGTCGTCATATGTAGTCAGTTTACGATGTCTGGACATGAAGCATGTAAAGGATTTTATATTTCTACATGGTGAGACTACAACTGGCTCAATTGATTTTGTTTCACATAATAACAAGCCCTTGGCTCATTGTTGGTTTGATTTGTTTGGCTCTCTTTTGCACATTAAGTGTTTGGATGGTTGATCATGTTTCAACAGTGTTGTTTGTACTAGTGTCGATTTGCATTGAAATAAAGCTATTATAATGTGTATTTATGGTGAAGTTTCTTTCAGAGTCTTACCCAGCTTGTTGATTGTCCTGTAAGTGCTCATGTTTCATAAGTCTGTGTTAAAATAATGTTATAAAAGATGTGTTCTAAATTGTTTATCTTTTGTCTAAAGCAGGAGTATACTATTGTCGGGTGTCTTGACAGCGACTATTTGTTATCAGTTGCCTAGAAGTTCTTGTCTGTGACTGTTGCATCTCTGAAAACGTCTGTGCGCCTGATTGGCCGAATTTGATTATTTTTAAACTAGGGTCTGGCTTAGTTTTGCGTTTTGTGCTTTATAAAACATTTCTTAGGTATTCTTTCAGTTGCAATTATTGGCAGCCTCTTTTCTGGAATCTGGTTGGTTTCCAAGTTATTTATTATATAATAGAATTCACTGTTTATGGACGTTAAGTGATCTCGTGCTTTAGAATGGGTATGAGGTGGTGGACGATGCACCTTCTTGAAATATTTGACTCTCCTCGTAGCTTTGTATTTGTATTTATGGGTTAATGTCTGTAGGAATTTTTTCTGCATTTAAGAAATATGGTGAATCAGTGGGAAAGTCGCGAATTTACATTTTTATCCACATGAAGGTTGGAAATGCAATTTATTGATAGGTAAAGAGATGGACTCTAAGCCAATTCACTAGGGACGCTGCAGATCCACTCTTTTCATATTCAAATCAGCCCTTTTTTTAGATAAAAGTGAACGTCAGATATGGCTGTATGCAATTGTAAAGCATGAGAACTATCAAGCACGACGAGCATCCGTTGTATCAAATGGTATCATGGTTGAAAGCAAAACCAGTGGCTAGTCTTTCCGATCTGCTAGATGCTTTTAAATGGTGATCAAATAAAGCAAAATTGGTTATTCCTTCTGAATCCAGTGAAAACTGCCCCAAGGATTTTTTAGTACCCACCCCCTTGAGGACTTTACTGCTGTATACTGACTAGTGAATAGTGACAGCTTTATGAAGGCAGCGTTGTTCCACGAAAACAAAGGATGTGTCTTCTTATAAAAGGAGTGCATGTGATGTGTATTTGAAATTTCATTTCCTACTGTATATATTACTTACTCTATCTTCCTATCTTGTACTCCATATGTCCCTATATTGAGATTTCGTGGTAGCTTTTGATTCAACGAAGGACACTATGATTGGCATTCTCTGCTTTGCTTGACTTCGTATTTTTAGTTCATTCCACCTCCTTGCCTTGTAACGTTATCTTTGTTAGCTGTCACGATGCGGTTGTTATGACAATCTACTTATATTGATGTTGCTTTGGCTTTCCATGTGAGTCCGAACTCATGTTTGATCAATAGAGCTCATACAACTTTGAGCTGCATCAGTTGTAGGAACACTTGATTATGCTTACTTTTTAATTGCACAAACCATACAACACCCAAATACTCAGAAAGTTGGATGTTCTGTTATGATATGATGTTGTTCATTAGTTCTTGAAATCTGATGTTTATCAGTCTTAACTCAGACATCCTTTTTCTGAGCATTTTCTTATCAAGAAATGTAAGGAAGAATTCTCTCTTAAGGAGGGTTATTAGTTTGCATAATCTCTGCTGCTTTGTTCAAATTAACACCCCCCTCCCTCCTTTCCGCAATTTGATATGATTCATTTTGTAGGATACATTGAACCTGTAATGGTCATCCTTCATGAGAGGGAGCTCACATGGGCTGGCCGTGTCTCGTGGAAGCATCATACCTGCATGATTTCTGCTCTAAGTATTAGCACAACTTTGAGGCAGCATCCACTTATATGGTCAGCCGCTGTAAGTCCTTATTTTGATAATAAACTGTGTTCCCAGTCTCTTTTCAGCTGAGTAATGGATACTAGAACGTGGTGCCAAGGATGCTTCTCACCCGAACATCCTTTCCTTGTCTGGCTTATGCCCCGAGAATGAGTGCCAGAAGCTTCTACGTATTCTTTTCTAGCTTTAGTGCCATGGTCCTTTGAACATAAAGTCCTTTAGTCACTACATCAGGAAATGCTCATGGTTTCTTATGATTCAAATATGTTTTGATGTTGAACTGGGCGGCATGTTTCAAGTCTGCCATCCTGAATTTCAATTGCCTGCATATCACAACTTTACTTGCAAACATGTTTCTCGCATTCATGATGTCTATTATTTACTGTCAATGAAAATGTTCGCTTTTGATGCGCATCTCCTTTTCTCTTCTCATCGCTGTAAAAGTGATGTATCTTTGGTGCAAAATAACCTTGCAACATGACTGCTGTATTAACTTGGGAAGATGGTTATCTCTGCAGTAAGGTCAGTTAATGAAAAAGCAGGTAAAAAAAGGAGGGAGACGAACCAAAAAAAATGTAAAGATTATCCTATAGTTGGACTTATCATTGTGTTGAATTGTGGTGGTGGTCGTTTGATAGTTTCCCAAATTTCTTTCCCAGTATGTGGTCAAACGCTTGGTAAATTGAAGCCTAACTTTTAATTTCCATCTGCGTTGCGTGATAATATGGCTAAATCTTGACTATCTTGAACTCTGTATTGTTGTGGGTTTGTGTGGAACATGCTTTACCAAAGGTAGGGGTCCATTTTAGTATTGATTTCAGTTTCTCTGAGTGTGAAATACTTCTTCAACTTGGGTTCATTTTTTGTTTGCAGAATCTCCCTTATGATGCGTACAAGCTTCTTGCTGTGCCATCTCCAATTGGTGGAGTTCTCGTGCTTAGTGCAAATACTGTTCATTATCACAGTCAGGTAAACCTTCTCATTGCATTGGCTGTTCACTTGTTTGGTAGCGTGTGGGTGCTTAATTTCTTCCTTTCTACCATTTAATTAGTGATATTCCTTGGGCAGTCTGCATCATGCATGTTGGCTTTGAACAACTTCGCTGTTTCCGTTGGTAGCAGGTCAGTTCTTAGTGTCCAAGTGTTACTTCTGCAATTTATTCGGTACTTGACTACTACGACGTACTTGTTCTTTCATCGGTAATTGGAAATTCCACATGGCTGCAAATTGTACTCTACAACTGCTTTCCTTTTGCTGATCTTGCAGTTGGTTTCCTTGTGTCACATTAGTTTACATGCTTATATGTATGAACTTTTCCTGTTGTATCTTTCTGACATCTTGTAGGCAGCTTCATGTTAGCTGTCTACGTGCTTTCTAATGTTCTATATTCTTGAGGAGAGTTTTAACACTTAAAAAGTGTTGAGATGAAGTCGCCCAAGATGTGCCTAAATTATCTCTTATGTTAAGGGCCTGTAGGTAACATTTTTGTTAGAAAAAATCAAATTGCAGAAACTCAAACATGTTTGGTAGAGTGTTTTGGTTTCCAAAATTTGGCAACAGTTTCCTAAGTCACCAATTAAATTGGCCATTGATGTTATGGTGTTCACATTTGCAGTTAATCATTAGGAATGTACTTAACGGGCAATTAAACTTACATTTGATCAAATAAAATGACTCCAGCCAAGAGATGCCAAGATCAAGTTTCAGTGTAGAGCTTGACGCTGCCAATGCAACTTGGTTATTAAACGACGTGGCCATGCTGTCAACTAAAACTGGGGAACTACTTCTGCTGACTCTTGTGTATGATGGGCGGTATGTGATTTTAAAATCTTATCCCCTTTTTTATTTATTTATATATAAATAGTTTCTTAACAGTTTCGTAATGCTAGTAATCAGCTTGTTTTAGTAGCTGCAACTGTTTTCTTTTTCCATTTTCTTCTGTTCCTTATCTTTCTGATTCTTCATTGGCATTTCTGACAATGTGTTGTTTTTATTAAGTATCTTTCAGATGGTCAGTGTTTGAACATGTCATATTTTTAGGTTGTTCAATTTGTCATATATTGATATCCAAGTTGATGGTATCTCCAATTTCAGAGAGTGATAGAGAGAGGGAGGGAGGGCACTGGTTCCCAACTTGCCGACTCCGGTCAAGGGCCATCATTACTATCTTTTTCAAGATCCTTGAATGAAACTTTGGACATACTCAAACAGTGTAGAGCCTTATCCCCAATTGGCTGATGTGACCTGGTGTTGTCATTTCAGAAGCGCACATTTGTACCCTGCTATAGCCTTATCCCCAATTGGCTGATGTGACCTGGTGTTGTCATTTCAGAGGCGCACGTTTGTACCCTGCTATCTCGTCCGAGAAGGCAAGCTCCTTCTTGGACCAGAGCTTTGCCTTTTCCCCCCACTGGTTAGACTCAAATCATCTCTGGACACCCTCTGTCCTGAGATTTGTTCCGTTGGACGCCCCTGATGGCTGGTGCTGAGATGATCTCCTCGTCAGGCACTATGTTCTCCGGGCGTTTCTGTTGTCGGATGATTTGTGGTGGCTGCCACGCGTCTAGCAAGTTATTTGCACTCCTAATTCCTTGTGATAATTCCACCTCGTTGAGCCTATTTCGTAACAATTTTTTCTTTTGCGCCGTCATTGATCTAACACGATAGAAGAGCTTTGGATTCCTTAGCGGTCTTTGGTTAAAGTTTCTTCATTTGGATTTATTTGCATTTGCATTGTGCTTCTCTCTTTGTATGTATGTTTGTATCTCTACATCTTGAGATAGCACATGACGGAGGGTGTTGAATAATTTGATATCCGATGGTGGGCTTGGGTCCAATGTCTTTCATCTTATGCCTTTGGGGCAAATACTGGTCTAACAGACACATTTTTCCTTCTCCACATGCAGCGTTGTGCAGAGACTTGATCTTTCAAAGTCTAGAGCTTCAGTGCTTACTTCGGTGAGCCCTATTTATACATGCTTCTTACACTAATGTGCTATTAAATTTATTCTCTGAGGCCTATCTACTCTAATTGTTATAAGAGTTTTCTACTGGCCTGTAGGGAATGGCGACACTTGGAAACTCATTGTTTTTTTTGGGTAGTCGGCTTGGAGATAGTTTGCTTGTGCAGTTTTCTTGTGGCATTGGAGCATCAGCATTGCCTCATGGCATGAAGGAAGAGGTTTCTATTCAGAGTCAATGTTTGACATTGTTGCTAAGTTTTATTTATTCTTTTTGCTATTTGGAAAAAAATGTCACCGTAATATATTTCTTCTTTTTCGATGTCTGACTTCTTGAACCATGTACTCTGGCTCTAAGTATGTTATATGTCAACCAAGTAGTCTTGAAATGCTGAATGCTGTTGGATTCGTCTACGCGTTCCTGATTTTCATAAACTGTCATGGAATCTTCAGTTCTTCTGCAATTGTTTCTATGATTGACATTCTTGTCCAGAATATCCAAAGAAATAATTTTCAGAACTCATTTGTTACCTTTGTCTGTTTATATATTTAGGTTACGGATATTGAAGGAGAAATCCCGTCAGCAAAGAGGTTACGGAGATCACCTTCTGATGCGTTACTGGAAATGGTTAATGGGGAGGAGCTTTCCTTATATGGTTCAGGTCCAAGTAATGCACAGTCAGCACAGGTTGAGTATATTTTCAAGCAGGATACATGCCTTTTATTTCTGTTCGTTTATGGTTTCCCAGTAATGCAATTTTTTATCTAAGGTCGCTGAAAAATCTCCATTGAAAAGAAGAGTAAAAAATACGGTTGAACTGGTGGAGAAAATGAGGAAACGTTTGCAGCTTCCGTAGAAATTATCCGTACTTCCTCCTAGATGACCTTGTGTATTGTGACCAGTTGGTTGTATATAAGGAATTCTGTCAGCCTGGAGATTTAATCCCTTGTAAATCTCCAGATGGATGTGTTCAATAGAAATGTGAAGTTCTATGCATAGTTAAAGCAAATCAAGCTTGCATAGGTATCAAAAAGATCGAAGCTGTAAGAGAACAGAAGTGATATTGGGAAAGTAGTTAGCCTTTGATGTAAAGCAACATATTTGGGGTTTCTGATTTTGTTCCACGACTTTCTGTTATGGAATTTCAGATAAATCGACCATAATTATTGACTTTATGCATTGAAGGTTATGTCCTGAATTTTTGTATGTTCTTACTGATCCCAAATACTAAATTTGTTGTTTAATCTTGTCTGGTCGTGGTGTTGTGGGTCTCTCTCTCTCAACACTGTTTCAGATCATCCACTTTTTATGGTTTCCTTTTCCGGTTTTTCTTTATGAGATGGTGGTTTTTCTTTATGAGATGGTTTAATGTTTTTCATTCCATTATGGTCTTGTGAAACCAGGTGAACAAATATTGCACCATCCTTTCCATTCAAGTGAAATTAATGCATCTCCTTGAGAGTTAGGATGCTTGATTTATGATTTATCTTTTATTTAGCAACTTGTTAATATTGTTTATCCCTTTTAAGTATTTCTAGTATTGATATGCTTCCTCTTGATGTATGCAGAAGACATTTTCATTTGCAGTGAGAGATTCACTGATCAATGTTGGCCCTTTGAAAGATTTCTCGAATGGTTTACGGATTAATGCTGATCTCAGTGCAACGGGGATTGCTAAGCAAAGCAATTATGAGCTGGTTAGTGTCAATTTTTGTCAACATGGTGTGAAATAGGTTCGGGGCTGTAACTTGATCATTCTTCTGGTGGCTGATTATGCATGTTATGGAGTATTGTTGCTGTTTATTTTGTACCCTTTTTTTTTTGTACCCATTAAGGATATGCATATTGGACTGAAATTTTGAAACCAGCACCTGCAAAGGTTTACTGCTTCATAATTTGAAGTTGTAACCTTGGTTGTTTTTTCATTTTGGGAGTATTTGTAGGTTTGCTGTTCTGGTCACGGTAAGAATGGTACTCTCTGTGTGCTTCAGCAGTCAATTCGGCCAGAAACGATTACTCAGGTAACTAGTTCATTCTTGGAAACTTTGTCGCATATTTGGTATTCTACTTGTGTGTTTGACCCCTATCAAAGTGTGTTGCTCATTTGGTTTTCTACTCCTATATGCACTATACTTCACTAAAAAATGGGAAGGAGTGTTTTTTCCCTATATGTGTACCATCGTTTTACTAGTTCATTTACTTTCTTTCGGGAACCCCAGTTTAAGTTAAATGTTTTCCATCTGGTTTTTGTTGTCAAGTTATGATTCCACTCCTATACAAGAGGAATTGGTCCCGACCTCTTCTTTTATTTCTTTTCCAATGTGGTGGTTTGTTGGTTTACTAGAAGGAGGTGAAGGTGGGTGTGAGGCTATGTTCTCTGGGTGGGTTTGTTGGTGGGTATTGCTGTACGTTCTGCTCTAAAAAGCGTGCTACCCGTGCTATGTATAGGAGCACAAGAAATATATGTTATGCCTTACCATGCCTACACTTTTCAACTTAGATTTGCGTAAGCCACTCACAAGTAAATGAGAGAAGTGGTGGGCAATAAATGAGTGATTTGTGTAAGTGAATGAGTGGGGGAAGAAAAGAACGTGAGATGAGAGAAGTGGAGAGGTTGATGTGGATTTTTGGGTGAATTTCTTGATTTTCCTAGAAATAGAGTTAGTGCCAAGTGGACTACCTCACTTCGGTATATTGTATAGATGTTGCCTTCCTCCTCTCTCCTCCTGTTCCTTCGAGCCTTGATTTGTTATCCGTCTTCAGCTGATTGGAAGAAATTGACTTGGGTGTGTTATCATAAATCATGTCGCACATCCATGAGGAGAGTTTGCTTAGAGAACTGCGATATACGAGGCAGGTTTTGGATTCTTGTTTCCTGTGCCGCTATCACGGACAGTGTACTATAAACGCTGGCACACCATGTCAATGTTTGTGTGCATGGACAATTGTTTGTGTTACCTTTTAAATAATTTTTCTCTGAAAACATGATTAAGTACATCAAATAGGATACTTATCTAAATGCTTCGGATATTCTTTCTTTTTCTTCAATTACATTTCATATGTTCATATCACGATTGTTTCTTTATTTCAAAGAATGCTGGTGCATATGGGTTCTTACTTTTTGGTTGACGTTTTGCCTCATGTTTGTTGACATGAAGGGACTTGTTTGATATGTTCTTGGATGTAGTAAGTGACAGTTTTTAGTTTTTGTAGAGCATCTGAACTACTATACTGGGTGAGTACTTTATTTTGTCACCAATAATTAACCCTGGACACATTTATATGTCCAGGAGAACATATTCTGCGCAGTCTGCAGGTTTTATGTTTAAAATGACTTATGTTTGTGGTTTTTAACATTTGAAAATTTAACTTTTTGTAGGAACAATTACCTGGTTGTAAAGGACTCTGGACTGTTTACCACAAGAACACACGCAGTCATAGTGTTGACTCTGCAAAGATGGGTTTGGAGGATGATGAATACCATGCATATTTGATTATTAGTTTGGAGACTCGTACTATGGTAATTACATACTCTGGTCCTTGCGTTGCAAAGGTCGATTATGTCTGTGAAATTTGGCCACTATGTTGTTACAAGGCAAGAAGTACTTCTTAATTATACTGAATACATTGATATTAAGTTTTCCATGATAGTTCCGGCAGAACACCCACTTTCTTGATGTTCTGGGGTTGATTACATAATCGTGTATATCTGGTAGTTTGGTTGAAAAATAATTCTTCACTTTTATCTTCTGGATAAATATTGTATAGTGATAAATGAGCTGTCGCTAATCATTTTTTAGTTGCTTGTGAGGCACCTTAGATTGGAGCTCTTTTACTGCTGTTCTTATACTCCCTCCATTTCAAAATGAGTGACCTTTTTGGGAAAGCATGTCATTTTCAATTCCTTATATCTTTCAATATGAATGTTAAAAAATATGTAATATGGATCTTGTTTGATAGATTTTAATTAGTTCTATTAGACAAAGTTTTCAAAATCACATAAAACTTCATAAATCGAAAGATATAAGCATTTTAAAATGACACAGAGTCCCAAAAAGGTCACTCATTTTGGAACGGAGGGAGTATGTTAGTAAGTCTGGATGTGTGGAAATGAGTAGAACTTTATCCGCAGCTCAGCCCCACAATTTTACTCGTAATTTATTTTTCAACGACCGTATCTTCTTTTTTGACCCCATAATCTTTCCATTGCTTCTGTGCATGGATCTTACCATTCAAATAATTGTGAAGTCATAGAAGACACTTTGCTTTTTGTCGGTCCTTGATGATTTTTGTTGAGATACAATGCTGTTGATAAAAGAATTTGAACTCTTCATGTTGGGACTTGTGATACAATGCTATTGGTAAATGAATATGAACCCGTCCTTAATCTGGCTATTTTCTGGCAAAACCTTTCAAAAAAGCTTGTTGATCCAAACGCATGTGTGCCATTGTTTGACCTCATATTATGCTTTGGGGTGCAAATGTGCTGCTTAAATTAATTGTATTTGCTCCCTTGGCTCATGAGAAACTTAATACTGATGGCATCATTCGGATAAGGAGACCCAACTGTTTTTTTTTTTTGTTAGTGGTGTGGCATATGCACAAGGGAGGGGGAGAATATTGTTCATTTACTTTTGTATTAGATAGAACTATTTCTATTTGACAAAGTTGTGGTAATCATTATTGTTAGAAAAGCTCAGCCCACAAAGTCTCCTTAAAACCCAGGTATTAAGGAAAGGGAAGCTAGGGCCTTATAACCAGCATAGAGGGGGCATGCCCAAGTGATGTGGGACACAATCCAACACACCCTCCTGGCCCACAAAACTTGGCAACCGGACAACAGTTCACCATGGAAGGCCCAACCAAAGTTCTGATACCATGTTAGAAAAGCTCAGCCCACAAAGTCTCCTTAAAACCCAGGTATTAAGGAGAGGGAAGCTAGGGCCTTATAACCAGCATAGAGGGGGCATGCCCAGGCGATGTGGGACACAATTCAACAATTATCATTGCCTTCCAAGGGTGTTGTTGTTGATTACTTGAGACTAGGCAGTTTTTTGTTGTAGTTTTCTTTCTTATCTTAGACGACTGATTGTTCAGATTTATGATATTTATTGGTAGTTTCTCTTTATTAATGTTAAAGCATCCAACTCGAAACCAACAAGCAATGAGTGGAGAGGCCGCTCAGGCTCATATACTAGTTTTGGAGGTTGTGGGACTAGCTCTAACAATTAATAACTTATTTGTTGGCAAAAACATATGTTGAGCATATTGGTGGATATGTACTTTGCCTTGGATGTTGAGGTGTAAAGATACAGATAGAAGCATATCTTTGTGTTTTCTTGATATAAGTTGTGTGACTATTGTCTTCTGTGAAATGAAATTTGCAGGTATTAGAGGCAGCTAGTAACCTAGAGGAAGTTACCGAAACCGTAGGCTACTATGTGCAGGGAAGTACAATTGCTGCAGGAAATCTCTTTGGAAGGTGAGTGTGCATCTGATGTCGGTGTTGTGATATTCTTCCTCTGCCCAAAATAAAAAAATAAAAAAATCTCATCTTCCTATTATTAGTCTTCGATGAAGGCTTGGGATATGCTTTTATTTTCTCTTTCGATGCTTTTCCCTCTAATAATATTTTTGGTTTGGGTTTTTAATATGCTCTTTTTGACAAAATTCGCTCGTTTATTTATTTATATTTTGAGGGGGGATATATGAATATTACACCTGCAGTGGGATGAGTTCCACCATACCCGCTTCGATCTCTCTAGCTCTTCAACAACAGGCTGCAAGATGCATTGATCCATCTTCCACCTATATGTTGAATCTTTGGTTTTGCAAGATGGTTTCTTGTAACGGCTGCTTGATAGGGTGCAAGATTTCTTTATTCATCTTCCACCTATATATTTAACCTCAGGGTTTGCAATAGGGATGAAATCGGTTCCGGTCGGTTTTTTGTCGTTTTTTCCGCCGAATCAGTCGGTTTTCAAAAATCAAGAACCGCCACCGACCAATGAATGGAGAAAAGCGTTTGGTTCGGTGATGATTAAAGCGGTTCAGTCTGGTCAGTTCGCTGACTTGGGTTGTTAACAAGAAGAAGATCTAATGGCGAACTTAACTATCAAATGGCCGCTGAACCAGTTCGTTGTGGTCCACTTCTTCGTGGAATACGCGATCAAGATTAGTCTTCAAATAAGACATGGAGGGAGAGATGAGAGAGAGGGGTTCTCTGTCTGTGCACATCAGACATGGAGTGAGATGAGAGAGAGAGGCTTTCCAATGAGATCCCCGATGTATTGCAGAGAAAGAGACGCAGAGGAAGAGAGAGATGTATGCCAGTTGGGTACAGTTGTTAAATGAGGGAATTATTATCTGATGAGGTGGGGTACGCACGGGAAGCATATGATGTGCTTTGGAATGAAGGGCTGGGGTTAAGAATGTTATATATCTGTTCGTTTTGTTTCATTTCATTTCAGTCTTTTTCGCCCAAAAACCACAACCGAACCGAATCTTAAATTTCTTCAAAGGTTGAAGCCGAACCAAACCAACTTACCACTAAAACCGGCCGAAATTGCAAAAAAGTAATCGCCCAAAAACCACAACCGAACCGAATCTTAAATTTCTTCGAAGGTTGAAGCCGAACCGAACCAACTTACCACTAAAACCTACTGAAATTGCAAAAAAGTAATCGGTTCAGTTGGTTGGTTTGGTTTTTCAGTTAAAACTTTCACCCTAGTATGCAAGATTGTTTCTTTATATACCTCTGCCCTTAGTTTTTCTTAATGAGCAAAAGTGGTTACTCTACCTACAAGAGCGCTAACGGGTGCCACTCGTATATGCTACAGCGAGGTATAAAACAAAGCAAATCCGCTATACATGAATATGCTCAAATGACACTACAAAATCCAAGAATTAGTCCAAGGACGGATCAAATTACCCAAATAACCAACTGTATGAATAGATAAACTGTACTCTTCAGTCTAAAGACTCATTCTCGGACAACCTTGTCTCCATACTTTGCACAGCTTTTCAGGCAATTGGTTAACAGTTTGGATATTCTTGTCTTCAGGAATATTTGATATTGGAAGTGGTTTTGCGTTTAGTTCATGATCGATTCCGTTGTCTACTTTAATCTTCTCTGCAACGTGTTTCGGTTTCCTGTTTATGTCGTGATGCTCCCTTGTGTCTTCGCACATGTAATTTCTTTCTATACTTTTGCTGTGTTTAGATTCCTCAAGGTCTAAATATCAATCCCAGATGCCAATTTTTGTGGACACCTGTTTACCATGCAGTGTTTCACTTAAGTTCCACTTTCTATAGGCGGCGAGTTGTCCAAGTCTTTGCTCGTGGTGCTAGAATTCTTGATGGTGCTTTTATGACTCAAGATTTAAGCTTTCGAGCTCCAAACTCTGAAGCTGGTGCTGGGTCTGAAACCTTGACAGTATCATCTGTTGCTATAGCTGATCCATACGTGTTACTGAAGATGACTGATGGAAGCATTCAGCTTCTTGTTGGAGGTATGGCCGACCATCTTAACTCTTGCTAGTGTCCTAATAATTGCTAAGTCATCAAAAGGTACATTTGGACTTGGATAGTGATGGATGCCTTTTTTGGGTAGGTCATTTCTATTGTAGTTTGCTATTAATGTGAATTCATCACATGGGCTAAGCAGTTTGATTCTTCTTCTTTTTAAAAGAAATAGAAAGAGAAGAAAAAGTTCAGTTATTCTGTGTTTGAATATTACGCACCAAGCAAAAAAGATAGTAAAGTTGACTAGATTTAGGTTTTGTGTGGTTAGTGTTGCCATATCCGAGCACTCATTAATGGGCACAAAATCCAATATTTGAGAAGTTCAACCTTGCTCGCTTTGTGCACATGCACGTGTCTATGTGTCTATTTCTCTGTCTGCATACTCGAAAATTTGTCGTTCTAGGATCCTGATCTCAAAGTCCATTAATATTTGGGTTTGTTCAGCATTGTTGAGAAATGTCTTGAGTGAGACTACATTTGTAATGACACTTTCTGATTGATTTTTGTGTTGCATGTGTTTCAACTTTCAAGCTATACTGTCCTTATAAGGTCTTCGGTTGTCACTTTCTTAATGGACACATCTGAAAGGAAAACAATGCTTTATCTCGTAAGCTGCTCTTGTGAATTTCGTGTGGCGAGCATTCTGATTTCCTTCATGTTGGTTCACACCATTCTGGTCTTGATGTCTAATAGGTTGAAGAAATGGCAGAGGGATTTCTTAAGGAGTGGCATGGGTGAAAAGTTTTAGTACCACTTAGTTGATCGGAGATGGTGTGTGACCCAATTGGAGATAGCGGTGTGGGCTTGTGGACGTTGGGGACTTCGAATAGGAAGGGGTTGGGCAAGTGCTTGTGGAGATTGCTTGCAAAAGGGTGTGGAGATTTCTTGCAAAAGGGACAAGCTTTTGAGGAGGGTAGTGGTAGCACTGTATGGAGAGTCCTTGGGTGCTTGGGTAATAGAAGGGCATTTACTCGGTGTGGGAGGACTACTCTAAGGTCGTAAGCTTCAGAGTGAATGGGGGGGAGATGGAGTGAAATTCAGGATACAGGTGGTGTGGGAAGGAGATGCTAGGTAGTGTGCTTTCAGAGTGTGGACTGGGATGCAGCAGTGGCTAATTATTTGCTGACTCCGGAAAAAGATGTCTTCTGTGATTTTGGTCCTCTAAGTCTCTTTCAGGGTCAGGTTGGAACAACTTGTTGGTTGTTAGATATCCTATAAGGAGTTGGAGAGGTCGGAGTGGAAGAAGACAACATTAGATGGAGTGCGTGTGTGGGGAGGGGTGTGTGTTGTGGGGGGATGTTAGATTTGCTGTTTTCTGGTGGAACACAGCTCGCAGGAAAATCTTGGTGATTGATAGTATTATTAGCAGACAGATTTCTTGTTAAATTGATGTGTCATCTGTAAGAAAGATGGGGAGTCGGTCTCTCATCTTCTCATGAATTCTTCTATTTCGAGGGAAATGTGGAGTTTGGTTTTGGCTTTGTTTGTAGAGGCTTGGTGCATTGCAAAGATGTCTTCTGTTAAATATGTGGTTACACTTGTCTGTTAAGTATCTTTTCAACATATTTATTTGACTGACCTCTTTGAAGTTGAGAAATCAGGACTTGAATGCTTCTTGCGTACCGACATTTATGCACTTTATATGGTGGATTTTTTGCGAGTTCGTGATTCTATGGTCATCATTGCTTTAAGGGTGGACTTCATAGTATAGCAGTCATTTTTATTAAGCTATACATGTCCTCTTCATTTGTAAAGTCATGTCCTGGTCCGTGGGACTCGGCTTTTGCGGTGAATTCAGATATATGAGATATCTAATACCTACCATAGGCAACCCACATTATGATTTCACCTTCATTTGTTATGACTGGAATTTGTTCCTTTCTTTCCATTGTTATATACATCTGTCTTCTTTCGTTCTGCTTATAGCTTCTATGAGTACCTCTAGCTTGTACTTTTTCTACTTATCCAGAATAAGTAATCTAGTTTTCTATTTAAACATCTTTTAAGTTTTTGTTTTTGTGCTTTTAAATTTCTTATCTACAGACCCTTCTACTTGCATGGTTTCTTCCAGTGTGCCTACTGTACTTGAAAGCTCAAAGAAGACAATATCTGCTTGTACACTGTATCGTGATAAAGGACCGGAGCCCTGGCTCCGGAAGACAAGTACTGATGCATGGCTTTCCACTGGCATAGAGGAGGCAATTGATGGGACCGATGGTACATCTCATGATCAGGGTGATATATACTGCGTTGTTTGCTACGAAAGTGGTACTCTTGAAATCTTTGATGTTCCTAACTTCAGTTGTGTATTCTCCGTGGATGCATTTGTGTCTGGAAAGACCTATCTTCTAGACACCTTTATCCAGGACCCGTCTGGCGATCCTCAGAAACTTTTAATTAATGATTCTGAAGAATTGCCAGGCCAAGGCAGGAAAGAAAACACCCATAACTTAAAGGTTGTTGAGTTGACCATGCAAAGATGGTCGGGACAGCATAGTCGCCCTTATCTTTTCGGAATATTGACGGATGGAACTATTCTTTGTTACCATGCTTACCTCTTTGAAGCTTCAGAAATTGCTTCTAAAAATGAGGAAGTTGTTTCCGTTCAGAATTCTGTCAACCTTAGCAGTGCAAGTACTTCTAGGCTTAGAAATCTGAGATTTGTTCGTGTTCCCTTGGATTCATACGCAAGAGAGGAAACATTATCTGGAACTCCATGCCAACGAATAACCATCTTCAAAAATGTTGGTGGTTACCAAGGTTTATTCCTTTCTGGTTCAAGGCCAGCTTGGTTCATGATATTCCGGGAACGGCTTCGGGTTCATCCACAGGTTAGTTTCTCATTGGTGGTTTGCCTTTTTTAATTTGATTTTCCTGTAAACACCCACCTTTTTTGTATTTCAATGTGGAAGACTTTCTCTCATCGTATCTTATATCGATGCTATCTCTTCCATTGCGCAAAGGTTTTCATTTCTATTTTATCTTGCAAAGTCTTACCACACATCCATCTCAACATCCTCTTTTCAGCTACACTCATCTTGCATGTTCATTCTTAGTAGCCCGACACTTCATGCTGTATACCACGGCCAGCCTTATAGCAGTATTGTAGAATTTTTCTTCAACTTCGGGGGTATCCTGCTTAGGCCCCGTTCCGCTTTCTTTTTAAACCTTCTTTTTCAAAAAGAAGGTAATTTCAAGCTCAAATATAATGAAAATAAAAAATAATTTCTTAATTTTTTTTGCACCGTTTAAAAGATCTCAATGAGATCTATCAAACAAGATCCATATTGGTAGGAAAATTATTTGCGTAAACACATGAATTTGGAGCTTGAAATTACCTTCCTTTTCTAAACCTTCCTTTTCTAAGAATCTGGAACGGCACCTTAATCCATTCAACTTGTACTTTATGTGTTACGTCATTTGCAATCTTTCCTCGCTTCTTGGTAATTCCTAGTTTTGGAAGTTTACTCATTCAACACTAGAACTTCGAATACTACTTATCCAAGTACTTCGGTTTACTCCTATTTATCCTAAAACCTTGCGACTCTAATGTTTCTCTCCAAGTTTCTATTTAGCATAACGCCTCGCAGTTTCATCTACTAAGACAAATATGGTTATGGTTGAATAAGCTTGTGTTGCTACTTGTACTAAAGTAGTCTGCGACTAGTTCTTACCCAAATTGTCTTATGTGTCTCTGCCCGTTGGCTAGCACTGGATTTGACAAGGTGTAGATTTTCCATAGTTGCCCTAGGATTATCTGAACTGACATGATTTACTAGCCGTGGCATCATCAGCAGGCATGTAGGTGAATACATGTCAGTGCTTGCACAGGTTCATATTGCCATTTTCAAGACTTACGATCTTGTTGATGACCCCATTCAATTTGAAGTGATCTTTATTTATGGCCGTGTGACTTGTGAATGTGCTCTTCATGACATTGTATTACCGGAAAATGCAGAAGAAAAACAATTATTGTGATGAAAGAAATTGTTTGTGAGTGGCACAATAACAACTAGTTTCCTCATTCTTTTGTGTATTGATTTTTTTACTTTCTTGTTTGTTGTCTAAGAGCTACTGATCTTGTTCCTTTTTGAAATAGCTGATCAGAAGTGACTACGCACGTCTTATTTGTTGTTAGAGAATAATCTATAAATTTTATTAAAGCGCGACTGGGAGAGACGTTTGATGTATGATATAAGTATAATCTTTATTTTGGGCTTTGTACTCGTATGCGCTCTCTCTTTTAAAGTCCTTTATTCAAGCCAACAAGCCCAATACTAATTTATTTTGGTTGGCTGTATGGATTTGTCGCTCTGTGAATGGAGGCATCTTCGGTCAAATTTGAAAGAGTAATTTCAAAATGATACTTCAATTTACTGGACTTATCGTGTTAGTAGGTTTATAACTTAAATGTGACCTTCTGCAGCTCTGTGATGGACCTATTGTTGCCTTTGCTGTCCTTCACAATGTGAACTGCAACCATGGTCTTATATATGTTACCTCACAGGTCAGGAAATAATTACTGCTTTTTTTTTTTCTTTTTTCATTTGGTCAAATCGGTTTGTACATGAATTAATTTTACCATTCCCTTGGTTTCAGGGTATTCTAAAGATTTGCCAGCTGCCATCAGTATCATGCTATGACAACTATTGGCCTGTACAAAAAGTGAGTGTTCTTTCTAATGAATTCTTGTCTTAAGCAACCCCTTTTCGTAGACTTTACCATTTGGACAATGATCCACTTACCTGGAAGTTGCAATTTCTATGATCAGATTCCATTGAAGTGTACTCCACATCAAGTCACCTACTTTGCTGAGAAGAATCTTTACCCACTTATAGTTTCAGTGCCAGTAAGTGATTCTCTTGCTTTAATCTGTCCTTGATTCACACATTGTTTAAAAAAGGAGTTTTCCTAATACTTACTCACATGCGTACTCCAGAACATACATCTTCCTATTGCTTGGGCTCAGTACAGTAATTTTGTCTGTAAATGAAGATTCTCTAACATCACGTTTTCATTAATACTGTCGATGCTTCTACTTTCTGTGTTCCCATTATGATCTGCATCCCTCTTGTAGCACCATCACCTGTTTTTCTTTCCTATATAATATTTATTTGAATAATTTCGTTTTATGTTATTTTAAACAAGGAGTTGTGGAACACGCATGCGTGTGCATAATTTGAGTGTAATTCATTCCACTAAAACATAAAAGAAAAAATATTAATGATGAGAATATGTGCAATTACCCTTGAACCAACTATTAATAGAAGTATATCTCCCCAAGTACGAAATATAAAAAACAAAACAACATTCACAACAATCTGTGGAATGAAATTCTAACTTGAAAGGGAAAAACTTACCCAGTCCTGATTTGAAACAAAATGTCAGTGTTTGGTGACCCAAGGCCCTGGATTTCATTTTTTTTTCTTGAGTTGGGAGAATAGGGAGATGCTATGACACTTGGGGATAGATAAGTGTTTCAATAACTAAAACGTGGGGATTGGAAAAAGAGAAGGATAACTGCCATGTATATTTTACGTATTTATCCTAACCCATTCATATATTCATGCACAGCCGTGGTGGGTATTTTTGGAAATAAAAATGTGAGCCAGCCTCAAAAGGGAGTCCACTCCAAATGGTGCTCTCCTTTCGTAGTTAGAATAGATGTACATATGGATATAATTGTACAGTGTACAGTAGACACTAAACATACCTGATGAGTGATGACTTACAGTAGCGATAGACGTGATTTGGTAATAGGATTCTGATTTGTCTCCCTGCAGAAATACAGTTCGTAGTTATCTGGCAATTCCCCTCTCACTCAACGTCGCTTTAAGGTTGAACAGTTTTTAACAATGAAGCTTTTGCTGCATTTCTTAGTTGGCAGTGGTGGTAATTCTGATTTATTTAAACCTTAATTCTTTGGAGGAATGCATCTTGAAAAAATTTTGTTGCTTAAAGTATTGTGATGTTCTCTTCTATGAACTTTTTTAGGCTTTTGGGGTAATTAGTCTTGTTCGATCATATTATGGAGTTTTGTATGATGTTTCTATTATTTCTGCAGGTTCTTAAGCCCTTGAATCAAGTCCTGTCATCTCTGATTGATCAAGAAGCAGGTCAACAGATTGAGCATGATAGCTTGAGTTTTGATGGCAGTTACAGTGTAGATGAATTTGAGGTCCGGATTATGGAACCAGAAAAGTCTGGTGGCCCTTGGCAGACTAGGGCTACAATTCCAATGCAAACTTCTGAAAATGCTCTGACTCTGCGAGTGGTTACACTACTTGTAAGTTCATTGATGTTTCTTTATGTATGATTTTGGTCTCTTCATTCTAGTGGTGGTTGTGTTGGCTGCTGTGGGACTAAAATGTTTGTGCTTTTTTAGAATTCTTATCAATTGTGTTGTTTCAGAATACAACAACGAAAGAGAACGTAACTCTTTTGGCAATTGGAACTGCTTATGTGCAAGGAGAGGATGTCGCTGCAAGAGGGCGTGTGCTCTTGTTTTCTGTTGACAGAGATCCAGATAATTCAGAGACTGTGGTAACCTTTGGATCACTTTATTCTATGTATCTACTCTGCTTTCCTTTCTTTCTTTTTTGCGACTGCAAACTCAACCATTGTCTAGATTTGTGGCCTTTTGCTTTAGTCCTTTTCAGATTCTCAGAAATGCTGTGGGCTACGTAATGATATTTTATCCTTCGCAGGTTTCAGAGGTTTACTCAAAGGAGTCTAAGGGTGCTATATCTGCTCTAGCTTCACTTCAAGGTCATTTGTTGATTGCTTCTGGTCCTAAGATTACCATAAACAAGTGGACAGGGTCCGAGCTGACTGGTGTTGCCTTTTTCGATGTTCCTGCTCTTTATGTAGTGAGCATAAACATTGTACGTATGCCTTCATATGTGATGAATTTGTGGCTTCATTAATATTAGTGTGCCATGCAATAAAATTACACGAATGTGGGTATTAGATGCATATAGGCCAGGTTTTCGATATGTACTACGATTAGTGGGTGCAAGAACACAAATTTTACGGAGAAAATAGAAAGAAGAATCATGAAATAACACTTAGTCTGGAGTAGAATGTCACATCCGTGCGCCCATTTGATTGAGCTTTGATCTTATGTAATCCAGTATTCTGACCGCTTAATTTGTTCAATTGTCTGACTCACCAGCTACATCTAATTTGAAGAGGTTGGAACCTATTGAGAACAATTTTCTATGACTCAACTATTTATAGACTTTTTTTCTCTTTGCCATGTTACTATGATAGTGCAGTTAAAATTGCGAACTATTCATTTTTGCTGTAAACTGTTGTCACCCTTTGTTTATAAAACCACTTTGTTCTTACTCTTAGTGTCTATTATCTTGTATAACTAGTTCAAAATGGGCCACCATCTGCCTGCAGTGACATAATGTTCTCTTAATGTCTGCACGATAATGAATCCATGATTCAGCTCTTCTTGCTTAGTTCGGGTAGCTGTGTATGCACTATGCATTATGTGCACTCTGTTGAGGTTTACTGTTATGTACACATTATTCGCTTCCTGTTGATGCAATTTAATCTTGCAGGTTAAAAATTTTATCCTACTTGGTGACATTCATAAGAGCATATACTTTTTTAGTTGGAAGGAACCTCAACTAAGCTTGTTGGCCAAGGATTTTGGCTCACTTGATTGCTTCGCAACTGAGTTTCTAATTGATGGTAGTACACTCAGTCTTATGGTTTCAGATGAGCAAAAAAATGTTCAGGTTTGGCCCTGTCCTTTGTAGCAGTTTCTTATGCTCAAGACTTTGAAAGTCTTGCTGTGTTGCAAATTTCAAAGGTGATTGAAACTTATGGCAGACAAGATCCTTAATTTTCTTTCAACACATAAAACTCTCTCTATTTAAGACAAAACAGAAGCATTTTTATACTTTTTCCTGTGATATTTAATTTTGCATGTGTATTTACGCCACGCCAAGTATGGTGTGGTTGTCGGCTGTGATGCAACCAAATCAAGGGATATATTGATTAAGAAAGAGAAAACCCCTTTTAGGGATTCAACGAGCATCTTTTCTTTAAAATGATAAAAACTAACAAAATAAGAGACCTACACATCTATTTATAGACTCAAAGACCCTACTCACACTAAAGGACACTAAAATGACACAACCACCCTCAATTCTATTGCATCAAGACTCCCCCTCTAAAGAAAAACAACTTGTCCTCAAGTTGGACAACAAGACACTAGACAACAAAATAAAGAAAACTAGAAGTATTTATTATTCAGCTCCAAATTAGGCATGTGGCTGCATTTCCTTGACCAACGTCACCCTCTTGCATCTACAATCATCAATATGAGCTTTTTGTATACATCCACCATGGCTATAGTATGGTGTGAATAAACAATTCATTTGGCATGTCTTTTGTAAAGCAAAACCCCATCAAAAGATTTCCGAACACATACTCCCAAAGTGTACTTAGACTAATAATCATTCGAAGATTCAAGAACAAACACCACATACCCGAGCTTGCTCGAGTGAAGACTAAGGGATCTTCAAGTTGTCCAATATAGTTGTTCCCCTCTTTTGGTACCTACGGATGGCAATGTTTAGGAATAACACTTCTTGCGGACACCAATGCCACAGAAACTTAAACATCTTGCATCTCTTGCTCTTTGGATAACTTGGAAGACAAGTGTTGGGAGCAATCATCAATTTCAAAGTTGTAACTTTCGTTTACCTCACTACTTACCTCCAAAACTTCTCCACTATATTCCCAAGTTGTCAAGAGAGACTCATTGATCGATAGAGTAAATCCTTCGTTTTCACCACCACCAATTCTTCTTCAAACTTGTCATAAATGGGAACACCATCTAAATTACCAGGTTAACACTAGTCCCAGAGATGGAATCATCCTCAAAATCTTCATGTGAGAGATCATCAAAGATAGGAACATCATCATCAATTTCCTCCTTTGATAACCCATCAAACACTTGAACTTCTTCAAAATCATCTCCAAAGTCTTCATTTGGAGGCTCATCAAAGATGGACAAATCTTCAAACTCATCTCAATCTGAAACACACAAATCATCATCGAGAACACCATCAAGTTCTTCACTTGGATATTCATCAAAGATGGGAAATTCTTCAGAATAACCAAGTTCTGTCACCCCTTTGAGAATGTTGTTCTCCTCCTTGTAGTCAAAACTAGAGTCCAGTTGACTCAGAGAATCACTACTGCATTCACTTGGAGGTAGCAAACGATGCACCTTCTTCAAGTAGCCACTTGTCCATTCAACAACAATCGTTGCAACTCGTTATTCAAGTTAGCAATTTGTGTACTCCACTCTTCAATCTCATTCCTATCATTCCTAGAACGATTTAGATTGCCATGGTCGTAACCATCGTCGTTGTATACCACAAATGCTCTACCTTTACCTCCCCTTCTTCCTCTAACCTTTTGAGCCATTTTAAGCAATCCAAGAATTTGAACCCAGTCAACTCGATTCAGAAATCAAGTCCGAAACATTCAAACATGACTGAAAAATCCGATTATCAGAAGGAAAGCAAATTTAATCCAGCACCCAAACTTGAGCAAAATCATACCCAATTACAAAATCAACCAGAAACTACCATTCTTGAACAAGTCGAGTCAACAATCATAGGAAATCAAGCAGAAATCGGCTAAATCTGTGAAAATCACCTGATTTTTGTGTTCGCGAAAGGCTGGGTTTAGGGGATGAAAATACGCTGAATATGGTTGAATCAACTTTGAAAATGACTCAATCATGTTCAAAATGACTGAATCGAGTTTGTACGACCTTCCAATCAACACAAATGGGTCAATTAACCTTCAGCAGCCCTCGAACTAGCAACCTAGGGCTTGAATGTCATCGTACAGTGCTCGAATCACTTGAATAAGGATGGAATCGCGTTGAATTAGGTCGAATGAGGATCAAATCTTGTCTAACAGCCTTCCCGATCTCCAAATGTAGGGTTTTGCACTTCAGAACGAGTAAGGGTCGAAACAGTCCTAAACAGGTGAACTGGTTTGGGGTTCGAAATGGGGTTGTTGGGGGATTTCGAGCTTGGTCAATCTGTTGTAAGATCGAAGGTTTGATTTAGGGTTTTGGAAATATGGTGGATTGCGATTCGAAGCTTTAGGGTGCAATTTTGGGAATAAAATGGCGCGAAACAGGTAGAACGAACGATAAGGGTGAGGTTAGGGTTCCGACAACTTTGGCAATATTTCCCTGCTAGTCTAGGGTTTGAGCGAAGTATTTTCTTGCGAGATGAATGGGCTAGGATCTGAGCCTAAAAACTCTTATACGAAAATGATGCAACCAAATTAAGGGATTGATTGATTAAGAGAGAAAATTCCATTTAGGGATACAAAGAGTCTAAGCTCTGATATCTTCTCTAAAATGATAAAAACTAACAAAATACTAGACCTACACACTTATTTACAGGCTCAAGGATCCTACTCATACCAAAGGACACTAAAATGACACAACTACCCTCAACTCTACTATATCAGGTTGTCAAGGCTCAAGTCTGGGTAAAGGACTAAATAAGATTTTGTCAGTTTCGATGCCAAGGAATGTATGCATCTAAATAGATTTCATGTTGCCAACTAACTATCCAAATCCTTCTATAAAGCAAGAGGTTTTGTGCATTGGGCAAGATCTTCATATAGTGATACTTCTAGAAGGGACTCGTATCCGTACCTTATTGGTATCGGGTACCGTTAATCCTCGGATACTCACACATAGTATCTGAGAATTCTCACATGCATCCGGTACATGGAATTAAGTTTCTTTAAATTTAAGAAATAGTGTATACTTATCATATACTCTTAACACATCCAAATTTTTACTAGCTCCATCCTGAAAAGATTGTCTGGTTTGTAAAATGAGAACTTAAAAAATGATGTGTTTTTGCCAAGAAAAATTTAAAATTTTTATTCACAAGTTACTAGATATCAATGAGTTCTTTCAATTTATGCCAAAATGCAAGGATGCTTTTTGATAATCGTACATTATTTTTATGCTCTCGTATTGTTGACTGGACATTTTTTTTGGGATGAAGGGAGTATGAAATTAAGCTTTTGATTTTGTACCATAAAATAACATATCAAGGTCTAGGTAGATAAAAGAACATTTTCTGGACAGATAAAAGATTAGTTTTTGTAGAAGAAAATAGTAATATCAAATTAATCTCCTACTTCTTCTTACTGGTGGGATCGATGCATCCTTGTTATATCATCACTATGTTACATGGACTCAGGTACAGATGTCGGGTATGGTTTTAGGTTTTGGATTCATCTAATTGTCATTTCGGGGATACAGGGACACACCTATATATTTAAAATCCTCAATATATGATTTTGATTTTCTAGCATCCAACTGAGCATGTCTGACATGGATACCATATCCCCATGGACCTTATCCCAGTGCCAATTGTCCAACACGGGCACGTCATACATTTTGAGGTGTCCGTGCATACTCAGATGTGTGTATCCATATTTGTGATTCTCATAGACTAGCTAATAATTAGTGAAAGTTTTCATAATTCCTAAAAATTGGTTCATCACCAATCATGAACTTGTGTACCATGATTTTACTAATTATAAGACGTTTTTAAAGAATTATCTTGCTTGTATCCGTAACCTCCTTTTTAAGGTTTCCTTGTCGGCATATTTGTATCGTGTCGTATCTATATCCCATAGCCGTGTCATGCTTTGTAGTTCATGGTTGTATACATGGTTACTGGGAATTTCTCTATTATTTGGTGAGATTACAGTCATTACTTCTCCATGGGTTGAAAGAAAAACCATTCATGCAATTTTACCTTATTGTGTTCCACTATATCTCTATGTGAGCATTCTCCGGCATTGTGCCATAATGTAGTCAGAGGGGGAAGATTTGCTTTCTTGGCAGCATAATTTCATCAATGCCTGGAGATCCTGTGTTCAAGTTACAATTATGTAACTTAATAGCCATATCTCTGAGGGGTGGCTCTGATCCAATTTGAGAAACACTTTTGGAACTAAAACTTGTGTTTTTCCTCTTTCGCATGCACAAAACAGATATTCTATTACGCACCGAAGATGTCAGAGAGTTGGAAAGGACAGAAGCTTCTTTCAAGGGCTGAGTTTCATGTTGGTGCCCATGTGACCAAGTTCTTGCGGTTACAGATGCTCCCTACTTCATCCGATCGAGCTACTTCTGGCTCTGATAAAACCAATCGATTTGCTCTAGTATTTGGAACCCTCGATGGCAGCATTGGTTGTATTGCACCTCTAGATGAACTTACATTTCGGAGACTTCAGTCACTGCAGAAAAAGCTTATTGATGTTGTTCCCCATGTTGCTGGACTAAACCCAAGGTCTTTCCGCCAGTTCCATTCAAATGGAAAAGCCCATCGGCCTGGGCCTGACAGCATAGTCGACTTTGAGTTGCTTTGCGAGTAAGTTTTCTGTTTTTTGTTGTTTTCCTCCGGATGTTTCTAGTAACTGAATGGAAACTGCCTCACTTTCAAGTTGGAGTAACTTGTTTTAACTAATTGCGAAGTCAATTTATTGATGTTCTGTTTGAAACTTGTGGAAAGAGGGAGAAAGGAAGGTTGGTTTTGCAAAAGAAGACAAACAGTAGTTATAGCCTATAGGAATAATGTATTTTTTTGCTTTGTTTGGTTTTGCAAAAGAAAGGAAGGAAGAAAATAACTTTCGCTTGTTTGATATCAAAAGGAAAGATGAAAGAGTAATAAAGCAATGTCAATCAACAAAGAGTGGATAAGGTTGAGGGGAAGTTGATGACAGAAAAGTGAGAATGTAAATATATTCAGAGCTGCTACCTGCACAGACTTCGTGCACAGATCACGGTTGTAGTGGGTCCCACACAAACGTTCCGTTCAATAAATGTACACTATTATTTCGAGGGTTTCCGCAAAAAATCAGCTCAATCTGATGCTTACAGATATTTGATCCAATTGTCTAACTTTCAATTCAGATTTTAGGATAATGAAAAACTAGATCATTGGATCATGTACCGATAGGTATCGGATTGAGCTGATTTTTCTCATGAACCCTTGAAAAAATGTTATACGTTTAATGAACGGCTTGGATCGTTTGTGTGAGACCCCTAGTGGGCCTCACACCATGATCCGTGCACAATTTGTGCTCAAAGTCTGTGTGGTTAGACTTTCTGAAATATATTTTCACGTGTTTTCCCTAAATTGTTGGTCTTTTCTTTGTTGTCACATAAATTCGACTGTCCATTGTGCTTGGTGAGTGAAATTGAGCTTTTAAGGAGGCATGAAATCATCCTGATAAAACTGAATAACTAACAGTTGTCACATTTTTTATACATCTCGATCATGAGTTGTCCTCTGTTTGGCATGATTCTGCAGCTTTGAGATGATCCCATTGGAGGAACAGCTAGAGATTGCGCAACAGATTGGAACGACTCGGTCGCAGATTATCTCCAATTTGAATGACCTCACTCTAGGCACAAGCTTCTTGTGATTCAGAATGCAGAAAAGGAGTGTGAAACAGCTACAAGTGACTACACATGCCTTGGCGGGCCCTACGTCATGGTATATACCCCATCGTTTCCAGCCATAGTTGTTAAATTGGCTCTTTCTTTGGACTAGTTTGTGGAATGGGAAGATCAGTGCAAGGGCCTAATTTGTTTATGGCTTCCCTTTGTTGTTTTGGGATGGTAGAGAGTCGGTATCGGAGGGATCGTCTAGCGATGAGAGAAAATCCACCAATTTGTTGTAACGTTACCCGTTGTTATTAGTTCTGTTGTATTCCATAACTATCAGGTTGCCGAAGCCATAATGGTAGAATACAGTAGCAGTATATAAGAATGCAAACCCTTGTAGTCCTTTGTTTTTTTCAATCATCTTTAGGCCTCGGTTATGATCTCTCTCTCGGGACCCAATGCATTCGTCCCCTTATTCCTTTGGCAAGGATTGATAACACGTTGATCTTCCGATTGGATTAGAGCATCCACATTAGCCTTTTTACATTTTGGATCAATTTACATATTAAAAAGCCACTTTATTACTTTAGCTATCCACTTTAAAATGTTTACTGCATCAGATTCTCTATTCTAGGTCCTCTAAATATAATATTTTCTTTACCTATTTGTACATTATTTATTATTATTTTCTTTGCCGTTTGTTTGGATCAGCAGTGCTGCACTTACCGCACATTTTTACCACACGCTTGTAGGGTTCACTCCAGATTTCGCAAAAATACAAAAAATTACCAATAAATTTTAAAATAATTTTTATGGGACCTTGTAAAAAATCAGCTCCAATGACTATCGGTAAGTATTTTTTCTAGATTCATAGGGGTGAAATTAAGCAGTTAAGCAATTTCATCCAATGAATTCATAAAAAAAAAAATACTTATTGATATCCGTTAGAGTTTATTTTTTATAGGATCTCATAAAAAATTATTTTAAAATTTATGAACATTTTTTTGTATTTTTGTAGAACCCGAAGTTGGTCTCACACGCGTGTGGTAGAAATCAGCTAGACTTTTTTGTTGTTTGGATTGGGACGCGAAGCAAAATATGAGATGAAGACAAAATTCAATCTGAGCCAAAAACATTAATAAAATACTGCTAAGAGAATCTCCAGGAGGCTCGCTTAGAGCTCCCGTGAAGTCTAATTGCCGAGAAAATCTCCATTTTTCCGTTCCCAGCAGCCTCGGTTGGGTCTCGCCAGTTGAGCCCCTCGCTCGACCACCTCGCCCAGCCCAGCGAGTACGGAAGGCTCACCTCAGTCCCTCTCCTCGAAAACAGATTGGCGACGGCCTCCGACAAGTCAAATTTGCTTGCTCCGGCGAAGGTAAAAACCCCTCATCTCACAGTCACCCCCCCCCCCCCCCCCCCCTCTCTCTCTCTCTCTCTCTCTCTGATATGGCTGTCGTTTTGGTCGTCACCGTCGTCGGCTGTGGCCAGATCCGGCAACAATGGCTTCAACGGAGACTTAATCCCAAAATCGTTTTGAGCCCAGAGAATTGTAGATATCGTCGAGACGATTCCAACGCCATCGATCCCGTTGGCGACTGAGGTCACTGGAGCTCTCACGCTCCGATCAAAGGACGCGCGTGAGAGAGAGTTAGATCTACTCTCGCGCGTGTTGGTCACGCGCTTGTCTGAAATATTTTTTTTTTACCTTGTTGAGGTTTTTATTGAGGCTGTTGGGTAGTGAACATGTTTTGTGGCTAGCCAACAGGGAAATCCTACGGTAAATGGCTAGAATTATGGATACATTGCTAGAGATGCTCTAATGGAGTGAACAGTGCCTCGCTTGAAGAAGCAAGCAACTGTAGCAAATGTTAATTTTCCGGATTTCCCAACGAGGCTAATGAAGTTCTATTTTTCACGTCTTTCCTCCTTTTTTTAGTTTCAAAGGGGAGTAAATAGTGAGATGTGAATACTCTAATGTTCAGTTAGTTCAATTTGCCGAGTCACAAGGCTTTCGTTTGGGAAAAACGAAGGAAATGATTTGGCCCTGCTACTTTGTATAGGTTATTTTCTGTTTTCCATTTTTTTATTTTTTATTTTTTTTGAGGAAACGTAACATACTATATTACAAACCAAACAGTACAAACTACAAAGGGGCTCACCGGTCCCGGAAAATAAAAGAAACAAAAACGCAAAATACGAAGAATGGTCACTAAGAAAATAGTGCCGGTGTAGGAACCCGCTGATCTACTCGTGGAGGTGGGTGGATAAACCTTGATTTGCATCCAGTTGAAGCATGTTCTTGTAGCAGTTGCCGCCGCAAGATGCGGAGGCACTCAAAAATCTGTTGCCAAGGTTGATCAGATCCAAGAGCCGAAACCCAGTGTCGCTGGTATAATCAGGAAAAAAATGTATGTATGCATACTATTTGAAGTTACAAAGATGGAATGTTACTATACAAAAGTCACTCTAAGAAAATGGCCCAAGGTTAGGTATAACCTCTTCAAGCAACAGAAACGGTTCCAACTCCCAAATCATATATCCCTATGCTCTTGAGAGAAGCATATATTCGGGGACTGGTCAAAGCATCGTAATCTGCTAAAGAAATCTTAAAATTCTTTCAAGGATTTAATTATTTGCGTGCAAAATAATGGTATAAGGTCCGGCTATAGATCCTGTTAGACACTTCATCCGACATATCTTACCTGAGCCACTCAAGCTTAGTTAATGTAAAAATAATGGTTACACCTTTTGTAGCCAGTTGGTCTTAGGTTGGAACCTTCCATGATACTAGAATTAGATCTTGAGTGGCCTTGCCTCACGCGCTCGACTCTCCACCCAAGTCAATTCCTCATCTCGTCAATCCATGCCTCCACGTGCTACAGGGCTGCACGTTGAGGAGAGTGTTAGACTTTATCTTATATCACTTACTTAAGCCACTCAAATTTGTTAATCTGAATGTTACTGCACCTATTGCCCATTGATTTTAGGTTTGAACCTAAAAAAAATCTAACAGATCCTTTTCGACTGTATCTGAAAACAGTTCTGACTTCCAAATCATCCTTTAAGTTGTTGACAGGGTTCATCTCTCTTGTAAAGTGGTCAAACCAACCTAATCTATTAATGATGCCTGTAATCTTTATTAAGGAATCCTTACTTCTCTAACCTCCTTTTTCTTCTATGAAAAGCTAGCCTCTCTAATGACCTATGAAATGACTACAACCATCCCTAAATAAGCATAATTCATTTTTGAAAAAATGTGCTTTGAGGAATGATTGAAGTTTAGGGCCTATGACTCGATAACTTTAATTTTGCAAAATGGAAACAGTTTGTGCATTTGCAAACTGATACTGCTCGACTAAGTGCCTGTCCCTCTGTTTTCCTAGGTAAAAAGATTAAAATGCACTAAGCCAATTATAGAAAGGGCCGTTTTGTGTCTTCGATGATCAATTCCTCTTGGGTCCGAAGAAAGACATTGTTTTTTTGAAATTGATTTTGCCACTCCTGTTTTAGCCACTAACACTCCAATTTGTGTCTTGATTATGTGAGATTACAAAATAAAATGTGGAGTGCCATTGACTAAAATTAGAGTGCCAAAATCACATCCCTTTTTTTTTTTGGTAGAAAGAGTTGGATCCACGAAGATGTCATATGATTAGTTCATTCTCAAATCATGTATTCCACTTTAGGACTGAGAAATTTTTGGGAACCAGGTGGGTACCACGTGACCGTGCTCACGTGGTGGCGGTGGTGCCCGAGCAACCCATCCGTGCCGTCCAACACATTGAAACCCTCTTTCTCCTCTCACCCCACCTCACTCTCCTCTTTCTCTATCCTCTTTCTCTATTCAATTCCGAACCGTCCAAAATTGAAATGGACAGCGTGGATGCGCTGAGCGGACACCACGTGGTACCCATCCGGCACCCAAAAATTTCTCCCACTTTAGGCTACTGGTGCTCAGTATTTGCAATCATAGCCGAACATTCCCTCAAGGGTCCCCATGTTGAACTTGAGTTTATGTTATTGTGTAAAGGCCTGTTTTGTAAATCCATTCATATTGATGCCTTAGCGCGATGAGAAGTGTTATCTTAACTGTCGAATTCAAGTCGCAAAAATTAAGGGTTTTTTATCACTAGGTATAGAAAATAAAATTTATTTTCCATCAGGTCACCTCCAACTAATGAAACTCCAAAACCCTATGAAAGTATCTAAAACTCTAAACTCTAAAAGTGCCTAAACTCTAGGGTACCCCATGAAAGTGCCTAAATAGCTAAAACCTTATAAAAGGAAAGTGCACCCTAAAACTTCTATGAAAGTGCCTAAACCTAAACCTTAGGACTCTATGAAATCGCATAAACTTAAACCCTAGGGTATCTTAAGCCCTAAAATCCTAGGACATCCTAAAACCCTATCGTGGCACTTCCATGAATGATAAATGTATTTTGTAAAAAATAAACCTAGTAGTAATTAAAGATTCTATCTCACTTTAATGATAAATACTTTTTATTTTCTGTACCTAGCGGTAACAATTCCAAAAATTTACAAAAAAGTGAGATAACATATTATTGTTATCTTCATGATACTTCTGACAGCGGGAGCTAGCTAGCCTTATGTAGTAGCTACTAGTGCCCCACAAACATTCTCACGGGTGTATGCTGCATGCGGTGATTTGAGATAATTAATGGGTTAACAACGTCAATGCCATTTTTGTTTTCGTTCGGAAAATGATTGATTTGGAGTTGAGATTTCCGACTACAGCCATCCCGGTCTCACATCAATAATTCAAGTCATCATTATCTCGAAGAGTTAATCTAAAAGATCAATCTAGCGAGTAAAAAGCATTGGATACTTATATATAGTTCACTTTATCGAAACACATTTTTCATCGAGACAAAAATGTTTCGACCACATAACTATCAATATCTGCCCACTTTATTTTTTTCATGATGATCGATTTAAAGACTCTTCTAAATTCGTGATTCGATCATTGATGCGAGACGGATGATAGAGCCCACAAATCAACACTACAGGGCCTGTAGTTGGAAAAACCCAATTTGAGAGAAGCCAGGCACTTCAGTTCCTTCTCGTCTTTCCCTCTTAAAAATCACTATTAAATTAAAGCCTGATATTGACAGAATTTGCAAAAGGTAGCAGACCTATATTAGTCATAATTAATTATGGACCGAATTGTGGGTTTATGGCATGCTTTAGTTTATAGCATTTAAATAAACTCACTTATGCTTTGGCTGTCCACACACGTGCGTTACAAGAAATGATTTTGGTCGTCTTCCTAAAGTACAATGATGTGGCACACGTGCGGAGAGTTTTATCATGAATTAGGGCATGCAAAGGTAGGAGGAGGAGGGGCCAAAATGAAATTAATATGTTTAGAGATGTTCCCTAAGTGTGATTTTTTCCTGGGTTGGGACCATTTTCCCTTTAACCAATGTCCAGTAAAAGTGGAGCACACCTCCTTCTATTTCGATAAAATAGAGGCCCATATACATTGTATCCTTTTTCATGCGCATTTGGCCCCCACGCTTCTCTCTCTCTCTCTCTCTCTCTCTCTCTCTCTCTCTCTCTCTCTCTCTCTCTCTCTCTCTCTCTCTCTCTCTCTCTCTCTCTCTCCTAATTGTTGTGCAAAATGATTCATGTATCTAGTGCATAATAGTGTCAAAAACCAAAATGAGGTTTGTGACATATAATGTTATGTGGGTCATGTTATATATGTTTGTGTGATCGGGTACGAGTACTCTTGGATGCACACTTGCCACGTAAAGGATATGCAGGACAATAGGGAATGTACATGACACCATTAATAGCATCAATATTAGTCCGTAGGAATTAGGCCTAAGTGAAATAAGTAAAAATAATAATTGAATTAAAGGTGATGTATTGCAAGAGAATGACCTGTCTCGTAAACAGATAAATAAATAAATACTTTAAAAATAAGAATTTTGACAGTACGGAATCTTAATTTATAAATTCATATATCTTCATTGTTATTAACTTTGTCAAACAAATGGACATAAATGAATTGGGAATATACCTTGCAATTTCAGCAATAAAATTTAGGATGTGTGCTATCTTGTCTTCTTTCCTCACACTACAGAACCCAACTTTGGAGAAGCACTTATAGTGGGATCCCTGTAATGCACAGTTAGGTCCCCATTCAGAGAGAGAGAGAGAGAGAGGCAAAATGAGTATGGCCTTTGACATGAAAACGGGACCTCTCATTTTCTTCAGAAAGTCTTCTCTTAAAGCAAAATGTGGCATGGCTAGATGAGTCTACTTGGTGAGGTTGTCAAATTTGAGTTTTCGGGGGCTCTTTAATTTGTTACTTTAGCTTTTTTCTTTCTAGCATATAAGTCAACTTAGTTTTCGTAACGTTTTGTTTTCTTTTATGGGAGAAACTACATAAATAAGCTATAGCCGAAAAAATTTAGAGCATTATTAGAGACACAGACATTCGAACACAAATTCAAACACACACATATGTATCCGAAATAGCCTGACGTGTGTGGGCTCCACGTTAACGGTCCATTCCACACGCGCATGCATGTTTGTGTCCGTTCGCCATTTTTGAAAACTATATTTAGATACTTTTGGCTTTCACTTTTATATATCAAAATTAACGAGCTCTTCTACTACGGCCTTGCAACAACCCTCTCCAATTCCATCTTGGCAATTTAAAGTGTTCGGCTTAGTCCCACTAAATTAAAGTCTTTGTTGGTTGGAATAATTGTTTTTGCCCTTTTTATCCTTAAAATTTGCTTTTACTGGGAGGGAAAATAGCTAGGAATGGTCAATGTCATTTTGTGAATGTAATTCACGTGAGTTGTTTTTCTAAAGTATAGGCGGCTTATCTCTTCTCTCGTGGTGTGGTTATTTGCCACACACACACTCACTCTCTCTCTCTCTCTCTCTCTCTCTCTCTCTGGATATATACCGATCGAAGAACCAAAAAAGAAGAAGAAGCAACGGATAGATCCTAACTTTTGGTTATAATCATTCTTCCCCAAAAATGCTAGGCTCACAGCAAACTACCATGCCACATAGCATAAGTACCTGAATCCTATAGTGGGTTACAAATGAACATCAATTTAATCAGGGAATTAATTTCTACATTCTCTTTTTGCTATACACACACTTTTTTTTTGTTTTTTAGTGTTGAAAGCGTATGTATTTTTTTTGCTAAAAGAAAAAAAATGTAGTGTAGATATAAAAAGGGAAAGTATGAAAATCAATTCCCTTTAACCATGAGAGAAAAATATTGTTTCAAAATTAACCATTCTTCTGGGCGCTCTTATGGTAGTCGACATTAATTAAATTATTATATTAGACTGACATCAATTTGAGCATTATGGTGGACCAACATCAATTTTGATAATTATAGTGGTATATAAAATCAAAATTCACACACACACACACACACACACAAAAAAAAGAAGAAGCATGAAAGACATTCATCAACACCAATATATGCCGGTAGCAATGTCTATCTTTTCAATAATAGTGAGCTTATGCACATTCATCACCCCAACTCCAAATCACACGCGGGTCCATACATATGTATGTGCTAGACGTCTGGCCACATATGATGCGAGTGCAAATCCGGTTATCCAAAAGATAAAAAGATAAATTCTTGAATTGTGATTAATTTTTGAAATCTAAGATAAAATTAGAGTGGAGAAGAAATTTAGAAATGACAATTTTTTTCTTCTTTAATTTTTGGTAGTTTTCTTTAGGTTGTTAATTAAGCAGTAGTTTGGGAAAAAAGTGTGAGCCAGACGTTGTACACCAGGAGGGGTGTTCCCTTTATAATAGTTAATAGATAGATACTAAAATATGTATTATCCTTACAATATATGATTATGAAGGTAAAGTTTAGAAATAATCCCTTTAGTTTGCATGAAATTTCAATTCCGTCCCTCTAGTATTAAATGTGTCAATTGAAACCAATAAGACACAATGTTTCAATTCCGTCTCTCTCGCTGACGTGATTAAAGCAAACGGAATTCAAGAGCAAAATTAGTGTTCGGAGTCCAATATAAGGTACGTATATGATCATGTGTACCACTTCCAATAGTTTCTCCAACATGTAAATCAGCTTAAAATTCTTCTAGTGATATCATTACACCATCCTATATGGATGTTGCCATCACACCATTATAAATGTTGATGTGTCTAACACATAATTGCCTAATATATGGTCAAAGGAAAAATTCCAATACAAGAGCCCTAACCATGATTTCTATTTAGGGATTGGTGGTTCCATGCGCGGGTGCGCAGAGTGTGTCGGCCTCATACCCGATGTGAGTTACACGTGTTTGTGCAATTTTTAATTTGTGTGTCAACTTCTGACGTGGATGCTTGATCACTAGTATATTTGTCCACCCGATTGATTCACATGACAAAAAAGTTTTGACAGAATGTTCTCTCTCTTATAATTAGTATTACGTGTCTAATTCAAACATGACTATCATATAGCGTTGAGATGAATTTTCAAACAACATCAATGCCACAAATACAAATATATAAAAGGAATATATATATACCCACACGGGGCGGTTCCGCGGACAACCAATTAAACACCTTAAAAAACACCCCAAATCTCAATCTCAATCTCATAGTTCCCGCTCAGATTTTATAATCGAAATTTATTTATATATATATATATATATATATATCAGTCGGGTTCCTGTAAGGGATCCCGCATTTTTTTAAAATGCGGGACTCCCCTTCCCGATTGAATTTCGATGATCCGAGCCGCTCAAAGTGATCAGAACGTGATTTTAAGGGTCCTCGCGCGAAATCAGCAAAAAAAATGACCGGGAAGGGCTTCATCCGAGCAGTTTTCATTGAACGGTTCAAAAAAAACTGCTCGGATGAAGCCCTTCCCGGTCATTTTTTTTTGCTGATTTCTCGCGGGGACCCTTAAAATCACGTTCTGCACACATTGAACGGTTCAGATTTTTAAAATTTGATCGGAAAATGAAAGTCCCTCATTTTAAAAAAATGAGGGATCCCTCACTTGATAATTTGTGTATATATATATATATATATATATATGAGTCTCCTTCTTCTAAGGACCATCTTAACTTAATAAAATAAAGACCTCCCTTTCTCGATAGAATTTCGATGATCCAAGCCGCTCAATGTGTTCAGAACGTGATTTTAAGGGTACTCGCGAGAAATCAGCAAAAAAAAATGACTGGAAAGGCTTCATTCGAGCAGTTTTTGTTTGTTTTTTATCAAACGGTTCAAATAAAAACTGCTCGGATGAAGCCCTTCCCGGTCATTTTTTTTGCTGATTCCTCACGAATACTCTTAAAATCACGTTCTGAACACATTGAGCGGCTCGGATCATTGAAATTCGAACGGAAAATGGGAGAAATGAAGAGGTCCTTATTTTAACTAAAATATGGACCACCTTATTTGAAAATGACTGTATATAAGGACCTCTATTTGAAAATAAGGTGGTCCTTATTTTAGTTAAAATAAGGACCTCTTCATTTCTCCCATTTTCCGTTCGAATTTCAATGATCCGAGCCGCTCAATGTGTTCAGAACGTGATTTTAAGGGTGTCCGCGAGAAATCGGCAAAAAAAAAGACCGAGAAGGTCTTCATCCGAGCAGTTTTAATTTGAACCGTTTGATAAAAAAATAAACAAAAACTGCTCGGATGAAGCCCTTCCCGATCTTTTTTTTTTGCTGATTTCTCGCGTGTACCCTTAAAATCGCGCTCTAAACACATTGAGCGGCTCGGATCATCGAAATTCGATCGGGAAAGGGAGGTCCTTATTTTATTAAGTTAAGGTGGTCCTTAGGAGAAGGGGACTCTATATATATATGTATATATATATATATATATATATACAGAAATGATAGAGGTACCGAAAATAGGGGAGGGATTTCGTACCGACGGCCGCCGGTGGGCCGTCTCCGGCCACCGGACGGCCGATTATACATATACACACGAAAAGGGGTGCTCCGATCAAGCACCCTACACACCTCGGATGTCGTTGATTCCCGCGTAGGGCCCTTCGGGTTTTTTTTTTAGAATTTTTGGACGGCTCGGATCGGCCGTCCGGTGGCCGGAGACGGCCCACCGGCGACTGTCGGTACGAAATCCCTCCCCCATTTTCGGTACATATAGCAACACTCATATATATATAGTCCGGTTCCCTTAAGGGATCCCGCACGGGCTTACCGTGCGGGACTCCCATTTTTCGATCGAATTGGGACGATCCGAGCCGCTCAAAGTGATCAGAACGTGATTTTAAGGGTATCCTCGAGAAATTAGCAAAAAAAATGATCGGGAAGGGCTTGATCCAAGCAATTTTTTATTGAACGATTCAGTAAAAACTGCTCGGATCAAGCCCTTCCCGATCATTTTTTTTGCTGAATCCTCGCGGGTACCCTTAAAATCACGTTCTGAACACATTAAGCGGCTCGGATCGTCGCAATTCAATAGGGAAAGGAGAGGTCTGCACGGTAGACTGGTAAGGGATACCTCACTGGATCCGTGGTGTGTGTGTGTGTGTGTGTGTATATATATCTAGACATAGATATCTCCAAAATCATCGAATACACTTAGGTATCACAAGTTAAAATGGAGCTCTCACACATCGAACAATTTTGGACACATCTGTGTACGAATCTCTCCATCGGTGTCCGTTGCATTTCTTCCAAACAAACACAAATAATGAGGAATAATACAGTAGTGGTATTTTGAATAAAAAATGAATGAGCATTTTAAGTTCGAACATGTATTGAAAAGTTGTTGAAAGTTCTCTATGTACATAAAAATGTTCAAGCTCATGAACACTTCTTTGTTTGTTTGTTTTTTTCTATGAACACTTCCTTTGTTGGTTTTGTATGACAATGTGACGATTCGCGTCAGCTGACCTGTTAATCATTCGCCTAAAAACATGGTTCAAAAAGTTAATCTCAAATTATACAGTAGTTGGTCGTGATACGTTATATACTACTTTTTACTTTTAATCCCCACCAATGTGGGACTAGCTAGCTAGGGTGGGCTCTCACAGATAATCATTACCTCCATAATGACGTTCCACACAAACCCCAAGGATTAGCCTAGTGGATAAGGTTTGAGACTAAGAAATTTGTTCTTTCCTAAAGTTTTAGGTTCGAATATCTCTTAGGCACTATCAACTTCTTTGGGGCGCATTCATACAGAGCTCTACTATGCTTTAATTAATTGAGACTCCCACAAGTGAACAGTGAAATTGGTCTTCCAGAATTAATCGAGGTGCGTGTAAACTGGCCCCGAACACCTGGGTTATAAAAAAATTGACATTCTACGCAAGTGTTTTGTTTTTATGAGAATATATATGGACTTGGCACACCTAAACTCCCCAGCAAAACTAAAACTAACGCCATTATTACATTCTAAATATTCCTTCTCTACATGCTTGACTATATTTTATGGATTGGGGCCATTAAAGTCATCTTGCTTTACTCATGAAGTATAAAGGGCAAAAAAAAAAAGAAGAAGACGAAGAGGAAGAAAATTATTCAACGACTTTCGGAAAGTCAATGGCTAGTTGTTTAAGTAACAAGGTGTAACCACGAGCTTTTCATTATTGATATTCTCCGATCCTCTCCCATACATATGGTAGAGAATCTAATATTAATATTCTAGTTAGGTGTCAGTCGACCGTTTGTCTACCATCTCTCCTAAAATCAATTGGTATTGGAGATGGCTTAAATTAAATTTTTTATAACATTCGACATCGCACCCGCAAATCTGTTTTTAGAGCGATCGCAGAAAGTGACATTTTATAACCAAATTCATGGGACATTCTGAGCCCAACATTAAGAATCCTAAGGTTTACTGCCTTATTTTTCCATGGTGGTTATTTAAATCAACCTGGCCTCCATCTCTAGCTATTTATTTCTAAGACGATATATATAGCCTAATTGCAATCCAACAACCCTTTCTTTGGGAGCTTAATCCTTTTTTCTTTATCTGGTTGGAGATATATTAATTGAAATTCATGCTCAATTTGTGGGACTAAATCATGCTATTATCCAAGCCTGTCTTGACTTTTTAGAGAGTAAGGCTCTCTTTGGAACTCGAAGAAAGGAATGGAAAAAAAAAAAAGATAATTAAGAAGGAAATGAGCTAGGGAGAACGTTAAAGAGAGATTAGGGGGGAAAGTTACATTTGTTTTTGAAGTTTTTCCTTCTCTTTCTTTAAGAACCAAATTAACAAGGGAAGAGAATTTTTTAAAAACTTCTCTTCCTTTCCGTTTCTTTCCACAAGTTCTAAACAGATCCTAAGCATTTGCAAAACTGAGCGTGTAGTATGCAAAAAGGATGCACAATGATAGATCTAAAAAATGACTATACGTGAAAGACCTCAAATGTGGCTGCACTTGAAGAAATATGTTAATGAATACAATCCTACATTGCTTGAGAATAGAATGGGTGATCACTTAAATTAATGTTGAAACTTCTCCACCTAGTAGCTTAAGTATTTAGATTGGATATAAAGTTTCTACAGCATTGTCATGCTCGTTTAGGTTCCCCCTTGTCTAACTTTAGTATAACTCCAGCCATCCAATAGTGTTTTCAATGGTTTGGATTAAAGAAAAACTCTTACAGGAAAGAAAATAATCTTCCATGAAAGAGTTTTTTTTTTTTTTAAAATCTAAATCGTTAATTGTTGAGATGAACAGCTAGCATAGCACACTACTGCCCTGTAGTCCAGGGAGACCCCAGATCCATCTTTTTCACTTTGGAGAAAACCTTAAAATTATTTTTCAAGCATATACGAATTGACCTGAGGATGTATTAGAGAGAAGTGAGAAGAACATGGCTCATTGATGCATATACCGAAGAGTTTGACTAATTAATTAAACACTCCCTTTGGAGGGTGAGAAAGGAAGAGAAAAGAAATGGGAGCCCTTTCTCTTCAAATCTCACCATTTTTTTGTGAGATTGTGGGAGAAAGGGGAATGACCAATCAAAACATTTCTTTTTTATACTTTTGTCTCTATTTCTTACCAAATGTTCAAATCCAATTGAGTAATTTCTTAAAAAACCTCAACTCTATTTTTTTTTTTTTTTGTTCTCATGAAATCACTCAATCCAAAGGGGGCCGAACTGACAAATTAAATGCCTAAAAATGTGCCAGTCAAATTGCAATAAACAATCAAAGAAAGAAAGGCTTCTTTTTCCAATATATATATACATTCCTCGATCGAACAGCTTTGTTTCGATCAAAACAGTGTGTTGATCTTCTCCTGCAAATTAACCACTAGCTTGTTCAAATCCCGGTTCCTCCGCCAAATAAACTAGAAAAATATTCACCAGTTAAACTACTAATTATTAAGCACCTTCCTCATTCCTTCCACTCCCCCCGTCCTTGCTTTGACATGCATTAATTAGAATAGTTAAAACAATGTGCATGTGATTCTATTAAAAAACAAAAACAAAAAAAAGCGCGCAATGTGCAGGTGGGCGCGCGACTGCGATGAGAGAGATGTAGAAAAAATAAACAAATTGGTAAACAAATTGGTAAAAAAAAAAACTCAGTTTCGGAAGGGTCAAATTAATTTTTTTGAGATTTTAGAGGGTTCAAAACACAAAATATTATTGCACCAAAAATTAATTGGAGAATCTACTGAAGTTTGGAATAATCTTGGCAAAAATCAAATCTTACACAAAGTTTTTTATCTTCGCAAAGTTTAGTCGAACTGCTCCCGCGTAGACTGACCCGGACAACCTGATGAATTGGACAAAAGAAGTTTGATACTATTTCGTACGTGTAATGAAGAGTACCAAAAAGAGAGCATAATTAATTACAGAGAAAAGTAAGTGCGAAAATCTGTCCACAATGTACATTTGCCAAAATAATGGTGTATGAATTATTGTGTTCAGTGATTTATAGGAAGCACTTCAATCAAGGCGTGGAGATGTAAGATGGCTGCCTCTCTATTTACCGACAAAGTTAATGTAGGGTATTAATTGTTTACTGCCGGCCTTCATTTGGTAGGCAAAACAAAAAAAACAACACTGTTAAAAATTAATTAACCCATTTGCCTAGTGTTGTAGTAGATTAATATTGGCCACCACCACCCCTGGTTAACTTAACTAGTAACATTATGTTTGGGGCTTTGAGCAATGACAAGTATCTATCCTAATTCTGCCATGCACAAGCACAACCCCTAGCTAGCTAGCTGGGTTTTTTTTAACCAGCAAAATCAGCATGCCAACCCATCGATCACTCTTCCCACTAGCCATGTGAAGTGAATGAGAGAGATTGGGGTTCATATATATATATATATATATATATATATGGAAGTGGCTTGCCCCAGGTTGACCATCGGATTGCGCAGGGTGCAGTCCAGCCATTTTCGGCCGCTTTCTGATCGACTCACTTTGATTATCAGACTCGTTTATTTTGTAGAACTTGTTGATAATTACAATTAACTATGCAAAAAATCAAATTGATCAAATATCGATTACTTGAACGGAGGAGCACTTTCATCTGTGGAGTAAAAAAATGGGGTTGTTCAAGTTATGAGTCATTTAGTTACTCCTTTTCCGAATTAAATCTGGTATGTTCAGATATTTATATGATTATCTGATAAACTTGATTTTTCGCATATTTATTGTTGTTATAATCAATGAGTTCTACAAAATGAACGAGTCCAATGATCAAAGTGAGTCCAGAAAGTGGCCGAAAATGGCCGGACTTTATGAGAGGTGTCCGATGGGAGCTTGAGTCCGGGAAATTTGATTGGAAGGGGAAAAAAACAGTGATGCCAATTTTTTGTGCAAGGCGTGCACAGCACGGTGCTATACACCATCCAAGCCGTCTATTTGACAATCCAACGATCCATATCTTATCTCGGCACCGTGTAGAACCTGAGCCATTCATTGCCTAGATGAAATCTAAACTATTGAAGCTTTGTTCGGTTAACATTTCAGTTTTAGTTTTAGTAGTTTCTCATCTCTCTATCTCTCTCCAATCATTACCCTTATCTTCAATCATTACTCTATTTCTCTCTCCACCCACTACTAAAACTAAACTAAACTAAACTACACTAAACTCTCAACTAAACAAAACCTGAATTTCTGAATGGACGACTCGGATGGTGCACAGAACCGTAATGTGTACCTCTTGCACGGCACGCCCCCATGATCAGGAGCTACATACCTCTCAATCAAAGAAATTTAAAAAAAAAAAAAAGAGGAAAATATACTTAAGAATTTTATTGAAAACTCATACTGTATCTAGTTGTATACGGGTCAAGGCCCTTTTAGCCAATTAAGACACAAAAACAAAACAAGCTAACAAACATAAAAAATAAAAAAACAAACCTTAAAAGGCTAGATATGAAGGGAAGGGAAGCCAAGAATGATGAAGTGCCATTAATAGTACTAGAAGGAAACAATTGACAGAGGAAAAGTGTGTGTGTGGGGATCCAAAAACCCCAGAGGAAAAGTCTCCTTTTGACTGTTACCGACTGATCAAAAGACTCTTCCAGATTTTTCCTCCATTTCTCATCTTCTTTTTGAAAAGGAAAAGAGATCGAGGGGCCGGGAAACAACAAAAGTACAGTTACATAGAAGCAGCCCCAACTTAACAGAGTTGATAATTGGGACAAGGCATGAAGGCAAGAAATCTAATTTACTCTATCCTAAAAGGGATTGAGGGTGGGGTGAGTGAGTTTTGAATCTTCTCCAAATGCACGAGAGTACAAAATACCGAGTTCTAGAGTACTATTATAATTTACAAATTTAGTGTAGTAAATTTTTTTTCGTTGAACCCGATACTAAGTGTGGAGCCGATCTGCTATGAAACTTAACCTAACGATTAGAATTTGAAAGTAGTAAATTGATGCTTTATAAAATAACAATTTAAGCAATTTCAATAAAAAAAAATAGAAATAGATTTGTGGCGAACGCATTGGCATATTCCTGTTCGAAACACATCGCAAGCACCCCTTTAAATGAGAGTTAACCCGCATTTTGGGGCTCAAGCCAATCGGATATCACCATGTATTCCAAGATCCAGGGTAAACTTAATAGAGGTGCAATTTCAAAATCGTATTTCCTAACTACATAATTGAGTGACACTTATGTTGCAGTACTGCAATCCCAAAATCATATTAAGTAACACGTTCGCCTTTCGAAAATAATGTATATCCCTATACTAAGTCCCCAATCTCCGATATAACTAATTTTCTTTAAAAAATATTCTATTCATCAAACTCTACGATTTGAGTACCCGGCTCAATCTTTATTTGAATTCTTGAACTCCCGTTAGCCTGCCGTGACAAAATATCGGGAGAAATTTTCCTGGGAGGCCACACCACCACTCCATCCCACTTGCTTTTTTTTTCATTCCTTTACAAACTTTTGAATCAAATATTCCATTTGCTTGTGATGGTGCGACTCACCTTTCCCACTCACTATTGGAGTAGTTCCAACATCACCCCATTTCATTGGATGCCCCCATCACGTTCTCTCACTACCCCAAATCCCATGAACCCCTCTCTCTCTCTCTCTCTCTCTCTCTCTCTCTCTCTCTCTCACATTACTCTATTTGTAATGCTTTCAACATCCCACGATCCTTCCCCATTTACAAACACTTCTTTTTATCCCCCCCAACTCCGCCCTTCAATTATTTTTCTCCCTCCTCCCCCCCCCCCCCCCCCCCCCCCCCTCTATCTCTCTCTCATTAAACCCATCACTCTTCTTACCTATAGAATTCTCATCAAAATTAACCCAAAACCCATCTCCCCTTTTTTCCCATTAATTCCCTCCTCCTTAATTGATTTCCAAATGGCTCTCGAGACATGGCTTATCAAGGTAAAAACAGCCATATCCACCAGCATCGATTCCGTACGCGCCACTCCATCAACCCCCAGGAAACAACAACCCGCCGGTGCCATGAAGAAGGCCAACGTCGGAGTCTTGTCCTTCGAGATAGCCGGCCTCATGTCCAAGCTCCTCCACCTCTGGCAATCCCTCTCCGACAAGAATATAACCCGCCTCAGAAACGAATGCATATGCCTCGAAGGCGTCCGTAAGATCGTGTCCAACGACGAGTCCTTCCTCCTCGGCCTCGCCTGCGCCGAGATCGCCGAAAACCTCAGGCTCGTCGCCAAATCCGTGTCCAGACTCAGCAAGAAATGCGAGGACTCGAGCCTCAGGTCGTTCGGCAGGGTTTTCGACGAGTTCTCGAACACGGGCCGGGACCCTTACAACTGGGTATTGAGCTGGAAGGAGATGGATGCAAAGGTTAACAAGAAGATGGAGCGTTTGAAAACCGCCACGTCGACCCTTTACAGGGAAATGGAAGAGCTCGTGATTTTGGAAACCGATTCAAGGAAAAAACAGTTGCAAAAGATGGTGGATCTGCAGCAGAAGATTTTGGTGCACAGGCAAGAGGTTAAGTATCTAAAGGAGAGGTCTTTATGGAACAGGAGTTTTGACACGGCCATTTCATTGCTTGCTAGATCCATTTTCACGGTACTGGCAAGGATCAAGCTCGTGTTTGGGATTGGTAACGTGTTCTCATCGTACGCAGTTTCTTTGCCTCGGAGCCTGTCTGCTTCAGCTGCCGTCTACCCTTCCGATCAGAACACGAACTCTGGCGATTTCGTATCGGGCCTGTTGATGATGAGCACCAGGAGCTCTAAGCATATAGACATGAAGGATTCGAGTCGTGGGTTCTTCGAGTTGAACTCGAAAATGCTGAAACCGCCCACGAGTACTCTGGGTGCCTCTGCTCTTGCTCTGCACTATGCAAACCTGATAATTGTGATGGAGAAAATGATAAGGTCGCCGCATTTGGTGGGCCTCGACGCGAGAGATGATCTTTACTCGATGCTGCCGAATAGCATAAGGTCGTTCCTGAGGGCCAGGTTGAAAGGGGTGGGGTTCTCGGCCAGCGATCCGGGGCTCGCCGGAGAGTGGAGAGATGCTCTGGGGAAGATCTTGGGGTGGTTGTCACCTTTGGCGCATAACATGATCAAGTGGCAAAGTGAGAGGAGCTTTGAGCAGCAGAATTTGATGCCCAAGACAAACGTTCTCTTGCTACAAACGCTGTATTTTGCAAACAAAGAGAAGACAGAGGCTGCCATCACTGAGTTGCTGGTGGGTCTGAATTACATTTGGAGGTTTGAAAGGGAGATGAATGCTAAGGCCTTGTTTGAGTTTTCCAATTTTAATGGGTCCTTGGATTTGCAGGCTTCTTCAAGTTAGGCAAATTTTAGGGGGGCTTTCTTTCTTTCTTAATTTCCTTCTTTTTAACTTTTTCCTTCTTTTGTTAATCTACTTTCGATTTTGATATTAATTATGGGTTTTCTCTTAGATTTTGATAAACTCAACTTCAGATCTGTGAGGGCTTGTTGTTTTGGTTCTAAACCCTGATCTGTAATTGTAACATAATGGATCGATGTAAATGATATGATTGAGGTAATTAATTGTTCAAAAGAATCCATGAGCTAGCTGTCGCTTACAGTCTCTGCAAAATCATGTGAGTTTATTCTTCAAGTTTGACAATAGTAGTTTATTTAATTATGGTTTCAGTAGATCTAGATTCAGTATATGAATATATAGGTTCTAGTTAGGTTAGTTAATTATCTCAACTAACTTGTTAACTTCCATTAGAATTTTGTTTTAGATGCATGTATTCAGATTAATTATATACTGTACTTGTGATCGACAATATTATTTTATGAAGGTGAAAGTACAATAAAATTCTGAGTAATTGTAAATTGACAATATTTTATGAATGAAGGTGAAAGTACAACTGAATTCTGAGTTTGTAAATATTTTCGTAGTCTGGGCCAAACCGCAATAGGGAATTCAATGCTTATGTAAAATCCAAGGCTTTTTTCATTGCTCTGGTTCACAGTTACTTATTATACATGAGGAAATTGGATGCTAACAAAGCTTGGCTGGAATTTGTCCCCTAATAATTTTCACTTGGAAAATATAGGCACGTTCGATTCGCAAGATTAGATGACGAATCTTGTTAAATCTTAGCATGCACTGTCGTTCGGTTACATATAAAATGCGGCTGGTAATGATAATATCCTCGGTATAAGCTGGGAGGATACTAAACTCATCTAGTATTGTCATGTATCCCTCTTTAATTATTAGTTCGACCAAATGCCATAAAAAAAAAAAAAAAAAAATTACCCTCATAATCTAACGAAACCATGCTCCTTTAATTGAACTTTCCCTTAATATATATGCACCTCTTTATGATTTCTTTGCTCTATGTATCAAGGTATATGGAGAGAGAGAGAGAGTGAGAGAGAGAGAGGGGTCCTCGAATCTCTTGCATGTTTATTGTTTTTTCCCTCTCTTTTGTGTGCAAGCTCCATCTCTGATTCTCTTCTATGGTGGGTTGGCAGTTTAATAAAAAATGGCATGGGTCCAAGTGAAAGTGATGACTACCTTATCTTCCAACCCTTTTCTCATTGTTTTGTTCCCTAGCTGCCTACCAACCCCCCTTGTTTGTACCCTTATTAATTAGACATCGTTTGTGGCAAGAGCCCACACACTACTAGCTCACCTCCAAAGCACTAAATGATATCGTGTACGGGCCCCCGTCCACAAAACTCCCAAACAAGAACATGGGATCATGGAAACTTCAATTCCAGTCATATATTCTTCTCATATTCCCATATGTATATGTTAATTTGTGAATTTTGCGTAATTTTCCTTTATTTCTATCAAAAAGTGATTTTGGCACTTCACTTTTGTCTTTATTCTATGTGAAATTATCAAATTACTCTTTATTTTGTTAGTGTCCATTACTCTTTATTTTGTTAGTGTCCATCAACTTTAAAGGGTAATTTGGTAATTTCAAATAGAAAAAAAGTTAAAAATTAAGTGGAGTGCCAAAATCAATTTCCTATACTATAAGGTTTGTGAAAGGACACTGATTTTGGTGCTCCAAAAATGTACGCAGACATTCCACTTTGCTAACATCCAGTGCAAAGTGAAGTACCTGTGTACAAAAGTGGAGCGCAAAAATTAATTTCCTTTGTGAAAACAATGAGAGGCTGTGTCACATGTACTTGGGTAGGGATCCGAGGGTGCTGTAATGCACCCCCGTGTAGTGCACATGTAGGGCGGCGCACAGCCGTCAATCTCATCAATCAACAGTTCAGATCAAAAATCAATTTATGGGTCATAATTAAAAATCTTATATCAATCATTCAATGTCAAGATCGATGGCCCGTTTGCGCCCTACAAGGTGCCTTGCAGGACCTTACACCAAAGGATTTCCCAATCCTATGGGTAGTGGGTCGATTTATGACTTGAGTTTCAAACTTTCATATAAATTTCATTGTAAGGATAGGGACACGAGAAACAATGAGTTTTGCCCAGAGATTTCTGGGAGTGGAGGCAGAGGAAGAACAAAGAAATATTCATATTGAGTTTAGCCCACTAAGGTAAGGACCAAAGTGTCCCAAGATCCAAAAAAGACTTGGCCCATGCATGACTACCAAAGAGGCAACTAAGCTTAGCAACATCCGCACCCTGTGAACGATCGTTTGTGCAACAATTGGCTATACTTTCACGGCCCAAATGACATGCCATTCTCTGGTCCAGAAAGAAAGGGAAAAGAATATCTCATTCTCCATTAATTTTGAACCCTGTTGTTTCAATATGACTGATGCCGGTCAAAGTCCTTGAAATTATTCAAGAAGTCATTGCGTCGATCGAAGAGTCTTTTTAAATTTCTAAGTGGTTTTTGAGTTTCAAAGAGTCAAACACAATTTTCTATTAGTCTATGGTCAAGTCCTTTTTAATTTGTGTCTTGAAAATGCAAGTGTATTTTCCTATTCTTGGAGGGTTGTTCCAAGTAATCGATAAATTCTATTGTTATGAATGAAATGAAGAAGTTTAGAGTGTGTTTGAATTAAAATAGCCTTAGGCTTGTGAGAAGATAATTCTTCTTGTAAATCTTATCCTTCGGTGGATTCCGATAGGTGGCGAGTTTCCTGTTTGTGTATCTCTTAGGTGGATTCCTTCGAGTTGTGAGCGGTTCCCTAGCCCTGTATCGTAAGTTAAATCCTCGGATGGTGATATCTTATCCCGTTGGTTTCCTAACTTGGGTGGTGAGCGACTATCCGATTATCTCTTTTTACCTTTCTTCCGTCCCATTTGGAAAATCCGCCGTCAACGACAACATGGAATTCAACCTAAGGGGTTGGTACAGTGGTCTTGGCTTGGGACTTAGAGTTTATTCTCTTCTAAGGTTTCAGGTTAAATTCTCCTTGTGAGTGACTCTTGGGACAACATCACCTCACGCGTAAACGTGGAAAGACCTCTGAGAGGGGCTATAAGTAGTAATCCGAGTTGAGCGTAAGCTGGTCCAAGATACCTTACATTACCAAAAAAACAAAAACATGGAATCCACTTGCTCTCGTGTCTACTCTCTGAATATGTGGTAAAAAAAAATATGGATGGAAATATGTTCATGTATAGCATTTTCCCTTTGTAATGGCAATTGTGCTCAAACATGAAAAGCGAGTCCCAGGCAGGGCAAACTCACAAGCAAAAATACCAGTTAGGTTCTGAATATAATTATGTACGATTAACAAAAAGTGAGTACTTGTCTCACATCACTTGGTGGGCAGAAATTGTTGAACCATGGGGTGCAACAAGGACGAACGTTGAGATCTTAAGTGGAGGAGATTGTGAAACCCCAATATCAATCTCACATCGGGATATTATGAAACAATGTGATATATAAGGATTTTTGAGCAGCTACTGTATAATTCAAGATTAACCTTTTAAACCACGTGGTTAAGCAAGTCAGACGGCGGGTCGTTACAGAAAATCTTAAGGTTATATGTCCTGAGAACAGGATCATCATCAACGACAGAACTTGTGGGATGGGCGGAAAAGGCAAAGGGACATATAGACAATAATAAGTGAGAAATGCTAAATTTATTTCTTTGGTTTCTCTTTGGCCTGTCATTTCCTCTCTTAACAAATTCCTCGATAAATCTACAATCCAAGCATATTAACACTTCAGTTGCCAAGAGGCCTTTGGCCCAACAGCATGAGCAATGCACATAGGCGTAAGGAGAGAGGAGGTTTCCAGTATCGTAATCTTATTGTTCTAACAAATTTGATATAAATAAATAAATAAAGCACACTTCAGTTTCTTCGTGAGGAATCCTTCCTTAACTGCATATGCTATAAACAATGATATAAAGAGCAACTTTGCATAACAAGTATAACAACCTAGCGGATTGGCTACTGGCCACACCTATCAGAGGGATTTCTAATTAGGATATGATCTTGGAAAAGTGAGCAGGTGAACCTAATCATCAAGAGGGTTAAAATGGTGCAGTTAGCATCAAAGGTCATCAAAACATATTCCTAACCCACTTTGCTCCACAACATATATCCAGAGTCCAAATAGAAACCATGCCTTGGAACACTAAATCCCATCCCAAAATGGCTGAGGTAGAACCCTCAGAGAATTCCAACAGAACCCGAATCAGACAACCAATCTCAGTTCCGTTTGTTTGGGAAGAAAAACCAGGAACACCTAAAAAGGACTGGAAACCCAGCACCCAAACAGTTAATCCAGTTGTACCTCTTCCGGTCAAGCTTGTTGCCTCAATTCCCTTTGAATGGGAGGAAAAGCCCGGAACACCACTTCGCCACTTTTCCCAGGCACCACAAGAAGTAGGAATTCAACTCCAACCAGAAAAACTTATTGAATTAGACTCACCTCTGATAAAAACTACAGATAGTGGCGATGAAAATGGAAGTGAGGAGGAACAATACAGGATTTTCAAATCAGACATTGATGGGTATGGATTTGAGACCGATGGATCCTTCTGCTCAGCTCCTTCTGTGCCAACCAGTTGCCTAGTATCAAGTCTGGCTGTTTCTAATGCTGTTCCTAACAGTGGCGAGCTGAAATCACCTTCTTCGCCAGATTCTGAAAACAGCTATGCAACAGGAACAAGCCTAGTAGGGGAAGCTTTCTTGGAGTGTCTATTTCCGCTGTTATCATCACCCCATACCAGTTTCCTTGAAAAGCATGGCTGCACAGAAAAGAGCAGTTCAAATATTCCAAGGAAAGTCCAGAGTAAAGATTTCGACCGTGAGAGCAATTGCAGTGTTGCAGTCAAAAGGTCACTAACACTCGGAGAGCTGCTAATGATGAGCAGCAGAATAAGTTATCGAAGAAAAGAAGTTCAAATGCAACTCCCCATGGTAATTCTTCAGCTCCTCCTCCTCCTCTTGACTGTTTAGATGAGTACCTGCAACTGTAATACGCAAACTGCTAACCCCGGCCCTTTGGTAGGTGGTTGAGTTTCAAAAAATGTATAGAAATAGGTGGAAATGTATTCCAATTAGTACAATAGGTATCGAGATTTTACCATTTTGCGTCCCTTAACCTATGTAGCATTGATACAAACATACGGACACAGGGACACGGGATTTTTGAGAAAATGAGGACACGGCAAAAATAAGTAAATAAATGAATATAACATATATTCTATACCAGTGTAAACATAGTTATATGTATAACCATGAAGCATCAAGCATCAATACATATAAACAAGTATCGTACATAGATCATATTACACTGTTAATCCAAAATATTCCAAGTAATACATATGCATTTACCCCAAAATAACAACCTTTAAAAATTGCATATTTAACCCCTATCGTGTCCCTATACGTGTCCATCCCATGTCACCGCCGTGTCCCCCCAAAAATACTAATTAAATTTAAAGGGCACGCCACGTGGCGTGTCCCATAAGTATTTTTGTGTTCTCCCGTGTCCCCGCGTGGGACACGCCGGTCTCTAGGAGTGTCGATGCTTCATCGCCTCTTCGATCCAACAATTTTTTTGTCTTGGTTCCATTTCATTCTGTTGTTAAATGTCCGGACTGAAAACCTATGCCTTTAAAAAATGCAATTGTTTGGGTCAAAAAATTGGGAAAAAATACTTCGCCCAAAAGGTTATTTTTTCAAATATTTTGAACGAAAAGAATGCATTTATTTAAAGGCCTAGATTTGTGGGCCAGACATTTATTTAGGGACGGAGGGAGTACAAATTATTTGTCCCGAGGCAAATTCACATCTCTTACGACCGACACAATCCTTAACCATCCAATGGGTGACCACATGAAATACCCATTAGAATGTTTGATTGTTTACTGATAAAACCATAGAGCAAATTGGATGAATGAAGTTAGATGCCGAGGAAAAAAAGTAAGAGAGCAAAGACTCTGTTTTCATCATTTCAGTTTTTTACATCATAGAGAGGTGAAATACAGATCAGATGCATACACCAACTGTTTGCCCCATGCAATTTGGTAACTGCTATTCTTGCCTGATTGTAAAATGGCAGGAAACTATGAAGAATAGAGCAATTGGACGCTGCATCTTTAGGATTAACAGCTGGATGGGGATTAGCCACTGGATTGAAGGATTGCAGCGGAAGTGGAAGAGGCAGCTGCGACTGAAACTGATGTAGAAAAATGCTCCTTCTCCCTTCCACTTCATAATCACCCTTCTTGTAGGTTCCCTTCCTGTACCATGGCTTTGTAAACCGTTGGTTTACTCTTCAGCAATGTTCTAAAACAAGGAATTAATCAGTGATTAATTGCCGATTAATCGCTGGCGGGGCCCGACTAACGATTAATCGCCGATTACTAATTAATAGGCACCGATTAATCGCTCGAAGGAGGTTGACCGCCCGACTAGCGCCTAGCGACTTTTAGAACATTGCTCTTCAGTTCAGAGTCATGAGAATAAAACTACTTGTCGACCCATAATGCCATTATAGAAACAATTACCCTTGACTTCTGGGTCATGGGAAAACTTCTTTATAATGCAACCAAAACTTCAAAATGTGCAAGAGCTCCATTGTAGTTATACTGGAACATTTACTTCAAAATCTGACACTCTCCTCGAGCACTGGTATCACAATTTCTTATAGAGCAATGTCAAGGGTGATTAGGCATATTAGTTTATCTCCAGACGTTTGGGGATTTCAAGTGGGAGGTTTACAAGTTTCAACAACTTTCCTAATTCGTCCTATAACTACAGGAATATCATTCTCCGATAATGTAGTAAAACAACATCTGAACCACCCCGGTTCGATGCAGTGGCAAGCTGAACCAGGAGTTACATTGATCTTGCCTATGTTCAAGAGCTTATCCCACAACTCAAGCTCCCCCTTCTCATTGTAAGGACGAATAAATCCACTCATATCAGCCCAGCAGAATAAACCGCCACTGCTCTTTGCACACCCAATGCCTAATTGTTTCAAACCCCCCACGAACAAATCATACATTGACTTTAACCTCTTTCTGTTGGTTTCCATGTATTCCTGCATGAACCCTGTGTCTGAAAGCATCGAAATTAGTAGCCGTTGAGTTGGAGCTGAAATTGAGGAAAATCTCGTCATCCGTTTGGAAGCTGTCAAAACATGTTCATTCAAGGAATAAATGGCCCCCACTCTAAAACCCGGAAGAGACAAGTCTTTAGACAGCCCGTATATTATATGAACCCTGTCCTTGTCAACATCTTCAGAGTCTAGAATTTCTGCCATGCTTACAAATTCTTCACTTCCGTATATTGACCCTGCAAATATTTCATCAGATATGATATGGATGTTCTTATCTCTAGCAAAGTCCAAGAGATCGTAGAGTGTCTCGCGATTCAACGCGCTGCCAATAGGGTTAGAAGGGTTCGATATGAGAATTCCACGAACTTTCTGCCCCCGTTTTCTAGCCTGATGGAAAGCTTGATCAAGAGCTGTGATTGTTAAGGTGAAGTTGTCAGAGCTACGACAGGCAACTGGAATTAAATCTACCGCTGTTCGCCACCTCATATCCCTATCAAAACTGCAAATTGCATACTCAATTCAGATACATCAAAAAAATTATTGAACTGGCATACTAAGATGAAAATTTACAAAATAAATGTGAATATTTCTTTTTTGCAATCATTTTAAAATCAGAGAACTATTACCCAGGGTAGTATGGTGTGGGAATAAGAAATGCATTCCCCGGGTCTGCCAGACAAAAGCTGAGTATCTCAATGGCAGGAGTCGCACCAGATGTCAATACTAGTTGAGATGGGTCAAAAGTTACTGCTCTTCCCATTATCTGAGACATGAACCCTGCCATAGCCTGATAAAACACTCAAAGTGGTCAGCTGGGCAATTACATGATATACTTAAGATAACACAACAAATAACTATCAGTTCCCTATGGGTAATGCTGATGCCAAAACTCTCTTGTTAATGGTTTGGTGCATAAAATACTTGTACCATATCCAAAGTACATGGCTCTTATGCACCAAAATTTTGGCATTACCAGAAATAGAAACAGTACTGGCATTATCATTTTCCTTCCATATGTTGTTCTTTATAAACTAAGTTAACCATTAAAAGCGAAAAATATTAGAAGAATTTACAGGAAGTACATGGGCAAACAACCAAAAAAGAATCCTCACATGCACTGATATGGCAACCTTAAACGACTTCTCATGGCTCCAATCTCTGTAGCACACACCTTGATATGTACTCCCTCCGTCCCACTTTGTTCCGCCTGTTTCCTTTTTGGAACATCCAAAAAAATTGTCTATATCTATAATGTTTTTTATGATTTTGAAAACTTTGTTTAATAAAATAAATTGAGATCTATCAAACAAGATCCATATTGAATATATAAAATATTATAGATTGTGAGATATAGACAATTTTTTGGAACGTCCAAAAAAGGAAACAGGCGAAACAAAGTGGGACGGAGGGAGTAAAAGATATGGAAACTGTGCCATGGTGATTTACGTGAATTGCAGGAACCAACACGCCTAAGACGTGTTAAGAACTTACTCCCTATGTTCCATATTAAGGGTCCACATTCACAATTTGAGACCTATTACAAAATTGTCTATATGCTTTAATTTATAATGTTTTTTACAAGTAAAATGGATCTTGTTTAATAGTCTTAATTAGTTCTATCAGACAAAATTTTCAAGATCATATAAAACATGATATATTGTAAGATATAGACAATTTTTGGAAGGGCACGTGTGTCGAAAATGGATCATCAATATAAAACGGAGGGAGTATATTTTTTTAACTCATAACATGTTGTATAAACAAATACTATAGTCTCAAGGATCTCAGATTCAAGCTACATAATGCAAGAATGTCAAGTCGCGAGTCGGAGCTGGGTCAGAGGTGGCGGCAGCTGCTTGCAGGATTTCTTACCTGCGAAACCGCTCAAGTTCTTTGAAATCCTCTTGAGAAGACCTCCGTCGGTTCTCCCACTGAGCACTGTTGGATTTCTAAGAACCCACCAAAGCAGTAAAATCCACTTGAGCGCTTGTACTAGAATATTACTCTTACGTAAATAGCACAAGGGCTTCTTTCCCCCAATTCAGATTGTTGGCTCCACCCAGTCCTCACCCGATAGGTGTCAAAACTTCTAATGCAACTTAGTAGCTGAAACATCAAAACTTATTCCTGGTTGGCTGGTACTTGATGGTATCATTCACTTAAAGCATAGTAGAGCAACTAGTCAACCTCCCATCAGAAGATGAGTTACAAGCAACTGGTTCAGCCCATTCATATAATCAGTGCTTCTACCTTGAATGAATTGCTAAACACAGAGCTAATGATGACCTACCGTACCATAATACATCGAATTACCATATAAACAGAGCATTGAATGCAACATTTCAACATCAGAAAGTTCCAAATTGGATCACAACGTCCACTCGGAAAGAATTGATTCGATTGCTTACCACTTTCAATTCCCACAACCCATCAAACGGTTGGTACGTCGCAATTCCACTAATACCCAAACAACCACCAACTCCTCCAAGTATCGATTCGTTCAAATTCTTCGAACACCACTGGTCAATCAAATCCAATGACAGCTACAAAAAAAAAAAACCCACAAAGCCACAATCAAAAACCTTAATAAGTCATCAATACACAACACATTCCACATTAACCAATGCAAAAGCAAATAACATACTCTATTTTCAGCAATTCCAAGCTGAATAACACCATCCGGATTCATCAACTCATCATAAGCATCTCCCATAGCCCTCTCCAACCCAACATAATACGGTGAATCGTTCGGTTTTGCAATCGAACTAGCCCTATTAGAAATATGAACACTCCCTGTCGACCCACGGCCGGTTAGATTACCCCGCGAGGTCGTTCGTTGCAGCTCGGCGAGGTTCGAAGAAGAGGAAGGCGACGGCGGAGGGGGAGGGTTTGGCGAAGAGCGGTGTCGTTTGAGGTAGAATTGAAGGAAGTAGAAGAGGGCGCAAGGGATGAGCGAGCCCAGTATCAAGCCGCCCCTACCCTGGACTACCCCTTGTAAGGGCACTATCAGTCTCATCCCTGTCGTCCCTTCGCCGCCGCTGGTGGCGGAGACGGGTTTTCGGGTTTCTTCCTCGGGTTCCGGGGCTGGGAGGGAGGGGGTTTGGGTCATGGGGCGGCGGCGGGTGGAGCGGGGTTTTTTTTTCCCTGGATTTTGTTTTCGTGACTTTTGAGGCGTTGCTTGGCTGGGGACAGAAGATGTGGTGCCGTTGTCTGAAAAAATTGTAGAAACGGTCATTGTAGTTTGTGACAAATTCTATTTGAGCTACTCAAGTATCAATTGTACCAAATTCAACCTTTTGTTTTCGTTTGTGTTATATTTTTGTCCCTGTGATGATGTCCGTCGATATCAATGATAAAATGAAGGGACAATTGGGAAAATTCATCCTATAGTTTATTAGTTTACACCATAATTTAGCAAATCCACTCTTGTCAAAGTAACACGTGCTGATGAGAGACTTGCGAATAGTTTGAAAAGACAAGTGGAACGCAAGATAAAGACAAAAGGAGTTTATAATTGTTATCCAAGATCAGACAAATTTAAATTAAGAAGTCTATCCAAAAACAATTGGAGTTCAAGAGAGAGGAAAAACTTTGAAATTACGAATTTGGAAAGGGTCAAGACCTATAAATACTGAGAGGAGAGATCAAAAAGGAATCATCAACCAACGGACAACGTCTTTTATTTTATGTCTTTCCTTTAATTGTCTTTTATGTTCTCTACCTCTTTCTATTTCAATCATAGGAGTAGTGTTAACTGTTAAGTGTAGAATTCCGTTGATTGTATTACTTTTTGGATTAATAAAATCTTTATTATTCTTTTGAGTCTTACTTGTTTTCAAAGAAGTCTGAAAAACGGTAAAAAATTTTAATGTTTGGGGATTTGTAGAGCATGAAACAATCACCTCTTTTCCGTACAATTACCAACTATGGTACCGTCATAGAGCATAGCTTTGTGCATCGCTATTCAGAAGAAAATGTTTTTTATTTTGAGATTCGAACAAATGTAGCTTATGTTGATAAAAATCATATACAAGCTACACGACTCATAGACCTAAGCAGATATAACAAAATGACCCAAAGAATTCCTAACATAAAATAAAATAAAAAGCAAACCTAGGAAACAAAAAAGGCCTTACTAACTGCCTTACCTTCTATTATCATCAATTAGTTCAGAAGAGAAGTGAAGGAAAAATCGAAAGAAACAGCGTTAGAACAACTGATCCGCTCATTGACGTGGTGGCTTGGAGGAAACATGGAGGAAACAAATCTGCATCATGGAGCTTAACATTCCTCCATCCCACCGCAATTGCCATTGCAAGGCGCCCCTATTGCTGTCGCCGGAGAACGACAGATCCGTCAAAGCTGATTGGATGCAAGGGCCAGAAAGAACCCATTCCCAAAAAACGAACAAATGTTTGTCATTGTCTAGTGAAATCTCGTGAACATGTAGTCAGGTTTTACCGTTTTACTAAGGGAATCTTTTGTCATTTTTCCACTTAATTTGAATTTGTAAAGTGGGTAATGGAGCGCCTGCCGTTTCGCCCCATCTGTTTATTTTATTATATATAGCAATTGGCCGCTCCAGGATTATTTGGGAATGTGTTCAAATTAGGGCTGCTCAAAAAATTCGGTGAACCGCGAAACCGGTCCGGACTGAATTGATCCGTACCTTTTGGATTTTGTCTGTGGATTAATGGTCCGGACACGGATTGAAAGATTAGAAAACCGTTACTCAAGGTTCAGTCCGCGAATTTTCATTACGAAACCGTGGATTAACCGAACCGGACCGTGAGATATTTATTTTATATAAATAATATATATTTGTGTGTATTTATATAATAAATTGTTAGTAATGTTAACATTTTTTTCCACCAATTTTAGTATGTTATCTTAATAATGGGATATATTGTAGATGAACATAAAATATAAAGAGTAAATCGTAGTTTTTTCGTATAAATTACAGGTAATCCTAGTTGAGGTTCAGTAGTTTGTTTTTGGGTCCGGCTAAATATAACTGCGAATTTACTACATGTGGCCAATTCATAAAAGGAATTCAAAAATTTTATATTATGAATTGGCTACATGTAGTAAATTCGCAGTTGTATTTAGCATCACCTTTGTTTTTTTTCAGTTCTTTTATGTTATGTAATGTACTATAATGATACAATCCTACTAGTGTTTTACATTCTTTTGAATTTAATTTCTAAAGTAAGTCTTTGGTAGTTTATGTAACAAGTACTTTCTGGTGGTGTTTAACTTAATTCTGAGTGTAACCTTCTTCCCTTTTATTGTGGGATATATGCTTAAGTTTTATTTTTGCTAAAATTCGTGGACAAAACCGTAACCGATCCGCGAGTCACGGATCAGATTGGAACCGGACTGTAGGACTTTTGATTCGGACATGGATTTCATTTTGTAAAAATCATGACTAGCGGTTCGGTCCTCGGATTCTTAGAAATCCGAACCGAACCAGACCGCGAACAGCCCTAGTTCAAATAAAACTTACAATATACTAGTAGTATCTAGTATTTTAAATGGCGCTCGCCGCTAGTTGGGTGGCGACCCACTGCCAAGCACCAAGCCCGCCTAGGCGCCGCCGAACAATTCGATATTTTGTAAAAAAAAAATCAGGAGATTATGTTTAAGACAATATGGATTAAAAAAATAAAAAATAAAAAGAACTAACACTGTTTATATATTAAAAACTATGGTTAAAAAATTAAGTACTCCAATTTTCAATCTGTTTCAACCGATGCGAAGATCTTATTTTTAAGATCATTTTATCCTAAAAGGTCATAATTAATATTTATCTCTAGGGCTCTCATAATTAAGTATCTGCTCTTCATTTGGTTCTACGGTTCTCAAAGGCTCTCATATGAAAGCCCTAGAGTCAAAAATTAATTATGAACTTTCATGATTAAATAATTAAAAAAACTATCTTCGCACTGGTTCAAACGGATTAAAAATTGGAGAACTATTTTTTAGACTGTTTATATATTAAGAAATATGATGGAAAAATATATAAATAGTCAAGAATAAAAAGCCGTAATTTTACCACTGATCAGTGGTCATTGATGTATGGACTGAGTATTCAAAATTTTGTGAATTAGATATTCATTGATGTATAGATTGGGTGTTCAAACTACTTCAAAGTATGATCTATCCTTAAACTTCTACGCGAATTATACAAAAAAATGATAATTTGGGTGGTCATGTGACCATGGTGTCATAGAAGTCGCCACTGGCAATTTAGCAAAGAGTGATGCTATTGGTACATATAATATGTACATACAATGTACATATAGATTTTGTGTGGCTCAATTCGGATCCCACAACGATGATCCGAACCGCTCATTATTTATAAAACATCTTTTTATGAAGCCTTGTAAAAAATCAACTCAACCCTATATCGGTAAGGATTTTTTTTGAATTTGTAGGGGCGAAACTAAGCTGTTAGGTACTTTCGCCTCCACAAATTAAGAAAAAATCCTTACCGATATCGGGTTGGGCTGATTTTTTACAGGGCTCCATAAAAAAATGTTTGAAAAATAATAAACGGGTTGAATCATCTTTGTGAGACCCGAAGTGGGCCCCACAAATTGATATGTACATAATATTTGTATATTTCATATGACCCCTAGCATTTTTGTTTAGCAAAAGAACCAAACATGTCAGTTGACGACTTTTCACTTCACTTGTTGTTTTGCTTGTTTATTTATGGAGTACTATTGCGAACAACCAAACATGTCCTGGAGGCCGACCATGATCTGCTTCCCTCCCGGTATGCAAAACCTGTCAGGAGAGTAAATTGACATGTCTTCGAGGAAACTCTACGGATTCCATCATAAATTGCCATTATGAGAGACTGAGAGGCGAACTCGTACAAAACATATAAAATTTCAAAAATAAACAAAAGAAAAGTACAAAAGAGTTTGAAGAAGGACAAAATAGTTTTTTCTCACTTTTTATTTTGTTATTCTATTAGAACATGTATTACAGAGTAGCAAAAATGGAATATTAGCTATTATAGCTACCTAAAATCGGAAAAACCCATCTGTAGTGCAGCAGTTAGGTAAAAAGCTTAGGTAAAATACATTTCGCTACAATACTTTGGCAAGTATTTTAAGTGCTTCAATTTTCAATCCGTTTGAATCGATGTGAAGATTTTATTTTTCTGATCATATTATTCTAAAGAGTCATAATTAATATTTTATATTTGTCTCTTGGACTCTCATAATCAAGTATCTGATCTATAGGGTACCAAATAAAGAGCAGATGCTTGATTATGAGAGTTTTAAAAACAAATTAATTATGACATTCAGGATAAAATGATAAAAAAAATTAAGGTTTTCGCATCGGTTCAAACGGATGGTGGGTTGGACTAAATTCATTTGAACTAAAAATTTACATTTTATTTATTTATTTATTTTTAGTTTGTTGGAACTAGGAACTGCACTTGGGCTACAGCCCAACCTAGCCTTGTGCTAGTTCCACCCTTGGAAACCACACACAGATTTGAAACAAATTATGGAATGAGAAATTCCAAGTATTTATGCATTAAACCAAACACTTTGGGCCGAGGATGCCAGTACATGTACTGCCTTCAAAAGGCTCTTCATTTTGTTTTGTAGGAAGGACTTTTACTTGATGAGGATGCCAGTACTTAATACTTATTTGCTTCATGATCTGAATTTGTTTAGATGCCAAAAAATGGTTATTTTATTTATTTTTCGGTTTTCTGATTTACTGTACAGGGAACCCAATTTTCTGATCGAAAGTCCTTTGGATCATTGATCGGTAAACTGGGTTCTGCGCACACTTAACCGAAACTTAGAAAAACTCAATTTATGTGTTCAGATCATATATACTTACAGATGCCTAATTAAAATAAGTTTTCGTGACGGTGAGCTCTTGACAAGATCTAAAATATTAACGGTTCGGATTATGAAACTGAAAATAACTTCTCTACGAGTTACGGAAGCCCAATCGCGCGCGTCCAAAGTGTTACTGGACAGTCCGGATTGAAAACCAATTTTGACAAGTAAAAATTACTTGTTATCGGTCAAAATTAAAAAACAATCTCAACCATTAATTACGCGAATGAACATGAGAAATTATGCGGAACCGTGAAGAAATTATTGACGGCTCCACCATCTTGAATAAGTTTCTCTCTGTGAATATTATAATCCGAGTGATAGGGAAGCCAATTGGAAACAAGGAAACGTTGGAAGCTTGGCGTTAAGATTGGGGGACCCACTTTTTCAAAAATCCCAGCCTGGGCGCTATGTATATATCGACAAAACAAACAAACGGGTCTATCATCGCTGTTTATTTTCACGCTCTTCGAAAAAACGCAAATTCCGCCGATAAATCTCATTCTCTCATTCCTTCTTCCCTTCCCATTTTAGGGTTTCACCATCAACAAATCCCCCTGGACTCCAAGCTACAGAGCGCGAGCGACCGAGCAAAGGCGTCGTCAATGGAGTCCTCCGATTCCTTCGTCTGAAACTTCGGTTTCTTGAAGAAAAAAAAAAAAAACCCGACGATGCACGACGGAGATATGGACGAAGAGATGGAGGACTTCGTTGGGGGTTATTTCGAGGTGTCGGAAGTGGATTTCGATTACGAGTTCGACGCCTCTCGCTTCTTCGATTTCACACGGCCGGAATCTTCCCTCGAGGCTGAGCACGCCGAGCGCTGGTTTGAATCGGCCCCGAGTTATCCGCCTTCTCGTAAGCGTTCACAAATAAATTGATGTTAATGATTTTGTGTCTATTTATTGATTGGTCGTAATTTTCAGCTTATGCGTGATTGCTCATTGAGGTTCTTATGTGAAACCTGGAAGTTACTGACGGGGAACTAGGGCCAATGAGAGAGATTATTAGGAAACAGGATAATCAGGTTAATGATTTACCATTAACCATTGAAAGAAATGAAATTTATAATATTTATTTGACAGGTGAAATGAGAATTTATATGGCACTGTTTTGTTGTAGTTAAGTATGTGCTGTGAAACCTAGAAGGGAGTGAGGACTTGTAGCCCGTGTAACACCTGAAACCTAGAAATGACCAATAACCCTTATAACACCTGAAATTTATTTGACAAGTGAGCGAAAACTTGTATGGCACTGTTTCATTGTGCTTAAGTATGTGCTTTGAACTACTTTGCTATTATGTTGGACATTCCTTCACTGTGAGGATGTTTTCCATTAGAAACAAATCGTGCTTCCTCACTGTAAGCTTTGCGCTCTACCGCCTTTATATTTATTCCTTACTAGAAATTGTGCACACGCAATGCCTGTACTACGAAGTATGATAAACCAAGAATTGAAGAGTTTGAGAAAAAAGTTAGGCAAGAAAGACGAACCTTTTGAGTTTGGTTGTCAACTGTCATAATCTATGACAACAGACTGGTGCTCCTAAAGCAATGAAAAAGTGAATCTAGATTTGCAAAGCACAATACATAAGTTTTGTCGAGAATGTAAATATTAGAGTGAACAAGATGGAAAGGTTAACCAACAGGCTTGTATAAAATTATGCAGAAGGGAACCCAAGTGTTCTAAATGGATTAAACATGGAGCATTACTAAGGGAGATTGTTTTCTTGTTTGTCCCTAACGGTTAGTTTAGGCAAGCTAAACGCTGCTAAAGCATATGTGGGATTTGGTTATCTTATCGTCAACTTTTGAATTGGAGAGTGTAAGCGAGCTTCATTTTAGTATTCACCAAATGTGGTCTTCTTCATTATATGATCGGCAGAGATGTTTCCTGTTCTAAACTTCTAAGAATGATTGAAACGGAAGTGTTACAGATTTTAATTTGGAATTCCTTGATAATTACGTTTCAAATATCTTCCTCACTCTTTTCCCCTCCTATTTTGATCATACAGCATTTGTAATAAAGTTGAAACGGAGAGAAGTCATCTCTGTAGAAAATGGATACACCTCTCTCAAATCAAGTGATGGTGAAAGCATGATTTCTAGTAGCAACAACATGGATTGTGACATGGATCCTGAAGAGTTTGTACAAGATGAAAATAAAAAAGGTACTTTTCCTTTTCTGTGTTGCCATAGAAAGTAGTTATTATTATTCCATAAGTTCAGTTTCATTGGATTTGCATTACATTGAGATTTTTCATTCATTGAACCGGATGTGATGCTCTGGAAAAAACAATTTATCATCTGGAATGCGTTGAATTGCTATAGCTGTTCTCCATTTCAGTGCGTTTGACTTTGTCTTGGTGTACAATAGGAAGGTATAAATTCTCACAGTGATGTCTAGGGTACGTCACCGAAAACAGTCGAATTAATGCTGTTTGCAGCTGTAGTAGCCTTATGTCCTTTTTTTTTTTTTTTTTTTTAAATAAAATTATTCCTCTTGGTTTTTATCCGAATATTTTGTACAGTTCAGAAATAAATCATCGCTGATTATTAGAAGCTCCTGGCTGACTCGCATAGTTTGTAGTTGAATGTTATGTCGTAATGTGTGAGCAAGCAAATTCCAAGGCATCATTCAACAGGCAAATTTCTAAAAACATCTAATGAATTGCTTTTAACTTGAGTCAATCCCTATTTTTTAATTTTTATTTTTCATGATCAGCATAAGCCAATGCTTGTTGAGGATATAAATTTCTTTCAAGTTTCCTTTAATGGCCCCTCTGTCCATTTCGGGCCCAAAAGGCCAAACCTTTCAAATTTGTGGCTTTATGTTCTTTAAAATATACCTTGTTTCAGTAGACGTGATTGTTCTACTGTAGATTATTTTTGGTACTTGCAGCAGCACATATTTTGTGCATAAATATGTATATAGTTAAGCTAAGCCTCCTCTTTCCCTTCCGCTTCTTCAGGTTTAATAGTTTTGTTATTATTTTGTACTTCTTCAGGGCCACAATATCATTACCAAATGGCTCAGGATATTCTGAAAACGAAAACAAAGTCTGCGGGACAATCATCCAAACCAAGGAGTTCAACTCTAATGACACCCACAGCAAGTCATTTGGCCAAGCTAAACAGAGAAAAAGAAGTCCATTCCAACCGATTCTTGGGAAGGTCATAGTTATTCTTTGGATGTATGATTGAATAGTAAAAACTGGTTTCCTGTATCTGATTTTTTCAAAACATTCCTTCATCCTTGACTCGCAGGTCTCAGAAGCCATTAACTAAAATAGATGAGAGAAGTTCAAAGAACTCTCTTGCAGCTGACAGTAATGCAACGAAAAGGCAAAAACTAGAGAGTGGTTATTTGCGTAAGGTGCAGCGGAAGTGCTCATTTATTTTTGTTGTGTTTTATGTCTTCACATGTGTATTGGTGGGCTCGAGTTTTGATGTATGCATTAGTTCTGTTATATTGCAAGCAGTAGACCTTCTTCACTTTGGATTGAACTTCAAATCTGAATCTGTTTTGCATGTTTTTAGGGAGGGTTTCACTTATAACGAACTTCGGTTTTTTAGTAAAAGAACCTGAGTTAGGTTAATTTAGAGTGGGAATTTGCTCAATGTCCAACAGAAAAATCCAGTGATGGTGAGACTTTTCCTTGTCAATTTTGTTGGTCACAAAGACCTTGTTTTCTACTTCATCCTTTCCTGGCCTAGGGATTCATGCTTTCACTAAAATTTTTCTTCATAACTTTTGCCTTGAATTAATTGATGGGTGTATTTTTACATACCTGGTGGTGCTCTTTATATTCTTATCCAAAGAAGCATGCTGAATCTTGTGTCTTCTATAATTGTTCTTACAATCTACTGAGATGATGCTATGCTAAAAACAGGTTGCTCATCTGAATCACCAAAGCCTGTTGTCACACAAGTTACCTAAGGTAAGTTATCTACTTCATAAGTAAGCTGTTGTCAGTTAGACTAATATTCTTCACCAATTTAAGATTGTACTGATTTCTCATTATCGTTCCTTTTTTTCTTCCTGTCTTTGCCCTCCCCCACCTCTTCCTTCTTCTCCTGTTTTCAAATTGAAAAAAAAAATATCCAAAAACAGGTTCGACAAGTAGATGCTAGCACCTTGAATACCAGGTTAAAAGTTACTGTACCAAGAGAGCCTGCTCTGGAAACAGCCCATAGAGCCCAAAGACATAGGTTATACTTCTCGTCAGACAATGTTGTTATCTTCTATCATATATCTCAGGATGTGCAGCATTGAATGATTAGCTTCATAGAACATGTTGCATGTCTAATTTCAGGTTCAGGAACAATTCAGAGTCAGGTGAACATGAAAAATCAAAGGCCCCTCCCTTTAAAGCACGACCATTGAACAGCAAAGTTGGTAGTTTTAATAAATTAGGAGTCTTCTTGAATCTTATGAAACTATACTTTTGGAATGAATTTGTCAGTTGATATTTTATGCTTGCTATGTGATTTTGTTTGACAGATTCTCAAAGCACCTTCATTGCCCCCTCAAAAAAAGAAGAGCAGACGACAATCCTCATTTTTTCAAGTAAATTACGAAAACTTGTTTTTTATTCCCGTAGACATTACGAGAAGCTTTTCTTTGGAGATCTCATAAAGTTTACAAGGGTTAGTAATTCATTTGCACAATTCTGTGACTTAATTATTTCCCCTTTCTCATTGCTTTCTAGGTGTTCCATTTGAAGACATCAGAGAGGGCTATGCAACACTCATCTGCTCATGTAGGTTAACAAACACAGTCACTGTCCTCCTTAGTCCTCTGTCCTTGGGGTCCTTTTATAATTGTAAATTATTTTGAAAGCTGTTTTGTTTAGTTTATGCTTAGTTTGTTCCTTGTAGTGTCGTTGGCACTTGTGTATATTCACCAGTCAAAAACTTTTAACTTGTTAACCGCAGGCATTGAACGTGCAGAATTCTGAATCCACCGAGAATGAAAGGTAACAGATTAACAGTATTACTGCCTTAGATGGATGGAATTCGACTATTAGTCACGATGGAAAAACAAAGAATGAAATTTTGTTTGGAGGTGCACATTGGATCGCCCCAGTCTTTCCCAAACAGGCCTCTCATCTTAAATTTCTTGCTTAATTCATAGTGTTCAGATGATATGGATGCTTATTTCAGTTTCATAAACTTCTGTTTCTCAGGCTAAACGGTGAAGATGCAAGGAAGCACGATAAGTTTGGAACAATAAAAAGAGTCAAAGCTAGGCCGCTTAATAAGAAGGTGAGGTGAACTATTGACGTGCGAGTCTCATTATTTTATTTATATCTGGTTATAGCCATGACAACAGATGTTTTTGATGCACAGATTGTCTTAAGTAAAAGCAAGGTTGTCACCTACCAGAATGTCAAAGAAGAAGCCACTGCGGTAATATGATGCTTCCACATAAGTTTCTTGTTCTTGTTTTTACAAAAATATCATATTTGCAATCTGTTTCTATAGAGATCATAACTTTACCCTGTACTTCCCTCAGGAACTCCAGCTTTCAAATGATAATAGATTGTCTGACAACCCACCAATTGAATTATTTAACAAGGTAGGATATTAACCTAGTTTTCTATTCCTTTTCCTTCATTTTTGCTCTGAGTTTCATTCTGGCTACGTAAACATTGGACCAAATATCTTGGAGTGTTCGATTCTTCTCCATTGTCATCTCTCTTTCTTCTCTTGTAATCAATGTCAGTTGTCCCTGAAATCCAATGTGGAGCATAATGTGAGATCTCAGACCAAACCACCTCTGCGCCCTAAGGTTTGTTTACTAGAAGTATTATGAAATAAACTATATTTATTCTGAACATGTTATCTTTCTAGTAGCACAAGTGATTTCATTGTTTGGTTATAGGGACCCAAGGAGAATGTGCCAGTTTCATTGAAACAAGAAGTCCGGGTACCGATTATCACAGCATGAACCTTTTATATGCTTTATTTTGAAACCCAATAATGAGTTTTGAGTTCAAAACCTATCAATCCAGGGGTATGGGAGGAAGCAGAGTCAGTGTAACGACGAGTGGAGAATCCCTGATAATGAACCCCGGATGAACATCAACAGGTAGCACCATGTGCGATTAATCATTTGAGTTTCAGAGAGCTTGTTCTATGATCTTCATTGATTGAAGACTTTTTATGTAATGTTTGACATGAGATCGTAATGCAACAGGAGCATGGACATCCGCTGAGAGCAAGATGAAAATCCTTAAGGGCTGTGCATCTTTAGAGGCTCAATGAGAGGATTTTGAATTTTCAAATTTATGTTCGCAGAAGTCAGATCCTCCTTCAATAATCAAGCCTGCACTTCGGATCAAAAGTTTTGTTTGGTCTTAGTTAGGCCTACATGTAGCAGAACTAAGTGTACAAATTAATCCTGAGGTATATATAAAGAGTTTGTTTGTCTTGCTTAGGACTCATGTTTTTCGGCCAACTTTACAAATTATACGGTGGCCTCTCGCGGGTTTTTTCTTTGGGTACTTGGAAATACAAACGTTCAAACACAACAAGCAACAGCAAGACCTAAACTGAAGTCCATAAAACAACAGCAATAAGCTAAACCCTCCGTTCAAAAAGAAAAAAAAGCTAAACCCAAGATGTCCAACCCCAAGAGCATCCTCAAGAACGAATGAAATGCCTCGCGCATGGTGGGGTGTCTTTATTGACCACCAGGTCTTTCGGTTGCTCAGCTCCAAGTCTTGCAAGATGATCAGCACTTTGATTCGGTTGGCAACACATATGAATATGGCTAATGGAAGCTCTGGGCCCGCTTAAGAGGGCCTTGGACACTACCACTAGTTACTTGTGCGGGTGCTTGGGTGGTGCTTTATCAGTTGCCCGCAGTTTGGGAATCAGATTCGGGCCCTGTTTGATAAGTGGTTTGGATGGTGGGGTTGGAGTTGTTCAATGGGATTACCTAAAATGGATTTGCCATCCTGTGGGTTGATTGTAGAAAGACTCCAATGGCCATGTTTTTTTTCCAACTACGGATAGAAATTTCCCCTGGCTGTATAAAAAGGAAATGACTCGAGTTTAGCGCCATAGAAAAATCGATGCTAATGTTTTTTTATTCTTTTTGAGTTTTGGACCAGCCCCTTACCATGGTTACTGGCAGAAATGCAGTAGAATATTGAATTTTAAAATTTTGGTTTACATGTTTGTTCTAGAAATTGGGTTAATTGTCCATGATGGAGATGAATGGTGATATTCCTTGTAATGGTAAAGTTAGAGATGGACTTCCTAGGGTCCTTGAATTATTTTCCCCTCATTTAGGGCTAGGTAGGGATAAAGTTAAAAACCAGTGTAATAGTCTTTATAATCCTCCTCCGCGCCAAACAAACAAACTAGCCCACAGTCTAATTCTATGCAAAACAAACATGGAGGAAAGATATCCCACTTTATTCCTAATCCGAAGCCCAATCAAACATGCCCTCAATTCTCACGCAATGCATTCCATTTTCCAGCATGATGGTTAATCCCCAAGGCTCCGTTTCTAGGCTTGAGTATAGCAGTAGCCCAGCAACCATTTCCCTCTTTGTTCTGGAAAAGCCTTCCAAACCCATTTCCCTCATGCCAGCAACCGTCGGTTTTCAGCTTTGTCGCACCTGCATTTAAAGGAGAAGTGAGGGCGTCTTGAATTTCATTGTAGAATAGGCAATGATGTTCTTACGGCGAATATGAGCAATGGACTTCACAATTTCGAAGCTTCTTTTTTTTTCCTCCCTGTTAAGATCTTTCCAAATTTTCCATAGAATGATGGCAGAAGTGGTGCTCCCTAAGACATCATTATCTCTCTTGTAGTTAGGATTTTGGATTTGAGATTGGACACAATCCAATCTCCGATGGGGCAATCCCTATTCTCCCTTGGCATTATAGCACCCTCTGATTAAGTGATCCATGTCTTCCAAGCTCGCGCTGCATTTGGGGAAGTTACCGACAAGCATCAGACCTCATTACCTCTGTGCGTTATAAGCTTATTTGTTGCAAGTCTATCACGCAACACAAGCCGAAGAAAACTTTTACATTCTAGGGGAACTTTCAGCTTCAAAAGCCAAATCCAGGCCATGGCGTTGGATTCCTGATGGTTTATAAGTTCACAAGCAGCAGAATAGATCAAGTTTCCAAGTTGGGATCCAACCAGGCAACCAACGAAAACAATCAGGAAGGTCGATTATCTAGGAATATTAGTTCTCAGAATGTTGTCTATGCCCCTTCTATTCACGATGTTAAGAGAGAGAAGAGAGAGCGCAATTACCCTGCTCGTCAATGATTTTCACTAACCTTCATGCCATTTACCGCGTGTGGTCCAGGATTGGTGATGGCAAGAGGGCCATTCCCGCCGCAGAAGAAAAACCAAAAAAGGGGGCCTTACCCACCCCTTCAATCATTCCAAAGTAATATAGATTACCAACAGACAATTCCATTCCAAAGCGACAACTTTCCATCCCAGTTCGAAAATATTTGATTCCTGTTAATGAGAAGAATACTGTGGTGCCGATCCAAAGGAAATTTCTGTTAAGCCTATCAATCTTATCAATAACAGTGGGTCTGCAGTGCCGTCGAATGCGTAGTACGGCATATGCATTCGCTGTTTGTCACATGCATATACGGCAGGAGGGGTTTTAGAAAATGAATTGACGGCCGGCATAGTAAATCATAGCAGCAAGGGAGGAAATAGTCAACACATAGCTGGATAATAAGCACTACGAGGTGTATCAACAAAGTGAACGTCTTGTACCAAGTTTACAAAAAAGATGAGCATCTCGATATTTCTCCTTTAGAATACTGCAACAGAGTTGATTAAAGTAAATATTAAGTACTTAAAATACAGATTTAACTTTCTTTCCAACTTAGAATCTAAGCTTCATCTAAAGTATCTCAAAACTTGCTTGTCGAATCCACTTCTACTTTTTTTCCAATTGCAAAAGAAACCCCCGGCTGGACCATAAATTCGGATTTGATGTCCATTTAATCACCCATTTCCCTTTGCTTCTATGGACTCAAAATGCAGTAAATTTAACTATCAAAGAGTGTTTTTTGAAATAACTTCCCGAAATCTAACCAACCACTGGGCATCAGAGGAATTGTTGTCGGTCTGGACTTGGAGCTGCTGCGTATTCATTTGGGCTTGTCTCTTATCAACCACAAACTGCGCGTAGTTAACAGTTTTCGGAGGGGCCCCACATGGCTTTGCTAGAGGAGCAGGAAGCAAGGAGACCAAGACCCTAGCAACTTCATGCATCGTTGGTCGCTCAGACGGTTGGCGCTTCGTACACAGTAAAGCAAGTTGGAAGGTTTTCCGGACATGGGATAAGTCCATGCATGTAACAGAGACCTCGGGATCAACTGCCTCCATCACTGTGTTATCATCTGCCTTGGCCATAATCTGGAAAATGAACATAAAAGAAGGCGCAAGAATTAGAAATTGAACAAACCTAATTAGTTAGCTAACAAAATGCACAAGATTAAGGAACCTTTATGTAGAGTATCATTAAAATCCACAACTGACAATAGCCCCAAGAGCTTAGCTTCCTCGCTCAGAAGACCTATAGCTACTAACCCTTACAATTTGAATTGCTAACTCTAGGATTACCAAATAAAATCTTCAGCAAACAATCCATAGTATCATGGACTCCGCGGTGTAAATATATCCAATCAAGGCAGAGAAGACATTTGGGTCTGCTTATTTAACTTATATATAGCGGGACATCTGGGGAGAACAAATTTCATATTGGTGATCCCTTCATGTCTTTTACTGTCTCCTAGTGCCACATTGCTAATGGTAAAAGGCTCCACGTATACGTTCAGAGATAGAAACCTAACCAAGGTATTGTTGCAGCAAGACTCCACATTTGATATTGTCTCTCCCTTCCTACTCCTAGGGAATGGAAGAAACTAACTCAAGACTGAGTGATATGAACACAACTCAATACTTTTTTCAATCTATCTATTACTAACACATTGCCAACCACTGGATATGATACGTTAATCATATCCTCCTCATATCTCATGCTACATACTACCTCAGTTAAACAAAGATATTTTGGGCCTTCAGTTATATTACCACATAATCTTATCCGTTCTCCTAAGAATTACCTAGTACATAATCTTATTAAGAGAAGCGAGCTTGAATGGATTATACTTTAATTGGCTAACAAGTGGGTCTCTGTCATTTGTATAAGAGAAAGTGTAGAGATGTCAAGAAGCATACCAGCTGATGCAAGTTAGAATCATTGTCAACAGCCTTTTTGCCAGTCAGTAGCTCCAAGAGGACGACACCGAAGCTATAAACATCTGATTTCTCGTTCAGCCGAGAGGTCCGGGCGTACTCAGGATCAATGTAACCAATGGTACCCATAACATAAGTTGAGGCATGAGTTTTTGCAGTTGGAATAGATTTCGCAATCCCAAAATCAGAGAGATGAGCCTCAAAGTTCTCATCTAGCAGGATATTTGAGGACTTAACATCACGGTGAATGATTCTAGGGTTGCAATCATGGTGAAGGTAAGCAAGCCCCTGGGCAGCTCCAACTGCAATCTTTAAACGCGTGTCCCAATCAAGTTTTACCTTGGCTGGCCCTGTCAAACAAACGATCCAAATACAACTCATAGGTTATCAATTTTGGGCATCATTAGATTCATGATGAAAATACAACCTAAAATGTATAGCTATTGATATCAGATATCAAACAAGTATATAGAAAACATGAGGAAGAAAATTTTTTGGGAAATATGCTACCAATTACCAGTGTCTAGGTTAAGAACAAAGTTTAAAAGCAGGACTTGTGTGGTGGTAATGTGGTGATATAATATTATTTACTATATCCCTCAGGGAAAATAAAAAACTAAGGGGAGCTTACTTACCATGAAGGAGATCCCAGAGAGAGCCATTCTCCATGTAGTCATAGAAGAGGAGGTTCCCAAAAGGCGACAAAGCATAGCCATGCAAGCTGACAATGTTTCTGTGCCTGATGCTGCCAATTGTCTCTAGTTCAGTCTCAAACTCTCTCATGTTGTGGGTATGTTGAGAGTATAATCGCTTAACTGCTACTGGTCGGGAATTCTTCAATACACACTTGTACACCGTGCTGGAAGCGCCATATCCTATGATGTATTTCTCGCTTAAATTCTCTGTGATTCTCATGATATCATCATAGGTATGAATAGCCATATCCATGTGGAGAATAACTAGCTTCGGAGGACCTGACCAGAAAAAAATCCCAAATTGTATTATAGGCGTTGACCATTTAAAAAGAAGAAACTCGGAAGTATGCATACCTTGCATGCTCTTCTGGCACTCCTGAGAGAATGGATCAGGTTGTTTCGATTTGTACACAGCCACTATTACCATGGCTATCAGTGTGACAAAGCCCAGAGTTATACAAACTACTGCAGTCTTGGAGACTAGTGCTGCAATAAAAAGCAGAAGGAGCCAATAGTTAAAATCAACCAGCCATATTCATCCCCAAGACCTGACTCAAAGGGAGGGAGAAGTGGAGAGAAAAGATCAAATACTCCCAATCAAACCTTCAAAATTAACCTCATACCTTTCGATGTCGATGCACAAGGATCACATATTGATCCCAACCAGTCCCCACATAGTAACGGATTTCCCATGAAGCTAAATTTAAAATAAATAAATAAAAACACAAATAGTTATCTAAAAAAGATGATCATACAAAAACAAAGGAGTTAGGGAAAGTGACGGAGAATTCATAATTAAGTTCCCCTACCTAGAAGGTGAAAACCGTGAAAAGTTTCCAATAGGAGGAACAGTCCCAGATAAGTTGTTGTAGGAAACATTCCTAACACATCCAAGTATCAGTAAGTCCATATGCCATTTACAAAATAGATAGGATAAGGAGGGACGGTGGGAACTCACAGAGTGGAAAGACTGAAACAATTAGCTAGCTGATCCGGAATTTCTCCACGGAGATTGTTATTGTTCAATATACTGAAAAAATTTAAAGGAAGGAAAAACAAAGGTACAAGTCAAAAACGGATTCTAATAACAAGAAAGTTGTTGCAAAATAACCAAGGCAAAACACTTGATAACCAACTTACAGAGAGACAATGTTCTGCAATTGACCCAACTCATGAGGGATGTGACCAGACAGTGTGTTTGATGACAAATCACTACAATTGTGCACATAAATATAATCAGGAATGAAAATATATGCAAAGATTCAAAAAATAATAATAATAATAATTTGAAAGGGTTGAACTGGTAGAGGATTTCGGGCAGAAACTCACATAATTTGTATGCTTCTGAGATTACCAAACTCCGCAGGTAGTTGCCCATCAAGATGATTATGACTTAAGTTCCTTCGACATACAATATGTTTAAAAGTTAGGTAGATAACCCTAAACTCAGCCATCTCAAAGGTGCAGGTAAGAATATGTATTTCTTACAGTGTTAAGAGGTGCTCCAGATCACCAACTGCAGCAGGAACAGGTCCCGAGAACTCATTGCTAGATAGATCCCTAACAGAACAAAGGAAGATGCTTGAAAAACTAGATAATTGTTCACAGTACAACACACCACACAAGTTGTACAGAAACCTACAATGTGTCCAGATTGATAATATGCCCCAACTCAACAGGTACGACTCCTTTGAAATTATTTGATGATAGATTCCTGTCGCAAAACAGAATTCATAAGTAATCATGGAAGTTCAGATTTGAACCAAGTACAAAATCACCTTCAAATCCAGCATTCCAACTTACAGAGATGTCAGACTTTCCAGATTCCGGAAACTCAGAGGAATTGACCCACTTAAGCGATTCCCATAGACATTACTACAAGAAAAACAGGAAAGAAAATCATCACATTAAAGTTAAGAGTAGGGTATCAACTTTAATATGAAGTTGTAGAAAGTCGATAGGCTGTCAGGTGTCATACAATTGATTCAATGCAGTGCAGGAGCTGATGTTGTGGGGGATGGGTCCTTCCAGGTTATTGTTGGCAAGGTTCCTGAGGATATCATGCCAAACCACTAAGAGAAACAGGAGAGTACAAAAAGACGAGAACTTCAACAACAAAAAGGAATAGAGGCCCTAGGAAGATGGACACACAATTCGAAGAGCTGCTCAAGTTTCCCAAGTTCAGCAGGGATTCCACCAACCAATTCATTGTCATTTAACTGCCTGCAAATTAATCCCTCATCAATTGAGATTCCTACAACTCCTTAAATTGACTGCTAACTAATCAGCTAAATGTATCTTACAAATAGCTGAGCTTGGACATATTGCCAAGCTCTGGTGGGATTGATCCTGTTAGCTTGTTGCCATGAAGATACCTACACCAACAAATAAATACAAAGTACGTGAGCGAACAGAATAAGCATGAACATAGTAAGCATATTATTCAAGATACAAACTTACAGTTTCCCAGTGTAAGATAAATTCCCAAGAATTGGTGGTATTGGCCCCACCAATTCATTCTCACTCAAATCCCTGAGAGACGAGGCAAAGAACAAACATGATAAGATTCTAGCTTTGACCCAATTTGCAGTTCTATAATGATTGGACAACTACAGAAAACAAATAGCTGATAATTGAGTCAATCGAATTCAATTCTCCAGTTTTATACTTACAAAACAGCTAGAGCTTGCATCAGACCTATCACCTCTGGAATTTCCCCCGTCAGCCTATTACCTTGTAGAGATCTAAGATGAGCCATACGTAAGGTAATATTAGAAAAAAAAATAAGAAATGCATTTTATACAATAAACGAGATTTATGTGCAGAGCCAACTACATATGACAACGCCTAAAGATGAAATTACATTTCTGACATCTAATTTGCATGAAGAATAAAGGAAAAAAGGGAAAAGTAGGAGAACTAACAGAGTAGCCACTTGCAGAAACCCGATATTGTACGGAATCCCCCCAGTAATCTGATTGTATGAGATATCTCTGCAAATCATGATGCAACATTTAACCAATACGGAAACAAAATATTTCTAGGGGTAGTTACCGTCAAGTAACTTACAATATTTCAAAGCTTGTACAATTCCCAATGGTGTCTGGGATTGTGCCAGTTAAGTTATTGCCTCTAACGTCACTGCATGAAATGGGGAGAGGTTCAAAACTTGGATTAAATACATAGAACAAAAAAAAAAACAATGCAAAAGAAGAAATTATGACACTTACAAGTACCACAGGCCAGTCAATTGGCACATATCTGGGGACAAAGTTCCAGTTAAGGAATTGCCGCGTAAGCCTCTACAAATATTATAACAAAGAAATTGTCAAATTCATCAAAAGCTTATCCGCAGAATCATGAGCACTGGCAAATATTATGATGTAATATAATCAGAGGGCACCCAATTAGAGTTGATTTCAGTAAACACCCAATTCCCTTGAAGAAGTTCTATGATGAACATACAATGCAGTATTAGAGCAACACTTACAGATACTGCAGAACTTCATTCCAATAGATTAACCTTGGTATCTCTCCCGTAAGCTGGTTTCGAGCAAGATCGCTGAAGAATAAATCGACAAACCAATTACCAAAATTAGCATAATTTGATTCAATTACAAAAAATTTAAGTGTTCTTGGGAATGACTGGGGGTAAGGGCACAATAACAAAAATTGTTGTATTTACTTCACACAGTAAGAGAACATTGAAATGGTCCAAACTCCTTGACAACAGAAATGAATAGACTCCACCAGGAAAAATGGAACTCACAGTGTTTTCAGGTTGGCAATCTGCGTCAATGTTGAGGGGATAGGGCCAGTCAATTGATTGTTCTTCAAATTCCTGCATTAAAGTGCATATAAACCCTCAGTTTGAGAGAGCTAAAAACTTTCATGATTATCAAATCAGCATAAGACTGTACTTCAAACGTTAACTCACAATAGCTCAAGCTGCTTAAGCTTAGATATTGAGAATGGTATGTCTCCATACAATGAATTAGTGGATAAGTCCCTGCATCATGCAAACACGACCTTAAGAAATGGTCTTGCTTGGATTGACATTTTGGAATTAACTTTTAACTCTCGGCACAGTTTTCAATAAATTTTTCTCTCTATCTCTCTCCACTCATTACCACTCCAACTTTCAAAAATAACTTTCAAAAATCTAAACCAAACAAAGTCAACTCTCCGTCATTTGAATAACATGAACTTCACAGGATAACACATCAGAATATCCCAATGAAGAAGATACTAGAAAGTGAAGTATTACAATAATATCAGAGCAGCACAGTTGCCTATCTCATCTGGAATTTGACCAGTCAAGTTGTTGCCCTGAAAATCTCTGCAATATTTCAACAACACATGTGTTTACAATTAGAATCAATGAAAATAATAACCTTCCAAAACTTCTGTAAGAAGATCATCCACCAGAGTCTAGTCTTGCAGGAGCATTTTTGTCAAGAAGATCTAACTTGATTGGCACTTCTCAACAACCACCCTCAACAAAAAATTCTGGATATTCACATTCATTAAGGGTCTGCGACAGGATTTTAGCTTAGGTTAAAAAAATGTACTAAAAAATTATTCTGGTTGAAAATTTGATTAATAACTCATCGGGCCTAGTTTTTTTTCTTTTGAGCTCTACAATCTCCTTCCTTGTAAATTAAGGTAATCTATCTTTATTTACTCTATGATCTAGACTTGAAAGGATTATCTAGTGCAAAGACGATTAAAAAAAAAATCAAATTATGTAATCATACATAAAACTTGGTCCATTTTTTTAACCTAACAGGGTTCGCTTGAAGCCACTAGAAGGCCAATGGAGCCACCCCTGAATGCCATCTACTATTACACCGCAACCACAATGCAAAATGGAAGAAGCACCATATATATCAATAGAAAGTACAAAAACGCATACATAGATTGCAGATTCTTGAGGTCCCCAATTGCTGGAGAGATTTCCCCTCCCAAGTTCAGATTTGATAAATTCCTTCAAAATAGAAAACAATAATGAATTAGTAGAAAGAATAGAGGATACTAATCACTCTACAAGACTATATTAACAAGACAGAGAGCTAGAGACGCGTACAGGGCAACAACAGATAAGCTGACATTGTCACAAATCACCCCTCGCCACGAGCAGAAATCATCGTTGTGAGCCTCATTCCAGTCCAGCAACACATTTGCTACGTTGCTAAACGACGCCTTAATTGCCATCAAAGCTTTCCCTGCGCAGATAACACCACTCTCTCTCATCAAAATCCCATTAAACCACCTAGTAGTCAAATTCCATATTGAAAGGCACAAGTAAAAAGGAATAATCGATGTTTCTATGGCTACGGTTTGGTTTCCATTTTTGCTCATAGAAACAAGCACAGAACTGCTGGGCAACAAAAAAAAAAAGTAGTAAAAAGCACAGAAAATAGAAATGAAAAAAATAAAATAACGGAATCTCCTGATTTATCTGAGTTAGTTGTCATTCAGGTTCCAAAATTAATCCAAAATTAATTTTAAAATATTTACACAACAATACTGGCTACCGTCTCGAGAATTTACGGAAGTGCATGTTATCGCGCTGAACTAATAAACCAGAGCAGTAATTTTGCTTCAGCATTTTCTCGAGAACCAAACGGAGTAGATAGAAAGCCGTTAGGTTTCTACAGATTCTCCGGAATCTCCTAACTTCAGTCATTTTCAAACTCTTCCAAGCTACAAAAACAGGCTTCGTTTATCCCAAAAATAGATACGGAATGTAGTAGAACGCTAATAATGGACATGTAACTGAATAGACGAAGGAACAAGTGAAAAATACTCCGTCCGTAACACAAATACAGAGCTACTGACCTTCATCGCTAAACGGCGAAGCGAGGGGAAAGAGAAGCACGAGGACGACCGCGAGAGAGAAGAGAAACAGCTCCTTGTTCTTCTTCATCTCGTGGAACGGCAGGCAGCGTTTCCTCGGTGGTGATGGAACGAGCCGTGGAAGCAGTACTGGCTAAGTAATAGAAGAGAGTGAGAGAGAGCGGGGTTGGGGGGGGGGGGGGGGGGGGGGAAGTGGTAGCTGAAGAAGATTTTTAGCTCTGTTTCTCTCTCATCATTCAAAACCTTACCACAACCAGAGAAAGACAATGTAGAGAGAGAGAGAGAGAGAGAGAGAGAGAGAGAGGGCAGGCGTTTGGCGTGAACTGTAAGGTAAGTGCGTTAATGATATTGCTGTTATGAAGAGAGAGAGAGAGAGAGAGAGAGAGGGGAGAGGAGATGAGAGAGAGAGAGATGTTGGGAGGGGACATGTATATGTATGTAATGCAAACGGCGGTGAAGCGACGTTAGTAATTGACCGTGGAATAGAAAAGGCGAGAGTTGCAGCGGCCGTCACCCGTACTACCGTTTCCCGAAGTGGTTACGATTTTGGACAGCTAGCTAATGCGCGGTAGGGCCCCGCTTGTACTTTCTCCAGCCACGCGCACTGGTTGATTTGTCCCGTGTTTCGATCGGACGGTCGGGAGAGCGTTGAGTTTCTAGTCTGACGGTTGGATTTGTCATTGGTGGGGAGTGCGAGTGGGGGAGGGATGTGGTGATTTGGAGGAGAGAGAAGGACGTGCTCTGTGCTACTCTACTGAGATGATAGAGAGAAAGAGGAGGAGAACAGGGGAATGAGAGGCTAGTGAGAGAAAATTGCTATTTCCACGCTAGAGATAACACTCTTTTTTTTATTATCAGCGAGAACATTCTCAAACATTTCTTTTCTTGTTTAGTATTGTATATACTCCTTCCCTTGTCATTTTTTAGTTCATCGTTCTATTTTAATTGAATAAAAAATTAATTATAATTTTTAATTGTTAATATTGTTTATATGTAATATAGATTTTATTTAATAGATTTTAATGAGTTCTTTTAAAAAATATTTTTAAACTCATCTTAAAAATTACAGATTGCAAAATATTCCTATATAATCAATTGAAAAATGACACAAACTCTCAAAAGAAATTAAAGAATAGGGATGGAAGAAGTATTTTTTGGGGGTAATTGAATTTTACACTCTCTTTTTAACCATCTACACTTTTTTTCTTATTTTTATCCACTTGAATTTATTATTTTGTTCTTTGTTCAATATATTTTCTACACATTTAAAAGCAATATTTTCTAAATTCACGTGAATAAATACAAAAAAGGAAATGTTGATGATTATAAAAGACTCGTAAAGCAAAATCGGGCCTCATTACCCTTCTTTTTTTTTGGTACTTTGAGTTGATTAAAGTTTGTATATCTCACGTAAGACAGGATACGCATAAAAGCCAAGGGAGGTGAAGTCAATATGAGAATCCTTGCAACAGAGATCTTATGTTTTTGCTAATTCCAAGTAAATACTCCCTCGGTCTCAAATTCTTTGTTCGATCCGCAAAATAGAGTGTTAAAAATAATACAATTTTTTTAAGAAAAAATTTAAACTTTTTTCACAAATTAAAAATACTCATTGATATCTAGTAAGTTATTGAAAAACTTTTGATTTTTTCTTGCAAAAATTGTATTATTTTTAACACTTCATTTCGCAGACCGGATAAATAATTTGTGACGGAGGGAATAGTACGGTAGCAAAACTTCCTTCCCTGTGAAAATAGCTGTTGAAGTTTTGTTAATATGCAAAACCAAAGTGTTTTATTAAACCCTTTTTCCAGATTTTTCTAAAAAAACTGTTTCGCTCTATCTTTATGTTGACTTGTTTTATATGTTTACCATATAGTCTTATTTTTACATATATTTTTAGAATGAAACGAAGCGACGGAAAATTGAATTTCAGTGGGTTGTGGCTGCCATCAAGCATTTGAAACTTTGCACTTATCACATGAGTATGTACAGTCTTCAATTCATGTATACAAAGTAATAACGAACCTAAATAATACTCCCTCCGTCTCATTTTTATTGTCTATTTTCATTTTTCGTGCCGTTCTTTCAACGTTTATATCTCCCAATCTACAATATTTTTCATAATTTTAAAAATTTTGTATTATAGATCTAATCGATAACTATCAAACAAGATCCATATTGCATATATTTAGAGATTCATATTAAAAGATATAAGCGTTGAAAAAACGGTACGAAAAACGAAAATGAACAATAAAAATGGAACAGAGGGAGTAAGATAGAACAAATTAAGAAGATCGGAAAGTTAATTTTCAGTGGATCGTGGATGCACTCGAGCATTGGACACTTTTCACTTATCACACGAGTATGTACAATCTTCAATTCATGTATACAAAATAATAACAAATCCAAATATAAGACAGAACAAATTCGGAAGATATAATTTTTGGGGGGCATTGTATTTGATATGTCGTTGCGAAATGAGAGGTATCTTCTTCTTTTTTGGGGTTAAAGATTAAGGCCCCGTTCAAAATACCTTCTTAAAAAATAAATACTTATTTTACATTTTCAAACTCAAAAAATAATGTAAATAAAAAATAATTTTTTAATTTCTTTTGCATTGTATAAAAAATCTCAATGAGATCTATCAGACAAGATCTATATTAATAAAAAAATTATTTACGTAAGTACGTGATTTTTGAGCTTTGAAATTGCCTTCTTAAAAAATAAGTACTTACTCCATATAAAAACAGCATAAAAGTTAAAGAGGTCAGAGGTTGTGGCGAAATGAATGAGACTAAGTTTCCGCTAAGTTTTTTTTTACTTTTTGAGAATTTATTACTTATTAAAAAAAATTACATTGGTTAGTTTTGTTCCAAACTTTTATGAATTATTAATTTTTGAAAAAATATTTAAGATAAAGCTCAAAAATTTCAAAAAACAGACTTTGGGGTTTATCTTAAATGTTTTCAAAAAAAAATTAGGTAGAAATTTTTTTAAAAAAAATCACTCTTCTGGTTCTTCTTGTCAATACAAATTAATAATCAACAAAAATTTAACGCAAAACTAACAAATTCAAAATTTTCTGAATACGAACAAAACTCTAAAAAAAAAAAAAAAAACCCAAAAATCTCAGCAGAAGTTAGCCTGATTGGTTTTGGAAAGTAGTCCATTGAATACAGCTTGAAGATGCTCTGAGACAAATTGGTGTAATTGTGAGAAAAATCTAACGAAAGATCCATGAAAGTTATTCCTAAAGAAACAATTAAAAACAAGGCATTTAAGATATGGTTCTCACAGTAGAATAGGCAGCAGCAGCGACAGCGACTGTATCTCTGCAACTACTGCAATTAGCGCTTTCCCTTCGCAATAATGGGACAGACTCTGCCCTATATAGCTCGTTTAAAGCTGGCCTCCCTCCTCCTCCTCCTCCCCCTCCCCCTCCCCCCTAATATTTCTTCTATTATCACTACAATTATTACTACTCACTTTTACTAATTACTACTACTACTAAGAGCATCTCCAATCCATCTCCATTTCCTCCAAAATAAAAGATGGATGTAACACATTGAGAAGAGATTTTGTAATTTATTCCATTTTTTTTTCACTTTTTGTACTTTTTGGGAGAATCTTTGAGAGACCCATTGTCCTTTTTAGAGTTTTGGAGGAATTTTGTGCTCCAAATTTACTTTTGATCCTTCATTTTTAAAGGACCAAATTTACTTTTGGAGGACCAAACTCTAAAAAGGACGGTGGGTCCGTCAAAAATTCTCTCAAAAATTACAAAAAGTGAAGAAAAAAGAGAATAAATTATAAAATCTCCCCTTAATGTGTCACATCCATCCTCTATTTTGGAGAAATAGAGGTGGATTGGAGATGCTCTAAGGACTCGTTTGGATGCGAAATTAGGTTTGGAGGTATTATGTAAGAAGGGAAAATTAAATAGTAGGGATATTGATTAATAAGGGATGATCCACGTTGATGTGATGTTTATGGAAGGGATATTAAATAATACTTGATTTGAATGGAGGATTAATTTGGGGTATAAAAAATGGGGATTGATGTAAAAAGCTGTTAAATGACTTTTTTGCCCTTATGCAGTGTTTTTTTACAAAATTTGTTAGTTTCACTATAATTAAAATAAATACGTGTTAGCAAAAAAAAATTAAGTATTCCAAATTTCAATCCGTTTGAATGGGTGGAAAGATTTTATTTTTCTAATCATTTATGATTTGTTTAGATTGGAGTTTGAAATTTTTTTTGAAAAATAGTGTGGGTAATAAGTGGAGAGAGATAGAGAGAGAAATGTTGGAAGTAGGAAGAATCTAGGGAGAATTTTTTTAAAAATTCTTTTTGAATTGTGAAGAGAACAAGACATTAATTCTAAATGGTCATAATTAAATTTTGACTATAAGACTCTTATTGATTAGCCTTAAGAAAGTCGTAGAACCAAATATTTTTTAGGGCTAACTAACAAAAGCCCTGAAACCAAAAATTAATTATGACCTTTTAGGATAAAATGATCAGAGAAATAGGATCTTCGTACCAGTTCAAACGGATTGAAAATTGGAGCACTTAATTTTTTAACTATATTTTTTAATATATAAACTGCAGGTTGAAAAATTAAGTGTTTCAAATTTCAATCCGTTAGAACCGGTGGAAAGATTTTAGTTTTTTGTTCATTTTATCCTAAATGGTCATAATTAAATTTTGACTCTAGGGCTCTCGTTGGTTTGCCCTAAGAGATATTTGATTCTACGACTTTCCTAGGGCTAATCAACGAGAGCCCTATAGTCAATATTTAATTATGACCCTTTAGAATTAAATGATCAGAAAAATAAAATATTTCCACCCATTCAAACGGATTGAAATTTGGAACACTTAATTTTTTTTGCTTTTGCTCAAGAAATGGGTACCTGGGGTTGGGAAGGGAGATCAGGAGGGTACAATCGTCTGAAATGGAGGGAATTAGGGGGGATTCCACAACAGGTCAAATCCTACCCATGGCTAACACCCCCTCAGGGGGTATTAGGAGGTGTAGTGGAAGATGGCCGAAAGAGAATACCCCCTCCAAATTAACTTGCCAAACGGGGTCTTGGGGTAGGGCCCAGGTACTAAGAAGGGGCATATCACAACACCCCATCCAAACAGGCCTTAATGTAATTGGATCAAGCACATGTAATTAATTGATCCAGGTAATTTATGCCAAAATCACCCGTAAAGTTATTTTAAAATTAATAAAAATTTCGGACCAATGAACACGAAAGTGGGCCACGCAAAAAATCAGTATCGATAGTTTTTTTGGGTTTCTGTTATGAGTATTTATAAGGTTGTTGATGTGTGGCGCCTCCCTTTTTTTTATATATTTTTTCATCTAGTCTTGTTGCTTAGAAATGCATGGCTGCTTGCATATATTGTTCTCAACAATTCGTTTCGATAACATCAATTGTTCTAATGCTATTTTTTCATAGATCAAATTACATTCCATGAACCTACTGTTCGCTAGCAGAGGACCCATTCGAGGATCCGGGGATCTTGTAAGGCGGGGTCTCCTACAGGCCTGACGACCGGATCGGCCGCTCTACACACCCTGCAGTGCCGGCCGCACTGCAGGAGTCCCCAATCCCCCACTTGAAGCCCGAGTAAATATTTCGTTTGAACTAACCTTAAGGAGTTGATAACACTTAAGACTTGTCGAACTTAAAAGTTAGTAAGACCTTAGAGGAGAAAGTAAATCCTTGAGCCTCAAACTTTAGCTAATGGAAAATTCTAAAATCAACTCAATGGGCTGACAATAGTAAGTGTATGAATGTGTATTAAAGGGTGTGTTTTTAACCTTACCACCTTTTAGGCACCGTTTTCACTGACAAAAAATGCTAAAAACTTAACGTATTTTACCATATCGTTTTCACTAACAAAAATATTTTTAGCATTTTACCATCTCGTTTTTACCAATAAAAAAATTGTCAACAAAATTTGTTTTTGCTACAGTAACTCTATTCACAAACCTATCAACAACTTGTTCACTACCGAAAACAACTTGATTATTTCTCAACAACTTATTCACTATCGAAAATACCTAACAACTTCACAGCCGCAAATAAAAATCTACTCTACAAATTTTTCACAACCGAAAACACTCCATTAGTTTAATTTGAGAAAATTACTAAAACGAAACCTAACCAAACGGTTTACTATTAATACTCCAATAATCACGAGTAATTATAGGAGTATTATACCAGTATTGCTAAAGTAGTGTTCTCTCCAATAATAGGAGTAATCAGAAGTTATACGGAGTACTAAAAGCTGCGAACAGTATACCTAAAAAAATGGGATTAATAAAAACCAAACCAAAAGAAACAGGGCAGCACAGCAGGCATCCAGCGGTAATAAATGACCCAACAACAGTATCCACTTTTCAGAGATTTTAGCCAGCCGAGACAGCCAAAACTATCAATGCATTTTTCAACCCCCACGTGGCACCATCTGACGGCACCTATGATCAAGACCGGAGAAAAGATGCAAGTACTAGTACTAGGCTGTAGCAACCAGCCAGGGCCACACTACTTTTTTAGCCTAGATGGGGCCCGGGTGGCTGTGTCAGTGACTATTTAATAAAAACAAACAAGTTTTTTTTTTTAAAATATACTACTGTGATTTTTTATTTTGGCACTCTTTTTTTGTTTTTTAATAAAAAAATATACACAAAAACTTTACTCAAAGACAAAAAATATAGTGTGGAAATCATTTTCCAAAAAAAAAAATCAATCACCAGAAACACTTACACAAACATGTACTACAAAAAAAAGTGTAGAAATTATTAATCGTTAGTCTCAATGAAATGAATCGGGAAATTATAAAAATATGAATTGTGTTGAAAAAAATCAAATACGATGACACTTTAGACAAATAAAATAATCGTTTGAAGTATTTTTTTGTCCTTAGTAAACTGTTTTTGGTTTCGGTCATAATTTTGTACATTTTAAACTTTTCCTATTGACAAGTAGTCCAAAAAATGACACACGAATCTAACAAAAATAAAGGGAAAACGAACAAAACACACAAGCCAAATTAAATAATTAAAGTTTACAAGAATGGAACTCAAGTATTTGTGGTGCCAGAAAGATTGGAAAAAAGAAGAAGCTAGAAGAAGAAAGAATGAATAGTCCAGCGGCGACAAATCCGCCGGAGCTCCGCCGTCAGCAGCCCCATTTGGCGTGACCCGGGTTAAAGAAGGGCATTCATGGTTTTGGGTGTTTGAAAATGATACGACTACGCTGGCTGTTGTGATTTCGCTTTCTATAGTAACCTAAAAGTACTGTAGACTAGTGTGGAGTGTGTACCCCGCTGGATATTACTCGCTCCTTGGGCAGTGTAGAAATAAGCGTGGGGTAACACCAATTTACTAGTATTATGTTTTCTGGGGGGCAAAGGGTGTTTCTTTAACAAAAATTCTAACAGAGACGATTTGCAGAAAATCACGCAGAGAAAATCGCGTTTGGCTTCATTTTTTGTCCCGAAAAAATCTAGAAAAATATCCATAAATTTTTAAATATTATTTTATGGACCCTGTAAAAAATCAGGTCCAGCGGATATTGGTAAGTATTACTTTTGGATTCGTAGGGGCGAACTGCTCTTAGGAGCGAACTGAGCAGTTCGCCCCTACGAATCCAAAAGTAATACTTACCGATATCGGATTCGTAGGGGCGAACTGCTCAATTCGCACCTACGTATCCAAAAGTAATACTTATCGATATCCGCTGGACTTGATTTTTTACAGGGTCCCATAAAATAATATTCAAAAATTTATGGATATTTTTCTAGATTTTTTTCAGACCCGAAATGGGACCAAACGCGTTTGTCTCTGCGTGGTTCTCTATAAATTGTCTCTGCGGATAGCAGGATCTTTAATCAGAGAGAGAAGATGCTACCCACGCAGATTTTGTGCGCAGCGATTGTGTACAGGCAAATGATTCGAGGCGCTAATTAAATTTAAAACATTTATTTGGAAGGCGTCGCGAAAAATCAGTTCAATCTGATACTTAAAGAAGGCTCGATCCAATCATCTAACTTTTCATTTAGATTTTAGGGTTCTAAAAATTTAAATGATTAGATTGAGCTGACTTTTTGTGAGAACCTTCAAAAAAATGTACAGCATTTTACATTTAATTAATTACTCAAATCATTTGTGTGAGACTCACACCGTAATCTGCTCACAATCATTGTGTACAAAATCTGTGTGGATAGATTTTCTGTTCTTTAATAATGGTACTAACTCCGTCCCAAAATATTGTGCTTGTTTTCTTTTTTTAACGTCTCAAAATATTGTCTATATTTTTTAATGTATAACATTTTATATATTTAATATGTATCTTTTTTTATAGATCTCAATTAATTTTTTTAAATAAATATTTTAAAGTCATAAAAAATATTATAAATTATGAGATATAAATAATTTTTGTAAAATTTTAAAAAATGAAATAAGCACAACAAATTAGGACGGACGGAACAGTGTTTTCCAACATGCTTCTGCCACGTGGACGTCCAGAGTTCAAGTTCCAATACGATTGGTCTGAATCGGAAGATATACCCCCACAACCCATTTTTGCACCGCATGTTTTGTGGTATCTAAAAACATTCCTCAATTAACAATTGTTTTCCTATAGTTAAATGTTAAAAGTACCAACCAAGTTGGGTACATACCGGGTACATCGCCTTGCGGGACCCACTACGGATTTCGCACAAATAATTTGAACTGTTGATAAATTTTTAGATTTTTAAGTAGAATCGTAAAAAATCAGTTCAATTGATATTAGAAAATATTATATAATCGTGTTTTCTATATTTTGTTATTTTGTTTCTAGCTTATTACTATAAGTTATTGTTATTCATATTTCGTAGATAGTCTGGTTTCCTTGTTATGAAATGTGTTAACATAATTTGATAAGGTTATTTAGTCATCAAAGTATTGTAGCCTTATAAAGGTATGTTAGGCTTACATTTTGGACACAATCAATAATACGTCAATGAAAGTAAACTTCTTATCAATTTACTTTTCTAATTAGGCTTACATTTTGGACACAATCAAAAATACGTCAATGAAAGTAAACTTCTTATCAATTTACTTTTCTAATATGTGTGTGTAAACAGAACAAATCTCACTAAAACATACATATTCAAGACATACCACACGAGGCCCAGTAACAGGTTTCCATTGACAAGGGGTTTCCTTCTTTTTTCTAGGCATATATTTTGGGCACAACATATAGTAAAGAAGAACTAGTAATTCAAATGGGTCGGCCAAATAGTTTTGGCTTCAGACTTCGGGCTTTTTTTATTTTTAAGGTCTTTGATTCAATTCTTCTTGCCCCTGACTCTTGATGCCACTTTTCCCCCACGCGCAACCGCATGAAACGACTGTGGGAGGGGCTGTTGGATGGGAATAGTCCAAGATGCGCGCAAGTTGACCCGGAACACTTTGCATATTACAAAAGGAAGAGAAAAAAAAAACTAGTAGAGTTTCGTTTTTCTAACGATCTTAGTCAATTTATGCAAAAGCGGGGTACATATTTGTCGTACCTAAGGCATAACAGTAATGTTTTGGGCTCAAGATAAGCCCGTAGTGAAGGCACAACAACGTCTGCTGTCCTAATTAGGGGCGCATCAAGACCCCATAGTACAATTCTGAAATCCTAAATGCTAACAATCAGAAAAATTTTCCAATGGTGCATACACTACCGCGGTGGAGTTTAATCTACAATCTCAAAGGGATGAACAATTTTTTTCCCTTTTCTGTTATGGTCCTATGATACACTGGAAATAATCATACCTATGAGCAAGTGAATTCTAAAATTTGGTATGATAATATGATATTCATCTTCTTCTTTTATTCCTTTACTATTATTATCGAGGAACAGGGTAGATAAAAAAAATAAATCCTACTGTGGGGGGATGTGGGCCAGATGCATTTGTTAAGAGGATTGATTATACACATCATTGAACCCGTGAGCCATGATGGGTAGCACAGCCGCAGTATGTATATATGTATCCCACTAATATTTTATTTTGTGTTATTTTTTCTTTATTTATTTATTAATAATGCGCATGAGCACATAACGGTCATATCACACCTTGTATTATTCTGTCGCAAGCGAAAAGTTCTCATAAGGATGGTAACATATTGCATGTCCACTTTCATCATAATTTCATGAGTAAGTTTTCTCTCTATTTAGGCCGAAAACTGAGTTTTCCTAAGGTAGCTAAAGAGGCGAAACGGGTTAAACGGATCTCTTTATTTAGGCCAAGTTTTTCTAATGGAGCAAAAGAGGCTAAACGGGTTAAACAGATCTCTCTATTAAGCGTGTATTTTTTTGGCCTTAACTTAAACTTAAAATTAGAGCTTTTTCCTTATTTGAATTTTTTTTTGCATTTTTTAGTTTTGCGTCAAATTTTTGTGAGTTATTGGAGAAAAGTAAAAAAATTTCACTTTGACCGAAATATTTTAAGCATTAACCATTTTTTAGCGCAAAAAGTCTTACCAAAATATTTTGAGAAATAACAACTTTACTTTTTGCGCTAAAAAATTGTTATTTCTCAAAATACTTGGGTAAAAGTAAAGAAATAAAATTTACTTTTCCGGTTCCTCCCGTCGAGATGAATCAATAGCCGACAAAAATTTAGTGTAAAACTAACAAATACGAAAAAAATTTAAACAATGACAAAATTCTCAGTTTAAGTTAAAGCCAAAAGAATGCACCCTAAGGTCGAGTTTTCCTAATGGAGTAAAAGAGGCTAATGAATCTCTCTATTAAGACCGAGTTTTCCAAATGGAGCAAAAGAGGCTAGGACCTGGAGACCCTGCCAAGCAGGGGTGCTTGGCAAGGGTGTCGAGCACATCTCGACCGTTCAAAAGTGTTTTGGATGGTTCAGATGTAAAGATACCGAACGGATTTTAAAAAAAAAAGAAAGGAAAAGGAAAAAGATGTTTCGATCCGGGCCGTTGATTCCGAGATGAACGGCCGGATTAGCCGCTCGGCACCCTCTCGGCAGAGGTGCCACTCGGCAAGGTCCCCGGGTCCGGCTAAATGGGTTCTATTTAGGCTGAGTTTTTGTAATGAAGCAAAAGAGGCTAAAACCGACGTAAAAAAAACTCGGCCTTATTACTTCTTTTTTATTTTTTTGGTTACAATCTCTCTACTAATTATCTGCAAGAATCTCCCTTGGGAACATTTACCAAAGAACCCTTATTTTTGGTAGGTTGAGTGTTACGTCATGTCACTCAATCCATTACTGCAAGGGTAAAAATAAAAGATTAATTGATGAGACTATATATGATGTGCCCCTCCATTATTAGGTCAAGAACATGGACAGACTCCATTGTATACGCTGAGAACAAGACCGCATAGATGGAGTAGGACTGAATTGTACAGAGGGTAAAAGGTTAATAAATTCATCTACATTTAAGAATTCTGATCTGAGTAAACGGTAAAAAACAGTAGGGAACCCAAAGTAATGGTCGGGCCGGGGCCCGGTCGGTCTGTCTATTTTTCACACACTGACTCTGATGAGTTGAGTTTTTTCATCTGTCTTACTTGTCCGGCAAGGCCCGTTTCGATTTCTTAAAAAACAGAACTTATAGAAAATAAAGATAATTTCAAACTCAAAAATTATATATTTACGTAAATAATTTTTCTATCAGTATGGATCTTATTTGATAGATCTTTTAAACGGTGCAAAAAAATTTGTAATATTATTTTACATTTTCATTATATTTAAGTTTGAAATTACCTTCTTTTAAGAAAACAAAAAGGTTTAGAAAAAAAGCGGAACGGGACCTAACCCACTTATAATTGCACCGTCCCGTAATGGAAAGGGCAATCCGGTGAAATCGTTAAGTAAATTAATTAATGCTTTTACATAAATTTTGGCAGTTGATTTTTGTCACACTTTTATTTGTTAATGTCACTCTCTTTTTGTTTTTTATTAACATCTTTGTACTTTAGAGCATCTTCAACCCTTGACTTCAAATTGGGGATGCCAAATTTTTTTTTAAGGCTGATGTGGCATTTTAGCATCTCCAATTTGCCATCAAAACATTCTCTCCAACCTTTATGTCAAATTCTATTTATTTGACATCAAATTATCCCTCTCCAACCCTTATGTCAAAATACAAATGGTCATTTTTTGAAATTTGGCATGGAGGAGGGTGGCTGTCAAAGTTGGCATGAGAAGGCTTGCCTTCAAATCCACGTGTATTTGGCATCAAAGAAGACTGTTAGGTTGGATTGAATTTTGGTGTCAATTTTTTCCGTTAAAATGTCCACGTAGGAATTGACATCTTCTATTAGAGATGGTCTTATAATGTCAACTTTCTTTCACTTTCCAAATGACTTTCCAAATAAAGTGGAAGGGTGTTTTAGTAAATTCACATAACATAAACAAAAAGGGGAGTAACAAATAGAGGAGTAGCAAAATCAACTGCCTAAAATTTTTGTAGCGCAATATTTACATATTCTGTAGTATTTACGAATACGTGTTATTCAATTGGGTTAATTACAGATTACTCCTTAAACTATCAGTCAAGTCTGTTCTGTCAAAGTTTTTATTTTATATGTACTTATTTTTCACATTACGAGACAGGTCATCCTCTTACAATACATCAACTATAATTAAAAAAATTAGTACTTATTTGTGTTAGTGGAACACACCCTCCCTTTATCACTCTTTTTGTCATAATTTAAACGTTAAACTTTGATGTGACATGCATTCATGAATAATTTAGGATGTAGATAACCTTGTTCACCGAGATATTGATATAAAATTATTTTATAGCTCATATTTAAAGTATTTACAAATGCCAAGATCATCAAAATTAGGGTCATAGTGGGCTCTATGTAGCAAAGAAATTATAGAGAGATTCATGTTCTTTGAATTAGAAGATGTACTAAAACAAAAAAGTAAATAAGAGTTTACTAGTACATTAAGAATAAAAGTCATCTAAATTAGTTTATTAATAGAATAAGTAATATAAATTAATATACAACAATGTATAATAGGAATGAGATATTTTGGCAATAAAGTAGACAAACATGAATGTTACATCGGAGTTTAACGCTCAAATTAGGACAAAAGAGTACGTGAGTACAATAACCCTTAGCCAAATCACGTGGCTCAAAAAACTAATCTCAGGTTAATAGTAGCTGGTGGTGTTGCCATATATACTACACAATATTCTCACATCTTACCGATGTGGGATTCTTAAGTCCCACAATCTCCCCCATTTATGATGCAATATTCCCGTTGCATTGACTCAACAACCTTTCCCTAGTAATCACGATCAATGTGGCACTTAGTACATCACATCAATATGCTCATACAAAGTTCTAGAGGTGGCTCCCACCGTGTAAACCAGGGGTATGCTGTAATACTAACTGTAACAACTCGCCCCATTTGAATTGGTAAACCTTAGTTTAACCAAGTCGCTCAAAATGTTAATCTCGGGTTAATAGTAGCTGGTGGGTTGCCACATGTACTACACAATATTCCCACATCTTAGCAAATGGGACTCCTTTTTGGGGTTCTCACAATCAACTGTAATGACTCGCATCAACTGACCTGCTAACTCATAGTCTAGCCACGTGACTCAAAAGATAAACTTCAAATTATACAATAACATATTGCTACCCATTATATATCATATTTCATTACCCACATCTCTCGATGATGTGGGACTAAATGTCCAAAATGGGCTTTTTTCACATTCCTCATCAAATCTTATCATTTTTTGTGAGAAACAAAACAAGCCTTGTAATACACACATTCCTCATTGTTTCCCACTCATTTATGCAAACAAGTGGTGAGAATCCTTTCTCTATTCTTTTCTTTTCTCGCCAAATCCCTCAATCCAAAGGATTTGTAAAGCGATTCTAAATGATACATTAAGGGGGTAAGATGTATTGTTTTTTAGGTAAAGTTAAAAAATGTGATAGTTTAAGGGGGTAATATGTAAGTAACCGTCTTCAATTTCCATGATCTGAAAAGGAAAAAATTCCATCTTTTGAAGTTGATATTTCAATACTGAACATTGAACCCCACTATACGTACCGATGGGATTTATACGGATGGGAATGCGGGGCCCATTCCGGATTCCGTCCGGATGATTTGAGTCGTTCAATAGTTTTATTTTAAAAAAATAAGACTAAAATCTGAACGAAAAAATGAAAAATTGGATCAAGCACCTGCGTATATCGTATTGAGCTGATTCTAGCGGGACTCACTTGGTTTTTTTTAATTATTAAATGACTTGGATCATTCGTGCAGGATCCGGAATGAACCTCGTGTTCCCGTCGGTTGCCTTGGGACTTTTGCTGGTCCCAACAGATTACGGGCTACTGCCCTGACCCTACCCATCTTCCTCCCCCTAGCAACAGCAGGCCGGCACTACTCACATCACATGGTAGACCACGGAAACCCAGAGGGGAGGAAGAGGTGTTGGCAGCAGAGAAGTTGTAGTAATTGATGAAGTACAATTACAGAGACGGGCAATTACAGAGACGGGAGAGCTGGATTCGGGGTTATGGCCCCCAAAACAAAATGATTATTACCATCCAAAAATCATGCTCCATTTTAGATGATTATTACCATCCAAAAATCATGCTCCATTATTATTTTTATCTATCTAAACAAGCCCACCTATTCAGCACTTCCTCAAACAATGATTAAGGGAGAATTTCCCCTCAAAATTTTGTCAATAGCTTGACAAATTCTTTCCGCTAAATGAACTTTTAATTGATGTCTATAAGAAGAATGATCTGTCTCAAAATTCGTGTTCTTATGGACTTATCTAAGGTAGTATCAAATGTTTGAAACTTCTTGCACTGAGGGAGAAAATGGGAAGGCTGGTCTTCTCTCATTGTGAGGGCCCAGGCCATTATAACATTGTTCATTGCAAATACAAAAGTAATTGCTTGTTATCAAAGGATATTTGTCGTGAAAAGACAAATATAATCAAACTATGATTAATCTGATGACGTTTTATAGTTCCTTCAGTCTCATAAAATTTGGCACTTTAACTATTCAAGCCATATGAAAAAATTAACTATATTTTTTAGTCCGTAATGTTTTTTATAAACAATATGGACTTTATTTGATAGATTTTAATTTGTTCTATTAAACAAAAAGTTCAAAAAATTGTCTAAAACATTATGGATTGAAAGATATATGCAATTTAAAAATAGCACGCATTCTCAAAAATGCCAAACTTTATGAAACGGAGGGAGTAATAATTGCCGAGCATAGACGGTCCGGATTGGCCCAACACGCATGCAGTCCCCTTACGGACAGTAGGCGACCCCCACCCCCAATTCGTTTTATTGATTACCTGCACATGGGAAGGTACATAATGCATGGAGTCGATTATGGGAGGGGACCTGCGGTGGGCTTTAAACTTACAAGCCTAGACTACAAGGTCTAGTCGCCTAAAGAAAGCTCAATTCAACCATTAAACTACGCTCTTTAATGGCAACAATCCTGATAACTATAAGGCTTCTCTTAATGGATACCAGTACCAAAGCGATTATTCAGTGATCCGGAGGTCGTGATCTCCAGAACCCTTCATTACACATTGATGAGAAAGCCACGTATTTTAAAGTCTAATGTTACAGATGAAAAATTTGTACCAATGGGTACAAACTTCTTTTTGGGTCTCAAAAAAAAATGATCGGAGTCGCTCATTTTGTTTGAAATTCTTTGCTTATGGTCTCTGCAAAACATAAGCTCAATCCGGTATTGATAAGAGCATTTACGAAACATTCAAACTTTGTTCCAAAATTCAAGCTTGAATTATGAGACAAAGTTGGGACGTCTTGTAGGTGTTTTAACCGATATTCGATTGAGCTTATTTTTCGCAAGAGCCGTAAATAAAGTGTTTTAAACAAAATGAGCGGTTCCGATCATTTTTTTGATACCCAAAACAGGACAAAAATGGGATTTGTACACACTGGTACAGATCATGCACTTAATGATTTTTTCAACCAGCAACAGTCCTAACTGAAAAACCATACCTCTATTAGGAAAAAGGAAGACGAAGGTCCTACCAAAAGAAGAGAAGCCTGAATTTTTTTGCGAAGAAACGACGTTCTAGCAACTCATAGCAGGAATCCAGAAATAAATAACAGTCAAGTACACTGAAGCCGAACCTACACATCTCGGATAACGTTCAATTCACATGGTAAAATACAGGACCCTTTCAATTCACATGGTAAAATACAGGGCCCTAGCTTTCACGGTTCCGTCTCCTTCAATATGAATGGGCGGATATGTTAAACCAAAACACAACATGTCTATCTTGTAATGTAGAGCAACCGAACAGAACCAATGTCTGTCGATCCCCAATTGCAGAGTAACAAAAGAAACAAATGTCTGTCTGCATGTTACGACACTGGATCGGCGTTGTGCCATCCCTTGGTGCATGGCTCGATGGCCATGAACTCATCGAATTCCTTCACATGAATGTCGCAGCATTTCCACTGCAAAATTAAGCATGGTAAGCCACAAGTTCGAAGTACAGAAAGAGCTGTTACTGTTTACGGATTTGTGGAGAAATATATGGAGGGAGATAAAAAGATAAAAGTAATACTCCTATGTAGCGAAGAAGCAACATTTTAAATTTTAAATTATTTGGTACAACATGAATATCTCCACAACACCATAAATCAAACGCAGCATTAGTACAGTGAGAAACGTAAACAAAATATAACATAGGCAAAGATCTCACCCCTCTCATCCGGTCATGGAAGACTGCAGGCCCAGGATGGTAACTACAAGCAGTATCATGATTATCCTTCTCTTTGAAAGTTTTACCACATCCCTGATTCTTACAGATTTGGGGCTGGTTTATATCTACTATCTTCTTCCCTGGAGCAGGAAGGCCTTCCCGTCCACCCTTATTTATTTCGGCACTGGTAAGTGGCGTTGCACTTGGTGGGTTTGGGTTCATCACTTTGACTTGAGGACCTAACGAAATAATAAATAACTAAATGAACAGATAAAGCTTTGTGCATGTAAAGAGAATCAAGAAAAGGTAGTGTATCCAAGTTGCATTACTTGGTGCTAAGTTGTAGCAGCCCGCCAGCCCCAATAAGTTTAATTTTACACTTCCAGGGAATGAGCAGAGCATAGAAAACACTTCATTTTCGTGGTAAACCAGTTCAATAAAAAACAAAATATTCAAACTTTGCCATTTCATTATATCCAGCAAGGTGCGGAACCAGAATTTTTGTTTCCAGGGGCCCAAAACTGTATAAACAGAATCTTACCTCTTGAGGAGAGTAATAAGAATTGTGGGGACACAAGCAGGGCAGATTTTGCAGGAAAATATAGTTTCCAGAGGATTCGATGTCATCTACAATCTGTTCCTGCCACTTATTAGATTTGATATGACTACATTCCAGACATAAAAATCAACACTTCAGGATTTAGAAAAGGTTATACGTCGTCATTTTTATTGTGGCTCGTAATTGATGAGTCCAAATTTTGTGCGGCAATGCCTTGGTACCATTTCATGTAAAACTGGCTTCACCTTAAAAGATGAATCAGATGCTTAATTATAGCAAAGTCAACTGGAATCTTCACACTCATGAGTCATGAACCATCTTAGCTAGAACATCTTCCTCTGGTAAACCAGAGAACACTGTCAAAACTTCCCGATGATAAAAAAAATGTGAATGAGAAGAATACCATGTTCCGAGCAAAAGAATCCCTGACGGCACCTAGGGCAAGCATCCTTCGATGATGCATTAGTTGCAGGAACTGCTACTGGAGATGGTTTGGGAGCAGCAGCTGGCTTTGGTGGCACTGGTTTTTCAATTGTGTGTTTACCTACCTTACATCTGCATGGGAAAAATAGACAAATGAAAAAATAAATAAGAAACACCTGAGCAACTGATGGTGACATAAGCGCGGCTACATAATCAATTAAAGGAACTTCCAAAATTTAATATTTGTTAGTTCCTTGCAGAGGCAAGACACTCTATGTTTACCAGGCATGATTCTTGACCTTTAACAAGACATTTTTAACAGAGTTTAGCAAAAATTTTGCTCGGAGGCTGGATCGAGAATCATATGTTCCTTTTCATCATTTTCGCAATTTCAACCTATAAGCAATGGGGTATCATAATAGAAACAGACCAATGCATTCTCAAAGAATTGTTGAGCATCTGCTGGATCGAGAATCATTTGATCCTTTTCATCATTTCCACGATTTCAACCTATAAGCAATGAGGTACCTATAATATAACCAAACCAATGCATTCTCAAAGAATCGTTGAGCATGTTAAGGAACAGTTCCAACAAATAATCACACCGACAAACTCACCTATAAGCTTTGAAATCGTATCATCTAGAAAATCCAAGATGTTCAACGCACTCCTAATGAAGCACCCACTATCAAGTAGGGTGCCAATGGATCGGATTCTGATCTTAGTCAGGGGAATTAGGCAACGTTTTGTGATCTGTTGACCAATATTTTGGGCAGAGTGGATCTGCCTATGCAATGAGCTGGATGTGGTTGATCCAATCCGTTAATAATCCCATAACAACAATAGTAGCAGATACTATCTCATGGTAAGCAAATAAGAGTATTAAAAAAAGACGCCAAGGGGTCATCACCCAAATACAGCAAAAAGGGAAGATGCTTCCAAAAGTACAGCTTATAGAACTTCCTCATCGTGTAACCCTGGTCATACAATCAACTAGCAATAAAGCAGAAAGAAAAAAGTTGTCTTCTAGCCAAAAAAGGGGAGAACCTAAATAAAACCAACTTAAGCATGTGTGCAGACAGACTTTGTATGTGGAGAAATCTTGATCATCATTAATAAGGCAAGAGTCTGGGCATGATCAGAGCTCAAGGAGTAAGGTTTAACAATACAAACTGAAATTTGAATTAGGTTTCTCACTCTAGATCCCCCACTCACAATTACTAATAATGGTTGAACTAGGAATTCAAATGTATGTTATAATTTCCTCAACGAATGGTGAGTGGTTGCTGCCAACGTTGACAAAAATTGCAGTATCTATTTGACCCAACTCTTGAGGGATGCTTTGGTTTCAGCATTGCAAATCATCGCTGGGCATACGATGGCAACCAAAAACATATAGGGACTAGAGCGAGGAATCTTGAGGATCTAAATCTGGAAAAATGCAACAACATTGTAGTTATGGTCAATTAAAGGTTACTTAAGTGCTTATGAACTAGAGAATCCGATTCCCTATCCTTGTCTTGAATATATATCTTGTGAGGAATAATCCGACCCAGGGGTGCCTTTTAAATTCCTCAGAAACCGAATCAGTCCAAAAAAGTTGCAGATGGCAAAAAAACACACAAATTCTGCATATAACATGGAGAGCTGTTGGTCACAAGAATAAATTAGATCTCAAATACAGAAACTGACATGTATCAGGGGAAAGTAAGCCCAGTGAATGCCATTCAAAGATAGTAAATGATCCAAATGCTACATAATCAGAACATAAATCAACAGTAATAATTGATAATTTGATACTATACAACAGCACTGTAAGTCAGGAAAACGTTCCGCCTTTTGGGTTCAGTCCACTGTCTACTCTGGGCACGTCAATTTTCTGATCCAAAGCCGGGACTCAGATACAGAAACTGCTTAAAAAATATCTTAAAACAACTTACTGAGAGAAAATACCCTGGAATTTCGAGAAACAAGCTGAAATCATGACTTCTTTTCTTGCAACAACTCCACTCTTTCATCCCGTCATGAAATATAGGCTAGCGAAAGTGTGCAAAATTAGGAATTTGCAGAACAATGAGAAGCAATGAAGTAATCACACTGGTAGACATAATGAAAGCAATTTAGAAACTAAATAACCAACGAAAATTGACTTACTCCCTGATGAAATGTAAGTGCCCGCACCCGCCACCCGGTTAATTGACGCCAAAGCATGAAAAACAAACTCAATCAGCAAAATGACATATACTATATCACACTTGACAAACCAATATGCATGGTCATTCATGCAATACTCCAGTGGGAAAAGAAAATACACATATTCCGTTGAGGGTGTATAAGAGACAAAGGAAAGTAGAGAGCATGACACTAATTACATCAAATTCACATGTAATATGAGCTTCTTCTACAACTCTTAACAATATAAGTGAGAACATGGTCAACACCATTTCAACATCCTGTGAATACGCAAAATCAGTTATGAAACTATGAAAATTGTCTCTCCATGACTATCCCTTCTCAAAACACCTCCTGACCAACTTCTTTGAGCCCAATCAGAAGAGGAAGGCAAAATTCCAAACGTAGGAAATCTAACTGCCAACCTCAACGAGTTTCTTTGAAGTAATACAGTTAACCTTTTACGAGTTTTTTGAAAATTTTCTGCATAAATCAATCTTATTGCTGACTAAAAACTGCTACCAATCTCTTGAACAAAATTGACAGGAATTGGTTTATTTACAAACTTCTTCTTCAACAAGTGCAGTGATCATTATCAGTTCATGAAGAAAAGTTATTCTTTCTTGATCACTGAGTAAATAGCTACTCCTTTAGACAAGCCGAACTAATCAACACCTATGGCAAACTACTCTACTCCTCGCTCTGAATAGAAGAATGACTCCTAGCACTAGCAGACGGCATTGAAGTCATGTCTTGATAATTTAGGCTATTTAGCGCTATTGTCAATACCTTTTATGATGCATTGCTACCGACTTTTCTTTTCTTTTTTTCCCTTCTTTAGAGTGTTCCATTTGAAAAGTATGGATTATTGAAAACAATAAGACATGGATACAACATTGACAACAAAAAATCATGCAGCCTATCTCATGGGTTCAGGGGCCTGATCTAGCTTGGCCCCTCAAGCAAATAAAGCCGAGATAAAGCTCTAAGTCATCAGGGGAAGTCATCATTGGTTGTTATCTAGCAAATGAAGCAAGAGCAAGCAACCCTAAGAATTGGATTTTCACTGCTTTAGCTTGTTTTGAGATTAATTTGTTCCTTTTGGGAATCTCTATACATTCTGTTTTAGAAACCCTCAATCTTTAACGCTTGTTGAATGCAATGACGAATTTTATCCAAAATACATTGTGCACAGACGCTATCATTTAAAGTTACCGTGAGTACATACATCTAAACACAATTAACCACAGATCAAATATTTACAGCAAGAAATAGGGAGTTTTATGATCCAAATGAATGCAAAAGAGTTTTACTCTGAAGCATTAACTCGCCTTAGTTATTGGTTAGTAATCAATAAGTACGTCTAGCTCAAGTCCACTGTATGCAGGATCCTAATTTCTTTGATTTCCTTTTTTGCTGATCCTCACCTGGTCTTCCTACCAATCTCACATAAGCTTTTGCGTAGAGTGCCCAAAGGATTTTCGCTTTTTGGAGCAAATCAAATGGATCCAAAATTCCCAATGCAGCAAGCTATTTCACACTATTGATGCACGGAGGACAGTGTAAACTACTCCTTCCGTCCCTAAATAAGTGTCCGGCGCGCAAACCTAGGCCTTTAAAAATATGCATTTGTTTCGTTAAAAAAATTAATTTTTTTCCACAAAGAATAGATAGCAGACAATGTGCAAGACAACCAAGGGTTGGCCTAGTGGCCAAAACAGTGAAACTTAGGGTGGTTTGCTCCGGTCTTCGGTTTAAAATCTCTTAGGTGCCATCAACTCATTTGGGCTGGTCCATACAGAGCTTTACTCTCACTTAATGGGACCCCAGTAAGTGAGCAGCTCATTTGGGCCGGTTCATACAGAGCTTTGCTCTCACTTAATGGGACCCGTAAGTGAGTGGTGGAATTGATCCTGAATTTGTGGAAGTGTGCGTGAGCTAGCTACGAGGGAAAAAAATTGTGCCAAGATCTCAGCAACGTGCATTTAATTACGAGTTAGAAAAGCAACGCCAATCAAGGGTAATAGGAAAACATAGTAACAAGTTGGAACTATGAATTAGGCAAACAAAATTAAGAGGAAGAAGGCACAGACAGATTCGTGATACGTGCATGAATCTTCGGGATTATCGTCCTCCGTGAACATGGCGTTGCATCCGATTCTCTGGCACCGAACCGTTCCCACCACCTCCATCCTCTCTCTCTGAAGACGACGAAGTTCGAAGTCTTTCGCCTCAGTAACTACAAAGCGCAGTAATCAATCAATTCTTCGGTTAATAGCAATGGTCCCAATGATTCTCGATCAGCATTGGATTCTTCCTTGAGAAGTTCTCGCTCTATCTTAGATTCCCTCGTGAAATCTGGACCGCTTATCTCTGTCGCCCGGGCATAGAACTTACGAGAAGGAGGAGAGAGGAGGTATTTCTACAGAAATTTCCCTTGCTCGGTCGGGCTTTAGTTTCGAGCCCAGGCCCATTTCCGAAGCCACGGGCCTGATTTGGGCTTGGGTCACGGTTCCTGAAAAATACGGGCCTACCTCGAGCCCAAAGAGCCGCACTGGAAGTATAATTTTCTCCTCTTTTTTCACGACATCAAGTAGGGATCATGGCGTCTTTCATAAAAAAAAAAAGAAAAGAAAGAAAAGGAAAGAAAAAAGAGTAGGGAGGTTAATGTCGCCCGAACCGATGGTTGTCCGAACCCTACAGCCCCGATTTTTTCAATTTATAACCGACTTTTAAACCGTGGTTTAGGTTTTTGATTTAGAAAAACAAGCCGATCTGATTCCGGTTTCGGTTTAATTTGATAATTGCACCGGAAACCAAACAGAATCGTAATCGAACCGAAAGATAATCATGTAAATACCCCTATCCATTCTTGTAAACTTTTTTTTTCTTCTTCGTTTTTTTATGTTTTGTTCATCTTTTCTGAATTTTTGTTAAATTTGCGTTATATTTTTCTGATTAATTATCCGTCTCGACAAGAAAATTTTAAAAAGTACAAAATTATAACCAAAACTCAAAAAAAAATCCATGTAAGACGAAAAAAATATTAAACAACTGCTTTTTGTTTAAAATGTCGTTTTATAAGGACTTTTTTTTGTCTACATCGGCCCATATTTTTTATATTTTTCTAAATTCTGTCGTTGAGACGAATGATTAATCGCAAAAGTTACGAAAGAAAAAGTTCAACAAAAGTTATGAAAAGAAAAAGAAAAACCAAAAAAAAAAAATTAGACAAAAAATTTACAAGAATGCACCTGATATTCACCCACATGTATTACTTTAGTGTTGGTTGTGTTTGTTTTTTTTTGATCCACTAGTGTCGGTTGTGTTGGATAATGGATATTTGTCTTTGAACCTATGGCATACTATTTTGTTATTGGATATTTTAGTTTCGTTGACTCTATTAAAAATGTTGAAAAATCGAACCGAATTAGTATATGTGGTTTTGCTTATGATTACGTCTTTTAGATAAATAAATAAATAAATAAAAATTGCCGGGTTTGGCCTTAAGAATTTGTTTCAATTTTAGTCTCGATTTTTGTTTTATCAATAACCGAGCTGAATCACATAGTTAGTTGAATAAACAATTATTTTTATATTAGGGCGCACACACAATACACTAGATAGAATATGTGTGGGCCCTACTAAAAGACGTGAATGTATGTGTAAAATGTGTGTAGTGTTTGTAGTCGAATAAAGAGCAGTAATTGGTTAAATAAATAAAACGGAGTATCTATTTATGACGTCATTACCCCTGATATAGTCAGAAGGGAGAGAAGCGTGTGGCCTCCACAATTTCAGATTTTGTTTTTTGGAAGGGAGGGAAGATTTTCGATGGCGTCGATGTTGAGTATGGCGGTGGGTGCTGGCTTCTCGTACGGCGGATTGGGGCTGAGGCCGAGCAGGGCCGGAACCCAGCCGAGGCCGAGGAGTGCGGCGGCGGTGGTGAGAGCGGAGGCTATAAATCCAGAGATCAGGAAATCAGAAGCGAAAGTAGTTGACTCTGTTGTCGTCACTGAACTCTCCAAGCCCCTCACCGCTTACTGCAGGTTCGGCTTCCAAATCCCAACTCCCTCTCCTATTTCTCCTTCCTGTCCATATACTACTTTTTACCTTTGCTTTACTCAGTACTAATTGGTAGTAGCACTGAAATCTGTTGAATTACATATCCTGGGATATTGGTTTGGTGGTTGTAGAGTTATATACGTTGATTTGTGGATTCCTTGTGTCTTTATTTTTGAGGATTTTATTAGTTCCCTTATCTGACCATGGACTTGCCTCGGTAGAGAACTCTCTGATAAGATCCTCATTCCCAAGTTCACTGGTTGAGGCCGTTAAGCAAATCCGTAACCAAATAGGGAAAGCATTTAAATAGGGGCATAACGGGAATAGAAACAGTCAATCGGTAGAAGGCAAGCAACTCTTGTAAGAGGTCTTCCAGGTCGAGCTGTCTGAGGGGTCCATACATCCAAAAGACTCAACACGAAACATAGAAGACTCCCCAACCTGCAGTACCAAAATAAGTCCCGCAGCCGAGGTTTTTTTTCTTTGGCAAAAGTCAGCTTTGTCTGTTGTAATTAATGAGGTTTGAACCTCCGTCAATTATTATAAAAAATGTTAGGAAAGATATTACAAGAAATGTTCCAATTCAAGCATAAACGTTGATTAATGGAAGGTCTTTTAACATTCTTACAAGAACTGATGGACCTCATATCAGCAACAACTTTCTGTATCACAACTTCCACTCCTTCCCCTTTCAACTGAAAAACCATGAAATTTCTTTCCCTCGGTAGATGGTACAGAGTGGCAGCTAGAGACGACCTATATAGGGTATGCATCATACCCTTTCCCTGTCTATTCTGATCAATCCATTCCAATTCCTGCAACAAATTGCCAGGGGTTCTTTACGATGGACTTTTATTTTCCAACAACTGTCCTGCTATTCTTTTCAAGGAATCTGATAATGCCATTTCCATTCAATCTCCTTAATTGATTAATAGTCTCAGGGCCACATGGATGATTACAGGCAGCAAAACGTTAGATTACTGACTTCTTGAAAGTTTATGATATTACGAACTCTACCCAACGATAGATATCATCCAAACCCACCTTGTATACGGAGAGAATTAGATTCACTTGAACAGGATGCGCAAACGCTGTTAGTATAGAGTGCACAGTCTGAATAATGAATACCAATTTGAACTAGCTCAGATTGAAATGGACCCAACAAGTTTAACCTGTTAGAAGATTGAAACAACGATGGCCTTGTTCGCTACGACTCACTTGGCTGAAACATGATCATGTGTGTGTGGAAGGTTAAAGCATCCACTCCATTGCTTCAAGTTCAGGATAATTATTACTCCCTCCATCCCGATTTGTTTGTCCCTTTTCACCATTTGGGACCTCTTACAAAATTGTCTATATGTTTTAATTTATAATGTTTTTTATATGCAATATGGATCTTGTTTGATAGATCTCAATTAGATCTAAAATATAATGTTTTCTAAATTATGTAAAACATTATAGATTGTGAAATATGAACAATTTTTTAAAAGGCACGTATGTCAAAATTGGACAAACAAATTGGGACGGAGGGAGTATGTTATTTTGTGGATATAACCTATAAATGGAGGTTACTTCAAACACACTGGTGCGAGTGCGAACTCCCATGTTTTATGAATTCTACCAGCACATGTTTTAGAGTACTGCTATGAGTACCGACGGTTTCCGTAGGGAAACCGTACCGACGGCCTTGCCGGGCCGTCTCCGGCCACCAGACGGCAGATCCAAGCCGTTCAAAAATTCTAAAAAAAAAAACCGAGGGGCCCCGCGCGATAATAAACGGCATACGATGTGTGTAGGGTGGTTGGATCAAGCACCCTACACACATTGGATGCTGTTGATTCCCGCGGAGGGCCTCTCGGTTTTTTTTTATAGAATTTTTGAAAGGCTCGGATCGGCTGTCCGACGGCCGGAGATGGCTCGGCCGTCGGTACGGTTTCCGTAGGGAAACCGTCGGTACCTATATCATTTTCGCATGTTTTAAGTTGTAAAAAATACCAACAATGTGTATCAAGCTAAGACAGAATACCTCTATAAGGGGCAAAAGTAGAGTCCCACGAAATTATGTGTCTTTTGCAAAATTTTAGTTTGTTCACTGGATTAAATATCATTGTGGTTGTAAAAACAAGTCCTTTGAGTTTGTTTCACTTATGTGGACTTATCGGTGAAGGTGTTGGAGGTCTGGGACTTTCCCTTTGTGTGATGGAAGCCATGTGAAGCACAACAAAGCTACCGGAGATAACGTTGGACCTTTACTCTTGAAGAAGGAGTAGCAATAATAGTAAACCTTTGTTTGTTTTGTACTCCTTGATCTTAATTTGAACTCATGATGGAACATACCTCCTGAATGATGTTTGACTAGATATGTTTCTAGTACTTGCATGAATTTGTATGAGCTCCTGGGTAGCTATTACTGAACCCCAAGTTCTTCCACCTATGTGTGAATGTGGAATGCAAATTTTGTGTTGTGTTTGAATGAATCTGTGCATAGCAAGACACTAGCTCTTTTGCTTACCTTTCGGGTTGGGGGTTGGGGGGATATTCCTGAGACAGGTCTTGGTTATTGGTATCTGTTGTCCATATAATTGCTGTTGAACTTCAAGGTCATAGAGTCACTAAAGCAAAATGTGTATCCGAGATATTGGTTGTGAAGGAAAGCTTGGCAAAATCCAAATCAATGGCTATTTTGATATGTGTGTTTCTTTGTTGAAATCCCACACAGGAAATTCATGCTGAGTGACTATAGTTTTAGGTTTTGTGGTATGGAGGATGTGGTGTGTGATATGCTTTACTACCCAAAATCCTGTTGAGGAGTGCATTATTATCTATTAGCTCCTCAAAGGTAGTTATCGATGTTGTGAGCTTGTGATCATTTAGCTTGTCATGAAGATAGAGCACTAGAACGGCCTGAAGTTGAACGTATGGGAGATGACTGAATTCCAGACTCCAGCATTTAGACGACGTCGTTTGTTCTGGAATTTTGTTTGTAGCAACCTAAGCAAGAACAATGTTTATTCGGGTCGTACCTAGTTTTTTTTTGTGGCTTAGTGTATGAACACGATGGATAGACCCTGGTGTTTTTGGTAGCTCTTGCTAGGAGAACGGAGAGCTGCTCACTTTTATGGATCATAATGTGGTGAAAGTCTGCATCAAGAGAAGAGTTGAGGGAGAAGAGTGAGGAGAACTGAAAATTTCGGATGCCAATACACTGAATTGGGTCGAGAAAGTGTTACGGATGCTTTTGATTACAGTGTTGAAGGGGGTGTTGAGACGGTTCAAGGAACAACCACAGGGAGGCTAATGCCTTACTCGGTCGTGGGTTTGGAAAAATTTTAAGTTTGGTTTTTGGTAGAGGTGTCAAATGGGCGGGTTTGGGTCTAAATGGGTAAGTTGCAAGTGGGTTGGGTCTTTAATGGGTCATTAATGGGTCATTGACCCATACTGTATACCGAAATGACTAAAATGCATATGTACACTATAAATTTAAAGGACTAAAATACCATGTACACTAAGATTATCATACTATCCCTCTACTACAAAAATGACCAAATTACCCCTTATACTTAATTACCATATTGGTCGCTCTTAATTACCAAATCGTATCGTATCTAAGTGGCTTATTTTTTGTCTTTATTCAAATATTTTTCGCATTTGTTAGTTTTTCGTCAAATTTTTAAGGATTATTGTTTTGTCAGAAAGAGAAGAATCTAAAAAGTAAAAAATTATGATCGAAATCCATATTTTTTTGAATAAAGACGAAAAAATTGGCTTATTTTTGTCTTCATTCAAAAAATTTAGGTTTCGATCATAATTTTTTACTTTTTAGATTCTTCTTGTCATATCGAAGCAATAATCCAAAAAAAAATTAACGAAAAACAAAGAAATGCAAAAAAAATTGAATAAGGACAAAAAAAATAAGCCACGAACAAGTCAGCTTTCCATTCCTAAGTTGAATTTTCCATTCGATCAGAATCAAAACAAATCCGTTGCGAGATGTATATATCTTTTTTTTGTATTTATTCAATTTTTTTTCGTATTTGATACTGTTGCATCAAACAATAGTGATTGGTCTCGTCAAGAAAAATCGAAAAAGAAAAAAATTATAATTGAAACTCATAATTTTTTTTCAAAAAGACAAGAATAAGTAAAATTTTTTTGTCTTATTGACTTATTTTTATCTTTATTCAAAAAATTATAAGTTTCGATCAAATTTTTTTACTTTTCCAATTCTTCTCGTCAAAACAAATCAATAAGTCACAAAAGTTTGATGCAAAACAAAAAAATGCAAAAAAATTTGAAAAATGACAAAAATAAGTCACTTAACTTTTTAATCCAAACCCTATGCAGGACTACCATAAGAGAAACTTATTCACGGCGGAGCGCAATTTCATTAGTCCATTCGGGCAATCGATGGATGAGATGTGTTTTCAATTTTGACTGGTCAAAATAATTATTACTGGTCACAATTGGTTTTTAATTCGTATCGTTCAAAACATTTTTGGACACGTGTAATTTATAGCACAGAAGAATTGAGAGAGAGAGAGAGAGAGAGAGAGAGAGAGAGTTACCGAGTCGGGAATTTCATTCCCAGTGAAATCTGGTAAAGAAAAGGGTTGGGTCATTTAAGTTGACCCAATTGATGCCCAATTAAGACCCAACTAACAATGAGTTAGTTGGGTTTGGACCCATTCTTACCCAACTAATAAATGGGTTGGGTTGGGTCTATTTTTTAGTTGATGGGTCTGGATTTGTTAATGGGTTTGGGTTCAATTTGTCACCCCTAGTTTTTGGGTAATGAGTGAGGAGAAAAAATAGGGTAATAATTTTGAATATGGTTAATGAGCGGAGAGAGATAGAGGGAGAAATGAGATTAATGATTAGATATGAGAATAATGAATAGAGAGAAAAATAAAAAATAATATTTAAAAATATATGCAATGAGTGGATTTGGATTTAAATTTTTTTTCTAAACCCACGACCGAACAAAGGCTAAGCATCCAAAGGTTCAAAGTGGTAAATGGTAATAGTATGGTCTAGTTCTAATAAGGGGAAATTATAGTTAACCCCCTTGAACTATCATTTGGTGGCACTTTGCCCCCTTAACTTTAAATTTTAACACTTAACCTCCTTGAGTTATTAATAATTGGAATCCCTTTAACTCTGTTACCAGATTTGATGAAGTTACCTAATCACCTTTTACCTAAAATCCGTATGTTTACATGTACATATAAACAATATACAAATACATATACATATACATGCATCTAATGGGAGCCAAATTTTTCCACGACAAAACCCCCATCCCCCAATCTTACCCCATCCTCGACAGCCTCCTCTACTTCCCCCGCAATCGCCGACCCATCCATCACTACCAAGTCAAACGGCGTCCTCGATCTCTCCCCAACATCTTCACCGTCGAACCCACCATTGTCGACCACCTACTCCGTTTCAACTTCTCCAACATATAGATGCACATCAAAAAGTGATTAGAAGGCACCGCTTCGCGAAATCGGGCCGACGTTCGTCTAAAAACCCCCACGCCATCATCCACTCCACCCACCCACCCCTCTCTTTCAAACTCTCAGTTTCTCTCTTTAGATTTTGTGCACAATGAGTGTTAAGCTCGAGTCCTTGGCTCTTAAAAGCCCTAACCCTAGCTCGAGTCTTCTCTTCTCCAACAGAGCAACGGCGTTGCAATCTATTCTTTGACCTCACATCAAAAATTCCGGTACTAATTCTGGGCATCCAAACAACCGCCGTCGTCCCCTCGTCACCGAAGTCTGGCAGTCAATCGATGGTCGTTGAAGCGTTCGAGGCCTGTGAGAAGTCTATAGTGAAGCTAATCGAAGCCTAATTTGTTGACGTTGAAATCGTCGATGAAAATTATGTTCATAGAAATCTGATGGCTCTGAACACCATCCTTTCCCAGCCCCAGACCTGTACATACATCTTCTCCTCTTCCAAATCGTTGCCCCTCTGTCTCCTAAAAAATTCGAGGTAGTGGCGGTGCTATTGCAGAGTTCGTCGGAGAAAATGGTTCAGAGAGGGATTTGAATTGAGAAGATGGGTAGGAGAGAGAGAAGAATTTGTGTTTGGCTGTGTTGTTTCATTCAAGGAGGGCAGTATTGTACTTTGCTTTCAAATTTGACGGCAAGTGGGAATTTTCCATCCTAAGCCCTAACGGAGGGCAGACAGAAGGTCTATATTGAAGTCAAATAATGGTTCAAAGAGGTTAAGTGTTGAAGTTTAAAGTTAAAGGGGGCAAAGTGCCACCGGATGATATTTCAAGGGGGTTAACTATAATTTCCCCTTCTAATAACCCCTTTTTTCACAATCAGTCACATAGGATATGCCCAACTCTCGAGGAGTTGGAAGCCGCGGTCAAGGAGTTGTGTTGGCCCAAAACGAGGTTCTCTTTCCGCACCTCCCTGACACACCCCTCCCCTCCGGACCCCACCACCTTTCCCCCTGCCCCTCCCCCGTTTTATGTCCTTTTTTTTTTTTTTTACTTGTACTATTTTTTTAAAAAGACTTTAATTACTGGTTTTTTTTTTATATACTTTTACTAGTTTTTTCTTTGTTTTACTTTTAAAAGACTTTAATTACTGTTTTAGGTTTTTTTAAAACTTTTACTAGTTTTTTTTTTGTTGAAGATAAGAAAATAAAAAGGAAATCTGAATAAGAGGTTAGAAATAAAATAAATAAAAGATATAAATAAATACAAAATTAATAAATTCAACAACATAAAAGAATTATAAAATTTAAAAAAAATAAATTTACTCACGTATACAATACTAGTGCTTGTCCGTACCTACGGCATTACGTACCCCGATAGTGCAGTAGGTACGGGCATTTTTGTAATATATTTTTATTTTTTTATGCCAACGCTAGAAGCCGAGCAGTGGGTAAAACGAACCGATGGCATTTTGTAATATATTTGTAAGAGTGTGGGTGTTTTTTTAAGAGAGTTGTAGAGCACACATCAGTCATTGGATCAAATGAATCTCAGCCTTCTTTCAACTTATGTTTGTGTGGTCCCCACATCATTGTGTTTTATTAGGTAGATTAAATAATTAAAAAAACATATAAAGAGTAAAATATATAAATAAAAAGACCTAAATAAATAGATAAATGAATAATTAATTAAATAACGTAAATGGATTAAGAAATTAAATAAAAAGAAAAATTATGTAAAAATAAATAAGTGTTCCAATTTTCAATTCGTTTGAATCGGTGCAAAGATCTTATTTTTTTTATCATTTCATCATAAATGGTCATAATGAATTTTTGGCTCTAAGACCTTTCAATGAGCATCTTAAGAGAGACCTGAAACTTAATAAGGCCCCGTTCCAGAACATCTTTTTAAAAAATAAGTACTTATTTCACATTTTCAAACTCAAAAATAATGTAAATGAAAAATAATTTTTTAATTTTTTTCGCACGTATTAAATATCTCAATAAGATCTATCAAACAAGATCCATATTGATACGAAAATAATTTGCGTAAACACATTATTTTTGAACTTGAAATTGCCTTCTTAAAAAATAAGGACTTATTTTCCTTTCCGGAACGGGGCCTAAAGAGCCTTAGGGTGCTCGTTGAAATACCTTAGAGTCAAAAATTCATTATGACCATTGAAGATAAAATGATAAAAAAAAAAAAAAGATCTTTGCACTGATTCAACCAAATTGAAAATCAGAACACGTAAATAATATTAAATAAATAAAAATGAAAAAAAGGAGTATAAAGATTATTTAGTAGTTAGTACTTCAATAACAGAGAAATATGAGAAAATGGGTTGGGGTATTTCCGGAAAGGGGGGAGTGGGGCCGGGAGGGGTGTGTGTCGGGGGGGGGGGGGGGGGGGGGGGTGTTGCGAGAAGAGAATTTACTCGTTCGAGTCTTGCCCCTAGTTATTAGTAGTAGGCTGCTAGTAGTCGTCTTCAACACTTTCCCCCCAAGTCATTCGCAAACAATGTTGGTGGACCTGGAATGTTTCTAGTTGGCTGAGGCCGAGCACATCTCACTACTGTACTCGGGGAACAAGACAACCAAGCTTGTAAAAATCCGAATTCCCGGAAAAGAATTCAAAAGGAAAATTTGAAACATGTTATGGAACCTGGACACAAGCTTAATCTAGAATGGTGTTACGTACTATTGTATGTTCAAGTGGCAACAAGAATGAGCTGTAAACTCTGACATTTTGAATTTAAAACTTGGCAACATCTTGGTGTAAGGAAAATTACAATGCATTCGGCAAATCCAGATAAGAAATTTCATTACAACCGATAAGATGAAATACAAATTACAGAATTCGAGAACCGATACAAAATATGAGCAAACTATAATAGCAATACAAAAATCCAACCGAAACCTGTGTTACACGTAGTATCCTTAGAACAGATTCGCCACCTACCAGAGGGTGTTGAGGTTTATCGGCGTTTGCCTTCCAATAGTTATCCAGCTAGGACCACTACTCACGGAACACCACCGTGAGTAGCCTTGGCGAACTGAACTTGAGTCTGCCTCCCGCTCACACAAGAACGACTCTCAAGAAAAGTAATACGGAACTTGGAATTGGTGTGTTGATCCAGAAAACGTTAATACATACTTGTACACATCAAGATGACTCTTGAGTTGTAAGGAGGAATCAATACGAGAAACCCCCAAAATGAATGCTGCCATAATTCAGTAGTCGCAAGGTAATTAAGTTAATTAACGCAATGTCCAGCTTTGTTGAATCGTAGGAGGCCTTTCAGTTGCCTCGGGAGACCCTTCGAATTTCCTCCAAATTCATTTACCATAAGCTGGAAACTTTTCAACACTTGGGACAGGGCCGCAAGAAAGAAATCTCTTATGAATTCCCTAGCCTCGGCGTACATGCCATGTCTTTGAATGGATCGGAAAGGGGAATAGCCGAGATACGGATAAGTTGGTCCAGATACCCCTCACCGTCGAACCCAAAAAATTTAGAGTATTCACTGGGAACTTTACCCCAGTTATTTAACCAAAAATATATATAAAAATAACCACAGTTATTTGGCCATTATGTAGCTACTTGTGACAAGGATCCAGGGATCCCATAGGGAGGACTGTCCTAAAGGGGTTATAGTGCAACGCACAGTCGTTGATCTCATTAATCAACAATTTAGATTAAAAATTAATTATGACCGGTAATAAATTATTCTTACGGGTCATAATTAAAAATCATATCTCAACCATTCATTGTCAAGATCGATGACCCGTATGCGCTCTACAAGGTGCCTTGCAAGGTCTTGCACTTCAGGATTTTCCAATCTCTTGTGACAATGAGCCATGTGCATACACATGGTGGTTGTCAAACCTAATCGAGGAAGTGAAATATTGGGACCAAATTTATTTTTAACGTAATAATTACATGCTTTGTGGTCCGTCCGTGATGTGCGCCTAAACTGCATTGAAACGGAAGGTGGACAAAGACTGACCGTGTTCACAAATAGCCATGGGAATTGAAAGATGATTGTAGAATTGTAAGCATACAATTTTTATTTATATCCAATGGAATAGAAAAAGTCCTCCCACCACTTAAAACTCGACCCGAAGGCCTTTCTTTACAGTGATTCTATAACTGAATTTTAATAATAGTTGGTCAACATTACTGAATTTCTACGCTGCCTCATAGACGTATGGATTGTTGGTCACAAGTCTCACATCGCTTGGTGGATGCAAAGTTTAGTGTCTCCTAAGAAAATGTAATAAACCACGATCCTATCTCGTACCAATATCTTTTAAAGTCGTGAAGCCCTTAAAATCCGTTGAAACTTTTCGGTTAAGCGTATCCGTCATGTAGCAAAAGAATGGGTGACCTACTGCGGAAATCCGGTGGGTCGTTAACTTAAATTTACCTACTCCTGCAGCGTTCTAATATAGTATATCTATCCAGCTTTAATTATGTGGTCTTGCGAAATTGTCAAAAGAATCTACCTGCATCGCACAAAGGACGATAGTGGTTAGGTTTAGTTTAATCCCCCCTTTGTTTGATTGCCTACTGGCTACTACTCAGTATTAGTAGTATCTCTTTATTGATTGGGTCACTTTATCTTTTATTCCCACTCAAATTAATAAATCCAACCAACATCTTTAGGTTCTACTTAAATGATACTTCTCCATCACGTATCCCAAGCACGAAGCATCCCACCTATAGTTGTCACTTAATTGGCTAGCTGCATTTCTAGCTAGCTTCTAGCGGCACTTTTTTCCCCCCTTTATTCCAAATTATGAACCATCTCTATCCTTTCTTTTTTTGCCTTTTACTGTATTCAGGGGTGTTTTCGGTAAGTAGAGAATAACTTAAGAATCACTTGTTGTTATTGAAAAATGTCAAGTCATTTTTACTACTAATTAATAAGTTCTTGAAAAATTTTAAATTTGTTGAGGAAAAGAGTTGTTGAAAAATGTGAAATTATTTTCACTAACCAATAAGTTATAGATGACATGCAAAACTTGTTGCTTAATATGAACAACAAGCTAAAATACCATAACTTGCTGTCCAAAATTGTTAGTGAAAACATAGCATCAGTTTGTTGTATAAATAATTACCCATGTGTTGCAAGAACCAGAAAAATACACCACCATTTTATGTAAAAGAGCAATGCGACATCCCCCCTCTCAGCCTGAGTGAGCGCTAGTTCGCCGCCAGTGAGATTTGTCACGTATCAAATTACAGCTGAAGCTGACAAAGAAACAAAGGGAACCTAACGAGTAATTCAGTAGTTTTGGGCATTGCCACGCAGGCTCCATTTGTTTCGAATATAAAATGTTTTTTATGTAAAATATTTTTTTAAAATATAAATTTCAAATTTTTATTAGTTGACTCTTGAAAATATTTTTAGAAATCAACAAAATAGTGTAGAGAGAGGGGGGCTTAAACGGTGAAAAGATTTGAGAATATTGGAATTGAACGTGGGTCAGAACTGACGATCGAGGAAACTGAGCCGTGGGAATTGTAGTAGAAGACAATGACTTCATTTTGGAAAATAACTTACGGAAGATTTAAGGATAAGTTATTTTCATCCAATTGATGAAAAATATTTTACTTTTAAAATATTTTTTAAATTTTTTACACAATCAAACATCAAAAAATAAGTAAAACATTTTACGCCCAAACAACGTTGTGTTTCTACGAACCTTCCTTACAATACATTCATATAAACTCTATACACTTTGTCCTGGCCTGCTGCTTTGTCGGCACTCACCTAGATATAGGCATATGGTATGGGAACCGCACTTTGGGGGTCTTTGGCCCTTGGGTAGTCATCCGGGGATCCCCACGAAAATAATGGAAGTCCTTATCAGTTCGTACCCTAGCTACCTTTCTCCATCACTTCGAGCAGGAGACAACTGGAGTAGCTTATTTTTACTTCCAAGAGTTGGAGTCATCCCATTGCAACAACAGCAATTTCATTTTTAGACGTTCGTTGTAGTGTTGGGATTCATAGAAAAGTAGAAATTGACATGTTGGATTCAGAGCTGCTTTGTCGGCACTCACCTATATATACACTTTAGCTTTTTATAAAGGTGTCGTTATTTTAGTTAAGTTGCTGAAGTCCCATTTTTTTTCCTTTTCCGACTAAATTTCGATGATCCGAACTTCTTGATGTGTTTAGAATGTGATTCCGCGAGAAGTCAGCAAAAAAAATGATCGGAAAGGGTTTCATCCGAGCTGTTTTTATTTGAACCGTTCGATAAAAAACAAACAAAAACTACTCGGATAAAACCCTTCTTGGTCTTCTTTTTTTCTTTTCTGATTTCTCGGAGGTACCTTTAAAATCACGTTCTAAACACATTGAGCGGCTCGGATCATCGCAAATTGGTCGAGAAAGGGGCGTCCTCACTTTAATACGGTAAAGACGCCTTATAAGAAGTTGCGCGTGTGTGTATTTTATCTAATTGGTTGAGCAATATGATATTTTTTTACCTCCAACCCACTTTCAGTCAACACTCACGTTTTGCTAATATAAGAACTAAAGTGAAAGATAAAATTACAAGTAAAGGTGTGCAGTGTGATTTTAGATAGTAGAGGGTACAATAATGTTATTTTGATAGAATATAGGGGTTTGTGTGTGTTCTGCCAACTAAAATAAAATAATTACTTATTTTTGAATTAAATGTGATGTATTGTGAAAGAATGATCTTTCTCGTAAAACAAAAAATAAGTACTTAAAAAATAAAAACCTTAGTGGAACGTGTCCTAAACATTTAGGGTGTATTCCACTAACAAGAAGTACTTATTTTTTGAATTAAGGATAATATTATATTTCCACATAGCTAAAAGACAAAAAAGCGAAGACCAAACTAAGGTTTACGGTTTCGATAAAAAAAAACTAGGGTCTAAGAAACAAAACACGGTGTACTGATCTACAAAACATAAAAGACACAATTACTATGCTATCGTCAGAAGAAGGCAAACAAGAGGTCTAGGATTGCCGACAATAAGCGAAGGCCAACCGGAGCCTAAAGAACGGAACATAGTGTCTTCATTATTGTAACGGCAACAACACAATTGTACTTTTCTTATTTCACCAATGCATTTCTATCGTGTTTCTAAAAAAAATAAAAAAATACAAAAGGAAGAGTGTGTTTATAAAAAAGAGGAGTGCGATTTTCACTCCCCAAATATGTTTAGAAAAAGTGAAATCCTTTACATCAACAACTACCCTTTTGTTAATGTAGTAATATTTTTAAGATAATGGATCCAACTTAAGGCTACCTAGGAGGCTCATTAATAATATCTATTTTGTTGAGAGTCATCTTGGGAGCTAAATAGAACACTTTTTTTTTTTTTTGATCAGTAAATAGAACACATTGAAGATGAAAATTGAACCACAAATAATTTGTTAAAATTTACCGACTACGTACATCCGTCCTAATTAGTTTGCCTAATTCCACTATTTCGCTATTTGAGAAACAAAATTATCTGTATGGTTCTTTGTATAATCTTTTTTTATAATTTTATTTGATAGTAAATCTTACTCAATTAGTTTATCAATTAAAAGATTTTTAGTAGATGCGGATATGCCAAAATTGAGTTACGAAATAGTAAGACAGAAGATCCATTTAAGAAGTCAAAGATTTTTACTGTGGCTTGTTTTGGCCTAATAAGTTAAAGTGACTCTTTTTTTTTTCATTCAAATTTTTTTCGAATTCCAATCATAATTTTTTTACTTTTTCAATCTTTCTCGTTGAGACAAATTAATAAATTTCAAAATTTCAGCACAAAATTAACAAATACGGTAAAAATTTAAATAAAGGCAAAAAATAAGTTACTCTAACTGAATGAGTCAAAACAAGCCATTAATCTTTTCTTAATTTGAATTTGAACGCCACCACAAACGTTATTATCAATGCTTTGAATCGGGAGTATTAAACTCCTGTAAAGTAATTAACCCACAGAGCAAAACAAAGAGCATTCCATTAACCTAGTACTTATGACTAAAATTTACACCTGGTCACCTCGGCATTGGTGCGGTGCACATGTGTTCCTCCTCGTCCGCCTATTATCACGACCACTAATGCCACGTGCCACTTCCAAAATTACTACTCCTCTCTCGAACTCTAGCCTTGTCGGTTTCCTTCCCACCTCCAGCCATCCCACCCTACACGCGTCCATCTTTACAACTAGATAGCTTAATCAACGGCCAAAACAACTTCACAAATGGGATCAGACTCCTTTCCATACGACATCTCTCCATAGCCCTTCTCTAAATTTTCATTCACGTTTTGGACCCAAAATTATGATCCGAACCGTTAACCCCATAGAACAGGCAAACAACCACAAGTTTACAACTTATTCGTATGGTCGAACATTGGTATACGTATATGTGAATAAGTTACACTTCATTTTGTAAAAGTTAAACAATGGAACATAATTAATGTGTTCACTCATTTATCCCTATCAGATCATATTGATATATTTTTTTATTAGACTACTAATATCTTATAGACTCAATAGGTATTTTTGGTTCTAAGAAATGAACGTTTAAGATCATAGTTTTGGGTTCGACATGTTGACAAAAACTAAGACTTATGAGTGGTATAAAGAGTTTGGGGTATGGAGAGGAGATCAACCCTTTACAAATAGCCTCAGAACATCTACACCGCTTTACATACTCTCTCTATTCTCTCTCTCGTTTTCAATATTCTCTGAGCAACTCCAGCACCGCCGCCACGAAACGTCAACACCTAAACCCCAAACCCACCAATTCCCCATCCCAATTTCGCCGGACGATACCCAAATTTCCTAATTTTTTTATAACCCAAGTGTTCGGATCAGCATACTCGCACTCCTAATTTTCCAATCCGATGCTGCCCTGTTCCGATAGAACATCGTCGGAAGCACTCAAACCCCTGAAAAAACCCAAAACCCCAGACTTAGACCGCAAAAACTCGTTCAACTCAATTCAAGCCTACCTCTCCCTACAGTGCCTACACCACCCCCGTACATGGCTCATCCTCGCCGTTTTCTTCCTCCAAATTGTCCTCCTCCTCATGGCCCGCTCCATCCCGGCTTCCGTCCCCCGCGCCCGCCGTCACTTCCCCGCTCCCTCCACCCCCCCCGCCGCAGCCGCCAACCCGCTATGCACCGCCACGGTCTACGTATACGACCTCCCACCCATTCTAAACACCGACTTGCTCAGAAACTGCAGCGAATTAAACCCCTGGGTGTCAACGTGCGAGGCCTATTCAAACAACGGGTTCGGCCGGAAAGCCGCGGGGCTAAGCGGCATCGTGCCGGATAATTTAACCCACGCGTGGTACTGGACGGACCAGTTCGCTTTGGAGATAATTTACCACAACCGGATGGTGAATTACAGGTGCAGAACTCTTGAGCCGGAGTCGGCTACGGCGTTCTACATCCCGTTCTACGCCGGACTCGCGGTGGGGAAGTACCTGTGGTTGAACTACACCGCCGAGGACCGCGACCGCCACTGCCGGACGATGGTGGAGTGGGTCCGGGACCAGCCGCACTGGAACAGATCCAACGGCTGGGACCATTTTATCACGATGGGAAGAATCTCATGGGATTTCCGCCGGTCTCAGGATACGGACTGGGGGTCCAGCTGCATATACTTGCCCGGGATGAGAAACGTTACACGGCTCCTGATCGAGAAGAATCCCTGGGACTACTTCGACGTCGGTGTGCCCTACCCCACCGGATTCCACCCCTCCACGGCCTCCGACGTCGCGACGTGGCAGGACTTTGTCCGGACGCGCAGGCGCACGACGCTGTACTGCTTCGCCGGCGCGACGCGTGGGTTCATCAAGAACGACTTCAGAGGCTTGCTTCTGAGTCAATGCTACAACGATTCTGAATCCGGTTCGTGTCGGGTGGTGGACTGCGGCGGATCGAAGTGCGCGAACGGGTCGTCGGCGATCCTGGAGGCGTTCCTGGGCTCGGACTTCTGCTTGCAGCCGAGGGGGGACAGTTTTACGCGGCGGTCGATATTCGACTGCATGGTGGCCGGTTCGATCCCGGTTTTCTTCTGGAAGCGGACGGCTTACTACCAGTACGAGTGGTTCCTGCCGGGTGAGCCGGGGAGTTACTCGGTTTTTATGGACCGGAACGCGGTTGCGAACGGGACGTCATCGATCAGGGGTGAGCTTGAGAAAATCAGCAGGGAGGAGGTGAGGAGGATGAGAGAGAAAGTGATCGAGTACATACCGAACGTTGTGTACGCGAAGCCTGGTGAGGGTTTGGTGGGGATTAGGGATGCGTTTGATGTTGCCGTTGATGGGGTGCTTAGGAGGATCAAGAAACAAGAGGGAGGATATAAGTGGTAAAGCAAGTTGTTGTATACATAATTTATTTTTAGTTTGGAATTACTTGTACAAAGATCTGTTACGTTAAATTTGTTATTTTTTAAGTATTACTCCCTCCGTCCCAATTTGTTTGTTCCATCGTCGAAATTCGTGTCTTTCAAAAATATACTTATATCTTACATTTTATAACATTTTTTATGATTTTGAAAATTTTGTATAATAAAACTAATTGAGATCTATTTAACAAGATTCATATTGCATATTAAAAACATTACGAATTGAAAATTATAGACAATTTTTTGAGAGGTCAAAACACTTTTTGTCAAAAAGAGGACAAACAAACCAGGACGGAGGCAGTATTTATCTATCGTTTTATGAGACAGGTCATTCTCGTACGGTACATAATATTCCATATGTTAAGAGGCAATATATACGATGGAATATGTTATATGCTGGGTAAACAGAACTGCATGTTATGCTTGAGAATGTTGCCCTTTAGTTTTATATATATCAAGAGAATTCTAACATCAATTTAGTGAAACGTAACGGCCTGTTTTAGATACTTTCCCCGTCTCGATTTGTTTGTCATCTTTTTGACTTTTTAAGAGTGTTTGACCTTTAAAAAAATTATCTATAATTTTCAATTCGTAATGTTTTTAATATGCAATATAAATTTTATTTGGTAGTTCTTAATTAGTTTTATTACACAAAATCTTTAAAATCATAAAAAAAATTATAAAATGTAAGATATAAGTATATTTTTGAAAGGCATGAATTTCGATAACTGGACAAATAAATTGGGACGGAATGAGTAATACTCTGTACTATAATCATAGTAATACTAATCATAGTAATACTTTGTTCTATAATCACTTTCCATTGGTATCACCTTAGAGGCACGTCAACCACACCCCTCTCACATACAGGTGGGTCCTACTGGAACGAGACCCACCTATATGTAAGAGGGATGTGATTGATGTGCCTCTAAGTGATATGCCTCTAGCATTTTGGTATATATATTAGTGTGGTGCTTTGTTCGGCCACTTTGAGGGATTGGGAGGGAATAAAATAAAGAGGCAAGGAGCTTGAGTAAAGAACAAAGGTTAGTGGATCGATTCTGTACTTTGCATGTGCCTCTTAAAACTGAGAGTTTAGCAAGTGGTTTTGCTTTTGCTTTCTGTCTGTTCATGCATGTTTAACATTTTGCTTACAGAAAATTAAGCATGCGTTTTAGACCCCACCTGTAGGCTTATGAGTGTTTGCCCAATTCGTCTTTATTTTTGTGCTGTTGAAATTTGTGGTAATGTTAATGGAGGTGTAATGGATTGATGGTTACTAGCTTCAGGCACCGTAAGAATGTTGGGATCCTTTATGGTATAACGGTATAACCATTGTTCTAAATTGACAATGGAACGGGTGAATATTTCTAATAATGCTTATTTATAAGCATTGATTTCACAAAATAATACTACTACATTTTCCCACAATATACTAATATAGATTGTTTTTGGACATAAGGGTGCTGTTACAATGAGTTGGGGATTATCACTGATCAGTATACTTCGAATCGTTAATTTTATTTGGGAAACTGTCCATCTGAAAATTTAGATCGCCACCCCAACGGTTAATACTGTAGGGGGCCGAAATATCCGAAGATTCATAGGGTTCACATGGTCCAAAGGGGAGAAACAGGTTCACGCGCTATTTGACCGGTCGTCCAGCTGTCTCAGTTCATCTGTAAATAAAGATGAGCTTAGGCGTGATGTGTCATTAATCTTCCGAAGGATAGATGGATCCCCGGGTGCTTCGTCGAACGTTGTACGCCTATCCGAACGCACGTAAACTCGAGTTCGCTTGGTGATCTTATCTTTTGCCCGGGGATGTCCTCTCCCTCGGCAAAGTTGTTCTTCGGATAGGGAGAAGTTTCGTCCATCAGGAGGGAGTTCCACCGAGTGTCATCGTTTATGGAACCTTCCAGAAATATCTGTTGATAAGTAAGTTGTCCTTTCTGATATTCGAAATGACATCTCTGAATGATGTGACATTTCTGACATCGACCCATGTGACTCTGTAAGATCTGGGAAGTGGCGCTCATTAAATGTCCCTGCTGCATGACGTCATCCGAGCATTACTCGACGCATGGAAAGCAAAGCCATCTTGCTCAGCACTCTACCCCTTTGCCTATAAATAGAAGGGTACCATCACTGAGAAAGGGGATCAGAAAAAACTTCTTCTGAACTGTATTCTCTCCTCTCTATTAGCCTATTTCTTACCAAACTTCTTCTTCTCCTTTCTCCACTTACTGACTAGTTTGTCGGAGCTTCTTCCCGAAGGAACATCTCCCTCCGGTTCTGCAGGTACACCAAGTTCAACGCCGTCTTCTCCGGCCCAGCAAACGGAGAAAGGCACACTGGAAAGATCACGAAGAAAGCGACCCCCACAAATACATAATTGTATTGATGTTTATTGTTAAACAATAGTCATCAACTTTTTTCTTGAAGAAAATGTTCAATTCAATCCATGTTAACATTACTGTTTATCAATGTTAACATCAATTAATGTTTCGATGAATCTCACTTCTGAAATAATGGATGAACCAAACAACATAAACAGTTCAACCATATCATCACAACTCAAAGCCTTCCGCCGACGGTTGAAGTGGACCAGAAGCTTTTGTTCGCGTGGGGGCTAGCTCTCGGAAGAAAGAACCAAAAGATTGGTAAAATAATATTCTCAAAATCTATGGTAGTGAAGGGAACAGGGCCTCCTTGACCACATGGCCCATTTGTGTTGTACTAGTATATAATACTGTACAGATTGCATACCCATACGGAGCCTGATAATGCCACGATTATTTTTCCTAATGCCACGAAAAATTACTTTATCTGACTTTTTGACCCTGCTACACTTTTCCTAATAAGCACCAGAAATTTCCACCCCTCTTGTCTAACAGAGATCGACAACCATGGCCACACACTCCTCCTCTCTCTTTATCACCTCTTCTTTAATTTCTATATCTCCACATGCCACACCCACCAGCAATTCTTCATTATCCCTCTCCCATTTGCCATCTGATCTTCCCAAGCCCTCAATCGCTTACTTCCGAGAACTAAAATGAAGACGAATTTGAACGCCACCGGAAATCCAAATCACAAAAAATCCAATTGATTCCTTTCGAAAACTCCTCGACATATTTTCTCCGCCCAAATACACCGCTGGCAACAGGGTGGCGATACCGTATTTGCATGCAACTCGACGAGCGAAGAGGATGAGGGATAAAATAGATATAACGGGAGATCATACTCGTCGGCCAAGAGGGTGGTCATACTCGTCGGCCAAGAGGGTGGGGAATAGATCGGAGGACTGAATGAGAAAAATATTGTTTTGAAGCAAGAAAGACGAGTAACAGGAGGAAATGTTAAAGAGAGGAGGGGACGAAAGTACAGTAGTCAGTAGTATGTCCGTTTGACTTAATTGATGGGTAAACTCGTCATGTCCATCAAACGTTCGTGGCACTAGTAAATTTTGTCGTGGCATTATCAGTTACCCATACGGAATAGCCTCCATGGAAGAAATCGTTTTTGTTTGGATTCGCAACTTGCAAGTTGCATCCTCTGTATGGAGTACTTTTTTCCCGAAGGACTTCCAACCTACTCCTACCAAAAAAAGAGTCAAATTAAAAGAGATGACGGACAAAATATAGGTAAATGATTTTCTCTCTTTTTTTTTTTATTATTATTATTAATTGCCCTCCTTGTTTTGTCATCTTTTGATGTGCATTTACATTTTTACCCTTCCAAGTGTAAGAAAATCCAATCATGAAAGGCTAATCATGTAAATTTACATCTAAAAAACAAAAAAAATAACGTGGTTATGGAAAAAAAGGTAAATGATTTTTGCACTCTCATTTTTTTTTTTGATAATTGCTCTCGTTGTTTTTGTCATCTTTTGATGTGCATTTACATTTTTACCCTTTTAAGTGTAAGAAAATTCATTCATGAAAGGGTAATCACGTAAATTTACATCTAATAAACAAAAAAAAAAAACGTGATTATGAAAAAAAAGGAGTGTGAAAATCATTTCACAAAATATATTCTAGCATAATTATCACCTTTAGTCAAGATTGCCACAAGTGCTAAAGTGCTCAGAGGATCTTACGTCTTGGACAACAAAATCGGAGGTTTTGAGGAGAGTTTGTAAAATTCACTCAAAGGGTTGGTCAAGTGTAAGCATAAGGCTTAGTTTTACGAATGATCCTCAAAGTATTAGCGAATTGTTAATTTGGTCTCCAATATATCAATGGCGTCTACTGCATTGATAATCACTCAATAATGTAGATTCTTGGTGTTTGTCCTTTAGTATGTTACTTTTATATAAATAAATTATCATTTTTATGCGATATTGCACGTAAGGTAGTTTTACAAGTGTTTCGGGTAAAACCACAAGAATAAGGCATGTTTTGACACCAATCATAACCCTCGAGGGTGTCCAAGTACCCGAGGCCATGTGAAACACTACCACCGAGGCTCAAGAGCAAAGAAATGAAGCATCGGAGGGTGTCCGGGGCCGTTGGATGCCAAGACGATGAATAAGCTGAAGATTGAGTTTAAGCATCTCGGTATCGATACAACCATTTTGGTCCGATACCATAAACTTAACTTTTGTCTATAGAACAGCGTGTCGATACAACAAAATGGTTGTATCGATACAAGAGCTTTACATTCAGAACCAGTTTTTAGCTTAGCTGCTCGGTATTGATACATCATTTCCTCTGTATCGATACCAAGTGCCTTCGTCTAGTTTTTTAGTTTGTTTTTGGGATATTTGTGAAAAGAAAGGTTGAGAGTATAAATAGCCTTCTGTCTCCCCTTAATCTTATCTTATCTTATCTTTTTGCTTTAGTCTTTCTTCTTGCTTAAGTTTCCTCCATTGTTGCTTCAAGCTTTCTTAGTGTAATTCCTTCAAGAACACCTTTAGTTAAATTCTCGTTTGTTGTTTTCTCCTTTATTAAAGTTATTTGTACAAATTATATTTTACTTAATATTAATCTATTTCCGTTTTTATCGCTTAAATCTTATGTCTCGTAACTCTCGTTTTATCCTTATGCTTAGTTCTTTAGCTATGAGTGAGTAGTCTTTTAGACTTGGTCAAGAGGTGATTCCTTCATCGAGACTTGGTTGGTTTAATGGTTTTTCTTGCCTTAAAGCTTATAATCAGTTTGTAAAATGGATTAAACCTCTTATTTTCATTCAAAGCATGTAGTTGCTAACTTTTTGATCGTGCGTCGACAAGTTTAACTTGGTACGCACGATGCTTGGAACCCTGGCACTTCAAGTGTTTGATAAAATGACTAAATAAGTTTTGGTCCATTTTCGGACTCCATCTTTATATGTTATTTTCATTGTTAAACCTTCCGAGTGAGAGCACACTGTTGTGACTCTCGCTTGAGTTATCAAAGAGAACCATTAGCTGGCTAAGTCACAGGTGAGTTGATCCCCGACTCTCACTTGAGTTATCAAAGAGAACCATTAGCTGGCTAAATTGCGGGTGGGTTGATCCCCGAGACCTTGCCGCTCGTTAATCTAGTTAAAAACTCTTTTCTAGTCTTTTACTTTGAGAGGAACTTCCACCTTTCAAAGCAAAACCAAAAATTGATCGCCTAAACGCTGAAAATCCTTACAAACCTACAATCTGAACAAACTACATTTGAATCTCTCTATGGGTACGATCCCAAACTTTCCGGTTATTATGCTAACAACGACCTAACCCTACGCTTGAGGTTTCTACTTTTTCAATGGATAGGTTCGTGGCTAAGCATGCATCGCCAACGATTACAATGCACGTTTAAATGGTCCTTTAGACTAACTCCATCTGTGTTCAACGTTAAGTGCATAGGGTATTTTTGAAACTTTGTCTTTAAAATTCGGATAATTTTTAACAATGGTCCCCAAAATATTCGTGAGATGTCAAAATTGGTCCCAAAAAAATTGGTATTGGTGGCCGAGATTGGGTTAAAGTTTTGATTTGGATCCCAGGGGTTTTGCAGATGGAGAAGATAAGAGGTGTTTGGTAGTTTGTTTGATAAAAGACGCGATTTGTAGCATTGTGCTCGTTAGATGCACTGGACAATACAAAAAAAAAAGGGATTTTATTTGTTTTCCATGCATCGAACAAGTACAAATGCTAGTATCAGAAACGTATGCGTATGTCTCTGTCTTGGTGTTTTTTGGGAAATTAATGGTGGAAGGTTGGTAGCATGTTAAACGTGGAACAAACTGAAGGCTCATCCAACTTTTGTCTTTTTCATCGTATCTAGACACAATTGGACCGCTCTATTCACCGTCACAGATTCACAAATTATAGGTCCTACAGTGATATATTTATGAGGTTTGAATCCAAAACCACTTTTTGGGTTACAACTTAGAAAGGTAATGCCAGTGCCAAAAATACATGCCTTTCTTCGGTTTTGGGCTAGAATGATCAAAGTGAACTGTCATCAAGAAGTTCGAATAGCCCATAATATTGTGTCTGAAAAGCCCATGAAACTTTGTGTCTTAAAGCCTTTGACACCACTAAACTTGGGCTGGCTGAAGGGATAATGGATTTTGGATAAATTACAAATGGGTTTAGAAAATCAAGACTTAATTTCCATTAAGAATAAGCTCATTTTTTATTTACCTCCAAGTGCAAGCTCGTGATAAAGATTACCTTTTTACCTTTACTAAATACAACCATTCCCTCTCACCTTCACCCCAAACTACCACCACCTCCGTCCGGCGACCACAAATTCGCAGTTCTTTTTCCGGCGATCACAAAATTAATGATTATTAGTGTGTACAAAAATAGTCAAGCACCTCCTTTGTAAGAATTCGAACTCAAAACCGCTTATTTACAAGCAAGAGTTGTGAAATTATGAACCAAACACTCGTTCAAGTCAAGTGGTAATAGCTGAAGTCGATAGAATTTGACCGAATTCTTATTCGCAAAATAATAATTTTTCTTTGTTAATTTTAACTGCCAAACAGATTTTCGTGCTTTAATAAGGCGAAAAGTCTGTCTATATAAACTTTTTTTCCCACAGATCATGCACATATTGTAATACTAGCGAATGCCCATGCCTGAAGGCACGGTTCGAAATCGATATTCAATTCATATCAAATTTTGAAGGCTAAGGCCCCATTCACAAAATTCTAACTACACAAAAAACAAAAAACAATAGCTCAAGTATATCCACCAGTTAACTTGAATCAGCACATAAACAAACTACTAAACTAATAGTTGTAGCACCCACACCCGAAGGAACTCATTGCCAGCCATTTAAATTTACAGCCAATTCAACCACAATACAAACTACAATTCATAACTGGCAAAACCCAACTGTAAATCATATTGAACGGCTTGAGCAATCAGCAAATGCAAATCATTATGTGCTCGCATATGCAATATCTCAACTTCAGTCCAACAATTTCAACTCTACGAAAAATAATGACCCTGCCATATTCTTCAGTATTTAAGCTCAATAATAAGACAGGAAATAATAATCAGCAAATCTCAATTGTTAATTGATGAAAACTAACTTAATCAGCTAATGGTTGCAGAGGCATTAGCTGTTCGAATGGGGGTCCAACTGGGACAAAATCTGGGTCTGAGGAATGTGCTTATAGAAGGTGACTCACAGCCGGTTATCAATATGATTAACGGTCTAGTAGTGGTGAACCAACAAGTGAAGATTATTATTGACGATATCAAGGTGTTGAGTAGTTGTTTTGCGTCTTGTATTTTCTCTTATAGCCATCGGTCCTCTAACTCAGTTGCGCATTTGTTGGCTAGTAAGGGTTTAATTGGGTTGGGGTATAGTCATTGGACTGAGTCCCCACCCGTTTGGCTTCTTGATCCCTTGTCAAGGGATGAAGTGTCCTCTTGATGTATTGGTTTTGAAGTTATAATATCATTAGTTATCGTTTTGACAAAAAAAAAAAAAGAAAGAGTAGGAAACCTTTGTTTTGGAGATGAAATACCAACAAAATAGACAACTCCAAATTAAAGTTTCAAAACAAAGAAAGTAGAAATCATCATTCATGGAATAAGAAACCATTGGTTTACATCTATAATACAAATCAAACACGACAACTCCCAATTAAAGTTTTAGAAAATCTAGAGACCAATGTCCAATTAACAGAGCACACCCAAAAAAGTAAGAAGAAAGTTAATGATTAAAATTATGTTTCAATATTTTTTACTCAATCTGCACAACTTAAAGTATTGTTTCACAACAAAATGGACAGAAGCAAAGTAAATTTATATAAAGTAAAATAAGCAAAGCACAGGTACTACTTGTTGGAAATTCATAAATCACGCAACACACGTACTAAAAATCCAATAAAGTTAAAAATCCAATGCTTTAACAACGATGTTTTCACGATGATCTCATTGGTTCTTTGCCAGTCCTTGACATTCCTGCATAAAGAATATCGAGAATTATAAGATTTATAACAATTTATAAACCAGTTTATCTAGAATCTAGGTATGACAATGGAAAGAGAAGGACAACTTATTAGTACCTTTGGAAATGTGCAAACATTCTTCTGACCAATCAACTTTTAACACGAAGGTTACCACAGAGGCACAATGTTAATGGTACATAGGTTGTGGAGCAGGAATAATAAACACATATGCGCATCCATAAAATTGAGAAAGATACTCTTTGAGTATCTGCATTTCATTTTCCTGACACAATATCTATATTATAAAGTAATGCTATATTTTATAGACAGAACATTACATTAATTTTTTATCTCGTCTGTACCTTTAACATTAACTTCTTCAAATCAGATGGTACACATCGCAAGATAAATTCCGCATTCGCGTCCTTCACCAAGAGCTTCATTGAGCCAGTGGAGTCTTTCACAACCATCTTTACATTATACCTAAAACATATTACAAATATATTGTAGATATAAGTTGACTTCAAAAAAAGCCCATAAAATGCATGACTGAGTTGAAATACTGTTATTTAAATAAAAAAAATCTGGCTGCTGTTTCCACATCTTCTTCTCTGCATTGACTACGAAGATGGGTTACTACGTTAGTAAAAAAAAAAAGATTGACATAACTGTGTTCCTCCTTCTAAGTTAAAAATTTATGATCAAAATTTTTTAAAAGTACATTGATAAAAGGAATATGGATGCCTTTAACTTGCGCGCACCAATTTGCTAGTATTTCAATATGAGGTCTATATGAACCTTAAAAACATAAATGCAAAATGAAGAATCGAAAATGCAAAAAAGCCAAGGCCTTATTATTCCTAAATAACTATCATGATTTAAAAAATAAGCTAGTTTATTTTTCCTTAAAAACAGTTTGTTATTTAAAAAAAAATTCAAATATTTGTCTTTTATTTCTACGTGTGAAGATGCCCCATAAAGAATAGATTCGAACCCACCCTATCTTTGAACAAAAAATATGGATGGTAGGGGGATCAAAAAAATTGTTAGACAGGAAATTTAAATGGAGGAAAATTTGAACCAAAAGAAAATGCGTAACATAGAAGGACCCCAAATCTATTTACTGAATTCTAAAATGGGAGATAGAGAGAACATCGTGGTTGGGTGTAAACCAAAAGAAAATAATTTCTATATTAAATTAAAACAATGGAGTCACTCACCTCAATTTTTGCAGTCTTGGAAGCAGAGTTCAGTGATTTTCGGTGGTATGGTTGTATTGTGTAACAACCCGAAAATTTTATTAATAATAATATCATTTAATTAATGTTATTAATAATGAAATTAATTCTTTTCCTTAATAAAATTAATTATTTCCTTAATAGGATATATATATACAAACATAATTATCTTTTTTTAATTTTTTTTAATTGCATGCATGCATAATTACGAAATTCCTTTCATCTCTCCCTCTCCTACTCAGTCTCTACTTTCTCCCTAACCCTTATTTTCGTCCATCTCAAGCCCTAGAGTTATAATCCTTTTTAAACTCAATTTTATCAACTTTTATAAAAATTCTCCTATATATATACCTCATTAATCCGACCCTAGGTTTTACCACAAAATTCTCTACACCCCACCAGTTCAGAAAAGAGAGAAAAATCGAAGAGAACGAAGCCCCAATCTATGGAGTTTTAGAGAGAGAAAGAAAGAGAGAGGAAAGTGGGTTTGCATTCCAAAGCCAATCGAAACCCAATTCGACCATTCCAATCTGTTCCTACCACTCCTAGCATCGCCAAACGTCGGTCAATTCGAGCCCAAGGTCCCCCGATCGCTAAAACCGAAATTGTCTTCTCCAAAGTTTCAAAATTCGTTTTAAAATCAATTCGGCCCGAACCAAGGTATTATAATCCCTTCCAAACACTTCTCTAAGTATATTAAGTGTTTTTAAGCCTAACCCTATGCCCTAAATGGACCCATGCATCGAAACCGTAGCAAAAAAACCAAAAAAATGAAATCTGGACCGTACCTTGCGGCCGCAACCTGCGGACCGCAAGAACCAGTCGCGAGTTTGCGGCTGGGCTTCCCACCGGAAGGTCAACCCAGTCAGACCTTGCGGTTTGACCTGTTTTGGTTCGAATCAACTTTTCGACATTCCGAACACTGTTTTTGACCCCCGAACTATTTTTCCTAGACTTTTCACACCTCAAAGATCATACCTTGTTAATATCATAATTTATTTATTTATTTAGATATTTATTAATTATTTATTTGTTATCTTTCAAGGTTTTATAAACGAAAAATATTTGCAACCTTCCAAAAAAATATTTTTAACACCCAAACTATTTTTCCTATATTCCTCACACCTCAAAGATGATAATTTGTTAAATTAATATTTTTTTATTTAATTTACTATTTATTGTTATTTCTATAGTGTTTCCAATCAAAAATTCTTTACGACCTTATAAACCTTATTATAAATGCCCGAATAATTTTATTTAGACTCTCTAGATTCTGAAGATGAAATTTTGTTAACCGCAACACATTTTAAATTATAAATTATTTATTATCTATTTACTTCACTTTTGGTCACTTTATTTAACGTCTTTATTTAAATTAATCCCGTGACCCTCCGAACCCAACTTTCGACACTCAACTGGTTGCATAAGATCTTTAGGACTCTTATTAAGGTCATGATAAATATTCTTAATATTTTTTATCTAATTAATGTATTTAATTAGTTTTTAATTAATCTATTATCTTAGAATTAATTAATAAGAGCCCATAAAATTTTTCTTTTAATTTCTTTTAAAATTCTTACTTTATTATTGATATTGTGACCATATAAGATTAAGGGCAACGGCCCGTCCATAATAAGTTGCGTGATTACATTGTTTATTAATTGTTTTAATTATTATTTATTTGTTGTATATTGCATCACTGCTTAATTGAATGCTAGATTGGACCCTAGAGACATGGGTTGGTATGCGAATAGAGTTCACTTAGACGATGCTAGGTAATGGATGAATTGGAAAGTTTTGCTTTCTTTAGAATGCCTGCAGGCGGGATTTTGAGATGTGATAAGTTGGATGTGATGGTTTGAAACTGGCAAAGTAAGTCCAGTGTTGATTGATGAATGATAATTGGCAAAGTAAGCCCAATGATGAATGATGTATTGATACTGGCAAAGTAAGCCCCAGTGATGATTGTGAAGTGGTATATAAGATAAGCGAACCCTAGTTATGATTCGGGCATGATAAGCTTTCTTTTGTTGTAATGAGAGGGATACACGCTAGGTACATAACTGAAGTGCAATCCGCGATAACAAAAGAAAGTGAGCTTATGGGACAGGGCATAGCTAGCGATTGGGGAGGAAAGATCCCGCGGAGGAGATTTTAGATTTCACGTCAAGTTAATGGATAGTAATAAATTGGTTTATATGGAACAAACTCTGTCTTACTTTTTCGCACTACTATTATCCTGCTGCTTGCTAACTGTAAAGTAAGAGGGGTAGTTGGGTTGGATTATACTACGGGGTGAACTCGTTCACTCAGGTATGGATTGCCTGGCTTCCGTGCTAGATTTTGCAGATAATCAAGAAGAGACACCAAATCCCGAAAGTGAACAGTTTATGCGGAAGAGAACCCAAAGGTGGGAGCTGAGCCAGAATATGCTTGGGATCCGTATCAAACTTAGAAGATGGCTCTGTTATTTTGTTAGTTTATTACCACAAAGACTATTTTCAGTATTTCTACGATAATTTGTAATAGACGAAACTTTAGGGTGAATTATCCAGTTTGGATTTTGAATTTTAATTCAATAAATTTTTAGAAATCAATATTTAAAACCTCCGATTTTATTTTCAAAAATCGGGGCGTTACATATTGTAACTGAGGTTGAGAGAGGAATTATGGGGGAGGAGAGTGGGAATTGAATAAAGAGAACCGGAAAGAAAACGTGTAGGGAGAAAGAGAGAGAAACGATTAAGGAGAGAGAGAGAGAGAAATTTTCCTTACACAATTTGTATTTCCATTATAGCACCGACCCAATCAATGGCAATTTCGGAAATCAAGTTCGATGAATGACATAATTGAATAATCAAGATTTGATAATACTTGAATTGCAATCCTGGTTTCGATTGTAATCAACAGCAATTTCATTTCGATTGTAATAAACTGCTTTTTATTACAGTCAAGTCTTTGTAGTCCATAACTGAATAATGTCCATCCAATCATGACCAAAAATTCAGTAATTTCATAAATCATTACCAAAAATATTTTCGTAAATCAGTCATTACAATCAATTTGGTAAATGTGGGAACATTAATTCCCGAAATCAAAGGGAACCATCCAGAGAGAGAGAATTAGGCACGGGCGTGACAAAAAAAGACCCAATGTTGTAAGGAAAAAAAAAACTAATCTCTCACACTCACATTTTTTCTTCCAATTTTCGGCAAAAGAAGCCCAATATGAGTAAAAATTGTTCAAGAAAAAAATCGAAGTTGCAAGAGAACTGAAAAAAATCATTTAAGAATCTCCCAATTTTCGGCAAAAGAAACCCAATATGAGTAAAAATTGTTCAAGAAAAAAAATCGAACTTGTATGAGAACTGAAAAAAATCCTTCGATGTTTGAATCCATTGCAATGTTCAAGAAATTGAACTTACCTCACTATCAGTAATGGTCGTTCGTGGAAAATGTATGCTTGTGACAAACAGACCGTAAAAAACGTGGGCCTTCTAAATAGAAGGTATAATCAAAATTGAAAGCTTTGAAGTAGCAATGATTCCAAATTTTCGGCTGAGAAGGTACAGTATTATAGAAAGTATAAGATAGTATGAAGAATAAAATCTAATAATAAACAAACATTTGATCTTTTTACTGATTTAAAAAAAAAAAGTTTGAAAATCACCCTAATTTTCGGCTAGCTGATTGGACTGATTTCTAAATATACCATTCAATCCTCCTGTGATTTCGGGTATACTTTCCTAATATACCATTCCAAATACACACAATCTATATACCATTCCACATATTTGATAAATGTGGTAACATTAATTCCCAAAATCACAGTGAACCAATCTTAGCCGAAATTATGGCCTTTTCGTAGTAATTTTTTTTTTCCAAATTAATCCCTCGGTTTTCTACACTGTAATCTCAGCCGTTGAAAAAATGTTTACCGATCCTAGGGTCCAAAATATAGGAGACAATTTAGGGGATTCAAAAACCACCCTATCATATTATATAGATGGAGGCCACTACAGTTCCCAAAAGAACGATCTAAGTCAATTCTTTAAATTTATAATATTTTTTTGAGAGCTTCCTTGACAAATCAGCTCAATACAATGACTGTTAGTGCTCGATCCAATCTTCCAACTTTCATTCAAATTTTAGGGGTCAAAATCTTTATCAAAACTTAGAAAATTAGATCAAGCACTTATACTTATAATGTGTTTGGATTTGGATTTGAAATTTTTTTTGAAAAATAGTAAGGATAATAAGTGAAAAGAGGTAGAGAAAGAGAATGTTGAAAGTAGAGAGAATCTAAAAGATATTTTTTAAAAAATATTTTTTGAAAAGCAAAGACATAATCCATTTGAGGTGAATTTTAGCTCAAAAAATATTTTAAATTTAATGAACAACTCAAATTATTTATATAAGATATGTAATTGATCCCACGTTGCAACTGTGTACGGTCTGTGCAGAGACTGTGCACAGAAAATCTGTTTTGTGAATAGCACTGCTGTAATAAAGCGAGGAAATGCAAGATCATTCCCAATCGAACGGTACGTATTCAACTAAAATAGGGTTAGACAATCCAACGGCTTCAAACTGCTTCACCTTCAGACCATAAAACTCAAACCCTAAACCCTTTCTCTTCCTCTTTCGCTCCTTGCTACCGCAATTCACAGCAGACATCCTTTGTAGCAGGAGCCTCCCTCTCTCTCCTCTCTCCTTCACATCCTTTCTCTCTCCACACACACACACATACCAACATAGTCATGCCTTCTCTCGCTCTCTCCGAACCTGTATCCTCCCAGTCCCCCAAAGTCAAGAAGAAGAAGATGAAGGCCGACGCGAACGTCGAAACCCTAGAACTCGACTCCTCGACCGTTAAGAAGGCCAAGAAGGAGAAGAAAGCGAAGAAGTCGAAGGCCTCCGATTCCGATTCGGAAGAATTCAACTTGAACAGCAAGAAGAAAGATAAGAAGCGGAAGGCGGCCGATATCGACGAGGAGGAGGAGGAGGAGAGGAGCGAAGCAAGCTCGGAATTGATCGAGCCGGTGAATTCGAGTAAGAAGAAGAAGGTGAAGCTGGTGGAGGCTGTCGATGACGTGGAGGAGGGGGAGGAAATGGAGAATCCGAATTCGGTGTCGAAGTTTAGGATTTCGGCGCCGCTGCGGGAGATGTTGAAGTCGAAGGGGATTGAAGCGTTGTTCCCTATACAAGCCATGACTTTTGATATCGTCCTGGACGGGTCGGACATCGTGGGCCGGGCACGCACCGGTCAGGTACGTATTGCACGTGTTGATAATTAGCTTTAATAGGGCTTGAATTGTCATCATGTTGTAGGTTTCAAGATTAGGGTCGTTTTACTTGTCAAGATTTTGATATGAAACACTTTGATGGGCAAATCTAAAATTTAAGCATAAATGTGAGTAGATGGTTCGTTAATGGCATAGTTGTAAATTTGAGAAGAAGGAATGACCTTGTAAGATTTGTGTACAAATTTGATTCAAGCCGTATAAGATTGAGTCAAGGACTTGGGTTGGTTTTAAAGATTTGCATTAATGGTGTAGTTGTAAATTTGAGAGGAAGGAAATGACCTTGTAAGATTTGTGTAAAAATTTGAGTGAAGCCGTATAAGATTGAGTCAAGGACTGGGGTCGGTTTTAGGGGTTTTACCCAGGTTTTGATTCTGAGTCAGAATAAAAAATTGGGCACGGGCTAGAGATGCTCTTATACATATGCCACTGAGGAATTTGCAACTTATTATTGGGGTACTGTTTTGAAGAGGTTGGTATTGAGATGAATTTATCTCTTTGCTTTATTCGTTTGAGCTTAGTTAGTTAGTTTGTGTCAGCTATGTAAGGTTCTGGGGGCATTTCAAACTTCGTTTAGGAAATGCTTATTTGGGAATCGAAATATACCATCGTTTCTGGGTTGGAAGTAGACCTTGCTTGTATGCACTTGATATTTGGACTAGATACTTGCACGAGCTAGTAGTGTCTTGGCTTGGCATGAGATAGCTTCATGCCTTCATCTATAGTCAAAAAAAACTCTATACGATATAAGATTTGGTTTGTCCTTGAAGAATCTGGCATGTTAACCGGTTTAGGCTTCACAATGACGATGTCGGACCCCTAACAATGATGTCTGCTAACTAGTCAAAACCTTAGCGTTAGTAATTGATAAGTCCCATGGTACAGTCATGGATGCTTTCTGATGTTGATCTAATTGGGTTTTCGGTTGCTTGATGTACCAACTATGATGCACGGACACGGACACGCCATGTGTATATTTATTTATTAACTTATTTATATAAATAAATAAATGATTTTAGTTTGACATCCAGATTTTTTTAAAATTACAGTTAGACCCCTAATTTTAGTTAAAAAATTACAGTTTGACCCTCAATTTTTTTAAAATTACAGTTTGGCCCCCAATTTTTTTTTAAAATTACAGTTTGGCCCTTTTTGTGTCCCCATCAGTGTCCCCCCGTGTCCTCAGCCATGTCCCCGTAGAAAATTTAAATTAAATTATGGGACACACCATGTGGCGTGTGTTAGACTTGTCCCACATCGCTCATCTAAGTCACCCAAGCTTGGTTAATAAATTCTAAAGGCTACTCCACTTATAGCCAATTGGTTTTAGGTTGGAACCCTCCAAGAAATCTAACATGGTATCAGAGCTAGGTCTTGGGTGGCCTCACCTCTCGTGGGAAAGTCTCTGTCATCTTTGTCGACCGAGTCAGTCAATCAGCTCCTGGTTTGTCACCTCCACGTGTGCATCCGGGCTGCACGTGAGGGGGAGTGTTAGACTTGTCTCACATCGCTCATCTAAGCCACCCAAGCTTGGTTAATAAATTCTAGAGGCTACTCCACCTATAGCCAATTGGTTTTAGGTTGGAACCCTCCAAGAAATCTAACAGCGTGTCCCATACGTGTCCCCGTGTCCCGACACTGTGATGCTTCGACCTCTAGAGGTGTCGGTGCTTCATAGTGTACCAAAGATGATGCTTTTATCAATCTTGTTCCTAGTGACTGTAAAACATAGTGAATGTAATCTTTGCTCTTGAGGCACTTAACAATCAGTCAATCATTGTGTGCCAATGCAAGGCTTTAGTTAAGTAGAGCTTGAGGCATTTAACAATCTTTTTCGTACCTATGCGAACACAGGCTTCAGTGTTGGTCCGAAGTTGACTTCCAAACTGATAGTAACGACTTTGTTTGGTTCTCCCCTCAGAAATAATCTCTCCAAAACTTGACTGTTTCGCCATTTGTGTTTTTTCGTCTTTTGTGATTTTTTGTCAAATTTTTTACTTGTTTATACTTTTTGGATGTGCATAACATACCTCTATTCAAAAAGTTAATGAGTTTGTCAAAATGTTAAAAAAATTATTAAAGACGGAAAAATACGCAAATCTATAGAACTTTTTTATCTCAAAAATACATCTCAAAATTGCAAACCAAACACATTGAACGCTTTTGGATTGAGGATGCTTTTGGTCAGTCCTGTTTTTTTGTACTGTAGACTGAATGGAAATGTGGTCTTGCACTGTCAATATTTATTAACTTATTCGTGACATGATCAGATGTTCTGTGGTAGAAGTATGTCTTGGGAGCTTCTGTTGTAGGTTATTGAGAAGACCAAAGGCTAGTCTTAGCTATCTATGATATACAAGGCGTAAAAAAATTAAGAATTTCTCATGGGGTTATATGGTAGTTTGATATGATTTGTGCTTAAGTTATGTCTGGTCTATTCGAGACGGTTTGTCCCCTTAGCTGGGAATAAGGATCTTGGTGAAGCTTGCCGCATGGCTTATAGGTGCTGTAGACATAACTAGTGTCAGTCTCTCTCTCTCTCTCTCTCTCTCTCTCTCTCTTTTCCTGTTTGTTTGGTATGGAGTGGTTGAGCGTTGAGGTCTAGTGCAGGCCTCTGTGAGGTCTTGTAGTCCTGTAGTGTTTATTTGTTTTTTGTTTTTTTTCCTGGTTTGCTGGACTGCCAGGGTCTGCACTTGCTTTTGTCATTGTCTTGTTCTGATTTGTGGTAATTACCTTACCAAAAAGGGGCTAGTCTTACTTATTGGAAAAAAGGACAGAAGCTCGTGCAGTATTTTACTGGTGTTTATTCTAATAATGCTCTTTACCAAATTTTAGCTCTATCGACATCAACTTTATTCATTGTATTTGAATTTGCCGTTGAAGGAACTCGCCTTGCTTGAAGAAGTTTATTTGTTTAACTTTCATTTGCTTCACAGTTCTGTGCGTTGGTTGCCAGTTTCATTTCTTGTTGACTGAATTTTGACTCCTATGTTGCACCGTACAGGGTAAAACACTAGCCTTTGTGTTGCCATTATTGGAATCTTTAACAAATGGGCCTACAAAAGCAGCAAGAAAAACTGGATATGGGAAGGCACCAAGTGTTCTTGTGCTTTTACCTACAAGGGAATTGGCCAAACAGGTATTAGACAACAACCCTAGTGTTATATACCCTCTCTCTCTCTCTCTCTCTCTCTCTCTCTCTCTCTCCCCCCAGTTTCCTGTTTAATTTATTGTTTTCATTTGTTTTTATACAGGTGTCTGCGGACTTTGAAGTTTATGGTGGGGCCTTGGGATTGACCTCATGCTGTTTATATGGCGGAGCTCCTTACCAAAGTCAACAGATTAAACTGAAAAGAGGGGTTGATATAGTTGTGGGGACACCTGGCCGAATTAAGGTACCCTCTTTGGATGGTTAATTATATGCCTTGGTTGTGTTATGTTTGCCTCAAACCAAACCAAACCAATCCGAGCCTTATGTTTGCCACAGGAATTTAAAAATTTGTTGCCTGTGATGATACTATTTTTCTTGAATTGGTTGGTATGACCATCAGCTTCCATGAAAATATTGTTGTAGGATCACATAGAGAGGGGAAATATTGATCTGAGCTCACTGAAGTTCCGTGTGCTCGATGAAGCTGATGAAATGCTAAGGATGGGTTTTGTTGAAGATGTTGAGCTTATTCTAGGTATGTAGTTCATCGTACACAAGTTCCTTGTGTTGATAATAGGTTGATAGTGTGGTATATGTCTTGAAGCCACCATAGGTTCCACTAATGGAGTATTTATAACAGCTCACTTGTCGAATTTTGTAGGTAAGGTGGAGGACGTGAGCAAAGTTCAGACACTTCTATTCAGTGCCACTTTACCAACCTGGGTTAAGAATGTTCGTTTCTTTCTTAATATTTCTCAATTTCTTGTGGGTATTCAGATTTCAAAGTTGTGCTAAATGTGCTGTTCTCTCTCCCTGTCCAATTATTTCTGAAAACTGTTCCTTTCCTTTTCCCTCTTTCCATCCTCTTATCTGACTGAAAGCTGTGTTTCCAGATTGCTGCTAGGTTTCTCAAACCCAATAAAAAAACTGTTGATCTTGTTGGTAATGAAAAGATGAAGGCTAGTACCAATGTGAGGCATATAACTATTCCCTGCTCAAGTTCTGCCAGATCTCAACTTATTCCTGATATTATTCGCTGCTATAGCAGGTGGGTTACATATGGTGCCCAGTGATTTTCTGTTTATGATATTTAGGTGTTCCCTCTAAGTTGTGATTAATCGTCTTGATCTATTGCTCTCTGGTGTGGTTGATTCAGTGGTGGGCGTACTATCATTTTCACTGAGACGAAGGATTGTGCTTCTGAACTTGCTGACATTTTGCCTGGAGCACGTCCTTTACATGGGGACATACAACAAGCTCAGAGGGAGGTATGTCAAGCAATTCACTTTAATTTAGGGTTTTTTCCCCCTCCTGGCCCATTTAGGGTTTTTTGGCACTTGGCCTAGTATTATGCACTTTGCAATCGTTTGAGCTTTTCGTTGGAATGCCCTGATAGTTTTTAGAATATGCCTACTTCTGTGATGAGTCCGGCCAGGGTGTGCACGCGTTGGTCCAGGTTGGGTTTGGGCCTGACCCGTGAACCGACCGAGCTGTATGGGTTTAGAGAAAATCTAATCGATGCTGATTGATGAGCCTTTCGAAACCTCCTGTTGTGGGTCTCGGTTCACTTGGTTGGAGACGGTTGGTTTTGGCGGGTTAGCCTCCAGAGAGAGAGAGAGTACTGGTTCGAGCTATGCAGTTCCTAGATTCCTCCACCCGCAATCCGACCACCCTAGCTGATCTCAGCTAAGCTATTGAGGGATTCGCCTGTTGGGCTACAGTTTGAATACCTGCACTTTAGGCTGTGAGTGTGGTCTTCTGTCACTCCTAGGTTAGATGTGTTGACTAAACCCGGTCTTCTAGGTGCTTTCTTTCATTATATAAACTCACTGCACTGCTTTCTTCTTAGGTTGTCCTTGTAACAGTTTTCCCACCTTGAGTGTAATGTTTTGAGCTAGGGTTTAGCATAATCAAAATCATAATTACTTCTGTGGGTGGAGATTTTCAAGGATACATGGATACTGATTTAGCAGAAGTTTCATTTATGATGAGATTGAAGTTCTTTATAGTGCTTGGGGTATATATTAATGTGAAACTGGATCAACGTAGTTGGTTTCTGTCGACACTAGTATCTCGACCCGTTCTATTTTAGCTATTGTCCTTGTTCTGTTCTAAAATTGTGATCTGATGGTCCCAGGTTACTCTTTCTGGCTTCAGATCAGGAAAGTTCATGACATTAGTGGCAACAAATGTGGCAGCAAGGGGGTTGGACATCAACGATGTTCAGTTAATCATCCAGGTTTGTTTACAAGTTAATAGAGATACAGGCCTGGTTTCAATATATGTGTCTTCTTAAGATACTGATAATAGCTATATCTTTAGTGCGAGCCTCCACGTGATGTAGAAGCATATATTCATCGATCTGGACGGACGGGTAGAGCTGGTAAAATTACTAAATCTTGGCTCTTTTTTATGGTTATTAGCAATTTTAATATAATTATGGTGTTCACTTGTTTAGAATGGTTTGTCTTCTCTGAATTACTTAAGAGCTATTCTTTTCCAGGAAATACTGGGGTTGCAGTGATGCTTTATGACCCAAGACGTTCAAATTTTGCCAAGATAGAAAGAGAATCTGGGGTTAAGTTTGAGCACATATCTGCTCCTCAGCCAGCTGATATTGCCAAGGCTGCTGGATCAGAAGCAGCAGAAACAATCACCCAAGTAACCGATGGGTAAGTTAACATAATAACAATGCAGCTGTGTAGTTCTATTTCGGTTGGGAATACTATTTTCTGTTGCCCCATGTATTGATTATGTGCCCTACAAACTGTAGTGTCATTCCCATCTTCAAATCTGCTGCTGAGGAGCTAATAAATGCTTCTGGTCTATCACCGGTAGAACTGCTTGCAAAAGCACTTGCCTGGACTGCTGTGAGTTATTCTGGTTATTATTTTTCTGTTTTTAAATGTTGTTACGATTATATACTGGAATTTTTTTGGGGTTGATCGGGCTTAAACGTCAATGGTGTAGGGTTATACAGAGATCAAGAGTAGATCACTTCTTACTTCCATGGAGAACCATGTCACTGTACATCTTGAGGCTGGAAGACCCATATACACACCATCGTTAGTCCTTTATCAACTCAATATCTTTATTACGCATATTGTGTTTCTGCTTTTTTGGTTTATATATATAATCTAAGATGAGAAAGAACAAACAACTATGCTTTTTTTTTTTTTGGAACATAGAACAAACAACTATGCTGGCCTTGACTTTTGTTATGGTACCCACTCTAGGGTGTCTGATATGGATATTTTGTACAATGCATTTCATGGACGGTACAGGTTTCCTCAGGCACGCCTAATAATTCTTCTCCTAATGTCGTGACATTTCAGGTTTGCTTATGCTGTCTTGAGGAGGTTTTTACCTGAGGAGAAAGTGGAGCTGGTGAAGGGTTTCTCTCTAACAGCTGATGGAAAGGGGGCGGTATTCGATGTGCCTACTGAAGAGTTGGACACATTTCTTGCTGGTAAGTTTTGTTTGATTATGAAACTATTTCAAATGGGATTAAACTTCATACAAATCTTTTTGGCAGCAAAAGCGGAGCAGTTTAGCATCTATTTCGAAAACATTTGGTTCCATATGGACATATGCAACTACTATGTAATTGAGAAACATTTTTGTCCCAGAAATATTTTCCAATTATTTCTCCACTGTTTTTTCTGCTCTACTATGTTCTGAAAATATTATATTATTTTTTCAATGTGTTTTCTCCAATTTTTTTTGCTTGCGTGGTTAGATGTCTAAAACCAGGGGTTTTAATGTACTTTTCATGGATTCGTGTGACTCCATGTCTATTTGCTTCTTGTTTTTTGTCTGTGTTGTGTTCTGCAAACAGGCCAGGAAAAGGCAGGTGGTGTGAGTTTAGAGGTGGTGAAAGAGTTGCCTCAATTGCAAGAGAAAGAAGCAAGAGTGGGAAGATTTAGCAATAGTGGGCGTGGCGGCGGGGGTGGGAGGTTTTCAGGAGGAAGAGGAGGTGGTTTCTCTGATCGAAGAAGCGGTGGGTTTTCCAGAGGCTCCGGTGGCGGGAGGGGTCGCAGCAACAACAAATGGTGAGCAGCTTAGATTTTCACAAAACATTCAGCTAACTGATGCAGCATTTGGTCACCTGTTGCAGCGAAGAGTTTTTGTGATATCAAATAAAATGGAGATGTGATTCCTAAGCCAATTTGTCCTACAATTGAAAAGCTGAATACTGGAATGTAGCCCATTTGTGTTTATCCTTTTTTTTTTTAATTTTTTGGCGGGGTTTTTCCTTTGCCCCTCCAACTAAAGTTTTGCAAATGAGGAAACCACCATAGAGGAGAATGTACTCTTATTTATTAGGTAAATGTATTGCGTTCGAATTTATCAAGGGACTATATGGTTTTATATGTTGTTTTCTTGGATAAACAGTTACCACTTCATTGTAGCCTCTCTCCTTGCAAGACGTTTAATGCAAAATTGGCCCTGCCTTGTAGAATTTCTTCCAATTTTATTACTAGTATGTAAACTGCAAACACACACTTTAGACTCATGCTCACATCTTTTGATGGGTTTCACACATACTGCAGGTATAGTGTATGTGGGCCTCGATGGAAATGTGAGTGAGGTTGTATAAATATTTGTGCAAGTATTTATGGTGGTAGAATGATTGGAATTTCTCCTTACAAAATGTTTACTTCTCTTTTTACCACTCTCCCTGGTTTATCCCTTAATGCATTTATCACATTATTTCCAAAGCTTATGCTCTGTATGGAAGTTGTGAAAAAGAAGGGATAAAAGAGAAAATAATTAAAGAGGAAAATATGGGAGATTTGTAAGAGAAAATTACTAATTGCAATATTTTGTTTCGCTTTTCCTATTTTTTTTTTCCTTCTCAAACCAAACAAGAAAATGATTTTTATCCTGAACTTTCCCTTCCTTCCCTCGTTTTACAGCCAGAGTGCCAGCATTAGGTTCAACATCAGCAATTTTTGTATTCTAAAGAAAATTTTCCCAAAAATTCAATATTTTATTGTTTCATTTTTAAGGTCATTTGGTCCTGTTTTACTTTCTCAAATAAGTATTTAAAAAATAAAAATCTATTTTCAAGTTTAAAAATAATGAATTTATGAAAATACTTTTTAAATTTTTTAATCTTTTTTTTTAGAATTTGATAGATCTTACCAAGCAAGGTTCATATTGTATATTTTTTTGATTTTAGTAAATTTATATTATTTTTAAACTTAAAAATTACAAATAAATTTAAGGGGATAAGCTGGATCACACCTTTAATCCACGATTAGGCCTGTTCCCAGTTCCACCGCTCTCTCCACTTCTCTCCTCGGCCAAATTCCAGACCCACCTCCACCAAACCAGATTCAACCAACGCCGCCGTCGTTGGCCGTCCGCCGCCTATTCCACGATTGATTATCTATCTCTCATAGATTCACCAAACTCTGATTCATTAGTGTGATAAATTTCACCCCCGTCATGAGCTGGTTCAGGCGCTCCAAATTCGCCATCAATTCAATCCGAACCTTTTCCTCAAGAACTCTACCCAAAACCCCAATACCCATTTTCAAAACCCTAGCTTCTTCTCATTTCGTCCCGAAACAGCAGATACCTATTTACAATCCCTTCCTCGTAACCTCCAAACGACATTTCTCCTCCTACTACATCGATCGAAACCAGGTCCAGCATTTCCGCCCGCGCGGGCCCCGCCGCTGGTTCCAAAACCCTAGAACCGTCCTAATCGTGGTCCTGGTATCCTCGGGGGCGTTCGTCACCGTCTACTTCGGTAACCTCGAAACGGTGCCGTACACGAAGCGAAAGCACTTCATTCTCTTATCCAAAACCCTAGAGAGACAGCTGGGAGAGTCCCAGTTCCAGCAGATGAAGGCGTCTTTTAAGGGAAAAATCCTGCCCGCTATCCACCCGGACAGCGTTCGGGTCCGGCTGATCGCGAAGGACGTGATCGAGGCGTTGAAGAGGGGGTTGAGGCAGGAGGAGGTATGGAGCGATTTAGGGTACGCGGCGGTGGAGAGCGGCGGAGAAACCCTAAGTGGGAAGGAGGAGACTATAATGGCGTTGAGTGAGAGTGATGGTGATGAGGTGGGGAAGTGGGGCAGGGAGGATGAGGTTCTTGATGATAAGTGGGTTGAGGAGAGCAGGAAGAGGGGGAAGGAGAGCGGGTCCCGCTCAGCCGTTTCGCATTTGGAAGGGTTGAATTGGGAGGTTTTGGTGGTGAACGAGCCCGTCGTGAACGCGTTTTGTTTGCCCGGTGGGAAGATTGTTGTGTTCACCGGGTTGTTGGAGCATTTCAGAACTGATCCTGAGATTGCTACCATTATTGGGCATGAGGTATATTTGTATGAACAACTAGTAGGTTTGCAAATGAGCCAAGCCGAGCTTTATGGTGTTTAAGCTCGGTTCGTTTAGTAAACGAGCAAAAAACTCGAGCTTGGCTTGTTCGTAAACAAGCCGAGCCAAGTTAATTTACTTAATGAGCCTCTGAGCCTCTTTAAACAGGCTAAGCTTTTAAGTGTTTAGCTCGGCTCGTTTACTAAACGAGCCTAAAACTCGAGTTTGAGCTCGGCTTGATTACTAAATGAGTTGAGCTGAGCCGAGCCTTAACGAGCAAAGCTGCAAGTTGCTCGCGAGCAGCTCGGTTCGTTTGTAGCCCTATGAACAAGGGTTTGCATAGTTAGAAAATCTCATAAGTACCCTCAATGAAACGGGTAAAACCCGACATTAAAAATCACTTCTTTATGCAAAGATCACTTCCAGAGGTACTAATATTAGGCATTTATTATTTTTTGTGCTAATGTGGTCCAACTCTGTTTTGCTGTTTGTTTGATTTTATAGGTTGGGCATGCAGTGGCGCGGCATTCGGCTGAGGGGATAACGAAAAATCTGTGGTTTGCGATATTGCAGTTGATTCTTTATCAGTTTGTTATGCCCGATCTTGTCAACACAATGTCGACGCTTTTCCTAAGACTTCCTTTTTCGCGAAGGTGAATTTTCCTTTTTCTGAGTTTTACTTGGATCATTCTTGTTTGAGCATGCAGTTCCCTTCTTTGCATAGAAGATTAATTATTCTCCATTAATGTAGAAATCTTTGCTGCATTAAGAACAGACACTGATTAGGCCATCTCCAATAGCTTTCTTAAGGTGAGGGAGGGAGGGAGCTTGTAGATACATAGGCACGTATGCATCTTTGTATAAAAAAATTGTACACTTAAACACGTGTTAGTTGTTACCAACAGTACAGGTGAACTCTCTATTCACCAAATTAACCTACTTTTTTGTCATAAACACACAAAAGTGGGTCCTAGTGTTTGCATTTTTTGTCCTATAACACACAAAATTAACTACACTATCTGAGAGTGGTGGTTTTAGGGCAAAGCATATGTGTTGCACCGCAAGTAGCTCCATTGTGTTCTTCATCATTCAACAACTTTGTGCTATCTTTTGTTAATTCTTTCAACGAGTGTTTTTACACTCATCTTACAAGTTATAGGTTTCTGCGCTATTACTAACAGATAGTCAGATACTAGCTGAGGTTCTTTAACTGTTTGTTCAGAGAAAACATATGTTGCTAAATTTTGTTAAGTAGTTGCTCTTGCTGTTGTATCCTTGGAGTTGAGATTCAAAGACTGAAACTTGACTATAAAGTTGAGAGTCAAGCAAAGACTGGATTTTGGAACTTGATTCCAATCAGTGTTCTAAAACAAGGAATTAATCGGCGATTAATCGGCAGAGCCTATCCGATTAGGTCCGACTAACGATTAATCACCGATTTCTAATTAATATGCGCTGATTAATTGCCGATTAATCCGATTAATCGCTCGAAGGTGGCTGACCACCCGACTAGCGCCGAGCGACTTTTAGAACATTGATTCCAATAGAACTACTTTCTATTTTATCGCTTGAGATCCTAACATCTCTATACAGAGCACTTAAAGAACCTAAAGATCGCAGGCAGTTAACCGCCAATGGTAACTGCTTATGTGATAGTAATGTATTTATGAAACATGTGGCAGATTGTAAGTTTGGTGTTAAGGTGATATGTTGACCCTTGTAAAATGTCAGAGTACAAAATGGTTGGCAGTTTGTCAAGGCACGAACAGGATTTTCCTACTTATGTGAAGCCACACTATCAGTACACAATTACTAGGGATTGAAGGCTCAAGTACGGACCCTAATATTGCCTTTAGCAACTTCTCTTCATCAGTGCTCCAACGTAGTAAATGACAACAGAGACATTGTGTGTCCTAGGAAATACGGGTATACATCTCGTGTTAACAGCTGCTTAGTTCTGGGATACTCATAGTTGTCCTTTTGTTGGTCTTCGAATTATCATTCCCATCCGACAAATTGAGTAGCACGAGAATATTTTTGTTGTGCAAAGGAGAAGCAAATGGCAGTAAGGACACAACATTCAGGGATACTAGGTCGCTAGAGTGGTAACTGTAAAGTGACATATTTAGGAACCTCAGTCATGGATTTTCCATGGCTACCTTTGTTGTTTGCATATGTAAATTGCAATGGCTTGGGTTGTCCGACCAATTAGAAACCCTTGTTTTTTGCGCTCTCCCTCCATGAATCCTTGAAGTGACAAAGAAAGGTTGTTCAATGTTCCTTGAGATTATCTTTAAGAGTTCCTAAACTATTTGTTTCCTTCAAAAGATTTGGATTCAGGTTGAAGCACCCATAGTAAAATAGAGATTTACAAATGTTTGATGAACTTTATGTGTACTCGCAAGTACCAGGGTGAAGTATTGCTCTCCAGTTCAGTGACATGGGAACTTGACGAATCTGCTTTTCTGTATATGAATTATAGTTGTTAAAAACCTACATGATACGTATCCTACGATTTCGTCGATTTGTATCGTCTCCTTCGGATAATGATACCTATCCCACTTTGTATTCTTTTTGGATAGAAATCCTATGATACGACCGCATATCCTACGATTTATACGCGTATCCTAATTCGTTAGGTATCCTACGATTACTTATTGCGAAAAAGTCCGACCTTATTTCAAGAAGCGGAACCCCAAATGCATTAATCTAAGTCGTTTGATCTAATTATGACATTTTTCAAACCATTTGATAGAAATTCAACATCGATGTATGGCTTGTATAGAATAAATAACCATACTTTGATTGTGTTTTGCCTAACTTTTCTTTCCCTAGCAAAGGGAACACCTTAATGTAATAGGCCCCAATTGAGAGATTTGAAATTTTGTATCCTAAAAACTTTTTTTTTTAAATGTAAACATAGTTTGTTGATGTTATTAGGTGTGCCTACTTTTTAATTGTATTAATTATGATTAACGTTGTTGAAGCATAAACTAAATTTAGTATTTTAACACAAGAAAGTTAAGTTCAAACAAGTCCAATTGACTAAGCTCCAATTTACAAAACCCAAAGATCTATATTATTGAAGAAGATATAAATATCTAATTTTTAGAAACTCTAAAATATCTAGCTCTAGAAGCTCTAGAATATCCTTGTGAAATATCTAGAGTTTTTTTTTGTGAGAATTAGTCACATGTGTAATTCTAGAATTACCTCAAAGCTTATCTTCTATGAAAATGTCTTTGAACTAGAATCTTCCATGGAGTAGTATAAATAGGGATGGGTTCTAGCCATTTTGTACCAAGCCAAAAAAAAGTTTGAGTTCAAGTGTAATAGAAATACTCTCATTCCTCACTCTTGTCTTTACTATTCTCCCTTTTCCAAAAATCTTGTCCAACTAAACAATAGAAACTCCCACTCTTCCAACAAACGTATCTCAGGATATGCGATCGTATCTCGATATGATCTATACAATTGAAAAAACAATACTCGATATGTATCTCGATTTGAAAACACTGTTATGAACATTGTCGTCCAGATTTAGCATTGGTTTGCAAGCCCTCTACTTGTTGAGCCAAGTGATTGTATACTGATGTCCAAGTGCTTACTTACTTACCTTGTCAACCTTTTTCTGATAGGCACATTTCTTTGAAAAAGCTCGAACCATTACAAATCTAAAGAGGCATCCCAAACAAATTGCCTCTACAAAAAACAAATCCCATTGCTTGGGTACAAGAAGAAACTAACAAGAACTACAGGCTATCCACAGTATAACCACTATTTACATTAAAAAAACACTATCAGAAAGCCTCCAACTCTCTCCTAAAGCCACACAGTTGAAGACTTGACTCTTCATCTTGAACACAAAAAATCTCTGATAGAGTTTACAATGTCAAGGGAAACAATGTCTACCTGTTTAGATAGACCTTAAAACACCCTAACATTCCTTCCTATCCAAATGCCATAGATAGTAGTAGCTAGCATGCTATGCAGAACCAAACTCCTAAAATCCTTAAGACTTCACATGCTGGACAAACCAATCCACAATATTAGGAAGACAACAAACTAATCCACAATATTAGGAATACCTGATACAGAAGTTCTCGCTGCCAGATTATAGAGTAAGAACACGGGAAGAAGAGGTGGCGGTGGGTCTCTCTATCAATATTGCACTTTTCATCCACCTGCATTCCCCATCTAACCAATCTGTCTTTAGTATTCAGCTTATTTTGAATTGCCCACCATAACACAAATGCCCAACGTGGAACTACTTGTTTTGACCAAACCACTAATGCCAACCTTGTCAACTTTGTTCATTATGTTTGGCTAGGATGGAAATTGAGGCAGATTACATTGGGCTACTGTTGGTTGCTTCAGCTGGGTATGACCCTCGAGTGGCGCCCAAAGTTTATGAGAAGTTGGCCAAGGTCACAGGGGAATCAGCATTGAGAGATTACCTTTCTACTCATCCTTCTGGAAAGAAGAGATCTCAACTACTAGCTCAAGCCAAAGTTATGGAAGAAGCTATGACAATTTATCGGGAAGTGCAATCAGGACGAGGAGTTGAAGGTTTTCTTTAAGGCTGCACGCAATAGATGCCAACATGAATGTGCTGTCAATCTGAAAGGTTTCTACTAATTGTCTTAGATCAAATCCACCATTTTTCAGTGTTGTTTTCATTTAATACCTAATATTATGCAGTGGATGCCAACATGCATGCGTTGTCTGTCTATAAGGTTTCTTCTAATTGTTGTAGATTATTTTTTTTTGAAAGGCAATTGTTGTAGATTATACCACCACTTTTTGGTGGTGTCAACATTTTATACCAAATATCTACTGCGAATTGTGGTTCTTTTTTTACAAGTCTTTACTTTGGTTTCAACTGGAGTATCATGATTCATGGTGACCTTGGGACTTATTTGTTGGCAACCCCCCCTTTTTTTTGTTTGGCGATCTATTCGTGTAGAAGCTTCATCCCAATGCTGTTTCTGTTTTTGTGTGTAAGGGTTTGGCCTTAACGGCGTATTGTGTGTTTGTTGGAAAATTTGGGAAAGCAAATTGTCATTTAATTTTGTTCCACAGGCACAACTTGCTTAATAGAAGAATGCAAAATGTGAGAGCTCAAACAAATGGGCAAGGCCAAGGTCAAAACCCTCAACAGCAGAATTTTAAGGTAAAGCCCATGTCTTCCACAAACTCTCTATAGCATCACCTGACTTACAAAGCAGTAGCTCAAATATTTCTGTGAATTGTTTCATGTTGTTCATGCTTTGGCATCCTGCTCTCTCTCTCTCCCCCTCTCCACTTATCCGTTATGCTCTCCCTCTCCTCTCATCAGTATGAGCAATGGATGTACGCTAGCGTCACTGGTGACGCCATAGCTAAGCTAGTGGGGTCGGCCGACCCCATGGCAAAAAATTAATATGCTACTACTAGTATGATATAGAAATCGGTTGGCCAGTATATGAACCCATTAACAATTGATATGATCCCACTCTAGCGACAAATTCAGGGTATACGCGCATCTCGATTAATTCATGGAAATTCAATCCCATCGTCCACTAAGACGGGGTCCAATTAAAGCCAAAACAATACCCTCCCTGTATGATCAAACTCATAAGAGTTGATAGTGCTTGTGAAGTTTCGAATATGAGGCCTAACGTTTCAAAGCTAAGCCCGATTAAAGCCAGGACAATGCCCGGAGGATCTAACCCATTGATATCACATGAGAGGTTTCAAACATGAGGCTTTAGGAATGGACAATACACTGTTTTTTTTTTTTTTCAAAAAATAAGCAAGAAAATTGCATCGCCTTAGAATTGTTTGAGATAATTTAAAGTGCGATGTTTTGAAACTTTAAAGATTGAATTGGCCAATAATTAACAATGTTAGGAATTGGTTGAATGTGAGTCAAACTTGAGAAAATTTCCGACCCCATGAACTAATATTCCTGGAGTTGCCACTGGCTAGCGTATTGTGATGAATTGCTAGTGTGCATAGCGCCACATGTATCATATTGGATCTTCAACAAGGGACAACGGTCACATTCTTAAGAGCATCTTCAATGTTAAGCCATTAAAGCAAGTCAAAACCATAGTTTTGTAATTACCAAAAAACCCCCATCATTTGGTGTAAGTTAGGAAAACAATAATAACATTCAATGATCGTTCATTTTCCAAGTAAAAAACGACAGAAGAAATGCAGTTATCATATTTATGTGTTGTTACTTTTTCATTTGAGTTCCTACGAAATGATTCAAGTGATTTTAGAGTTGTGTTGAATTAAGGTAAAGGAAAATTCTAAAATCAGCCCAGTGGGCTGACAATAGTGAGAGTGTGAATGTGTATTAAAGGGTATAAAAAATACACAGAAATACGTGTTTTCCTTGTCTTATAGTGTGTTTATCGTCAGTCCATTGGGCTGACAATAGCAAGACCGTAAGGTAAAAAAACAATTTTCGTTCTATTAAGCACTTTTAACTTTGACAAAATTACTATAACGAGCTATTCAAAAAACCAAAAAAAAAAGTTCGGGAAAAATGACTAAAATGGAAATGCTCGACGAGGTTCTTTTGCACTCTTTAAAGAACGCACCAAACAACCAGGACAGGGCAGTTGGTCTAGTGATTGCGTAGCAGAATTGTTGTGAGGTTGCAGGCTCAAATTAAATAAAGAAGAGTGTGACAGCCATTGCGTTGCGGATGAGATTAGGGCTAGGCACCTTAGCTTTGAATGCCACTACTAATTAATGTCCTGATGCTTTATATGTGGAGTGGAACCACTACGATGAGAGAGAGAGAGAGAGAGAGAGAGAGAGAGAGAGAGAGAGAGAGAGAGAGAGAGAGAGAGAGAGAGAGAGAGAGAGCACCATTACTGCTACGGGGCCACTGACCAGTATCCACATCCTAGGAATTAAGAGGATGTGTACCAAACCCTAATTGATCTTGGGTTGGGTAGCATATAGCCCAGCAGCACCCAACTTTGGAGATAGGCAGCTCCGGACGTAGGACTTCCAAAGAAGGTTTCGACAAAATTGACTAAGCTTTCCCTAGCTAACAATAACAAAGCTTTGATTTGTAACAGTGTTGAAAAAGTACTCCTAAAAAAAAGAAGAGGAGACAACTTTGTTTGAATAATTTGGTGTTATTTGACACAATCATAAATGCAGATCATTGAATTAAAATTAATTGTTGATGAACATTGGTTGGCTTCGGTGATGTGATAAATTTGACAAAGTCAAAATTAATAATACTAAAAATGACTCCCATAAATCCATGGATTAATTTGTCATTTCATTGTTTGGTAGCAATTTTAGCTCGTTGTTTGATGTAAATTTCTTTAAAAAAATCTACCACACTATAACGAGTGAACTTGCTTTTAAGACTTTGCAGCTTTTAATAATGGCCACTTCATGATAAGGGGCACTTTTTTTTTTTTTTTTGGTAATGAAGAGTGGTCCTTGGGCAAGTTTGTGCGCATTACAAGACTTAATCTCTTCAGCTCCTACTAGCCTTTGCGAGCCCAAAGGGTTTTTACGCATGTGGTGGCCCCAAGAGTTTTTTCGCAATGCAAAAGAGTCGAACCTAAAACCTCAAGATGTTAAATCCTTCGGTTCTGGCTGATCAACCAATTGTACTACCTTTTGGGGTTAAAGGGGCACGTTCTTCTTGCAGCGTAAGAATTTTGAATTTATAGAGAAAGGTAGAAAAGGCAAATAAAGCACAAGCTAGTACAGGTATCTTTTGCGGATCAAAAAAAAAAGTACAGGTATCTTTTTAAACCTTTTGTTGAAATAATGGGAAAATATTATTTTATCTCATCAATTTCCCTCTTCTTCGCTTGGCATGGCTCACCCCATTTCCAGAGCTGAGACCCGAGTTCGAGTCTCACCAATGATGGAAGTGGAACTCATGCCACCTGTGTACCTAAATGGTGCTGTGGTGATAGCCTGTCCTCACGGATAGTAGCTATAGCTCGAAACGGACATTCCACAACAGGTAGGGAGCCCTTATGGTCACGCCCAATGGGAGCTGCTACGCTGGTCGTCCTCTCCCACCCTTTATTATTATAAAAAAAAAAACCCTCAAGAAACCTTAAATTCAATTCCTCTTTCATTGCCATTTGACTTGACAAAACCAAGATCCAAGCGTTGCACTGCAAATTCCATGTAGATTGCTTTAGTGGTCGGGTCAAGGCAACTCAATACAAGAAGTTATTAAACCATGCAAATACCATCTGTAGTGCCATGCAAAGTGGTAGCAGTAGATAGTTATCTTAAATTCAGTGAGGGACACCTCACACCAGAGGGTGGGCACCCTTTAATCAATTTGGTTGGTTGTTGTTAGCTAGGGTAGGGAGAGATTGTAAACTGATTTTGGGTGGGCACCTTACAGAGACGTTTCCAAATATTAGGCTTCACAGTCAATAAATCAACTGCTGCTGTTTGGGTTTTGCAATTGCAACAGTGGGAGGGAGAGTTTGTAAAGTGTGAAACTCAAGGCCATACTTGTGAAGGTCCTCCTCCACTACTACTGTCTGTCTATCAATAAAAAGGGTCTCCACTGCGAAAGTAGTATTAATCAGACAGACGGTGCTCAGATTTTTTAGTACATGCATCTTCGTGAAGACCAATGGTGCCAATTTTTTTTATTTATTTAAGGGAGGGCAAGAGGGTAATTTCACCTACCAACTCACCTAGACAATTGCTGACTAGGGAGGGGTAGAATGAATGGTGCCAATTTAGGACAGTTGTATTGGGTCTCAACTAGGCTAGTGATGCCAATGGTACCAATTTAGGACCCCACAAATTGCCGATGAGATTAGTTCTCCAAAAATAGTTGAGGTATGCGCGTAAGCTGACCGAGATATTTTAGTTATTTTTTTGACAAATTAGATCATCCTAATTATATTAATACGAAAATAAAGTACACCTGAAACAACCAAACAAAATACCACAAACATCTGAGTTATAAGTAAAAAAAAAAAAAGTACTACCAGTTACAGCAAGCACTGCCTCTGCAGAAATGAAAACCCATCTCCTCACCGCCACCGGATCCCCTGTTGGACTCACATCCGGACAAGCGCCTGTCCGAGTCTCTCTCGGTCGTTGATTTTACAAATCAACGGTTGAGATGAGCCGAGCACCTTTTGCTCCAAAACGATGTTGTTTTTGAGCAAAACGTGTTCGGTTCATTTCAGCCGTTAATTTACGAAATCAACGGTCAAAAAGAGTGAAACAAGCGGGTCAGACATGGGGAGTCGGATAGGGGATCTAGACTCCCTCATCACCGATATTTTCTACACTAGAGGGACCCAATCAACAGTGGTGTACTGTACCCCACCTAATCTCATTTACTCTTATTAGAGCAGGAGATGCCCCCAATATCAAAAAATCGAAAGTTCAACTCAATAAAGAAACCTACGTGTGATTTTTTTTTTCCTTTCTTTCCCCATAACTCAAGTATTTAGGCCAGTATACACGTACTTCAATTAATTTTGGGACTCAATCTCACCGTCTATTTGCCAGTTGCGAACTTGCGATGAGCCCAATTAAAGACGAAGCTCCGTATGGACTATGGAGAGCAAAGATTCATGTAATCTAGTACCATGTCAAACGTTAATCCTATAATTCATTTTCCCATCTCAAAATATGAACTATGGAGAGCAACCTTTAAAAATCAAAATACTTTTAAGGAGTATATAGACTGAGGTTTATAATTTTTAAGGTAACAAATTACTACATGTTTGGTTTTAAAATGTGGAGTGATTTTCGCACTCAAATTATTAACTTTGGGAGTGCAAAAATAAATATCAATTTAATTTTCGCACTTCCCTTAGAAGTGAGGTTAATAATTTGTGGAGTACGAAAATCACTCCCAGTCCAAATTTGACAAGTAGATACTGGTACCAAAGACAAATTGAAACAGTGTCTCAAAAGGACCATAGCAACAATAACTTCTCGCCACCAGCCACCTCCCCTAACTCAGAATAACTGACATTGAAGAAACAACCACCACATTTATTACCTCCTGCACCGGAAAGACAGAGGTGAAGGCCCCCCAACCCCTTTCATTGATTGTATTTCAATAGGCCAACTCTCATTTTCCTGCTTCCTCATCTTTCTTCACTCCCTTTCTTCCCCAATCCAATGTCTGGAACTCCACTCCAATGGCTGCTTCTCTTCCTATCAACCCTTCTCACCATCAATCTTGCTCTCTGTTTACCCCAAAACCCATCACCCAGGAAGACTTACATTGTCCAAATGGACAAATCTCTGATGCCAGAAACCTTCACCGAGCATTTCCAGTGGTATTCCTCAATGATCAAATCAGTAGTCACTGAGCCAGAAAAACAAGATGCCAAAGATGATGAGAAGATCATCTATACTTACCAGACTGCTTTTCATGGCCTGGCTGCACAGCTCAGTGAAGAAGAAGCAGAGAGGCTGGAGAAACTTGATGGTGTGATGGCCATATTTCCCGAGACCAAGTACGAGCTGCACACCACGAGGAGTCCCCTTTTCCTTGGGCTAGAACCACAAAAAAGCACAAATATCTGGTCAGATAGCACCGCCGATCACGACGTGATAGTCGGAGTGCTCGACACCGGGATATGGCCGGAAAGCCAAAGCTTCAACGACAGTGGGATGACACCAGTTCCAGCTCACTGGAAAGGAGCTTGTGAAACAGGACGAGCCTTCACCAAGAGCAACTGCAACAAAAAAGTCGTGGGCGCTAGAGTCTTCTACCGGGGGTACGAGGCTTCCACCGGCAAAATCAACGAGAAAGACGAGTACAAATCGCCGCGCGATCAAGACGGCCACGGTACCCACACGGCGGCGACCGTGGCCGGATCCCCTGTTCGCGGCGCAAATCTCTTGGGGTACGCTTACGGGACGGCCAGAGGGATGGCCCCGGGTGCTAGGATCGCCGCTTACAAAGTCTGCTGGACGGGTGGCTGTTTCAGCTCCGATATTCTCTCCGCTGTGGATCGAGCGGTGGCAGACGGGGTAAACGTCTTGTCCATCTCTCTTGGCGGCGGAGTGTCGCCGTATTATCGTGATAGCTTGTCCATAGCCTCCTTTGGGGCAATGGAGAGGGGGGTTTTCATTTCGTGTTCGGCGGGAAATGGGGGGCCTGATCCTATCAGTTTAACAAATGTATCGCCGTGGATTACCACGGTTGGAGCTAGCACAATGGATAGGGAGTTTCCATCTAGTGTTAAGCTTGGGACTGGGAAAATTATATCAGGAGTTTCCCTATATAAAGGGAGGAGAAACCTGTCGAAAGAAAAGCTGTACCCACTGGTTTACACTGGAAGCAATTCGAGCAGTCCCGATCCTAGTTCCTTGTGTTTAGAAGGAACTCTAGATCATAGGAAAGTAGCTGGAAAAATCGTTATCTGCGATCGAGGTATTAATCCTAGAGTTCAGAAGGGACAGGTGGTGAAAGACGCAGGTGGGATAGGTATGATACTGTCAAACACGGCAGCAAACGGAGAGGAGCTGGTGGCGGACGCCCACCTCCTTCCGGCTGTGGGGGTGGGAGAAAGGGCGGGGAAAATGATCAAGCAGTACGCGTTGACAAATCCGAAGGCGACTGCAACCCTCGCATTCATGGGGACTAAATTGGGGATACGCCCGTCTCCAGTGGTGGCGGCGTTTTCATCCAGAGGGCCTAATTTCTTGACGCTGGAGATTCTGAAGCCGGACATGGTGGCCCCCGGGGTGAACATTCTCGCGGCCTGGACCGGCGAAGTGGGCCCGTCAAGTTTGCAGACGGATCACCGTCGAGTTAAGTTCAATATACTGTCCGGAACGTCCATGTCGTGCCCGCACGTGAGCGGTGTCGCTGCATTGCTCAAGGCCAGGCATCCGGAATGGAGTCCGGCAGCCATCAAATCAGCGCTCATGACTACTGCTTATGTCCATGATAATATGTACAAGTCTCTGGTAGATGCAGCAACAGGTGCACCTTCCAACCCGTATGACCACGGTGCGGGTCACATACATCCGGCAAAAGCACTTGATCCAGGTTTGGTTTATGACAATGGGGCACAGGAATATTTTGAATTCTTGTGCACGCAAGCCTTAACCTCAGGCCAGCTGGATGTTTTTGCCAAGTTCTCCAACAGAAAGTGCCGGAAAACGCTTGCAAATCCGGGGGATTTGAACTACCCAGCTCTTTCAGCTGTGTTCCCGGAAACCCGTAATGTCACGGCTGTGACCCTTCATAGAACTGTCACTAATGTTGGGCCACCTGTTTCCACTTACCATGTGATAGTTTCGCAGTTTAAAGGAGTTTTCATCAAGGTTGAGCCAGCAGTGCTGAAGTTCAACAGCAAAGACCAGAAACTATCCTATAAGGTCACATTCACTACAAAGTCTCGACAAACTACGCCGGAGTTTGGAAGTCTGATTTGGAAAGATGCGTTGTACAGGGTGAGAAGCCCGATAGCGATTACATGGCTGTAACCGATATGATTTATGTTGCACTGTGTTAGAACATGAATCTGGATGGGTGCTACAATAACAAAGAAACCTTCAAAAAGCCCCAAGGCTAGTAGTTTTTGATTGCATGATCGAAATGCTCTCCTTCGTTTGTTTCTTGTACTCGTATTGCTAGTTTTTCTTGTACTCTGTATTACTAGTTTTCGGAGAAAATAAAACTACAAAGAACTGCTTTTCATTTTCTGTTGAATTCAGTCTCAATTCACACAAGGTTGTTTCACCACACACACACATCATATTGTTACTCCAGGGCAACTATGACACCCTACAGAGGACTCTAACCTCAATTCCATAACAAGAAGGTTACCACATTTGTGCAAACGAGAAGGTTCAATAATTCCAAACATCACCTCCAGTGGCCTCATGGAGATGTAATCTTCCTATGATGCTGGCTAAAGGAATCAAGGACAAAAAGCTAAGGATCCTACCACATATAGCATATATAGCTGGTGGAGTGGTAAGTGTTCCATGAGCCTTCTAATGTGTGTAATACCCAATGCCAGGATATTCCTATGATGGAACATTGTAACTTACAACATCTTATCTACATCAACATCCTTGCAATGGCTCATCCATCCCTTCCATTATATGAAAGATGTAGACAGAAATGCAAGTCTCTCAACTCTCTAAGTTTGGGAAAATTTCAAAATACCCCTAACCTTTACTCTAAATTTCAATTAGACTCCGAACCTTTAAAAAAAATCAATTTTACTCCCAACTTATCTTCTGTTAATCAAAACGTCCCCTTCCGTCCAAATGACTAATGGATTTCGTTAAAGGCTCTGTTAAATAGCGTCCCGATCGAATTTTGATGATCTGAGTCGCTCAATGTGATCAGAACGTGATTTTAAGGGTATCCAATAAGAAATTAGCAAAAAAAATAACAGGGAAGGGCTTGATTTGAGCAGTTTCTTATTGAACTGTTCAATAAAAAACTATTCAGATGAAGTCCTTATCGGTCATTTTTTTTGGTGATTTCTCGCAAGTACTTTTAAAATCATGTTCTGATCACATTGCACGGTTCGAATCAGCGAAATTCAATCGAAAAAAAAAAGATGCGGACGAAAGTAAAATCCGAACTTCCTCACTTGAACAAAATCCGAAAAAATGATTCCCAGTAATGCTACATACATACCCGGAAAAAAGACTCTAGAGATTGAGAGTGATAGGCTGACATCACCCAGCTGCGTGGGACCCGTCTACTATAAAACTTTGTTTCCTTTCTTCTCTGGGCGCTCCCACATTAATTTCCTCTCTCTCTCTTCTCTTTTTTATTCCCTTTTTTTTTTATCCACCTTTTTTATTTCCTTTATTATAGTAAAAATATCTCTTCTCTTCTCTTTTTGCTATCCTCTCCCTCTCTCTCGGAAGCATAACTTCAAACAATAAGTCTACACACCAGGAAATCAGCCCATGCCCTAACCCTGGATAGCCCAAAACGACGTCGTTTTGGGCGTCCTTAAATAAATAAAAAATAAAAAAAACCAAATTGCTGAAATTTTGAATCGGCCTTTCTACCATCGCGCGAAAACAGAACATGGAGATATCAGAGGAGGAGGAGGAGCAGCCCGACCACCAACCTCACCTCCACCACTTTCGTCCACCAGCCTCACCACCACCACCGGTGGCCACCAGTGTAACCTCCACTCCGACGATCATGAGCACCACCGGCGATCGACTCGTTGCGAAAACCGACACACCCGCGACATCAAATCCACCGCCAAGGTCTTTCTTTCTCCCTCTCTCATATTTATATATCTGTTGGTCCTAAATTCGATTTGGGTTCTGACTTCAGTGTTGGTGGGGGCAAATGACGGAAGTAAAGGGTGGTTAACTCCTATCATGAATTGATAACTTATTGCTTATGAGGGGTGGGGGTTTTATCCCTCTAAATAATGCAAAATGTCAGGGTAAATCTGTATTAGGGTTCTAAATTTTGCCCCAGTTTACGGATTTGGTCCTTGTTCATTAATTACTTGAAGTCTTGAACATTTGAGTTCTCAACCTAGGATGCTTTTTAGCAACGTATATGGGATGAAGGATAGCTTAAGAGGACAAATAAATTATGTTCATTCTATACTCTTTACCTAGTGGAAGGCCAATAACATGTTATCAGGGGAAAAAAAGGACTTGTGAACTGAAGACAAAAAAGAGAAAGCACAGCTTTCGTTGTTGGCCTTTTTATAGAGATCTCCTCTCTTTTTCATTCTTACTGAGCTAACTAGCACGGTAAAGTGTCAAGAAGTAAGTGGAACTGTTTGGAATTTGTCTTGGAAACGGTTTCTTGATTGACATTTGGAGCTACACTAACATGAATTGATTGTTCATATGCATATACCCACTGGATTGATATTGTGGTTTGCCAAGATAAGCTCATGTCATAATTTTGGGATAGTGGCTTTTACACTTGATATTTGGCATGCAATGATATTGCAGTTTGCCGAGATAAGCTCATGTCATAATATTTTTATTCTTGAACATGCAGGTTTCTGTTGCCATCACCAATATCTTTGATGTTGCCAGAGTTCGTTCCGTGAAAAGAGTCCACACTAAAGTTCGAATCAAGTACGATAACTCGTCATCGACAATTGAAGCACGTCGACATGACAACATGTGCAATCTCTTTAATGAGGTTGCCGATTTGACGGAAGATAGTCAAGAGAAATATGATAAGGTGATGACACGGTTATTTGAGCTAAAAAGAGAGTTGATTGAATCTTCGATTGTTTGTGAAAGTAATATGACTTCTGGTACTCCTAATAATTCCTTTTCAATAGGAGATGAAATTCTACCCTCTAAAGAGAGCATGAACATACTTGACCCGGTACAACTTCGTCGAAAAGGGAGACCGCCAACCAAAAGGAAAGAAGGCTTTGTCGAAAAAGTTGTTAAGAAGAAAAAAGAAACACAAAAGAAGACATTGTCGAAGGAAAAACCCAAGGTATAAGTTCATGTAAAATTTGAAATTATTTGTATTGCTAATTTCATGTTTTCTATTGAACTTTTTATACTTATGTTCCATGTAAACTATTTTTTAGGAGTTTGAGACACAAGAGAGGTTGGAACACAATAATTGTCAATTTCAGGAGGTTGGGATACAAGAGAGTGTGATCAATATTAATGTAATATTTTCTTTTTTTTTTTGTATAATTAATTTGTTTTTGCTCTACTTGTTTATTTTTTTATGTTATGTTTCATGTTAAATTATTGGTGATGTTGTTGGGCAGAGTTACCCAAGCTACATGGGGCAGTTAATGTGGCCAAATATGATGTCTCATAATACGCGGCCAAATATGGCACAAGGCGGCGTCCTCCCCTTAGTTGCAGGAACCTTCAACTATGCCCACGTTTCTTCGACGGAAACGTGTTTTCACGTTCCCGGCGAAGGAAACTCCAAGAAACCCGTCCCAATAACGACGGAAACTCGTTCCTTACCTATATGGAAACTTACACCCAAAAAACGGTTGAGAGACTTATGATTCAAGTTGCAATTGGTACCTTTAAAGTTGTTTTGATCTTGTTGGTAAGCACATCTGATATTAACCTTCTAGATTCATATTAATGCCCGTAACTTTTACGCCTACTTAATATGCACAAGAGCTCTATTGTGTAATCATGTGCTACAATAAAAATGTTGAAATATAAATAGTAACTTATAATTTTAATAGTAATATTTTATGTGGTAGAATAATAATTTTATATTGACATTTAACAATATAAAATTTCAAAATATATGTATAATTTTAATAATTTTTCCTAACCGCTCTCAATGGCGCTCCCACACTTCTGTGATCATCCGCTCTCCCGTCCCCGGCCCCGCCCCCGCTCCGGCTCCCGCTCCCGTCCTCGCTCCCGCTTCGTGTAACTAAGGTCCTTCCATTTTCTTCAAGTTTATGCCCAACCGGAACAAGTTTTAACCAATTTATATACAAGTTTCCAAGTTCACAAAGCACCATGCCAAGTTTTACCAGTACTCAAGTTTGGGGAAGAGGACAATCAAGTTTTTGGGGAGATCAACGTCAACGTTGGGAAGGAGCACAATCAAGTTTTATGGAAAGTCAAGAGCAAGGGTGGGGAGGAGCATAATAAAGTATTTCAAAAATGTTGAATGCGAATGATAACAGCGAATAGTAGAAGACTTGCTTATTGATATAGGGAGTTTCTTGTATTCTGTTAGAAACTAATTTATGGTAATTCTCTCATTCATGTTTTGTGGTGAAGTGAAAATTATGTGGTGTTTCTATCATTTTGTTTAATGAAAAAGGTGTCACATTCAATGTTGGTAACAGTTGTGTATGCATTTCAGTTTTGAGTTTCAATGTTGGTAACAATTACTTCAAAAGTAGGTGTTGGAAATTGAGTTTCAGTTTGGAGTTTCTGGACTGGTGGAGTTTGAGTTTCTAGAATGTCCTTGTGTCGTGTCCGTTTTCGTGTCGGACACGGTTCGTGTCCTAGTTTTTGAAAAATAATGTGAAACATTGGTGACAAGTGAAATTTGATCCTAATAATAATGGAGAGTAGTTCACTTGGTTGTTCTATGGAAATAATGAATATGTATTGTTATTTTCATTGGTCAGGACATTGATGAATCTGTAATAGTATTAGAGCATCCACAATGTAATAAGCAAATTGGTATGGATAAGCAAACTTAACAACAATGTTAAAAAAATACCTCACATTGTAATAAGCAAAGTTACAAGTCTTTTAGCAAATAACCAAATTCCACCCATCCCATAACCAAACTTAACAACTTTTACCAATAACCAAAACTTAATAACCAAACCCAATAACCAAATTCAAAACTAAAAAATTAAAAAACACCTCACATTAGAATTGTCTCATCAAGACGAATAATTTGGTGTGGTCGGGTGTATGATTGGAACTTGTTTGCAATTGGACATAGGTGCATTGCATATTGTGGGGTTTTTTTTTTATAGGGATACAAAAATAACCAATGTGGAGGTCAAGTTTGTTAAGTTTGATTATGAACTAAATGGATAATCAAATGCTGACGTGACACATTTTGATTATCGATTTTGATTATTCCCATTGCGGATGCTCTTAGCATTACGACTGCTTTGTTGAACCTGTGAATGTTGTAAGGTTGCAATGTGTTGGATTATATTGGATGAATGCAATTTATATTAGTCAAACGTATTGTATTGTATCCGTATCGTATCCATATCCGTATCGTATCTTGAAAGATGTTTTGTGTCGTATCCATATTGAGTTTCATTTTTAGTTTCTGGAGTGCTAGAAATTGAGTTTATGGAATATCCTTGTTTCGTGTCCGTTTTCGTATCGGACACGTGTCAGACGCTGCTCCTTTTTCTCCTCGTCATCAAAAAGTTAGGATTTCAAACTTAAGTATTTTTGTTACCTCTTGGCCTTCTTTTTCAACAACATACACACCAATGCAGGTGTCTAAATGTAATTAGCATATGCAGGAAAGTATAGGTCAAAGCAGTTTGGCTTGCTGTTACATTTTCAGCATAAGTTGCTCATTACCGTAGCTACAAAATATTTCATGCTGATCTTGTAGTTTCTATGAGGCTAAGTTGTTTGCCAAGTTCATGATAATGCCTAGAGCTGGCAAAAGGGGACACGACGTAGTTTCTAGTAAAATTTGGGCAGCACCTCCCCTATTTTTATCCTAACCCGACGTCTTGCGTCTCGTTTAGTACAACAACAACATGTTACGCACAAGCCCACACTGGGCATTTATCATCCTAATGACCATTCACAAAGCCAAAGTCATAAAATCATCAAGCACATTCAAGTTTAAAGTTTTGAAACAACAAAGAAAACCAAACATTGTCTTCAGAAAACCACGAAAGCAACAAAAAATAAATAGAGCAAACTCTGGCATTCACTAGAATGATGAGCGTAATACATAGTCTTCCAGATACAAAAACCATTATATGGGCATTACATTTATCCTCTCCCTTAAGCTGCGAGCAAAAAATAAAAATAAAAATAAAAATAACTACTATCACCACCCTCACTATCATCGTCCTCATGCTCCCGGCTTCCTCCTCCTCCTCACTACCCGTCTCCTCTTCGTCCTCATCCTCGTCATCGTCGGCATCGACACTGGAAGATGTTTGAAGCATCATTAGGATGTTCACAGTAATAGCTACAACATGAATGGGTTGTGGCATGATACGGGTCTTCTTGTTGTCCCTCGCCGCGTTTTTCAGCCAATTCCAGCACCTGTTAAAACACACATCAATTAGGCCATCTTCTTTGTAAACCACCTTGCTCAAATTCTGAAATAAGTTGATCAGCTTGCAAAATTAAACCTTGGGTAAATCTAATTTCCGCACACATTTAAATGAGCAGTCATCTCAATAAGACCCTTGTCAAGAAAGCGAATCAGGTGGATGCACACAGACTCGACGTTGAAATGTCTGCCATGCTGAAAGAACAATTGGTTAATGTCTTTAGTCTAATGAAGGTATGTATCACATGGCTTATTTGGTTTTTCAATTGAAGAGGTTACTGGGATAGCTACAAGGAATTCAACTTGTTTCTCTTCTTTTCCTTGGGATTAGCCAGGATTTTTATTCCAATATGAACCAGAACTGGATGTTTTTTTTGAGTTTCTCATATGGTGGTTCTCCATTTGGGTTGATAAGCCTACTCCAGGGAATGCTCTTATGTATTCTATAGCTGCAGTCTATACAATCCAATGTGCAACTATTTTTTCTACCAAATGAGAGACTATATATTCATTTGAAGCATTGTCTACAGAGGAGAATCAGATAGGCATTTCAAGTAAGTCTACCACACTTCTAATAGTCATTTAATTGCCTATTAACCTATAAAATAAAAAGCAAAGGGGTTAAATTTCACGCCCCTTGAACATCTTTCTTAATATTTAATCACTTGATCTTGCAGTTTATACAAAGGTAAATAAAAATACACAAACTCTCTGTAAATTCCCTTGGTCCTTGAAAAATCCCAAGAAAGTAGAAAACTTCAGTATATGATCGAAACTACATTATGAAATCATGTACAATTCTTATATTAGCAATACACACTGTGGTTCAATTTGGATTCAAAATCCTAACTTTCAATTGAAATCTCATCTTTCAATTCCAAGCAAAAACGAAATAAGGAAAAGCAAAGATACAAAAAACCCTAACTTTCAATTGAGAGAGAAACGAACAAAATAACGAACAGAGATAGACCTTGGCGGTGTGTGGTCGCGTTGGAAGTCGTGAAGGCAAAAATTGCCACTGGTGGCGGCGGTGGAGGGAAGGTCGCCGGTGGTGGTCGCCGTGATGGTGTTGGTCTGGTCGTCGTCCTCCTCTCCTCCTCTCTCTCCCTTTTTCTCTCTCATCGTGCGCGTAGAACCAGATGAAGTATTTTGATCTTTTTTTTTTTTTTAGGGACGCCCAAAACGACGTCGTTTTGGGCTATCCAGGGTTGGGGCATGGGCTGGTTTCTTGGTGTGTAGACTTATTGATCAAAAGCATGAGAAGGAAACGACTCGCCCCGTTCTACTGAAGCCATCCACCTCTTTATTCCTCTTCTAAAGCTAGATCAGAGAGAAAATTACTTAAGAGTGCTGCATCAATCTCGTGGGCTACCTCGTTGCTTTACAGAATTTGTAATTTTGCTACAGTTCCTTGTTATAAGGCCATCCACAGTGGTATAATCAAAAATGGATAGCCAAAAGTTGACACATCAGCTTTTGATTATCCATTTAAGAGGTTGCTAAGCTTAACAATGTTGAGGTCCACAATGGTCACTTTTAGTTCATAACCAAAATAAGGGATCCACTACAATATATATATATATATATATATATATATATATATATATATATATATATATATATATATATTTCTCTCTCTCTCTCTCTCTCTCTCTCTCTCTCTCTCTCTTTCTCTCTCCTTATGTTTTCCACTATTGATCACTTCCCTCCATTACATTTGGTGACTTTCATCCCTCATATTATGAATTTGAAAAAAAAATCATGTACTCAAAAAAAAAAAAAAAATCAGATGTGCTCTTAAATTTGGAAAAGAATGCAAGATTCTTCATGTACTCAACCAGAGGGAGAGGAACGAAAAAAGAATAAAATAAAAACGGAAAAAAAAAAGTGAAATATCTTAATCCAGCGACAATGAGTTGAATTGTAGATGATCGAAAGATACGAGCTTTACTTTTGGAGGGAAAGAAAGAGAAACAGTTTGTGGGTAAAGAGAATGAGATATAGAGTAGGCGAAGAGGAAAATACCATTTGAAACATGCGTGTAAACAATTTTGGAGCCAATTAACTTATATGGTGTTTGATCCACAAATTTTGATTATTGAAAAAGGTTGCTAGTTTTGGTTATCCAAAGCCCAAAATTTGATTATTTCTAAGAATGTTGCTAAGTTTGATTATACTATTATGAGCCATTTTTTACACCAACATTGTTAACTTTAAAAATAATTTGCTTTTGATTATACCACTGTGGATGGCCTAAGAGCAAGTTTATCAGTAGTTTGGTAAAATTACTGGTAAACAGTGTATTTTTTCCATTTTACCTACTCATATATCTTTCAACGTTACATCAATACTATCTATTTAACCTATTCTCTATTAAAATATTATTACTTTTATTTTCCTTTTTTTCTTTTTTAGGAGAGAGTGAGAGTGAGAGAGAGAGAGAAAGTAAAAAAGAAATGGGAAGCCTGTGAACAGGGCTTCGGTAGATTTACCTCACCATTTCAACAAAGCCAATTTACCTCATCTTTTACCTCTTCTGCTGCTGCTTTCTTTTATGGGTTTTCCTTCTGTAAAATAGCAAAAAAGCCAATTTATCTCATCTGATATACTTGCTCCAAGAGGAAAGGAACTATTCACAAGCTACTTAATATTTTATTATTTTATTTGTGAACTTCTCCCCTTTTGTTTCTTTATTTATTGAGAGATGCTATAACCACACCTAAAATCACACACCTAAATGCACACTTTCACAAAACACAAGGGTCCCACACACACTGCGTGTGTTTTGTGAAAGTGTGTGTATTGGGTGTGGTTTTAGAATTTTTGTTCTTTATTTTGTATTGGGTTGATTGAACGGGTGTGAACATCTTATTTTTCTGATCATATTATTGTAAAGGGTCATAATTAATTTTTCTCTCTAGGAATAATTAGGTTTTCTACGGGTCCCAGACTCCCAAATAAAAAGCAAATACTTAATTTTGAGAATTCTAGAGATAAAAATTAATTATGACCTTTTAGAATAATATGATCAGAAAAATAAATTTTTTGCACCGATTCAAACAGATTGAAAATTAGAGTACTTAATTTTTATAATAGACCGCTATAGAGTATTACATTTCAGAAAAAATAAAAAATAACATCAATATTATTTTGGAAGAAAAAAGAAATAATATATTAATCGACTACAAGTTAGAATAGAGAGTCTGATGCAGTATGCGTTTTAAAAGTGACTAGCTAAAGTAATAAAGTGGTATTTTAAGGTGTAATTTGGTCTGAAATTTAAAGAGAATGATGCGGATGCTCTAATGTTTTTAGAAAAAGTGCAAATTTTATTCTTATTCAATTTTTTTTTTGCATTTTATTAGTTTTGTGCCAAGCTTTTGTGAATTATTGACGAGACAAATTGAAAAAGTAAAATATTTTGAAAAATAACTACTTTTAAATAAAAAAAAGTTAAAAGTAAAAAAAAGTTGACAGTGGTTATTTTCTAAAATATTTGGGTTACTTGACGAGACAAAGCAAAATAATCCACAAGAATTTGACACAAAATTAATAAATACAAAAAAAAATTCAATAAAGACAAAACGTGTTTTTTTCTAAAAGTAAAATATACTAGTGTTAGTGGAACGGGTCAATAAAAACCATGTCTGTTCCTCCCGCCACTGCCAATGACGTCTGCCTCCGTTTGCTTCTTATCGCCGACCACAAGTTCAAACCAATCCCGCAAGACCTCCTCGCTTCTTTGTCCAACCAAACATCAAACAACGAACGGATCTCTATCTTATAAGATTGTGGAATCTCTATCCAAATGTGATCTTCTCCCACTCGACAACAAATCTCTCTCCGTTTACCATCTCCAATCTCAGAAGAGCGTCGTTTGAGTGATTTTTGACGGTTAACTCATATGTACATTTTTGTCGTAGAGAAAATTTGGAGATTTTAGATTTAGGGCTTTTTCAGTTTATGGGTTATCATTTGGATTTTTTTTTTTGTTGTGAAATTTGAATTGTAGTTGGAAATTATGTATTCAATTGAATTTGTTTTGCGCTACTGTTTCAAATAGACGGTGGAATGTGAATTTTTTTTTATTGAGGTGTACGGTTGAGGGAAAATGCACAACAATAATGCTAGGGACACTCTACTCAACCACTCGCTCTCACATATGTGTGGAACCCACATCTAATTAAATATGTGAGCCTCACAATTATGTGAGAGGGAGTGGTGAAATTTGTTGAATTACACAAATTGTAATAGAAAATAGCCACACACACAAAAAAACCAGTTTATTTTGTTCTAAGACTTGATCTCATATGTAACAGACAAGAGGAAAGAGGATTTTTTTTCCCTTTTTTTTTTTTCAATCGGTAGGGAGAGAAAAGAGGATGAAAGCGAAAATTTGGACTGAAGTATATTCGAGTTGCAGGGCTACTGTTGTGGACGTGTGTAATTTGGTGTAGTTTTCTATAGGGCTGTTAGCCGAGACCGGAAAATGGATCGAAACCGAAAAAATCGGACCGGACCGAATTTTTTAAACCGGTTGAATAATTTTGATCCGGTTTATGTGTTTTAAAAATCGGTCGAAACCGGACCGGTTATATATATGTGTATATTATATATATATATATATATATATATATATATATATATACACACACACACATAGGGGAGGGGTTGAATTATGGGTTTTTAGTTGATATTTTGTGGTGTATATTGGTCTAATAAATATATTTATTATATAAAATCAATCATATATATATATATATACATATGTGTGTATATATATAAAACTATATATAAAAAACTGTTTTTATGGTTTAATTATGTTTTTATGGATTTTTTTTTATGAATTGGGCTTAAAATTGATCCTTTTGTTGGGCCAAAAAAAAAAGGGGTTGAATTATGGATTTTTGGTTGATATTTTGTGGGTTGAATTGTGAATTTTTTGATGTGTTGGGCAAAAAATATGGCCCATGAATGAAAACCGGATAAACCGGTTGAGCGGGTAGAAACCGGACCGATTTATCTCAACCGGTTCCAGTTTCTAAAAATCTCAAACCGGATAACTGATTTCGACCGAAAAATACACCTAAACCGGTTGAAATAGGACCGGTATCACCCCTAGTTTTTTAGGAAGCTGTAGCCTGTAGTTGTCCACTTTTTCCCCCCATGCCACGCATTTTCATGATGCGTTACTTGCATGCGTGGATTTTGTTGCCACGCAAGCTTCATAAATTGACATCACGCATTTTGGTAATGCACGATGGACTATTTTTACAAAATTTCAAAACATGAACATTTCTCCAATTTGTTTCCAACATTTGGACAGATCGGCGAAAAACTCGATTGAACAATGGCTTCAATTCGTTGTATACATAGAGCGAGATGTTTTTAATGGGATTAGTAATGAAGTAATCATGCAGAACTTTCAAACGATAAAAACTCGTTGGGATCGGTTGTAAGAATATTTAACAACGAATATTTAGACTTATGTGATTATGTTTAGAAGCTTTTGGAATATGAGTATTATTCTACAACTTTTGTGCCTTGTAGAAAATATTTAAACTTTTGTGCTTAGTATTTTTTCACTTCCATCTTATGGTGATAATTCCTGGCTCCGCCACTGGTACAAGAAGCCCCTGCTTTTTTATTGCTAATTGGCATAACGTCTGCCATGGCAAACTAGCTTCCATGGCATAATCTTGGATAACTTTCGCAAGGAAAGGATTTATAAGTCCATTTTGTTAAGCATATATGGTTACAGAAAATCTACAGCCAACCAAAACTTACACACAAGTGGTTTCAATGTGGTAATCTATACTATGTATTTGACGACCTTTTGTGAATCCAATATTTTTTTTTCAGAATGAAGGCATTCATCAAATTTTATGAGTCCCCCACTCAGTTATTTCAGTGATTCCTCAAATTTTGCAAACATATGTGGGCATTCCAGCATCAAAGCTGCACAAAGAATGTAACGATTCACATTGAATTGCCCTGCTAGGTAATTGTGACGACCCGAATTTTTACATTGCCTCAAAATAAATACATCTCCAATAATTACAAGTCATCAAGACAAATATATATGGTGGGCCTAAAAACCTCCAAAATGATATAGATTTCTAAACAATCTCTAAAATTGAATCTTTTAATACTCCAACTCAGGTCCCCGGCCACTAACTTGCTTTGCACCTGTAAAATATTAAACGCCTGGGTACTATATGCAATACGAGGACAATAAACATGGCTAGCGTTAAGAATATGCTCAATAAACAACGATAGCAAATCTAGTAGGATCATTATGAACGTTTTCATTTGTAGCCTCCTACCCGGCTTATCTCGGTAACATGCCAAACACCACCCAGGTCAAAATCTGTATAGCCACTTGGGGCCCATAAACATTCTGAACTTCTCGTAGGATAGTCAATCATACATCTTTCATAACTTTGTGACCTGGTGGGCTTGCATATGTACCAATCTGTTCTATAGCTTTCAGTCAAATACTTTCCATGTCACGATACAAGAAGTGACAATAACTGAATCAAAAAACTTAGACATCAAAATGAGTACAAATATGAGAGAATCAAAGAATACTCTTTGCAAAGAGATTTAGCTATGAATGTATTACACACTATCCGGTACCTTAAATCACGTTCGCGGTCGTAAAAGCATGAATCCCACTTGGCTGCTTCCCCTACTCGACTTCTCTGTCTCTATAATAAGACCACAACTACAATTGTATTCTTCTTCTTTATACAAAACTTGATGACTGAATTCTAGGGTGGACACACGTCCATTAATTAAGCTATTTTATCTTCCATCTAACATGTACACACAGTACTTATCCCTCAAGAATTCCATGCATACAGTCACGTCCGCTTCCTTTTTTCCCCTTAAACTTTGTCTTCACCTCACTTAAAATATCATGTTAAAAGAAATTTGATTCTACCGAAATACAGATTAGGTTTTTAGGGGTGTTACTGTAATAAGTGGGAATAGTTGACAGCCTAAAATAAGAACTAAGACTGCTTAATAGATCGAGCCAGGACATAGTACAAAGTCGACTTACTCTTGGTAAGATTACTCCAGTATGAGGGATATTATAGTCAAGACTTCACACAACTTTCCGCAGCTAAACCATTAAGAAAAACATCTGCAGTAAAGAAAATATAATCAACAATCAAATATACAGTTCAGATTACTCACATTCTGTATCAGATGCTGAGCATCCAAAAGGCTCTTGGTTTTGTAAAGAACAAAGTGATACGGTACACCAAATAATCAGGAGGGCAAGAATCCCAATTAACATGGCCCATTCAATAAGAACATCGTCTACTTTATGAGTTTCCAAATATAGTCCGTATTGATAGATAAAATGCAGGGCCGGCCCAATCCTAAGGCCCAAGAGGCCTAGGCATTGGGCACCACAATGTTCAATTTGTGGGACGCTCCAATTTTTTTAGTATTTGGATTTGACTAGGGCTCTTTTTTAGCCCAATATCATAAAAAAATGCCCATCCAACATGCAAATAAAGGCCCAATATGCAAATAAAGGCCCAAAAACTCAGATGACCCAAAAATTCGGTGGCATTTTTGTAAATTAGAGAACTAATTGGTCCATTTTCGAAAAAAAAGTAAACCAAAGCTCTGGCACGTTTTTTCCATTACTCTCTCTCTCTCTCTCTCTCTCTCATCTGGAAACTAACCACCGACATATCATATCACAATTACCCCGACCTATTGTTCTTTCAATTCTTAATTTTAGCTACGGCTTAATTTTGACTTTAAATTTTCAATGCATAGCTAGTGCTCAATGATTTTTATTTCCCTCATAAACTCCTAGCTAGAATATATTTTCCAATTTTCTCCCCTCTCTCTCACCCCTCATCGATCCTCTTCTTCATCTTATCCGTTTGTTCAACTCTCTATATTCTCCTTCACTAATTACTACTTCCTCCGTCTCTAAATAAATGTCCGCCGCACAAACCTAGACCTTTAAAAATATGTTTTTTTTTTGTTAAAAGATTTAAATTTTTTCACAACATAAAAGAACTCATTGATATCTATTGATTTGTGAAAAAAGAGAGTCTTTTTATGAAAAAAATGCATCTTTTTAAAGGTCTAAATTTGCTGAGACTCAATGTAGTACTATTTTCATTAATTTTCTCAACAAGTTTTCTTGGTGGTCACACAGACTGTTAGGTTGTGTTTTCGTAGAAATGGATTCAAGTAAAGGAATTTGTCATGAGGAACTTTTGCTTCTAGAAATGCAAGACGAGTAATATTCAAGTGATACTCATGCATTGTTGAGATGATATGTATTTGCTTATTTGAAGACTTTGTATTTTGTGTTCGTAAGTAATAATTAGTAGAACTTTATATTGGTTTGACTTTCTCGTATTTTGATCGTTGCTGTAAAAATTGTTAAGTATTAGGGGCATAATTTTTTTAATTTGGTCTTGGGCACTCAAAACCCTTGGGGTGGCCCTGATAAAGTGATACTTTCAGAAAGAAGCATTGAGCAAGAACAAAATTAGAACGCGGCTTACTGAGTAGTACAACTCAACATTCCGAAATGCGTAGTTTGAATTCCTTCAGCTCCTTTCTCTTACGACCAAATTCATTTATGAGCCAAGAATGATTTCTACGAGCCAATCAGGCATGCAACCAGTTGTAGCTAGTTTAAGTCCTTGACAGATGAGTTCATTGACCCATGGAACCATAGCAGTAGCGCATGGACCTCTTTTGATTGTCACAACAGCCTAAGAAGAAAAAAAGAAGAAGCTATAGTTATAAGAAAAATGGAAAAAAACGAAGACGTGAAACCATAAATAAACCTAGCTATACGAAAGATGACCATAGGCTGCAGCTAAACATATTCGAAAACCATCATAAAAAGGAATGTATATATATATAGGCGCGCGAGACTAGTATACATAAACTGTGCCTCAAATAGATTAAGCATGTGTGAGAGCTAGTATGTGCAGAGTTAGACTTGCTAAGATACACCTACAAGTATAAACCAGGTAATTGAAAGTTTCAGTTCGAATAGATCCCTAATCAATCAAACATACAATCCCAAGATCAAGCATAGAGGCAGAGTTGTACAGGAGCTATGATATATATATATATATATATATATATATATATATATATATATATATATTTACTATAGAGATCTCCAAAAATCTAGTAAAACATTAAAGTTATTTTACTTTGTCATGTTGTTACTTTTAATATATCTCAAAGACGGAAAATAAACACACATGGGCATTGCAATTGTCGACCAGAATAGTATATATACTAACTTAATGTACTACAAAAGCTGCACAATGTATTGAGTACGTTTTTAAAATTAAAAGATTTCTCTTAAATAAGCCCCCCTTGCGCCAAAAGGGCGGTGCGACTGCCTGATCAGTCGCTGATAAAAGGTTGAATTAGAGAAAGAAGGCAGCCATGCCCCAGGAAGCATAGTTATACGTCGAAGCTGCATATCCTTGGTTGGGGTCGTCAATTCGATCGAGGAGAGAATTCCTTAAAGAGGGGAAGTCCTCTGCTCTTTTTCTTTCTGACTCCGTCACTGATTAAGCACGAAAAGCAGTTAAAACAAGCAATTGTTCCACCATGCACAATTTCTCACCTTCTTCACTGCATGCTCAAAAATTTCGTAGCCGTCTAAACATAACCGTGAATTGCGAAATCATCCAAAATAAACACTATAATAGTAACTCTCATGACTGATAAACGCAAAGTACGATGAGAATTGATATTAGGGCAGATCCGTGCATGCCAATAACCTCATAAACTTAACGACAAGAATTGGAGGATTTTACACACTATCGTAAACCCACGTCTGCATTTTTCGTAGAATCTACAGCGAATTGCCAAAGCGTTTGATACATACTCACACCAGTAGGTACGGGGGATTGAATCCGTCTCCGATGTTTTGAAAACAGGGATTCAAGCTGCTGGCATGCATCATGCGAAGAACACCGAGAGCTTCACCGCTGATAAGATTCTACCTCTCAATGGGAATAAAATTCCCTCCCGCCGTAAAGTTTGTCCTGAAACCAGTGTAATTTTTTAGTTTAATAATCATGTACTCACCGAAATATTTTTCTTATAATATAGATCTTGTTAGATAGATTTCCGTGAAATTTTTTTGAACGATGTAAAAAAAATTAAAAAATTATTTTAGTGAATATATTATTTTTAAGTTTGAAAATTATATGTAATTTTGTTGGAATATAATCAACCTCAAGGGACGAGGAGTAACACCCAACTAATCCACAATAATCGTACTTTTAGAATGAACTAATTAATCAGTATAGTTATACGTCCACACCACTTCAAACTCAATCAACAGTTAGTATTTAGTATTTACTCCTACTAATCAACAGTAATGATACTTTTAGAACGAACTAATCAGTAGCTGTTGGTACAGTTGTTATGGCTAAACTCATATAGTAGCTTTTTTTATCAAGATGATGAGTCATTGACCTTGTTCACAATCATTTTGGCATTTTGGATTTGGATTTAGAATTGTAGGTAATGATTGTTGAGAGAAATAGAGTAATGATTGGAGAGAGATATAGAGAAAAACGAAAGTAATGATTGGAAGTAGGAGTAATGAGTATAAAGAGAAATAGAATAATGATTATAAATCCAAAACCCTTAAACGAACAGGGTCTGAGGGTTTGGGTACTCGGCTACTCGGCATGCAAGCATTACAAAAAATCACGATCACATTCGTAGGCCATCTTTCACTCGGAGGAGCATTTGTCTGTTCAAATCCATACAAATCTCTGTTCTTAATCGTCATAAGTTCATAACACAGTTACACAAATCGCTGGGAGGAAAGTTGCGTTGGTTGCAGTCCCTTGCGTAACTTTGTTTACGATCTTTTAGCAAATTTGAAGTTACTCTTACCTTTTTCAAAAAAAAAAAAAAAAGAGTTACTCTTACCGTAAAAGATGTCTGGTATATAAGAATGCTTTAAGAGTCCGGATCTTCTCATATAGTATATATTGATCAGAATCCTCATGCCATGGAAAGGTAACTAGTAGTATTTTGAAAGCGTGATGGAGGTACTACCAAAGATTCCAGGTCTTTGTCCGTGATTTGCTTGTTAAACGAAGCCATCGACTAAACAAACAGGATAAGCATCTGTAAACAATTACAGTATTTTGTCTGGAAAATTGTACTACAAATCCGAATCAGGACAAAGAGCATTGCCGGGTCATATTTAAATGCACCAACTAGCTAGAAAAGTCAAACTTATAAAAAAAAAATGACTCCAACAATTATAGATTATACAAAAAGAAAAAGACTTTCAACGATTAGATTATAAAAAATGACTCCAGCAATTAGATTATACAAAAAGCAAAAAGACTTCAACAATTTGATCAGATGAGTCTTCGGCCGGCCTTGTCAATGTTTCCTCACCGAACACGTACCATGCAAATGCTAGCTTGACCGTTACGATTCGTTAGTTTAAATTAAAAGTAATGTATTATGAGAGAATGATCTATCTCGTAAAATTAAAATAAGAATCTTAACGAAACGGAACCATTTTTCAAATTAACGGATCCTTTAAGGGGGTCCGGTGGCACAGGCCACCCCCTGTCCTAACTTGCCATTGCCAAACACCTCCGAGTCCTAAACTCCCAAACAAAAACCGCAGCTTTGTTTTGCGACCCCACCAACTATTTTTCAACTATTGTTGATGAATGATTAACCTATAAAAACAAGAAGTTTTGGGGAACACATATACTTTTACGTATTAAATACTCTTTTCATCTTTAAAAGATTGTTCGGTCTGCAAAACGAGAACTTAAATAAATGCATTTTGGTTAAAAAAATTCAATATTTTCCTACAAGATACTACTCTATATATCAATGGATTCTTTTAATTTTTTGATTTTTTTTTTGAATTTGTTCTAATTAAAATGTATCTTTGAAAGTTTTCAGCTAGACAGATCGGATATTCTTTTGGGGACGAAGTAATTATATTGATCTTTAATTGGGTGCCACCTCCAGGTTGAAGTTCTGGATTCGCCATCAGTTGCAAAATACACCCAAATAAGATCTTAGTGATTTGATCCGGAACAGATGTGCGGGCTCGTATTTATAATCTCTTCTGACATGCACACAACCATTAACTCCGAGCGGTTTATCAAGTGGGCATGAGAATAGCTAATAAGTGTTTGTCTTCCGTGAAGTCACATGTTTGAATCTCATGAAGACCAAACATTCCAAATCTAAGGGGCCACTGGAGCGTTTGTCTGGTCGTTAATTTTACGATCCCGAAATTAGTCGAGGTACATGCCCGTAAACATGCTCGTAAACTGACCCAGCATCTCCTTATAAAAAAAACACACACACATAACCATAGGTACAGCAAATTTCAATAGATAGTAGCTTTGCTGTCTTATTGCCAATTATTTGTCAAATCAGATCTCATACAGGAAGAAAATCGTGAATGATTATGTTGATCAGTTTTTACAGATTCATATGCCAAAAAAGTCAACCTAGCCAATAGGCAAAAGGGCCAAACACTACTCGTGTCGAAAATTTTCTGATGGGAAAGTGGTCCAAAAAGTGAATATATATAGATGTACGTGTTCATTTAGAGCTACCGTCTCTATCGACTATTTTATGATCTCTTTCCAGGGGTGATTTTTTTTTTTTTTTACTACTTTAAACTTTCACAAACCTTTTAAAGTACATCTTTACACGTTGCATAAGTTCAATGTAGAACTCATTCCCTATATTAATAGCCAATCTTTAAAAGTTAACCGAGTCTCAATTTTCTTATTTTTTGGTAACCGAAGAACAACCTTGCAGCCAAGCTACTAATGGACCCGACTGCGCAATCCAAACCTCGAGAGAGACTAGAACAACAACTCACCGCCATGGCCCCCCACTTAAATTATAATTTGTCTCCAGGGGGAATCGAACTCTGTTATGTTGCAAGCGCAGATTTAACTCTTACCATGTTGACAACCCATGGGTAGGTCAATTTTTTTACTTTGTGTCATATAACACGTATATATACGTACACGTATATAGACGTACACGTCTTTAAAGAGTCTAATACAAATGCTCTTTAGTATGTCGCAAAGAATGCAAAAGATGATTTTTACATTGTATTCGTGAGACAATTAAGCTGCTTCCAAATTTCTTCTGTCGGTGTGATCAAATTTAATACTGAGAAACCAACTATTTGCAAAAATAGGTTGAGAATTGAATAACAAAATGGTGTACCTAGCCAATTGACTCAAGTTGGTTGCAAAATAATTAAAGAGAGCCAAAAAGGAGAAAAAGAAAGTAGTCACTACATGTACAAAAAACATACTATTTGGCAACATGTAAAAATGTCACCAAAATAGCATTTTTGACGCACAAGCTTTTGCTGTCATATATTGCTACTTTTTAACTACGTCGTTTGATGAGACAATTAGAAATAGAATGCAAATTAATGAATACCATTTTTCAGTATCGAAATTATATATGGTACATGTTTTCAACATTATCGCAGAAATAGACATCATTCAAACATCTACAAACACAAAAGGTAAACAATAAAAAGAGTATCGACTAGAGATATGTGGCCCTACAACTGTTAAGCATTCCGGCAATCGAAAAAGAAAAATGATAGACAGTGTCAAAGCTGGTGGTCATGACAAGGTTGCACAATACCCCCAATGGAAGAAAGCGTAAATAAGAAAGTGTCATTATATTGAAGACAACTGTGGCGACCCGCATACTTACCGGATCCCTCAGTGCATGCCGTGCTTTATATCGATTCATCTTTGTCTCGTGTTCCTAATCCTTGTTTTGCGGGTTTTGCTGATTGTGTCTTCAGCCTTGTGGGGATGCTTGTGTTTCTTTTGGCTTTTGTGAGGGTGTTATGTTCGGCTTTGTTTGTTTGTTTGTTTAGTTTTGTTGGATCTGTGTTTTGATTGTCGGGTTATTTTAGCTAGCTAGGTTTTATGTGTATAGTCTTGTTTGTATGGACAAGTATGGACGCTCTCAAACGAGAGAAATAAAAAGAGTATCATCCATAACACGAGGAGTTGCATACGTACGTAAAAGTCAAGTTACAAAACCAGATCAATGTGCGATTACGTATCGAGTTCCCTGTATTTAATTATTTAACGAAGCCTGCCTACCGCATGCCTAAGGATTTTCTGCACATTAATTCAAGTAGCCACCATCACTTTCAAGCCGTTAATCACCAACATTTTCCGAAGGAATAGGATACAAAGGAAGACTTTCAGGAGATTACATAATCATATTCGTTTTTTTCTTTTTTATATATCCGTCATCAATCGTGAACTTATCTGGATAGAAATTAATCTCAAGGTTCCACACAAAAAATCAAATTCGGCCCTCTCTCTCCAACAAATGAAAAAGGTTCCCTAGGTGAGAATTTCACCACAAAAATCTCTTCTCTTTTTCTTTGCCAGAGTTTTTATAAGAGTAGGAGTCAAATGTGACCAAAAAAATAATGCAGCAGAAGATTAGGGAATATTAAATACTTATTCATAGATTGAGAAGATCTTTAAATAAGCGTTGCGGGAGAATCCATATTTTGTTCCTGTGGCTGTAGATCGAGTAAATTTCAATAAAAATAAAAGCATCGCCCTCATGCGTACTCACCACGTGTCGTACCCAGCGCATTTTCTCTAGGTGCCGGATACGGGAGAAAAAACACTAGCCTCACGCGTCGAGCACCCCCACCACCCTCCCTGCAGAGTTTAGTGGTCCTAGATTTCTGCCAGGGGGCCCTTGAGGCCTTCGCTTCTCGCTGACATATGGCCGCAAACGGATCGAGAGCAGCTCGAGTATTGAGTTCGTTTAGTAAATGAGTTGATTTTAATATTCGAAAATTTGCTCGTTTCGAAAAAGTAGGTTTGATGCATTCACAGAGACTTTTTACGTAAATAAATCGAGCTCGGCTCATTTACGACAAAACGAGGTTCAAATTTTTGACTTATCTAATAAATGAGGCGAACTCAAACTCGCCTTGTAGCTCTAGTAGATCCTAGTATATGAGTCGAGAGTGACCCATGTGCCCTACATGAGATCTGACGGCTGTAAGAGCGTCTGTGACGGGTAACGACAAGAATCCGATCAACGTAGCATCGTTTCCCTGACAACCGTAAGTACGTGTCAAGGTGGGACCGCACACGTAAGCTTCGCGGCGCTGCTTTCCGTCTGAGGTTGCCACGATTGTACCAACGCCCAGTTCCAAGAGAGAGAAAGTAGAGAGAGTGAGAGAGAGAGAGAGGGACAGGGAGTCTATTCGCCGAGAGAATTACAGAAAGCTACATGGTGGGCCACCCGTCCCCACAAAAAGCACTGACAACGCAATCGTGGTCTTTCTCAATTGGTCCACGTGTGCGATGGAGACATGGCCTTCTCTTCATTCGGAGAAAAATAATTCAGATTTCATTCGACACGTGTCGACGTTCATGTACCCAGCGCCCCGGTATATCGCGATACGGTAAATTGACCAAGGGTAGAATTAGAAAGCAAGCAGAAGACGTTTTGCGGAAAAGGAAGCGTCAAAATAAACACGTGGCGGGCACACAGCCTGTTTTGGTCGGTAAAGGGCAATTGGGGCAATTCGGGCATTCTAACTTCAACCCCCAGAGTTGGCTACCGGAGCTGCTTCCACGAGAAATAGAGAAATTTCACCACGTTGCTTTTTCTTCTCTCTCTGTGCGCGTGTATATAAGTCGACATAGATACTTCTCTCTCTCTCAAATCTTGTTTGAAAGAGATGGTAGCGGCCGGAAACGGTGCTACGACGGGCAGTTCGCTTGTTTCAGGTCGATGCGACTGCCAATGACCGCTGTGCACTCTAGACAAGGACAAAGCAGAACGATGCAAGAGGAAGATGATGACTCGCCGGCGAAATGCCGAGAGCGCCGCCGCCGGAGGATCGAGCGGAGGCGCTTGGGCCCCCCCACCGCGGCCGGTCCTTCTTCGTCGGCGTCTCCCGCCATTGGAGAGAATCCAGCCGATGTTTCAGACGGGAAGAGAATTCGTACGGAGGGAGCCGCAGATCTGACGTCGTCGTCGTCCGGTGATGAGGTGGAGGCGTTTCCCGGTTCACCGTCGGTGGGCGGGATGGCGACTCGGGTACCCGGTCCGGCCACTGATGTAACGCCGGTTTACGGGATGATGTCTGTCGCGGGAAGGTCACGTGATATGGAGGACGCGATACATGTACAGACGAACCTTTGCCGGCCGGAGTTTAACCGGCGGCTTCCCGTGCATTACTTTGGCGTTTACGACGGACATGGGGGAACTCACGTAAAGAGCTCACCCCCAAATCCTTTTTCGATAACGAAAACCTAGATCTAAAATGACGATGTAACCCACATTTAACAACTGAAACATGCAATCAAGCAGGGGCATTGCTGTCATAAACCGGAATAAAATTCTAATACGTCTGATTGATGTGTACAGGTGGCCGCCCTGTGTAAGGACAGGATGCACCTGCTAATGGAGGAGGAACTGATGCGCGTGGGACAGGCTGGCGCCGGCAGCAGCTCGAGGCGGGAGCCGGCGGCGGAGGGGTTGTACAGGGCGGCGATGAGGAGGTGCTTCGAGAGGATGGACCAGGTGGCGCTGAGCACGTGCGCGTGCGGGAGCATCGGGTACCTGTGCGGGTGCCACCCGATGGAGGTGGCGCTGTCGGGGTCCACCGCCGTCGTGGCCCTCGTGACGGCTAACCACATTGTCGTGGCCAACTGCGGCGACTCACGCGCCATCCTCTGCCGCGGCGGCAGGGCCGTCCCTCTGTCGGAGGATCACAAGGTAATGGGTAAAATTCTCCGATTTACTGCATGTATACTCGCGGGGTGCGACGGACACGTGTCCTGAGTTTAGCATCTTTTGAGGTAACAGCTCACCATTTAATTATTACAGTGGTCAAAAAATTTCGAGGGGTTGGTGGGTACAAGGAGGGGTCCCAGACTAGTAACCGATGGTTCTATTCTGGAGCGGCGCTAGTATAGAGACACGTGTACATTTTGAACGTTTTGGATCGAGTTCACTGATTCAACCTTCAACTCGGTCAAACTCACTTCTGACAATTGCATGAGGATTTCATCATGGGGTCCCACGTGTTTGCCACGTGGGCCAGTTTTTATTTTTCATCGTCTGCATGTAAAAATGTTTTGTCATCTCTTTGTCTAATCTAATGAAAAGGAGGAGAGAAATAGGTGAGAAATGGTGGGAAAATCTCAGATCCACGATTCCTACGAATTTCACGTACCAGTTTTCCTTGTAATTCCACGCCATACATAATTTCTGTGATAGGATTTCATAATAGGGTAGGGAATTAGATTTATGTTTCTCGCGCTAAAAATGATATTTGCTGGGACTTTAACAATCATTGGAGTTGTTGGATGGAAACCATTCAAGCCATTCATACAAACTAGAAAAAAGAGAGTTAAAAGAAAAGAGTGTGTATAATGATCGCGACTGTGGTTGCAGCCCGATAGACCAGATGAATTTGCAAGAATCCTAGCTTGTGGGGGGAGGGTGATCTATGTGAATGGAGCCCGAGTCGAAGGAATCCTTGCTATGTCCAGAGCTTTAGGTAACATCTCTGGACTTCAGTTTAGTGAAATCATGCTAATGTAGAACTTAATTGAATGATTCACAAGTCATCAGCATTGTCTTATGCAAGTCATGTGTTTTAATTGTTCTACTGAAAATTTGCTCAAGTAGCCGTCCACAATATAGATTTGGTAAAAATATTTGATCGACTTTCTAAATTTGTATTTGCATTAATTTTCACATTTTAGGTTATGATGCTCCTCCTTTATTTTTCCACAATGTAAGTTGTTACCATAAAATTTGTTGTAATACTGCTAGGTGTCCTTTGAATCCTATACGCATTTTAACCTATAAGCATTTTAAGTTATATATAAAATGGATCCCTTCCCTTGCCTCAACATTGAGTAGAATTGAGTTGTACGTAGATCCGTTGTGACTTGTGAGTTTCCAAGCATGCATGCAGAGGAATGTGTCCGCTTTTTGAGATGTTGAAATGACCATATTATTTGTGTCTTAGCTTTTGAAAACATGAACAGTCTGCATGGAAATTTTAATGACTGTTCGTATACCAGTAACAGTTTGTCATTATGCGTGGCATTTTTATCTAGATTCTAGATTTGTTGGCTAATGTAACGGTTATGAAAAATTTAGTCATTTTGTCGTATAGGTACTTTTTCCAAATTGGATATCTTACTTTTGTCGTTTGTTAGATTTTGTTACTTTAGACGGTTATGTATGTTTGCATTAGTTACCCAGATACTTAATTTTGCCAAATCAGATATCTTACTTTTGTCAATAGTAAGATGTATCCTTAACGGTCAAGACAAAATGCACTTTATATGGAGGGTCTGTAACAGCATGATTAATTATTTTGGCCTTTTCACGTGGTTGTCGTGATATGTATGTGGGGGGCTAAATCAACCGAGACCTTCTTGAACCTTTCTTCCCGCTATTGAAACGTAGGGGGATAACGTGGAGATCTTCGTACCTGCAAACCGGGGGGGATGTTCCTCTGGGAAGAAGCTCCGACGAACAAGTCAGTAAGTGGAGGAGGGAGAAGAAGTTTAGTAAGAATGTATACTAGGAGAGAGGAGAGTGCAATAGTGAATTTTTTTAGACCCTTGCCCTAGAACGGACACTCTTGTATTTATAGGCAAGGCTTTGAGTGTTGGGCAAGTCGGCGGTGCTCCTTACACGCCTCGTGAAGCTCGGTTGACGTCACATGTCAGAGTCATTTAATGAACGCCGCTTCCCAGGGTTTGCAGAGCCACAATAGTCAATGTCTCAGGAATGTCACATCAGACAGAGATGTCACTTCGGCTATCAGAGAAGACACCTTGCCTATCAACGGAAGCTTCCTGAACATTCCACAACTACCACAGCTGTACATCATCCTCGAGAGGACACGTCGACGAATGGTTATCGGTCCGCTGAACTTAAGAAACGTCCGCCAAACAGAGAAAGTTGCGCAGGGCGAATATACTTCACCGGGCGACAGAAAGACTTACCGAGCTACGCGTGAACACGCCGTTAGGATAAGAAGCTAAAGCTCGGCCAGCTGCCTGAGACTCGTCTGACGTTCGGTAGACCTGTGATGAATACTGTCGGGACATGACCCGACTTACAGACGAACTGAGACAACTGAACAGTGGGTTCCCCTTGTGACCCCTTTGAACTCTTCGAACTTCTGGACATTTCGGCCCACTGCAATGTATTAAGATGGTCCATGGATACAAGATTGTCGACCGTTGGGATTTATTCTTGTAGACGGTTATGTAAGTTTTCATGCGTCAGTTTGTCAGATACATTATTTGGCCACATTAAATATCTTACGTTTACCAATTGTAGAGATATATCCTTAACTGTCATGACAACATACACTTGATTTAGGGTCATTAACAACATCAGTGATTAAGTAGGCCTTTTCACATGGTTGTCGTGATATACGTTAAAATGGTCTACTAATACAAGATTGCCAGCAGCCATAAGCCGTTGAGCAGTAATTTAACTTCTACTTGTTGCAATTTATTCCTGTCCCACCTTAGTCAAATTGGATACCGACATCCTGAATAGTTTTATCCTCTCCACGACAGGACATGAGAATTGGTTTTCTTGTTTTTGAAGCTTTTTATGTACTTTTTAAAAGTGAAACTCAAGCATGCTTTTGAAGAACAAGCGAGAGTAATGGCATTTTGTTGTATCATGTTGTTTATTAGTGATGTCATTCATTCCTTTTAGAAGTTCGTTGAACCTTCTTATTTTCCTTCCTTTTTTTGCTTGCGTGTGCCCTTCCTTTTGTAATACTATTAGATGTGATTTGAATCTTACACACATTTTTAACCAATATGCATTTTAAGTTATATAAAATGGATCCCTTCCCTTACCTTAACATTGAGCAGAGTTGAGTTGTACATAGATCTGTTATGACTTGTGAGTTTCCAAGCATGCATGCAGAGCTATAAAGCACCGACACCTCTAGAGGTCAAAGTGTCGCAGTATCCGGATACGGGGACACGCGTGGGACACGTGTCCGACACGCCACGTGGCGTGTCTAATAATTTAATTTAAAGTTTTGAGGGGGATACGGTTAAGGACATGACTGGGGATACAGGGGGACATGACGGGGTCAAACGGAAATTTTTTTTAAAAATTTAAGGGTCTATTGTAATTTCAAACTGTAATTTTTTTTTTTACAAATTTTTGGAGGTCAAACTATTACTATTAGTTAAATAAATAAATATACACGTGGCGTATCCCTTTTTTTTTTAGAATTTCCATGTCTGTGTCTGTGTCCGTACATCATACATGCAGAGGAATGTGTCTGCATTTTGAGATGTTGAAATGACCATTTTATTTGTTTCTTAGCTTTTGAGAACATGAACAGTATGCATGGAAATATTAATGACCGTTCATATACCAGTAATAGTTCATCATGATTGTGCATGACATTTTTATCTAGATTCTAGATTTGTCGGCTGATGTAACGGTTATGAAAAATTTAGTCATTTTGTCGTATAGGTACTTTTTCCAAATTGCAAATCTTACTTTTGTTGTTTGTTAGGATTTGTTACTTTAGACGGTTATGTATGTTTGCATTAGTTACCCAGATACTTAATTTTTCCAAATCAGATATCTTACTTTTGTCGATATTGAGATGCATCCTTAACGGTCAAGACAAAATACACTTTATATAGGGTCATTAACAGCATGATTGATTATTTTGGCCTTTTCATGTTGTTGTCGTGATATGTATTAAGATGGTCGATGGATACAAGATTGCTGACTGTTGGGATTTATTCCATTAGACGGTTATGTAAGTTTGCATTAGTTTGTCAGATACATTATTTTGCCACATTAAATATCTTACGTTTGCCGATTGTAGAGATATATCCGTAATGGTCAAGACAACATACACTTGATTTAGGGTCATTAACAACATCATTGATTCGCGGATCAAAAAAAAAAAAAAAAAACATCATTGATTCAGTAGGCCTTTTCACATGATTGTCGTGATATACATTAAGATGGTCTACTAATACAAGATTGCCAGCAGCCATAAGCCGTTGATCAGTAATTTAACTTCTACGTGTTGCCATTTATTCCTTTCCCACCTTAGTCAAACTGGATACTGATATGCCGAATAGTTTCATCCTCTCCACGATAGGACATGAGAACTGGTTTTCTTGTTTCTGAAGCTTTTTATGTACTTTCTAAAAGTGAAACTCAAACATGCTTTTTAAGAACAACCGAGAGTTTGTTGAAGCTTCTTATTTTCCTTCCTTTTCTTGCTTGGTTGTGTGTGCCCTTATCTGCAAGCATGGAGAGAAACCAATAAATAATTGTTGTGAAATCGGCTTTGGTTAGATGTCGTCACGTGACTTTAAGGATTCCTAGTGAATGTCGAAACTGAGACCAAATTCCATGTTATGGTACTGTTGCACCAGGTTCTTAGTACCAAATCAATGGATGATGTTGGATGGATTGGTGGTTTTGTTTTAAGGAAAAAGAGTCAGGCCGTTATTTTTGCCCCAATTCCTTAGTTTGCAATTTAAGTCCAAGTGTCTTTGTAATAGAGTATGCCATACACTCATAGTTATGCTTTGTTAAGAAGTTGGTTGTCCTATGGTCCAATCTCAGGAACAGTGAAGTTAAGCTTTTTAGACCTGAGCTTCAAAAATTCACAGATTCAGTTCGGTGTTTGAGTGCGAAGATATAGTTCCGCTCATGCTATTTAGGCATACATAAGAGATTGACTGTTTTTATTGTGGACAGTTATGTAAGTTTGCACCAGTTTTTCAGATAACTAAGTTTTCCAAATAGGATATCTTACTTTTGTTGATAGTAGGGAGTCGTTCCTTTGCGATCAAGAAAAAATAGACTTGGTTGATGATCATTCAAAGGGGAAAGAGATTAATTAAGCAGGCCTTTTGAATGTCAAACAAATGCAAAATGGCCTCCAGCCATAAGCCGATGAGTGGTCATTTATCCTTCTACTTGTTGCATTGATGTTTTTTTCCGCCAAGAGCCTAACTAGCGTGCTGACATACTCTGTCAGGATAAAAGCATTTCACCCCCTTTTCGTAGCTTTTTATGTACTACTTTCTAGAAGTGAAACTGGCATGCATTTGGTTGTTGCATAATTAATTGGCGAACGACCGCATTTTTTCTTTTTATCATTTCATTGAACTTTTTTTCCCCATCCTTCAAAGCATGATCATTGTTTAAACCAAATTCCATGTTATTTTGGGCTGTTTGCACCAGATTTTTTCCAACAGTTAATCTAATTGAAGGAACAAGCTGGTTGAGTTTTGGTTTTGCTTTCAATGTCGTTTAGCTTTTAGCTTATTGGGTTGTTTTGTTCCTTATATGGTAATTCTGTGTGTGACCAAGCAGGGTTAGGCAAATTCTTTTTCATTCTAGGATTAGGAAGTCTATGGTTTGTAAGCTACATACCCTCCTATGTGCCACAAAAAGAAAAGATATGATATTATGTGATGCACATGCTATCAGTACCTCTTATTCTTTCTTAATTTGTTTTTCAAACAGGAGACAACTATCTGAAACCGTTCGTGATATCGGAACCGGACATTACCTTCACAAAACGTCACCCGCAAGATGAGTGTTTGATTCTGGCGAGTGATGGACTGTGGGACGTCCTATCAAACGACTTGGCTTGTGAGATAGCCAGCGAGTGTCTTCGGGAAGGGAGTCCTCCCACTGCGCCTCGGATGCAAGAAGATGAAGGGGCTGCAGTGGCATTGTTCCCGTCTCGTAGCGCGTCGGCAGCCACGCTGCTCACGCGCCTCGCTCTGGGCCGGAGAAGCTCCGACAACATCAGCGTCATAGTCGTTGATCTGAAGAGGCGCTGATCGCGTAAGTATTACTAGGTTATAAATAAAACTTACTAAGAACTTTTCTGTTGATATGAGATAGGGCCTTTACAGGGTTGCATGGTGGAGAAACTGACCATGCACCTCTGAAACTGAATTGGGAGTTTGGTATAGTTTTATCTTCATTTTGGTTTTGCAAAAGTTGCATCCTTTGACATAAGAGATGTGATGTTATATATAGAACATAAGTTTCATGTATAGTAAAACTTGCTTTATTATGGAGTGCTGTTTTTATATTTTATCAGCATATATCAGTTAGTTTACTACATGATTCCTGTACTGGCTGACCATGGGGTTGTGTGGTTTTGGCCATGGATTAATGTTATGTTTGGAGTCGGGCTACTGCCATTAGCCGAACTCCAAAAGCTACACCATATAATGAGTGCATTTTTGCATGAAAAGACTCCTCTTAAGTCAGTCACGCTTGGGCTAAAATTCTGGCTCCGTCACAAGCTAATGGAGACTTTTGAGGTGAGAAGGAAAGGGTTTTTATGAGGTTGATTTTTTTCTTCCCATTTCTCTTTGCTTTTGTTCTTTATTAGAAAATCCCTGCCTAAATTCAAATCCAATTAGAAGTTAAGAAAAAAGCAGCAGCCAGGAAGCTAGGTTTGTGAAAGTCCTCACTCTAGTGGGTTGTTGTGGCCTTTTAGGCTGCTTTTGGAGGTCTTGAGTTATTAAATTGATCTTCGAAATTTGGGTTAATTTATGATCATGATCGGTTGATGATCATCAAGCCGTTAGGTTTCTGAAGCATCAAGCATGGTTAGTATTAATTATGGTATATAAGATTGTCCGGTCTACCAAACGAAAGGATGTATTTCTGTAAAAAAAAAAAAAAAATTTATTTTAAACCATATCTAGTAACTTGTGAATGAAAACTGAACATTTTTTTTTTCAATAAAAATGCACTTTGTATAAATTTTCAGGTTGTTGGCTTGATAATCTTAGGTTGTAGTATTAACAATATGTTGTTGCTATCCTTTATTGCCATCATTTTGCATCTCTTTTTACTCATTATAAAGAACATGGCGAAATTAGGTTTTCAAGCACAGACTAAGATCAATTTTGGTTGCAGATGTTAGACTTTATCTCGCATCGCTCATCTAAATCACCCAAGCTTGGTTAATATGTTCAAAAACTTCCTCAAATTATGTTTTTGTATATAGTCCTTGAGAGTGTAGATACTTACTGATATATATATATATATATATATATATATATATATATCGGAACGGTTCAATGGACACCCTAAAAAAACACCCAAAAAAACACCCATAATCTCATTCTCATAGTTCCCGATCAAATTTTTATGATCCGAACCGTTCAATGTGTGCAGAATGTAATTTTAAGGGTGCCCGCGAGAAATTAGCAAAAAAAATGACCGGGAAAGGTTTGATTTAAGCAGTTTTTATTTGAACCGTTCAATAAAAAACCGTTCGAAACTGTTCGGATCAAGCCCTTCCCAGTCATTTTTTTTGCTGATTTCTTGCGGGTACCCTTAAAATCACGTTCTGATCACATTGAGCGGCTCGGATCATCAAAATTTGATCGGGAGCTATGGGGTGTTTTTTTAGGTGTCCCCGGAACCACCCCATATATATATATATATATATATAGTCAAGTTGAGATCATTGTCGAGAAATCCATACCAACAAGTTGAGATTATAGTAACCAATTCAAATCCCCTTGATGATTTGGAAATAAGACATTTTTTTTTGAACCATGGTCGGTCAAAGCTACACATGACATCCTGAGAGGGCCTTAATTTGGACCTTCCTTCACACAACTCGATCGTCGATTGGTTCGACAGAGTTGCATGAAGGAAAATCCACCATTAATTCTTGAGGGTATTCCTTTTAATTTACTTTGATGAGCATTATAAAATTTGTTTTGATTTTTGATAATCCACCATCTACTATAAGTACTATGAAAGGTATGTACAAACAGTTGTGACAAATGTTGTTGACATATTCCCTATTTTGAGTCATTCTGGTAAATGTTATTCTTTGCGTCTACTATTAATGCTTTAAAATTATTTTGGAATGCCGCAACAAATAGTTCTAAAATATTTATAATTAAGTCTGGTAAATGACTAAAACTGACCCAAACAAAATAAGATTATTAATTTAAAAGTAGATAATAAAGGCCAGTGTTGACAACTCAATAATTTTTTTTAAGGACATTAATTTTAAGTTCTCTTCAAATTACGAAATATCCATTGTGGACTAGGAATATGGGACTGATAGATAGTGTTAGAGCATGTACCAGTTATTTGAAGTAGTCAAAAGGTTTTTTTTTTTTAAATTTAACTTGTCGCTCTTTGAAAAGACAACACCACCATCTATTTTTGTATACTCCATTAAAATATGTATTGTTGTCTTAATTTCCTTTAAAATTTCTCCTTTTTTTTATTACTTTTCTCACTTTTAAGTTTTTTTTTAAAGAAATGTAGATAGAAAAAGTACTAAAAAGAGTAATGGCTTTTGAATAGTAACTACATAATCCTATTCTGATTTTTTTTTTCTTTCTTTTTTTTTCTTTTTTTTAAGGAATGACAAGAAACTCATACAATATAAGTTAAAAAGGTTAGTAAGTTAGTAAACGCCAAGTCTTAGACTCGAGACTTTTGGTAAACTTGGAATAAGCCACCCAACCTAGTGGACCAGCTTGCAAGTTACTGTACATATTTTGAGTAAATATAAGTAAAACCATTTTACATGACCTCTGTTCATGCAGCTTCATGTCTGTAGTCTACAATACTACAACAAGAATTCAGCTGCTGTGCTCTTATGGGCAAGGCCAAGACTTCAGCCCATTCTAGCAGTCCAGGTGAGCAAAAGTGCTCTTATGGGCAAGGCCAAGACTTAGGCCCATTCTAGCAGTCCAGGCCATTATTTGGATTGACCCATTATTTTCATAGGCCGGCCCGTAACTTAGGCTCTGACCCAAATTAGTCCCCGCACAATTATTGCTACCCGATTCAGGATCGGGCCCAAATTAGTCTCCGAGCATGTTATTTACCCGGTATAGTCCCGGCCCATTATCTCAGACAAAAATACCCCTCGGGTTACATATACAATTCGCATAGTTAACATATATGTTTCTCATATATCATTCACATAGTTGACAAATATAATTCACATAGTTCACATGGGCAGAAAAATCATAATGCAATGTAACAATGCCTATCCAGGTTCAACACAACAACAATGTTTAGGGGTTGGATCAAACTGAAGACCGGCCTCTAGTTTATATTTCCTCCGTCTCAATTTTTTAGTCTTTTTGGGAATCCGATCTACTTTAACAATGCCTATCTAGGTTCAACACAACAACAATGTTTAGGGTTTAGATCAAACTGAAGACCGGCCTCTAGTTTATATTTCCTCCCTCTCAATGTTTTAGTCTTTTTGGGAATCCGATCTACTTTTCAATTAATTATATAATGTAATTTGTATATTATTTTAGGTGATTTTGAAACTTTGTTTAATAGTACTAATCAAGAACTTTCAAACAAAATTCATATTTATCCATAAAAAATATTACAAATTGAAAAATATAACCAATTTATTATGCGATTAGGATGGGACCAATTGAAAAATATAACCAATTTATTATGCGGTTAGGATGGGACGAGGAACTGAACGATGGGAACGAAGGGAATCAAATACTACGAGAACAAACGGTCGGTTCTGGAAACAAAAGTTAGTTAACATTAAAATCCGGATTATACCGGAACAGTTGGGATTCGGAACAAGCTCCGACTGTTTTCTCAACGATTAATTGAAAACAGAGAAGCAAAATGAAACAGGAGAACGAGTCGGACTCGGCCGTCCGTTGAGCTGACTTTTTTACGAATGACGTCGACTCTCATCGCGGTCGGAGAAGACGCCGCCGCCGACTGCGACGGCCTGTGGTCTCCCGCGAAGGAGAAGGCCGCCAGCAGGGGAGTCTACGGCGGCCGCTCGTCGCTCCTCTACCGCCGCTTCGGGCTGCTCGTCGGTGGCGCGAGGACCAGGCTTCTTTTCTCTCTTTGCGCTGTTAGCTTCCTGGTTATGTTCTCCTCTAGAATCGGTCCTTTCATGGGTTGGAACCCTGACTACCCTTCTTCGGTCTCTTCTCCTTCCAGGTAGGCCGCGGGTTCCTCCAGTTATATATCTATGTCTGAAAATTCTTTAAAGAATAACATATTATATGGATTCTGAATAAATTGATTTTTCCATGGACTTAAGATTATGCTGTAAAGTTTTTTGTTGTTGTTGTTGTTGTTGTTGAGAAATTGGCCAAACTAACAAACACACGACACGCAAAGAACAGCCAAGAAACGAAACCAAGAATGCAAGACACAGGGATTTTACGTGATATTTTTAACTGTGTAGTTGAGTATAGTCATGGCTCAAAAAGAAGAGTACGAGTTACATCGTTTGTGTATAACAAGTATTTATAACCTAGGGTTTACTTCATCAATTACATCGTCAAGGTCGACCCCGCGTACAAATTTGAAAACCTTGAATTTTTTGAGTCAAGTCGATTCAGATTATTGCTTATTTGTTTGTCGCGCAACAAAACTAACGGAAATTAAAGCCGTGGATGAAAGTTCGCAAATTAAACCGAATTGGGATTCACAAACCCAACAATTTTACGCGTACCATCCTTCTTGATTGTAGAGATTCTGGTTTTCTTCATTGGTCATAGAAAATTCAGTTTCGGTTTTAAATTATGCATCTGCATTGTATTATCGATTCATTGATGAGATGTTGAGCTATCTGTAGACTGTAGCACAAGTTGAGGAGTAAATTGGGTTGTAGATAATATTCTATGTTGGGCTTTCGATTACATGCATGTTATGCCATATCTTCGTAAGCGTCATAAAAGCTTTTGTGAGATAAAATCTACAGAAAAGCCCATGTTCTCTGGTTAATTCATGTAGTAGTTTTGCGATTGTGATAATACATTCGGTAAACTACCTAATCGTACTCTAAATTCTTCTTCATTTTTAAGTTTATCTGCATCTGTTATCCAGTTTGCATTCCATCATCTTCCTGTGAAAAATCTAACAGAATCCTCAGCCTATATTTCTCTTATTTCACTTATTAGAAATAATTTTCACGTTTTGCTAACTTATTTTTATATGTTTGTGGTATCGGTTGTCATCTTATGTAACACAATTATCTGGATTCTCGGTCACATTGCTGCTCATTACATAGACTAATTTTCATCTGTATATTATAGCTCTTTCTATTTCACAAATTATTATTTTTTACTTTGGAATTTCTTTATCGTATCTACATTCTAATTATCTATATTTGACGCTCGCGAGGAATGTTGTGGTCATGACCTTGATGGTGTGCATGTGCTCGAATAGGATCATTCTAGGCTTTATCTGTGTCTTTTGTGTTGTGGCTTGGTATTGTCTTCATACACAGATCCCCTGTTTGTAAGTTTATCTGGATTTTTGATCACTTCAGCCTTAGACAAATGCATTTCTTATTTATCTCCATTTTGTTATCTTCATTTCTGAACCAGGAGAAAATTTGTGTGGAATGAGTTCTCCTGCTCCCAAATTGTTTTCGCCAGTACCCTGTAACAATTTTTGCCCAGACTAGAACTTTTTAGCTGTTGCTCACTCCATTGCTTCTTTTTTTTCTTTCTATTTTTTGCTTAGATTCATGTATATGCATTTCTTATGTAGACAGGTTATGTTATTGTTGTTGTATTATTAAAATGTGCTTTTGATTTAGTTTCATAGCATTATGAATTACCTTGATTCTGATATTTTTTCAGAGGTGGCTACACAGTGCTTATCAACACGTGGAAACAGAATTCTGTTCTTAAGCAATCTGTTGCTCACTATGCATCCTGCAGTGGGACTGATGCCATACATGTCGTGTGGAGTGAAAGTGATCCGCCATCGGATAGTCTAAAAGCTTTTCTGAATATAATTGTGTCGGTAAAGTCACAGACAGCTCACAAACCCAACTTCAAGTTTGTCCTGAATGAGGAAGAAAATTTGAACGATAGATTTAAGCCAATTAAGGATCTCAGAACAGATGCAATTTTCTCAGTGGATGATGATGTAATCGTACCATGCGATACCCTAGATTTTGCCTTCACGGTATGGCAAAGCGCTCCACAGACAATGGTGGGATTCATTCCTCGCATGCATTGGCTTGCTCAGGAGGTTAGTGGTTTATTTCATAACGAGATTCTCTTCCAGATTTATTTTGGGTAATCACATCAGCTGATGAGGCTGACTGGTTAGTTCTGGCATGCGGTTGCTTTAGGTCCACGCAGGAATGGGCTAAACAACAAGCTCTTTCCGAAACCAGCTTTCTGTTGGTTTTCATGAGATTGGATCCCTCTGAACCACTTACTGAGATTCAAAACAGCCTCTTCAAGTGGCACCCGTTTCATGTTATTGCCGAGATAAACAGCCTAGGAGATCCTCTTGAACCATTTCATTATGTATGCTTTTAATTTTTTTTCCGCTAATGGGATGACCAATGAGCAGTATCTGACTTGAATTGTATTGAATGTGCATATTTATGTCAAGCTTTAAGGAAATTTCTAGAATATGCAATCCGATGGGCACTAGTTTTTATCAGAACTGTTGTTTTGCCTAAACGAGTCCTCTCCAAAGATTTTTGGCTCTTAGCTGAGTGTGAGATGCCCGAGCAACCTTTGTGCACTTGAGTTCTTCTTCAGTTTCAATCGGTACCTGAACTACACATGACTTTCAACGAACAATCAGCTCTTTCCTTCTATTTCTTCTTTTCGTTTTCGGTCGACAGAAACAATCACCTCTTTGCACTTGTAATTTGCATGGAAAACAAACTGTGATGCGGCACTACCTGAAGGCTCTAAATATTGTGCTACTCAAACCTATTTCACGCCTTTGTTCTACAGTAATTGATTTACCGTTCCTGCTTCGTTTTACCTTTTTATTTGTGCATTTAAAACTAGGTGTCTACCCAAGCCCACTTTTTATTGTCTCATAAGATAGAAATCATTTGATTGTCTTCGAGGACTACCTCAGTACCTCACGTTGGCATTATTTTCCTATTACAAGGAAAAACAATAGAAATGCAGAAGCTATTGAACGTGATATCGTAGTGTCAGTCTGACTTCATCTTTTTGGGTACGGCAGCTGCCGCTATTACATCTGTTGGTTTACTCCAGCTATCATATCAGCCAACAACCCTCCTGCTAGCATAGAATATAAATGCATATTGACCCTTATGTTTAGAAACTCCTAGGCGGATGTTATTTAGGAAAGGAAAAAACGTGACTTAAGAATTTCACCTTTCCATTTTATAGCAAGTTCATTATCTGATAATCACCACCTATCTCTTAGCATCTGTATATGTGACCCTGGAATTCTAATAGAACTTGGCTGAATTTCCCGGGATATGAAGTCTGGGATGCAAGCTCTTAGTGTGTTTCCTACAATGAAAAGTTAATCTCCGTCTTCAATGATTTTGTTTGAACTTGTTTTTCTATTTTAAATCAGAAAAGTAGCATGGCATACTATAAATATGGAGGATGGTGGTCAGTTTGGTGGACGGGCAGTTACAGTATGGTTCTCACAAAAGCAGCATTCTTTCACCGAACGTACTTGGACTTGTACACTCACGAAATGCCCTCGTCGATCCATGATTACATAATCAGAGAGAGGTATCCGTTGATTAACTACCTTCGGGTTATATGAGATTGAATGTATGGTCGGTATAAGAACTAATGCATCCACTTTTTGGCAGAAACTGTGAAGACATTACTATGTCTCTGCTTGTTGCAAATATCACTGATGCCCCTCCAATCTGGGTCAAAGGTATGGCCTCACCTCTTTCAATGGAACAGTATTTGAAGATGGCAATCAAAATTCCCCTTTTTATTTCAGCTATTTTCCCTCTTTTCTGTTACAAAATTTGCCTAACCTACTCTCAGTATCAGTTAATTGTCGGGTTCCTGTCACGATTTATATCAAAATCAATCTGATGCATTTTAGCAATTTCCCTGCAGGGGTAGGCTTTTGTAATATAAAGATTGGTATTGGTAATGATTTTGCAGGGAAGATACATGATATTGGATCATCAGGCATAAGCAGTTTAAAAGGGCACAGCAACACAAGAAACAAATGCCTGAATGATCTCATCTCCCTCTACGGGATGATGCCGCTTGTATCAACAAACGCAAAAGCAGTTGATGCGAGGCACGGATGGTTCTGGTGATGAAGCTGATTTTATTCGTTCAGTACCGGTACTCCTCTCTCGGTATCCACGGAATCAGAGTTTGTATATTGTTTTGCCTTCTCATACATCCATGCTCTATATTTAGATCTCAAACACCTGATTTTGCTTTTAGTTGACCTGTTGTGTTATATGAGTTGAGTAAATTTACTTCGTTGTTTCATTTGTGTATATATCGAAATTCAAAATACAACTAAATGAAAACGACCAAAAAAAAAAAATCATTGTCTTGGAAAATTCATTGATTTTCTTTACTCCAATCTGAAGCAATTTTTCCCCCTGCATCGTCACAACCATAGTGCTATCATTAACCCCAACTCCAAGGGATTTGCCTAAGTGAGAATGAGAAAACAAGTTAGTGTTTGATTTTTACGGAGTCGCTTGTTCGAATTTTACAAAGGCCAAACATTCAAAATCTTGATGTCACTGAAAGATTTGCCTGATCGTTAACTTCAGCGTCCTGAAATTAATCGAGGTGTATACAAGCTAGTTATCGGTTATCCAAAATTTCAAAAAACTAAACATATTGGCTAAATAGAAAAACGACGTTTATTGTGCTTTCACAGTTTCACATGTGGCCCGTTGGCTTTGAATGCGCCAAAAATTGGTTGGTCGGCCGGACCCCCGTGGCCTAACCTCCTATAAATATGTTAGGTGCAGCTGCAAGAGATTATTTATTTCCAGATAAATTTATTGAATAGGTTGAACCTTAAGCCACTTTTGGGGTTAACCAAAAACTTAAGTGATAGGAACGTTTTATCTCTTAGCCCCCGGAAAAGATTATCCAAGCAGAAGTGGTGGATCAGCTGATTGGACATTATAGTCACATGATTAAGTCACTCTTCGTGATTATTACAAAGAAGAAGTTGATGCACAAATACATGTATCTATCAACGCTCGGTTAAAATATTATCTTTTTTGTATGAATATATCTTGTCGAAATCTAAAGGGGTCCACAAGAGGGACATAGCTCCTGTAAAATTTTCCCCCAGTCCGGTTCAGTTTTGAGCGTTTGTGCCCTTTCTAGATTAACAATAATGATTGAAATTATTCATGTTGTAGAGCTTATTGAGTCTATCATTTATGTAAAAAAAATTGGATTGATCGAACATCAATAAGTATATGAGCATAAGCAGCAATATTGTACTGTACAAGGCAAGAGCAGGTTGTTACAATGGTATCAGAGCCTGCACTAACCAAAAATGTGGGAGAAATCTCGACCCCACACACGAGGATGTGTGTTCCTAAGCGGGAAAGATTGTGACGCCCCATAGCAAGGTTGGGGCTTGGCTCGGGTAGAGAGTCCCAGTAGATGTCTAGATGAGCGGTGGTTACGAGCCCTACATAGCTTGGTGAATGCAAAGTTCGTACAATGATAGAAAAGGGCAATTTCAGTTTCAGATGATTTTTTGTCTTCCCATTTCCCTTGTATATCTATCAATGTTCGATTAAACTAGTTTGTCACATGTACTTGATAAGCTCTAAAAAATTATTAGAAGAGCCCACAAAAGCCTATACCTGAACAAAAAAAATTCAAAACCTAACGGGGCGGGACGGAACCATAGAAAAACTTGGGAGGAGCTCTGTCCCCACAAGAGCTGCGTCCCAATGGAGTGATCACTTTCGAAGATACCTGTAACTTTGTAGACAAAAGAAATACTCCAGGTGGGCATGAGTCATGACATGATAGCTTTCACCCGCCCGGCCTAGGATAATACTAGTAAACTGGACTGGCCTACCGTCGATAGTTTTCTCGTGCAGAGGAAGCATGTGGAACCCATTTGGACTTTTTCGGGACTGTTTGTTTTGAGCAAAATCCCAAGCTGCTACTGCCCTGGTAAGTGATTTGACAGTTAAGACTGCTAAGATTTGGAGAAACTATCCGAAAAGGAGTGTTCCATATTCGTCTCGTCTTATTAGTTGACTATCCGAAATTAGGTAGAATTCTTTCACAAACTGTTTTTGAAATTTGAAACAATCAAATGCCCATACCAATGACTAAGGCTCCGTTCCGGAACCAAGAAAAAAATTTTATTTTTTAAAAAGGCAATTTCAAGTTAAAAAATTATGAATTTATTGAAATCTAAAAATATGCAATATGGATCTTGTTTGGAAGATCTCGATGAGATCTTTTATACGATGCAAAAAAATTTGAAAAATTATTTTTCATTTACTTTATTTTTGAGTTTAAAAATGTGAAATAAGCTACTTATTTTTTATGAAGATTTCTGGAACGGGGCCTAAAGCTTTTAAAAAAAATAGAATAAGTCAGTTGACTTATTTAGTCGAACGAAGCCTAAAAGCTTCTACAGTTCTACTCACTCTCTCTCTCTCTCTCAAACTCATGGTTATGGACGTTATACCCTCGTAGAAAATTTAGTGTTCCAATCTATTGAAATCATAAAAATAGAGGAAAAACTGAGTAACCAATTTAATGAGGATAAGAAGTTTTTATGGAATTGCAATAGTGGTTGTTGAAAACTACATTCGTGCCAGACGTTAATATCTTAATGTTTTCCGTTTCAGAACACATTTGTAAAAAATAAGTACTCATTTCACATTTTCAAACTCAAAAATAATGTAAATGAAAAATAATTTTTTGATTTTTTTGCACAGTTCAAAAGATCTCAATAAGATCTATCAAACAAGATCCATATTGTTAGAAAAATTATTTACGTAAACAAATTATTTTTTGGTTTAAAATTACCTTCTTAAAAAATAAGTACTTAAAATTGGTTCTCGAACATAAAGTAGATTTGTCTCACACTGTGTTTTTGGAATCATACTAATAACCATCCATTTTCGTATTATCTGATCAAGGGACTAATAAAAGCCGATCAATTTAAAATTTTCATGAATGATGTACTCATCCTACTCTATGTACTAAATGATATAGATCACAATGACAAAATTTCAATTGAGCAAATCGAAGCTCCTTAGACCCCATAAGGGCCTGTTTGTTGGGGGTGTTAAGAAGGGGAATATGAGAGGGAGGGGGATAAGGGGGAGAGAGAGGGATAATGGGGGGATGGTGTTTGTTAGGGGGATAAGGGAGAGGGGAAGAGCTTATGCCCTTGGAGCGGCCTTAGCTAATCCCACCACCCATCCTAGGATAAGCTTATACGGGTCTGGAGAAATACCAAATTGACCCTCAAACCTTTTTTGCATCCCCAATGTAATTATTTAATGAGGACGATTAAGTAAATTCATACATCATCCATTCTTATCCACCCATATCAAATACTCTTACTCAAACCAAGTATACGCTAATTCCCTCTCATAAGATATCCTCCTCTTATCACTCTTATTATTTATCCATCCAAAACTTTATTCGTCTGACAAACGGGCTTAGGAATCCCTTGTCCGATGGGATAGTGCTTTTTCTTACATGAGTATAAGTAATTTGTATCCCGATATCAATGATGTAACTTACCGATACGTATGAATACTTTATTTGGCCTTTCACTTATTACTAATGGAAAAATTAGTGCGTATTAATGACGAACAAATGACCCTATGTTCGGATACTCTATGAGGATTTCTCCTGTCATGATCATGTGGAGGTTTTGTCCCAAGTATGCCACCACATTAATGAAATCAACGAACGGATCAAAATAGCGTTGAGGCTGATGCCATAAAAAATAGTAAATAAATAAATAAATGTATGTCGTGAGCCGAACCGAATTGGGCCATGAGGCCAGCCCACGGAAGGAAAGCAGGTAGAGCTAGGGTTTGGTCTCTCCTGGTTGGCCTGCGTGCGTTACTTGGGCTGAAGCCCAATGTAGCAAGAGAACGGCTGAGTGGAAGAGGGCCGGACCGAAGGGTCCAACCAACCAGTTTACGGTCCAGTTTGCAGGCCCAACGACCAAGCATTCGGGTCGGGCTTGCGGGCCGGGTTTGTCGATCGGTTTGGTTTGACCCATGTGAAGGCTACGTGGAGATTCCTGTGGTTGGTTCCAGAGGAACCTGGAATGTCTAAGAAGAGAGGCGATTATATGTGAGATCACAGGCATGTGCCGTGTGTCATGGTCACTCTTAGCTTGGAGGGCAAGTATGTTCACCTATATAAATAGAGGGATAAACCCTAGAGAAAGGTACGTAAACACACGCCACTCTAAAGCACTCCTTCTCTCATGCGTTCTAACTTGCTCGTCGAAGGGGCGAGAGGCGGCCAATCGCCTCACGCCTTGGTGTAGGTTTGCAGCGGAGCGGAGGAGGGGCTATTCGAAGGAGTTTAAAGAGAAGCCACCACCCACAATGTAATAAAGTACTAGAGCTATGATAGAGATTCTGATGATGTAATGTGTATTCTGAAAGGTGACCAGCTAACATAAAAAGTACTTTATATTTAATGTGTAATTTATCGAGACTAGTATCATACTTTTAATATTGAGTTCAAGTTCACCAAGTAGAATACACAAATTCCCTCAACCAATGAAATATTTTGAAAAACAATGGAATTTTGGGGTCTCAAAAATCTCTGAACATGATTTTCAATAAATTTTTTCTGTCTATCTATCTATCTATCTTCACTCATTGCTTTTAAAAACTTCCCTCAAAACCCAAACTGAACACGGCCCGTTGGCTCGATCAATAAAAAATGCTTTGATATTTGACCTTGCCTAAATGGCTTGATCAATCACAAATTCTTTTTATCGCACAGCAAGACAATATCTATGGCAGATAATTCACAAACTTTTTCGCTACATTACGTATTTCCTGATCAAATATATAGATATGAAGCGGCAAACGCACAGTTATGATCTACCTATTCATACCTACCGCATTATGTATCGATTCCGGCCTTAATGTGTAGGGACAAACAATTTATGATATCCGATTAGTCAATGATTCCATTTCTTCTGTCTTTTTTCCCATCTTTGGTAAAGTTGTTAAAGACCTTTTCATCAACTTGAATTTCAGTGCAAGATGGAAAAAAGAAGGGTAAATTTCACTGACTTTCCCTGAAGTTTCTGACAAATGTAGAAACCTCCCCTGAGGTTTCTGAAATGTCATTGCCCTTCCTTACTTTTTGAATTATTGTGCACACTCCCCCTTCTGTCAACATAACGTCAAATCATTAACGGAAAAGTGTACCATAAGCATTGCTTCTTTGTTTACCCTTGAAAACAGACCAACTACTTCCAACAACCAGATCATTTTTTTTTTTCATTTCTCTTTTCTCCCTTCCTAGTTCCCATGTAGTATCCCATACTTGCCATAAAATTATTAGACTACCGTCTTTTTTGAAACTTTGTGAAATTGTTGTAACGACCCTGATTTTCGGTAAATAAAAATTTCGTTAAATATTTAAATTTTATTTTAATTACTTAGATTTCTTTTAAAATTCCGTTTTTGTTTCTAATAATCCGTCATAATTAGATTTGAGATTTAGAAAATTATATCTTTTTGTCCCGGACAATTTAGTCATTTTCTAAAAACAAGTATGCTTGTAGAAGCACTTGTATATTTTCTTAACAAGTTAAATAAAATTCTAAAATTATATTTATTGGCTGGAAATCCTACATGGCAAGTAGGATTAGCTTCCAACCGATTAGTTGGAGAAACCTAACTACCAATTCACCTAGTTACTTTTTTCTAACCCTAGATGAGCCCTTTCAATCCTCTTTGAGCCTTATGAATCCCTCCAACTCTAGTTGAATCTTTTAGACCTAGGGAGGTAATTATTACACTTCATGTCTAGTCTTTTCAAGCCTTACTTATCATTATTATTCCTTTACCTGTTGGATAATAATTGCCAGGGAAAAATTTATCTCTTAGATAATACAAGTTAGTCTTGCCAATGGAAGTTAAGATTTTTGATATAAATAGCACCCCTCACTTACCATTCAACTCACACTTTCCATCCATCAACTTCTCTCTCTAGAATCATTGTATTTGTTCTTTGTTCTTCTTGTTCTTAGTGTTCTTGAGTATTTCTTGAAGTTCTTCAAGAAACTCAACCTAGGCCGCCACCAAACCACCACTCGACCACCCTTTCAATCCAAAAAAATTAGTAGTTTTAGTCAAGATCTAGTTTTGAGAGAAACTTTTATCTTTCGAAGCTACCGGAAGCTCACCGTAGGAAGTTACTCCGTCCGACGTACTTACTTTTTCCATAGTCGTACCTACCGTCAAGAAGAACGGTAGATTTTTCCGTCCTCGTCATCTCTAAGTATAATATCCCTAATCGTTTACTAATGGAAGTATGAGCATGTTGAATAAACGACTTTTACTCTAATAAACATATGTTGTTTTGAATTTCTCACAAAGGAAGAAAGAACGACTTTCGAAAGATAAAACTTTACCATTTGATAGAAGTATTCGTATTTTGAACTTTAGGATGGTTGTGAGCATGTATACTTGAATTGCTTGTATTACTTGTTTTGTTGTAAAGCATAAGTAATCTTCACTCTAAAGGCGTCCGTACATGTGGCGTTATGCTTTAAGTGGTGATTTGAGTATGAGTAGTAATATAGAGTGAGATGATCTTGCTAGTTTAGTTTCAAGATTACAATGAATGATTTATGATTACGTATGTGAAAAGTCCTACCGCGGAGTCGTTGAATGAAAACAAGACACAGAAATCGAGAAAGTAGAAACATGACACCTATGGTGTGGTTAATGGAATGGTGTGATTTGCAAAAGAGAAATGTTTGAAAACTGCAATGTGGCCGGACTTGGTAGCCCATTGTGAGGAGTGTGTGTGTAAAGTATTTTCGAAAAACCAATGGGAACCCGGAGCAACAGAACCATTGTGGTATACTCGGGAACCCGGAGCGGCGGAACCGAGGGATGAATTGTGGTTTGGTTATCCGCGGAGAGGAGCCAACACAATTGGTTTAATGATTTTCGAAAACCCACATGGGAACTCGGAGTGACGGAACCATTGTGAGGATACTTGAAAATCCGAAGCGGCGGAACCGAGGGTTTTGAATTGTGGATTGGTTATCCGTGGAGAAGAGCCAATGCTAAATTCAATGTTTTTGTGTGCCAATGGGAACCCGGTGCAACGGAACCATTGTGAGGATATTCGGAAGACCGGAACGGCGGAACCGAAGTTAGGTGTTTTAAAAACGATTTTGAAAATGTTGATTTGGTATAAAAATTGTGACTCGGTCTACGAGAAGTCGCGTAAGAGAAATTCAGAAAAATCATGAACACCAACGTTAGTTTGGATATTGAATGTGGATGTGTCATTGTTAACTATTTGTTAGATATGCAAGTACTATGTGGAAATTGTCAAATTATGATCTTTTGCTTGTAAGTTAAGAGTTAGTGGGTATGAATTATTCTATTGAGCTTTTGCAGCTCACGGTGTTACCTTTGGTGACCCTAACATATTATATTGGTGGTGACGCTGGTATAATGTGTTAGACCTTATAGATGAATAAGGTGAATTCTACACCTTGTAAGCTTTTGGAGCTGAAGAGCTGGCTAAAATGGAGGAGCAGACGGAGCTGTAGTTTGGAACCCTAATTTTCCCTCCTTTTGTTGAATAAAAGTACTTTTGTGAGAGTTACGATGTAATAAAGAGTCAGACTTTATTTACGTTTTCAATGAAAATTGTCTATTTAACGTTTTCAAAATTCGGGGCGTTACAATTGTAGTACAATGATACTCACTCTACTTTGTTTTTTCATTGTATATGTCTTTCGGGTTCAGTTCATGTCTAGTTTTTTTACGGTCCAATCCAGTCCAATTTTGAGCCTTTGTGGGCCCGGGACGGACCCACAAAAATGATCAAAATCGTTCATTTTGTAGAGCTCGTCGAATATGTCATTCATGCCAAAAATTAGCTTGATCCAACATCAATAGGTACATAGACGAAACAGATTTGTACAAGAAAAAAGCGATGACAAAAATTAAGTTGAAATTAATAATTGCTCATTTTTTTCATGTACAAATATATTTCGTTCATGTACCTATTGTTGTTTGATTAAGCTAATTTTTGGCATGGATGACATATTCGACGAGCTCTACAAAATGAACGATTTCAAGCCCACAACGGCCCAAAACTGGACCAGACTAGACCGTAAAAAAACTGGACAGGAACTGAACCCATGTCTTTCTCCAGTGAATAAAGTTTCCAATGTCCGAAGACAACGTATTTTCTTATCCAAGGAGCCATCAGTTTTAGCTCGGCTTCATCAATAATTTTTTTTAAACGTACTACTGTATATACGTTAACAAAACAAATATATTGATATATCGGCATTTTAACCAGGAATTACGATAACTAAGCTAAAGGGAAAAAAAATGGTATTAGAGAGAGTTTCAATTTAGTCCTTTAGGTAACTCGACATTGCACCCGTAAATCTGTTTTTAAAGCGACTGCATGAAGTGGCATTGTGTAACCAAATCCATGAGGGCACTCCGGGCCCAAAAATCTCTCCTCCACGATGAAACTCCTGCGACTCAAACTCAATGGGTGTGGCATTGACTTTCTGGATCTGATACTACTTGTTGGACCCTTTTTTCAAATCTCTCCTAAAATCAATTGGTGTTAGAGAGTGTTTTAATTAAGCCAAGAGAGGAGGGAAGGCCGTGGCGGCTACGACGGTGTCTAAGGCTGCCGCAACTGTTAAAGATGTGGCCAACAGAGTTGACACGCTTCAGATTTCCGATCGGACTTGTACCAGTGTCCTCTGTTTGTTTTTTTGGTAAGTACCGGTGTCCTCTGTTCGCATCCTGTGTCCAGGGATATTCGGCTAATTTCATTTGAAAAGGACCTATCTTTTTTCCTTTGGATTGTTTCAGTTGGTTCCATTGTGTAGAGGTATGAAATGATGCATAGGCAGCACAATATTAATTCTAAAGTGTATATTTGTAGTTTTTGTTTTGATTTTTCAATTTGAAGTGTAAATTTGTCATATTTGTTATGAATTCATCATATTTGAAAATGAATACGTATCCCGACGGACAAGCCACTTCTTTTTGTCATGATTTTTGTGTATGTGTTTCGATTTCTCCAAATTTTGTCATCATTTCTGTTTATTGTAATTTCGTCGAGGCGATTTTACAATATGTCTTTATGATTTAAGAATCAACATGAAGAAAAAGGCCGAGGCCATTCAACCGCTAATTTGAGTTTAGGTTTCTTGAGGTTCTAGGGAAACTTTACTAAAACAAAGTGGTCCAAATGTTTTATGTTTTATGGCGATTCCACAAATTTTGACATAATTTCTGTATGAGTGTTTCGGTTTCTCTGAATTTTGTCATGATTTTGTCTTACTATAGTAGTTTACCGGCACAATTTTACGATATGTCGTCATGATTTTTTTTCTAAAATCATGGTGATTTCACAAATTTTGTCTTAATTTTAGTATGTGTTTTCGACTTCTCTAAATTTTGTCATGATTTTGGTTTAATGTAGTTTCATAGGGACGATTTTATGATACGTATTCATGACAAATTCATGGAGAATTTCAAGTAATATATCATAAAAATTAATCATGATAGTTTTACAGAAATATGCCATGATTGTTTATGGACACCGAATATACATTCTTGTTTATGAATATTCATTTTTAAATTTATGGTAGATGTTAGTTTTATTTTTAAATGTTGTTTTTAGATTTTAGGCGAGATAAAATTGGAGAGATAAGATTAGGAGAGAAAAGATAGGAGAGAGATTGAGATAAATTAGGAAAAATAAGGAGAGTGAAAGATTTCAAATATTAGGAGTATGAGAGAGAAAGGGTAGTTTTGGATTTATTTGAATTTGAGGATGAAAAGATAAGTTTTCAAACTCACTAGGATGACGACTTAAGTATTTATATAGGAAAGGACCCCTATTTAAGTTCCCCAAAGTTTTAAGTAAACTATAAAAAAAATTGTACTTAAACATCAAATAAAATCCAAAAAACTACCAATAATTTTTCATAATATTAACATACTTAAACTCCAAATATTTTATAAGACTCCAATTAGTATGTTTTTGAAATTGTGTGAGTATGTCTATCTCATTCTTAAAAGTAAAGGAATTTCTAAAGATAAAAGGAAATTGATTTTGGCACTCCCCAAATTGATAACTGCATGATTTTGGCACTTCCCTTTGGGAGTGCAGTTATCAATTTGAGGAGTGCCAAAATCACTCCTCAGATAAAAAGAGTTACTAAAATTCAAAGAAAAAAGAATTCAAAATGCCAAGTCAGAGATGGCTATTTTTTCATTGTTCATTAAATTTTTTCCATTCTTTTACTTTTCAAGTGTGGCTAAACTAGATATACCCAAAATTAAGAAAGTTTGATTAAAAAATCTAAAATTTTGACTAAAGACAAAAAAAAAAAAAAGGCCCACCTAATTAACCTTATAAGTATAACTTTTTAGTATTAAAAAGTCATTTTCAAAACAAAATCAAATATGATTTTATGATTTATTTTAATTCTCTTTCTCTCGCAAAAGTATATGGTTGGATTCCTTCCACTTTTGACATGGGGAAGAAATGAACAAGGGTTAAAGTGAATGAGAGAGATAAGGGAAAAGAATAGTAGAATAAAGGAAAGGGCATTGAAGACTTTTGCTTTCTAAATTTAACACCGTTTAAGTCAAGTTAGCTGTAAGGGAAAATCTATAGAATATTTTTAAAAGTAAGGAAGGACAATGACATTTCAGAAACCTCAGGAGAGATTTCTGCATTTGTAAGAAACCTTAAAGGAAGTCGTCGAAATTTACCAAAAAAAAAAAGCAGAACCATTAAAAAGTAAGTTGGGTCCAATCTTCAACATCAAGCCGCCCCATATAACCCTTTCTTTTTCCCCTCTCCTTTTTTCCTTCTTTATTGTTGTGCGGTGGGAAGAAGATTTGAGTTAGTTGTGGGTCATGGGAAAGGACATTGGGCTGTGCTATGTCCCTCAGTTTTGTTCCAGAGTTTGAAAATATGATTTGAACCGTTTTCGTTTGTAGGCTAAGTTATTATAATTCCGACTAATTTCTAGATTAATTTGAAGGGAAAAAAGAGAGTTTGATTGGTTTGTTTGTTTTGAGTAACTAATTAATCTAAAAAGCAATTAATTAAAAGATTTGGAAACTATGGAAGAATGATCTAGGGTTTAAAATTTACCCCAACTGCATAACCATGTATTGCATATACCGAGTTAACACTCAAATTGCAAATCATTATTACTAGGGCTTGCAATCCCTATCGACAGTGGACAAGTAGATTTTTTATAATTCGCCAACCGGCATGGGCTATTCCACGGCACGAACCGTCTCACTAGCGCGGTCTAGCCGCCTAACGGCACGGTCTGTCTCACGAGCATAACTGATCATCTCGAGTCACCCGGATTGCCTACTAACATAAGAACAAACAAAACCTTATCAAATAACAACGTAAACCGACCAGCAAAACGCGAAATAAAGGGATTAAACGGCCCCTTTCGCTATTAGAGTTCAATTCTGAATTAACTAAATTGATGAGTGCTCATAATAAATTATTGATGTTCAAACAAAGCCTGAAATAAACTTACTACAAATGAAATTAAAAAAACAAACTTCTCTAGGGTTTTCAGCTGCTCACCCATGCTTGAGTGTGCAGCCGCTACCGAATTGAGTTCAGGTAAAAACTTTCGGTGTTTGAAGTGATGTAATGAGTTCGCATGTTAGCCAAGTTGGAAGGCACAAGACCAACGGTGAAATCCCACTGACAACAAACATAGGTGTATTAAGGCTCCGTTCCAGAACTTGAATAAGTTCTTATTTTTTGTTCAATAATAAGGCTTGTTCCACAAAATAAGAATTAAGTACTTATTTTTTGGTTAAGGCAACTTTAAGCTCAAAAATCATGTGTTTACGCAAATAATTTTTCTATCAATATGGATCTTATTTGATAGATCTTATTGAGATTTTTAATACGGTGCAAAAAAAATTGAAAATTTATTTTTCATTTACGTTATTTTTGAGTTTGAAAATGTGAAATAAGCTGCTTATTTGAGTTTTCTGGAACAACCCTTCTTTTTTTTTTTTGAAAAATTCCAAAATAAGTACTTATTTTTTAAAAAGATTTCTGAAACAGAGCCTAAGCATTGTCGAGTTTAATCACAACATGGTAAATTAAGCCATCACTTGGACTGGAAAAAACTTCACTGGGTCTAAATTCTAAGATATGGCCTTGTTTGGATGGAGTAAAAATTGGAGGGCAAAAATAAGAAGGGGTATATGGGGAGGGCCCCATCCCTTTCCCCCCGTTTGGCATCCCCTTATTTCCCCCTGATTATTTTCCACCCCCTCATCGTCTTCCCCTGTTTTAGGGTTTCACCGGTGTTAAATTTGGGCTCCTCTGGAGGTCCCCAAAAATAATCCGGCTATAGAGGGCTGATTTGTGGACGAATATACCCCTCCTTATCCCCTTTTCCCATCCCCAGGCCTCGTCCTTTACCATTTCAGTTGCCGCCCATTTCTTTTCTGGTCTGTGGAAGATATAGGGTTTTGGTGGCGATTTGGTGGCGATTTGGTCGATTTCTGGTGTTGCGAACTCAGGTATGGCTTACATTCGCGATGTTTAGGGTTTCTCACGCCCTCATCTTCATCACTCGATGTAGGGTTTTTCAGATTTGTTTTTCTGTGTGATTGTACGCGATTTGGTTTGCATGGCTGAAAAATCGAACAATCTGTGTGTGTGTGTGTTTCTATGTTTGATTAGTGGTTTGATCATGGGTTTCGTTGTGGGTTTCTGTACAGAAAAGGGTTCCCATTATATAAAGCCTCAGTCTTTTGATCTGTGAGGGAAAAAAAAAAAAACTATCTAAATCTGATCCGAATGACATTGATTTATCTAAGCCTTGCCCCTAGATTATCTCATCTGTTTAGGTTGTGGGGATTTGTGGGTTTTTCCTCTGTCAAACATAATCTGAATCATTTTTTCCTTAAAAAACAACAGAACGTTAGTCACACGAATTTTCAGCAATACATATGATTCAAAGTTCATTTATCTTATAAAAAAAATATAAGGTCAAGATAGAGAGGGCTTATGTACGAAATAAGCAAACGAGAGATTGGAGCAGAAAATTTCGTGGGTAGTGCATCCAAAAAAACACACGTAATATTCTAAAGTAGCAAAAAAACCAAAAAAGAAGAAACAAACTATATTAAAATTGTTAAAGAAATTGGCGTTTTATCTTTTTTCTCGTAATCCCGATTCTTTTATAAAGAAGCAAAGGTATCGATGGATTTAAGGATAGAGAATATGTTTTTATAACTGAAATTGTGTTAGGCAAGGGTTTTCATTATTTGATTACCGAATTGTTATCATATGTTTTTATTGTTTGTCAATGTAACCTGAGTATGTAGTGTGTGTGAAAAGTGTTGGTTTTGGTTAAATTTCTACATGGAGGTTATGGTTTTGTATTGTGCCAAGTTTTGGCCTGTGTTGGGTTTATTTTGAACTGCCTTTTGTAGTTGGTTTGTGGCTTGAAAGTGCAGGGTTTGGTTTTGTTGTATATGCAGGTTAGGGCCACTGTTTTTGGTTAGCGTAGTAGTACAGGTTTTGCTTATGTTTATGCATGCACGTTATGATATTTTTTTGTGGCAAGTTGTGACCTCTGCTGGTTGGGTTTAGAACAACATTGTCTACTCTGTTTGTTGCTTGAAATGTGTAGGTTTTGGCCACTGGTTAGGCATGCAGGTTATGATTCAGTTTTGTGCATAGATTATGGGCTGAGTTTGTGGGAAAAAAGTTTAGGATTTGGTTGTGTTTGTCGTTGCATTTGTGGGTTAAAACTGGAGGTATGAACATAACAAAAATCAAAACATTTTACGAAGAAACAAAGGCCAAAACCTCCAGTTTGTATCCACAAACAACTGTTAAAAATGCAGCATAAACTTAATCAAAACCTGCATGTATAAACAAAGGCTAACACATGCAGTTATAACCCACAAACAGAGGCCAAAACTTGCATGTATAAATGAACCAAATATACAGTTTAGCATGCTAACATAAGGGTTTTGGTGATTGATGGTGCTATAGCTAACCAATATTATAGGATTTTTGTGGATTGTTGAGTTAATTACTAAAATAATAACCAATACTCTAGAGTCTTATACTTCCTTTTTTAGCTTAGTTTGAATTGCACTGAACAAGCTAAAATTCTTAGCCATAAAGTCATATGGCTATACTATGTGTATGTTCTAAAATGCATGAAGCCCTTTTTAGGTTATTTACGATGCCAAGATTAAACAGAACAGAAATTAGGAGAAGAGAAGAGGAAGAGGCATTCATCGCGTTAACCATGTACATTCGTGCTGCAATGGGTGTGTTTCGTCTTTATTGCTTCATTGTGTCTACGGCAGAGTATCCCCGTCCTGAGTTGTCTCCAAATCCAAACTACTACTAGACCCAAGTAGATGCAGTAAATAGGCTCGTCAATGGTAATGAAGTAGATTGCCATGAGCAGTTGAGGGTAAATAGGCATACATTTTTTAGGTTGTGCTGTCTACTTCGAGGTGTTGGGTTAGGAGACTCGCGCAATGTTTGTCTTGAGGAGAGGGTAGCCATTTTTTTGTTTATTCTCGGTCACCATACAAAACAAAGGCGTACGAAATTGCACTTTTGGAGATCGACTGAAACTGTGAGCAGACATTTCAATGTTGTACTCCAAGGTGTGTTGCGCCTTTTCGACATGCTCTTAGTAAGGCCCGAGCCCGTACCTCCTAACTACCACGACAGTAGATGGACTTGGTTTCAGGTAAATTTTGCTCCATTTGTTTGTAAATCTTACACTTGATTTTCTCTACTCGACCATGTCGATGTAGTATTAATTTTGTTGTATAAATTTTGTCGTATTGATTTTGTCGTAGAATTGTCTTGGGGCATTGGACGGAACGTACGTGCCAGTTAATCCCCCGGCAGTTGACAGACCACGCTATAGGTCAAGGAAGGGTGAGATTGCCACAAACGTTTTAGGTGTATGTAGTCGAGACCTAAAGTTTGTCTTCGTCTTGTCTGGTTGGGAAGGGTCGGCCACTAACTCTAGGATCCTGGCGAATGCCATTTCAAGACCCGATGGTTTAAGAGTCCCCCGTGGTATGTGTCAATTCCTTAGTTCCCCTTCATTTCACTCTATTCGTAGTATGAACCCTTCCTTTAATGTCGTAACTTCCATTTCGTACAGGACATTACTATCTTGTCGATGCCGGATACCAAAATTCCGAGGGTTTTCTAGCACCGTACCGCGGGCAACGATATCACATTAATATATGGATGCAAGGTCACATGCCAATGACGAAAGAGGAGTACTTCAACATGAAGCACTCCTCTGCTAGGAATGTGATTGAGAGAAGCTTTGGTGTGTTGAAGATGCGGTTTGCAATATTGAGGTCTCACTCATATTACCCTATTAGGACTCAAACACGTATCGTCACAGCGTGTTGTCTTCTCCATAACCTCATCAAAAGAGAGATGCCCAACGATCCCATTGAGAACGAGTACACGGCATGGGAACGTGATCACATACACGATGTCGAGGGAGATGATCACATCACTACCATAGAGACTTCCAATCAATGGACCGGGGAGAGGGATGCGTTGGCTACAGCCATGTACAACTATTGGCTAGGAAATGGTGGGGGACAAGAGGTTTTTCCACTATGAGGAAGTTAATTTACTGTATTTGTAATAAGTATTTGAAGATTTTTGATGATGTAAACATTCTAATTGCGGTTTCAATAACTTTGATGATGTAACCATTCTATTTGAAGAACATTGCAGTAAATTCATTGTAATTCCATTTCAGTTTGTAGTTTATAATAGACTTGTTAAATAATCCTTTATTGTTCATCTTAAAATCCATTTTCAGCAATGGATACCCAACAAGATGATGTGCCTACAACAAAAGTTGCAAAGACACGTAGGGTGTGGAGGAAATCCGAAGAGGATGCCCTCATAAAATGCATGGTTACGGAAATGTGTGACAAATGGAAGGCAGATAATGGGTTTAAACCCGGGTTCTTCACCCTCATTGAGAAAGAAATGGAGAAGGTGATGCCGGAAAGCAAACTTAAGGCCTCCCCCCACATTGACTCCAAAGTCAAGTATTGGAGACAAACATATGCCAAATTAACCGACATTCTAAAACTTAGTGGCTTTGGGTGGGACCATGTCAACAAAAGGATTGACGTGGATGATGAGGTGTGGAAAATTTACGAACAGGTAACTTCCGATGCTTTAAATTGATATGTTAAGGCATTGGATCATGTACTAAACTTGTAATGTTCGTGTAGGCATACCCTAGGAAGGCAAAAGAGGTTTGTGGGAAGCGTTTTCCTTACTTTGAAGATTGGGAATTCCTCTTCGGAAAGGAT